>NC_064825.1:110126263-111400957 GCF_024166365.1 Elephas maximus indicus
TGCCAACAAAAATGTCAGCAGTTCGAATCCACCAGCAACTCGTGGGAAACCCTATGGTGCAATTCTACTCTGTCCTATAGGTTCGACGCGAGTTGGAATGGACTTGACAGCAACAGGTTTGTTTGCTTGTTTGTTTTTAAGGTTTAGATCCACTTAATACATGGTAGGGGGTGTCATAGCTCTCTTCTCAAATTTAGTATTTGTGGTATTGTTCTCATGAACTTCTGATACTTCACATTTTCTGACTGTGTCAGAGCTGAAGAACTAATTTTATTTTACTCTTCTAGATGGTCCATGTTTTCTTAGAAACTTCAGGGTATTTGTTTTTGTCTTTCTAGTCTCTTTCTCCTGTTAATGTGAAATCAGCTAGTTGTAAACATAACCAGTTCTAATTTCCTTAAAGATTACTTAACAGAAATGTCTGTTTGAAGAGGCTTGGAAGAAGTAGTTCAACCTATACTTTTTCTTTTGTCAAGTCTCTGGTTCCCTATAGGGAAGTAGATAATTGCTCTAATAGCAGCTGCTATGGTATAAAATATGCCTTCATTCATGAATCAAATTCTTGCTCTACAGATAAGATCAGAGCCATCAAGGGTACCTGAAAACTATATCAGCAAGAATAGCAGGAGAATTTAAGCAAAACACACTATTATTTCAGTGATAAGCTCGCAGCCATAATGCAGTAATAGTGGTGAGTTTTTATGATCCTTTACAACACAGACTCTTATGATTTTTTTTTTTTTTTATAACATAGACTCTTAGGATTCATTTGGTATAATTCCAATAGAACAGTATTTTAATACATGTTTAGTGTTATAAAGCAGCCCTGGTGGTGCAGTGGTTAAGTGCTCATCCGCTAACCAAAAGTTTGGCAGTTCAACCCACCAGCTGCTCCATGGGAGAAAGATGCGGTAGTCTGCTTCCATAAAGATTACAGCCTAGGAAAACATAGGGGCAGTTCTACTCTGTTCTATAGGGTCACAATGAGCTGGAATCAACTCAATGACAAGTTTTGTGTGTGTGCGTGTGTATGTGTGTTTGTGTGTGTCATATAATAAACAAGTATAACTAAAAGAAAAACACTTTAGCTTCTGGTTTGGGGCTCAGTCATTACTCGGTGTTCTGATAAAAAAAGATTTTGTAACTTCCTATTATTTTTAGACAAATAAAATTTAGAAGTTACATTTGAATTGTGTGCATTTTTCACATATGATCAAAAATTTAATTTAATAAAATATTTTAATACCTCACATAATAAACACTCCACATGAATACCATGTTCATGTAGTTGAACAGGATGTGCCTGAAACATTTTGTCCGTCTTACCTATTGCTTGGCATAGAGGATGACATTACTTCTCCACGCTCACACTGTCACTAGGTGCTATTTCTGAGACTTTAATAGATGTTTTTCAAGTCCAAATATAATGTTCTTAACCTTCCATTACTGCTGTTTCATCTCAGACTCGTATGTGAAGAGACTGTTAGAATTGCAACCTAGCTGACATTTCTCCTGCATATGTTAGTTAAGTCTTGTTTTCTAACATTTTTTGTAATGGATTCCTTTAGTAGACTAATCATTTGTCCATTATTCAAACTTTCATTGCATGTTTTTATTTCCTTTCACTGTGATTCTTCCTATCTACCTCATTACCCTTTTGTCTCTGGCTCTCTTCAGTAAAAATTTTGTTTGTCTTTCATGGATTCTGGAAAAGAATAGAGAGAAGAGAGGAAGGGAAAAGAGAGATAGATAAAAAGAGAGAAAAAGAGGATGGAGAATTTTTTGAACAGAAATGAAATTTTTATGAATTCCAAAGAATACATTAATACAAATTTTATTAATTGTTTGAGGCCTTTATTATCTTATTAACATAACTATTAAAATACAATTAGAAGGTATTATAATATGATATTATTGTGTGTATTCCCAAGAGTTATATACAAATTACCTGGATTTACACAGAACTAACAACTTTTTTTTTTTTTTAACAACTTAATTTAATTATGTTTTTTTATACTAGACTTCTCTAAAGATCAAATGAGTATTTTTTTGCTCTGTAACTCCACATTTATGAAGCCATTTTTTCTAGGTATTAGAAAAATCTCCCACGTGCATCTGTAGGGAGCATTTTAGAGAAACAAAGACATGTACCTTCCCCTCCTTCCAATGGTAATAAAGCTGATTAACTTGCTCTCTTCTTTTAAAACTACATCTGAATAAGACAAAACTGTGGCAAGTAGCATGAGATGCATATAAATCAATTGTAAAACACCGAGTGAAGTCCCACTGTACATATGACAGATTTTTCACTTCCTATTGTTGTTTTATTGTTGTTTTAAGCTCCGATTAATGGCGGCTCCATTTTTTTATTGTTGTTTTAAGCTCCGATTAATGGCAGCTCCATTTACTAAAGTACAAAACGTTGCCTGATTTTGCACTGTCTTCATGACTGTTGCTGTGGTCCAGTCCACTGTTTTGGCCACCATGTATTTTGAGTGTCTTCCAACCTAGGGGAGTCCTGATGGTGCAACGGTTATGCTCTGGGCTGCCAACCAAAAGGTCAGTAATTTTAACCAACCAGATTCGCTGCCAGAGAAAGGTGGGTCAGTCAGCTTCCATAAAGGTTACAGCCTTGGAAAACATATGGGACAGCTCTACTCTGAGTCAGAATTCACTAGAAGGCAACATGTTTGGTTGGGTTTGTTCCAAGCTTGATGGCTTATCTTTAGCACTATATTGGACAATATTCTGTTAGGATCTCTAGGATTTTCATTGGCTAATTTTTTGAAATAGATCTCTAGGCCTTTCTTCCTAGTCTGTCTTAGTCTGGAAGCTCGTCTCAAAAACCTTCGACCAGGGATGACCCTGATGGTATTTGAAATACTGATGGCATAGCTTCCAGTATCATAGCAACAAGCAGGCCACAATAGTATGACAAACTGACAGATGAATGGTGATTTCACTCCCTTAATCACTGGAAAATACAGATGCCAAACACTTAATGAATCAAATGCATCAGTCTATGACACAATGAAAAAAAAAATGGAAGCTCTGAAATCTCCCTCCTAAATAAGGTAAATCCACTCAACTGTGTTTTAATCAGTGAGGCTTACAGTTGAGATTCTGGTGCTTCTTTGATTTTTTTTTTCTTCTTCTTTTTTTTATTTTTCCATGCATTTTTCTTTATTCATACTCCTATAATGAGACGCAGTCTGATGGCATAGACCAAAAAACTAAAACAAAAACAAACCCATTGCTGTCGAGTAGATTCTGACTCCTAGCGACCTTATAGGACAGAATAGAAGTGCCCATAGAGTTTCCAAGATTAGCAGCCACACCACTTAACCACAGGCCACCAGAGTTTACTGATGTTAGAGAGGAAATAAATACATAAATAAAAAACAAATACTACTTTGTGGCAAAAATAGTGATTTTATTCTTTTTGCAATAGCTTTATTAGTGATTATTGGGCAATATTTGTAATTATTGGGTGATATTTATTTCATGGAAACCTGGGTGGGGTAGTGGTTAAGTGCTATGGCTGCTAACCCAAAGGCCAGCAGCTAGAATCTACCAGGCACTCCTTGGAAACTCTATGGGACAGTCCTACTCTGTCCTATAGGGTCTCAATGAGTCAGAATTGACTCGATGGCAATGGGTTTTTTTTTTTTTTTAATTTTATTTCATAGTTATTCCAAGATTGCATAAGCAGCTAGAATATATTAAAGAAACAGTTATGGTTTCTTTGGGCAGGCATAGTCTCTCAAATTCCCACAAGGACTTGCAGGGCTAACGAGCATACAGATAGAAACAACAAACAAATGCTTTCCAGTTGCATTCATTTGGACACACAGTGACCCTGTAGTGACCTTATAGGACAGAATAGAAAAGCCCTGTAGTCTGTAATATTTACAGAAGCAGCCTGTCACATCTTTCTCCTGTTGAGTGGCTGGTAGATTCAAATGGCTGACCTTTAGGTTAGCAACAAACACTTAACCACTTCTCTACCAGGGCTCCTTAGGAATAGAAAAACATCTTAAAATTGTCATTAAGTTAAAACTTAAAAGACAATAATAACGATACGATAAGCTGCAAAGCTAAAAATGGACAAATTAATAATACGTGTTTGAAAAAAAAATTAAAAGATAACGTCCTGTTTTTGTTTGCACACAAGGTGTATTATCTCCAGAATACCACCTGCTGTCCCGCTCACCACTGTTCTAGAAATGTCAATGGAATGGAGTAATTAAGAGAAAAGAGCACATAAAATAGTTGGACCATTGAAGGCTACCTTCTAAGACAACATGAAATGTAAGTCTATATTATCCCCTTCTCTAGTCATCTGAGAATATTTTAAAATTAAATCGTTTCTGCATAGTTTTCCTCATCTAAATTCAATCCAGTCTTCTAAGTGGTAGGTGACGTTGTTCTCACTTTACAATAGAGGACATTAAGGAAAGGCGCTGATGCACACAGCAGCAAATTCAGGACTAGTGTATTAGTGTGTACTTTCAATTATATTGCTTTTGGATTTTTTTTTTAATTGTACTTTTTTAGGCGAAAGTTTACCCCTCAAGTTAGTTTCTCATACAAAAATTTATACACACATTGTTATGTGACCCTAGTTGCTATTCCTATAATGTGACAGCACACTTCCCCCTTCAACCCCGAATTTTCTGTGTCCATTCAACCAGCTCCTAGCCCTTTCTGCCTTCTCATCTTACCTCTGGACAGCAACTGCCCATTTAGTCTTGTATATCTATGATTTTGGATTTTTAAGTGGTCTTTGGGAATCACAAAATATTGTATTTTTAAGAACCACTTAAATTGGCAAGTTCTTTTGTCTCTCTTTTTTTTTTGTTTGGTTCTTTTAACATGACAAGTTTAGTTAACAAAGGAATGATCATTTCTTTCTCTTTTTTTATACAGGAAATTGCATCAACATGATTCCACCTATTTTGTCACTGCCTATCAACTTTCTAGAGGGCAGTCATGGTTCAGTGGTAGAATTTTCACCTTCCGTGGGGGAATGCCAGGTTTGATTCCTATTTGTCAATGCAGGCTTGCGTTCTGCTATGATACCAAATAGGTTTCAGGGAAGCTTCCAAATTAAGATAGACTAAGAAGTAAGGCCGGATGATCTACTTCTGAGAATCAGTCAGTGGAAACCTTATAGATCACAGTGCTCTGATCCCCTTGTGAGTGGGCTTGCCAAGAGTTGTAGGTCAACTCAAAGCAGTTAACAACACATCCCTTCGCTGCTTAGGATGTTATTACCACCTTTTGAAAAACAAAGATGAAGATGTAATTGGGTGCAATCTATTTTTCACATAATATCAGGATATTGCATTTAGGAAATGTCAATATTGTTATCAACACTGGATCCATACAAAATTCAGTTGAGGAATATCACTGAAGTCACTGTATTTACTTTGCTGGGGTTTACAGGTGATTTTGAGCTACAAGTATATCTCTTTTTACTATTTCTTGCAATCTATATTTTTACTCTGGTGGGAAATTTGGGACTGGTTCTATTAGTCATGGCAGATGCCCGGCTCCACAACCCCATATACTATTTTCTGAGTGTGTTATCTTTCTTAGATGTCTGCTCTTCTTCAGTTGTCACCCCAAAAATGTTAGTCAATTTCCTGGCAGAGAATAAAGTCATTTCATTTCCTGGATGTGCAACACAGATGCTGCTCTTTGTCACTTTTGGGACCACAGAATCCTTTCTTTTGGCGGCAATGGCATATGATCGCTATGTAGCAATCTACAACCCACTTCTCTATTCAGTTCACATGTCACCCACAGTCTATGTGTCACTCATCATTGCTTCTTATGTTTGTGGTATTTCACATGCTACTTTAGACACAGTGGCAACTTTTAGCCTCTCTTTTTTTTTTTCTGTGCATCCAATGAAATTAGACACATCTTTTGTGATATCCCCCCACTCCTTGCTATCTCCTGTTCTGACACTCTTATCAACCAACTTCTACTCTTCTACTTTGTGGGTTCTATTGAGATGGTCAATATTCTGATTGTCTGTATATCTTATGGATTCATTTTTATGGCCATTCTGAAGGTGCGTTCTGCTGAAGGAAGGCGAAAAGTGTTTTCCACTTGTGGCTCTCACCTAACTGGAGTATCAATTTACCATGGAACAATCCTCTTCATGTACTTGAGACCAAGTTCCAGCTATGCTTTGGACCATGATATGATAGTGTCTGTATTCTACACCATTGTGATTCCCATGCTGAATCCCATCATCTACAGTTTGAGGAACAAAGATGTAAAAGACGCAATGAAGAAATGTTTCAGAGAAATTGGTTCATAAATAAAGCACATTTTTAGCATTGTAAAACTAAAAAGAATGTTGGCTGTCAGTCCATATTTCTAAAGTTGAATCTAGAAAAGAAACTGTCTTGTTTTTCTGTTAAAGTGTCTATATGTTCTAGAATATTTCCTAATAAAGCATTAATCAACCTTCCAAGGCAGAATTTTATAAGTTGAGATAAACTGCATCATTTATATGCCTATAGGATTATTTTCAAATTTATGCATATTAAACATTCAGTGATGGATGTATATTGGTATGATTAGGATTTGTTTAAGTTGATCTTCACTTACTTATAATGATGATGTCCTGAGAACTCTATGACTTCACATATTCTCACATTGTTTACAGTAACTCTTCAGCAAACATTTGGAAGTTGATTTCCCATTCTGGAACCCCTGGGTAGGACCTGCCAAAGATTACTAGCCCCTTATGTCCCGACACACTCAGGTCTATCTAGGCCTTTGAATATGTCTTCTGTACCATTTGGCTCAACACCATAAATGTTGATCCCATTATTACAGTTTTTCTTCGCTATCGTCCAATCACAAAAATTGATTAGACTCATTCTGCAACTACTGAGGGACTAGGTGGTAGCATTTATTGAGAGTATATGTAAGGCTCAGTAAAAATGAACATATAGCTTAGAGAATAATCTACTACTGGCAATTCTGTGTGGTTGCTTCAAAATCTGAAAAAAAAAAAACTATCCCATCGTCGTAAATATTTTAATGATTCTAGTTCAATTACTAGCTCTTCCTTTATTCTCTATGAAGAACAACCCTGCATTGGTCTATATGTAAAAAAAAAAAAAAAACTTAATGGACCAATGATCATGGCTCAGGGAATGAAAAAGATTCTACATTACCTCAACTCTCTCCTGATTATGCCGACTCCTCATTTAATTATTTGTTTTTATTTCAATATTTATTTCGAGATTCATTATAAGTAAAAATTATGCTTCATTTAGTAAAACTCATTTTCTTTCTATCAGTGTTGGTTACCTTGTGGCTCTACCATAATAAAATCATTAGAACCTAGCAATCAAAACAGTGTTCCTACAAAAGCCAATTCTTTTTTTTTTTTCTTATTGTGCTTTAGATGAAGGTTTACAGACCAGCTAATATACATATAATTTTGTGACATTAGTTTGCAACCCTACAACTTGTCAACACTCTCCCCTTCTCAACCTTGGGTTCTCCATTTCCATTTGTTTAGTTTTCCCGTCCCCTCCTGCCTTCTCACCCTTGCCTCTAGGCTGGTGTGCCCATTTAGTCTTATATACTTGGTTGAAGTATATAAGCACATTTTTTTTTTAACTTGGTTGGACTACGTGTATTATTATTAGTTTTATGGGCTTATAGGAGCTCTGATGATGCAGTGCTTAAGAACTCAGTTGCTAACCAAAAGGTTGGTAGTTTGAATCAACCAGTCACTCCTTGAAAACCCCATGGGGCAGTTCTACTCTGTCCTGTAGGGTCACTATGGTTTGCAATGGATTCAACGACATTTTTGTTTGTTTGTTTCAGGGCTAATCTTTGGCTTAAAATGAACCTCAGGAGTGAATTCAGTACTGAGTTAAAAAGGTTTCTGCAAGCCATGCTCTTGAGGTTTCTTCAGTCTCTGTCAGACCAGTACATCTGGTCTTTTTTTGTGAGTTAGAATTTGTTCTACATTTTTCTCCAGCTCTGTCCAGTATGCTCTATTGTGATCCTTTTCAGTGCAGTCAGTGGCGGTAGCTGGACACCATTTACTTGTACTGGACTCAGTCTGTTGGGGGTTGTGGTAGTTGGAGGTCCATTTGTCTTTAGGACTAATCTTTCGATTATGTTTTTTCTTCATTTTTCCTTGCACCAGACTGGGTGGAACCAATGGTGTCTCTTGGCTGCTCATAAGCTTTTAAGATGCCAGATGCTAATCAGCAAAGTATTGCTACTCAGCAAAGTATAATGTAGAACGTTTTATTTATAAACTATGTTGTGCCGATTGACCTAGTTGTCCCCCGAGACCATGGTCCCCAGCCTTCATTCAGCCCAGTAATTTGGTCCTTCAGGGAGTTTCGATGTGTCTATGAACCAACCTTCTATGACTTTGCCTGGCTGAAGTTTTGCTGACTACCCCAGTATTGTGTACCATCTTACCCTTCAGTTGTCTAGTTAGTGTTTTTCCCTCTCCATCCCTTCCCTGCCTCATAACCATCAAAGATTGTTGCTTTCTGTGTGTAAATTTTTTCATGAAATTTTATGATAATGGTATCATACAGTGTTTGTCCTTTTGTGATTGACTTATTTTACTCAGCATAATGTCTTCCAGATTCATACATGTTGTCAGATGTTTCTCAGATTCATCACTGTTCTTCATTTTGTGTGTATGTACCATAGTTTGTTTATCCATTCATCTGTTGATGGGCACTTAAGTTGTTTCCATGTTTTCGCTATTGTGAATAATGCTACAATGAACATGAGTGTACATATGTCTATTTATGTGACAGCTCTTACTTCTCTAGGATATATTCCTAGCAGTGAAATGGAGGGATCATATGGTATTTCTCTTTCTAGCTTTTTAAGGAAGTACCTTATTATTTTCCAAAACGATTGTGCCATTTGGCATTCCCATCAGCAGTGCATAAGAGTTCCGATCTCCCTGGGTCCTCTTCAACATTTTTCATTTCCTATTTTTTTTTTTTTTTTGTTCGCCAGTAATGCAGCGTGAGATGGTATCTCATTGTAGTTTTGATTTGCATTTCTTTAATGGCTAGTGATCGTCAACATTTCCTCTTGCTCTGTTGGCTGCTTTAGTGTGTTTTTTTTTTTTTTTTTTTTTTGGTGAAGTGTCCGCTCATATCCTTTGCCCATGATTTAAATGGATTTTCTTTTTGTCATAGAGGTGTTGGATTTTCCTATAGATTTTTTGGGATTAGGCCTTTTTGGATAGATCATAGCCAATTTCTTTTTTTTCCCCAATCTGTAGGTTCTCTTTTTACTCTTTTGGTGAAGGCTTTTGATGAGCATAAGTGTTTAAGTTTTAGAAGATCCTAGTTACGTAGCTCATCTTCTGCTATTTGTGTATTGTTAACTATGTTTTGTATCCTATTTATGCCATGTATTAGGGACTCTAGCATTGACCTTACATTTTCTTTCATGATCTTTTTAGTTTGATTTTATATTTAAGTTTTTGATATATTTTAAGTCAGTTGTTTTGTATGGTGTAAGGTATAGGTACTGTTTCATTTTTTTGCTGATAAATATCCAGTTTTGCCACCACCATTTGTTAAAAAGACTGCCTTTTCCCCATTCCATGGACACTGGAATGGATTTACATCTGGGTTCTCAGCTGTGTTCCATTGATCAATGTGTCTGTTGTTGTACCAGTACCAGACTGCTTTGACTACCATAGCTGCATAGTAGGTTCTGAGGTAAGGTAGTATAAGTCCTCCTACTTATTCTTCTTCTTCATTTCTGCTTTACTTATCAGGGCCTCTTTCCTTTTCATACAAAGTTAATGCTTAGTTTTTCCATCTAGTTAAAGAATGCTTTTGGTACTTGGATTGGGATTGCCTTGTATTTGTAGATTTCTTTGCCTAGAATTGGCATTTTTACAATGTTGTATCTTCCTGTTCATGTACTTGGTATGTTTTCCTATTTACATAGGTCTCTTCTGGTTCCTTACAGCCATGTTTTCTAGTTTTTTTTTGTATAGGTCTTTTATATCCATTGTTAGATTTACTCCTATGTATTTCATTTTTTTCAGACAGTAGCCTGAAAGTGATGGAACATGCAATCAGGATACATTGAAAATTTTTGGTGATAGAAATTTGAAAGATGGAAACAAAGAAGAATTGGTAGTTGGAATATATGGCCTTGGTTTTAGGAACAATACCAGAGATCGCAGGATAAAATTTTGCAAGACCAACGACTTCATTGCAAATATCTTTTTTCACCAACATAAATGGTGACTATATACATGCACCTTTATAGAAGAAAGACAGAGGAATCAAGTCAACTACAACTGTGCAAAAAGATGACGGAAAAGCTCAATATCATCAGTCAGAACAAGGCCAGTGGCAGACTGCAGAACAGACCATTAGTTACTCATATGCAATTTCAAGTTGAGGCTGAAGAAAATCAGAACAAGTCCACGAGAGCCAAAATACAACCTTGATATATCCCATCTCAATTTAGAAACCATCTCTAGAATAGATTTGATGCCTTGAACACTAATGACCAGACCGAGTTGTGAAATGACATTAATGACGTCATGCATGAAGAAAGCAAGAGGTCATTAAAAAGACAGGAAAGAAAGAAAAGACCAAAATGGATGTCAGAAGAGATTCTGAAACTTGATTTTGAACATAGAGAATCTAAAACAAACAGAGGAAATAATGAAGTAAAAGAGCTGAACAGAAGATTTCAAAGGCCAGATCGAGAAGACAAAGTAAAGTATTATAATGACACATGCAAAGACCTGTAGTTAGAAAACCAAAAGGGAAGAACACACTAGACATTTCTCAAGCTGAAAGGACTGAAGAAAAAATTCAAGCCTTGGGTTGCAATGTTGAAGGATTCTACAGGGGGAAATATTAAACGACTCAGGAAGCATTAAAAAAAGATGGAAAGAATACACAGAGTCATGATACCAAAAAAAATTTGTCGACTTTCATCCATTTCAGGAGGTTCCATAAGATCAGGAACTGATGGTACTGAAGGAAGAGGTCCGAACTACACTGAATGGAATGGAGAAAAACAAGGCTCCAGGAATTGGCAGAATACCAGTTGAGATGTTTCAAAAAACTGATGCAGCACTAGAAGTGCTCACTCGCCTATGTCAAGAAATTTGGAAGACAGCTATCTGGCCAACCAACTAGAAAAGGTCCATATTTATGCCTATTCCCAAGAAAGGTGATCCAACTGAATGTGGAAGTTATTGAGCAATATTGTTAATATGACACTCGAGTAAAATTTTGCTAAAGATCATTCAAAAGTGGTTGCAGCACTATACCGACAGGAAACTGCCAGAGATTCAAGCTGAATTCAGAAGAGGATGTGGAACCATGAATATCATTGCTGATGTCAGATGGATCCTGGTGGAATTCAGAAAATACCAGAAAGATGTTTACCTGTGATGCATTGACTACGCAAAAGCATTGGACTGCGTGGCTCATAACAAATTATGGATAACTTTTCTAACTTTGTAAAGAATGGGAATTACAGAATACTTAATTGTGCTCATGAGGAAGCTGTATATAGATCAAGAGGCAGTCACATGGAGAGAACAATGGGATACTGTGCAGTCTAAAATCAAGGAAAGTTTGGTCAGATTTTGTCTTAGTCATCTAGTGTTACTGTAACAGAAATACCACAAGTGGATGGCTTTAATAAAGAGAAATTTATTCTCTCACAGTTTAGTAGGCTAGAAGTACAAAGTCAGGGCATCAGCTCCAGGGGAAGGCTTTCTCTGTCAGCTCTGGAGGAAGGCCCTTGTCATCAGTCTTACCCTGGACTAGGAGCTTCTCCATGCAGGAACCCCAAGCCCAAAGTTAGTGCTCTGCTCCTGGCACTGCTTTCTTGGTGATATGAGGTCTGCTTGCTTCCCTTTCCTTTTATCTCTTCTAAGATAAAAGGAGGTGAAGGCCACATGCCAGGGAAACTTGCTTTACATTGAATCAAGGATGTGACCTCAATAAAGCTGTTACAATCCCACCCTAATCTTCTTTAATGTAAAATTACAATCACAAAATGGAGGACAACCACACAATACTGGGAATTATGGCCTAATTTGATACATATTTTGGAGGGACACAATTCAATCTATGACACTCCATCCTTTCACTCCCCAAAATTCATGTCCTTGCCACACATAAAACACATTCACCCCACCACAACATAGCAAAATTGGCTCCATGTCCAAAATTAAAAAATTCCTCTTCATCTGTGAAATCTAGAATACAAGTTATCTGCTTCCAAAGTACAATGGCAAATCAGACACAAGCTAGACATTACCATTATAAATGGGAGAAACTGGAGGGAAAGAAGGCATAACAGGCACAAAGCAACTCAGCAGAACACATTACACTAGCCCTTAGGATTTAGAAGTAATTCTCCGTTCTCTGAGGCCATTAACACAATAGCTCTGCCCTCCAGACTCTAGATACTGGCCAGAATTTTGCAAGACCAATGACTTCATTGCAAATACCTTTTTTCACGAACATAAATGTTGACTATATACATGGACCTTTACAGAAGAAATACGCAGGAATCAGGTCAACTACAACTGTGCAAAGAGGTGATGGAAAAGCTCAATATCATCAGTCAGGATTCTGAGTGGAGTTGCTTGACCCTGGGCTTCAGCTCCTCCTTCCAGGCCCATTGGAACAGCAACTCTGCTCCCTCGGCTTCAGGTACAACATTCTTCCAGTTCATCTGAGTAGCAATGCCACCCTTAGAAACATCAGAGGCCAGGGCTCCACCCTTTGAAATCCCAAAGGTGGAGGCCATAACTTTTGAGACTGAGTCACCTTGGCTTCCAGTGTTCCTTGGCTCTCTGTATCTCAGGCCTTGCTGCCCTTATCTTCACAGCTCAAGCAAGTGTTCCAAAGCTCTGTAGCTTCACCAATAAGTGCCTGGAGGCACCCCACCCCACCAGGAAGCCTCCTGCACACAGGAACTCAGTTGTCTTGCTCTGTGGTTTGGAAAGCCTAGCTCCACCAATAAGTGCCCAAAGGCACCCCACTCCACCAGGAAGCCTCATGCTTGCAGGCACTCAGGTCTCTAGCTCCATGTGTGAGTTGGCTCCAGTGCTGTCTGGTGCTGGTCTCCTGGTTCTGCTGCTGCTGGTTCTTTGCCACGGCCATTTCTCTACTGCTGCATGTTCTCTGCTGCTGCTAGTCCTCTGCCGCCGGAGCTTCTCTATCCATTCACAATATTCAAAACCACCTCCACATTTTAGGTATCTGTTACAGGAGCACCCCACTCTTGGCACCAAATTTCTGTCTTAGTCATCTAGTGCTGTTGTAACAGAAATACCACAAGTGGATGGTTTTAACAAAGAGAAATTTATTCTCTCACAGTCTAGCAGTCTAGAAGTCCAAATTAAGGTCATAAGCGCCAGGGCAAGGATTTCTCTGTCAGCTCTGGAGGAAGGCACTTGTCATCAATCTTCTTCTGGAGTAGGACCTTTTCCATGCAGGAACCCAGGTCCAAAGTACATGCTCTGCTCCGGGCACTGTTTTCTTGGTGATATGAGTTCCCCACTCTCTGCTTGCTTCCCTTTCCTTTATCCCTTGTAGAAAAAGGTGGTGTAGGCCACATTCCTGTGAAACTCCCTTTACATTGGATCAGGGATGTGACAATTTTTGAGGAAGCGTGAAATTGTTTTCCACAATGGCTATGCCATTTTACATTCCCAGCAGCAGTAGGTGAGGGGTCTGATTTCTTTACAACATTCTTTTTAGTTTGAAAAAATTAAACAGGCTATATTACTGGAAGAAAGAACCTGGTTTTCATGGAATTGGGTTTATTAGTCTAGTGACCCATAGCTAATTAGCATCAGAGCAAGGACTATGTCCTGCATCATTAGATTTATTTTCCAATCCTATGTCATAAGCTTTTCAACTGAGGAATCATTTTTTTGGAGGTCAAGGTGATTCATTGAATTATTTTTATCAGGTGGTTTATTTTATCCAAGCTATTCTCTTGTTTACTGCAGGAGGAGAGGGGGATCTTGTTTCTTCTCTGTTCCAGAAAAGAGTTAGTGTGTTTTCTCCTTGGGAAATCCCCTATGGCCTACAAAAAGGCCTTAAGAAGCTGCTATAAAAATCCATACAACATAACAGTCATAGCAAACATTGACTGAGTGAGTAGTTTGGTTCCACAGGTAAGAGGGAACCTTTTTCCACACTTACAAAATATTTTAGAAGCTAGATACTTGAATCTCAAACTAAAGTACATCATTTAATATTCAAATTTGAAATAGGTGATTCTAGTTAATTCAGACTTGTATTAAAAATTGAATCCGGTATCTTCCTGAGAAAATAGCAAAGAAAACAGAAAGGGCTCCTTTTATACTTAGGTCAATAGATGTGTAAATCAGAAATTTCATCATAGCAGCAGTATAATTAAGAAGCTATATTTAAAAATCAAGGAAATCATTAAATGAAGGAAAACCAGATTTCAAACAGCACATTAGTTGTATGGTATTTCAGGGTCATAATTGCTTTCACTTGAAGAAATATAAATTAATTTTAAAAGTATTTTGTTCTAAAAAACATTGATTTTTTTTTTTCTTTTTAATTTCCTGGTCTATTTAAGCTGGGTTAATTTAAAAAAAAAATTAAAATATGTGAGGATATTATTCTGCATTTTTTCTAGGGAATGATGACACCAGAATTATGGCATGGCATAATGGAATTGCAGTATGGTCAATTGGAAACGGTGTAGACTACGGAATCAGAGAAATCTGAGCTGGAATGTTTGCTCCACTAGTCACTATCTGTGTGACTTTGCCCAAGTTATATGTCTAGGTGGGCCTCAATTCTTTCATCTGTAAAAGGACATTAACTTAGATTGTTTTAAGTTTGCTCTGTAGATTACATATGATAATGTACACAAAATTCCTGACCGCTAGGGTCCACTTGGAGCCCTGGTGATGCAGTGGTTAAGAGCTCCGCTGCTAACCAAAAGATCAGCAGTTAGAATCCACCAGCCACTTCTTGGGAACCACATGGGGCAGTTTTATTCTGTCCTATAGAGTTGCTTTTATAGAGTTGCTATGAGTCAGAATCGACTGGACCACAACAGGGCTTTTTTTCTTTTTTCATTTAGTTTCCTTGCTGTTGTCAGGTGCTGCAAGTCAGTTCTGACTCATAGTGACCCCATGTAAAACAGAATGAAACACTGCTGGTCCTGTGCCATCCTCATGATCCTTGTTATGCTTCAGCCCATTGTTGCAGCCTTGTCAATCCATCTCATTGACGGTCTTCCTCTTTTTCACTGACCCTCTGCTTTACTAAGCATGATGTCCTTCTCCAGCGACTGATCCACTCAATAATATACAGTAGCTTCATAGCTTCTCAACCTTAGTATTTGTGGTATTGTTCTCAGGAACTTCTGATACCTTACATTTTCTGACTGTATGAGACTTGAGGAACTAATTTGATTTTACTCTTCCTGATGGTTCAGGTTTTATTCAATATTTCAGGGTATTTGTTTTTGTCTTTCTAGTCTCTATCTCCTGTTAATGTGAAATCAACTAGTTGTAAAAACACTAGTTCTAATTTCCTTACAGCTTATTAAACAGAAATGTCTGTTTGAAGAAAGTTGAAGAAGCATTTAAACCCCATACTTTTTTCTGTATCAAGTCTCCAGCTCCCTACAGTGATGTAGATAATTACTTTAATGGGAGCTAACATGGTGTAAAACCTAGCTTCCTTTATAAATCACATTCTTGTTCTACAGACAAGCTCAGAGCCATGAATGGTGCCTGAAAGTTACATCAGCGAGAGTATCGGGAGAACTTAAACAAAACACACAATTATTTCACTGACAAGACAAAGGCAGAGTGTACTGGCAGAAGTGCATTTTTTATGATCCTTTACAGCATAGAACCTTAGGATTCATTGGGTGTAATTTCATTGACATGGTATTTGAATACATACTTAGAGTCATAAAGGAGACCAGGTGATGCAGTGGTTAAGTGCTAGGCTGCTAACTAAAAGGTGGCATTTTGAATCCACCAGCTGTCAGTGGGAGAAAGAAGCAACAGTCGGCTTCAGTAAAGATTTAAAAGCAAAAAACCAAACCCACTCTCACTGAGTCCATTCCAACTCATAGTGACTCTGTAGGACAGAGTAGCCCCATAGTGTTTCCAAGGAGCAGCTGGTGAATTTGAACTTCTGACTTTTTGGTTAGCATCTGAGCTCTTAAGCACTATGCCACCAGCACTCCTCAGTAAAGATTGCAGCCTAAGAAATCCTATGGGGCAGGTCCACTCTGTTTTACAGGGTCACTGTGAGTCAGAAAGAATTCCATGACAACTTTGTGTGTGTGTGTGTTTTATTTAACAAATATGAATAACTAAAAAAAACACCTAGCTACTGGCTTCAGGGTCAGTCATTGCTCAGTGTTTTGATGAAAAAAAAATTGAACTTGTAACTTTTTTTTTAATAAATAGAATTTGAAAGTTACTTTTAAATTTAATGTATGTTTCACATATAATCAAAAATTTAATTTAGTTAATTATGTTGATACATCACATTAATAAGCACTCCGCATGAATACTTTGTCCATGTGGTTGAACAGGATGTGTCTGAAATATTCTGTCAGTCTTACCTGTTGCTTGGTACAGAGGACGATGTTACTTCTTCAAACTCACACTGTCACTAGGTGCTATTTCTGAGATTTTAATAGAGGTTTTTCAAGTCCAAATATAATGTCCTTAATCTTCCACTATTGCTGTTTCATCTCAGACTCATATGTGAAGAGACTGTTAGAACTACAACCTAGCTGGCATTTTTCCTGCATGTGTTAGTCAAGTTATATTTTGTAATAGATTTTGTAATGGATTCCTTCAGTACAGTAATAGTCTCTTATTCAAAATTTGCTGTCATATTTTTATTTCCCTTCACTGTGCTTTTTCCTATCTACTACTACTTCCTATTTCTACTCTGTGCTATAATGTCGCTATTAGTCAGAATTGACTCAATGGAAAAGGGTTTTGTTTTGTATTTCTCTTCAATAAATATTTTTTTTTTGTCTTCCACGGATTCTTGAAAGGCAAAGAGAGAAGAGACAAAGGAAAAGAAAGAGATAGGCAAAAAGAAGAGAAAGAGGATTGAGGATGATTTGAACAGAAATGAAATTGTGAATTTTGAAGAACAGATTAATATATATTTTATTATTTATTGGATGCCTTTATTAGTTCTGATTTATATAACCTAAAATACAATTAGAATTTATTATAAGAAGATATTAGTGTGTATATTCCCAAGAGTTATATACAAATTACCTGGATTTAGACAGAGCTAGCAATTTAATATAATTATATCTTTTTATACTAGAGTTCTCTGAAGATCAAAAGACCATTTTTTGCTCTGTGACCCCAGTTTATGAAGTTATTTATTCTAGGTATTAGAAAAATCTCCCACATGGATCTGTGAGGAGCATTTTAGAGAAAAAGGAGACATGTACCTTCCTCTCCTTCCAACGGTAATAAAGCTGATTAGCTCATTCTCTTCTTTAAAAATGATGTCTGAATAAGATAAAACTGTAATAAGTGGCATGAGATGAATATAAATCATTTGTACAACTCTGTTTGAAGTCCCACTCTATTCATGACAGATTTTATACTTCCCGTTGTTGTTAGTTGCCCTGAAATCAGTTCTGATTAATGGCAGCTCCATTTACAAAAATGCATAGTGTCGCCTGGTCCTGTGCTGTCTTCATGACTAGTGACATGCTCCAATCTGTTGTTGTGGCCACTGTGTATTCTGAGTGCCTTCCAACCTGGGGGAGTCCTGATGGTGCAAAGGTTATGCCCTGGGCTGCTAACCAAAAGGTCAGCAGTTTTAACCTACAGTTGCTCTGCCAGAGAAAGATGTGGCAGTCTTCTTCCATAAAGATTACAGCCTTGGAAGCCCTATGGGACAGCTCTATTCTCTGCTGTGGGGTTCTTATGAGTCAGAAAGGATTCATGGCAATGAGTTGGTTCGGTTTGGTCAAAACTTGGTGGCTTATATTTAGCACTATATCTGGCAATATTCTGTTATGATCCATGGAATTTTCATTAGCTAATTTTCAGAAGTAATTCTCCAGGCCTTTCTTCCTGGTCTGTTTTAGTCGGGAAGCTCCTCTCAAAACTATTCACCTCAGGTGACTTTTCTGGCATTTGAAATATTGGTGGCATGGCTTTCAGAATCATAGCAACACATAAGCCACTTCCTTAAACGCTGAAGAACAATGGGTCAAACACATCAGTCTATGACACAATGAAGGAAAAACGAAAGTCCTGAAATCTCACTCCTAAATAAGATGAATCCAATATTTAATGTTGTTTTAGTAGGTGAGGCTTTCAGTTGAGGTACAGATGCCTCTTTGGTTCTTTTTTTCCCATGTACTTTTCTTTATTCATACTCCATTAAATGAGAAACAGCCTGATGGCACACAAGAAATAAATAAATAAATAGTACTACTTTGTGGCAATAATAGTGATTTTAGCCTTTTAGCAATAACAGCGATAAATTTATTAGTAATTATTGGGTGACATTTATTTCATAGTTATTCTAAGACTCCATAAGCAACTATAATATATTAAAGAAATGACCATGTTATTCTTGGGGTGGGGCAAGGGAAGGAATATGTCTCTAAAATCCACCCAAGGACTTTGCAGGACTACGAGAGAAAAAACAGAAACCAAACCCATTGCAGTCAAGTTGATTGTGACTTATAGTGACTCTACAGTGGCCTTAGACAGAAAATCTTATAGGTTTTCCAAAGCTGTAATCCTTGCCAAAGCAGCCTGCCACATCTTTCTCCTGTGTAGTGGCTGGTGGTTCCAACTGCTGACCTTCAGATTAGAAGCCAAGTACTTAAGCACTGTTCCACCAGGACTACTTACGAATAGAAAGAAGTTTCAAAATCGTCATTAAGTTAACACTTGAAAAACAGCAATAATGGTACAATAAGCTGCAAAGGAAAAACGGACAACTTAATAATAAGTGTTTGAAAGAGAAACTTTAAAAAAAAGATAATGTCCTGTTTTCCTTTGCATATAAGATGAATCTGTCTCCAGAATACAGTCTGCTGTCCTGCTCACCACCGTTCTAGAAATGCCCATGGAATGGGATAATTAAGAGAAAATGGCATATAAAATGGTTGGATCATCAGAGACTGCCTTTTAAAACAACTTGAAATGTAAGTCTAAATTATCCTATTCTCTAGTATCTGAAAAAAATTTAAAATTAGATCTTTTTCACAAAGTTTTTCTCATTTAAATGTAATCCAATCTTGTGAGTGGTTAATGCCGTTGTTCTCATAATCGAGGACGTTAAGGAAAGGTGCGGATGCACACTGCAGCAAATTCTGGGCTAGTGTCCTAGTGTGTACTTTCAATTATATGGTTTTTGGATTTTTAAATTCTTCTATTCATTGGTCTTTGAGAATCACAAGATTTCATATTTTTGAGAACCACTTAAGTTGGCAAGTTTTTTTTTTTTTTTGTGGTTGTTTTTTGTTTGTTTCTTTTAACATGACAGGTTTGGCTAAGAAAGCAATGAAACCATTTCTTTTATATATAACCAGAAAATTGCATCCACGTGGGACCAAATGGAGCCCTGGTGGTACCGGGGTTAAGAGGTCAGCTGCTAACCAAAAGGTCGCCAGTTCAAATTCACCAGCCGCTCCTTGGAAACCCTGTGCAGCAGTTCTGCCCTGTCTTGTAACGTTGCTATGACTCAGAATCTTCTGGATGGCAAACGGTTTGGTGTTCTTGGGGCTCAACCCCTTTGTCACTGCCTATCCCACCTCTAGGGGGCAGTAGTGGTTCTGTGGTAGAATTCTGCCCTTTCATATGGGAAACCCAGGTTTGATTTCTGGCCAAAGCACCTCAAGTGCAGCCACTGCCCATTTGTCAGTAGAACTTGCATCTGCTGTGATGCTGAATAGGCATCAGCAGAACTTCCAGATTAGGATGGACGGGAAGTAAGGCTTGGCGATCTACTTCCGGAAATCGGTTAATAGAAACTCCGTGGATCACAGAGGTCTGATCCTGTTGTGCATGCGGTTGCCATGAGTCGGAGGTCAACTCAAAAGCTGTTAACAGCAACAACAACATCCCATCGCTGCCTATAGGATGTTATTACCCCCTTCAAAAAAACAAAGATGAAGACGTAATTGGGTACACTCTGTGTCCACAGGATGTCAGAATGTTGCATTTAGGACCCAGACACAGCCACAGTGTTGTCAGCAGCAGTAGAGCCCTACAGGATCCAGTTGAAGAATATCACCGAAGTCACCATGTTTACATTGCTGAGATTCACAGATGACTTTGAGATTCAGGTCTACCTCTTTTTGCTATTTTTGGCAATTTATATTTTTACTCTGCTGGGAAATTAGGGGCCGGTTTTATTAGTCACAGCAGATGCCCGACTTCACAATCCAATGTACTATTTTCTGTGCGTGTTATCCATCTTGGATGCCTGGTATTCTTCAGTTGTCACTCCAAAAATGTTGGTCAGTTTTCTGACAGACAATAAAGCCATTTCATTCATTGGATGTGCAACACAGATGCTGCTCTTTGTCACTTTGGGGACCACAGAAAGCTTTCTCTCGGCGTCAATGGCATATGATTGCTATGTAGCAATGTACAACCCACTTCTGTATTCAGTTAACATGTCACCCAGAGTCAATGTGCCACTCATCACTGCTTCGTATGTTGGTGGTATTGGGCATGGTACTTTACACACAGTTGCGACTTTTAGCCTCTCCTTCTGTGCATCCGATGAAATTAGACGTGTCTTTTGTGATATCCCTCCACTCCTTGCTATCTGCTGTTCTGACACTCATATCAACCAGCTTCTGCTCTTCTACTTTGTGGGTTCTATTGAGGTATTCACCATGCTGATTGTCCTGATCTCCTGTGGCTTCATTTTGTTGGCCATTCTGAGGATGCACTCTCCTGAAGGGAGGCAAAAAGTGTTTTCCACTTGTGGTTCTCACTTAACTGGAGTGTCAGTTTACCATGGAGCAATCCTCTTCATGTATATGAGACCAAGTTCCAGCTATGCTTTAGACCATGACATGATAGTGTCTATATTCTACACCATTGTGATTCCCATGCTGAATCCCATCATCTACAGTTTGAGGAACAAAGATGTAAAAGAAGCAATGAAAAAAGTGTTTGAGAGAAATTGGTTTGTAAAGTACATTTTTAGCATTGAGTAAAACCGAAAAGAATGTTGGATGTTAGTCCCTATTTCTACTCAAAACTATCAAAGAAAATGTCTTGCTTGTAGTTAATAGTGTCCATATGTCCTAGAACATTTTCAAATAAACCACTAATTTATCTTTCAATGCAGAATTTTACAAGTGCAAATAAATTTTACCTCTATATACCTATGGCTGTATTCAAAATGATCCATATTAAACATTTATTGATGAATTAGTATTTGTGTAACTATTTTCACTTACTATAATGATGATGGAAACCCTGGTGGCGTAGTGGCTAAGTGTAACGGCTGCTAACCAAAGGGTCTGCAACTCAAATCTGCCAGGTGCTCTTCAGAAGCTCTACATGGCAGTTCTACTCTGTCCCACAGGGTTGCTAGAGTCAAAATCAACTCGACCGCAACAGGTTTTGGTATAATGGTGATGCCCTCAAAACTCTATGACGTAACTTACCCTCACAATTTTTATAACAATTACTCAGCACTCTTTTGGAAGTTTAATTCCTCACCCTGCAATCCCTGTGAAGAATCTCCCAAAGGTTACTTTACTTGCCCTCTGTGCCCTCACACATTCAAATCCATGCATCCTCTGATCACGTCTTTTGCCTTGTTTGGCTGAATAGCATAAACTTTTATTCTGTTATTAAAGTTTTTCATTGACATTGCCCAGTCTCAGGAATTGACTCTATCCATTCTGAAAATATGAAATATATACTGAGACTAAACTAAATCAATAGCTATTGAGCCTACTTCAACTCTTGTGACCCCAAGTATGTTACAGTAGAACTGTACTCCATAGGTTATTCAATGGCTGAGTTTATGGAAGTAGATCACCAGGCTTTTCTTTTGAGGCATCTCTGGGTGAGCTCAACATCCAAACTTTTGATTATCAGCTGGGTGTATTAAACATTTGTACCTTCCAGGAATCCCATGCTAAGACTTTATTGTTATTTGTTAGGTTGCTGTCAAGTCAGCTCCTACTATTGGTGACCTTATGTATAACAGAATGAAATATTGTCTGATCCTGTGCCATCCTCACAGTTTCGTCTGTTTGAATCATTGTTGCAGCCACTATGTCTTGTTTATCTCTTGAAGGTTTTGACTCGTTTTTGCTGACCCTCTTCTTTACCAAACATGTTCTTCCTTCCTAGTGATTGGTCTTTTCTTATGATGTGTCCAATATAAGCAAGACAAAGTGTAGATACCTTAACTTCTAAGGAACATAATGGCTGTACTTCCTTCATTATGGATTTGTCTGTTCTTCAGAATTTCCATTGTATATTCAATATTCCTTGCCAACAACACATTTCAAGTTATTGTATTGATACTGAGACCAGGTAGTAATATTTGTTGAGAGTATAGCCCAGGAAAAACAAAGATATAACTTAGAGAATAACCTACAACTGACTACTATGTGTGGTTTCTCCAAGATCTGAAAAACTAGCCCACCTTTGGGAAACCCTTTAGTGATCTTAGTTCAATTTCTGTTGTTGTTGTTAGTTGCCATTGGGTTGATCCTTAGTTCTACTTTTATTCAGTAAATGTGAGGAACAGTCTTGCACTGGCCATTGTTCCTCAAAGTTCCTCAAAAGCCCAATGATCAAGACCCAGGAAATTAAAATAGATCCCACATCACGGCAACTCTGTCCTGCTTATGCCAAGTTCCATTTATTTATTGGTTTTTGTTCCAAGACTTTTCATTTGAGAGTCACTGAGAATGAAGAGTTCTTTTTCTCTCAGTGAAAGTCACTCTCTTCCCATCTGTGGTGCCTAACATGTGACTCAACCACAACAAAGTCATCAGAATATTATAATTAAAACAATGTTCCTTTAAGAGTCAATTCTTAAGTGTAAGTTGAGTTCTGAACTAAGATCAGGTTGTGTATTAAGACAATCTCTTTTGAGATTTAAAAGAGAAAAATGAGCAGAGAGACTGGGGACCTCATGACACCAAGAAACAAGAACCAGGAGAATAGTATGTCTTTTGGACCCAGCGTCCTTGCGCTGAGAACTACTTGAACTGGAAGACTGATGACAAAGACTTTCCCCCAGAGCCAACAGAGAGAAAAAACCTTCCCCTAGAAGTGACACCCTGAATTTGGGCTTCTAGCTTCCTGGACGTTGAGAGAATAAATTTCTCTTTGTTAAGGCCATCCACTTGGGGTATTTCTGTTATAGCAGCACTGGATAACTAAGACGAAATTTGGTACCGAGAGAGTGGGGTGCTACTCTAACAGATACCTAAATATGGAAGTGGTTTTAAAGCTGTAGATGGTGAAAACCAGCAGCAGTAGAGAACCAGCCGTAACAGAGAACTGGAAGTGGCACAACCACACCAGGGCGTGATGGTGCTGGAGCTGACCCACGGAGCTAGAGTGGTGAGTGCCTTTGCGAATGAGGTTTCCTGGTGGAGTGGGGTGCCTTTAAGAACTTATTGGTGGAGCTAGGCTTGCTTAACCATGAAGCAAGAGAGCTGAGTGCCTCCCAGACTAAGTTTATTGGCCAAGTGGGGTGCCTCCAGGTGATTACTGGTGGATATACAGAGCTTTGGAACACTTGCCCAAGAACAGCAACTTGGGAGGAGAGTCCCAAAGGGCCAAGAGGCCAAGGGACCAGGAAGCAGATGCTGAAAAGAGAAGGAACACAGGAAGCAGAGAGAGATACCTCTATCCCGAAGGGTATGACCGCGAATTCTGAGGTTTCAAAGGGTGGAGTAGCCACTCAGATGGAGTAGGAGAATGGGGCTTCCCAAAGCCAAGGAAGCAGAGTTGCCATTCCAGTGGGCCTGGAAGGCAGAGTTGAAACCCAGGGCCAAGGGGGCTTCACTCAGAATCCAGAAAGTGTGGCCAATACCCAGAGTCTTGAGGGTAGGGTCATTGTGTAAATGGTCTCAGAGAACAGAGGATTATTTTCAAGCCTTGAGAGCTAATGTAATGTGTTCTGCTGATTTCCTTGGTGCCTGTTATCCCTTGTTTCCCTCTAATTTCTCCCATTTGTAATGGAAATATATAGCTTGTGGCTGTTCCACAATTGTACTTTGGAAACAGATAACTTCTATTCTAGATTTCACAGATGAATAGGAATGTTTGGATTTTGGACTTGGAGTTGATTTAAGGCTTTTGCTGTGATATGATGGAGTGAATGCATTTTACATGTGGTGAGGACATGAATTTTGTAGGCCAAAGTGTGGAATGTCATGGATTGAATTGTGTTCCCCCAAAATAAGTGTTAACTTGGCTAGCCCATGATTCATAGTTTTGTGCGATCATCCACCATTTAGCCACCTAATGTGATTTCCCGTGTGCTGTAAATCCTATCCCTATGATGTCGATGATGTTGTTGAGATGGAATTAGTGGCAGTTATGTTGATGAGGCAGGACTCAGTCTACAAGATTAGGTTGTGTCTTAAACCAATCACTTTTGAGATATAAAAGAGTGAAGAGAGCAGAGAAACTTGGGAACCTCATACCACCAAGAAACAAGAGCCAGGAGAAGAGCGTGTCCTTTGGACTTGGGATCCCTGCACTGAGAAGCTCCTCCACCGGGAAAGACTGATGACAAGTGCCTTTCCCAGAGCCGATAGAGAGAGAAAGCCTTCCCCTGGAGCTGGCACCCTGAAATTGGACTTCTAGCCTCCTGGACTGTGAGAGAATAAATTTCTCTTTGTTAAAGCCATCCACTTGTGGTATTTCCATTTTAGCAGCACTGGACAGCAAAGATATTCTCTGAAACACTAATTTTCAAAGATGCAATATGGGAAACATTTTATCTTATAAAAATCATGCAATTAGAAGCCACAGCACCTTGAAATATACATTTTGTTTATCATCAGTTGAGATGATATTTTGTAACATTTTCAAAGTGTAGAACTAGAATCCCAAGTAGATATTGCACTGGTGAGAACAGTGAAGTAGACCAGACAAAGGCATATTATAAGGATAAACGCAGTTGTTACATTGTGTGTGTGGGGGGGGACCAAAAAACTTCAGTTTATCCCTAAGACCTAAAAATTTGAAACTTGTATACATCTAACAATGGAAGTTCAGAATGCATGCAGAAAACGTTGTTAGAATGGAAAGGAGCAATATACAAATACACGACTATAACTTGAGATTTGCACATTCTTCTCTCAGTAATTGAAAAAATCCATAGATAAAAGAAATCACTACTGAAATCTGCTTCACATGTTTTATAATTTGTTCCTGGATGGGGCAAATGGTTAATACCAGCAGTGCATTTCTAAATCATCCATGAGTCAAGGAGGCAATCTTAAGGGAAATTACAATATATTTTTATTTGAATGAAAATGAAAATAGAACATTTCTCAATCTGAGGGATGTAGTTAAGTCCCTGATTTTTTTTTGAATTGTATCTTTTTTAAAAAATAATTTTTATTGTGCTGTAAGTGAAAGTTTACAAATCAACTCATTCTGTCACATATAAGCTTATATATACCTTACTCCATACTCCGACTTACTCTCCCCATAATGAGTCAGCCCACTCCCTCCTTCCAGTCCCTCCTTATGTGACGATTTTGCCAGTTTCTAACCCTCTCTACCCTCCTATCTCCCCTCCAGACAGGAGATGCCAACACAGTCTCAAGTGTCCACCTGATACAAGTAGCTCACTCTTCATCAGCATCTCTCTCCAACCCATTGTCCAGTCCCTTCCAAGTCTGATGAGTTGTCTTTGGGAATGGTTCCTGTCCTGGGCCTACATAAGGTTTCGGGACTATGATCGCTGGGATTCCTTTAGTCTCAGTCAGACCATTAAGTATGGTCTTTTTATGAGAATTTGGGGTCTGCATCCCACTGTTCTCCTGCTCCCTTGGGGGTTCTCTGTTGTGCTCCCTGTCAGGGCAGTCATTGGCTGTGGCCAGGCACCATCTAGTTCTTCTGATCTCAGGATGATGTAAGTCTCTGGTTCCTGTGGCCCTTTCTGTCTCTTGGGCTCATAGTTATCGTGTGACCTTGGTGTTCTTCTTTCTCCTTTGATCCAGGTGGGTTGAGACCAATTGCTGCATCTTAGATGGCCGTTTGTTAGCATTTAAGACCCCAGACGCCACACTTCGAAGTCGGATGCGGAATGTTTTCATAATAGAATTATTTTGCCAATTGACTTAGAAGTCCCCTTAAACCATAGTCCCCAAACCCCCGCCCTTGCTCTGCTGACCTTTGAAGCATTCAGTTTATCCCGGAAAATTCTTTGCTTTTGGTCCAGTCCAGTTGAGCTGACCTTCCTGTTTTAAAAGAAATTTATTGAATTAATACTTATTTTAGAAAACAAGGGAAGATTTTAATCAACAGGCTAAGCTTTGACCAAAAAAGGAAAAAAATAATAATAAATTAAAAATAAAAGCAAACAAAAGGATGAAAATAATAGCAGAAATCAATAAATTTGAAAAAAAATGAAATCAAAATTTCTCTCTATGAGGAAGTTAATAGATTGATGAGGTTGATCAAAAAGAAAAAGAAAAAAGAGAAGACACAAATTACTATTACTAGGAATGAAAGAAGGGATATCACAATATCCTCATACATATTAATGGAATGATAAGAAAATATTATAAATGACCTTTTTGCTAATATGTTTGATAATTTTGATGAAATAGATACTTCTTAAAAGGTTCATACCAGAAAAAAAAATGGGTAACCCATTAAATAATCTCTTAGAGAAATCAAATAAATCCTTTTAAAATTTTCTACATTAGTAGCATCACTATTTTTTAGGGGACTGGGTGGGTGATGTGTGAACCACACCCCCTGGCACTGGCAGAGGGGGTGACTCCAAAATGTCTCCAGGGTCTGCAGAGGTGGTAAGCGGGCTGACACCTCATCAAGAGGGGCTGACACGGCAGTGGTTTCACTAATTTTGGTGTCACCCATCACCCAGTGTAGTAAGTTGTCAATATCCCAATGTTGAGACCCTCTCTCTGTTCAATGGCAGCATGGAGGCTCACCAGCATGCACCCTGACTGTCAGTGACAGGCCAGTGGGGGGGAGCTGTGGGGAGCTGTGAGGGGCAGATGTGGGAGGTGGATGTTGGAGGGATGGTGCAGCTCAGCATGGTGCCTGGTCCTGAGTGGGGGAGGTTTTGGGCAGCTCCATCCATGGGGAGGCAGTTCTCCCACCAGCCCGCCCATGGAGGGAGGGGGTGACACCATGAGTTCGGCACTGGGTGAAACTAACCTTAATAACACCATTGTTCTAGATGAATAAAAATTTGGAATTTTTTTCTTTGCTTTATAGACTTTATTGTTGAGAAATGAGAGGTAATCAGAGATATTCTGACTGATTCTTTTAATGAGACCACATCTCTCTCTTCAGAAACTTTTAGAATTTTCCCATTTCCTCATTCTTCTAAAGTTTTCTGACAATTTTCAAGTATTCTACCAGACACATGGGGGATCATTTTCTCTGGTCTGCAAATGTGCCTTTAATCAATTCTCCAGGAATCGTCCCTCTTATATTTTTTAATGTCTCTTTTTGAAGCTACTCCAATTCAGATGTTGAACCTGCTTGACTGAATCTCTTATTTTCTTTCTGATTTGTTCATCTTTTTGTTTTACTTTGATGGAGCCTTTTTAAGATTCTTTATTAATCTCCAATCATGTTTAATTTATGCTACTATGTTTAAATTTCAGGAATTGTCTTTGTTCATTTAGTATTTCTTTTATATTCAGGGTGAAAATGAAATTTTACATCTCTAAGCATACTAGTGAGAGGTTTTTGTTTTGTTTCTTTTTATATTTTCTTCTTCAGCTTCCTTCTGTATTTTTTGTTCTCTCTCTCTTTTCTTCCTCTTAGTGTGATCTTTCATATTACAGTCATGGGAAGGAAGGTTTAACACGAAGTCTGCACCCATTTTGTCTCAGCCAGGACACTAGAAAGGAATAAATGGATTCAACCAAATCTATTTGTAAATAGGCTAATGTCCATGCACCCAAACAAACCTCTTGGTAAACAGTACAGTGTTAAGTAGTGATTAATGAAAAGCTAATGGAGGGACTGCCATTCCTATAAAATTTTGTAGGTGATACACCTTGTCTAGAGAGTTATTCCCCCACATGTCTGTCAGTTTGTCCTACTGTGTGGGCTTGTGTGTTGCTGTCACTCTGGAAGCTATGCCACAGGTGTTCAGATACCAGCAGGGTCCCCTATGGCTGACAGGTTTCAGCTGAGCTTCTAGACTAAGAGAGCCTAGAAAGAAGGACCCAGCAGTCTACTTCTGAAAAGAATTACCCAGTGAAAACATTTTCTGATATAGTGCCGGAAGATGAGCCCTCCAGGTTGGAAGATGCTCAAAAGACTACCGGGGAAGAGCTGCCTCCTTAAAGTAGAGTCGACCTTGATGACACGGATGGAGTCAAACTTTTGGGACCTTCATTTGCTGATGTGGTACTACTCAAAAATACGGAATGTACCAAGCATAAATTCAGGAAAACTGGAAATTGTCAAAAATGAAATGGAATGCATAAACATTGATATCCTAGGCATTAGTGAGCTGAAAAGGATTGGCACTGGCCATTTTGAATCAGACAATCATATGGCCTACTATGTGCAGAATGGTAACTTGAAGAGGAATGGCATTGCATTCATCCTCAAAAAAGGACATTTCAAGATCGACCCTAAAGTACAAGGCTATCAGTGATTGGATAATATCCATACTCCTACAAGGAAGACCAGTTAATACTTTGTCACAGATTGAATTTTGTCCCCCTAAAAATGTGTGTATCAACTTGGTTAGGTCATGATTCCCAGTATTATGTAGTTGTCCTCCATTTTGTGATTTTAATTTTCTGTTGAGAGGATTAAGGTAAAGGGAGTTTCACTGGGGTGTGGCCTGCACCAACTTTTATCTCCAAAAGATCAAAGGAAAAGCAAGCAAGCACAGAGTTGGGGACCTCATATCACCAAGAAAGCAGCACCAGAAGCAGAGCACATCCTTTGGACAAGGGGTCCCTGCACCTGAGAAGCTTCTCGACCTGGGGAAGATTGAGGACAAGGACTTTCCTCCAGAGCCGACAAAGACAGAAAGCCTTCCCCTGGAACTGACACCCTAAATTTGGATTTGTAACCTAGTAGACTGTGAGAAAATAAATTTCTTTTTTAAAGCCATCCTCTTGTGGTATTTCTGTTATACCAGCACCAATTAACTAAGCCAATGACTATTATTCAAATTTACGTACCAACCACTCAGGCCAAAAATGAAGAGACTGAAGATTTTTACAATGTCTACAGTACAATTAAACATGCAATCAGGGTGCATTGATAATTACTGGTTATTGGAATGCAAATTTGGAAACAAAGAAGAAGGATTGGTAGTTGGACAAGATGGCCTTGGTGATAGAAATGATCTCAGAGATCACATGACAGAATTTTGCAAGACCAATGACTTCTTCATTGCAAATACCTTTTTTCACTAACATAAACAGTGATTATACACATGGCCCTCACCAGATGGGATACACAGGAATCAAAAAGCTACATCTGTGGGAACAGGCAATGGAAAAGTTCAATACCATCAGTCACTTCAAGGTTAGGGGGAAATTGTGGAACAGATCATCAATTACTCATATGTAATTTCAAGTTGAAACTGAAGAAAATTAGAACAAGTCCGTGCGAGTCAAAGAACGACCTCGAGTATATCACACCTGAATTTAGAGACCATCTCAAGAATAGATTCGACACGTTGACCACTAATGACAGAAGACCAGATGAGTTGTGGAATGACATCAAAGACATCATACATGAAGAAAGCAAGAGGTCATTAAAAAGACAGGAAAGAAAGAAAACAGCAAAATAGATGTCAGAAGAGACTCTGGAACTTGCTCTTGAACACTGAGTCGCTAAAGCCAAAGGAAGAATTGATTAAGTAGAAGAACTGAAGATTTCAAAGGATGGCTTGAGAAGACAAAGTAAAGCATTATAATTACATGTGCAAAGAGCTGGAGATAGAAAATCAAAAGGGAAGGACACGCTCAGCATTTCTCAAGCTGAAAGAGCTGAAGAAAAAATTCAAGCCTCAAGTTGCGATAGTGAAGGTTTCTATAGGGGTAATATTAAACAGTGCAGAAAGCATCAAAAGAAGATGGAAGGAATACACAGAACCGTCATAACAAAAAGAGTTAGATGTTCAACCATTTCAAGAGGTAGGATACAATCAGGAACCAACGGTACTGAGGAAGAAGTCCAAGCGGCACTGAATGCATTGGCAAAAAACAAGGCTACAGGAATTGATGGAATATCAATTGAGATGTTTCAACAAGTGGATGCAGTACTGGAAGTGCTCACTTGTCTATGCCAAGAAATTTGGAAGACAGCTACCTGGCCGAATGACTGGAAGAGGGGGATCCTGATTCAGGCCTATGACCAAGAAAATTGATCCAACCGAATGAGGAAATTATCGAACAAAATCATTAACATCATGAAAACCCATTTAACCCAGTGCCATATGCAAGTAAAATTTTGCAGAAGATAATTCAAAAGCAGCTGCAGCGGTGTATCAACAGGCAACTGCCAGAAATTCAGGCTGGATTCAGAAGAGGACGTGGAACTGGGGATATCATTGCTGATGTCAGATGGATCCTGGCTGAAATCAGGGAATAACAAAAAGATGTTTACCTGTGTTTTACTGACTATGCAAAGGCATTTGACTGTGTGGATTGAAATAAATTATGCATAACATTGTGAAGAATGGAAATTCTAGAACTTATAAGGAATCTGTACATAGATCAAAAGGCAGTTATCCAGACAGGATGAGAGGATACTGCATGGTTTAAAGTCAGTAAAGTTGTGTGTCAGGGTTGTATCTTTTCACCATACCTATTCAATCTGTAAATTGAGCAAATAATCCAAGAAGCTGGACTATATGAAGAAGAACGGGGGATCAGGGTTGGAGGAAGACTCATTAACAACCTGCATTATGCAGATGACACAACCTTGCTTGCTGAAAGTGATGAGGAATTGAAGCACTTATTGATGAAGATCAAAGACCACAGCCTTCAGTATAGATTACACCTCAACATAAAGCCAACAAAAATCCTCACAACTGGACCAATAAGCAACATCATGATAAATGGAGAAAAGATTGAAGCTGTCAAGGATTTCATTTTACTTGTCTCTGCAATCAACACCCATGGAAGCAGCAGTCAAGAAATCAATAGACTCATTGTATTAGGCAAATCTGTCTCAAAAGACCTCTTTAAAGTGTTAAAAAGCAAAGATGTCACCTTGAAGACTAAGATGCACCTGACCCAAGCCATGGTATTTTCAGTTGGATCACATGCATGCAAAAGCTGGACAATATATAAGGAATACAGAAGAAAAATTGACACTTTTGTATTGAGGTGTTAACAAACAATATTGAATATACCATGGACTGCCAAAAGAATAAACAAATCAGTCTCGGAAGATGTACAACCAGAATGCTCCTTAGAAGCAAGGGTGGTGAGAGTGTGTCTTACATGCTTTGGGCATGTTGTCAGGAGAGATCAGTCCCTGGAGAAGGACATCATGCTTGGTAAATTACAGTATCAACAAAAAAGAGGAAGACCTTCAAGGAGATGGATTGACACAGTGACTACAACAATGGCTTCAAGCATAACATCGATTGTAGGCATGGCGCAGGACCAGGCAGTGTTTCGTTCTGTTTTCTTAAGTTTGCCATGAGTTGGAACTGATTCTAGGGCACCTAACAGCAACAACAACAGAGAGTTTCTAGGTAGTACAAATGGTTTGCTCTTGGATACTAACCGAAAGGTTGGTGGTTCAAATCCAGCCCAGAGGTGCTACAGAAGAAAGGTCTAGAGACCTACTTCCAAAAAATTAAAAAAAAAAGAAAAGAAAAACCTGGTGCCAGTGCAGTCGATTCTGACATATGGTGACATCATGTGTTACAGAGTAGATATGTTCCAAGGGGATTCCTTGGCTGTAATCTTTATGGAACAGATTGCAAGGCCTTTCTTCTGCAAAGATGCTGGGTGAGTTCAATCAACCAACCTTTAGGTTAGTAGTCAAGGACAACTGGTTTGTGCCACCTAGGGAAATTTTAGTAAGATTACAATGTCGGAAAACCCTATGGATTGTAGTTCTACTCTGAAACGTGTGGGTTTGCCACGAGTCAGAATCAACTTGCAGACAACAGGTAAAAATACCTTATTAGAATAGATCGTTGACTATCAGGAAACTGGGAGTATATGAATTTATAAAGCATGACACACTGGTGAGTGGGAGCTAGATACATAAACTCTATAATGGAAGGTGTATAATTTGAGATTTTCCAAAACTAAAATAGGTATGATGTGAGAATAATGTGCAAGCTTGCCTGTTAACCCCAAACTACATTTGTACTACTATAGGAATAAAAGGCTATTCTTTTGAAGGGAATTTGCATCTTGGTGCACATACTCCTCAAGAAAAAGAAAGTTTCATTTGGACCTAGTGTTTGGCTGTGAGCTTTGAATTTAATAGTAACTTTTGTGTTAGGTAAAATTTATACTTCATGTGAGCATGATTTTAAAATTTAACTATTGCTTCTAACACAGGTTGATGACTTTGGCCTTTCAAGCCTTGCTAAGGCAAGTTTTCAGTAAGAGTATGGAAATAACCAAAATAAAACCAAACCCAGTGCCTTGGAGTCGATTCCGACTCATAGTGACCCTATAGGACAGAGTAGAACTGCCCCATAGAGTTTCCAGGGGGCACCTGGTGGATTTGAACTGCCAACCCTTTGGTTAGCAGCCATAGCACTCAAGCACTACACCACCAGGGTTTCCAAATGGAGATAAGTGCTATGGAAAACAAAATGAAGCAAGAAGAGTGATGGGGCAGGATGGTCTTACTAGAAAGAGAATGAAAAAAAAGTCAAGCATTTATCTGGGGGAGGAAAATTTCTGAATGAAGAAGAACAGACAGGAAAGTCTTAGGCAGTATCAGAACTGATGTGTCCAGGGAGGAGTGAAAGAATCAATTTGGCCAAAACAAAGTGAGTATGACAGAATAGTAAAGGGTGAATTTCCAGAGGTAAGAAGCGGGAGCAAGATCATGTTGTACCTTAGGCTCTTTTAAGTGTTTTGGCCTTTACTCTTAGTATGCTAGAAGACTTGCAAGGTGTGAGAAGAAAAATGGTACTTTTGAAACTAGATTCAAGGGGAGTAAGGGAATGAACAGAGACAAACTAAGAGGACGCAGCAGTAATTCAGGCTGATATAATAGTTCCTTGGGCCAGGGCCGTAGCAGAGGAGGCGTTGAGAAGTAGTCAAACTCTGAGTGTATACTGTGGGTAGAATCAACATGATATGCTGAAGGACTGATTGTGAGTTTTGTGAAATAAAAAGAAAACCTATGGATGCTTTCTTAGTTTTAATATGACCAAGTAGAAGGATGGCTTCCCATTACCTAAAATTAAGTTATTAATATTGCTATTACCCATCTGCAAGCTGGAGTCCCTGGGCAGCACAAATGGTTAACTGAGAGGACTGAGGTCAAAGTCTACCCAGAGCACCTCAGAAGAAAGGACTGGAGGTCTACATTCAAAAAATCAGCCTTTGAAAACACTATGAAGCACAGTTCTACTATGACATACTTGGGATCACTATGAATCAGAATAAAGTTGATAGCAATTGTTTTATTTTTATTTAAATCTGAGAATTATCTTGTGAAGGTAAGCCATGCCCATTAATATTACTATCTATTCATCAATTATTTGGAAGTAAAATGTACTTGGAAACTGTTCACATTTTGTCATGCTCTATTCCAGTCTTATTGTCTTTATTACTACATAAATAGTTGAAATTTTACCATACATAGATTTTTGGCATAGTACTGTGAACAAGAAAATTATGTTTTAAAAATACATAAGAACAAATAGTACATAAAACATGGAAAGCACTTACGTAGTAGAAAAATGAGATGGGCAATACAGATAGTCGAAGTCATATTGCCCATAGGTTATACTATTCTTATTTAATGTTGTATATATATATTTTCTTTACTTTTAAATTGTTATTATAAAGATGGTAGTGTAGCCTGAGTTAATTTTTAAGCATTTCCTGAGATTTGTGTTGTCTACAAAATAGTAGAATCTGTTGCCAATACAGACCTACAGGATATATAAAAGAATACATAAATGAAAGCAAGCCAAATGCAGTTTACAGAAAAGACCAGAAAATGGAAATAACATGTAAATATAAGAAAAGACACAATGCATTTACAAGATCAGAAATAAACCAACAAATTCTTATTGAAAAAATGCTTACCACTTATCTCTAATGTAAATAGAGAGAGAGATTCCAGACAACACATGCTTCAAAGTAGAAATAAGGTATAATGAAATAATTCTATACGGTATTGCTATAAAAGGCACATTTTTTAAATAAATTAAGAAAGTAGAAAACATAATGTTGATTTACAGGATTTGAACAAATCAATGAACAGTTTTCAAATAGTGAAAAATAATTTGTTTTTAATCCTAAAACAGAGATTACACTTCATGTTAAACATTTAAAGAAACAAATTTAACACAAATAACAAAGTTTAATTTTTAAAAGAAAACCCTAATATAAATTAAAAAGACAATAATAATAAAGATTTTACCTGAATGGAAACAACATATGAAGTAACCATTATGGAAATTAAAAATCTAATACATGGAAAATGAAAACAATACTTTCTGGAATAATCTTTGAACAATACAGAAAATTGAAACCCCAGTTGTAGGATATGTAGGGGATATTTAAAAAAAAAAAAAATATGTTTAGCAATCTACTTAACCAAAATGTATGGAATGTCCAAATCCTGAATTCATTGTCAATTCTTGGCTTTTTGATTTTTCCCTATCGACAGTTTTGAGAAAAGTGAATGAAGCATTTAACTTGAAAACTGATTTTTAAAGAACATGACTAGCCTATAGAAATCAGGGTGAAGACACTGATTTTTTGAAATAGACAAAAGTCCAATAGAAGTAATGTATCGAGGCTTGTGGACAAGCATAGAAATGAGAATTTTCAAGTGTTCTGCAAGTTTACACCAACGATAGATCACTGCACGCAGGTTTTTAACCTGATGAATTTATAACTTTCTAGGTTCAAAAGTGTTGCAGGATGACAGCCCTGATTTTCTCACGTGATAAGGTCATCTTCATTTCAGAGGTTTAAATGACAAAGGGATTTCTTTAATATTAACGTAAATTATTTTTCCATACTTAATTATATTACAATATCTACTTCATTACAAGTCCAAAAATGTGAAGGGGTGAGTTTTTTTTTTTTTTAATTTTTAAGCTATTTGTGTGTGTATCAATTAAGTTAATTAAAAATAATTTACAACACACCTGTGAAAATTCTTCATAACAAATGGCATTGTGCATTCAAAGTATTGCACCCTAATCCCCTTCCTTCTAGTTGATTCCAACTCATAGCGACTCCGTAGGACAGAATAGAGCTCCCCCATGGGGTTTCCAAGGCTGCGAATTTTTACGAAAGCAGACTGCCACATTTTTCTCCCGCACAGTGCCTGGTGGGTCGGAACCTCCGACCATTTGGTTAGCAGCTGAGTGCTTTAACCATTCTACCATCAGGCCTCCTTAAATATTGCAAGGATGCGTATATTCTAATGATAATGAGCACCATTTAAGTACTGCAAGAAATGCGTTTTTGCAGATTTAAATTTACTATAACTCTATGGACCAGGAATTATTTATTTTTCACAGTTAAGAAAACTGAGGCTTAAAGTGTTAGTAACTTATTAAGGGTCATACAGCTAAATGGGTAGCTGACCTGGAATCCACCCTGGAATGTCTAACTCAAAAACAAGTGCTCATAATCACTGAGCTATATATACATCCCTCTGTATAATACATAAATTGATCTCTGAAACTATTATCTTTGTGCCAAAAATGTAGCTATTATCCCCAACTGAATTCTCTGAAATTGGATATGCATGGAGGTTGATATAATGTAATTTAAAACAAACAAAAAAATCACCAAACCAAACCCATTACTGTCGAGTCCATCCTGACTCACAGAGACCATATAAGACATAGTAGAACTGTCCCACAGGGTTTCTAAAGAACAGCTGCTGGATTTGAACTGCTGATCTTTTGGTTAGCTGCCGAGCTCTTAACCACTGCACCACCAGGGCTTCATTACCCATAACTAAATTCTCTGAAATTGGATATGCATGGAGGTTGGTGCAATAGAGTTTAAAAAATGATAGCCTATTTTCTTATTTTGCATATTAACTTTCTTTAAAGGCATATATATTTAAAGCACAAGTTTAACTCATATTTCCTGGCTTCCAATTACTATATAGATTCCTAAAAAAAAAAAAAAATATGGCTAAAGATGTCATAGATCATATATAGTCAAGCAAAAAATAGTTCAACAGAAATAGAGGCCAATTGAAAGATGAAATTGTTATTAGAGAGAAAGACCAAGGAAATACCTAGTAGGAAAGAAAGAAAATTTGATGTTAAATAGGGAACAACACTGTCATCTTAAACGCCTTGTGCTCTCTCTCTGATGCATAATTCTAATGACAGCATTTTTCACTTCTTTGTTCCTGAGACTATAAATGAGTGGATTCAGCATGGGGATCACAATCGTATAAAAAACAGAGGCCACTTGATCCTTTCCCAAGGAGTAGGACTTACTTGGCTTTAAATAAGTAAAAATCATGGTACCATAGAAGATGGTGACTCCCAGGAGGTGGGAGGCACAGGTAGAGAAGGCTTTTCGCTTTCCTGAAGTGGAATTGATTTTCAGGATAGTGGAGAGAATGGCTGCATAGGACACAGAGATTGTGGTAAGAGACACCATTAAGGTAGAGCCAGCAGAAATGAATATCATGATCTCAGTATTCTGTGTATCAGTGCAGGACAGGGCTAAAATTGGGGGTGTGTCACAGAAAAAGTGATGGATTACATTGGAGTCACAGAAACGCAATGTGTTCATCCAAAGGACATTGGCAAAGGAGTCAATAAAGCCGATCACATAGGATGCAGTGATGAGGGAGTGGCAGAGTGTCGTGGACATAACAACTGGGTATCGTAGAGGATTGCAGATAGCTACGTAGCGATCATAGGCCATAGAGGACAGAAGAAAACATTCAGTGGCACCCAAGAAGACAAAAAAATACATCTGGGTGAAACAGCCCCTGAATGAAATATCCTTGGTCAAAGTCAGTAGGTTCTCTAAGGCTTTAGGAGTAATGACCGTCGAGTAGCTGAGGTCAAGGAATGACAGATGACTGAGGAAAAAATACATGGGGGTGTGAAGCTGGAGATCCAGGCGGATTATTAGTATCATCCCTGTATTCCCCAGAACAGTAATCAGGTATATCAGGAGAAATAGAGTAAAGAGGACCAGCCGGATCTCTTCAGAGTCTGTCAGTCCCACGAGGATGAAGTCAGACACGTTTGTGTTATTACTCCTACTCATAGTATGCAACTTCTCTAAACTGTAGAAGATTAAATTAATACTTAGCATCAGTGACTTCAAACAGGTTTTTGTTTGGATGAATGATCTGGCATAAAAAAAAAAAAAAGAACAGTTTTGTGTTTCTATAAATTGGTAACACAGAGTAGGTTACAAAATATGACTGAACAGAATCTTAATTGCATTGCTATATGTAAATATGGGTGTAAAAGGACATTGGAATGTTACATAATCAGAACGTTAACATATATTATGTAATTAGCATGCAATGACCAGTGTTCTCAAGGCTTCCCTTTCCTAACACATTTAATCTCCATGAAAATATCATGCCATAGGTGTTATTATTACTCACATTTTTTTGTAAGAAAATTGGCACAGAAGTTTAAGTAATTTATCCAAAGTAAAAGTGAGTAAATGTCGGCTCTGTGATTCTACCATGTTAGGTTTACTACAAAAAGCATGCTTATAACATTATGTTCTTAATTATAATTAATTTCGGCAACCTGAAGAAAAATTCTAAACGTGTAGTAAGCAGTGATAGAAACAAAGTTTTAATCCATCATTTACTGTCCTTTTGCTTTCAATATCATTTAATACAACAGACAGATCGGAAACTTCAACCTTTGGAGTCTTTACTGTGATGTATTAAAATTGGAGACCATAGGATAGTCATTTCCAGAAGACTTTTTGTTTTCTTGACTATTTAAAATAAAATTCCTTCTGAAAGTTATAGTTCCAAAATATGAACAATTGCTCATATACAGCTGATTCCACCAACTCCGTAAGTCTGTTTCCACAAACCCTAGCGTCACTTATGGTAAGGCATATGTAGATGTCTCCATTTTATTTGATCTGGCCTAAACGAAACCAAAACCCGTTGCCGTGGAGTTGACTCCGACTCATTGTGACCCTGAGGACAGAGTACAACGTGCCCCACAGGGTTTCCAAGGCTGTAGATCTTTACCGGAAGCAGACTGCCACGTCTTTCTCCCACGGGTTGACTTGGTGGATTTGAACTGCTGAGCATTTGATTAGCAGCCGAGCGTATAACCACTGTACCACCAGGGCTGCATGATCTGACCTAAAACCATCTAATTTTGAGAATAATACTTACAGTGAGCCAAATGTGGTGAAAAGTTTCTTCTTCCCATATTACCTGTCTGGACTTTTGTCAAGCTCAAAGTATTCTTCAAAAAAATAAAGTAAAATAAAATAAAGCCTTTAAGGAGATGAAAATTTCTGTGATATAATATTGTTTTCCTTTCAAATGCATAATTTTCACATTTCTGTGCATGCATTTTTTTTCCTGAGGTAAATCAACCTTCAAATTTTGTTCAGTTCCTAGTCAAAAGCAAAATTTGAGAGGAAGTTATACCTCTAAAAAATACCTGCGAGCAACTATGAACTTAAGCAGAGCTGAATATCCCTTGCTCTCACCCTAATAATTTCACAGCACTTCATATACTGGCAGTGGCTGAGAATGCAACATTCCATTATCCTTGGGGACTAATTTCCAAGGGACATTGCTTGGCACCTTTCCGAAGATAAAAGCTCAAGGACTAATATATTCACGCTAGGCTTGTAGCAGATTGTTGCCTACTCCTTTAGAAGAGACGTAATGAGAACCATGATGGTTTAGTCTTCCTTTGTGACCCTCCACATTTTTTACTAGAATGTTAGATAAACTCTTTCTAGAGAAATGCTTAATTACTCTGTAACTCAAAGGCCGAGTAGTTGACTACGAATGGTAGGATAGTACATTCTTTACACTGAATTCTTTTTATACTTTTAAGTATGATACTATCATAGGAATAAAGCATTGCTTATTAGAAAAAGCAGAGTATACAACAAAATTCAAAGAAAATGAAGCTCATTCAAAACTGTTTTTAATATTTTGATGTATTTCTTCCAATAATTTTTCTTTGTGTTTAAAATGTTCACTTATACATCTACTTACATAGTGTATCAATTATCATACTATATATTCAGTATCTTATTCTCATTTTATCACTAAACACTAATAATACCCCTTAGACTATGTTAGATTAGTCTTCTACAAAACAGACAATTTCAAGTGTCATGCATTGACTGGTGCTCTGTAAATAAATTCTTTCCAGAAGTATTCACCAGCAGACAGGGGGACGCTTTGAGGGATAACAAGGAAACCGTGGCGTGGGTTCTCCATTCAGGTTTGGCAGTGTTACCTAATTCATCTGCACAGAAATACGTACAACTTGTATTACCATTTTAAGGTACTTGGCTTTTGTTTTATAGAAAGAAAAATGAGAGAAGAAAGGACAAAAAAAAGATGCTGAGCCTAGTAAACATTTTACAATGTTATATCAGAAAAATATTAATATATCATAAAATATATTAATTTATTGTAATATAAATTATTATTAAAAATAAATATTAAAATAATTATTAAGATATGTTAATATATCATAAAAACTCTGAATATGATCAGGTCAAAAGCTTTCTTAATTGATAAAGAAATTGAAATATCAAATAAATCTCAGGAATCTTTTCTGAATCCAATATAACATCTTTTCCTTTATTCTTATTTTAATATGGTTGATTTTTCAATATTTACCCAATCCTACATAAAAAAAAAAAATCTGAGATAAATCCCACTTGATTATGATAGATAATTATTTTTAGAGTTTCTGGATTAAATTTTCTATTATTTTATTTTATTAAAGATTTTTAAATACATGAGCATTAAAGACATGTCTGTCATTTTTTTTTCCCATAATGTATATTTCAAATTTTGATATTAGGGTTATATTAGATCCATATAACAATTTTTGGAAGAGTTGCCCCTATTCTCTTTTCTGAAAGAACTTGTGTAGTGTTTGTATTGTTTCTCCCTTAAAAGTTTAACAGAAATTACCATTGATCTATCTGGGTCTAAAGACTTTAGGTTTTTTTTTTTTTTTTTCTTTTAAGGGAGTGGCATTTGTGAATTTATAATCATAAATTTAGTATTTAGTATATAGTGGGATATTCCATTTCTATCACATGCATATATTTCTGCAGCCCCTTTTGAATGATCTTCAACATAATTTCACTTGTGTGTGATATTAATGGTGTTGTTCAATAATTTCCACATTGGGTTAGATCACCTTTCTTTGGAATAGGCATAAATATGGATCTCTTCAAGATGGTTGGCCAGGTAGCTGTCTTCCAAATTTCTTGGCATAGACAAGTGAGCACTTCCATTGCTGCATCCATTTGTTGGAACATCTCAGTTGGTATCAAGTTAAATCCTGGAGCCTTTTTTTTTTTTTTTTTGACAGTGCTTTAAAAAAGGGTTGATGGGCATATCCACTAAATATTCTCTTTGTGATTAATATCTCAGAACCCAATACCCCTCATACATACCCCCATAATAAAATAATTGTCATAATAATAAACACTTAAGAACAGTAAAAGGGGATACTTAAGATAACATCTGAAAACAAGAAAACCATGTTTAAACTGAACTTTAATACTTAAGAAATAGCTTTTGAAAGGTTACTTAAAAATGTTTGACTCTTCCATCTGTAAAAAAAAAATGATAAAGGACCCATACCTCATACCACACACAAAAACTAATTCAAAATGATCAAAAACCTAAACACAAAACTTAAAAAGATAAAGATCATGGAAGAAAAAATAAGGGCAACACCAGGAGCCCTAATACATGGCATAAAAAGCTACAAACCATAACTAACAATGCACTAACACAAGAAGAAAAATTAGATAACTGGGAGCACCTCAAAATTAACACCTATGCTCATCAAAAGACCTCACCAAAAGAGTAAAAAGATAACTCACAGACTAGGGAAAAAAATCTGGCTGCACCATATCTGACAAAAGTCTAATCTCTAAAATCTATAGAATACTTCAACACCTCATCAACAACAACAAAAAGACAAAAAACTCAATTGAAAAATGGGCAAAGATATGAATAGATGCTTGACCACAGAAGACACTCAAGAAGTTAACAGACACATGAGGACTTGCTCCCGATCATTAGCCATCAGAAGAATGTAAATCAGAACTACATTGAGATACCATCTGATTCCGATATAACTGGCACAAATTAAAAAAAAAAAAAAAAAGGAAAATAACAAATATTGGAGCAGTTGCAGGGAAATTAGAACTCTTATACAGTGCCGGAGGAAGTGTAAAATGGTATAATCACTATGGAAAATAATAGGACATCCCCTTAAAAAGCTACAAGTTGAAGTACCATATGATACAGCAATCCTACTCCTAGCAATATATTCTAGAGAAATAAGAGCCGTCACATTAATAGACACATGCACACCCATGTTCATTGTAGCATTATTCACAATAACAAAAAGATGGAAACAATCTAAGTGTCCATCAATAAATGAACAGACTAACAAACTATGGTACATACACACAATGGAATATCATGCAATGATAAAGAATAACGGTGAATCCACCAAACATCTCACAACATGGATGAATCTGGAAGGCATTATGCTAAGCAAAATAAGTCAATCACAAAAGGACAAATATTGTATGAAACCACTATTATAAAAACCCAAGAAAAGGTTTATTTGCAGAAAAAAAAATCTGATAGTTAAGAGGGAGGGGAGGGGTGACAAGAGAGAATCACTAACTAGATAGCAGACAAGACAACACAAATATGGGGAAAGTCAGCACAATTTGACCAAGGCAATGTCATACAGGCTTTCTAGACATATTCCAAACACCTTGAAGGACTGTTACTGGGGCTGATGGGTGGGAACCATGGTGTCAGAGGACATCTAGGTCAACAGGCATAACATAGGTCATAAAGAAAATGTTCTACATCCTAATTTGGTGAGTAGCACCTGGGGTCTTAAAAGCTTTCAAGCAGCCATCTTACCTTTTGGTTAGTAGCTGTAGCTTTTAACCACTGGACCACCAGGGCTCCAAATAAAACCAAAGACACAAGGAAAATAATAGACCAAAAGACTAATGGACCACCTGAAACACAGCTCCACCAGCCTGAGACCAGAAGAACTTAGATGGTGCCCGTCAACCACTAATGATCGCTCTCACAGAGATCACAATAGAAGGTCCTGGACAGAGTGGGAGAAAAATGTAGAACAATAACCCTCATTCACAAAAAAAGACCAAACTTATTGGTCTGACAGAGACTGGAGGAACCTCTAAAACTATGGCCCCTGGACCCCCTGTTAACTCAGAACTGAAGCACTCCCTAATCCACCATTCCACCAAAGTTTAGACAGACTTATAAAATAATAATACACGTGAGGAACTTGCTTCTTAGTTCAATCAAGTATACAAGACTAAATGGGAAACACCTGCTCAAAAGCAAGAAGGGATACAGAGAACCCAGAGTGAAACCGAAAGGGGGAGAGTGCTGACTCATTGCTGGGATTGCAACTAATGTCACTAAACAATTTGTGTACACAGTTTTTGAAAAGAAAGCTAATTTGAGCTGTAAACTTTCACTTAAGACATGATAACATTACAAAAGGAGAGCTTGACTCAGTTTATTTATTAATAAAATGGTATTTTATTAGTGCCAACTTCATTCACTGTAATAAGATTAGATAAGGTTATAAATTACTTTCCTTAAAACTATGCTTGATGTATACTAAGAATTCCATAAGTTTAGAAATTTTGATGATGATGATGAATGGTGATGATAATATATGCGCAGGTGCTTTGTAATTGGAGGCAAATATGCAAACATACAATAATCCCTATAGAACTTTAAAATATTTCTTATACACTAGTAATTATACATCATATTTGGATATAAACATGATTTTTAAAATGATAACCTGTAAGTTTTTTTAATATGTGTGCAACCATTTACATTGAAATAGATAAAAGTGAGAAATATACATTTCTGTATATTTCAATTGAAGAAGTATTCCAAGCAGATTAAGGAAAGACCTTGGGGTACAATTAAAATGCAAATCTAGAGAGAAGAAAGATGCTAATTGTCCAATTCCTTTATGAGATGCGTTTGAGAGTTTCAGGAAGAAATGCTGTTACAAGATGGTTTAACACACTAGATTTCAGTAGAAAACTCATTGTCATGACACTGCTTTAGAAATACACTAAGAACAGAATTAACCCTGAATACAAATCTAGGTTTGAGCTGGAAAAAAAAAAAAGACTTTAAATAATTATCTTAGTTAATTCAGTTTCTCTTTCTATCCTATCAATGGAAGGAAACAATACCCAGTACTATGACCATAAACACCTATGTATTTTTCATCAACATCATATTTATAGGGATCCATTATATAGGAAATAAAGCTCTGTGCTAAACAACAAAAACCACAAATATAGATCATTAAACAGACAATTCACAAGATTCAGAATCATAGATGAGGCAAATATATGCAAAAAAACTAGTGGTGATTTTCTTTTCTTAACGTCTAATCATAAACCTGAAACTAGGAAGGTAGTTGAGAGAGCGAAGGAGATTTTCTTTGGATGACTGAATTCCAGGTAAGTCTAATTTTATTATCTTATAAAAAATAAAACGTATTTCATTTGAGAATATTTGAGGACTAATCTCCCCTTCTAATCTCTCCATTTTCTATGATTCCATGCTCAGGTTATGATTCAACAATTTTAAATGTATCCGTATTTGTTAAAAATAAAGAGAACTTTTCAACCTCAGTGTTTTCCAATTCTCTGTCCTTTTTTCTAGAAATATTCCCTTTCTAAAGCTTCTACTATGTGAAACATTTCTGAATTCTAAAACAGCTTAACCATTCTCCAGTGACTGTTCCTAAAATACTTTGTATATTTATTCACTAAATTATTTATCATGCCGTATTTTTTTTTTATTATTATTGATGACAGAAGCCCTAGTGGTGTAGTGGTTAAGAACTATAGCTGCTAACCAAAAGGTCGGCAGTTCGAATCCACCAGGTGCTCCCTGGAAGCCGTATGGGGCATCTCTACTCTGTCCTATAGGGTCGCTATGAGTCAGAATTGACTCGACGGCAAAGGGTTTGTGTGTGTGTGTGTGTCCGAGCTGAAACTCGTGTGTGCGTGTGTGTGTGTGTGAATCTCCCGTAATGAGACGTATCCTTTTTACTTGTCTGCATTTTCCAGTAGGACTTAAGTAAACTGGCTTTAAGGAGAAGCGAGACAAGATGCCTTCTTTGAATAAATGTTTCCTAAATCAATACATGGATAAACAGAAAGAAATGTGTGGATACTTAATGATTAAATCAAAAACAAAACAAAACAAATCCACTACTGTCCTGTCAATTCTGACTCACAGTAATCCTTTAGGACGGAGCAGAACTCCCCGATAGCTTTTCTAAGGAGTAATTGGTGAATTCCCATCGCCAAGCTTTTGGTTAGCAGCTGAACGTTTAAGTACGCTTAAATAACATCAAATCCTTTTGAGTTATTTAAGTAGAGTGTTTTGGTCAGAAACCAACTGGAATTAACTGAACAGGTAGCTTTCAATTGTATTTATAACAAATTTACTTCAATTGAATTAGCAATCTAACTTCTAATGATAAACCAAAAAAAAAAAAAAAAAAAAAAAAAACTTGCCGTTGTATCGATTCTGACTCATAGGGACCCTACAGGTCTCATGATAGATCATCCTATATTTTTATTTACTTCTAATGTTAGATCACCTTGTATTTTTAAACTTTGTTTTAAATATATCAAACCATAGTTATTTTACTGTTTCTAGCTTTTTTATTATCACTGTTTTATTACCACTTTTGAATATCAGTGTTTGGCAAGGAATTGGCAACTGCCTGATGTCATAGACAGTTACGTGCTTTACATTGGAAGCAATTGCAATCTTTTTTTGTGTTCCCCCACAAACAAAATAATTGGCAATGTATCACAGATTAAGTTCCTGATTGGGTCTTAACCAACCAATAGAGGAAAAAAAAAAAAAAGAAAAACAGTAATAGAAGAAAAGCACAAATAACTTTAGCATACGTTTGTAAAATAAGCAGGGTATTCCTAATTTTCTTTTTACAAACTCTTGCAAAACTTTGTCTAGTCAATGGAAGTATTAGAAGTGTCCATCTAAGTTTTTATTCAGCTCCTTAAAAAACACTGAGAAGTAGCCGTCAGGTGTCAAGAAAATAAGGCTGCCACACAACAGTATCATTCAATCCACAAATCGTGGAGTGTCTTTTTTTCAAATGAGCTGTTTATTTTCCAATAGTATAATTAATTCCAGTAGATAAACTGACAAGTGTACAATTTAAGGCTTAATAATAGACTGGGCTAGAGGATGGTATATTTCAGTAGAAATCTCTTTAAATCATTTCAGAGAGAAATTTGGGGAGATGCTATCAATTCCACACAGTTTTGAACTTGGAATTTTTTTTTTTTTGATCAGCGGCTGCCATTTCTTTTTCTTGTTGTTGTTAGGTGCCATTGAGTCATTCCGACTCATAGCAACCCTATGATCAACAGAACGAAACACTGCCCGGTCCTGACCCATCCTTACAATCGTTGTTATGCTTGAGCTCATTGTTATAAGAAATGAAAATCACATAAATCCTTAACTGTGTTCAAATCATTAGATATTTGACTTTATGGTGATATCTCACTATTTGAGTCTAAGTAAGCTGTGATTATTAGGTCCTTAGACCTGAACCCTTCTCTGATTTTTATTGTTCTTGCTTACCAGGTAAACCAACGACCTCAGTTGAAATAAATGGCTGAGTCCAATTTCACTGAGGTGACCCTATTCATCTTCTCTGGATTCGCAAACCACCCTGAACTTCAAGTCAGTCTTTTCCTGATATTTCTATTTATCTACCTGTTCACTGTCTTGGGGAATCTTGGGTTAATCATGTTAATCAGAATGGACTCTCAACTTCACACACCTATGTACTTTTTCCTTAGCAATCTGGCACTCATTGACGTGTTTTATTCCTCCACCGTGACGCCCAAGGCTCTGGTCAATTTCCAGTGCAACCAGAAAACCATCTCCTTTGTTGGCTGCTTTGCCCAAATGTACTTTTTTGTTGGTCTGTTGTGTAGTGAGTGTTTTCTTCTGGGATCCATGGCCTATGACCGCTATGTAGCAATCTGCAATCCCTTACTCTATTCAGTGGTTATGTCCCAGAAAGCGTGCAACTGGCTGGGAACCATGCCTTATGTGATTGGCTTCACAAATTCTTTGATATCTGTTTGTGTGATAAGCAGTTTGGCATTCTGTGATTCCAGCATCAGTCATTTTTTCTGTGACACCACAGCCCTTTTGGCCCTGTCCTGTGCAGATGCTTTCAGCACAGAAATGGTGATTTTTGTTTTAGCTGGGTCCACCATCCTTAGTTCTCTTCTGATCATCATAGTCACGTACATTGCCATCATCTCAGCCATCCTGCGGATCCAGTCTGCAGCGGGCAGGCAGAAGGCCTTCTCCACCTGTGCATCCCACCTCATAGGTGTAACCATTTTCTACGGGTCCCTGATTTTCACGTATTTACAGCCGGAAAACACATCCTCCCTGACTCAGGCACAGGTGGCATCTGTGTTCTATACCATTGTCATTCCCATGCTGAATCCACTGATCTATAGTCTGAGGAACAAGGATGTGAAGAACGCTCTCTTGAGAGTCATACATAAAAAACTATCTCCATGACAAATCTATGCATGTTACAAAAACAAACCTAGGTGGATTCACACATTAAATGGCTCCAACCTTCAGAAAAATATTATGGTAACCTAATATGACATATCACAAAATAAATGATCAATTTGAGTCTTGAAATTTAGGAGGTGAATTATCACTTATTTGTTTATAGTGAATACCGATCACGGTATTAGATTATTTAGAAACATCCTTATTTAGAACATAGACCTGTACAAGTAAGTAAAGAGCTATCTGAGCAGTGGCTGAATTTTTGCTTGGCCATCCATGTATGAGAAGGCTGTCACACTGAAACATGTAAACAAAGGAGTAAATTGACCCTCAATACAGCTTGATGTTCTGTTTTCTCAGCTGTTTGCAAAATGAGAGCAGAAAACTAGAGAATTAACGTGTGAGTGCCCCTAAGTTTCACTCACAATAAGAAATGACAGCAGATAACTTGGGAGCAAAGCAGTAAAGTGTACAGAACTAATAAAAACAGAGGACAAAAAAAAAAAAAAATCATGGTCATTTCAGTGAGGTGCCAGCATTGATAAGGCTAGAGGACAGTGGGTCGTATAAGGAAATCTCTTGATCATGTGGAGTCATTTCATCATAATAGTTCAAGTTTTGATCATATTTCCTATTATCTAAAACAAATCTTCTATAAAGAGAATCAGTCTTTAGTCTTGGGAATGGCTTAAAGTAGTTCATGGGATGGGATCTGTCTGTGTTTGTGTGCACCTGTGAGTGTACTTGTTAGCTTTTTTCTTCTCTGATCTGTATTACAGGGGTCTGACTCCTGCAAACTTCATTTCATAATGTAATATTTTGTATTTTAAATTGTCATAAGGGACAACCTTGAAACACACTACTGCATTATTGGAGGGATGTGTTGAAGGTACTGTCTACCTCATTATTCATTCCCCTTTATTATGCTCATACGAGTTCTTTCCTTGTGATTAATGTTGGTCACCCTAAAGACTTTTATGAGTTTGCTGTGAGTTGAAATTCACTCGATGGCAATGGGTTTTTAAAGGCTTTTAACCATCATCATCATTGAAAATTATAAACTGATTTTATTTTTTTTCCTACCAGAGATTGTCATTCTAAATTTCCTGCTCAGTTTTTAAAAATTGTGTGAAACATCACAGCTTGCCATCTTATTTATATTTCCCATCATATAGTTTTTATGTGTTATTTTTATTTTCCAATTGTATTGAATATGTATTCTTCTATGACTAACGTCAAGTGGCTTTCACGCTTGTTTCTTTAGCATTAATATAATCATACATCTAATTGTTCTTTGAAAATTATTTACATTTTCTTGTTGTTTCGTCCCTTGGAGCAAAAGCATGTTATGTTTTCCTTGCCCATCGTAAGAAGTAGTAATATATTTCATTTCTCCATATTCAAATTCCTCCATTCAGTTCAAAATATGTTTGATGTATCAGGCTTCAAAATAAAGGTAATTATTTGTGTGCAGTCTATAAGTGTATGGTGCCCTATTAAAAAAGTCCTTGTATTTCTTTCATTTGTGGTCTTATTTTACAGAACATTGTTTTGGCTACTCCATTTGCCACACCCTCACTTCCTCCAGGTGTCTCTACGGCTCTCTACTTCACTGCTTTTGAGTTGCTGAAATGTGATCTGTCCACTGAAGACTTCTCTGTAAATTTCATCTTATTTTTTTCAGTAGAGCTTGTTTTATTGTTTTCTCTTTGGAATCACATGAAAGTTTACATACTTAAAAAGTAAATCAAAAAAGAAAAAAGTATGGTAATGAAGTATGGTAGATAGCATTATTTTTTCTTTAATTGTGATAAATATACAGGTAGTCACCAATGTATGATGTATTTGAGTTGCAATGATCTGCACTTAACGACTAACCATTATTTTTGTACATCTGATTGTTAGTAATATGTACTGTATTGAACGCTGTAGCACATAATTTGTTAATACTATCGTTCTCAGATGCAATGTTTCCAACCTCCAAATACAAATAGAGATCAGATTTATAAACATCCTGATAATAAAAGGAAATGCTAATGAAACCTAAAAAAAAATTAGATATTCGGCTTATCTCAGAACCAACTTATGGCACAGCAGTTGTCAGAAGGAAAACCCATCATGTGTTGGGGACTCCCTGATATGTAACAAAAAGGTCACTATTTCAGCAGTCTTCACATGTAGGTAGATGGCATTATTGTTCTCAATTCTTTACCTCCTGTGGATTCCCAACCTTTGCCTTGTAACTTTGCACTTCTTCCCAGCGGTGGTTGAGTAGAGTTTCCTGGCTGTGGCAGACTGTATTTCCAAACATTTCTTTCAGCAAGAATTCCAGTTCCGCATGCTCTTATAGAACCTGGACATTTTCAGCATCTCTTGAACTAAAAAATCTCAGCTCTTAAGACATTGTCATTATTACCTATTTGCTTTATTCTAGAGTGTGTACATACTCCTGTGTGTGTGTGCATAAATGTATGTGTGTGATTTTGTTTCAAACTAATAAATAGATATTTTTACTAAAAATGATGCTTCCAAATGTAGTTCAAGATTTCGTTGTTATCCTTTTTCCTTAGGTTTATCTTTCTAGGAATGTATAGTCAAAGTTCTGTGTTTTAGAGTTATTAGAGATTATTTTTCTCTATTTTCATGCCATTATTAGGTTAAAACTTAGGCTCTTTTTTCCGGGTTGTGTTCAAATGGTTGGGGATGACTTTTGATCACGTATTTACTACACAATAAATCAGCCAAAACTGAGTTGCTTCAAATGGTGTTTGTAAACTCTCATTCATGCATCTGCACGTTGGCTAGATTGTTGATCTGGGCTGGGCTCAACGAGGCTGGACTCCAGGCTGTTGCTGGGCTCAGGTTTGCCCCACATGTCTCTCATCCTCTTTGGACCAGCAGGTTAGTGGAGCTTGTTGTTCTGGCATCAATGACAGACATTCACGAGGGCTCTCCTGAGAACACAAATATATTTCAAGACTTGGCTACAACCCATCTAGTAACATTCTTTTGCTCAAAGCTACTCATGGTTAATCTCAAAGTTAAGCAGTTGTGTTATGGTTACTATGATTGTATAACACATTTCCCCAAAACTTAATGGTGTAAAACAACCATTATTTTTCTCATGAATTCTGTAGGTCAGGAATTCAGGTAGGCAAGAATGACATATTTCATCTCCACAATGTCTGAAGCTCCACCTGAAAGACTCGAAACCTGGGAACTGGAATCATCTAAAGGTTCACTCACTTGTGACAGCTGACACTGAAAACAGTTGGTGGTTACCTGAAGGCCTCAGTGCTTCTCCATGTGATCTCTTCACATGGGCTGGTTTGGGCTTCCTCACAACAAGGTGACTGGGTTTCAAAGGAGAGTTTCCTGAAGGAGAGGGAGGGCCAGGTGGAGAGTGTACCACCTTTTATGACCTCAAAAGACATGCAGTGTCACTTCTGCTCCATTTTATTTAACAAGCCAGGCATGAAGTCCAAAACGTACTGCCCAAGTTTAAGATGAGGTTACACGGATTCCATCTCTTGAAAATTCTTTCTTAAGATAGCAAACCCAACTCTCCCCATGTTTTCCCACCACATTGTCTGCATAACATTATAACCATCAACACACATATATTTTATTGTTTATCCTTTCCCCACCCCCACTGACTAATGGCATTCTTTTTTTTTTTTTTTTTTTTTTTGTAAACAGCCTGAAATTTATTTTTAATAGTGCTTTAAGTGGAAGTTTAAAAATCAAGTCAGTGTCTCATATAAAAACTTACATATACCTTGCTATGTACTCCTAGTTGCTCTCCTCCTAGTGAGACAGCACACTCCTCCTTTCCACCCTGTATTCCCTGTGTCCAGTCAGCCAGCTTCTGTCCCCCTCCGCCTTCTCATCTCCCCTCCAGACAGGAGCTGCCCACATAGTCTCATGTGTCTACTTGAGCCAAGAAGCTCACTCCGTATCATTTTCTGTCTTATAATCCAGTCCACTCCCTGTCTGAAGAGTTGGCTTTGGGAATGGTTCCAGTGTTGGGCTAACTAGCCTAAACTTTTTTTTTATAATAACTTTTATTAAGCTTCAAGTGAACGTTTACAAATCCAATCAGTCTGTCACATATAAGTTTACATACATATCACTCCCTACTCCCACTTACTCTCCCCGTCTTGAGTCAGCCCTTTCAGTCTCTCCTTTCTTGACAATTTTGCCGGCTTCCCTCTCTCTCTATCCTCCCATCCCCCCTCCAGACAAGAGTTGCCAACACAATCTCAAGTGTACACCTGATATAATTAGCTCACTCTTCATCAGCGTCTCTCTCCCACCCGCTGACCAGTCCCTTTCATGTCTGATGAGTTGTCTTCAGGGATGGTTCCTGTCCTGTGTCAACAGAAGGTCTGGAGAGCATGACCGCCGGGATTCCTCCAGTCTCAGTCAGACCATTAAGTTTGGTCTTCTTATGAGAATTTGGGGTCTGCATCCCACTGCTCTCCTGCTCCCTCAGGGGTCCTCTGCTGAGCTCCCTGTCAGGGCAGTCATCGATTGTGGCCGGGCACCAACTAGTTCTTCTGGTCTCAGGATGATGTAGGTCTCTGGTTCATGTGGCCCTTTCTGTCTCTTGGGCTCTTAGTTGTCATGTGGGCTTGGTGTTCTTCATTTTCCTTTGCTCCAGGTGGGTTGAGACCAATTGCTGCATCTTAGATGGCTGCTTGTTAGCATTTAAGACCCCAGACGCCACATTTCAAAGTGGGATGCAGAATGATTTCATAATAGAATTATTTTGCCAATTGACTTAGAAGTCCCCGCAAACCATGTTCCCCAGACCCCCGCGCTTGCTCCGCTGAGCTTTGAAGCATTCATTTTATCCCGGAAACTTCTTTGCTTTTGGTCCAGTCCAATTGAGCTGACCTTCCATGTATTGAGTGTTGTCTTTCCCTTCACCTAAAGCAGTTCTTATCTACTGATTAATCAATAAAAAAAACCTCTCCCACCCTCCCTCCCTCCCCACCTCGTAACCACAAAAGTATGTGTTCTTCTCAGGTTTACTATTTCTCAAGATCTTATAATAGTGGTCTTATACAATATTTGTCCTTTTGCCTCTGACTCATTTCGCTCAGCATAATGCCTTCCAGGTTCCTCCATGTTATGAAATGTTTCAGAGATTCGTCACTGTTCTTTATCGATGCGTAGTATTCCATTGTGTGAATATACCACAATTTATTTACCCATTCATCCGTTGATGGACACCTTGGTTGCTTCCAGCTTTTTGCTATTGTAAACAGAGCTGCAATAAACATGGGTGTGCATATATCTGTTTGTATGAAGGCTCTTGTATCTCTAGGGTATATTCCGAGGAGTGGGATTTCTGGGTTGTATGGTAGTTCTATTTCTAACTGTTTAAGATAACGCCAGATAGATTTCCAAAGTGGTTGTACCATTTTACATTCCCACCAGCAGTGTATGAGAGTTCCAATCTCTCCGCAGCCTCTCCAACATTTATTATTTTGTGTTTTTTGGATTAATGCCAGCCTTGCTGGTGTGAGATGGAATCTCATCGTAGTTTTAATTTGCATTTCTCTAATGGCTAATGATCGAGAGCATTTTCTCATGTATCTGTTGGCTGCCTGAATATCTTCTTTAGAGAAATGTGTGTTCATATCCTTTGCCCACTTCTTGATTGGGTTGTTTGTCTTTTTGTGGTTGAGTTTTGACAGAATCATGTAGATTTTAGAGATCAGGCGCTGGTCGGAGATGTCATAGCTGAAAATTCTTTCCCAATCTGTAGGTGGTCTTTTTACTCTTTTGGTGAAGTCTTTAGATGAGCATAGGTGTTTGATTTTTAGGAGCTCCCAGTTATCGGGTTTCTCTTCATCATTTTTGGTAATGTTTTGTATTCTGTTTATACCTTGTATTAGGGCTCCTAGGGTTGTCCCAATTTTTTCTTCCATGATCTTTATCGTTTTAGTCTTTATGTTTAGGTCTTTGATCCACTTGGAGTTAGTTTTTGTGCATGGTGTGAGGTATGGGTCCTGTTTCATTTTTTTGCAAATGGATATCCAGTTATGCCAGCACCATTTGTTAAAAAGGCTGTCTTTTCCCCAGTTAATTGACACTGGTCCTTTGTCAAATATCAGCTGCTCATACGTGGATGGATCTATGTCTGGGTTCTCAATTCTGTTCCATTGGTCTATGTGTCTGTTGTTGTACCAATACCAGGCTGTTTTGACTACTGTGGCTGTATAATAGGTTCTGAAGTCAGGTAAGGTGAGGCCTCCCACTTTCTTCTTCTTTTTCAGTAGTGCTTTGCTTATCCGGGGCTTCTTTCCCTTCCATATGAAATTGGTGATTTGTTTCTCTATCCCCTTAAAATATGACATTGGAATTTGGATCGGAAGTGCGTTAAATGTATAGATGGCTTTTGGTAGAATAGACATTTTTACTATGTTAAGTCTTCCTATCCATGAGCAAGGTATGTTTTTCCACTTAAGTATGTCCTTTTGAATTTCTTGTAGTAGAGCTTTGTAGTTTTCTTTGTATAGGTCTTTTACATCCTTGGTAAGATTTATTCCTAAGTATCTTATCTTCTTGGGGGCTACCGTGAATGGTATTGATTTGGTTATTTCCTCTTCGGTGTTCTTTTTGTTGATGTAGAGGAATCCAAGTGATTTTTGTATGTTTATTTTATAACCTGAGACTCTGCCAAACTCTTCGATTAGTTTCAGTAGTTTTCTGGAGGATTCCTTAGGGTTTTCTGTGTATATAATCATGTCATCTGCAAATAGTGATAACTTTACTTCTTCCTTGCCAATCCGGATACCTTTTATTTCTTTGTCTAGCCTGATTGCCCTGGCTAAGACTTCCAACACGATGTTGAATAAGAGCGGTGATAAAGGGCATCCTTGTCTGGTTCCCGTTCTCAAGGGAAATGCTTTCAGGTTCTCTCCATTTAGAGTGATATTGGCTGTTGGCTTTGCATAGATGCCCTTTATTATGTTGAGGAATTTTCCTTCAATTCCTATTTTGGTAAGAGTTTTTATCATAAATGGGTGTTGGACTTTGTCAAATGCCTTTTCTGCATCAATTGATAAGATCATGTGGTTTTTGTCTTTTGTTTTATTTATGTGATGGATTACATTAATGGTTTTTCTGATATTAAACCAGCCTTGCATACCTGGTATAAATCCCACTTGATCAGGGTGAATTATTTTTTTGATGTGTTGTTGGATTCTATTGGCTAGAATTTTGTTGAGGATTTTTGCATCAATGTTCATGAGGGATATAGGTCTATAATTTTCTTTTTTTGTAATGTCTTTACCTGGTTTTGGTATCAGGGAGATGGTGGCTTCATAGAATGAGTTGGGTAGTATTCCGTCATTTTCTATGCTTTGGAATACCTTTAGTAGTAGTGGTGTTAACTCTTCTCTGAAAATTTGGTAGAACTCTGCAGTGAAGCCGTCCGGGCCAGGACTTTTTTTTGTTGGGAGTTTTTTGATTACCGTTTCAATCTCTTTTTTTGTTATGGGTCTATTTAGTTGTTCTGCTTCTGAATGTGTTAGTTTAGGTAGGTAGTGTTTTTCAAGGAATTCATCCATTTCTTCTAGGTTTTCAAATTTGTTAGAGTACAATTTTTCATAATAATCTGAAATGATTCTTTTAATTTCATTTGGTTCTGTTGTGATGTGGTCCTTCTCATTTCTTATTCGGGTTATTTGTTTCCTTTCCTGTATTTCTTTAGTCAGTCTAGCCAATGGTTTATCAATTTTGTTAATTTTTTCAAAGAACCAGCTTTTGGCTTTGTTAATTCTTTCAATTGTTTTTCTGTTCTCTAATTCATTTAGTTCAGCTCTAATTTTTATTATTTGTTTTCTTCTGGTGCCTGATGGATTCTTTTGTTGCTCACTTTCTATTTGTTCAAGTTGTAGGGACAGTTCTCTGATTTTGGCTCTTTCTTCTTTTTGTATGTGTGCATTTATTGATATAAATTGACCTCTGAGCACTGCTTTTGCTGTGTCCCAGAGGTTTTGATAGGAAGTATTTTCATTCTCGTTGCTTTCTAAGAATTTCCTTATTCCCTCCTTGATGTCTTCTATAACCCAGTCTTTTTTCAGGAGGGTATTGTTCATTTTCCAAGTATTTGATTTCTTTTCCCTCGTTCTTCTGTTATTGATCTCTAGTTTTATTGCCTTGTGGTCTGAGAAGATGCTTTGTAATATTTCGATGTTTTGGACTCTGCAAAGGTTTGTTTTATGACCTAATATGTGGTCTATTCTAGAGAATGTTCCATGTGCGCTAGAAAAAAAAGTATATTTTGCAGCAGTTGGGTGGAGAGTTCTGTATAAGTCAATGAGGTCAAGTTGGTTGATTGTTGTAATTAGATCTTCCGTGTCTCTGTTGAGCTTCTTACTGGATGTCCTGTCCTTCTCCGAAAGGGGTGTGTTGAAGTCTCCTACTATAATTGTGGAGGTATCTATCTCGCTTTTCAGTTCTGTTAAAATTTGATTTATATATCTTGCAGCCCTGTCATTGGGTGCGTAAATATTTAATATGGTTATGTCTTCCTGATCAATTGTCCCTTTTATCATTATATAGTGTCCTTCTTTATCCTTTGTGGTGGATTTAAGTCTAAAGTCTATTTTGTCAGAAATTAATATTGCTACTCCTCTTCTTTTTTGCTTATTGTTTGCTTGATATACTTTTTTCCATCCTTTGAGTTTTAGTTTGTTTGTGTCTCTAAGTCTAAGGTGTGTCTCTTGTAGGCAGCATATAGATGGATCGTGTTTCTTTATCCAGTCTGTGACTCTCTGTCTCTTTATTGGTGCATTTAGTCCATTTACATTCAGGGTAATTATAGATAAATAAGTTTTTAGTGCTGTCATTTTGATGCCTTTTTATGTGTGTTGTTGACAATTTCATTTTTCCACATACTTTTTTGTGCTGAGGCGTTTTTCTTAGTAAATTGTGAGATCCTCACTTTCATAGTGTTTGACTTTATGTTAGTTGAGTCGTTACGTTTTTCTTGGTTTTTGTCTTGAGTTATAGAGTTGTTATACCTTTTTGTGGTTACCTCATTATATACCCCTATTTTTCTAAGTAAAAACCTAACTTGTATTGTTCTATATCGCCTTGTATCACTCTCCATATGGCAGTTCAATGCCTCCTGTATTTAGTCCCTCTTTTTGATTATTGTGATCTTTTACCTATTGACTTCCATGATTCCCTATTATGTGTATTTTTTTTTTAATTAATCTTAATTTGTTTGTTTTTGTGATTTCCCTATTTGAGTTGATATCAGGACGTTCTGTTTTGTGACCTTGTGTTGTGCTGATATCTGATATTATTGGTTCTCTGACCAAACAATATCCTTTAGTATTTCTTGTAGCTTTGGTTTGGTTTTTGCAAATTCTCTAAACTTGTGTTTGTCTGTAAATATCTTAATTTTGCCTTCATATTTCAGAGAGAGTTTTGCTGGATATATGATCCTTGGTTGGCAGTTTTTCTCCTTCAGTGTTCTGTATATGTCGTCCCATTCCCTTCTTGCCTGCATGGTTTCTGCTGAGTAGTCAGAACATATTCTTATTGATTCTCCCTTGAAGGAAACCTTTCTTTTCTCCCTGGCTGCTTTTAAAATTTTCTGTTTATCTTTGGTTTTGGTGAGTTTGATGATAATATGTCTTGGTGTTTTTCTTTTTGGATCAATCTTAAATGGGGTTCGATGAGCATCTTGGATAGATATCCTTTCGTCTTTCATGATGTCAGCGAAGTTTTCTGTCAGAAGTTCTTCAACTATTTTCTCTGTGTTTTCTGTCCCCCCTCCCTGTTCTGGGACTCCAATCACCCGCAGGTTATCCTTCTTGATAGAGTCCCACATAATTCTTAGGGTTTCTTCATTTTTTTTAATTCTTTTATCTGATTTTTTTTCAGCTATGTTGGTGTTGATTCCCTGGTCCTCCAGATGTCCCAGTCTGCATTCTAATTGCTCGAGTCTGCTCCTCTGACTTCCTAGTGTGTTGTCTAATTCTGTTATTTTATTGTTAATCTTTTGGATTTCTACATGTTGTCTCTCTATGGATTCTTGCAACTTATTAATTTTTCCAGTATGTTCTTGAATAATCTTTTTGAGTTCTTCAACAGTTTTATCAGTGTGTTCCTTGGCTTTTTCTGCAGATATCCTAATTTCATTTGTGATATCATTAAGCATTCTGTAAATTAGTTTTTTATATTCTGTATCTGATAGTTCCAAAATTGTATCTTCATTTGGGAAAGATTTTGATTCTTTTGTTTGGGGAGTTGGAGAAGCTGTCACGGTCTGCTTCTTTAAGTGGTTTGATATGGATTGTTGTCTCCGAGCCATCACTGGGAAACTAGTTTTTCCAGAAAATCCGCTAAAAAAAAACTGCAGTCAGATCCCTATCAGAGTTCTCCCTCTGGCTCAGGCTATTCAGATGTTAATGAAGCCGCCTGGGGAGGGTGGGGGAGGGAACAGAGAGATAGGAGAGTAGCACCTCAGAATATAGCCAGAGTTGCTTGTCTTGCTTGGAATGACTATTATATCTGAGATTCCCGCGGGCGCGTCGCCTATGTGTGCTGTCTGTGTGGAGATTGCCCCCGGGGGGTCTGGCCCGCTGGAGTCACGGTCAGATCCTCCGCTTCCAGCCCCACGCCCAGCGTCAAGGCTCCCCTACTGGGACGGTGCACTCTCGACTCCAAAATCAGTCGCTGCCTCCCGGGGACTTCTCGTCCCTCCAGCCGCGTGGCCGTGCCGCCCCCGTGAACCAGGTGGGCCCCCTCCCGGGGTTAGTTCAGATGGGTGGAGTAGCTCCCCGTGCTTGGGCCGCGACCGAGTGTCCCGGCTGGAACGCTGTTCTCCCCGCTCCAATACCAGTCGCTGCCTCCCGGGGTCGCGCGACCCGGATGGTCACCTTCCCGGGGTTAGTTCAGGGGGTGGAGCAACTCTCCGTGTTTATGGCGTACCTGCGTGCAGTCCAAATCCCTGTGGGACGGTTCCCCGGCTCGGATGCTGCTCTTTCTGCTCCAAGATCAGTCACTGCCTCCCGGGGACTTCTCCTAACGGCTGCGTCCCACGCCGCCCGTGGAACCGGCTAGTCCCCCTCCCGGGGTTAGTTCAGGGGGGTGGAGCAGGTCTCTGTGCTTGTGCCGTACCTGACTGGTATGCTGGCTCCAGGCTCTGGAAACAATCGCTGCTTCCCCGTATTAGTTCGTTCTCCGTCTCTAAATCTGTGTTTGTTGTTCAGGGTTCGTAGATTGTTATGTATGTGATCGATTCACTTGTTTTTCCGTGTCTTTGTTGTAAGAGGGATCCGAGGTAGCGTCTGCCTAGTCCGCCATCTTGGCTCCGCCCTAATGGCATTCTTGATAGGCAGGCCTCTTCAGTAATCCTGCAATTGCACAACCAGCCCATCCCCTGGACAAAATGAAACAAGAACCATACCTCACACCACGTACAAAAGCTAACTCAAACTGGATCAAAGACCTGACATTCTGCCTGCTGAGAACACTTTCTTCCTACATACCTGCATCACTAACTCTTCCCTTCTTTAAGTCTTAGCTCAAATGTCAACTTCTCATTGAATCATAAGAAAGTGTTAAACTGAAGGAAAATGAACACACAATGTATCACAAACTGTGAATGCAGCTTAAGTAGTCCCGGGGGGGAGGGGGAATTATAATTTTACATGATAAGTAAGACAAGTCTTAAATCAATGATCAAAGTTTTCACCTTGACAAGTTTGTAAAAGAAGAACAAATTTCCCGAAGTTTAGAAACTGAAGGAAAGAACATGTGTAAAGTAGAGATAAGTAAAACAGAAAACAGATAGAGAAAATGAATACAGTCTAAATTTTCTGCTTTGAAAACACAAGTTATAAAATTGATAAATCACTAGAAAGATTGTTCAGCAAAATATGAGATAAGACACAAATAATGACAGATACCATATGCAATAGGGAATATATTATAAACATATATATAATAATGAATTTTAAAAAATGAAATGAAATGGGAATATTGTTTTTAAAACACAATTTACCAGAATTGAATGTGATGGAAAAGAAATTGAAACATCCCACTATATACTAAAAATTAAGTTTATGATTATAAATTCACAAGTGCCACTACCTTAAAAAAAAAAGAAAGAAATACTAAAATCTTTAGACCCAGATAGTTCAACGGTAAGTTTTATCAAACATTTAAGGAAGAAACAATACAAATACTACTGAGTTCTTTCAGAAAAGAGAATAGAAGGAACTCTTCCAAAATCATTACATGGGTCTAATAGAAGCCTAATACCAAAATTTGAAATATTTATTACACACAAAAAAAAAAAAAACAGGAAAAAAAAAAGACAACATTTTTAAGCTCATATGTTTAAAAATCTTTAATAAAAAATTGCAAATTTAACCAGAAACACTGAAAATAATTACGTATCATAATCCAGTGAGTTTTATCTCAGAAACATAAGATTGGGTAAATATTAAAAAAAACTAGTCAATGTAATCTACCATATTAAAATAATAATAAACAAGAAGATGTTATCATAATGGATTCATGATATAAAAAATAAAAATAAAAATAATTTCCTCAATCTGATCAAGGACATTGTGGAACAGCAATGGCTAACTTAGTGTTTAATTGGTGCATATCTAATTTTTTCCCCAATGACCTGAAATGAGCAAGGATACGTATACTCTCACTCCTTCTATTCAGCATTTTGTGGATTAACCTAGCCTGGACAAAAAGGCAAGGGAAATGAAAAGCATATGGATTTGAAAAGAAGTTAAACTATTTTTTTTATTCCTGATTGTAGAATCCACAAAAAAGTATAAAATAAATGAATATAACAATAGACTAAGTAAAAAAAAAAAAAAAAAAAAAAAACTATAAGATAAAATGTGACAATATATTAAGATAAAGTAAATACAGTATTTTTACACAAATAACGTTCTCCTTCTGCATTTGTTTGTTGGCTATGCCCTAACCCCTCAAGGTATATTCAGAAGCTCCTTATGTTAATTTTTTTACAGCAACATGTAGAAAAGAATTGGCGTGGCAGGTCTTACTTATGAGGGTGCGCTGCAGGAGGAGGGTGCAGCTGATGAATAAAAGCTGAAGACATGCTTTATCTGCGTACAGATACAGTATATGAAAAGTAATTATGTTTCTAGATACCAGCAACACGAATCACAAGAATATTTTATTCTGCTTCCAAGTTTATATTTGTTTTCAGATTTGTTCTTTGCTTCTTCATCTTGGACAAATAATCTTAAATAAAATATTTCAGCTTTTTTCATATTTTAATTCCTTTTCCTTTGTAACTAAGAAATGTTTTGACCTGATCATATTCAGAGGAATAATAATTTTTTTAAATATATTAATCTTTTATAATAAAGCAGTGTAAAATGTTGACTTGTCTCAGGATCCTTTTTTTTTTTCTTCTTTTTGCTCTCATTTTTCTTTCTGTGAAACAAAAGCCAAGTGCACTAAAATGGTAAAACAGTTTGCATGGATTTCTGTGTAGATGAATTAGATGACACTGGCGACCTGAATGGAGAACCGGCACCATGCTTTCCTTGTGATGCAGCAAAGTGTACCCCCGTCTGCTAGTGAATATTCCTGGAGATAAGTTATCTGCAGGGAACCAGTCAATGCATGACACATGAAATTATGTGTAATAGGTCAAGGGGTATTATAAGTGTTTAGTGATACAATGAGCATAAGACACTGAATGTGTAGTATGATAATTGATACAATATGTAAATAGACATGTAAGCATTTTATGCACAAATAAAAATAATTGGAAAAAACAACCAAAATATTAATAACAGAATTGAATGAGGTTTTTTTTTGTATTTTCATGTATTCAAACTTTTTTTTTTAATAAACATGTTTTGTTCCTATGATAGTATCATACTTTAAAATAATTCAGTGTAAAATATATACTGTTCAAAAATTCATAGTTAACTACTTGGACTTTGAGTTACAGAGTAATTATTTCTCTAGAAAGAGTTCTCTAACATCCTAGTAAAAAATGTGGAGTATCACAAAGGAAGACCAAACCACCATGGTCCTCATTATGTGGCTTCAAAGAGAGTAGGCAAGAATCTGTTACAAGCCTAACATGAATACTTTAGTCCTTGAACTTTTATCCTTGGAAATGTGCCAGGAAATCTCTCTTGGAAATCAGCCCCCCAGGATGACAGAACGTTGCATTATCAACAATTCCCAGTATATAAGGTGCCCTGAAATTATTAGGGTGAGTGGTAAGGGATGTTCTGCTCTGCTTAAGTTCATAGTAGCTCGCAGGTATTTTTTAAGAGATATAATTTTCTCGTGAATTTTACATTTGACTAGGAATTGAACAAAATTTGTAGGTTGATTTATTTTATCTCAGGAAAAAACTGCATGCATAAAAATGTAAAATTAATGCACCTGAAAGGAAAAAAATATATCACAGAAATTTTCATCTCTATAAATGTTTTATATATGTATTTTTGGAAGAAAACTTTGAGCTTGACAAAATTCTAGTCAGGTAATATTTAAAGAAAAAAAATTTTCACCAACTTTGGCTCAATGTAAGTATGATTCTCAAAATTAGAGGGTTTTAGGTCAGATCAAGAAGCCCCGTAGGCTCAGTGGTTAAGTGCTCCGCTGCTAACCAAAAAGTCAAACCGACCAGCTGCTCCATGGGAGAAAGACGTGGCAGTCTGCTTCCGTAAAGATTTACAGCCTTGGAAACCCTGTGGGGCAGTTCTACTGTGTCCTATATGGTTGCCATGAGTCAGAATCAACTGGAAAGCCATGGGTTTGGATTTGGTTTAGGTCAGATCAAATAAAACGGAGACATTCTAGGAAGAATATAATACATGTGTACATATACCGGGTCGCTAAGAGTCGGACTTCGCAGCAACCGGTTAGGTCTTCATTTTTTTTACCCTCAGTAAGGCCAGCATTTGAGGAAACAGATATACAGAGTTAATAGAATCAATTGCATATGAGCAATGTACATTTTTTGGAAATATAACTTTCAGAAGGAATTTGATTTTTAATGTTCAAGTGAAGAAAACAAAATGTCTTCTGGAAATGAATAATCTGCCGTCTTTAATTTTAATACATGACAGTAAAGACCCCAGAGGCTGAAAATTTTGATTTGTCTGTAGTGTTCAATAATATTGGAAGTAAGAGGACAATAAAGGATGCATTAAAACTATGTTTCTACTTCTACTTACTACCTTCTTTAGAATTTTCTTAGGTGGCTGAAATTAATTATAATTAAGGATACAGTGTTACGAACATGTTTTTGTAACAAACCTAACATGGTGTAATCACAGGGGCAACATTTACAAGCTCTGATTTTGGATAAATTGCTTAAACTTCCTTGCCAATGTTCTTATCTAAAAATGGGCATAATATTAACACCTACAGTATGATATTTCCATGGAGATTGAACATGTTAGCAAACAGAAGCATTGTGGACGCTGGTAGGTTCATGTTAATTACAGAATATATGTTACTTATTGATTATATAACATTCCAATGTCAATTTAGACCCGTATTTATACATGGAAACGAAATTAAGATTTTGTTCAGTCATATTTTGTAAACCACTCTTCATTATCAATTTCCGGAAACACAAAACTATTTTTTTTTTTTTTAACGCCAGGTGGTTCATCCAAACAAAAGCCTATTTGAAGTCACTGATGCTAAGTATCAACTCTAACCTCCTGTGGCTTAGAGGAGCTGCACACTATGGGCAGAAGGAATAATACAAACGTGTCTGACTTCATCCTCACAGGATTGACAGACTCTGAAGAGATCCGGCTGATCCTTTTTACTCTATTTCTCCTGATATACCTGGTTACTCTGCTGGGGAATACAGGGATGATACTAATAATCCGCCTGGATCTCCAGCTTCACACCCCCATGTATTTTTTCCTCAGTCATCTGTCATTCCTTGACCTCAGCTACTCGACGGTCATTACTCCTAAAACCTTAGAGAACTTACTGACTTCGACCAAGTATATTTCATTTGTGGGCTGTTTCACCCAGCTTTATTTTTTTTGTCTTCTTGGGTGCCTTTGAATGCTTTTTTCTCTCTTCAATGGCCTATGATCGCTACGTAGCTATCTGCAACCCTCTACAATACCCAGTTGTTATGTCCACGACACTCTGCCGTTCCCTCATCACTGCATCCTATATGATTGGCTTCAGTGTCTCCTTTGTCAGTGTGCTTTGCATAAACACTTTGCATTTCTGTGATTCCAATGTAATCCATCACTTTTTCTGTGACACACCCCCAATTTTAGCCCTGTCCCGCACTGACACACACAACATTGAGATCATGGTAATTGTTGTTTCTGGCTGGATGCTAATGGTGTCTCTTACCACGATCTCTGTGTCCTATGCATCCATTCTCTCTACTATCCTGAAAATCAATTCCACTTCAGGAAAGCGAAAAGCCTTCTCTACCTGTGCCTCCCACCTCCTGGGTGTCACCATTTTCTATGGTACCATGATTTTTACTTATTTAAAGCCAGGTAAGTCCACTGCTTGGGAAAGGACCAAGTGGCCTCTGTTTTTTATATGATTGTGATCCCCATGCTGAATCCACTCATTTATAATCTCAGGAACAAAGAAGTGAGAAATGCTCTCATTAGAGTTATGCAGGAGAGAGCACAAGGCATGTAAGACGACAGTGATGTTCCCTATTTAATCTCAAATTTTCTTTCTTTCCTAGTACGTATTTCTTTGGTTTTTCTCTCTAAAAACAATCTAATCTTTCAATTAGTCTCTGTTTCTGTTGTGCCAGTCTTTATTTAACTACATATGATCTTAGACATCTCCAGCAATAAGCTTTTTTTAGAAATCTGTATTGTAATTGGAAACCAGTAAATATGAGTTAAACTTGTCATTTAAATATTTATGCTTTTAAGGGAAATTAATGTGCAAAGTAAGAAAATATGGTATCATCTTTTAAACTATATCAGACCAACCTTCATGGATGTCTGATTTCAAAGAATTTAGTTATGGGCAATGGAGCCCTGGTGGCCCAGTGGTTAAGAGCTCATCTGCTAACCAAAAGGTTGGCAGCTCAAATCCATGAGCTGTCCATTAGAAATCCTGTGGGGCAGTTCTACTTCTGTCCTGTAGGTCAGCATGAGTCAGGATTGACTTGGTGGCAAAGGGTTTGGTTTGGTGGTTTTTTAAAACTGTATCATACCAACCTCCATGCATAACCAATTTCATAGAATTCAGTTATGGACATTAGCTACATTTTTGGCATAATGATAACGGTTTCAGAAGTCAGTTTATGTATTATACAGAGAAGAAGTATAGCACAATGGTTAAGGGCAGTTGTTTTAGAGTTAGGCATGGCAGACTAAATTCCAGGTCTGCTACCCTCTTAGCTGCATGACCCTTAATAAGTTATTAACATCTTAAGCCTCAGTTTTCTTAACCGTGAAAAAGAAATTATTCCTGGTCTATAAAGTTTAAATCTGACAGAAAGTACATTTTGTACAGTACTAATAAATGCTGCTCATTTTCATTAGAATATGCACATCCTTACAATATTTGTAACACCTTTGGACCTGGAAAGTTGTAAACTCAACAGGTTAAAACCTTGCGAACAGTTCTGTATCATTAGTGTAAACTTGCCGTACATTTGAAAATCCTACCTTTCTATGATTGTCAACAAGCCTCAATAAATTACTTCCATTGGACTTCTGGATATTTCAAAAAATCGTTGTCTTCACTCTGATTTCTACAGATTCATTATGTTCAATAAAAATAAATTCTCGGAGGCGGGGCCAAGATGGCGGACTAGGTAGATGCTACCTCTGATCCCTCTTGCAACAAAGACTCGGAAAAACAAGTGAATCAATCACAGACGTAACAATCTACGAACCCTGAACAACAAACACAGATTTAGAGATGGAGAATGAACAAATACGGGCAAGCAGCGACTGTTTTCGGAGCCTGGAGCCAGCATCCCAGTCAGGTAACCTTGGCACCAGGCTTAGGTCTGGGCCCAGGGGAGCTGAACTTAAAACCTTGTGATGGCGCAAAGAAGAGGTGCAGCCTTACCCCCCTGAACTGACCCCGGGAGGGGGTCCAGCCTGTGCGCGGGTGGTGTGGCAACAAGGCTGGTGGGAGAAGTGCCCGGGAGGCAGTGACTGGTTTTGGAGCCAGGAGTGCAGTGTCCCAGCAGGGGAACCTTGACACTGGGCTTTGGACTGGCAGCAGAGGATCTGACCACGGCTTCAGTGGGCCAGACCCTCGGGGGCAATCTCCACACAGCCAGCACACATAGGTGACACGCCCCTCAGGAATCTCAGATAAAATAGTCATTCCAAGCAAGATAAGCAACTTTGGCTATATTCCAGGGTGCTACTCCCCTGTTTCTCTGAACCCTCCCCCATCCTTCCCAGGAGGCTTCGTTAATATTGGAATTTCTTGAGCCAGAGGGAGAACGGTTCCGGCTCCGCGGCGGCTTTGCTTTTCCTTTTTTTTGGGGGGTCTTTTCCTAACCCACTCTTCTGGCCTGAGAGAAGGAACCACAAAAAACCCAGAGACCAAAAATCCATCCCTAATTGGACTAAAAACACAGAAACAGCTACAGCAAAGCGTATATGATCCAAATCTCAGACTTTCATCCTTACAGGGAACAAGGTGGCGGTTATAATCCAAAGGCATTTCTGATAGGGATCTGACTGCATTTTTTTTTTTAGCGGATTTTCTGGAAAAACAAGTTTCCCAGGTCTGATATCTCTGCTTATTCAACAGAGCCCTAACTGACCCACAACAGGGAAGTGAGGGCTGAAGCTCCCCCCAGACCACCTAGCCTCTTGCCTTAGGGGTCTAACGAGGGTGACTCCTACCAATCAGTAGAGGTAATTGCATTGGGGGGCTAAAGTACAGCTGCAGTGCCCTCCCACCAAGAGACACACCTACCTCACTGACACTTGGGGGAAGCCTGTCAACATCCTGCCCCCCCGGAGGGTGAAACCCAGCTACTAATAGAATCTGGTGCACACAACTATCACCACTACTTCTCGAGGTGGATAGGTGTTAGGGTGCAGCACACACTTGATGACCCAAAATCAGATTCTACTCAAGAATAGTGAATAGACTCAGGCATATATATCTGGCAACAGCCCAAACCAGCTGGTAATAGGTCATAAGTAAGTCAAGGGCTACAACAAACAAGAAAGCACAATCTAGTAGCCCATCCACGTATATTGAAAGAAAACAAAACAAGATAAGACTCAGTGGGCAATTACAGGATAAACCATGGCTCAGAGACAGCAGTCGATATCAAACCACATAAAGAAGCAGACCATGACAGCTTCTACAACCCCCCAAACAAAAGAATCAAAATCTTTCCCAAATGAAGATACAATCCTGGAATTATCAGATACAGAATATAAAATCTAATTTACAGAATGCTTCAAGACATCAGGGATGACCGCAGAAACAAAATAAGGCAAACTGCAGAAAAAGCCAAGGAACACACTGATAAAACAGTTGAAGAACTCAAAAAGATTATTCAAGAACATAGTGGAAAAATTAATAAGTTGCAAGAATCCATAGAGAGACAGCATGTAGAAATCCAAAAGATTAACAATAAAATTACAGAATTAGACAACGCAATAGGAAGTCAGAGGAGTAGACTCGAGGAATTAGAATGCAGACTGGGAAATCTGGAGGACCAGGGAATTAACACCAACATAGCTGAAAAAAAATCAGATAAAAGAATTAAAAAAAATGAAGAAACCCAAAGAATCATGTGGGACTCTATCAAGAAGGATAACTTGCATGTGATTGGAGTCCCAGAACAGGGAGGGAGGACAGAAAACACAGAGAGAATAGTTGAAGATCTGCTGACAGAAAACTTCCCTGACATCATGAAAGACGAAAGGATATCTATCCAAGATGCTCATTGAACCCCATTTAAGATTGATCCAAAAAGAAAAACACCAAGACATATTATCATCAAACTTGCCAAAACCAAAGATAAAGAGAAAATTTTAAAAGCAGCCAGGGAGAAAAGAAAGGTCTCCTTCAAGGGAGAATCAATAAGTTCAGACTACTCAGCAGAAACCATGCAGGCAAGAAGGGAATGGGATGACATATACAGAGCACTGAAGGAGAAAAACTGCCAGCCAAGGATCATATATCCAGCAAAACTCTCTCTGAAATATGAAGGCGAAATTAAGATATTTACAGATAAACACAAGCTTAGAGAATTCCCAAAAACTAAACCAAAGCTACAAGAAATACTAAAGGAAATGGTTTGGTCAGAAAACCAATAATATCAGATACCAGCACAACACAAGGTCACAAAAAAGAACATCCTGATATCAACTCAAATAGGGAAATCACAAAAACAAATTAAGATTAATTTAAAAAAAATGCTCATAACAGGGAATCATTGAAGTCAATATGTAAAAGATCACAATAATCAAAAAGAGGGACTAAATATAGGTGGCATAGAACTGCCATATGGAGAGTGATATAAGGCGATATAGAACAATACAAGTTAGGTTTTTACTTAGAAAAATAGGGGTAAATATTAAGGTAACCACAAAGAGGTATAACAACTCCATAACTCAGGATAAAAGCCAAGAAAAACATAACGACTCAACAAACATAAAGTCAAACACTACGAAAATGAGGATTTCACAATTTACTAAGAAAAACGTCTCAGCACAAAAAAGTAAGTGGAAAATGAAATTGTCAACAACACACATAAAAAGGCATCAAAATGACAACACTAAACACTTATTTATAATTACGCCGAATGTAAATGGACTAAATGCACCAATGAAGAGACAGAGAGTCTCAGACTGGATAAAGAAACACGATCCGTCTATATGCTGCCTACAAGAGACACACCTTAGACTTAGAGACACAAACAAACTAAAACTCAAAGGATGGAAAAAAATATATCAAGCAAACAATAAGCAAAAAAGAAGAGGAGTAGCAAGATTAATTTCTGAAAAAATAGACTTTAGACTTAAATCCACCACAAAGGATAAAGAAGGACACTACATAATGATAAAAGGGACAATTGATCAGGAAGACATAACCATATGAAATATTTATGCACCCAATGACAGGGCTGCAAGATACATAAAACAAATTTTAACAGAACTGAAAAGTGAGATAGACACCTCCACAATTATAGTAGGAGACTTCAACACATCACTTGCGGAGAAGGACAGGACATCCAGTAAGAAGCTCAACAGAGACACATAAGACCTAATTACAACGATCAACCAACTTGACCTCATTGACTTATACAGAACTCTCCACCCAACTGCTGCAAAGTACACTTTTTTTTCTAGCCCACATGGAACATTCTCTAGAATAGACCACATATTAGGTCATAAAACAAACCTTTGCAGAGTCCAAAACATCGAAATATTGCAAAGCATCTTCTCAGACCACAAGGCAATAAAAGTAGAAGTCAATAACAGAAAAACTAGGGAAAAGAAATCAAATACTTGGAAAATGAACAATACCCTCCTGAAAAAAGACTGCGTTATAGAAGACATCAAAGAGGGAATAAGGAAATTCATAGAATGCAACGAGAAAGAAAAGACTTCCTATCAAAACCTCTGGGACACAGCAAAAGCAGTGCTCAGAGGCCAATTTATATTGATAAATGCACACATACCAAAAGAAGAAAGAGCCAAAATCAGAGAACTGTCCCTACAACTTGAACAAATAGAAAGTGAGCAACAAAAGAATCCATCAGGCACCAGAAGAAAACAAATAATAAAAATGAATTAGAGAACAGAAAAACAATTGAAAGAATTAACAAAGCCAAAAGCTGGTTCTTTGAAAAAATTAACAAAATTGATAAACCATTGGCTAGACTGACTAAAGAAATACAGGAAAGGAAACAAATAACCCAAATAAGAAACGAGAAGGGCCACATCACAATAGACCCAACTTAAATTAAAAGAATCATATCAGATTATTACGAAAAATTGTACACTAACAAATTTGCAAACCTAGAAGAAATGGATGAATTCCTGGAAAAACACTACCTACCTAAACTAACACATTCAGAAGTAGACCAACTAAATAGACCCATAACAAAAAAAGAGATTGAAACGGTAATCAAAAAACTCCCAACAAAAAAAAAGCCCTGGCCTGGACGGCTTCACTGCAGAGTTCTACCAAACTTTCAGAGAAGAGTTAACACCACTACTACTAAAGGTATTTCAAAGCACAGAAAATGACGGAATACTACCCAACTCATTCCATGAAACCACCATCTCCCTGATACCAAAACCAGGTAAAGACATTACAAAAAAAGAAAATTACAAACCTATATCCCTCATGAACATAGATGCAAAAATCCTCAACAAAATTCTAGCCAATAGAATCCAACAACATACCAAAAAAATAATTCACCACGACCAAGTGGGATTTATACCAGGTATGCAAGGCTGGTTTAATATCAGAAAAACCATTAATGTAATCCACATATAAATAAAACAAATGACAAAAACCACATGATCTTATCAATTGATGCAGAAAAGGCAAGTGACAAAGTCCAACACCCATTTATGATAAAAACTCTCACCAAAATAGGAATTGAAGGAAAATTCCTCAACATAATAAAGGGCATCTATGCAAAGCCAACGGCCAATATCACTCTAAATGGAAAGAACCTGAAAGCATTTCCCTTGAGAACGGGAACCAGACAAGGATGCCCTTTAACACTGCTCTTATTCAACATTGTGCTAGAAGTCCTAGCCAGAGCAATTAGGCTAGACAAAGAAATAAAGGGCATCCAGATTGGCAAGGAGGAAGTAAAATCATCTCTATTTGCAGATGACATGATCTTATACACAGAAAACCCCAAGTAATCCTCCAGAAAACTTCTGAAACTAATGGAAGAGTTTGGCAGAATCTCAGGTTATAAAATAAACATACAAAAATCACTTGGATTCCTCTACATCAACAAAAAGAACATCGAAGAGGAAATCACCAAATCAATACCATTCACAGTAGCCCCCAAGAAGATAAAATACTTAGGAATAAATCTTACCAAAGATGGAAAAGACCTATACAAAGAAATTTTTTTCCACCTTACTTAAGTGGAAAAACATACCTTGCTCATGGATAGGAAGACTTAACATAGTAAAAATGTCTATTCTACCAAAAGCCATCTATACATACAATGCACTTCCGATCCAAATTCCAATGACATTTTTTAAGGTGATAGAGAAACAAATCACCAACTTCATATGGAAGGGAAAGAAGCCCCGGATAAGTAAAGCATTACTGAAAAAGAAGAAGAAAGTGGGAGGCCTCACTCTACCTGATTTCAGAACCTATTATACAGCCACAATAGTCAAAACAGCCTGGTATTGGTACAACAACAGACACATAGACCAGTGGAACAGAATTGAGAACCCAGATATAAATCCATCCACATATGAGCAGCTGATATTTGACAAAGGCCCAGTGTCAGTTGATTGGGGAAAAGATAGTCTTTTTAACAAATGGTGCTGGCATAACTGGATATCCATTTGCAAAAAAATGAAACAGGACCCATACCTCACACCAAGCACAAAAACTAAATCCAAGTGGATCAAAGACCTAAACATAAAGACTAAAACGATAAAGATCATGGAAGAAAAAATAGGGAAAACCTTAGGAGCCCTAATACAAGGCATAAACAGAATACAAAACATTACTAAAAATGACGAAGAGAAACCAGATAACTGGGAGCTCCTAAAAATCAAACACCTATGCTCATCTAAAGACTTCACCAAAACAGTAAAAAGACCACCTACAGACTGGGAAAGAATTTTCAGTTATGACATCTCCCACCAGCGCCTGATCTCTAAAATCTATATGATTCTGTCAAAACTCAACCACAAAAAGACAAACAACCCAATCAAGAAGTGAGCAAAGGATATGAACACACACTTCACTAAAGAAGATATTCAGGCTGTCAACAGATACATGAGAAAATGCTCTTGATCATTAGCCATTAGAGAAATGCAAATTAAAACCACAATGAGATTCCATCTCACTCCAACAAGGCTGGCATTAATCCAAAAAACACAAAATAATAAATGTTGGAGAGGCTGTGGACAGATTGGAACTCTTATACACTGCTGGTGGGAATGTCAAATGGTACAACCACTTTGGAAATCTATCTGGCATTATCTTAAACAGTTAGAAATAGAACTACCATACAACCCAGAAATCCCACTCCTCGGAATATACCCTAGAGAAACAAGAGCCTTCACACAAACAAATATATGCACACCCATGTTTATTGCAGCTCTGTTTACAATAGCGAAAAGCTGGAAGCAACCAAGATGTCCATCAATGGATGAATGGGTAAATAAATTGTGGTATATTCACACAATGGAATACTACGCATCGATAAAGAACAGTGACGAATCTGTGAAACATTTCATAACGTGGAGGAACCTGGAAGGCATTATGCTGAGCGAAATTAGTCAGAGGCAAAAGGACAAATATTGTATAAGACCACTATTATAAGATCTTGAGAAATAGTATAAACTGAGAAGAACACAAACTTTTGTGGTTACGAGGGGGGGAGGGAGGGAGGGTGGGAGAGGGTTTTTTACTGATTAATTAGTAGATAAGAACTGCTTTAGGTGAAGGGAAGGACAACACTCAATACATGGAAGGTCAGCTCAATTGGACTGGACCAAAAGCAAAGAATTCTCCGGGGTAAAATGAATGCTTCAAAGGTCAGCGGAGCAAGGGCGGGGGTTTGGGGACCATGGTTTAAGGGGACTTCTAAGTCTATTGGCAAAATAATTCTATTATGAAAACACTCTGCATCCCACTTTGAAATGTGGCATCTGGGGTCTTAAATGCTAACAAGCGGCCATCTAAGATGCATCAATTGGTCTCAACCCACCTGGATCAAAGGAGAATGAAGAACACCAAGGTCACACGACAACTAAGCGCCCAAGAGACAGAAAGGGCCACATGAACCAGAGACCTACATCATCCTGAGACCAGAAGAACTAGGTGGTGCCCGGCCACAATCAATGACTGCCCTGGCAGGAGCACAACAGAGAACCCCTGAGGGAGCAGGAGATCAGTGGGATGCAGACCCCAAATTCTCATAAAAAGACCATACTTAATGGTCTGACTGAGACTAGAGGAATCCCGGCGGTCATGGTCCCCAAACCTTCTGTTGGCACAGGACAGGAACCATCCCCGAAGACAACTCATCAGACATGAAAGGGACTGGACAGTGTGTAGGAGAGAGATGCTGATGAAGAGTGAGCTAATTATATCAGGTGGACACTTGAGACTGTGGTGGCATCTCCTGTCCGGAGGGGGGATGGGAGGATAGAGAGAGTTGGAAGCTGGCAAAATTGTCACAAAAGGAGAGACTGGAAGGGCTGACTCATTAGGAGGAGAGAAATTGGGAGTACGGAGTAAAAAAAAAGATGTATATAAACTTATATGTGACAGTCTGACTTGACTTGTAAACGTTCACTTCAAGCTCAATAAAATTTAATAAAAGAAAAACTATTAGAAAGATACTGGGCTTTCAAATAAATAAGAAATAAAAATATTCTTATTTCATTTAAGAATATTTGAGGACTAATCTCCCCTCCCAATCTTACCATCTTCAATTACCCCATGCACAGCTCATGGTTCAACCATTTTAAAAGTATCACCATTTGCTAAAAATAAGGAGACCTTTTCAACCTCAGTGTCTTCTAATACTCCGCCTTTCTTCCAGAAATTTTCTGTCTGTGATGCTTCTACTGTGTGAAACATTTCTGAATTCTGAAAAGAAAGCTAAACAGCTCTCCAATGACAGTTCCCAAAATACTTTGTATGTTGATTCACTAAATTCTTTATCATGCTGTATTGAAGGTATATGTTGACATATCTGTTAACCTACCCACATTAGAAGGTCGTTGGTTGCAGGGAACATGTGTTATGGGTTTATTTTTCTAACATCTATATAGAGCCTAGTGCATTGCATATCTTCATTACATGTGTGTTTATGGCTCGGTGGGTGAATGATAGATGGCTGATAGGATGGGTAAGTAGATGGATAAATCTCTCAGTTTGTTTTTGCGAGAGGGAGTGTATATCCTACAGTTACATAGCATTTATCATCAGGGAGAAATGGTGTTGCCAATGATAGATTGTAGTTGTGTCTGGAAGGTGGGGTTCATTGGTTCTCAGGAAATCAAAAAGAAGGCATATAGCAATAGCCTCTTCAATATTAGATCATAATGATGTTTTGCACTCTTTGGGTGAGATTTATTCCTGCAAGAGATTGTGGAATCTTCCATTGACTGTAGATATTTGTGAATATCAAACAAGGTTTTGAAGATCATCAAGATTATAAATTCCATAAATTGCTTATTATTTCTACATATATTGCTGAAATGGCCTTTGAGGTAATATCTTCAAGAGCAGGTGAATAGTTGCTCTGATAATTTTCTTGTGGAAATTGGCAATGAAAACTAATTGAAGTGTAAGCAACCTTTTTTTTTTGGATCGTTTGTGATCATTATGTTATCAGATATTTTCTGTAGTTACTTTTGATTCTTCAGTCTCTGATTACTTCTTGTTTTATATTGAAAGAGTTAAAACAGTAAATTTTATACATAGGAATGTATAGTACTGTATTTTGCAGTAATTATGAAACTTTAGATAACTGCATTAGTTAATTTAACATAAAAATTTAGCCAAATGAATTTGGAATGAAATTGAAATATTATGTCTTTTTTGAGTGTCTCAGTGTCCTATTCTGTAAGTGGAGACAATAAGATATTACACACTGGATAATATCATTTTGAAAAATAAATTACTATACGAAAAGCTACTAATATACATATGATTTGAGGATTAAATGAGCTAATACGTATACATTTTCCTAGAATATTTGTAAAGGTCTTAGAACAGTGCCTGGCACACAGTATATATATATATATACCCATCTAAACCCAGTGCCGTCGAGTCAATTCCAACTCATAGCGACCCTGTAGGACAGAGCAGAACTTCCCCATAGAGTTTCCAAGGAGCACCTAGGGGATTCGAACTGCCGACCCTTTGGTTGGCAGCCGTAGCACTTAACCACTACGCCTCCAGGGTTTCCAGTATGTGTATATGTATATATATATATATATATATATATATATATATATATATATATATAACCATTATTATATTACTGTTGGATTTTAAGACAATAGGGTTTGATTCCCTGTGACATGATCAGTAACCTGGCATAGCTGGATGTTATTATCCAAGAGAAGGACCTTGGTCCTTCTCTTGGGGGTTTTTATGTCACATGATTATAGGGGCACAAGTACCTCTCCTACTGGAAACTGGAATGGAATACAATAGAAGTATGATGAAGCATATGAGTACAATAGAAGCAGAAGCTTGTCTAAATCACAATTTTGTCTCCTCAACATTTATCACTTGGGAAATAACAGCTTGTTCTGTGGCCTGAGCGAGATTAAGAACCTGTGGTCCAAGACTTATAGATGCAAATATATGACTAATCAGAGCAGGGACATGATCTTCCCCCTCAGCCTTCATGGTTAAGGTGACACCATCTTCTTCTTCATCTTTATCAGAGGTCAGATTGCAGCTGGTGCAGTGCTTTATGGCATGTCAGAGCTTGTGACTTGAGTCATCATCGCAAAATTGATTACCAGTATAGACTGCGTTACCATTAAGCTGTAGCTACTTCCCCTGTGGGTTTTCAAGAGGGTAGCCTATAAGGAATCTGCCTTGGTACGTAGACCATTACTCCCCTACCCCCATCATTCCTCAGGAAAAGCTCATCTGTTTTGGTTTTTTATTACTTCCCATTTTGCTAGTGAATACACTGTCACAAAAATTATGTAAACCACCAGTTGGCCTACACTGGTCATCAGGCTTGAGAAAAGGCATCCATGATTTTCTTTTCATAGAATTTTTCCCTCATTTATCAGTAAAACTGAAATTCATCTCGATGTAAACACTAAGCACTATTAATATAGAGGTAGCATAAAAGGTGCATTTGCAATGTGTGTTTTAAGGGAATCAAATATGCATTCAAAATATTGCAAAATCAAATGCTAATATTATCTTCCTTCTAATATAAAACTTAGGAATAGAAACAATTTGGAGATAAAATCTAATTTTCTTATATTTGGAATTTTAGACACGTGTTCTGTCTTCTGCTCGCTAATTCAGCTCTCAATCTAATTTATCTCATTTACAAAATCTACAAATATTTCAAACTTTAGGAGCTGTTACCACTTAATGATGTTGGTTCATTTTTAATTCATTGAATGTATACATTTTACGTCAGTTTTGATTCTTTCTCTAAGTCCGCATAGTTGGTGTCAGGGGTCATTGAGTTGATTTTCGAAACATAGCAACCACATTGGACAGAGCAGAACTGCCCCTCGGGTTTTCTTGACTGTAATCTTTCCGGGAGCAGATTGCCCGGTCTTCATCTTGCAGAGCTACAGGGTGGTTCTTATCACCAACCTTTTGGTTTGCAGCCAAGTGCTAAAATGTTGGGCCGAAAGGGCTCATAATTGCTAGTAGTATAGTATTTTTTTTTTATTTTCCCACTTTCTTGGTTATTGTTTAATGCATTTATGTGGGGGGGGGGAGAACTCCAAATCCTGCACTTTTTTTGATTTACTCTAGTTCCAAAGAAATTTAGCTATTAGAAGTAATGAAAAAAAAGAAACTGCTAATTATTATAGCAAATGTTATTTTCTTACCCCTTTCTTTGCTTAGTATTATTTGTTAAACCCTCCTTTATGATATGTAATGTTCCTTTTGTCTCTTTGCTATGGTATCTCTATTGTTTCCTGTTTTTATTTATTTATTTTTTTAATTTTCCCAGTCTTTCCTTTAGTTTGGATGTTTGATGTTACCCAATTCCTAAAATATGTCCAGTTGTTAATTAATTTTGCCTTTGCTCAATGTTTTTTGAGTAACTCATATGTTAAAATTAATAAAGTTTAAAATATTTGCCACTAGGTTTTGTTCTGGGCAACATACTCCTTAGTGATTAGATAAGATCAAAAAAAGACTTATTTATAAAACATGTAAAGGTCACAAATCTGGAAAAATGAGCAGCAAATTGAAGAAATAAAGGAATCAAGATTCGAGAATCACATGAACCCAAATAATAAACCAAAAACAATGATATTAAGAGATAGAGCTCCATGTTTAAGCAAGAAACAAATTAATAATTTATTAAAATGCATGTTAATGCATAAAAATAATTTTGCATTTGGTTTGTGAGATGTCAACTAACATGTATAACATACTTTATGTGGCTCTAATAAATATGAGAAGTCATGTTTTCCATTAACAGTTGTAAGATAAGGCTACTGTCCCCATTAAGTGAAGTAATGATCCCATTTAAATTCAAGCTGCTCAAATAAAACCAAAGATAGTGCATTTCATTTATAGCCAACATATTTAGGGGGCAGAAGTACACACTATTAAGTCAAAGAGATAGTCCCCAAAATGGTCACATGTTTGGAACAATAAATCAAATGTAGTATAGTTGAGCTGTTGTGAGAATACATAATCTATAAAAGAGGAATACACAAAGGACTTAATAGCTGTAATGTAAATATAGAATGGGAAACCCTGGTGGGGTAGTGGTTAAGTGCTACGGCTGCTAACCAAAGGGCCGGCAGGTTGAATCTGCCAGACGCTCCTTGGAAACTCTATGGGGGCATTTCTGCTCTGTCCTATAGGGTCGCTATGAGTCGGAATCGGCTCGACAGCACTGGGTTTGGTTTTTGGGTAAATATAGAATGTATATCAAATAGAATGTTTGGCATCTAGAAGCAGAAGTACAGTCACTTGTTGCTTAATTTAGACACGATTCACTGCTCTGTCTGGGAAGTTTGTACATATTGCCTTCAAGATTATCTTTAAATGATTATATTTTACTGCTTTTGTGAAAACAATACACATATTCATCATGTTAGAAGAGCTGGGCGTGTTGGCAAGAACTACTACACCCAGTTTTGTTACTAACATATAAAATGATGAATATTGACCACAGAATTTCAAAATTTTTCTAGAAAACCATCAGCATAATTAAGATTTTTGTCAAAAACTTCTCCGAGCTTCTTACAAAGTTAGAAGCTCTCAACCCCTAGAACTTGTATGAACATTTTAACTGTGTGTGTTATAAAACAAACAAATAAAAGAAAATAAATAAAATGCAATTTATTAATTGAGTTTGTGTTGAGGAATGTAAGATTTTGTTAATATAAGAGAAGAGGCAAGGTAGAAAAAAAAGTGCCAATTCAGAGGGAGTATTGAAATAGAATTCTTATTTTCCTGGGAAACACAATGCTTACATAAGTAGCATGAAAAAGATAAAAGAAAAATTGAAGCTTCATTTCACAAATCATGTAATCATCATCCCCAAATCAGGTGTTACAGAAGATGATTCTGTATCAAAATCATTTGAGATCTAGATAATGTGAGCATTAGTCAGAAGGAACAAACAACACATTTAAAGATCAAATGATACAGATATACTACGGCTAATTGTAATGGCATAGCTTTATTCCCTGATAGTAGTTTTCTAGCCAACCTTGGACTATTAAAATGAGGTTGTCAAAGATCAGAAACAGAGCAACAAACAACAAGTTCTGTTTTTAAATAGACCATTGCCAGTGATTTTCTATTTCATAGTTTTGATTTTTTTTTCCTACAGTAATAATATATATAATATTTTTCCCTTGGGCATAGGCTGATAGCTTCTTGTAACACTCATATGAAGTATCGATTTAATGCCCATTTGCCTAGACCAACATAATACATTTGATGTGGAAAAAAAAAAAAAAGAAACCATGGGATTTTAAAGACATTAATACACTCAAGAAGACAAAGTAAAGTATGTGCAAAGACCTGGAGATAGAAAACCAAAATGGAAGAATGAACTTAGCATTTCTCAAGCTTAAAGAACTGAAGAAAAAACTCAAGCCTTCAGTTGCAATACCGAAGGGTTCTATGGGGAAAATATCAAATGATGCAGAAAGCATCAAAAGAAGATGGAAGGAATACACAGAGTCACTGTACCAAAAAGAATTGGTCCACGTTCAACCATTTCAGGAGGTAGCATATAATCACAAACCGATGGTACTGAAGGAAGAAGCTCAAGCTACATTGAAGGCATTGGAGAAAAACAAGGCTCCAGGAGTTGACAGAATACCAAATGAGATATTTCAATAAATGGATACAGCACTGGAATGCTCACTTCTCTATGCCGAGAAATTTGGAAGACAGCTACCTGGCCAAATGACTGGAAGAGATTCATATTTACATGTATTCCCGAGAAACGCGATCCAATCAAATGTGAAAATCACACAATTTCATTAATATCGCACACACGTAAAATCTAGCTGAAGATCATTCAAAAGTGGCTGAAGTAATATATCTACAGGGAACTGCCAGAAATTCAAGCCGGATTCAGAAGGGGGTGTGGAACCAGGGATATCATTGCTGATGTCAGATGGAACCTGGTTGAAAACAGAGAGTACCAGAAAGGTGTTTACCTGTATTTTATTGACTATGCAAAGGCATTTGACTGTGTGGATCATAACAAATTACGGATGACATTGTGAAGAATGGAAATTCCAGAACACTTCATTGTGCTCGTGAGGAACCTGTACATAGATCAAGAGGCAGTTGTTCGGACAGAACAAGGGGTTTAAAGTCAGGAAAGGTGTGTGTCAGGGTTGTGTCCTTTCACCATACTTATTCATTCTGTATACTAAGCAAATAACCTGAGAAACTGGATTATATGAAGAAGAATGGGGCATCAGGATTGGAGGAAGACTCAGGAACAACCTGCATTATGCAGATGACACAACTTTGCTTACTGAATGTGAAGAGGGCTTGAAGCACTTACTAACAAAGATCAAAGATCACAGCCTTCAGTGTGAATTACACCTCATCAAAAAGAAAACAAAAGTCCTCACAACTGGACCAATAAGCAACATCTTGATAAATGGAGAAAAGTTTGAAGTTTTCAAAGATTTCATTTTACTTGGATACACAATCAACACTCATTGAAGCAGTAGTCAAGAAATCAAGAGATGCATTGCAGTGGGCAAATCTGTTGCAAAAGACTTTTTTAAAGTGTTGAAAAGCAAAGATATCACCTTGAAGACTAAGGTGCACCTGACCCAAGCCATGACGTTTTCAATCGCCTTATATGCATATGAAAGCAGGATGAAGAACAAGGAAGACTGAAGAATTTATGTCTTTGAATTGTGGTGTTGGTGCAGAACGTTGAATGGGCTGTCAAAAGAACAACAAATTTGTCTTGGAAGAAGTACAGCCAGAATGTTCTTTAGAGGCAAGGGTGGTGAGACTCTTCCTCACATACTTTGGTCATGTTGTCAGGAGGGACTAATCCCTAGAGAAGGACATCATGCTTTGTAAAGAAAAGGGTAAGTAAAAAAGAGGATGAACCTCAATGAGACAGATCGGCACTGGCTGCAACGATGGGCTCAAGCATAACAATGATGGTGAGGAAGGTGCAGCACCAGACAGTGTTTCATTGTACATAGGGCTGCTATGAGTCAAAACTGACTCTATGGCACCTAACAATAACAACAATAAAAACATGCTACTGGGAGCCTTGATACCAAAGACTATGTCACCAAAAGTATGCTCTGTCCAAAATAGTTGCCAGGACACATTTCAAAATGCTCTGTGATCCATATCTTTCCCAAATATACTTTACTTATCAAAGTTACCTTTTTAATCCTGTTCTCTTTATCGTATTTTGTCAGCACCAGCATCATTCATATCAAGGATCTTAATGGATTAATTGAATCCATTTGATGTTTGGATTCACATTTTTTACCAGTGTTGCATCCTCGGATTTGTGAATGGGGTAAGGACTAAAATAAAAACACTAGGGGATGCCGTTTATCACCGCTTCTATTTAACTTTTTACTAGAAGTTCTAGCTGGAGTAATAAGGCAAGAAAAAGAAATAAAGGGCATGCAAATTGGTAATGAAGGAATTAAACTGTCTCTATTTGCAGATGATACATAGAAAACCCAAAAGACTCCACTACTGGAACTAAGAAAAAGATTCATCAGATAGTAGGATACAAGATAAACATAAAAAAATCAGTTGGATTCCTATACACCAAAAAAAAAAAAACAAATAAAAGGAAATCAGGAAAACAATACCATTTATTAAAAAAAAAAAAATAGCCCCTAAAAAAATAAAATACGTAGGAATAACTCTAACAAGGGATGTAAAAGAACTATAAAAAGAAAACTACAAAACACTACTGCAAGAAACCGGAAGAGATCTACATATCTAGAAAAATCATTCTCATAGATAGGTAGACTCAACACTGTGACAATGGCAATTCCACCCAAAGTAATTTATAAATACAATGCAATCCTGATCCAAATACCAAAATCATTCTTTAAAGAGGTGGAAAAATTAATCATTAACTTTATATGGAAAGAGAAGAATCCTCAGGTAATTACAGCACCATTGAAGAAGAAGAATTAAGTAGGAGGACTTGCACTGCCTGACCTCTGAACCCACTATTCAGATATGGTAGTCAAAACAGCCTGGTGTTGGAACAATGACAGATACATTGACGAATAGAACAGAATTGAGAACCCAGATGTAAACCCATCCACCTACAGTCACCTGGTCTTTGACAAGGGCCCAAAGTCCATCAAATGTGGAAAAGATTGTCTTTTCAACAAATGGTGCTGGCAAAACTGGATGTTCATCTGCAAAAAAAAAAAAAAAAGAAAGAAACGGGACCCATACCTCACACCATACACAAAAATTAATTCAAAATGGATCAAAGACCTAAACATAAAACCCAAAACTATAAAGCTCATAGACGAAAAAATAGGATCAACGCTAGAGGCCCTAATACATGGCAAACCACAACCAACAACACACAAACTCCAGAATACAAGCTAGATGACTGGAATCTTCTAAAAGTTAAACACTTTGCTCAGTAAGGGTCGTCACATGAATAGACATATGCATGCCCATGTTCATTGCAGCATTGTTCACAGTAGCAAAAAATGGAAACCACCTAGATGTGCCTCAACAGATGGGTGGATAAACTATGGTACATACATACAATGGAGTATTACACAACTATAAAGAACAATGATGAATCTGAGAAGCATCTCATAAAGTGGATGAACCTAGAGGGCATTATGCTGAGTGAAATAAGTCAATTACAAAAGGACAAATATTGTATGAGACCATTGCTGTAAAAACTCATGAAAATGTTTACACAAAAAAAGAAACAATCTTTGATGGTTACAAGGGAGGGGAGAGGTGGAGATGGAAAATCACTAAACAGGCAATAGGTAGGTGGTAACTTTGGTAAAGGGTAAGACACTATACAATACTGAGGATGCCAGCACAACTTGTACAATGGAAAGTCATAAAGGAGCTCCATAAACCAAAAACCCAATGCCATCAAGTCGATTCCGACTCATAGCGACCCTAGAGGACAGAGTAGAACTGCCCCATAGAGTTTCCAAGGAGCACCTGGTGAATTTGAATTGCCGGCCATTTGGTTAGCAGCCATAGCACTTAACCACTACCCCACCAGGGTGTCCCATGTAAACTCCCTGAGGGATCAAATTGCTGCGCTGAGGGCTGTGGGGACCATCGTCTCAGGGAACATTTAGTTCAATTGCATAACATAGCTTATAAAGAAACCGTTTTACATTCTACCTTGGTGAGTGGTGTCTGGGGTCTTGAAAGCCTGTGAGCAGCCATCTAAGATACTCCGCTGGTCTCACCCCTTAGGCAGCAAGGAAGACTAAAGAAAAACACACCAGGGAAAAATTAATCCAAAGGACTAATGGACCACATCTACCACGGCCTCCACCAGACTGAGTCAGTACAGCTTGATGTGGCTATCACTATTGACTGCTCTGACAGGGATCACAGTAGAAGGTCCCAGACAGAGCTGGAGAAAAAAGTAAAACAAAATTCTAACTCTCAAAAAAAATACCATACTTATATCCATGTTCATTGCAGCATTGTTTACAATAGCAAAAAGACTGACAGAGACTGGAGAAACCCTGAGAGTATGGCCCCCAAACACCCTTTTAGCTCAATAATGAAGTCACTCCCAAGGTTCGCCCCTCGGCCAAAGATTAGACAAGACCGTAAAGCAAAATGAGATAAAAGGGTCACACCAGCCCAGGGGCAAGGACTAGAGGACAGGAGGGGACATGAAAGCTGGTAATAGGGAACCTGAGGTCAAAAAGGGAGAGTGTTGACGTGTTGTGGGATTGTTAACCAATATCATAAAACAATACATGTACTAACTGTTTAATGAGCAGCTAGTTTGTTCTATAAACCTTCATCTAAAGTGCAATTTTAAAAAAATAAAAATAATGGCACCAAGGACAACATTATTTTACTGTTTATTCATTTTGATACTTAATTTTGGGAGCTACAATTTGTTAAATTATTTTAAGAGAAATTCTGCACTAATTAACATCTAGCTACATTTAGCTTAATTAAGCATTGAGCAAGATACAACACTCTTGTAAATAATACTCCACTAATTATTGGGGGTTCAAGAACCATCAACTTATGAAAATGGATTGATGAAGCAAAAAAAAAAAAAAAAAAGCATGTTTGTGTATTTTGTCTTCTTAATAAACTCAAAAGTCTGTGTGTTTTTGGTTATTCTATGCTTAAATCATCATAAACTTTTTAAATGTCCATCACATACATATTTGAAGTGAAATAGTTAAAAGAACAATTGTTTTTCTTTACCAGTGTTTTTGTAACTGCTAAGGGTGTTCCTATACTTACAATCACATTTCTCTCTTCCATTTCCAGTACTGGTCAATCTTTTCTACTACTGTGTATACCTTTAATGTTCTACCTGCAACAAACTCTGCTTATTTCACCACACATGTATATTCCTGATGATTGAAGCTCAAAGATGGCTGAAGTGATATATATATATGAGATATATGATATATATGACATATATACGTCATGTATTTTTTTTGTATGATTCAATTGGAAAATGATCAGCCATTAACATCATGTAGTCTGATTTAGTAGGTCTGGAATGGTCTCTGTTAATTTTGCTAGATGCAGTCAAGTTGATTTTTGCCTCATAGTGACCCCATGTGATGGAGCAGAACTGCCCCATAGGGTTTTCTAGTCTGTAATCCTTAGGTGCCCCCATGGATCTGTGTTTGTTGTATTGTGGGGGCTTGCATGTTGCTGTGATGCTGGAAGCTATGCCACTGGTATTCTAATACAAGCAGGGTCACCCATGGTGGACAGGTTTCAGCTGAGCTTTCACACTAAGACAGACTAGGAAGAAGGACCTGGAGGTCTACGTCTTCAAAAAAAAACCAAAAAAACAAAAAACTAGCCACTGAAAACCTTATGAATAGTAAAGGACCATTTTCAAATACAGTGCTGAAAGATGAGCCCCTCAGGCAGGAAGGCACTCAAAAGATGACTGGGGAAGAGCTGCCTCCCTCAAGTAGAGTTGACTTTAATGATCTTGATTGAGTCAAGATTTTGAAATTTTCATTTGCTAATGTGGCACAACTCAAAATGAGAACAGCTAAAAATGTCTATTAATAATTAAGAAAGTGTAATATATGAAGTATGAACCTAGGAAAATTGGAAATTGTCCAAAATGAAATGGAACGCATAAACATAGATATTCTAGGCATTAGTGAGCTGAAATGGACTTGTATCAGTTATTTCGGATCAAACAACATGTGGTCTGCTATGTCAGGAATAACAAATTGAAGAGGAATGGCATCTTGTTCTTCGTCAAAATGAACATTTCAAGATCTATCCTGAAATACAATGCTGTCAGTGATGGTATAATATTCACTCACCTGTGAGGAAGTTTAGTTAATAAAGCTATTATTCAAATTTATGCTACAACCACTAAGGCCAAAGATGAAGAAGTTAAAGATTTTTAATAACTCCTGCAGTCTGAAATTGATCAAACATGCAATCAAGGTGCATTGATAATTACTGGTGATTATAATGTGAAAGCTGGAAACAAAGAAGATGGCTCACTACTTGGAAAACATGTCTTTGTTGATAGAAATGACATTGGAGATCACATGATAGAATTTTGCAAGACTTCTTCATCTCAAGTACCTTTTTTCAACAACATAAACTGAAATTATACATGTGAACACCCCAGGTGGAATACACAGGAAAAAAAATTGACTACAGCTGTGAAAGAGCCACGGTGTTTCCAATCGCTCCATATGCTGGACGATGAATAAGGAAGACCAAAGAAGCATTGATGCCTTCGACTTATGGCGTAGGCAAAGAATATTGCATATACCACAGACTCCCAGAAGAATGAAAAAATCTGTCTTCCAAGAAGTACAACCAGCATGTTTATTAGAAGCTAGAATTGTAAAACTTCATCTCACATACTTTGGACATGTTGTCAAAAAGGGACCAGTCCCTGGAAGAGGACATCATGCTTGGTGGAGTAAAGAGTCAGCGAAAAAGAGGAAGACCATCAACAAAATGAATTGACACAGTGGCTGCGACAATGGTCTCAAGCATGACAATGATTGTGAGGATGGCACAAGACTGGGCAGTGTTTCATTCTGTTGTACATAGGGTCACTAATAGTCAGAACTGACTTGACAGCACCTAACAAAGACAACAATCTTTAAGGAAGAAGATCACTAGAACTTTCTCCTTGGGAGAAGCTGGGTGGGTTTGAACCGCAAACCTTCTGATTAGCAACCTTTTGCTTAGCAGCTGAGCTCTTAAACATTGCAACTTCAAGCCTTCTTGGAATAGTCTCTAGGAAAATTCATATATAACTCTTACATACTGTTATGTGTTGAATTGTGTTCCCCCAAAATATGCATCAACTTGGCTATGATTCCCAGGATTATGTGATTGTCCACAATGTTGACATCTGTTGTGATTTTCCTATGCATTGTAAATACCACCACAAATGTGTTAATGAGGCAGGATTAGAGGCAATTATGTTAATGAGACAGGGCTCAATATACAAGGCTGGGTTTTGTCTTAAGTGAATTTCTTTTGATATATAAAAGAGAGAACATAGCAGAGAGACAGGGGCACCTAATACCACCAAGAAAGTAGAGCCAGAATAGTGGGTTCTCTGGACCCAGGTTCCCTGCACTGAGAAACTCCTTGACTATGGAAGATTGATGACAGGGACTTTTCTCCAGAGCCAACACAGAGAGAAAGCCGTCCACTTGAGCTGACACCCTGAATTTGGACTTCTAGCCTAGACTGTGAAATAATAAATTTCTCTTTCTTAAAGCCATCCACCTGTCATATTTCTGTTACAACAGCACTGTACAACTAAGACACAGGCGTTTTTGCAGTAGGGCCTACATGAACAACACTCTAAAATACTGGTATAGTTATAATCTTCAATCCATGGATTATATGTCATACTTACATTTTTCTAATCTTCAATCTTAACACTTTTAACATCTTTATATAGAAAATGGCAAAATGACCTTTGAAAAATTTTATCACCACATAGTCTTAGAGTAAACCATATATCCAAATAAGACAAATTTTTCATTTCCTCTAATAATTACTCAATTCCCTGGCTGTCCATAGGATCAAAATATGTGCTTATATTTGATTATTAAAGATTCTAATAGGTGATCTTTTTTTTTTTTCATAAAGAAAAATAAAAATGTGATGGAATTGTGAATGGTTGAATGAGGATCTCTGAGAATTCGTCCCTCCAATAAAACAACGATGCACTGAAAAATTTTTTTCCAAATAAACATTTGCAGAACTCTGAAAACCAAAGTTTTGAAACTATCTGAGGAGTGTTTAACTAATAAAAATTTATAAACTTTGTTAAGAACAGCTAGGTTTATGGTCATTTAACCTAATGCCATGCCACTCTCTGCAGCTATGCAGTAGGTTTGAAAGCCAGCATCTTGGCCACACTGATAAACGTGAGAAGCTGCAATCTTTCAGCCAAATGAGGGTGAAGACTCTATTTGCATCTCATAAGGATTACCCAACCCCAGACTACTGTTGTTACTTGACCTGTCTCAAGGCTTCCTGAAAAGTCCTCTTCATAAAGTGCTGTTAATTTACTTGACTCAGAGTTCACTCAGTGCAAATGGTCATATCCCTAGGGAATTTGTTGGGGAAAATATCAATAAGCAGTTGTTTAACATCACAGCTGTCTGACTCAGCAATGCCAGGTGAAGCCAAGAAGAGACTGATTGAAAACTTAAAAAGAAAATCTGGTGAATGAGACACCGATAGGGGTTTTGAAAAATTCTGAAATATTCCTTGAGCTGTATAGGATCCCATGCACATGCAGATCTGAATAGCTGTGTGGGAAAAAATGAGAAACCCCAATCTGTCACCTTGGGCTGATCTCTAGACTTCGTACAATCAGAAAGTGAACATTTTAAGTTATAAGTTGAGTATTGAAGGAATGTCCCAACACACACACACACACACACACACACAATTGCTCAGCAAAGGATGGAAGACTTATTGGATCAAAACTTTTAAGAATATCTCTGAATAATCATTAGCTGACCCCTCAGATAACTAAGCAAAACACACTCTAATTACTTCAGAATAGAGGAAATGCAAACTTTAGAGAAATTGTATGCAAATCATTAACAAACAGCAACAGAAAACTATAGCAAAAACTGCAAAAATTAAGAACTAACAGAAAAGCCAGTAACAACAAAAAACCATGATGAGCACACAGGTAAGTGTGGGTGGGGTGTGGGGCGTGTGTGGCAGGGGGAGGTGGGAAGGGTGAGAAGAAAGTAGAGTGGCAGGACCTGATTTCCAGTGTTGCCACATTATGTTATCAAAATTTCTAGTTTTATACAAAAAAATTATGAAACGTACCATGAAACAAGAAAAATTTCAAATCCATATAAAGAAATACAGAGCAACAAACACAGGAAAAGTGGCAGTTAAGAGAAACCGTTGCAGATAGGGCCCAAATGTTGGGCTTACAAGACAAAGACTTTATTAGTGATTACACACATGTTCAAAGAACTGATGGAAATCATGTCCAAAGAATTAAAGGATTGTATTAAAATGGTTTATTAATAGACAAAATCAGTGAAGAGTTATGTTTAAAAATAACTAAACAAAAATTCTGCAGTTAAAAAATACATTAAGTGTAATGATAATTTTACTAGAGATGTAAACAGCAAATTTAAACTGGTAGAAAACATAATCAGCGATCATGAAGATAAGTCAATTGTGAACATTGAGCCTGAGGAATAGGAAAAAAAAGAATGAAGAAAAATTAACAAAGCTTCAGATCTACAGAACAACATTGAGCATACCAACATATGCTTAATGGTGGTCCCATAAAAAGTGGAGAAAGAAAGGGGGAAAGAAAAATTATTTGCAGAATTAATAATCAAACACTTCATAAATTTGATGAAACACATTATACATCCAAGAAGTCAAGGTTAAAGGACACATGATCAATATGCAAAGATTATTTATTTATGGTAGCAAGGAAGAATAGAAAAGCATAAAACGCTTAAGAATGAATTTACCACAGAACATGCAAGACCTGTGTACTGAAAAGTAGAAAATACTGTTGAACAAAATTAAATAAAATCTAAGTAAATTTAAAGACATCCCATGTTAAAAGATCAGAAGACTTAATATATTGTTAAGGTAGAAATATGCCTCAAATTGATCTATAGATTCACAATAATTCTTATCAAAATCCCAGCTGACTATGTTTTATAGAAATTGACAAGCTGATCATAAAATATACAGAAAAGCAAGGGACCAAAAACAGCCTAAACAATTTGGAAAAGAAAAAAAAATTGTACAACTTACCCTTTCCAGTTTCAAAAGTTAATTACAAAGCTATGCTAACCAAGGCACTGTATTGCTGGCATAAAGATAGACATACAGATCAATAGCATAAAACTGACAGTCCAAAAATAAAACCTCATATTTGTAGTCAATTGATTTTCAATGCCAAAACAATCCAATGGGGAAAAAATAGTATTTTCAGTAAATGATGTTGGCATCACTGAATACCCACATGTAGAATATCTACCTAAATCATTTGGAATGATTCTGCATGAGTGATTTACATCTTCTACCCAATTTATTTATTAATTCAATACTTTATTCATATAAGTGTGGGCTCATGGATAGTTAGCAGACAATCTGTTAACCACTGCACCATGAGGGCTCCATTTACTTTAATGTTTGGATTATAATACAATACTATTTTTTATTATTATTATTATTTTATTAGCTATTAATACCATTAGCTATTAAGTATTAGAGGTTTTTTACACAAATTGTTTCTCTTTGGCCAATAGGAGCTCTTAAAGTAGACTCCTCTGTTCCTTTGACACACCCGCATCAATGTGTGTCTTTTCATTGTTGTTTTTGTAATTTGACTGGATTTTTTTAGCACTCCTTCTTTTCTACAATAAAAGCTGCTCCAGAGTCATCTGGTATATTTCCTGCCCTAGGCATAGAGTTAGCCGTTTCTTCAAAGAGTTCTTGATTGGAAACTGACATTAGAAACAAAGATCTGGGAACTAGCTGTGCTCATTGCTACTGAAATGTCGTTGCTTCTAGGCCATCTCAGCTGATAGAGCTGATAGAGCAAGGAAATATCTGTGTGTATATTAACTTGTGTGTATATATATTTATACATTATTTATATATATATACATATATAAATCCACTGCCATTGAGTAGATTCTGACTTATAGTTACCCTATAGGACAATGTGGAACTTCCCCATAAGTTTTCCAAGGAGTTGCTGGTGGATTTGAACTGCTGACATTTTTGGTTTGCAACCGAACTCTTAACCATTGCACTACCAGAGCCCCTGTGTAAATACACGTGTGTATGAATATTTCCATATGTAACCATCAATATCTATATTAAACTAAACATTAGCTCATACTGATATCTCTAACTGTATTAGCATATATATTATAGCAGTATTTTTTCATTATAACTGAAAAGTGAAAACAACTCATATGTTCATCAATTGAGTACATAAAATATGGTTTACCTATATTATGGAATATTATTCAGCAATAAAAAGGGATGAAATACTGAAAAATACTACAAAATGGATGAACCTAAAAAAAAAAAAGAATACCAAGTCAAAGAAACCACTCACACATATGTACACACACACAAAACATTTGTGTTCCATTTTTATGAACTGTCCGGAGTAGGCTAATCTAAAAAGACAGAAAGTAGATTACCTATAGCTGAGGAGGGAAGGGTGGTAGAAAGGATGAGTTGTAGCTCCAAATGAGTATGAGGTTCCTTTTCGGAGTGATGAAATATTTTAAAATTAGACCATAGTGAAAGTTTCACAAGTCTGTTTTAATGAGTATATTTTATTCTATATGATTTATATCTCAAAAAATTGTGGAAAAAAACTAGATACGTAATCCAGTTATAGGATTATAAATTCAAGATATTTAAATTTAAATTTGATTTGCAAGTAAACACCCATAGTAACTATTCTTTTCCCTTTGAATTGCACACATTGTAGCAATGGTGCAAAACATAGTTCCATAGATTGTGAATAGCATTTTTACATAATTCAACAAGTTTACCTTATAATACAGGTTTACCTAAAAATAGAATTTGATGGATATTTTGGCATGATTTCATCTATCGAACATCTTTTTTCTTTCTCTCTGTCTATGTATATCTCTACCTAATTACCTACCTACCTATCTAGCTGTTATGGATTGAATTATGTTCCCCCAAAATGTATATCAATTTTGCTAGGCCTTGATTCCCAGTATTGTGTGATTGTCCACCATTTTGTCATCTGATGTGATTTTCCTATATGTTGTAAATCCTAACTCAATAACCTTAATGAGGTGGGATGAGCGGCAGTTATGTTCGTGAGGTAGAGCTCAATCTACAAGATTAGATTGTGTCTTAAGTCAATCTCTTCTGAGATATAAAAGAAAGAAGCAAGCAGAGAGACAGGGAACCTCATACCACCAAGAAAACAGCACTGGGGTTCCAGCGCAGAGAAGCTCCTAGACCAAGGGAAGATTGATGACAAGAACCATTCACCATAGCCAATAGAGAGGAAAGCCTTCCCCCAGAGCTGACACCCTGAATTCAGACATCCAGCCTACTAGACTGTGAGAGAATAAATTTCTCTTTGTTAAAGCCATACCTTTGTGGTATTTTTGTTATAGCAACACTAGATAACTAAGCCACTATCTGTCATCTATTGTCCATCATCATATTCATTTATTTTAGTAGATTTAAACCGGTGTCTTACTGAATAGAGGGAAACCTATAGACATGTCCACAAAGATCAGGAACAAGATCTCTGCTGTGCTGACCCTACTTAGAAGGGTCTTACTTTTTCTAACACTCTAGAATTCCCATACAAGTTCACAGACTCCTGCACCTTTTCACGAGTAGGTGATCTCCTTCCCAGGCCAAGCAGTGTACGTGGAGATCTGATTTGTACTTTGGAGTTTTGAGCAATGTTGTTGATCAGCTCACACCATGCATCAACGTAGTTGATAGAGCTGGTTCTTAAGGAAAATTAGCATGAGCTTATGAAGCAACAGCTTTGAGTACAGATATTGAATCCCAAGCTCACAGCTGTGTGGAATTGATAGCATTCCTCCAAAATGTCTTTTTGAAACTATTTAAAGAGATTTCTCCTGAGATACACCATACTCTACCCCAGTCTATTATTAAGCCTTGAAAGAAGTTTATATGCTTTTAATATTAACAGACATTGGAATAAATATCATCCAAATTTGCCTTACATAATTAAGAAGTTAAGAATAAGAAACTATATGAAAAGCAGAAAGAAAAAAAAATCATAGGAGAAAATCAGATATATGATAAGGTTTTTAAAATTATACATTTGATTTTGTCCCATGCAACTACAATAAGGCGATGATACTTGATTCAGTTGAGGATGAGAAAGGGCACCTACTTAGGCTTTTAAATGTTCCGAAAGGAGGTGATGCACAAGATAAAGAGCAAAGAGATATCCATGAACTATCCCACATGAATTCTTTCTCCTCCAGCCTTCTCATACCATTTCTCTGCTACTATTTTGTGATATCTTCTCTGAATATAAACATCAATGTCATTGTCAAAGGTATCACTTTTCTTAGCAGGAGAATGGCTCCATCTTCAAATTTTTGCTGCACTTCAGAGGCCAGAGATGAATCATTTCAAATGTACAGTGAATATTAGTGTCCAGTTTTATGTCTGTCTTCAGGGAGGGTAGGCATGGGAGAGACATTACAATAGCTAGATTTCTAATCAAGATTCTGGGGTACACTGCATGAATAAAAGGGTCTAACCCAGTAGCTGGATTCAGGGAACAACTTGAAGCAAGGACTCATATACAACATAGGATTCTATCTCCTTGTCTTATCTCTGCTATTGAATGTGCATCTTTTTTAATTATCCTCTATGTCCCTAAAGTTCTACCATAGCTAATACAGGAGGAGACATGGCCAGTAATTCCCAAGCTTAAAAAATTATAACTACAATCTTAGCATTTATTCAAACAGCCACAGGGAAGTGCTCTGACTGGACCATGTTGGGTATTGCCATACTAATCATCTCTGGCCAGGCGTAAGCAGACACGTATTATATAGGGACTACGTGCAAAATGGAGACCTAGTGGCTCAGTGGTTAAGAACTATGCCTGCTAACCAAAAGGCCAGCAGTTCAAACCTACCAGCCGCTCCTTGGAAACCCTGTGGAGCAGCTGTTCTCTGTCCTATAGGGTTGCTATGAGTTGGAATGGACTTGAATGCAATGGGTTATCTGCAAAGTAGAAGTGAGTAAAGAAAAATTCTTAGTGCATGTAGCAGTGAAGTAGAAAAAGTAATGTACCCATAGTGATTATGTTAAGCTAAACTGAGGAATAGGAAAGTCATAATATTCCAAGGTTTGGAAACTTTAAAGGAGAATAGTCATGGACGTGGATTCCAGTTTTAGTGTGAAGCTCCACTTTAAGCAATTATTCAGGAAGAGGCCACTTTGCCATTTCCCTCTTAATTTCCATGATTGTTAGTCACCACTGTGTCAGCCATACAAACTGGGAAGAAGTGGAAGTCCAGGAGAAGATGTCCTCTCACACATCATCTCTCTCTTCTACCTCACTGACAAGATTGATGTCACATGACCATTCAGCCAGTCTCTTAATGACAAGCTACAATAAATAGAACTAAGGGTCAAAAGAGAAGCTACATTGGAGGGTTATAGAAATATTTGTGTCAGCCTGGGGGAATAAAGAAAACCCTGGTGGCATAGTGGTTAAGAGCCATGGCTGCTAACCAAAAGGTCACTATTTGGATCCAGCAGGTGCTCCTTGTAAACTTTATGGGGCAGTTCTACTCTGTTCTGTAGGGTTGCTATGAGTCAGAATCAACTCGAACCAGTGGGTTTGTTTGTCTGTTTGTTTTGGTTTTGGGAGAATAAAGCCATAAAAAGATGTGGCAGTCTTCTTTCATAAAGATTACAGCCTTGGAAATCCTGTAGGGTAGTTCTAGTCTGTCCTATAGGGCATCAATGAGTTGGAATGGACACTATGGCATTGATTTGGCTTTTGATTTGGGGAGAATAAAGGGTTACTTTTCACAGGAGGGAAACCCTGGTGGCATAGTGGTTAAGAGCTACCGCTGCTAACCAAAAGGTCAGCAGTTCAAATACACCAGGTGCTCCTTGGAAACTCTATGGAACAGTTCTACTCTGTCCTATAGGATCACTACAAGTCGGAAACGCTTCGGTGGCAATGGGTTTTTTGTTTGATTTTTTATAGGAGGTGACATTCTAGATGATTCTAAAAGATGAACAAGAGCTTTCCAGGCGGACACTGTGACTAAACTACAGGGCATAAGAAGGCTTTCTGATCATTTCAAATTTAGCATCCTCAGATTTAGTATTCACAAAATACTGTCTGACTACCACTTGACTCTATTTCATAAATTCACTCTAAGATTGGGAATGTCTTATGCAGTTTTTCCCATTAATTATTTTACTCTCTAAAGATGGAACAGGTGTGAAAAAATTAGAAGAGTGGTCCTGAGGTTAGTACTCCTCAGACTGTATTCCATAGAGAAACTTCACTGCTGCAATAACCCGGTCAGAGACAGCATGGGTTCTTTTGCAAATAACCTGACAGATCATTGAGTTTAAAAGTGCAACATAGCATAGGAAACAGCTGCCTCACAATGAATAATGGGCTCTTTCCCACCTAAAGGGCACTGACTGATTTAAAAGTGAAGGATATGCTTCAGGGGAAAATGAAAATGAATTTGTTGCTTGAATAATCTAAACTCAAAGAGCTATACTATTTAAGCCTCTTTAAAGGACAAAAAAAAAAAGTATAAGGTGATTCCTCTCCAAAATAAAAAGGTGAGCAGTAATTCCCCGCCCCGCCCCCCCTGCCTGGCTTCTTTTATTGTAGTGTTTTGTTTTTTAATCTCAAGAATCAAAAGCCTTCAAGGAAACTAGTTTCCAGGAATTGGATTCATTTACGAAATGAGTCTTTTGAACTTAGAATGTACAAACAGTACCAATGACAGTGTCTTAATTTTTATAATAGTAAATGATATATAAAATGGACATGCAATCACCGTATTATTATGAAGAGTTTTATATTTCTTAAAGTTTTATTACTATTATTAGAGCAGCAAATACAAAATAATATTTTCTATTGAATTTTCTGTAAAACCTGTTGAGTTTTGGTTAAGAATAGGACTGACACGCTGCTGAGTTGAAGTAAGTTAGGTTATGCACTAGTTTCTCAACATTGTTCATGTTATTTTACTCTTTTATGCCTCTGGCTCCACATGTAAAATGTGAATTATAATAATACCTAGTTTATTCAGAATGCATTAAGTGAGCTAATAAAGTCATTAATGTGGTGTTCAGGACATAATAAATGTTCAAAAATTATCAGCAAAAAAAGTAAGTTTTAACTAATCAGTCTTCTCCACTCTTCCCTATATCTCCATGATGTTGCTGTTCTTTGTTGCCATCAGGTTGATTCTAGCTCATGGAGAACGCATGTGCACAGAGTAGAACTCGCTCCACAAGGTTTTCAAATCTGTGAGCTTTCAGAAACAGATTGTCAGGCCTGTCTTCCGAGGTGCCTCTGGGTAGATTTGAACTGCCAATCTTTTGGCTAATAGTTGAGTGCTTAATCATTTGCCCCACCCAGGGACTCCCAGCTCCATGTTGTCCCTGTTAAAGCAGAAAAAGTTGCAAAGGAAGATGGTTCCTTGATGGAAGAGAACCTCTTTTCAGTAAAGATATGGAGACAACTGAAGTTACTTATATTTCTATAGCAATGTCTTTTCCTGTATGCCCAAATTACAAGAGGCTGGCACAAAGGATATTAAAAAGAAAAATAACCCAGTAAGTTAAAGTGATTTTTTTATCCAGGCATTGCTGCTGGCTTATGATCACACAGAGGAGAATAAAATCTACTAATTATCAGTTCAGTGTTCTTGCTAAAACACTGACCTATACATACTCTCCTCTCCTAGACTGAAAAAAGAATATTCCAGGGCAGGAGAAAAGATGGGCAAAGTTTGAAAGGAAAGAAAAAGGGTATAAATTAAAATGGCCATGATAAATACAATAAACTGTGGTAATGATCATAATAACCATATCTAATAGAACAACAACTGATTGTTTTGAGTCAAACATTTAACATATATTATGCTACTTACTCTTCAAAACAACTCCCTGAATTACATATTATTACTATTGTATATATATTTTTTCAAATAAGAACAGTAAGCTCTGGTAATTTAACTAAAGACATATCACCATAACACTTGTTTTCTCCATTTTAAGTCACTCAGTGTCCAGTTATTTGGGTAGCGAGGTCCTGAGTCTAGGTTACATGGAACAAGATTGCTGAGATAAGTGGAAATTCTTCATTCTTTCATTTGCCATCCCGGAAATATTTATAAAGCACCTGCCTGTGTAAGTATCTGTATTAGAATACAAAAATGAGAAAGGGATGAGGGCATTATTTTCCTTTCAAAATATTCTGTTCTCTTTTCTTGAAAGTAGAAATAACAGTAGTTCCGTGATACCTTTAGATCTCACAAAGTCTCAGATTAGATGTGACTTCCTTCTGTAACACCTTGTACTTTTCTCTGCATAGACTGTACATTCTGTTGTAATACATGATTTACATGTCTAACTTCACTATTAGTCCCAAATCTCTGTAAAGACAGAAACTGAACCCATACATGTATATATATATATATATATATTTTTTTTAATTTTTACTGTGTATTTTACACACGGTGTGGACCATAAGTAAAGTACAATATATACTACAAAATATATATTGGTTTACTGTCTTAAACATTCATCCAAACATAACTGGGATGTTGAAAGTCACATGCTTTATAGTTCCAGTTGTTTTAAAGCTAGTTTTCATAACGTATAACTTCTAGAGAAAAAAAAAAAAAGTACAGGAAAGGTGATGTAAAATTTTGAGGAGATGTAAAATGGCAAAATAACTACAAGGAGTTTGAGGAGAAAAAAATAGTAAAAGAGAGAGAGACCAGGAAGGCAAAGATAGGATACCAAACAAAAAAACCAAACCCGGTGCCGTCGAGTCGATTCCGACTCAATTCGACCCTATAGGACAGAGTAGAACTGCCCCATAGAGTTTCCAAGGAGCACCTGGTGACCCTTTGGTTAGCAGTCATAGCACTCAACCACTAGGACACCAGGGTTTCCAAAAGACAGGATAAAAAAAAAAAGATAGGATAGAGATGGCAAAATGGGAGTTTATGGCATGCCCTTGGTCTCAGTTTATAGAATGTTTTATTTTAACCTGAAACTTTCTAGGTCCTGGATCTTTCGCCTTGACATGTCTGATCTGTTAGTAGAGAATCTAGTAGACATATTTTATCTTTAGGGTGTGTTGTGAAAAATAAAAGTCAGAGTGGAGGATTAATTTAACTAAGAAGGAAGGAGCTACTGATAGTGAGAAGTAAGAAACTAAAAGTAGAAGCTATAAATTGTCTAAGTTGTTTGCAATATGTGAGAGGGAAGGGGAGCTTGGAGTCTTAAAAGAAGAGAAATTATATCCTATATAAAATGAAGAAGAATTTGGAATCTGGGAAATAGAGAGGAGAGTTCAAAACTCATGACAGTGTAGATTTTGAAGTATGTCACAATCTGTGATAAAGGTCACAGGTTAGCATTAGTGAGAGAAACAAAGTTTGGATGGATATTCTGCAAAGGAATGTCCAAGATCAAATATAGTAGAGGAGAGGCTGAATTTCTTTGGGATAAAAATGCTTAATTCTTGTAGAAGCTGGTTAGGATCACCCTACACTGCAGGTAACACTGTATTTTCTAATTATTATTTAGAAACAGATGTTTATTTATATTTGTTGTTGTAGTTGAAAGTTGCCTTCAAGTTGATTCCCTCTCATGGCAACTCCAGGTATACAGAGCAGAACCGTGGTCCACAGGGTTTTCAAGGCCGTGATCATTCAAAAGCTGATCACCAGGCCTATCTTCTGAGACGCCTCTGGATGGGTTTGACGGCCCATCTTTTGGCTACTAGTCAAGGGTTTAACTGTTCGCACCACCCAGGGACTCTTTATTTATATTTAGAAATGGAAAAAGAAAAAGTACAAAAGGAAGATTTCACTTTTTGTCTGGTGTCAGGTCAGAACTCCATGATTAAATTCTTCTTTCACACAATTTTCTTCTTTTCTTTGTTTAATAACTCTGTAAAGTCTTAAAATTACCTAATTATCCCTTGAGGGCCTAAAATTCAGACTCTAACTTTAATTGTTAAAATTTGTAGCTGCCACGGTATGGTTGAGAATATAGTATAACAAAATCTTATTTATTTTATCTTGTATTTCAAACGTTAAGTGATGGTGTGATTTGATATGGTGCATTGTTTTTCATACAAATTTGTATTGTATACTAAGTGATAAATATTTATATTATAGGGGAAAGGGAGTATTTACGATTTTTGTGATCACTAATTAGGTCTCTTTCCTAGGCAGTGAATGACCCCAGATGGACTAAATCAGACGTGAAATTGGAGTCATACTGGCTACCTTGATATTTGGTTATCTGAGATGCAGCTCACTGGGGAAGCATCACAGCAAAAATGGAGGAATAATATGAAAGAGATTGTAAATGAGAAAGTGTAACGCAGAGACAAAAACAAAACAAAAAAACAATTGAAAATTAAATAGACACAAAAAAGACAGGAAAGAGAAACCTTTCTCATTAAGAGTATGTCACTTGTAAACTAAGGCAGATCTTATCCAGAGTATAGGAAATCTGATGTGTTTTGGTATTTTGTATTGTTGTCTATTTTGCTGTGATTTATTTTTCACAGGTTCAAAGTATTTATTATGAGCAGGAAGAATAGAGTTTAAGATAATTTTCTGTTTTCACATCCTGGAATTTTAGGATATAGAATTTGAACTCTATTACTAAAACAGCTTATCCTATCAACCCACAAAACCTGAATGTCCATCCTATGATAAAAAATAGGGGACTTGAAATCATTGGTTCAAGACGTGCCATTTTGCAGCTGGGTCCAGAGGATTAAAGTGACTTCTACACCTTGAAATCATTTTGTTTACAGATGGAATTCATAAGACAAAAAGAGCAGGGGAATCTCACCACTTTGGTAGAATTCATCCTGCTTGGCTTTGCTGATGTTCCTGGCCTCCAGAGATTTCTTTTTGGGGTGTTTTTGATAATCTATATGATTATCCTGATTGGAAATAGCCTCATTATCATAATAACCAAGGTGGATCCTTCCCTCCAGACCCCCATGTATTTTTTCCTTGGGAACTTTTCCTCCTTGGAAATATGTTATGTGTCAGTCACTGTCCCCAGATTGTTAGCAGACCTTTGTCGACAGAATAGAAATATTTCCTTTCTGGCCTGTGCCACTCAAATGTATTTCTTTCTGGTCCTGGGGGCCACTGAGTGCTTCTTTCTGACTGCAATGGCCTATGACAGGTATGTGGCCATTTGTAACCCATTACTCTACCCTCTCATCATGAACACCCAACTGTGTATCCAATTGGCAGCTGGCTGTTGGATAAGTGGAATTCCAGTACACATAGGGTTCACCTATCTGATTTTCTCCCTACCCTTCTGTGGACCTAACCAGCTAGATCACTTTTTCTGTGACATACCTCCAGTGCTTAAACTAGCCTGTGGGGACACATTTATGATTGAGATGTTGATTTATGTGGTTGCTGTTCTAGTTGTCACTATACCTTTTATGCTGATACTTTGGTCTTATGTCCAAATAATCTCAACCATCCTGAAGCTGCCATCAGCAACAGGGCAAGCCAAGGCCTTCTCCACTTGTTCTTCCCACCTTATGGTGGTGGCTTTATTCTTTGGATCAGGCATTATTACATACATGAGACCAAAGTCTAGTCATTCAGTAGGAGTAGACAAAGTCCTTTCTCTTTTTTACACCTTTGTGACACCTATGTTTAACCCCATGATATATTGTTTGAGGAACAAAGACGTCATGGTAGCAATGAGAAAATTTCTATCAAAATGGATTGTGTTATGATTCAAACATATGACTTTTAAAATCTGTTTTCTTATTTGTTATAGTCTCCATATATTAACTTTGGTTCTTTCTCTGATATTCTAAGAAATCTTAATTACTGTCAATAAATTATCTCATATATATATATTTTTATCTCATCATAAAATCAACTCTGCTTTTCTTTTCAGACAGTAATCAATCCCAATTTTTAATATGTTCTTATGCTCAATCCAAGATATTGAAGTATCTGTATACCACATTGGAATCCTCAAAGATCATGCTTGGTGTTATTGTTTATAAGATTCTAGAATATTGCCTACATTTTCTTCATCACTAAAAAAAATGTTTATTCATCTTTATATCTCCATAGCCCAACATATTTTCTGGAATATGATAGGCATTTAATTAATTTGGTTAGATTGAAATGATGAGTGTTAGCAAAGTTCTTATTTTTAGTGTTTTATCCCCTCATGATCAGTAATTGCATTATAAGCAGGTAAGTTCAGGTAAAGAAGAGAAGGAGGAAGGAAGGCAAATAATGGTATCTGAGTAATTAAAAAATGTGTTTTATACAAAACCATTAAATATAAGCCCTGGACTGTGCGAGTCATTTTTCTTTCCTCTACCCTATTTCATCTTGATGTAGAAACCAGAAAGGCCTTAATGCCGCAAGGTCTTAATGACAAAGGAATATTTGAGTAAAGGCTGTGTGTTACAGGCAAGAAACGGTAAATTTGAATGTTAAGGCTAAAATGTAAGAGAATTTGAAAATAAAGGAATGAGCTCTATGGTCAAAAGCAGCAGCATTCATGTCAATTAAGAAACAGAAGGAAGAGTAGTGCAAATGGTTAATGTGCTCAGCTGCTAACGGAAAAATTGGAGGTTTAAATCCACATGGAGGTGCCTAGGAAGCATGGCCTGGCAATCTACTCCTGAAATATCATACACTGGAAATCCTATGGAGCACAGTTCTACTCTGACAAACATGTGGTCATCATGAATTGGAGTTGATGGCAACTGGTTACTTTTTGATAAGTTGAAGAGGCATATCATTAGCCCTAGAAAAATTACTCAAGATAATTATAAAAAGAGGTATACCTATAAATGAAATCAAACCAAAACCATTGCTATCAAGTCATTTCTTACTCGTAGCAACCCTGTAAGACAGAGTTGAACTGCCCTATAGGGTTTCCAAGGCTGTAATCTTTACAGAAGCAGACCACCACATATTTCTCCCAAAGAGCATCTGGTGGGTTCAAAAGGGTCATCTTTTGGTTAGCAGTTGAGCAATTAACCACTGCACCACAAGGGCTCCTTATATGTATAAAGGACAACAATATGGGAAAAACGAAAGAATTTAACTAATGCAAAAATGGTCAAAAGAAAATGAAGGAGCAAAAATAAAATAAAAAAAAAACTAAAACAAATGACAAATGGTACATTCGACCCAAATATATCATGACATCAGATGCAAGTAGATGAGCATCTTAACTAATAGATAGATATTAGAACAAAAAAGGAGAACTTCACTGTGCACTGTCAAATTGAGCTGCACTTTAAATAAATCCGTTCAATGTGTTTGAAAATAGGAGGAGAAAATAAAAAGCTACAAGCTGTAAACTTTGGGCATAAGAATGATGGAACGCCTATATTAAAAAAAATTCTGTAGCAGTCGAGTCTATTTCTACTCATAGCGACCCTACAGGACAGAGTGGAACTGCCCCATAGAGTTTCCAAGGAGCCTCTGGTAGATTCGAACTGCCGACCTTTATGGTCAGTGGGAGTAGCACTTAACCACTATGCCACCAGGGTTTCCATGGGTATATTAGTAACAATTAGAGTAAAATTCAAGACAAATGGGGTTGCTTGAGGTAAATAGAGAGGTGTCATAATGATAATACAGACCATTTACCAAGAAAGCATCAAGATTCCAAATGTGTTGGCACTAAAAACAGTTTTGACATTCATCACTTAAAACTAACTCAGAAGAAATGGATGTAAGAAATGGAGAAAAAGACATTAAAGGACTTCAAAAACATAAGGAGAGACATGGAAAATAAAAAAAAAATCAAATTTCTAGAGATGAAAACTACAATATTTGGGATAGAAAAACTAGTGGTGATGAGTTTTGCAAGATTTCAGAATTGGAGATCACTGTAGAAAAAAATTGTATTTCTATATATTAGCAATGAAAATCAGAAATTATAATAAAAATTATAATTATATTATAAAAAATATAATAAAAATAGTATAAAATATGATATACTTAAGAAAAAAACTGGCAAAGATATACAAAACATGGACACTAAAACTAAAAAATATTGCTGAGAGAAAATAAAGAAGACCAATATAGATAGCGTATTGATGCTTTGAAGCTCAATATTGTTAAGACAGACTCTCCTCAAATTGATCTGTAGGCTCAATGCAATGCAAATCAAAACTGAAAGTTATTTATTTGCAGAAATTAGAAAATGATTTTAAAATTCATATAAAATTCTGAAAATAAATGCAACAGAATGATAATATTGAAGAATTCATGGTACCTGATTTTAATTATTTCTATAATCACACGATAATCAATCAACTGCTGTATTCTCATTAAAACAGGAAAATATATTAGTGAAAATCACTGGAGCCCAGAAATCAACTGACACTTATTTGGACAGCTCATTTTTATCAGAGAGGTGCAAGGATATTTGGTGGTGAAAGGATAGCCTTTTACGTACAATGCTGAAACAACATATCTATATTAAAAACAAAAAACAAAGCAAAAGAAAACAAACAAATTTGACTCATACCTTGCACCAAAACCAAAAATTATCTAAAAACGAATCATATATCTAAAATGTAATACCTGAAACTTTAAGACTTTCAGGAAAAAAAAAATTGAAGAAAGTTATTGTGCCTTTATGTAGGCAAAAAATTTTCTTTGATATAACCAAAGAATCAAATCAAAAACTGATAAATCGGACTTCTTCAAAATTAAACAGTCCTTTTTTTGAAAGACACTGCTACGAGAATGGAAAGACAAGCCACAGACTTGGAGAAAACATATCCAATTCATCTACCTGGTATAGAGTTTGTACGCACAATATATAAAGACTCTTTTATCCAGAATATACCGAGAGAAAACGGTAATAAAAACAATTCATTTTAAAAATTGACAAAATAATTCAAACAAACTTTTTACTTAAGAAAATAAGTAAGGGGAAATGCTCAGTGTCATTAGTTATCAGGGAAATGGACATAAAATCACAATGGAATTCCTTTATACACACAGCCTGACCACATGAAGAGTTGTCAGAGGTAAAGGATTAAAGCTCTAATACACTGCTGGTAAGAATCTGAAGTGTTAAAACCATGTCGGAAAATAAATTTGGCAGTTTCTTAAAATATTAAGCACACATCTATCATGTTACCTAGCCATTCCACTTCTTGTTACTTTTTCCAAGAGAAGTGAAAGCATTTGCTCATTTAAAGCTTTGTACACATTTTTTCATACAGATTTATTTGTAATAGGGGAAAAAAAAAAAAGAACTCAAATGTCAGACTGTGGGTGAATACATTAATACACTGAGGTGTAACCAGACCACACAGCACCACTTAGCCATATAGAAAGGCGGACTGTTGAAACATGCAACAATATGACTGCTCCTCAGAATAATTATGTTGAGTGAAAGAAGCCAGGCGAAAAGTAGTACACACAGTAAGATTCCATTTATAAAATTCTGTAAGATGACAACTTATCTGTAGTGACAGACCGTAGATCACCGACTACCTGGGGAAGGAATACAGATACAGGAGGCAGGAGCTATACAGGGACGTAAGGGATACCTTGTGGGCAACGGGTATTTCACTACCTTGATTGTGATGATGTTTTCGCTGGTGTTTACATATGCCAAATGTATCAGACTGTACACTTTCAGTGTTCACAGTTTACTGTATAAATCACACCTCAGGTAAACACAACCACAGCTGCTGACAGTTGTGACTCCCCGTGGCCCCGTGTGTGGCAGAGCAGCACTGCGCCTCACGGAGTTTTCAGTGGCTGAGTTTTTGGAGGTAGATAGCTACAGCTTTCTTCTGAGGCACCTCTAAGGGGACCTGAACCTACAACCTTTTGGTGGAGTTAACTCTTTTCACCACCCAGAGACTCCTATACCTCAATACAAGTGATAAAATAAAAATAAAACAAAAAGAATCTATAATAAAATCCAAATATCCTGAATATAATAATTGAGTGGACAAGACAGCTCATCCAGTGTATGCCTGTTAGCCTCTTTTCTCACCACTTCAGTGTATTGCTCAGTGGTTAATGTGATGATGTTGGCAGAACGGAAGAAGGCATAGGCTCAACCTAATCAATTCCCATTCACCCAGGCAGGCTATACTTACTTCCTGCTGAATGCCTGTCACAGAAAGTGCCCAACTCTACCCTTTCATGTCATAGCATTGCCCAGGCATCAGTCTGCCATGGGGTGACCATGTGAATACAGCACAGCTTTTCTATCATGGAGTGGGTAGCGTGCTTTCCCCATGAGAATAGATTTGTATTCCATATATGGATTTGTCTTCCATGCCAGGAACATATCTGCCAGCAACACAATAGAGAATGCCTTTTACATAGTCATGGTATTGCACGCAACATCATCTCTGAACAAGAAACTTATCTTACTGTAAATACAGTATGTAATGTGCTCATGATCATGGAATTCACTGGTACTACCATCTTATCTGGAGTCCTGGCCATGCAGTGGTTAAGAGCTACAGCAAACTACGGCTGCTAACCAAAAGTTTGGCTTTTGGAATCCACCAGCCGCCCCTGGGAAATTCTATGGGGCAGTTCTACTCTGTCCTATAGATTTCTTACCATCTTATCTACCTCTTAGAAACAACTCGGTTGATTAGCACTATGGCAGGCTGAAACAACAGCTAGTAAGCCTATCAGCCTTAAACTAAGGATCGGATGCCTCCTCCCATGTAGTCAGAGTGCTTGGATTTGGAACTCAAAATTGGAGTTGGAAAGAGCCCCTATTAACACTAGATCAAATAAAACATTTTGTTATTCAATTTACTTCTCTTTCCTGTAACCCTAGGCTTACTGCATTGTTACTGAATTCCTAGTATTTAAGAGAGGAGTGTTTCTACTGGATAAAGTGAAGTTTCAGCTAAAATGAATGTTGTGACCGCCCTCACATCCAGCCTTTAGGACGATTATTCAATATGTGTTTCTGCTACAGGATGGAAAAGAGGAGCATATCTGAAGCCGTAGATTTTACTGGATCAACTGTTCGTATCCCTATGTCCAAAAATGCTGAAGAATGGAAAACTAAGACAACTGGACAAGCAAAGGGCCATTAAGATTTAAATTCTATTAGAATGAAGCTTTCAATCAGCACACACACGCACACCCCAAATTAAAAAAAAAAAACAAATAACAATGGAAAAGAAAACTGACCAACCTAGTTCCAGCGAAGAGCAATGGGAATGTGAAACTGGCCTCATCAGCTACAGATGCATTTATATTCTTTGCTGGTTATTATTTTTTTCTGTTTTCTCCTGCTGCTTTATGTGAAGAAGTCTCCTGTAGGCTACATTGCCTATTTAATTTCCAAATGAGAGGAACAGTTTACGTCACCTGATTACAAGATAGCAGTGGTAGAATTTTTGTGTTTCTTCTGTTTTTTTTTTTTTTTCTGCCATTTGAAGATAAAAGACAAGAGTGGACACTGAAAATCAAAAGAGGTAAACTGTGCTAGAAAACTTTTTGCAGTATCACTTCCATTTCCCACCCAGCTCTGCCTAGCTTTGTGTCCTGTGTCGCTGAACTCTGTGGCTTTGATCACTCAGGCTTCCTTGGACTTTGGCTTCTGATTGGCTTTGGCCAATGGAGGAGACTCTGGGTGATGCCAAAGATTAGTGCACACAGCTGTTAACTGAAAGTTTGCAAATTCGATCCACCCAAAGTTTCATCAGTAGAAAGGCCCGTTGGTATACTGGTATACTTCTGAAAAATCAACCATTGAAAACCATATGGAGCAAGCTCTTCTCTGATACTCATGGAATTACCATGAGTTGGAATCGATGGCAACCGTTTATCCTTTTTTTTTTTTTTTTCAGCCAATGGAAGCCACGCATAAGAGATTAAAAGTTGAGAAGAAAACGAGTAATGTAATTTTTCCTCAGCTCGTCTCAGTTGTGCCGACCATCTGTGGTGGCATTTTTTCCCTATTTAAGGCCATATATCTTATCATGCAGCTCTCCCATTTGGCTACAGCCCTCTTCAGGTTCCAGAATAGGTTCTTCCTCTTGCTTCTTTGGTGTTAACTCTGGCGGTGACATCTCACCGCCTGATAATCACGTTATTACCGTTCACATTTTCTAAATAATCCCTTCATCAAACTCTATTTGGGTCTTTCAGTGTGCCGCACTGGCCTAAACAAAGTCTTTCAGCTATGAATATTTCAAAATCTTTTTTGCTATTCTACAGTTTCTGATGTCCCTTCCTCCCATTCCATTCACCAAGCTTCCTTACATTTATGTTAAAAAAGGAAATAGAAGCTATCAAACAGGAATGTGCTCATACCCCTGGTAATAAATATGAAAATCTACAGGCATCTACAAAAACATCTGCCCATTCTTCTCCTGTACTTCTGACTACAACAGAGGAACTCACACTACTTCTGCCTGTGGCTAAATTTTCCAACTTTCCATTATGAGCTTTGAGCCCCATCGACTGTCTCTCTCTGGAAACTTACAGATCTATTTCCTTTTCTCTTTTTTTTTTGGTTATATTGTTACTTTTAAAAGCAATCACTTTTTGAGGAGGGCAAAGCAGACAATGCCTATGCAAACACCATTGTTTCGTTTTCAATCTATTTCCGTCTTTGAATTTAAAGTATGTCACCTGTAGGTAGCAGACATTCAGTTCTATTTTTTTCCAGTCTGACAACCTCTGATTTTTGACTGAATCATTTAATCTATTTGTATTTAGTGCCATTTTACTTTTGGTTTTCTATATATCTTGTGTTGCTTTTGCTTCTTCATTCCTTCTTCTGCAATACTTGGGTAATTTTCTAGTATAACTTTTAATAATATTTTTACCATTTCTTGAGTTATTTCTTAGCGTTTGCTCTAGAGTTTACAATATACACCTGAACTTATCAGTGACTCCTTCAAATTTGTATTAACATAGTTCTAATGACAGGAATTGCAAAGGACTTCTTTAAAGTTTTGAAAAGCAAAGACGTCACCTTGAAGACTAAGGTACACCTGACCCAAGCCATGGTATTTTCGATCACATCATATGCACACAAAAGCTGGACAATGAATAAGGAAGACAGAATTAATATCTTTGAATTGCAATGTTGGCGAAGAATATTGAACATACCAGGGACTGCCAAAAGAGCGGACAAATCTGACTTGGAAGAAGTACAGCCAGCATGCTCCTTAGAAGCAAGGGTGGTGAGACTGTATCTCACACATTTTGGACATGTTGTCAGGAGGGATCAGTCTCTGGAGAAGGGCATCATGCTTGGTAAAGTACAGGGTCAGCAGAAAGAGGAAGACCCTCAAAGAGGTGGATTCACACACTGGCTGCAACAATGGACTCAAGCGTAACAGTGATTGTGAGGATGGTGCAGGACTGGGCAGTGTTTCGTTCTGTGGTACACAGGGTCTCCATGTGTTGAAACCAACTTGACTGCACCTAACAACATTGATAGCTATACTTCTGTATAGCTTTACCCTCTTTTTTCCCCCTTTTGGCTATTATTGTTATATTTTTTGCATTTCTTTATGTTACAAACTCCAAAATAAATTATTATAATTATTACTTTATATATTGGTTGCTGTTGTTAGGTACCCATCAAGTCTGTTCTGACTCGTAGTGACCCAAGTACAACAGAATGAAACACTGCCCATTCCTGTGCCATCTTTACAATCCTTGCTATGTTGAGCCCATTACTTTATGTAGGTTTATGTAATTAAAGAGATTGAGAAAAGAAAGAAAAAAAATGGAGAAATACGTATTTATACTGTTTACTGCATTAACCATCTTATTTGCCATTGCTGGTTCTCTTCATTTGTTCCAGTAGACTTGTGCTAGCTACCATCAGGTATTATTTCCTTACTCCTCTACAGCTTTGTTCCCACATACCTTTGTGCTGTTATTGTCAGATAGATGACATTTCTACATTTTGTAGGCCCAACCTAAGTCATACCCAGCCCAGTGCCCTCGAGTCGATTCCGACTCATAGCGATCCTATAGGATGGAGTAGAACTGCCCCATAGAGTTTATATACACATACATGTACATATACATACACACACACACACACATACATATACATATAAAATGGCTTTTTTAAATCAGTTAAAAGGAGAAATGAAAAGAAGTATGCATTATAGAGTTTTTTACAGTGGTTGAGTTGTAGAATCCTCACTTTCCCTTTGTGAGGGAGACCTGGGTTTGAGTCCCAGCCAGTGCGGCTCATACACAGCCACCACCCGTCTGTCAGTGGAGGCTTGTGTGTTACTGTGATGCTGAACAGGTTTCAACAGACCTTCCAGATTAATACGTGCTAGGTAGAAAGGTGATCTACTTCCAGAAAACCCTATGGATCACAATGACCTGACCCACAACCGATCACGGTGCGGTGCCGGACCAAGCAGCATTCCATTTTGTAGAGCGTGGAGTTGCATAAAGTCCAGGGCCAACTTAAAGGCAGCTAACAACATCACTTAGTCTCATACGAAACTATCAGCTTACGCCCAGGGAAAAAAGGGAAATATATAATATTATTAAAGGGAGAGTAATAATTAAGAAATAGGAAATAAAGTAGTGGCAATGGCCCATTTCAAAACAGAACTTGTTGCTTGTTGCTCTGCTTCCGATGTCGCTTTATGAGCCCACGGTCAGCTGGTAAACTGCTCCAGGGAACGCAGCTATGGCATTACCAGCAGCCACAGTTATATCTTTACCTTTTGCTCTTTAACTGTGTTGTTTGTTCCTTCTGTCTAATGTTCCCCAAGTCTACCGTTTCTAATGCTTCTGATACACAGTCTCCTTCTGTGACACAGGGTCTGGGCAGGAGGATTTTATGATTCGCGGAGCAGAACTTCAACTCCTTTCACTTTTTTTTTTTCCCCATGCTGCTGACATAAGCATACTGTTTCCCACAAAAATAAAGCTTCTAACCCCATGCTCCCTCCAAATCATGCTTTTTTTCTCATCTTGCTGCTTTTACTACTAGTTTATTAATAAATCAGACATGTCCTCAATAAAAACTCAGCTAAAAAATTACATTCTCTTTTTGACAATATGCATGGTTTAAATGTTCATACAAGTTCTGGAGGTTGAGGGCTTGCAGCCCAATTCAGAAATTCCGAGAAATTTTGACTTAGACCTTAATCAGGTTGATCCTTGGCTTGCAAAATGCAAAATTCTGTACAGGGTCGGTATTTATCACCTCCCACATAAGCAACAAAACCCCCGTGGTGTAGTGGTTAAGTGCTAAGGCTGTTAACCGAAACGTTGACACTTCAAATCCACCAGGCAGTCCTTGGAAACCCTGTGGGGATTTCTACTCTGGTTTATAGTGTCACTATGAGTCGGAATCCACTCGACATCAACGGGTTTTGTTTTGTTTTTTACATTAGTAACAAAGCTGGGGGCAATCATTTTTGTTGTTACCGAACACCTCTGATGTAATGGATATATGCAACATTTTCACAGAACCATTGAAGATATCAAAATTTAATGAAAATAAGTTTAACTGTTTAACAATAGTACGTACAAAGTTCCCAGTAAAGCAGTAAATTCTATTAAGTTTAGCTAGAGTGACTGCATTTTTACTTTTGATATCATAGTTTCTGTTTGACATTCTGTATTTGACTTATTCTATTTAACATACGGAAACCCTAGTGGCGTAGTGGTAACGTGCTATGGCTGCTAACCAAAAGGTAGGCAGTTTGAATCAACCAGGTGCTCCTTGGCAACTCTATGGGGAAGTTCTACTCTGTCCTATAGGGTCACTATGAATCAGAATGGACTCGACAGCAATGAGTTTGGTTTTTTGGTTTTATTTAACATATGTTCTATATTTTCAGTACAGCTATTACATTATTTGTGAATTCCTGTTTTACAGATTAAATAGTCTCAGATTAACTCAACAGCTTCTAATCTGACTCTTTTCTAGACACCTGACCAATTTGGGAACTACCTTCTTAACATAGTAGTGTTTATGTCTGTACTCTGAAACATCTTGCTATCAATTAACACAGCATCGTTGGTTTTATTTGGCCAGTGTGAATTTAAATGGAATCATTACTTCAATTAACTAGGGCATTGGACTAATTTTATAATGAGAAGCACGACTTCCCATATTTAATAAAACTATACAAAGTATGCTGTGCATGTTATTTGACATTTAATTAAGTGAATCAAAAAAATTTATACATTAATATTAAATCATTTGCACACATTTATTTTCCATCAAAATATGGAACGTTATTTCTTAATAACATTACCTTATTGTTTTTGGTCTATTATTTGCATCCATGTGATTCTTAAATTCCTTTATTTCTTCTAACTTATTTGTTTACTTTTTCAGCTTTGTAACGTTTCCATGTTTTATAAACAGGTCTCTATTTTAGCCTCACCTAATTACTAATTAATATCCTGAGCAGAACCTAACCTAGTGGCAAGATTTCAAATTCCCTTAATTAACAAATTCATTGTTCCAAAAAATTGAGCAAAGACAAAACATTAATTGATAACTGTGCATATTTGGGAAGGGTGTAACATCAAATAGCCAAGTGAAAATGAAAGAGACTGGGAAATAAAAATTAAAACAAAAACAAAAAACAGAGATACTATAGCAAAGAGACAAAAAAGTATTACCTTTCATAAAAAAGGATTTAATAAATGTTGTCAAATGTTAAGGAATGAGTCAGATGAAGAAATCACATTATATCTAATAGCTAGCATTTCTTGTTGCTTTTAAAGTTCTTTTGAGTTAGAGAAAATATTTTTTTCCCACATAAATACTTTGGACAATAAACAAGGGCATGCGAGAACAAAAAATAAAAACATTTTACTACAAGTAACGATGAGTTTGAGAAAGTACCAAAATTTACGTAAAACACATATACAATGAATTGAAATGGACCCAGCATCACAAAGCAGTGCCAGCTTCCAAAGTTGGCAATATCTGTAGACTTTGTAAATGAGATTAATCAGATCGAGGACAGCTGAATTACATAGCAGAGAACATGGTTTAAATTAAGAGGTGCTGAAAACCTCAAACTTCAGCATAACGTTATTTCATCTCTAAAACATTGTTTCTAACCCTAAATTTTACACTGGAAGGAACATAAATTTGCTATTTAATGCCCAATATTGCGATCGATGTTTGATTCCCTTAAAACAAACATTGTAAAACCTTGATGCTTTACTCCATGTCAATAGGGCTTAACATTAATATTGAGATAGGTTTCAATTGATCTTTATTGACAGTTGAGAGAATATCTCTATGAAGAGGAAACTCATGAACCTACTAAAGAATATGGGTCAGGTTCATCCATTGAAGATTGATCTACCTACTTAAAAGTGTGCGTCTCTCGAACTCTTTGTAGCAGCTGAGTGTGTTGTATGGGCTCATTTGTTCGTTTTGCTTTTGTTTTTGCTGTGTGTGTGGGTGTGCACCTGAATACTTGTGCATGTGTGAGCCCAGAAGAGATAAAGGGGAAAAAGCATTTCGAAAATTTTGAAGAGAAGGGTAAGGAACCCAAGCAGTGCTGTAATACATTGAAATCAGTCAGCAGTGTTCTTGACAGAAAGTTTTTGTATAAACTCTTGTTTATTTTTTAAGAAGCGTATGTGTGTATGGATAGGGAAAGAGAGATAAAAAGTCAGAAGTTTAGAGTGGTAATAAAACTATAGCCCTGAAGTTTAACTTAAGCATCTCCTCCATGATATGTATCAATTAAAAAGGAAAATCCATTATTACTTTAAAGCATTTTGAAATGTATGTTATATATATAAAAAAAAAAGCTAACGTTTATCTTAGATAACATTTATCTTAGAAGTGGTAAAAAGAGATCGAATGGATGGTCGAAAATATTCTACATGATTAGCTCCATGTGATATTGTGACTTTTGTGTCTGAATATTTAATCTTCTTTTTTCCACAGCCAAGAGTTCGTTATAAATAAACTTTATTTTTAAAGACCCAGTGAGAACATAGAATGATTATAACATGAACATTCCATGTTCCAGCATTAGTCTTCTAATGAATCTTATCCCAAATCAGATACAGATACTTGAGTATTAACAGAATGTGTTTACTCTGAAAATATTCTAATGGAAACCTTATGTTTGAACTAGGCTTTGAAAGTTAATTACTCTATTTAGTTCAGAAAATAAACCAGGCAATGACAGAAATGAAAGATTCTTTTCCTGGTAATCACATTCCACAAAGCCTTCTTTACTTCCTTATTCCTGATGCTGTAGATCAGAGGGTTCAGCATGGGAATCACCACTGTGTAGAACACGGAAGCCACTTCGTCCTGACGCAGGGAGTAGCTAGAATTGGGTCTCAGATAAGTATAGGTGACAGTTGCGCAGAACAGAATTATAGCAGTCAAGTGGGAGGCACAAGTTGAGAACGCTTTGCGCCTCCCCTCCCCTGAATGCATACGAAAGATGGTGAAGAGAATGTAGGAGTAGGTAGTAAGGATGACAAGCAGAGCACCGACCATGTTCACACCAGCAAAAGTGGAAATGATGCTTTCATTCAGGTGTGTGTCAGAAGAAGAGAGCTTAAAAAGAGGGGGGGTGTCGCAGAAGAAGTGATGGATGATATTGGAACCACAAAATGGTAAGCTGCTTACATAACTTGTGTTAACCATGGAGTTCAGCAATCCTGCTGTAAAGGCCCCAGCTGCCATTTTAAGGCAGGCTGTCCTGGACATGATTAAGGAGTAAAGGAGTGGGTTACATATGGCCACATAGCGGTCATAGGCCATTAACCCAAAGAGGATGCATTCGGTTGTTGCCAGGGCAATAAAGAAATACATCTGCAGGAAGCAGCCAGCAAAGGAGGTGGTTTTCTTCTCAGACAATAGATCTACCAGCATCTTTGGGGTGATGGTGGATGAGTAGCAAACATCCACAAAGGACAAGTTAGCCAGGAAGAAATACATGGGTGTGTGAAGTCGAGAGTCCACCCTGATTAGCAGGATCGTCCCCACATTCCCCAGGACTGTGAGTGTGTAAATCACAACAAAGAGCAAAAAGAGAGTGATCTGTAGCTCCAGGGTGTCTGCTAATCCCAGCAGGATGAACTCAGTCAGTGAGGTACAGTTTTTTCTGGTCATTTGTTACAAATATGATTTGTTTAAACTTTGTATTATGTTTAAATCATTTCCTCTGCAAAACTTTGTAGGAAGAAGTAGAAATGCTAATGAAGACATTCACTCATGGTGAAAAAAAAATAACCTAGGATAATATAGTATAGTAGATGGAATTAATGAAATGAGAGAAAACAAATAGAGGACAAATGGAAAAGGCATTTGATTTTAATAAGCAATTATCTGTAATGAATCTGGGTTGTAGGCCTTCAAAATCACTTCTCTAAGTCCCCAGATTCCTGCTGTGTTTTTGAAAATGCAAAATGTATTTTACTCATTCCTTTATACCAGCTTACAATCAAATGCAAAGGATAAAAATATTCTTGCTGAAGTCTCTCCAATTCTCTGAACAACTACATGGACTTAATACAAGGATAATATTTTCTATTCCTTAAAACTACTCTGTGCAATATTTTCCAAAATTCATGCATTGCCTCTAGAAATAGCTTTTGTGTAACCCTAAGCAGCAAAAGAATGACACTCTCAGCTAAGTGATATTTTAACATTCTTTATAGAGTCATGAAAAACCTTTGAAAAGTGAGCCAAATTGTTTTTCTATTTAGAAGGCTGGTCCAAATATCAAATTTGTGCCAGGTAGCAACAGTCATGGTATCTCCCCATCCCAGTGAATGACTTTACCAGATCCTTTGAACTTCCTTCCCAGATAGTGTCTCACCTGTGTAGTTTATCATTTTCTTTAATATTAGGAGTTCTTAGGAGTGAAAACATAAAAAGATGAAAAACTTCATTTTTAGAAAATGCTGTACGATGTTAAAATATCTCTTTGAGTTTCCTTCTGAGTAAATACATGGTGAGACACTTTTATTTTGTTTTATCTCAGGGGGACTGGGGAACTGTGGGGGTTGTCTGTAAGTGTTAATTGTGGTACCAATTCTCTAAAGGCAGAAACTCTAGTCTCAAAGAAAATATGACACTGAACATGTGTAAATGTACTTCAAAGCTGTTGAGGTTCCAAGTTATGTGGAGCTTGCATCATAAGGTGGTCTCTGATCTCTGTGTAATTTTAAAGCCTTCACCAGAGTCAGATTAAATAATTTTAATTAATTAATCATATTGCCTCATTTTTGGTATTTTTAGATTATTTCAAATAAACAGCAAAATGTCAAATTTATATCTTTCCCACAGTTAGTGTTTCTGTATGTGAGTTCTTTAATAAACATATTTATATTGGCTGCTTTGAAGTCTTTTGTCTATCAAGTCCAACATCTGAGCTCTCACACAGGCAGTTTTGTTGTCTCCTTGTTTCCTGGGTATGGTTTCCACTAATCCGTTTCTTTGCGTGCTTTAACATTTTTTACTGAACACTGGACATTTTACTTTATTTACTTTTATATATATATAGTATTTTAGATGAAGATTCACAGAACTAACTAACTTCTCATTAAACAATTAGTACATGTATTGTTTTGTGACATTGGTTACCAACTCCACGACATGTCAACACTCTCCCACCTCAACTTTGACTCCCTGTTACCAGCTTTCCTGTTCCTCTTACCTTCTAGTCCTTGCCCCTAGGCTGGTGTGTCCCTTTAGTTTCATTTTGTTTTACGAGCCTGTGTAATCTTTGGATGAAGGGTGGACCTCAGGAGTGACTTCATTACTGAGTTAAAAGGGCATCTAGGGACCATATTCTCAGGGTTTTTCCAGTCTCAGTCAGGCCAGAAAGTTTGATCTTTTTTTGTGAGTTAGATTTTTGTTCTACATTTTTCTCCAGCTCCGTTTGGTCCCCTCTATTGTGATCCCTGTCAGAGCAGTCAGTAGTGGCAGCCGGGCACCGTCTAGTTGTGCTGGACTCAGTTTGGTGGAGGCTGTGGTGGTTGTGGTTCCTTAGTCTTTGGACTAATATTTCCTTTGTGTCTTTGGTTTTCTTCATTCCCCCTTGCTCCAGATGGGGTGAAACCAGTGAATTATCTTTGATGGCTGCTCAGAAGCTTTTAAGACCCAAAGTAGAATGCAGAACGTTTTCTTTATAAATAATTTTATGGCAATTGAGATACTTGTTCCCTACACTATGGTCTCCACAGCCCTCTGGTCAGTAATTTGATCCCTCAGGGAGTTTGGATGTGTCTACGGAGCTTCCACAACCTTGCCTTGGACAGGGAGTGCTGGCTTCCCCAGTATTGTGTAATATCTTACCCTTCACCAAAGTTACCACTTATCCGTTGTTTATTTAGTGATTTTCCATTCTCACCTCCCCCCCACTCAAGTAACCATAAAAGATTGTTTCTTTTTGTGTGGAAATCTTTTCATGAGTTTTTATGGTAGTGGTCTCGTATATTTGTCCTTTTTTGAATGACTTATTTCACTTAGCATAATGCCCTCCAGGTTCATCCATTTTGTGAGATGCTTCCCAGATTCATTGTTGTTCTTTATTGTCGTGTAATACTCCATCTTGTGTATGTACCATAGTTTGTTTATCCATTCATCCATTGATGGACATCTAGGTTGTTTTCATCTTTTTGCTATTGGGAACAATGCTGCAATGAACATGGGCATGCATATGTCTATTCATGTGACAGCTCTTATTTCTCTAGGATATATTCCCAGGAGTGGGATTGCTGGATCTTATGATATTTGTATTTCTAGCTTTCTAAGGAAGCTCCATATCATTCTCCAAAATGGTTGTACCCTTTTGTATTCCCAACAGCACTGCATAAGAGTTCAAATCTCCCTGCAACCTTTCCAACATTTATTATTTTCTGTTTTTTGTTTTTTATTCATGCCAGTAATGGCAAGGTGAGATGATATCTCACCGTGGTTTTGATTTGTGTTTCTCTAATGGCTAGTGATCTCGAACATTTCATAATGGAACACTGGACATTTTAGATAATATGTTGTAACAACTGTGGATACTTACCCCTCCTAGGGCTTACTAGTTTGTCTTGCTTGTGTATTATTGCTGACTTGGTTGGAGTATATTATTGAAACCTATTTTCCCTTCATTATGAAGCCTCTGGTGTTGCTCCTCAGAGGGCATAACCAAGGCATATGTGCAGTTACCCTGGCATGATGGTTGTCAGGACTTTCTTTGACTATCTTTCCCTGAACTCTCTGTTAAGCTGTTGGCCAATTTGTCCATCAGTCTCCAACTGCTAGACTTCGCTAATTACCAACTGATTGCTCCGTTGTTTTTTAGCAATGTCCTGGGACACAAATTTCTCCACAATTTAATTTGGCCCCCTTTGCAAGGGTAGTTATTGAGGTCAGTCTTTGAGATTGAACTGAATCCAGAACAACTCTGCTTAATTATATCTTTCTCTGAATTTGTCTGGTAAACTAGCTGCCTTGTTGTTTACCTGATGCTTTCATGCTTACCTCCAGAATCTCTTTTATTTCTGATAACACTCTCAGGAATGCACTTCCCTCACGTTCTATTCCTAATAAATCCAATTCCTTTGAGGAGAGCTTTGGAGCTTCCTGTTCTTACAGTCTGTCTTTCTCTCTGGGCAAGAAAGAGAGTTCCCAGCTTGGAGAAGAGGCAACAGTACACTTCTTCGAGAGTGACATCCCTGCTTTACAACCATGATGCTGAGCTGGGATGGCAGCCTCTCTTCTTCTAATCTTGCCTCTCCTAGTGTGGAACCTCCACCTTAAAAGTCAACTGGGAAAGGTGTTTGAGTCCTCAGTATTTCTGATCCATCAAGCCTGGAGTAGAGTTTCTACCTTGTAAGTGTCGGTTGGCTGGAGAGAAGAAGGCAGTCCCTGACTTCTTGGACTCACTCATCTAGAATTTAGTCTCTGCAACCTGTAGCTGGTGAGGATAAAAAGCGGTGGCAGTCTGTCACTTCCGGGGAGACACGATTGGCCTTGTCTGGGAGTTGAGTAGGGAGAGAGTCCAATATTCATGACCACACTTACCGAAATTAGAGCTTCTATCACGAAGAGTTGGAAGAGAGGAAGGCAAGGAGTAGCTCACGACTCACAAACCACAAACTTTCACTGTTTTTACCAAGGTTTAGTAGATATTTTTCCTGAATAAACGTTTGCTCATTTGCTTTGTGCTCTTTGGGCAATTAACAGAGACTTTAAATGGTTGTGATTTTGTAATTCCATCAGTTACTGTGTTTTGCTGGGGACCAGGTCTGTGGAGCTTCTTAAGCTGTCATTCTAGAACAAGACCCTCTGTCATGCAATTAACTGCATTATTTCAATTTATTTGAGGGAGGCTGCAGGAGAAAGACATGGCAGTCTGCTTCCATAAAGATTACAGCCTTGGAAACCCTATGGGGCTGTTCTACTCTGTCCTATAGGGTCACTATGAGTCAGAATCAACTCGACAGCAATGGGCTTTATCTGTGTTAAGTCCAGGAGTCCCTGAGTGTCAAAAAAAGGTTAAGTGCTCAACTACTAGACAAAAGTTGAGTGATTCAAACCCACCTAAAGGCAACTCAGAAGATAGGACTAGTGTTCTGCTTCCAAAAGGTCACAACCTGGAAAGCCCTATAGAGTAGTTCTACTCAGCAGACATGAAATTTCCATGAATTAGAATTAACTCATCAGCACTAACAACAACTACATATTAAGTCCATATCTGCAGTGTGAGAGTAGAATGAGAGCTGAGATTTCAAGCCAATAGGAAAAATAATCTTTCATTTTTCTATGGAACTTGAGCTTCAAAGAGCTGAGTTCCATTTGTTGACCTATACAATAGGCAATGCATTTTCCAGCTATGAAAAGATATTTACTGTCACCAGTAGCTTAGAACTTACTTAAAGATATTTCAGTCTACTTTTAGACAAAGGGTTACAAATAATAATTGACATATAACTAGGCAATTGGACAATTGTATTAAAAAAAAATCACATTAAGTGTGAGAAGGCAGACTTAATTACCAAAGAATAAAAGAAATAAAAAACACACAACAAAAAATGCTTGACTATACACTGCAACCAAAAAAAAAAAAAAAGATTTTTTCATTTGAATCAATAAATGGCAGTCAAGGATGAACCCAAGTGAATTGGCAAATGAAGTTAATAAAGCTCTGTTGGTTGCCTTTAGAAAAAAAAAAAAATGCATTCCAAATTCAAAATTACTTATGAAATGCTGAAAGAGGAAATAACTCACAATTAATTGCATACTTCCAAATAAGCTAACAACAGGTGGGGTCATAGTGAGTAATAAGAGCAGAAAGATGTGTTGATGCAAATAGTGAGGTGACAACTAGTGGGAAGGTTTATAAATATCTGAGGATAGACTATACTCTTTTCAAGTTAAAGACACAAAAGCCTGATCCCTATGACAGTAGTATGATATTAAGAATACTAGCATTAGAGTCAGACAGTTTTAATCCTAGCAATAAATTATGTGAAACCTTGCTAGCAATAAACTAACTATATCCAGAGTTTCTGCAAACAACATAAACCCAAGCTAAATATATCCTCAACTTTACTTTTTTTATCCAGAACCTCTAATACCTGTAATCACTAACATATCACACTACGAAAGTGGCTGTGGACACAGAGGGAGTCAGAGAGGACAGAGACAGCAGACATTAATGCCGTGATTAAAATTAACTTTTGCAAAATTTACAAAATATGTAAGTATGTGAATACTATGGTACCTCCTAGGTAACTTGGAAAGGACTTGGGCAAGAAAGGCACCTTGAAGTGTAAGCTCTATTATCTTCATAGTACATCTCTCTCAAACCATATATCTTACATATATTTAATACAAACAGATACAACTATAACCCTTGGTTAAATGAGCAAACAATCAAAAAGAATCAACATAAATGAAACTACAAAAAACAAACTCAAGTTGTGCCATATTGTGTTTTCCAATGTTGGTTACAACATCAACTCTCACTCCACATGCGATGCTACAATGTGACAAATTCACCACTTTGTTAAGAAACATGGTCTGTCTCTCCCTCCCCCCCACCCCCGCCCCTCCACGGCCTCTGAGTGGACTTCTGATTCACTTTTTTAAAGAATGGAATGCAATAGAAGTAACTTTGCATGACTTCCAAGGGTAGGCCAGGAAGACTATACAGCTTTCACATTGTGTACTAAGACAGTTGTTTCTGGAGCCCTGAGCTGCTATGTATGATGTTTCAACTCCCTCAGGCTACCATGTTGTGTATAACCTAGTTACATGGAGAGGCCATGTATAGTTGCTTTGGTCCACATGCAATAACCAACATAGAGTCCTGTGCGTGATGCCTTCAGATGGTGCCAGTCCTCAGTAATCCAATTATTCCCAACCTTCTGGTCTTTCTGGCTGGGGCTCCACTGTCTAGGAGAGATGACCCATTCCTGTTGTCATTCAATTCCTAGCCCACAGAATCTGTGAGCTTAACAAAAGTGTTCTTCTAAACCTCTAACTTTTGGAGTAATTTTATGTGTAGCCATAGCAGCTGAACCATAAGCCAGTAACTCCCCTGGGTGTTCAGATGGAAAGAGTTACTCCTTTTTTTTTTTTTTTTCTATCTTGTTGAGGAAAAATTTGTTATACTGATTATGTTTATACAGCCACAACTGAATGCTATGGATGATTTAATGTAATTTTAAGACTATTTTGAAAATGCACAACTTTCACCTTATGGGCAGATTTTAGAATTTGTAACTTAATGCTTGCACAAGTACATGACTCCATTGTAAGCTGAAAACAGTGTAATAAAAATCATGCTCAGGAAATAATCTGAAATTAACTTAATAGACATGTAAGAATTGTTTGTAATTTAAATATTATTTATGCTTTATTGGGGCCCTGGTGGCATAGTGGTTCAGAGCTCAGCTGCTAACTAAACGGTTGGCAATTTGAGTCCACCAACTGCTCCTTGGAAACCCTGTGGGGTAGTTCTATTCTACCCTATAGGGTCACTATGATTCGGAATCTACTCAGTGGCAACGGATTATGGGTCTGCTATACTTTTCATACTGGGGAAATCATGATACTCAATGACTTGGGTTAATAAAAATTAGTGTGTTTAGTTTGAAATTTTAAAAATATTACAGAAAGACTAATACTGTCGTGTGTCTTAAACATCCATGATAAGTTCTGTGAAATAGAATTTTATGTGATTTGGACATTGTGCAAACATCATATTATATGCAGGCAGTCCTTGGATTAAGAATGAGTTCTCTTCCAAAGTCTGTCTTTACGTCAAGTGTGTACATAAGTCAGAACAGGTATGGTTTGTATCTAATGTCAGCCAAATGTTAGTATTAGTATATAGTATATATTTTTGCATAAAAAATAAATACTTCCAAATGCTCTAAAGCATGTTAAATATAATAATATTATGATAATAATATTTTGATGTTCATCAAAAGTAACACTCATTTTGTTTATTATCAACCATTGTATGTACCTTGACTTTTTACTATAATGGGCTTTATGGGGGTGGGTTTGTAACTATGGGTTATATGTAAGTTGAACATTGATAACCCAGGGATGATATAAAGTATAGTACAGTATACACACAAGTCAGTAAAATGGGCATTTATTATGATTATCAAGACATATGTATTATAGGTTATATATAGGTTTTGTACCACTGTAAGCCTGGCAGCCTGATCATTTTGTATACAAAGAATATGAGATACACATGTTGCAGGCAGGAAGGTGTTGTGTTCCCTATGTCCAGTTATGTCCACCAAGTCCCATTTTCTGATGGAGATTTCTGAACTCTAGTACAACCTTGTAGGGCCGTGGACTTACATGCAGTCGAATGTTACCTGAAAGGGTGTTATGCAGCACATGGCTGTATTAACTTTGTACTTCTTTTAAGTGGAGGGCTCATTGAACAAAGACGATTATAGTCAGGTCCCAAAAGAACAAATTCTGAATGAGCACACTGGGAATTAATGAATGTTTACAGTCTTTTTTTTTTCTTCCACCTTCATTCTGAACTAAGGTAGTTAGTTATCAAGAGGCAGTTACCAAAAGCATCTATGCAAGGATCTATAACAATCAAGTAGATAATTCCAAGAGAGTCTTGGGTGTTTGACAGACGCTCAATTTGAACATGTGGTTGTTAAGAAAACATTGAAGAACATTATATATTGAAGATGCTGTCACTATATTACATGCAACGGCCCACACGTATATGAGCTTAGTAGGTTTATGACCCAGAGATAAAAACAAGGGCATAAAAAACAGCAAACTTCTTTTGAATAGCCTACTGCAGAAAGCATGGACAGAAATAGATTTTAGCTGTTTTTAAGAAAATTTATTGTATTACAAAACCCAGTGCTGTTCAGGTAGGTAATTAAACTATAAGGCTTTGGTAGAGGAGAGTTTAGGTATGGCACAATCCATGGAAAAATGCCGGTCACTTTTTTAAACGCATCAGGTGAAGACTATATTCTAAATTATGCTATTTCACAGGTGGTATCTAATCAAGAGCAAATCTTTAGCTCTGTATCCTCAGTTTCCCCAGTTAGGCCAGAAGGTTCTTGATTAGCAAAGCTCTAAAATTTTTTCATTCCAAGAAAGGATGAGATGCTCTTCTTCCAGACAGCTAAGGACTAATTATTAACAATAATGAAAATGTGTTTACAAATAATCAAAACAAAATCATATCAAATGCCAGGTTTTCCAGTGGAAGAACTTAACTAAATGTAGAGGTTCTTCAATCTTCATTCACCCAAAATAATGCTTCAAAAAATTAACAAACATACAAACAAGTAAGCTACCATCAAGTCAGTTCCAACTCATAGCAACCCTATAGGACAGAGTAGAACTGTCCCATAGGGCTTCCAAGGAGCAGCTGGTGTATTCGAATGGCTGACGTCTGGATTAGCTGCCAAGTTCATAAATACTGCACCACCAGGGCTCCCTCTTAGCTAGTAGCAAGGACAAATTCAATTCTAAGTGGAAACTAAACAATCGGTTTTAAAAACACTAAAAATAAACATTTATTTGTTTCATATATATATATGCAAGAGTTTGTGTGCCTATGCATATATATGTACATATATATATATACTTTTTTTTTTTCCCCTAACTGGTGCCTTGTTTTTGCAGCAAGTTTTTACTCTATCTTCTGGCCTACTCCTCCTCCTGGTAATATTGATTGGCTGGCTGGCCCTCAGTGGTTTCTCTTGTTGCTTTAACTGCCTCTGAAAACTAGGCATCTGATCTCTGTGGATTCTCCTCTATCCAGGACTCATTTGTGAGCAACATCTTTTGCCAGTGTCATGCACTGTGACTCACGTTACAACTACTAGAATTCAAGGCCCTCAACAACATCCTGACATTCAGGTTTGTGCCAGGAAAGAAAGAGAAGACCAAAATGGATGTCATAAGAGACTCTAAAACCTGCTTTTGAATGTCGACTAGCTAAAGCAAAAGGAAGAAATGATGAAGAAAAAAAAGCTGAACAGGATATTTCAAAGGGCAGCTGGAGAAGACAAAGTAAAGTATTACAATGACATGAGCAAAGGCCTGGAGATAGAAAACCGACGGGAAGAACACACTCAGCATTTCTCAAGCTAAAGAACTGGAGAAAAAAATTCAAACCTTGAGTTACAATATTGAAGGATTCTATGGGGAAAATATTAAATAATGCATGGAGGATCAATAGAAGATGGAAGGAATACACAGAGTCACTACATCAGAAAGAATTAGTAGACATTCAACCATTTCAGGAGGTAGCATATGATCAGGAACTGATGGTACTGAAGGAAGAAGTTCAAGCTGCACTGAAGACATTGACGAAAAATAAGGCTCCAGGAATTGACAGAATACCAATTGAGATGATTCAACCAACAGATGCAGTGCTTGAAGTGCACACTTATCTATCCCAAGAAAACTGGAAGACAACAACCTGGTCAACCTACTGGAAGAGATCCATATGTACGTCTCTTCCCAAGAAAGGTGATCAAACCGAACGTGGAAATTATCAAACAATATTGTTAATATCACATACAAGTAAATGGAGAAAAGAGTGAAGTTGTCAAGGGTTTCATCCTACTTGAATCCACAATCAAGGCTCTTAGAAGCAGCAGTCAAGAAATCAAAAGACCCATTGCATTCAGCAAATTACTGCAAAAGACCTATTTAAACTGTTATAAAGCAAAAATGTCACCTTGAAGACTAAGTTGTGCCTGACTCAAGTCATGGTGTTTTCAACTGCCTCATATACATGCAAAAGCTGGGCGAAGAGTAAGGAAGACTGAAGAAGAATTGATGCCTTTGAATTGTGGTGTTGGTGAAAAATATTGAATACACCATGGACTGCCAAATGAATGAACAAGTCTTGGAAGAAGTACAAAGGGAATGCTCCTTAGAAGCAAGGATGGTGAGACTATGACTCATATACTTTGGACATGTTCTCAGGAGGGATCAGTCCTTGGAGAAGGACATCATGCTTGGTAGGGAGTCAGGGAAAAAGAGGAAGACCCTTAATGAGATGAGTGGATACAGTGGCTGCAACAATGGGCTCAAGCACTAGGATTGTAAGTATGGCACAGAACTGAGCAGTGTTTCCTTCTGTTGTACGTAGGGTGGCTGTGAGTCAGAACCAACTCCAGGGCACCTAACAAGAACACCATGAGGTAGTACTCTCTCTCAATTCTTTCACTATAATTATATTTGGAGGTGATAGGTATTCCCAGTGTCTGACTTTCAATGACTGGGACAAAGCATCCCCTGTCCCTACTCCATGACCAGAGAGACAGAATTAATCACTGATTGACAGAATAAGGGCTTGTATTATTTCACTTCAAATAGCGTGTTCCCACATTCACCACTTGCTTTAGGGCTAACAGTCCTGGTGGCCCAGTGGTTAAGTGATCAGTTGCTAACTGAAAGTTTGTTGGTTCAAACCAACCCAGTGGCTGAGCGGGAGAAAGACCTGGTGAGCTGCTCTATACTCTGCCACTTGGGGTTACTATGTGTTATTTCTGAGGGCACCTAACAACAACAGTTATTAGGCAGCAGGCACCAATGAGAACCTTAGTGCTAACCTGTTGTGTAATACACCGTTTGTCAGTAAGACTGTGACTACAAGTCAACACAGATTTATGTGGTGTCCAATGATCTATATAAGAAAAGAATACCTAAGTGTATACTCCACACAGGGAGAATGTGAGGACAATGACTAGACTCTGACAGAAGCCTGAGGTCAGAAAACAGAATGTACATATTACATCTTCCCTTGTCCACATTTAATACCACCACATCAATGGGAGAGAGTCTAACAAACGACTCCTTGATAAAGCTGGGAAATATTACCAACTGAAGCTTTGTTCATTTATGGAAGAGGAAGGGAAACAGGTATATTTTTTGTGGTATATGCTACTGCCCCCCAATTTTTTTAACCAAATCACTGCTACTTCATACAATGATTCCCACTTCCAACATTTTCCTTTGGAAGTTTGCTGTGATTTGACTTTGTTTTTGTTAGACATTTACTTTATATTCTACATATACCCTCATGATCACCTCCTCGTAGTCTGCTCTGTATATTCTATTCCTCTTATTCCTTCTTCTTTCGTGTTTTCTTCCATCCTTCTTTGCACAACAGTATATATATATATATATATATATATATATATATATATATATATATATATATATATATATATATACAGCCTACTATGTGCCAGGCCTTAAGTTATGCATTTTAATTACAGCAGTCTGAAAAAAATCAGGACCCTACCTTCATAGCCTTTTCAGAATTTCATAATTCTTTCCTCTAATTTCAGCCAAAGCAGCATGTGTTCTCTCACCTACAAGTAATCTAGGACCATTAAGAGGTATCTGTCTGTTCCGGGGTGGTACAAATAGTTTGCTCTCAGCTACTAACCAAAAGGTTGATGTTTTGAATCTACCAGATGGCACTTCAGAAGAAAGACTTGGTCATCTACTTCCATAAGATCACAGCCATTGCAAATCTGATGGAGTACAGTTCTACTCTGAACCACAAGAAGCTGCCAATCGACTTGATGGAAGTGGGTATCCTAAAACAAAGGGCAGCTACTTAAAGGAGAGTGTTAGATGTTTATATGGCACACATTTGGAGCTCTATACTTATTAAAAAAAAAAATTTTTTTTTTTTTTTTTACTTATAGATTGAGAAAAAAGTTGTCAACGTTGGAAATGTAGATCTCAAAAAAAGACGACCAAAGTTATGCATCTGGGAGAGACCTTCCAGTAAGGAAATTTGTACTAATGAGTGCAAAAAGCTAGAAACCCCTGGAAACAGCACTCTCAGCAGAAAGTAGAAATCAGATCAAAATTTCCCCTGGTATACTATAATATGCCTATAATATATTTTTCACATGTTTGAGTGTGAAGTGTTACAGAGCTGTCATGAATAAGGAATGCATTAGTAGCCCCCACGGAGTGGTGGAACATCCTTAGTGCTGTGGTATACAGTGTAACAGTGGTGCTCCTGGACCTCAGGATAATAATACTCCATGTAAGGACAATTGTTTTTGACTGCTTCCACTCCTATACCACACAATCCCTGTCTAGGGACACCTCTTGCCAGAGGTCTTTCCTTTTCAAACTTTGTCTCTAAATTTGCATTTCTACATTTAAGCTGGGAACTAGGATGACAAAAATCATGACCTCTGGCATTTTTCTATCTTTTAGAAAAGAAGCACAACCTAAGGAAAAATAAGAAAGATGCTTCGTCCTGTTTTCACATCTTAGAGTAAAAAACTCTCTCTCTTGCTTCCCACATTTTTCTACCTTTGGCTAAAAGAAAAATTCACAGAAGCTAACACCCTCTGTGTCACGGTCCTGTGAAGTACAGCTCCTAGTGGGCTTCCAGCCTGCGTTGGGCTCAGCCAAGTACTTCCATATGCATCTGTTGGCTGAAACATCTCAGTTGATATTTCATCAATCCCTGAAGCCTTGTTTTTCACTAATGCCTTCAGTGCAGCTTGAACTTTTTCCCTCACTACCATCAGTTCTTGGAAACGCTGGTGGTGTAGTGCTTCAGTGCTATGGCTGCTAACCCAGGGGTCAGCAGTTCAAATCCGCCAGGCGCTCCTTGGGGACTCTACGGGGCAGTCCCACTCTGTCCTGTAGGGTTGCTATGAGTCAGAATTGACTCGGCGGCCCTGAGTTTGGTTTTTGGTTTGACCATCAGTTCTTGATCATATGCTGCTGCCTCCTGAAATGGTTGAACATCGATCAGTTCTTTTTGGTACAGTGACTTTGTGTGTTCCTTCCACCTTATTTTTTTTTATTATTCTTCCTGCATCATTCAATATTTTGCCCTTGATTCCTTCAAAATTGCAACTGAATGCTTGAATTTTTATTTAATTCTTTCAGCTTAAGAAATCCCAAGCGTGTTCTTCCCCTTTGGTTTTCTAACTCCAGATCCTTGCACATATCATTACACTACTTTACTCTGTCTTCTCAAGCTGCCTTTTGAGGTCTTCTGTTCAGCTCGTTTTCTTCATCATTTCTTCCCTTCCCTTTACTACTCAACTTTCAAGAACAAGTTTCAGAGTCTAGTGTCTTCTGACCTCCATTTTGGTCTTTTCTTTCTTTCCCATCTTTTTAATGGCCTTTTACTTTCTTCAGGTATGATAGCCTTGATGTCATTCCAGAATTTGTCTGCTGTTTGGTCATTAGTGCTCAGTTGCCAAATCTATTCTTGTTACAGTCTCTAAATTCAGGTGAGATATACTGAAGGTCTTATTTTGGTTTGCATGGACTTGTTTCAATTTTTTTATCAGATTCAAACTGAACTTGCATACAAACAATCGATGATCTGTTCCACAGTCAGCCCCTGGCCTTGTTCTGATGAATGATATTGAGCTTTTACATCATCTGTTAGCACAGATGTAGTCTGCTGAATTCCTGTTTATTCAGTCTAGTGAGGTCCATTTGTATAGCAACCATCTATGTTGTTGAAAAAGGGTATTGTTAAAGAAAACTTTGGTTTTGAAAAATTCTATCATGCCGTCTCTGGAGTCATTTGTGTCCCCAGGTACATATTTTCCAAATACTAATTCTTCTCCTTTGTTTCCAAATTTTGCATTCCAATTGCTAGTAATTATCAATGCATCTTGATTGCATGTTTGATCAGTTTCACAATGCAGAAGTTGGTAAAAATCTTCAATCTCTTCATCGTTGGCCTTAGAAGTTGGTGCATAAATTTGTGCAACTGTCATATTATCTGATCTTCCTTATAGGCTCATGAATATTATCCTATGACTGACAGCGTTATACTTCAGAATAGTTCTCAAAATTTTCTTTTTGACAATGAATGTGACGCCATTCCTCTTTAATTTTGCATTCCCAATGTAGTAAGCCTTATGATTGTGTGATTCAAAATGGCCAATTCCTGTCCATTTCATCTCACTAATGCCTACAATATTGATGTTAATGTGTTCCATTTCATTTTTGAAAATTTCCAATTTTCCTAGATTTTTACCTCATATATTCTGTGATTCCAATTATTAATGGCTGTTTGCACCTGTTCCTTCTCATGCTGAGTCATGCCACATCAACAAATGAAGGTCCTCAAAGCTTTACTCCATCCACATCATTAAGGTTGATTTTAGTTTGAGGAGGCAGCTCTTTCTCAGTTGTATTTTTAGTGCCTTCCAATCTGAGGGGCTCTTATCCTGGCCATATATCAGACAATGGCCTCCTGCTATTCATAAGGTTTTTACTGGCCAATTTTTTTTCAAAAGAAAACCACAAGATTCTTCGTCCTTTTCCGTCTTAGTCTGGAAGCTCAGCTGAAACCTGTCCACCATGAGTGACCCTGCTGGTATTTGAAATCCCAGTCATATAGCTTTCAGCATCACAGCAACACGCAAGCCACTACAGTACGACAAACTGACAGATGAGTGATGAATAGTCACAGAACTTCAAATCAGGAAGAAACAAATTAAATTACAAATAGGTGCAGATTTTTAGCTAATGATTTCAAGCCTGAGAAATTTCTTCTCCATATAAATCTAGAGGAAGCTGAAATAGAAAAAGGATTATGAGGGGAAAGCTTCTTCATTTTTTATTTTCAGTTTTAAGTAATATTGGTGAAAATTTTTATTTTTGAGGTGACATGGCACTTTGAATCAGCCAGATACCTTCCATGATGTCTGAGTGGGCATCCTAGCATTATTTAAACCATCTGTTTTCGTGAGCAGAAATGCTTTTATTGTCACAAAAGTTAACATAGGAACACAGAGTTCCACTTCTAAAAGGGGCTCTCAGCACCCGTTACTGGGAAGAGACCAAGCGAAGCATGCTCATGTGACAAAACATACGGCAGAGTTTCCTAAGGATCCATCTGGATGAATTATGGCAGTAAGAGTAAGGAAGGTCAGTTCACATCAATATTCAAAAGTCCGAAATGCAATCGCTAGAAAGGTTACCTTTGTCCATAAAATAATGCTAGAGAGTAAGTTGTGTTACTCCTCCATGCACTCTCTCCCTAACTGGGAAAACAAGTTTGCTTGAGGTTGATGCCAAGAAATGGTTGCAGAAAACGTCAGATCTATTCAGAGAAAAATATTTTGAAAATAAACCAGAGTTATTGCCAAACAGAAGCATTCTACTCTAAATTAAGTAAATACCCAAGAGAGATTTCCCCCAGGGACAGTGCAACTCTTTCCTATTTAAGAGCACTTAGAGTTTGAAAGCAAGCAAAGTCTATTGTGGAATCACAGTGACGTCCACAGGAATAAAACGTAAATCTTAAAAAAAAAAAAGAAAGGTATATGCTATCAAAACACCTAGACTCTCTTAGACAGCTTTATGCAATCTTTAAAGGTAAGTTGTCATTATTTTGATAGGCTATTTTATGTAAGCATAGTTCTAAATTTGAAGACCAAGATACAACTAATAAAATAGAAAAAACATGAAATTCTGGTTAAAACTATATTTGAAAATGAGTTAATTACTTAAGATAACACATGCAGCCCTCTAACTTTCCTAATTATAAATTAAATAAAATTAGATGCATGGCAATTGATCATAATAACAACATTTATTATTTATAATAAAAGCACCTACTCTTCAGTTATGGACATGTTTAGATTGCAAAGACCAGGTCATTATACAAAAATTGCCATTATGTGGAAATGGAGAGCTTTGGTTTTTTTTCTTTTTTCTGTTTTCAGAACATCTCAATTTGTCCTATTTTCTTTAGTTAGAAAATATAAACATAGAAACGCTAACAGCTAAGATTTACTGATGTGCTCATCACTGTGACAAGCCCAATTATGGATTATGCCTCTGTGGAGAAGGATGCCTGGAAGAGACAAAGCTGGATAAAGCCGGCCTGGGGCTGTGTGACTGGAGGACCCATGGCTTAACCAATGCACCTTCCTCCTCCAGAAACCCTGGTGGTGTAGTGGTTAAGATCTATGGCTGCTTACCAAAAGGCTGGCAGTTCAAATCCCCCAGGCACTCCTTGGAAACCCTATGGACCAGTTCTATTCTGTCGTGTAGGGTCAATATGTATTGGAATCCACTCGATGGCAGTGGGCTTGGGTGTTGCATCAGAGATTCCATCATGAAGCTTCCTCTAGGGCTCCATTCCCACCCTGCAAGCCCTCAACGAGGTGGGTTGGAACAGTGGCTGCAACAACAGGCTCAAGCATAACAAGGATTGTGAGGATGGTGCAGACCAGGCAGGGTTTTGTTCTGTTGTACATTGGGTTGCTATGAGTCGGAACCAACTTGATAGCACCTAACAACGGCAATAAAACTGCTAATAAAGTAACATGAGGGAATGATTGTCTGATTACCTTCACATTGAAAGTTAATTCAAAATCATCAGCTGATTGGACTACATGGTGGAGTAGGGGGTAGTAGATTTGAGGAGAGAAGGAAATGCATGAATAATTGTTTGAAATGTTGGAAACTAAATATTAAACAAGCATGATGTGAATTGTCAAGTAATGTCCTGTTGGTGACTGTTTGATACCTGTCTGAGGGCAATAACAGAAAGTGAAGCAAGGCAGTTGTGTTTTTCTCAGGTCTCATTCACATGCTCGGCACTTATGCAGGGCCAGAGTAAATGATAACTGGGTGTAATCAGAGTTATGCTTTTATAAATGAAAATTATGATGAAGGGGTGGGGGAGAGGGGGATTTAGATTTAGTTGCAAGAAAATTATATGACAGTGTAAAGTAGAATCTTAGGTGGGTAGGGAGTGAAAAAAAATATTGTGAAGAGTGAGTCATATTTCTTGATTAAATTAAAGGTTAACATTTATCACAAACTGAATAGGTGTGTTAAACGATAATGTTACTGAACAGCACCCTGAGCTTCATGTTTTTTTTTTTATATTTCGTATTAGCAATGGAAGGGATACAAAAATAGAAAACTAATAATGCTCACATTTATTCCCTCAGTAACAAAGGAGTGGTTTAAGAAAAACAAGTCTTATAATATACAGGAGAAGTCTTAAAATTAACTTTGAATGAAAAATTAAGTGAAAAAAAATTACCAAAATGTTGTGATTTGAGAAAAGTTGATTAGGTATGTTTACAAAGAAAAAACCCAAGAACTGATACTAAACAAGAGACAAAGACACCCTCTCACTGAGGTAAAATAATCAGAGCTCTTTCCTGAAAAATAAGCTCTAACTAACAGTGTATACTTCTCAATTTCTCTAGTATCATTAAAATAAAAGTTTAATAAAATATACCAGGATTTTATTTGTTAAATTGGTTTTAATAGCATCTCAGTTCATTACTGAGGTTTCAGGTGACGTTCTCTAGAAATGGAGCATGGTGATGGGGGAATTAATTCATTAATTATGTAGGTTTATACAAGTACCAATCCAATTAACAGAAGTTAATATGCTTTTCAAAATAGTGAATTAATTAACCATCTTAAATTTATCATATATACAGATGGAAAGCAAATTAAAAGCAGAAGAATCAAATAACGCTACAATTACGGAATTTGTTCTCATTGGGTTTTCTGATGTACCCAATCTACAGTGGATACTCTTTGGGATATTTTTCATCATGTACCTAATTATTTTGTTGGGCAATAGCATCATAATACTGATAACAAGAATTGACCCTACTCTTCAGAACCCCATGTATTTTTTTTCTTGGCAATTTTTCCTTTTTGGAAATATGTAACAGTCAGTGTCCCAAGAATGCTCAGGGACATTTGGACCCAGAAAGGAAATATTTCCTTTTTGGCTTGTGCTACACAAATGTGTTTTGTGCTTATGTTTGGAGGCATAGAGTGTTTGGTACTGACAGTGATGGCCTATGACCGCTATGTGGCCATTTGTAACCCTCTGAAATATCCTATAGTCCTGAGCCACAAAGTTTATACCCAGTTAGTGGTTGGCTCTTGGGTCAGTGGAATTCCAGTTGAAATTGGGCAAACATGCCGGATTTTCTCTCGCTCATTTTGTGGGTCTAACATAATTAATCATTTCTACTGTGACATCCCCCAAATACTCAAGCTTGCTCGTGGGGACACATTCATGGATCAGATGGTGGTCTATATATTGGCTGTGATATTTTTAATGGTCCCATTTCTGCTGACTGTTGCTTCCTATGGCAAAATTATCTCCAGTATTCTGAAATTGTCCTCAGCCAAAGAGAGGGCCAAAGCCTTCTCCACCTGTTCTTCTCACCTGACAGTTATAATCTTATTCTATGGAACAGCAGCTATCAATTATTTACAGCCCAAATCAAATCAATCTGAAGGACTGGGGAAACTGCTTTCTGTTTTCTATACCATTCTGACACCGGTGATGAATCCAATTATATATAGTTTGAGGAACAAGAGTGTTACGGTGGCATTGAAGAGATTACTACCTAATTATTAACATGAGGGAATTACAGAAATTATAGAAAACATGTGCTTATGTTTTTGTCATGTAGATACAATTGGAAAATCTTCTAATTTTGTTTCTACACTCTGAAATAGAGATAATTAACAATGTGCTAACAATCTCACATTGTCAAGGTACCTCTGTTTCATAGAATTAACTACTTCTATGTAATCGAACCACGAATTAACTGAAGTTCAAAAATATAATCCTTAAGATCAATCTTTCCTCTGACTGTGAACAAGTGAGGTAAGAGATTGAATAATACAAGATATAAATTGTTTGCATAGTTAGGAGTTAGGGTCATGCTCTATGATACTTTTTTCTTATATTTTCCATTCCTTCAAATGCATTTGCTGCCTTTCTTTACCTGTCTTTTTTGATTCAGCAAATGAGAAACATCAGCAGTAGCTAAGATATTGGGAGCTGGGGAGGATTTGGGGTTTTCTCCACATTTTTTTTCTCTGCTTCTATACCTTGTCTCTGCCCATGTTCCTGAAAGACTACAAGTGCTTCAGGGTGTACCCACATCTATGTTCCATCTCTCACCATTCTCTGGTAACATTATATCCTCCCCTTTTAGCTTCAGGCCTTGGTTTTGTGATATCTGGTATTTTTTCCCATAATCTAACCATACTCAGATAAATAGCCTTTTCACTAAAGTACTTTAATTGGAATTATCTTGAATAAATTCTATGTCCTCCAGTCTCCCACTTATAAGTCATTCTTCCATTCTATTCTTGCATACTTTTTGGACAATGATTTAGCTTTTTTTTTTTTAATTATTATTTTTGAAAGAAAAAAAAACTAACCTTTCTAATCTATAAACTGATTGAGGGAAAACCCATTTTATAGAAATAACAATAACAATACTTGTACAAAAATGACTATTCTAAATATACATTCGTTGAGGAATATTTAACCAAAAAAGAATATAGTGAAAAAACAAAATTGGAAGCAAATGGAATTAGAGATTGTATTAAGACACTGGAGTACATCTATACCATAAAATTACACAGCCCATTAAGAAGATTTTAGAACCGCAGTGGTGAAGAAATTCCAAACATATCCTTACATATGAAAGAAATTGAAATCTCTTTATAAAACATCCCCCATTTTTGTAAAACAACGAGATATAAACATGTAAAAAACAAACCCATTGCCAATGAGTTGATTCTGACTCATAGTGAACATGCAGGAAGAGTAGAATTGCCGCACAGGGTTTCCAAGGCTGCAATCTTTACTGGAGCAGGTTTCAACATCTTTCTCCTGTGGAGTTGTTGGTGGGTTGAACCACCATCCTCTCAGATAGCAGCTGAGAACTTAACCACTGCACCATCAGGACTCCCTATAACGAAAGATAGTACCACATAATTCCACTGAACTATTTACATTTACATTTCAGTGGTGGGTACAGGTGTGGATTAGAAAGGATTATTGACTTGCCCACAGTGGCAGGATTTCAAATGATTTCTTCTTTATTTTTTGTATTTCTCTGTATAGTTTGTATTTACTACAATGAAAGTATAATTGGTATATCACAGGAAAGAGTAATCAATATTCATTCTGAAAATAACATAAGGAAAAAAAAGAAAATATTTGCATGTCTTCCTTGCTTCTTGTTACTATATGTCTTAAGAATCTAGTATCTAGTAGAGGCTTCAATATGAGCCAAGGTGTCTTTGATTTGTAAAAGAAACAAATCACTTAAACCAAACAAAATATGTATGTCCGTGTTTCACCTAGAGCAATCAAAATAAATAATACCAATGGTCATTCCTTGAAAAATATCTTAAAGGCATGTAACAGTAGAACCAGAGATAGACAAATTTGTGATCACAGAATGAACATAGTTAAGAATAAATGACTATCAGTGAGCTTGAATGATGAAAAATTGACAATCTTTAAAACAAAAAGAAAACAAAGAGAAAATGTCAACAAATATTGAATTAATGAAGGATTTATCAGTATCCAGCAATTAAAAAAGACAAAAATATAAATTGAAAATGTATAACACTCCTGGCAAATATAATTTTTTGGTACTTGAGGAATCAAAGAGATAAAAACTTTAAAGACAATTGTATGATTTTCAGAGATCATGTAAATGACATACTTAGCAACTGGGCATATATCTCTTTTCCAGTACCAATAAAATATTTATTAAAAAAAAATTGTTAATGCAGTCTCTGACAAAGATAATTTCAATAAATTCCAAAAACTACACCTTAAAAATAAATTGGCAAAAGATTAAATACAGGAATTGATGCTAACTTAGAGCCCTAGGCAGGCACATCATGCTGTCCCTCTGCAACAAAGAGTAAAAAAACTAAGTAAAACAGATACAGATGTCAATCCAGGAACTCTAAGCATCAAATGAAGGGATAAAGAACTAGATCAAACACTGAATGGAAGAAAAAAAACTGAAGGAAAATAGAGAATGAGGAGAGAAACGAAGTAGAGGTCCCCTGCCATTTAACATGCACAGCATTGCTATCATAGAGCACAGCCAGCCATGACCCCAGACAGGGAGTATAGAAAGACAACCTCATGGTGTTCCCAACAGGAGACAGAACACTTCATATTCAGAGACACATTCTTTCCCATCCCTCGACCTTTTGCCCCATAACTCTCCCAACCTTTCCCAATGAGATACACCATACCCACTTAGCTGGGGAGCTACCGGCATGCTGTCATCCTCCTCAACCCACCAGCTCAAACCATGCCATATTTTTTTCTTTTTTTTTTTTTTTTTCCTTTTCTTTCTCCCTACAACTATCTCCATATACAACCTTCCTTCCTTCTTGCCAGTCCACAGGTACACCACATCCCCACCTGCTGGCTACACATTTTTCTCTCTCTCTTTTTTTTTTTCTTTATTCCTCCCAACCAACACTGTATACTACCCTCCCTTCCTATTAACCCTTGCTGTGCCACTGTGACTAGAGTGTCCTCAATTCAGGCCCACTGCAACAATGAGCCTGCATTGTCCCTCCCTTTCCACCATTTGACTAGCTGCTGAACGGTGGGAAGAGAGCCCATACCTCTCTCTGTAAGATACCGCAGGCTTTCTGTTGAAGGCCTTTGATTGCTCCTACATCTATGGACCAGCATCAGGATGCAGACAGTGCCCACTCACTCCAAGCTTGGCCACCTGGCTAAAGCAGTGTGCAATGAAGCAAGCTCACCATGCCTGTTACTGCCCTGCTCACCCAGTCAAGGTGGTAAGAGCTGTCATGCCCACAGATGAGAAAGCAACAAAACATGCCCAACTCACCTGCCCTAACATATCAAAATAAAACAAAAAAAAGCAGGATGAAACAAATGAGGATACAATCAATAAATAAAGAAAATAATACCTTAATGTCTCAGAGACTGCTGCCTATATCAAAATATATAAAAAAGCAAGACAAGATTGTTCCAGCAAATGAGCAAAACAAAGAATCAGATGACCTTCTGGTAGAAGAAAAGGCACTGGAATTGCATGATAGGGAATTAAAAAGACTAATATGTAGGGCTCTCCAAGAGATTAGGAAAGAGATCAAAGAAAACACACACAAAGAAAAGTAATAAATCGACAAAATTATAGAAAATACAGAAGAAACCATTGACAAAACCAAGGAAAACACAGACAAAGCAATAGAAGATTTCAGGAAAATAATACAAGAATAAAATGCCAAAATAAATGAACAATTAGAAATCATACAAAAACAGCTACTAGAAATCCGAAAGATAAACAACAAAATTTCAGAAATGGACAACACAGTAAAATGATTTAAGAACAAATTGAAACAGTGGAAGACAGAATCCATGAGATTGAAGACAAGTCCATGAATGCCCCTTTGCTTGAGAAAAAAAAATCAGAGAAAAAATTGAAGAAAACCCTAAGAATTATTTGGGACTCAATCAAGAGCAATAATTTGTGCGTAATCAGAGTTCCAGAACAGGGTAGGAAAATGTAAAACACAGAGAAGATTGTTGAAGATTCGCTGGCAGATAACTTTGCAGTTCTACTCTGTCCTATAGGGTCACTATGAGTAGGAATCGACTCAGTGGCACTGGGTTTAATTTCCCAAATATCATGAAAGGTGAAAAACTGACCATCCAAGAAACTCAATGTCTACATATATCCATATAGGATAGACCCCAAAAGCATGTCACCAAGACATATCATAATCAAACATCCCAAAACCAAAGACAAAGAAAGAATCCTGAGAGCAGCTCGACAAAAAATAAAAGTCATTTACAAAAGGGAAACAGTAAGACAGTGCTGTGATTACTCTGCAGAAACTATGGAGACAAGAAAGCAATGAGATGGCGTATAAAAAACCTTGAAAGACAAAATTGCCAATGAAAATTCTCTCTCAAATATGATGGTGAAATTAGGACATTTCCTTATAAACAGAAATGAAGGGAATTTGTAAAAACCAAACCAAACTTACAAGAAATGCTAAAGGGAGTCCTTCGGTCAGAGATCCAACAACGTAAGACAACAACTGGAGTCTATGACACAGGACAACATTAGCCTGATACCAACTAAGGTAAAGAACTCTCAATAATAAAACAAAGCTAAAAGATTTAAAACAGGGAAACAGAGGTGTCAATCTATAAATGATGACAATATCAAAACATTAAAAGGAGGAATAAATGGTGAAGGTATATAACTTTCAAACAGAGGGAAATCAAGGGGGTACCAAATGATAAAAGATTGGTTCAAACTTAGGAAGAAAAGGGCAAATTTCAAGGTAACTACAGAAAAATTAAGAAACCTACTCATCAGTATAAAAAACAAGAAAAACGTAAAGTTTCTATAAACACAAGATCTCTAACCACGAAAAAAAAAGACAATCCACAAACCAAAAGAATTCAGGACAGGAAAGTAATAGGAACAAAGTAAACTCAGCACCAAAAAAAAAGAAAAAGAATAACAATACCACAGCAATAAACTCATACATATCAAAAACCACACTGAATTTAAATGGGTTAAATGCACCTTTAAAGAGACAAGAGAGTGGCAGAATGTATTTAAAAACACAACACATCAATGTGCTGTCTGCAAGAGACACACCTTAGATGTAAAGACATGGACATATTAATTTCAAAGGGTGTAACAGAAAATATCAAGCAAACAGTAACCAAAACAGGCAGGAATGGCAATACTAATTTGCATGAAGCTGTGAAACTGGAAGGTCTGCCACAGAGATTTCAAATACCAGCAGGAACACCCATGGTGGACAGGTTTCACTGGCGCTTCCAGACTCAGACATACAAGGAAGAAGTACCTGGCAATCTACTTCTGAAAAAAATTGGCCAGTGAAAACCTTATGAATATCAGCAGAACATCATCTGATAGTGCTGGAAGGTGAGCCCCCCAGCATGGAAGGCACTCAAAATACGACTGGGGAAGAACTGCTTCCTCAAAATAAAGTCAACCGTAACGATGTGAGTGGAGGCAAGCTTTTGGGACCTTCATTTGCTGAGGTGACACTACTAAAAATGAGAAGAAAAGGCAGCAACCATCCATTAATAAACAAAACATGGAATGTATGAAGTATGAATCTAGAAAAATTGGAAATCTCCAAAGATGAAATAGAACGCATAAACATCTATATCCTAGGCATCAGTGAGCTGAAATGGTCTGGTATTGGCCATTTAGAATCAGGCAAAATTATGGTCTACTATGCCAGGAATGACAAATTGAAAAAGAATGGTGTGAATTCATCATGAAAAAGAACATTTGAAGATCCATTCTGAAGTACAACACTGTAAGTGATAGTAAAATAGCTATACACCTACAATGAAGGCCAATTAATATGACTATTATTTGAATTTACTCACCAATCATTAAGGCCAAAGGTTAGGAAATTAAAGATTTTTATCATTCTGAAATTGATCAAACATGCAATTAAGATGCATTGATAATTACTAGTGATTGCAATGTGGAAGTTGGAAACAAGGATCTGTAGTCAGAAATCATAGATAGCCTTGGTGATAGAAACGACGTTGAAGACCGCATGGTAGAATTTCGCAAGAACAAAGACTTATTCCATGCAAATACCTTTCTTCAACAACATAAGGAGTGACTATGCACATGGATCTCATCAGATGGAATACACAGGAATTAAATTGTCTACGTCTGTGGAAAGGGATAATGGAGAGGCTTAATATGGTCAGTCAGATAAAGGCCAGGAGGCAAATGTGGAACAGACCAATTGCTCATCTGCAAGTTCAAATTGAAGCTTAAGAAAATTAAAACGAGAACACAAAAAACAAAATACAACCTTCTGTATATCCCACCAGGATTTAGAGACCATCTCAAAAATAGATTTGATGCATTGAACACTAATGACCGAAGACCAGAAAAATTCTGGAATGACATCAAGGATATCACACATGAAGAAAGAAAAAGGCAATTACAAAGACATGGAACAAGGGATATCATTGCTGATGTCAGATGGATCTTGGCTGGAAGCAGAGAATACCAGAAAGTTATTTACCTGTGTTTCATTGACTATGCAAGGAATTTGACTGTTTGGGACATAACAAATTATGGATAACATTGTGAAAAATGGAAATTCCAAAACACTTAATTGTGCTTGTGAAGAACAAGAGGCAGTCTTTGAAACAGAAGAAGAGGATATTGCATGGTTTAAAAATCAGAAAAAGTTTGTGTCAGTGTCATATCCTTTCACCATATCTATTAAATTTACATGCTGAATAAGTAATCCAAGAAGCTATACTATATAAAGAACATGTTATCAGGATTTGTGTAAAATTCATTAACAATCTGCAATATGCAGATGGCACAATCTTGCTTTCTGAAAGAAAAGAGGACTTGAAATACTGATGAAGATAAAATACTATTGCCTTCAGTATGGATTACATCTCAACGTAAAGAAAACAAAAATCTTCACAAGTGGATCAGTAAGCAAAATCACAAAATGGAGAAAATACTCAAACTGTCAAGGATTTTATTTTACTTGTATCCACAATCAACAACTATGGAAACAGCAGTCAAGAAATCAAATGACTCATTGCATTGGGGGAATCTGCTGCAAAGGACACATGTCACTTTGAGGATTAAGGTGCGCCTGACTCAAGCCGTGATATTTACAATCACCTCATGTGCATGGGAAAGATGGACAGTGAATAAGGAACACTGAAGAAAAGTTGGTGCGTTTGAATTATAGTTTTACTAAAAAACATTGAACACACCATGGTCTTCCAGAAGAACAAACAAATTTGTCTGGGAAAAAGTATGGCTAGAGTGCTTCTTGAAAGTGAGAATGGCGTGATGTAGTCTCAAGTAGTTTGGACATGTTATCAGGAGGGACAGGTCACTGGAGAAGGACAACATGCTTGGTAAAGTTGAGAGTCAACAAAAAAGGGGAAGACCTTCAACTATGTGGATTGACACAGTGGCTGCAACAATGGGCTCAAACATAGCAATGGGTGTAAATATGACATAGAACTGGGTAGTGTTTCTTTCTGTTGTACACAGGGTCACTATGGTCAGAACAAACTTGTCTGCACCTAGAAACAATAACAATAGAGGAAATGGACAAATATCTAGAAACACACTACCTACCTAAGGAAATCTGATCTGACCTATAACAAGAAAAGAGACTGAAGAAGTAATAAGATTCTTTCAGCAAATAAAATCCCTGAGAAGAGTTCACACCAGGACTCAAATTATTTCAGAGCATAGAAAAGGAAGGGATAATCCTGAATTTGTTCCATGAAGCCGCATAACCCTGACACCAAAGCCAAACAAAGACACCACAAAAAAAAAGAAAATTAAAGACCTCTGTCTTGAATATCGACTCAAAAATGCTCAATAAAATTCTAGTCAGTGGGATGCACCATCATATCAAAAAAATAAAAATAAATAACACACCACGACTAAGTAGGATTCATACCAGGTATGTAAGAATTTTTTTTTTTTTATGTAATAATAGTGTGACAGTAGAAAACCAACAAATGTAATCTACCACATAAAAAGAACAGAAAAGAATAACATGATCATCTCAATTGATGCAAAAGAAGCATTTGATAAAGTTCAACTCCCATTTTTTATTAAAAAAAAAAAAACAGTAAAATAGGAATAGATGGGAAATTCCTCAACATAATAAAGGGAGTCTAAACAAAACCAACAGCTAACATTCTTAATGAAGAGAGGCTTAAAGTATTCCTCCTGAGAATAGGAACAAGATAAGGATGTCATTTATCACCACTTTTATTTAACATTGTGCTGGAATTCCTTGCTACAGCAATAAGGCAAGAAAAAGAAATAAAGGTCATCCAAATTGGAAAGTAAGAAATAAAACTATCCCTGTTCACAGATGATATTATCCTATACATAGAGGACTCAAAAGATTTCACAGGAAAACTACTGGAATCAATAGAAAGATTCAGCAGAGTTATAGTACACAAGATTGACATACAAAAATCAGTTGGATTCCTACACACCAGCAAAAAGAACTTTGAAAAGGAAACCAGCAAATCGATACCATTTGTAATAGCCCCTAAAAAAAAAAAAAAGAAGTGCTTAGGAATAAACCTAACTGAGACATTAAAGACCTATATGTTACCGGGTGGAAACCCCAGGTTCTTACTCGCCATGACTTGTAAACGAGAGATCGAGGTCAGAGAAAAGGAAATGCACTTTTATTTCATTGTACAAGGAAATGGAGCGGAGTCAGTAAGAGATGCTGCTGCCAAGACTCTTTGCCAAGGGTAGGTAGGTAAGTTACTTTTAAAGGTCTTGGTGGTTTATAACTATTTACTAAATATGTGGATTTTATGTGAAAGTCTCCCTAAAAGATTCTCTCTTTTTTTTTTTTTCAGATTGTCTTAACTATGGCCTTTATACCTCAGGGCCCAGGTGACTCATCTTTATGAGTCTTTGTGAGTCCAGCTACTGCTGGGTCAAGTTCTTTATGCTCAAGGACGAGGAATAATGGCTCCAATATTATCTCCTAAATAATTCTTTTCTTTTGATTGGAGACTGGAGGTATTACTACCTGGACTTTGTTGAGCCTTTACATGGCAGCCATGGCAGGCTCTTTAAACTCAAGATGCTGTTTTTCCACCAGATATCATCTGATTCTTCACCAGGATCTTGAGTAAAAGCAATGTCAATCTCATTGCCGAAGTAAGCAGACTCAATGTACATCAACATTTTAGCCCAAGGCCTTCTTTTGCCCTTTTAGGTGTGTAAGACAATGTAAGATGAGTTTTATTATGCCCAATACTATCAGGAGGCAGACTAAAAACATTACTATCCCATGCAGTAGTCGTCTAGCCCATGTGCTTATTCCTGATGGTAACCAACCAAATAAATATGGTATTTGTAAGGGTGTTACACTGTGTAGCCAAGTAGCTTGCTGTCTAATTTCTATATATATCCTGTTCTACTTCTGTGTTATTTATCCAAATGCAACAACAGGTATCTGCTGCAGCACAGACTACACTTTCTTGGGCTAATAAGAAAATCTTAAGGCTATTTTGTTGTCTCATGTCTCTTTAGCTAATGAGGTCAAAGGTTAGTGTTGCATTTTTATCTCATTAGCAACCTCATCTGTTATTTATGCCATAATGACTGATAAATTTCTTAAAGATTTTTCCAATTGAACTGTACCATAACTCGGAACTAAAGCTACCAGCTATACCCTGAGTTGTACCAGTGAGTTTCTTTTTGACTTTCTTTTTGTAACGTATAACAATTTAACACTGCTTTTTCAAAATTTATTAGAAGCATAACTATGAATATCTAAACATAATATTAAAATTCTCAAAGTGTGTTGCCCATGCATTCACCAGGAATCTAAACAAGAGATTGCCAGCGTAAACTCACTGTCAATTGAAAAGAAATCATTAAACCCAGAATAGTTGGATCGACCACACACAAAGTTTGTCTAAAGGAAACAAAAGGTATAGAAAAATTCACATGTGACAATGAGATTTTCATTAGAGAATGCATGAATACATGATTAACAAAATGATATAGTAGGGACCTCTCCTGTTGGAGGTCTTCAGTTAATTTGTTTAAAACGTACTAAGTGTTCTTCTTGAGGGCAAGCTGTCCCTCCTTGGTTTATCTATTAACGGTCATGTGCCACTTTCTCAGAAGCAGAAGAGTCACAAAATTGTTTTTATGAGAGAAGAACTTCTAATTCAAGAGTTATAATATCTAGACCTATTAGTTAAATAATTTAGGAGAAAGGAAAATGGTTTCTTAAAATGTAGAAAGTAGGACCTTAAGACATCAGCAATGTTCCCACATAAAACTCATAGTTTCCTTTACTCAGTTTTATGTAATTTCTGTTCCATGAGATTCTGGATCAGCCATACCCTGTGCTCCTGCATAGGAGTTCTGGAAATTTTATTCAGTCTAGTCACAGTCCTTTTTGCTGGTCCAATATAGTCCATCTTCTTGTTGAGATATTTTGGTCAAATGTTTTCTTCAAATCAGCTAAGTAAAAACTTATCTGCAGATGACAAAACTTAATATGGCCATGATTAACTTATAAAAATAATACTCATAGTAAAAGATGTGATGAAAATTAATTATAAGCATAATGTAAAGGCCAAATAAAATCAGTTAAAATAACTAAAAATAAAAAACACTTCAGAGAAAAATATTTATAAATATAACTATTAACCATATTTTTAAAGAGGTTCATGTATAATACACAATAATCTTGAGGTATAATACCATATAGACAGGATATATCAAGAATACACCAAGATTATCAAGTCTCTACATAGCTGAATAGTAATTAAAAAAAAAAAAAAAAACCTTCATAGATATATGATGTGAATTCCCCAAACCATTGGCTTTGATAAAGTTGTGACCAAGTTAGCAATTAAGAAATAATAATAAAACTATGGCATAATATTATGTGTTTGCTGGTTAATATTAGGCAAAAACACAAGAGGAAATATTAACATATAAATCTTAACTCAAAAAAAAAAATCAGGTGATTTTCTTGATTGTGACACCTTCCATGCAATTTATTACATAAAACTTTTTAGCCCTTTTCTTTTATAAAAAAATTTTTTTGAGTACGTGGCTTTCCAAGAAATTTCAGAGTTGTCAGTAGTTTATTATAGGTCACCGTGAAACAATACTTAAGGTATTTAACCAAAGATCTTAAAGTAAAACCTTGGCTTTTTTTTCTAAAAGCCATGCATCTTCGTTTTTGGCTCAGGAATCCTATTCTAATAAGAGGCTGAACCTTTGTCTTCTAGGCAGATTACACAAAGAATAAATTAACTCTTGTTGTGTGGTAAAAACATCATAAAGTTTAGCAAAACAAAAAGAAAATTTTATTCGGCATACATTCAAAAATGCGAAAGTGGGAAGCAGACAAGCATGCTGCCAGAGCTAATGTCCGCCTGAATCCAAGGAAATATTACAGAATAAGCAAGAACGAGAAAATGGACAAGCATGCTGCCACAGCCATGTCTGCCCAAGTCCAAGGAACATCACAGGGTCATCAGCATATGCTAACACTACCAAATGGGCAAAACCATTGAGAGCTTCACCTTTTCACAGATTGGTAGAAACTGTGACCCTACACTTTGAATTGTCTCTTCCAACAATCATTGGTACAGGTTTCAGTAAGGACAGTCAAGAGGATCTTCATTGTTCCAACAAATTTTGCATTCACTAAATGCTAATAGAAAATGATAAGAATGGAAAGTCTTTTGTGTAGTGGCTCACCTGAAAGGTTCCCCAAAAGGTATTTTCCAAGATTATCTTAGCTATTGTCTTTATACCTCAGGGCCCAGTTGATGTGTCCTTGTGAGTCTTTGTGAGCCCTTGTGAGCCCAGCTCCAGCTGGGTCACATTCTCTATGGTCAAGAACAGGGAATAATGACTCCAATAATATTTCTTAAATCAACCTTCAACTCAGAAATCAAAGGAAAATTTATTTCAACAGCAAGAAACCTAAACTTTAGTCAGACGGATGAAACTTTTGACCATAAGAAATAAATTTATTTTTAATAAACCTCTTAAACATTGTCTTTGTTGCATACCTACTATAGTTCATCCCTTTAAATGGCAAAAATGAACGCACTCATTAGCAGACCCAAATATATATATATATATATATCCTTTCTCTTTTGACATAAAAAGCAAAAATATATAAGCTTAAATTATGACAATACCTATTAATTCAATTTAACATCAATAAATTACCTAAAAGGTCTTAGAAATTATATTAAGCCTGTGTACCATAAAACACAACTGTTGTTGAAAGAAAGCCTGTTTAAATGTTCTAAGTTTTCATGCAACTTTTACTATTTCTCATATTTTCCGAATCTAATTTTATCTCTCCTGATAACATGTCCAAAGTATGTGAGACCTAGCCTTGCCCATGCTTCTAAGGAGCATTCTGGTTGTAACTCTTCTAAGACAGATTTGTTCATTCTTTTGGCAGTTCATGGTATATTCAACATTCTTCATCAACACCACTATTCAAAGGCATCAATTCTTCTGTCTTCCTTATTCATCGTCCAGCTTTCACATGCACATGAGGCAATTGAAAACACCATGGCTTGGGTCAGGCACTCCTTATTCTTCGAGGTGACATTTTTGCTTTTCAACACTTTAAAAAGTTCTTTTGCAGCAAATTTGCCTAACTCAATGTGTCTTTTGATTTCTTGACTGCTGCTCCCATGGGTGTTGATTGTGGATCCAAGTAAAATGAAATCCTTGACAAATTCAATCTTTTCTCTGTTTATCATGATGTTGCTTAGTGGTCCAGTTATGAGGTTCTTTTTTTTCTTTATGTTGAGATGTAATCCATACTGAAGGCTTTGGTCCCTGGTCTTCATCAGTAGGTTCTTCAACTCCTCTCCACTTTCAGCAAGCAAGGTTGTGTCATCTGCATAACACAGGTTGTTAATGAATCTTCCTCCAATCCTGATGCTCTGTTCTTCTTCATATAGTCCAGCTTCTCGTATTATTTGTTCAGCATACAGATTAAATAGGTATGGTGAAAGAATACAACCCTGATGCACACCTTTCCTGACTTTAAACCATGAAGTATGCCCTTGTTCTGTTCAAACAGCTGCCTCATGAACCCAATTAAATGTTCTGGAATTCCTACTCTTTGCAATGTTATCCAAAATTTGTTATGATCCAGGCAGTTGAATTGCCTTTTTATAGTCAATAAACACAGGTAAACATCTTTCTGGTATTCCCTGCTTTCATCCAGGATCCATCTGATGTCAGCAATGATATCACTCATTCCATGTCCTCTTCTGAATACCCAGGTTGAATTTCTGGCAATTCCCTGTCGATATACTGGTGCAGGCACTTTGAATGATCTTCATCAAAATTTTACTTGAGTGAGATATTAATAATATTGTTCAATAATTTCTGCATTCGGATGGATCACCTTTCTTGGGAATAGGCAAAAATATGGACCTCTTTCATTTGGTTGGCCAGGTAGCTGACTTCCAAATTTCTTGAAACAATGAGTGAGAACTTCTAGCGCCACCTCCGTTTGTAAAAACATCTCCATTGGTATTCTGGAGCCTTTTTTTTTTTTTCACCAATGTCTTCATTGCAGCTCAGACTTCTTCCTTCAGTACTATCGGTTCTTGACCATATGCTACCTTCTGAAGTGATTGATATCGACCAATTCTTTTTGGTACACTGACTCTGTGTATTCCTTCCATCTTCTTTTGATACTTCCTGTGTGGTTCCGTATTTTATCCATAGAATTCTTCACTATTGCAACTCGATTGATTTTTCTTTTCTTCAGTTCCTTTGGTTCGAGAAATGCTGAGTGTGTTCCCCCTTTTGGTTTTCTAACTCCAGGCTTTTGCACACGTCATAATAATACTTTGTCTTCTCAAGCTTCCCTTTGAAATCTTCAGTTCAGCAATTTTACTTCATTTTTTCCATTAGCTTTAGCAACTTGATATTCAAGAGCAAGTTTCAGAGTCTCTTCTGACATCGATTTTGACTTTTCTCTCTTTTTAATGACCTCTTGCTTTCTACATGTATAATGTCCTTGATTTCCTTCCACAATTTGTCTGGTCTTCGGTCATTATTATCTAATGCCTCAAATCTACTCTTGAGATGCTTTTTAAATTCAGGTGGGATATGCTTAATGCCTTAGTCCAGCTCTCATTGGTTGTTCTAATTTTCTTCAGCTTCAGCTCGAAACTGGATATGAGTGTTGATAATCTGTTCCACAGCTGGCCCCTTGCCTTATTCTGACTGATGATATTGAGCTTTCCTATTGTCTTTTTCACAAATGCAGTTGATTTGATTCCTGTGTATTCCATCAGGTGAGGTCCAAGGGTATAGATGTCATTTATGTTTTCGAAAAAGGGTATTTGCAATGAAAAAGTCATTGGTCTTGCACAATTCTATCATAGCATCTCTGGCATCATTTCTTTGACCAAGGCCGTGTATTCCAACTACCTATACTTCTTCATTTCCAACTTTTGCCTTCCAATAACCAGTAATTATCAATGCTTCCTGATTGCATGTATGATCAATTTCAGACTGCAAAAGTTGGTAAAAATATTCAATTTTTTAATCTTTGGCATTAGTGGTTGGTGCATAAATTTGAATAATAGTCGTATTAACTGGTCTTCCCTGTAGGTGTATGGATATTATCCTATCACTGACGGCATTACACTTCAGGATAGATCTTGAAATGTTCTTTTTGACTACAAATGCAACGCCATTCTTCTTCAAGTTGTCATTCCTAGAATAGTAGACCCTATGATTGTCTGATTCAAAATGGCCCATCTCAGTCCATTTCTTCTCACTAATGCCTAGGATACTGATGTTTATGTGTTCCATTTCATTTTTGATGATTTCCAATTGTCCTAGATTCATACTTAGTACAATTCATGTTCTGAATTTTAATGGATGTTTTTAGCTGTTTCTTCTCATTTTGAGTCATGCCACATCAGTAAACGAAGGTTCCGAAAGCTTGACTTCATCCAAATCATTAAGGTCGACTCTACTTTGAGGAGATACCTTTTCCCCAGTTGTCTTTTGAGTGCCTTCCAACCTGGGGGGTCACCTTCTAGCACTATATCAGACAATGTTCTGCTGCTATTCACAAGTTTCTCACTGGCTAATTCCTTTCAGAAGTAGACCATGGGGTCCTTTACCCTAGTCTGTCTTAGTAAGGAAGCTCAGCTAAAATCTTTCCATCGTGGGCTACCCTGCTGGTAGTTGAATACTGGTGGCATACTTCCATCATCACAGCAACACACAAGCCCCCCGAAATATGACAAACTGACAGAAGTGTGGGGGAGACAGGCCTATAAATCAAAAAATAACACATGTGGGGAATGTGCTTCTTAGTTCAATCAAATACATGAGACCAAATGGGCAGCTCCTGCCCAGAAACAGGAAGAGCAGGCAGAAATGGAAAGGAACTGGATGAATGGACATAGGGAATCCAGAGTGGAAAGGGGAAGCATGCTGTCACATTGTGGGAATTGTAACTAATGTCACAAAACAATGTACGTATAAATTTTTGAATAAGAAATTAACTTGAGCTGTAAATTTCCCCTATAGCACACACACACACAAAAGAAATAAACAGAATGGAATCTCAGCACCCATTACAGTGAAGAGACTAAGGGTAGCATGTTCATGTGACAAAAGATATGACATGTTTTCCTAAAGACCCATCTGTATGAGTTACAGTTGTAAGAATGAGGAAGTCCAATTCACATCAATTGTCCAGGGTCTGAAATGCAATAGCTAGAAAGATGAACTTTTTCCATGAAAGCAGTGCTAGAGAGTAAGTAGTATTAATCCTCCAAGCACTCTCTCTATATCCTGGAAAATAAGTTTGCTTAGCCTTTATGCCAAAAAGGGGCTGCAGAAAAAGTCAGCTCTATTCAGAGAAAATTCTTTTGAAAAATAGAGCACACCGATTGCCAGACACAAGCTTTCTGCTAGAAATTAAGCAGATACACAAGAGAGATTTCCCCCAGGGTGAGTGCAACTCTTTCCTTTTTAAGAGCACTTTGTGTTTAAAAGCAAGCAAAGGCTGTTGTACAATCCAAGTGACTTCTTGAGACTAAAAAAAAAAAAGTGAAAATCTTAAAAAGAATATATATTAACAATACTCCTAGACTCTCCTAGGCAGCTTTATGCAATCTTTAAAGGTAAGGTGTTATTATATTGTTGGGTTATTTTATATAAGGTTTTTTTTTTTTTAATTTGAAGATCAAGATGCAACTAATAAAACAAAAAACATGAAATTCTGCAAAAAACTGTATTTGAAAATGAGTTAACTACTTAGGGTAACACATACAGCCCTCTAACTTTCCAAATTATAAATAAAATTAAATGCATGGCAAAGGATTATAACAGCAGTATTTATTATTTTTAATAAAATACACCCACTCCTCATTTATCAACTCGGTTGGTTTCTAAATACCAGGTCATTATGCAAGAATCGGCATTATGCAAAAAATGGAGGATTTTTTTTTCTGTTTTCAGACTTCTGTTTGTCTGATTTTTTTTTTTTAATTAGAAAATATGATCATAGAAATAATAACAGCTAGGATTTACTGATGTACTCATCAGTGCAACACTTGATGCTGCCTGCATGGCTGCCTGGAGGCCATTGCCACAGAGAAGGCCAGCCCCATGCTACAGTTGGACATCACACCCCCACAGGCAGGAAGGTTGGAGGGTGAGGGGCAGCATGGTCTAACACCCTGAGATCTTCCAGAGACTGCCTCTAGGGAGGGGTTGCTCCTCAGCCTTTGTTGCTATGCCTGCCATCTCATTAACGGGCAAAGAGTGGATAGTAGATTTTTTAAAATTGTTGTAAATGAGAAATGTTATATAATGAGATAGTCAATAAATGAGAAATAGGTGTGATTCCTGTATGTTCATTTTGATAACTAGTACTAATAGATATAAGAAAATATAAGTGAATGCTTGTCTGATCACCTTTACATTGGAAGTTATTAAGTCAAAATCATCAGCTGATTGGAATAAAAGGTGGAGTGGGGCGTAGTAAGTTTGAGGAGACAAGAAAATGAAGAATAATTGTTTTGAAAAGTTGAGAGTAAATATTAAATAAGTGTCATGTGAATTGTCAAGTAGTGTCCAGTGACTATTTATCTGAGGACATTAATATAGAGTGAAGCAAGAAGATTGTGTTTTTGTCCAGTCTCATTCACACACTCTTTCCTCATGCATGGCCGGAGTGAATAATAATTGGTTTAAAGAAAAATTACTACAAAGGGGACGAGGCAGACCGAGTTAGATTTGGTTGTAAGGAAGAGTGGGTCATATTTCTAACTGAAATACAGGTAACTTAACATTTACCATAAACTGAAAAAAGATGTTAAAAGGCAATTTTTTTTTTTGTATGAGTGATGGAAGAAATACAGAAGATAAAATAAAAATGTACGCATTTATTAACACAGAAACAAAGGACTGGTTTAAGAAAACTGAGTCTTACAAAAGGAAAGTCTTAAAACTAATTTTCAGCAAAGAATTAAGAAAAAAAATTTAAAGAAAAATTTTGACTTCAGAGAAGTCGGAATAGGGATATCTATACAGAAAATATTCATGAACTGAGATTAAGCAATAGAAAATGATACATTCTTATTGGGGTAAAATAATCATGGCTCTTTCCTGAAAATATGCTCTAAATAACAGTGTGCATTTCTCAATATCTCTGGTGTCATTACAATCCAAGTTTAATAAAATATACCAGGATTTTATTTGTTGAATTTCTTTAATAGCATATCAGTTCATTGCTGAAGTTTTAAATCATATTCCCTAGAAATGGAGCAATGTGTTGATCGAGTTAATTTAAGAGATAAGTAGCTCTACACATGCAGGTACCCAATTAACAGAAGTGAAAATGCTTTTAAAAACTGTGATTAAATTAATCATCTTGAATTTACCATATCCACAGATGGAAAGCAAATCAAAAGCAGAAAAATCAAATACTACTACAGTTACAGAGTTTACACTCATGGGGTTTTCTGATATACCCAATCTTCAGCGGATTCTCTTTGGGATATTTTTTGTCATATATCTGATGATTTTGTTGGGCAATAGCATCATAATACTGATAACAAGAATTGATCCTACTCTCCAGAATCCCATGTATTTTTTTCTTGCCAATTTTTCCTTCTTGGAAATATGTTATGTAACAGTCACTATCCCAAGAATGCTCAGGGATATCTGGACCCAGAAGGGAAATATTTACTTTCTGCCCTGTGCTACGCAAATGTATTTTGTTCTTATGTTTGGAGGCACAGAGTGTTTGCTCCTGACAGTGATGGCATATGACCGCTATGTGGCCATTTGTAACCCTCTGAACTATTCTCTAGTAATGAACCACAAAGTCTGTATCCAGCTGGTGGCTGGCTCCTGGATCAGTGGAATTCCAGTCGAAATTGGACAAACATGTCAAATTTTCTCTTTGTCCTTTTGTGGGTCTAGCACAATTAATCATTTCTTCTGTGACATCCCCCCAATACTAAAACTTGCTTGTGGGGACACATTTGTAAATGAGATAGCAGTCTATATATTTTCTGTGTTGTTTTTAATGGTTCCATTTCTGTCGATCGTTGCCTCCTATGGCAAAATTATCTCCAGTATTCTGAAATTGTCCTCAGCCAGAGGGAGGGCCAAAGCCTTCTCCACCTGCTCTTCTCATCTGACAGTTGTAGTCTTATTCTATGGAACAGCTGCTATCAATTATTTACAGCCCGCATCAAATAAATCTGAAGGACTGAGGAAGTTCCTTTCTCTTTTCTACACAATTTTGACACCAATGATGAATCCCATCATATATAGTCTGAGGAACAAAGATGTCATGGTGGCACTGAAGAAATTACTACTTAATTACTAACTTGAAGCAGTGACTTGAAATAACAGAAACCTGGTGGCATAATGGTTAAGTGCTACGGCTGCTAACGAAGAGTTCGGCAGTTCAAATCCACCAGGCAATCCTTGGAAACTCTATGGGGCAGTTCTACCCTGTCCTGTACAGTTGCTATGAGTTGGAATCAACTCAACGGCAGTGGCTTTGGTTTGGGTTTTGGGTTTTGTAATGTAGATACAACAGGAAAAATCTTCTAGTTTTGTTTCTACATTCCTAAATAGAAATAATCAATGGTGTGCTAACAGTCTCATATTATGTTAAGGGCCCTTTGTTCCAAAGAGTTAATACTTTTGTGTAATGAAACCACAAATTAACTGAAGTTCAAAAATCTAATCTTGAAGATCAACCGTTCCTCTGACTGTGAACAAGTGAGGGAAGAGATTGTTTGAATAACACGATGAAAGATAATTGAATGTGTTGTTTAATTAGGAATTAGGGTCATGTTCAGTGACAATTTTTTCTTATATTTCACTGCAGATGCATTTGCTGCCTTTCTCTGCTGCTCTGTTTGGATTAGTCCAATTAGCAACACCAACAGTAGCTAAGAAGTTGGGAGCTGGGGAGAATTTGGGGTTTTCCCTGTGTATTTTCTCTGCTTCTATACCTTTTCTCTGCCCATGTCCCTTAAAGACTACAGATACTGCAGAGTGTTGCTGCATCTATGGTTCCACTCCTCACCATTCTCTGGTAACATTATTTCCTCCCCTTTTAGCTTCAGGCCTTGGTTTTATAATATCTATCTACACTTGCAAGGATCTGGTATTCTCCAGGTAATCTAACCACACCCATGTAAATAGCACTTCCATTAACCAAAAAAAACAACAAAAAAACAAACCCAGTGCCATCGAATCAATTCCAACTCATAGCAACCCTATAGGACAGAGTAGAAGTGCCCTGTAGAGTTTCCAAGGAGCACCGGGCAGATTTGAACCGCCGACCCTTTGGTTAGCAGCTGTGGCACTTAACCACTATGCCACCAGGGTTTCCAGCCCTTTCATTAAAGTACTTTAATTCAAGTCATCAGGAATGACTTGTGTACCCTGCCAGGTCTCCACTAATTCATCATTCTTCTAGTCTATTCTTGCATGCCTTTTGGACAGTGATTTAGCATTTTTTTCTTTGTGGAGACAAAACAAAACATTAACCCTTTTGCTCTATAAACTGATTAAAGGACAGCCCATCTGAAAGAAATAACAACACATGTACAAAAATAACTATTGTGAATATGCAGTTTTTGAGGAATATTTAGCACAAAATTTATAGTGAGAAAACAAATTAGAAGAAAATGGAATCAGAGATTGTGTTAAGACCCTGGAGTACATCTATACCATGAAAGTATAGAGCCCATTTAAGATTTTAGTAGAGCTGTTGTGAAGATATTCCAAGTATGAACTGACATGCAAAAGAAATTAAAATATATTTATAAAACATTACCTAATTTTTGTAAAACAATGAAAGATAAACCCTTAAAAAAAAATTGCCAATGACTCAATTCTGACTATAGCTACCCTATAAGACAGAGTAGAACTGCACCACAGGTTTTCCAAGACTGTAAGCTTTTACTGGAGAAGCTCCTACATCTTTCACCTGTGGACCTGCTGGTAGGTTGAACCACTATCCTCTCAGGTAGCAACTCAGTGCTTAACCACTGCACATCAGGGTTCTCTATAATGCAAGATGACAACCCATAATACCATTCTACCATTCAATTATTTACATTTGCATGTCAGTAGTGGATATGCATGGATACGTATATGAACAGTATTTGGATGAGTGTGGATTAGAAGGAAATATTGGCTTATTCACAGCGGCAAGATTTCAAATGATTTGTGATTTATTTTTACATTTTTTGGTATAGTTTGAATTTACTACAATGACAAGGTAACTGGCATATCACAGGAAGCAATAATCAATATTCATTCTGAAAATAACATAAGAAAAATCAAAGAAAATATTTCCATTTCTTTCTTTCTTCTTGCTAGTAGATGTCTTAAGAATCTAGCATCTAGCAAATAAACTTCAATATCAACCAAGATGTCTTTTATTTGTGAAAAAACATAAGTGTGTGTGTTTATCATCTAAAAAGACTCAAAATATATAATATCTATGGTCACTCCTTGAAAAATAAATAAAAGGCATATAACGATAGAGTTCAACAAATTTGAGATTACAAGAATGAACATAGTTAAAAATAAATGAATGAGCTTGAATGATGAAAAATAGACAATCTTTGAAACAAAAAAAGAAAGAGAAAATGTAAAAAATATTGAATTAATGAAGGATTTTTCAGTATCTAGCAAATAAAAAAGATAAAAATATAAATTCAAAATTTATAACAATACTAACATGATTTCCAGTACTTGTCAAATCAAGAAGATAAAAACTTTAAAAATAATTTTATGATGTTCAGAGATCATGTAAGTGGTATACTTAGGAACTGGCATATATTTCTTTTCCTGTACCAATAAAATATTTATAAAAATTTATTCATGTGCTCTTTGACAAAGATAATTTTAATAAATTCCAAAAACAACAAAGTGAAAATAAATTAGAAAAATATTAAATACTGGAGGTGAAACTAATATGGCACTCTAGACAGATGCATTATACCATCGCTCTACAGCAAAGACTGGAAAAACTAAGCAAAGCAGATACAAATGTCAGTCTGGGAACTCTAAGCAACAAATGAAGGGATAAAGAACTAAATCAAATATTGAATGGAAGAAGTTGAAGGGAAACAGAGATATGGAGTAGAGCTCCCCTGCCAACTAAGACAGCATAGCTTTGCCATCTTGGACCACAGCCATCAGTGACCAGGGACAGGGAATACGAGCAAGCAATTTCACAGCACTCCCAACAGGAGACAGAGCACCCAGTAACCAGAAAAAGTTGCTTCCCTGCCCCTCACCCTTCTGCTCTATATGCCACTCCCACACCTTCCCAAAGGGCCATGTGTCACCTCTGGGCTAGAGCACTACTGTCCCATCATCCCCCTGGTTCTGCCCAATCCACACGTGGGTTCCTTGTGTGCGATTTTTTTCTTTTTCCCTTTCTTTTTTTTTTTTTTTTTCCTCCTTTTCACCTAGCCCTATACACTACTCTGCCCCCATCTTGCTGGTCTCCAGGTCAGATTCCCCACCTGCCATCGACCTTTTTTAGTTTATCTTTTCTTTTCTTTCTTCCCCCTGTAAAGTACTGTACCCCACCTCCCCTTTCTATTAGCTCTTGCCATGCTGCCGGAGCTAGAGTGTCCCCAGATGTGGTCCATTACTGCAACAGGGTCTACACTGAACCTCCCTCCTGCTGCATGACAACCAATTTCTGAATGATGGGAAGTTAGCCCAATCCACCTCTCATCTGACACTCTAGCCTATGCCAAGGTGCTATGAATATTCCCAAACCTATGGACCGACATGGGAGGCAGAGAGCTCATCCCCAATCCACCCTCAGCCACCTTGCAAACAAATGTACTGTGAAACAAGCTCACCCTGCCTGCTGCAGCCATATCTGCCCAGTCAAGGTGGCGAGAGCTATTCTGTCCACAGAAGAGCAAGCAGCAAGCCACACGTGGCCAACCTGCCCTGACGTATCAAAACAAAAAGAAAAAGTAGGGTGAAACAAATGAACATGCAATCAATAAATAAAGAAAATAATACCTTAATGGCTGGGAGACAGCAGACAATATCAAAACACATTTAAAAAAAAAAAAAAGGACATGAAGGATCCAGTGAATGACCAAAATAATGAATCAGATGAGCTTCTGGCACAAGAAAAGGCAGTGGAACTAACTGATACGAAATTCAAAAGACTAATATTTAGGGCTCGCTGATTAGGAAAGAAATCAAAGAAAATACAGACAAAACCTAGGATAAAATAGACAAAGTCAAGGAAAAAACAGACAAATCCAATGAAAATATTGCAAAAATCAAAGAAAACACAGACAAAGCTATAGAAGAATTCAAGGAAAAAAATACAAGAACAAAATGTCAAAGTAAATAAACAATTAGAAATCACAAAAATAACAAATAGAAATCCAAAAGATAAACAATAAATTTCAGAAATTGACAAATCTATAGGCAGTTTTAGAAGCAAATTTGAAACAATGGAACACAGACTCCACAAGATTGAAGATAAATTCATGGATGCTACTTTGAGAAAAAATCAGAGAAAGAATGAAGAAAACCTAAGAATTTATATGGGACACAATCAGGAGCAAAAATTTGCATGTGATTAGAATTCCAGAACAGGGGAAGAAAATGGAAAACAGAGAAAATGGTTGAAGATTTGTTGGCAGAAAACTTCTGAAATATCATGAAACACAAAAAGGTGATCATCTGAGAAGCTCAATTACCCTGGTATAGGAGAGACCTCAAGAGAAAGTTACCAAGACATATCATAATCGCACTCGCCAAAACCAAAGACAAAGAAAGAATCCTGAGATAAGCACAAGAAAAGCAAAAAGTCATTTAAAAAGTGGAAACAGTAAGGCTAAGCTCTGATTCCTCTGCAGAAACTGTGCAGGCAAGAAGGCAAAGGGATGACATATATGAAGCTTGAAAGACAAAAACTGCCAACCAAGAATAATATATCCTGCAAAACTCTCTCTCAAATACTATGGCAAAATTAGAACACTTCCAAATAAACAGAAATTAAGGGAATCCATAAACACTAATCCAAACTTACAAGAAATATCAAAAGAGATTCTGTTAGAGAAAAAACATCAGGCAACAAACAGACTAGGACACCGGACAGCATGAGTCAGATGTCAACCTAAGTAAAGAACACTCAATAATAAACAAATCTAAAAAAAAAAAAAAATTAAAAGAGGGAAACAGAGATGTAAATCTATAAATGGTGACAACATAAAGACAGTAAAATGGGAGATAAGAGGCGGGGCCAAGATGGCTGACTAAGTAGAAGCTTCCGCTTATCCCTCTTGCAACAAAGACTCAAAGAACAAGTGAATCAATTACATAACAGGACAATCTACTAACCCTGACCATAAAACACAGAACTAAGCAGTTGACCCGACTGACAGGGGAGAGAAAAGCAACACGCTGAAGCAGCCACCGCTTCCAGAGCCAATGTGCCATGCCACAGCCTTGAGCCCTCGCAGTTCCCTGGTGCCAGAGTGGTGGGGCTGATTGTGGCTTACTGAGACGGAGCAAGCACGGATGCAGGCATAACCCTCGGGACCAACCGCAGAGGGGACCCAGGCAGCACACACAGGCTGCACACTGATGCAGCTGACAGGCAAACGAAAAACCACGGGGAAGTAGTGACTGGTTTTGGAGCCTGGAGCGCAGCGTCCCAGATGGGAAACCTTGGCACTGGGCTTTGGACTAAGCTTGGAGGAGCTGATTGCGGCTTCCTGAGATGGTACAAGCAGGGGACACAGCCTTAAACCTCTGGGGCAGTCTCAGTGGGGAACCAGCCAGCACACACAGGCTACACGCCCCTCTGGAATCTCAGATAATACAGTCCTCATCAGACAAGATAAGTAACTTTGCCTATCTTGCCACCCTACTCTCTACTAACTATCAGATCCCTCTCCTCCCTGCCCCAGCCGGCTTCATTAACACTGGAATTCCCTGGGCCAGAGAGTGAAGTGCACTGCCAGTTTTTTTTTTTTTTCTTCTTTCTTTTCTAACCCTTTCTCTTGGCCTGAGAAAAGCAGCATTTAGCAATTAAAGGAAAAACCTTTCCCTGAATTCTCTAAACTGGAATAACAATACAGAACCAGCTCCATCCAGGCATAAGAGACCCACAGTCTTTGGCTTTCATCCCTACAGGGAACCAGGTGGCTATTATAATAAAAAGGCAATTCTGATAGAAATCTGACTGTGTTTTAGCTGAGCAGTGGAAAGGCAAGTTTTGGAGGTCAGATAACTCTCTACCTATTAAACACAGCCCTCACTGATGCACACCAGGGAACAGAGGGCTGAGGCTACACCCACACCACTAGCCACCTGCTAAAGGGGGCTGAGGATACTAATGTCTACCAATCAATAAAGGTACAAGCACTGGGTGCCTAAGGTACAGCTGCAGAGTCCACCCACCAGAGCGCTGTAGAGAATAGAGTTGCTCTTAACCTCACTGACGCTTGGGGAAGGCTGTCCGCATCCTGCCCTGCTCAGTGTGACCCTCTGCCATGACTAGAAACTGGTGCATGCAACCATCACCACTACTCCTCTAAGTTAATAGGTGAGAGCCTATACCACACACTAGGTGACCCTGAGGACTAGGAAACCTGAGCTGATTCTATTCAAGAATAGTGAATGGACTCATAAGTTCATATACCTGGTAACAGCTCAGACCAGCTGGTAACAGGACATAAGTGATTCAAAAGCTACAGCAATCAAGATAGCACAATCTAGTAGCCCATCTGAGTGTATTGTAACAAAACAAAACAAGAAGATAAGACTCAGTGAGCAAATATAAAAGAAAATACTACAATATCATATAGGTGGCTCAGAGACAACAATTGATGTCAAATCACATAAAGAAGCAGACCATGATTGCTTCTACAGACCCCCGAATCAAAGAATCAAAATCATTCCCGGATGTAGATACATTCCTGGGATTGCCAGATGTAGAATATAAAAAACTAACATTCAGAATGCTTCAAGACATCAGGGATGACCTGAGAAATGAAATAAGACAATCTACAGAAAAAGCCAAGGAACACACCAATGAAGAAGTTGAAGAAATCAAAAAGATTATTCAAGATCATAGTGAAAAAATTAATAAGCTGCAAGAATCCATAGAAAGACAGCATTCAGAAATCTAAAAGATTAACAATAAAATTACAGAATTAGACAACTCAATAGGAAGTCAGTGGAGCAGAACAGAGGAATTGGAATGCAGAGTGGGGGAGCTGGAGAATAAGGCAATTGACACCAATATAGTTGAAGAAAAATCAGATAAAAGAATTAAAAAAAAATGAAGAAACCCTAAGAATCACGTGGGACTCTATCAAGAAGAATAACTTGCGTGTGATTGGATGTTCCAGAACATGGAGGGATAACAGAATATAGAGAGAGAATAGTTGAAGATCTATTGGCAGAAAACTTCCCTGGCATCGTGAAAGATGAAAGGATATCTGTCCAAGATGCTCATCGAACCCCATACAAGATAGATCCCAAAAGAAAATCACCAAGACATACTATTATCAAACTTGCCAAAACCAAAGATAAAGAGAAAATTTTAAAAGCAGCCGGGGATAAAAGAAGTCACCTACAAAGGAGAATCCATAAGTTCAGACTACTCGGCAGAAACCATGCAGGCAAGAAGGCAATGGGATGACATATATAGAGTACTGAAAGAGAAAAACTGTCAGCCAAGAATCATATATCCAGCAAAACTCTCTCTCAAATATGCAGGTGAAATTACGACATTTAGAGATAAACACAAGCTTAGAGAATTTGCAAAAACCAAACCCAAACTGCAAGAATTACTAAAGGATGTTATACCAACACAACACAAGGTCACGGAACAGAACATCCTGTTATCAACTCAGATAGGGAAATCACAAAAAGAAAATAAGATTAATCAAAAAAAAAAATAAAATAAAGGCTCAAAAGAGGGGATCATGGATATCATTATGTAAAAGATTACAATAGTCAAAAAAAAAGAGACTAAATACAGGAGGCATAGATCTTACATATGGAGAGGAAACTAAGGTGATATAGGGTGATACAAGATAGGTTTTTACTTAGAAAAATAGGGGTAAATATTAAGATAACCACAAAGAGGTCTAACAATTCCATACTTCAAAATAAAAACCAAGATAAACATAACAACACACAAAAAATAAATTCAACTACTAAGAAAAGGAGGAACACACATTCTACAAAGAAAAACTTCTCAGCACAAAAAAGTAAGTGGAAAAATGAAATTGGCAACAACACACAAAAAAAGGCATGAAAATGACAGCACTAAACTCATACTTATCTATAATTATGCTGAATGGAAATGGAATAAAGGCACCAATAAAGAGAGAGTTGAGGACTGGATAAAAAAACATGTTCCATCTATATGCTGCCTATGAGAGACACACCTTAGACTTAGAGGAACAAATAAACTAAAACTCAAAGGATGGACCAAAGTATATATATAGCAAGCAACAATCAAAAAAGAGCAGGAGTGGCAATATTAATTTCTGACAAAATGGACTTTAAAATTAAATACACCACAAAGGATAAAGAAGAACACTATATATTGATTAAAGGGACAATGGATCAGGAAGATATAACCATATTAAATATTTATGCACCCAATGACGGCTGCAAGATACATAAAACAAACTGTAACAGAATTGAAAAGTGAGATAGACACCTCCACAATTATAGTACGAGACTTCAACACACCACTTTCAGTGAAGGAGAGGGCATCCAGAAAGAAGCTCAATAGAGATACGGAAGATCTAATTGCTACAATCAACCAACTTGACCTCATAGACTTATACAGAACATTCCACCCAACAGCTGCAAAGTATACTTTCTTTTCTACTGCACATGGAACATTCTCTAGAATAGATCACAGATTAGATCACAAAACAAGCCTTTGCAGAATCCAAAACATCAAAATATTACAAAGCATCTTCTCAGACCATAAGGCCATAAAAGAAGAAATCAGTAACAGAAAAACCAGAAGAAAAAAACCAAATACATGGAAACTGAACAATACCCTGCTCAAAAAAGACTGGGTTATAGAAGACATTAAGGAGGGAATAAAGAAATGCATAGAATGCAACAAGAATGAAAACACTTCCTATCAAAACCTTTGGGACACACCAAAAGCAGTGCTCAGAGGTCAATTTATATGAATAAATGCACACATACATAAAGAAGAAAGAGCCAAAAGCAGAGAACTGTCCCTACAATTTCAACAAATAGAAAGCGAGCAACAAAAGAATCTGTCAGGTACCAGAAGAAAGCAAATAATAAAAATTAGAGCAGAATTAAATGAATTAGACAACAGGAAAACAATTGAAAGAGTTAATAAGGCCAAAAGCTGGTTCTTTGAAAAAATTAACAAAATTGATAAACCATTGGCCAAACTAACTAAAGAAATACAGGAAAAGAAACAGATAACCTGAATAAAAAAAAAGAGGTGGGCCATATCACAACAGACCCAACTGAAATTAAAAGAATCATATCAGGTTACTATGAAAAATTGTACTCTAACAAATTTGAAAACCTAGAAGAAATGGATGAATTCCTAGAAACACACTACCTACCTAAACTAACACAAACAGAAGTAGAACAACTAAATAGACCCATAACAAAAGAGAGATTGAAAAGGTAATCAAAAAACTCCCAACAAAAAAAAAAAAGCCCTGGGCTGGACGGCTTCACTGCAGAGTTCTACCAAACTTTCAGAGAAGAGTTAACACCACTACTACTGAAGGTATTTCAAAGCATAGAAATGGACGTAATACTACCTAACTCATTCTATGAAGCCAGCATAACCCTAATATCAAAACCAGGTAAAGACACCACAAAAAAAGAAAATTACAGACCTATATCCCTCATGAACACAGATGCAAAAACCCTCAACAAAATTCTAGCCAATAGAATTCAACAACATATCAAAAAAAAAAAAAAAAAAAAAAATCCACCATGACCAAGTGGGATATATACCAGGTATGTAAGGATGGTTCAACATTAGAAAAACAATTAATGTAATCCACCAAATAAATAAAACAAAAGACAAGAACCACATGATTTTATCAATTAATGCAGAAAAGGCATTTGACAAAGTCCAACACCCATTCATGATTAAAAACACTCAGCAAAATAAGAATTGAAGGAAAATTCCTCAGCATAATAAAGGGTGTCTATACAAAGCCAACATCCAACATCATCCTAAATGAGAGAGCCTGAAAGCATTTCCCTTGAGAACGGGAACCAGAGAAGGATGCTTTTCATCACCGCTCTTATTCAAAATTGTGCTGGAGATCCTAGTCAGAGCAATTAAGCTAGACAAAGAAATAAAGGACATCCAGATTGGCAAGGAAGAAGTCAAATTATCTCTATTTCCAGACGACATGATCTTATACACCGAAAACCCTAAGGAATCCTCAAGAAAACTACTGAAACTAACAGAAGAGTTCAGCAGAGTATAAGGATACATGAAAAACACACAAAAATCAGTTGGATTCCTCTACATCAACAAAAAGAACATCAAAGTGGAAATCACCAAATTCATACCATTCACTGTAGCCCCCAAGAAGATAAAATACTTAGGAATAAACCTTACCAAAGATGTAAAAGACATATACAAAGAAACTACAAGGTACTACTGCAAGAAAAAAAAACGGACCTACGTAAGTGGAAAAACATATCTTCCTCATGGATAGGAAGACTTATCATTGTAAAAATGTCTATTCTGTCAAAAAAAAAGTGGGTGGACTCACTCTACCTGATCTTAGAATCTATTATACCGCCACAGTAGTCAAAACATTCTGGTACTTGTACAACAGCAGACACATAGACCAATGGAACAGAATTGAGAATCCAGATATAAATACATCCACATATGAACAGTCGATATTTGACAAAGACCCAGTGTCAGTTAATTGGGGAAAAGACAGCCTTTTTAACAAATGGTGCTGGCATAACTGAATATCCATTTGCAAAAAAATGAAACAGGACCCATACCTCACACCATGCACAAAAACAAACTCCAAATGGATCAAAGACCTAACCATAAAATTTAAAATGATAAAGGTCATGGAAGAAAAAATAGGAACAACGTTAGGAGCCCCAATACATGGCATAAACAGAATACAAAACATTACTAAAAATGCCGAAAATAAACCAGATAACTGCGAGCTCCTAAAAATCAAACGCCTATGCTCATCTAAAGTCTTTGCCAAAAGAGTAAAAAGATGACCTACAGGCTGGGAAAATAGTTTGAGTTATGACATCACTATCCAGCACCTGATCTCTAAAAGCTACATGACTCTGCAAAAACTCAACCACAAAATACACACAACTCAATTAAAAAATGGACAGAGTGTATGAACAGGCACTTCGCTAAAGAAGATATTCAGGTGGCTAACAGATACAGAAGGAAATGCTCTCAATTATTACCCATTAAACTAAAACAAACCAAACCCAGTGCCGTCAAGCCAATTCTGACTCATAGCGACCCTACAGGACAGAGTAGAACTGCCCCATAGAGTTTCCAAGGAGAGAAATGCAAATCAAAACTACAATGAGATGTCATCTCATTCCAACAAGGCTGGTACTAATCCAAAAACCACAAAATAATAAATGTTGGAGAGGCTGTGGAGAGATTGGAATACTTCTACACTGCTGGTGGGAATGTAAAATGGTCCAACCACTTTGGAAACCAATTTGGCGCTTCCTTAAAAAGCTAGAAATAGAAGTACCATATGGTCCAGCAATCCCACTCCTTGCAATATATCCTAGAGATATAAGAGACTTTACACGAACAGATATATGCACACCCATTTTTATTGCAGCACTGTTTACAATAACAAAAATATGGAAGCAACCAAGGACCCCAAGAACGGATGATTGGGTAAATAAATTATGGTATATTCACACAATGGAATACTATGCATCAATAAAGAAGAGTGAGGAACCTGTGAAACATTTCATAACATGGAGAAACCTGGAAGGCATTATGCTGAGTGAAATTTGTCAGTAGCAAAAGGACAAATATTGTATAAGACCACTAGTATAAGATCTTGAGAAATAGTTTAAACTGAGAACATACTCTTTTGTGGTTACAAGAGAAGGGAGGGAGAAATAGTTTAAACTGAGAAGAACATACTCTTTTGTGGTTACAAGAGAAGGGAGGGAGAGAGGGTGGGAGAGGGGTATTTACTAAATAGATAGTAGACAAGAACTACTTTTCTTGAAGGGAAAGACAATACTCAACACAGTGGAGGTCAGCACAAGTGGAGTAAACCAAAGCAGTTTCCTGAATATACTGAATGCTTTCAATCAGCATAATAAAATCTATTAAGAAACATTCTGCATCCCACTTTGAAGAGTGGCATCTGTGGTTTTAGATGGTAGCAAGGGGCCATCTAAGATTCATTAATGAGTCTCAACCCACCTGGATCAAAGGAGAATGAAGAACACTAAGAACACAAGATAATAATGAGCCCAAGAGACTGAAAGGGCTACATGAACCAGAAACTACATCATCCTGAGACCAGATGAACGAGATGGTGCCGGGCCACAACTAAGGACTTCCCTGACAGGGAACACAACAGAGAACCCCTGAGGGAGCAGGAGAACAGCGGGATGAAGACCCCAGATTCTCAGAAAAAGACCAGATTTAATGGTCTGATGGAGATCGGAAGGGCCCCGGTGATCATGGCCCCCAGACCTTCTGTTGGCGCACTACAGGGACCATCCCCGAAGCCAGCTTATCAGACATGGATTGCACTGGACAATGTGTTGAAGAGGGATGCTGGTGAGGTGTGAGCTACTTGTTTCCGGTGGATACTTGATACAAGGTTGGTATCTCCTGCCTGGAGGGCAGATGCAAGGGTAGGCGGCGGTTAGAAGCTGACAAAATGGTCACAGAAAGAGAGAGTGGATGGCGTGAGCGGGTTGTCTCACGGGGAGGGGGGAAGTAATTGGGAGTATGTAGCAAGTTTTGTATGGGTTTTTGTATAAGAGACTGACTTGATTTGTAAGCTTTCACTTAAAGCACAATAAAAATTATTTAAAAAGAACAGTAAAAGGGGAAATAACTGGTGGTGGTATAAATCTTTCAAGTGGAAAGGAAGTTGTGGTGATACCTAGAAATAAATGACTGGTTCAAACTTAGGAAGATAACAGTAAATTTCAAGGTAACCTCAAAGAAATTTAACAAACTTACTTATCGGAATAAAAAAGAATAAAAACCCAAAGTCTCAGTAAACACAAAATATATAATAAGAAAAGTCAATACATAAACAAAAGCAACTCAACACTGAAAATAAGAGAAACAAAGAAAACGTTAGCACTACAAAAACAACAATAGGACAGCAATAAACTCATACCTATCATTAACCACACTGAATTTAAATGGCTTAAATAGACCTGAAAAGAGAGAGTAGCAGGATGTATAAAAAAAGCACGACCCATCAATATCTGTCTACAAGAGACCCACCATAGATACAAAGACATAAATATATTAGAAATCAAAACATGGAGAAAAAATATATATCAAGCAAACAGTAACAAAAAAAAAAAAAAGGCAGGGGAGGCAATACTAATCTCAAATGAAACAGACTTTAAGGCAAAATCCACCATAAAAACAAAGAACATTATGTATAATTTAAGGGACAATCCACCAAGAAGGCATAATCTTAATAAATATCTACACACCCAACAATAGGGCTCCAAAATACATAAAACCAACTCTTACAGCACTGAAAAGAGAAGTAGAGAGTTCCACAATAATTGTAGGAGACTTCAACACAACACTCTTGGTAAAGGACAGAACATCTGGAAAGAAACTCAACAAAGATCAGAAGACCTAAAGGTCAAATTCCACCAACTTGACCTAAGAGATATATATATAGGACACTCAGCTCAATGGTAGCAATGTACACATTCTTTTCCAATGCACATGGACCGTTCTCCAGAACAGACCACATTTAGGCCACAAATCAACCTTCAATAAAATCCAAAACATCAAAATAATACAAAGCATTCTCTCTAATCACAAGACCATAAAAGTGGAAATCAATAACAGAAAGAGCAAGGAAAAAAAGATCAAAACGTGGAAACTGGATGACATCTTGCTTAAAAACAAACAAAACAAAACAAAACAAAAAACTGGGTAATAGAAGAAATCAAAGAGGGAATAAAAAATCCCTAGAATTAAGTAATGGTGAAAAAAAATTGTACCAGAACTTTTAGGACACATCAAAGGCAGTGCTCAGAGGTCGATTTATAGCAATAACCACAGATCAAAAAAGAAGAATGGACCAAAATCAAAACATTACCCCTATAACTCAACAAATAGAAAGAGAAAAGCAATAGAAGTCCATGGTAACCAGGAGAAAAGAAATAATAAAGTTTAGAGCAGAAATAAATGAAATACAGAACAGAAAAACAATAGAAAAAATCAACCAGGTCAAAGGTTGGTTCTTTGAAAAGATCAGGAAAATTGACAAACCACTGGCCAAACTGACAAAAGCAAAAGAAGAGGAGAAGAGGCAAGTGACCGAAATAAGAAATGAAATGGGGGAAATTACAACAGACTCAAATGAAATAAAAAGCGGTCATAACAGAATACTATGAAAAATTGAACTCCAACAAATTTGAAAGCCTAGAGGAAATAGCTACTATGTGTCTGTGAGTTCGTCATACAGTGGTGGCTTGCGTGTTTCTGTGATACTGGAAACTTTGCCACCAGTGTTTCAAACATCAGCAGGATCACCCAGGTTAGACAGGCTTCAGTAGAGCTTCAAGACTAAGACAGGCTAGGAAGAAAGACCTGGTTTTCTATTTCTGAAAAAATTGGCCAGTGAAAACCTTATGAATAGCAGTGAAATATTTTCTGATATCGTGCTGAAAGAGGAGTCTGTAAGGTTGGAAAGACTCAAAATATAACTGAGGAAGAGCTGCCTCCTTAGAGTCAACCTTAATTTTTATGTGGGTGGAGTCGAGCTTCATTTGCTGATGTGACATGACTCAGAATGAGAAGAAACAGCTCCAAACACCCATCAATAATCAGAACTTAGAATGTACGAAGTATGAATCCAGGAAAATTGGAAGTCATCAAAGATGAAATGGAATGCATGAAGATTGATTTCTTAGGCATTGTTGGTGTTGTTCTTAGGTGTCATCGAATTGGCTCTGACTCATAGTGACCCTATGTACAACAGAATGAAACATTTCCCGGCCCTGCACCATCCTCACAATCGTTGTTATGCTTGAGCCCATTGTTGTAGCCACTATGTCAATCCACCTTGTTGATGGTCTTCCTCTTTTTTGCTGGCCCTCTACTTAGTCATTAGTGAGCTGAAATGGATGGGTGTTGGCCATTTTGAATCAGACAATCTGTGTTCTACTATGCTGGGAATGACAAAAAGAGGGATGGGATCGTATTTATCATCAAAAAGAACATTTCAAGATCTATCCTGAAGTAGAACGCTGTCAGTGATAGGGTAATATCCATAAGCCTACAAGGAAGACAAGTTAATACAAATATTATTCAAACTTACCCACCAGCCACTAACGCAAAACACAAAGAAATCAAAGATTTTTACCAACTTCTGCATTCTGGAATTGATCAAACATGCAATCAAGATCCATTGATAATTACTGGTGACTGGAATGCAAAAGTTATGAACCAAGAAGATCAATTAGTAGTTGGAAAATGTAGCCTTGGATTTAGAAACTCTGCCAGGGACCACATGGTAGTATTCGGTAAGACCAAAGAATTATTCCTTGCAAATACCTTTTTTCAATAAGATAAACGGCAGCTATACATGTTGTTATGGGTTGAATTGTGCTCTCCAAAAATGTGTGTCAACTTAGCTAGGCCATGATTCCCAGTACTGTGTGGTTGTACACCATTTTTGTGATCAGGATTGGAGGAAGACTTATTAACAACCTGCTATATTCAGAAGACACAACCTTGCTTGCTCTTCAGAATATGGGTGTTGGCCACACTCTCAGGATTCTGAGTGGCGGTTCCTCAACCACGGGCTTCAGCTCCACTCTCCAGGCCCGCTGGAAGGGCAACTCTGCTCCCTCAGATTTGTGCAGCCCCATTCTCCTAGTCTATCTGATTGGCGACCCTACCCCTTGGACCGGTAGTCCCATTCTTCGGCCCCTTGAGGAACACAGCCCTGCCCCCTCAGCTTTGAGGAGGGAATTTGGCCCCATCCTCTTGGCACTCAAGAATGGCAGCCCTACACACCAGAACCAAGTTGGTGAAGAGCTGACTCTTTGAAACCTCAGAGGCCATAGCCCTACCCTTTGAGACTGAGGCATCTCAGCTTCTTCTGATCCTTGTATCCTCAGCTTCTCCTTCTTGGTTCATTGGTCTCTTGGCCCCTGGGGCCTCACTGTCCATGTTTGCCCTGGTGAGACTAGTATTTTAAATCTCTTTAGCTCCAAAGATAAGTGCCTAGAGGCACACCACTCCACCAGTAAACTTCGGCTGGAAGGCACTCAGCTCTCTTGCTCCGTGGGCAGGCTCCAGTGCTGTCTTGCATCGGTCTCCTGGTGCTGCTGCTGCTGTTTCTCTGCTGCTGCTTCTCTGCTGCTGCTTCTTGCCACCTGCACTGTCTCCAGTGCCATGTCCAGTGTAAGCTCTCCTCTCTTCCTTCTGAGTCCTCACCAGAATTGTCTGACCTCTGTAATTCCACCAACAGTCTCTTCAAGGCAATCTAGGTTTTTACTACTAGGCATTTAAAATGTCTTCCAGCCTCTATCCATTCAGTTGCAAAAACCACTTCCACATTTTAGGTATCTGTTAGAGCAGCACCCGATTCTGTCTTATTTATCTAGAGTTGTTATTATAGAAATACCACAAGCGAATGGCTTTAACAAACAGATTTATTCTCTCACAATCTAGGAGGCTAGAAGTTTGAATTCAGCACGCTAGCTCCAGGGGAAGTCTTTCTCTGCCTATCAAGTCTCGGGGAAGGTCCTTGTCATCAATCTTCTCCTAGCCTAGGAACTTCTCGGCACAGGGACCTCGGGTTCAAAGGATGATACACTCCCTCCAGGTTCTGCATTCTTGGTGGTAGAAGGTCCCCTGTCTCTCTACTAGCTTCTCTCTTTTATATCAAAAGAGATTGACTCAAGACACAACCGAATCTTGTAGATTGAGTCCTGCCATATTAACATAACTGCCTCTAATACTGCCTCAGTAACATCACAGAGGTTGGATTTATAACACATGGAAAAATCATATCAGATGACAAAATAGTGGACAATCACACAATACTGGGACTCGTGGCCTAGCCATTTTGACACACAGTTTTGGGGGGACAAAATTCAATCCATAGCAGAAGCCTCAAGTGGAAATTTCAAATCAGCCACGAGAAACAGTGCAGAGCATCAACATATGAAAGCCATCCTTTAGTAAAGAGAAAAACCTACCAATTGCCTTGAGCCCGTTGTGACTCATGGTGAACCCATGCATGTCGGAGTAGAACTGGGCTCCATAGCGTTGTCATTGCTATTTTTGGGGGAGTAGATCACTAGTCTTTTTTTTTTCTGGAAGACTCTGGGTGGACTTGAACCTCAAAACTTTTATTTAGAACCCAAACATATTAATCATTTGTACTACCCAGGGACTCTATATTTAAAAAAAAGGAGTACATAAAAAAAGGGGTGAATACATAAAAGGAATGTAGTTCTAGAAACACACTATTGAATAGTCATAGGATCCTCAAACAGAAAGAAACAAATTTAATTAAAAGTAGAAGTGGATATTGGGCCTGTGATTTCATGCCTAAGAATTTTATCTCCATATATACCTGGAGGAAGCTGAAATAGGAAAAGAATTATGACAGGAAATCTTCTTCTTCTTCTTTTTTTTTGTCTTAAGTAACATTGTTGAAAATGTTTATTTTTGAGGTTGCATGGAACTTTGAGCCAGCAACCATGATGGCTAAACATACATCCTAACATTATTAAAACCATCTGTTTTCGTCAGCAGAAATGCTTTTTTTTATTGTGCTTTAAGTGAAAGCTTACAACTCAAGTCAGCTTTTCCTACAAAAACTTGTACACACATTGTTATGTGACCCTAGTTGCTCTCACTGCAATGTGACAGCACACGCCTTCTCTCCACCCTCTATTTCCTGTATCCATTTAACCAGCTCCTGACCCCGTCTGCCTTGTCATCTCACCTCCAGACAGGAACTGCCCACATAGTCTCATGCGTCTACTTGAGTTAAGAAGCACACTCCTAACCAATATCATTTTATGTCTTATAGTATTTGTCTAAAGAGTTGGCTTCAGGAATGGTTTTTGTTTTGGGCTAACAAAGAGTCCAGGGGCCACGACCCCTGGGGTCCCTCCAGTCTCAGTGAGACAATTAAGTCTCTTTACTAGAATTTGAGGTCTGCATCCCACTCTTCTCCTGCTCCATCAGAGATTCTCTGTTGTGTTCCCTGTCAGGGCAGTCGTTGGTGGTAGCCTTCAGGTACCATCTAGTTCTTCTGATCTCAGGCTGTTGGAGTCTCTGGTTTCTGTGGTCCTTTCTTTCTCTTGGGTTCATATTTTCCTTCTTTCTTTGGTGTTCTTCATTCTCCTTCGCTCCAGGTGGGTTGAGACCAACTGATGCATCTTAGATGTCCACTTCCTAGCATTTAAGATCCCAGACGCCACTCAACTCATCGGGTTGCAGAACGTTACTTTGTTATGCCAATTGAACTAAAGGTTCCCTAAAACAAAGGTCCCCAGACCATGGCACCTGCTACTCTGTCCTTTGAAGTATTTGGTTGTATTTAGGAAACGTCTTAGCTTTTGGAGTAGTCCAGTTGGCTGACTTACCCGATATTGTGTGTTATCCTTCCTTTCACATAAAATAGTTCTTGTCTACTATCTAATTAGTGAAAGTCCCTCTCTCTCATTCCCAGCCCACCCTTGTAGCCATCAAAGAATGTTTTCTTCTGTGTTTAAACCTTTTGTTGAGTTCTTATAGTAGTGGTCTCATACAATATTTGTCCTTTTGCGACTGACAAATTTCACTTAGCATAATACCTTCCAGATTCATCCAGGTTATGAGATGTTTCAGGGTGCCATTGTTTTCCTTTAACATTGTGTAGTATTCCATTGTATACATACACCATAATTTGTTTTTTCATTCAGCAGTTGATGGGTACCTTGGTTGTTTCCATCTTTTAACTATTGTAAACAGTGCTTCAAGGAACCTGGGTGCGCAAATATCTATTTGTGTGGAGGCTCTTATTTCTCTAGGATATATTCCAAGGCGTGGGATTGCTCTATTGTTTGGTAGCTCTATTTCTAGCTTTCTAACCACCAAAACCAAACCCAGAGTCGTCGAGTCGATTCCAACTCATAGTGACCCTATAAGACAGAGTAGAACTGCCCCATAGAGTTTCTAAGGAGTACCTGGAGGATTTGAACTACCGATCCTTGGTTAGCAGCCGTATCACTTAACCACTACACCACCAGGGTTTCCGAGCTTTCTAAAGAAGCACCAAATTGATTTCCAAGTGGTTGTACCATTTTACATTCCCACCAGCAGTGTATGAGAGTTCCAATCTCTCCGCAGCCTCTCCAACATTTATTATTTTGTGTTTTTTGAATTAATGCCAGTCTAGTTGGTGTGAGATGGAATCTCATCGTAGTTTTAATTTGCATTTCTCTAATGGCTAATGATCGAGAGCATTTTCTCATGTATCTGTTGGCTGCCTGAATATCTTCCTTAGTGAAATGTGTGTTCATATCCTTTGCCCACTTCTTGATTGGGTTGTTTGTCTTTTTGTGGTTGAGTTTTGACAGAATCATGTAGATTTTAGAGATCAGGCGCTGGTCGGAGATGTCATAGCTGAATATTCTTTCCCAGTCTGTAGGTGGTCTTTTTACTCTTTTGGTGAAGTCTTTAGATGAGCATAGGTGTTTGATTTTTAGGAGCTCCCAGTTATCTGGTTTCTCTTCAACATTTTTGGTAATGTTTTGTATTCTGTTTATTCCCTGTATTAGGGCTCCTAGGGTAGATCCTATTTTTTCTTCCATGATTTTTATCGTTTTAGTCTTTATGTTTAGGTCTTTGATCCACTTGGAGTTAGTTTTTGTGCATGGTGTGAGGTATGGGTCCTGTTTCATTCTTTTGCAAATGGATATCCAGGTATGCCAGCACCATTTGTTAAAAAGACTATTATTTGCCCAATTGACTGACACTGGTCCTTTGTCAAATATCAGCTGCTCATACGTGGATGGATTTATATCTGGATTCTCAATTCTGTTCCATTGGTCTATGTGCCTGTTGTTGTACCAGTACCAGGCTGTTTTGACTACTGTAGCTATATAATAGGTTCTGAAATCAGGTAGGGTGAGGCCTCCCACTTTCTTCTTCTTTTTCAGTAATGTTTTGCTTATCCGGGGGTTCTTTCCTTTCCATATGAAATTAGTGGTTTGTTTCTCTATCCCCTTAAAGTATGACATTGGTATTTGGATTGGAAGTGCATTGTATGTATAAATGGCTTTTGGTACAATAGACATTTTTACTATGTTAAGTCTTCCTATCCATGAGCAGGGTATGTTTTTCCACTTAAGTATGTCCTTTTGAATTTCTTGTAGCAGAGTTTTATAGTTTTCTTTGTATAGGTCTTTTACATCTTTGGTAAGATTTATTCCTAAGTATTTTATCTTCTTGGGGGCTACTGTGAATGGTATTGATTTGGTTATTTCCTCTTCGGTGTTCTTTTGGTTGATGTAGAGGAATCCAAGTGATTTTTGTATGTTTATTTTATATCCTGAGACTCTTCGAAACTCTTCTATTAGTTTCAGTAGTTTTCTGGAGGATTCCTTAGGGTTTTCCATGTATACGATCATGTCATCTGCAAATAGTGATAGCTTTACTTCCTCCTTACCAATCTGGATACCCTTTATTTCTTTGTCTAGCCTAATTGCCCTGGCTAGGACTTCAAGTACGATGTTGAATAAGAGCGGTGATAAAGGGCATCCTTGTCTGGTTCCCGTTCTCAAGGGAAATGCTTTCAGGTTCTCTCCATTTAGAGTGATATTGGCCGTTGGCTTTGCATAGATGCCCTTTATTATGTTGAGGAATTTTCCTTCAATTCCTATTTTGGTTAGAGTTTTTATCATAAATGGGTGTTGAACTTTGTCAAATGCCTTTTCTGCATCTATTGATAAGATCATGTGGTTTTTATCTTTTGTTTTATTTATGTGATGGATTACATTAATGGTTTTTCTGATATTAAACCAGCCTTGCATACCTGGTATAAATCCCACTTGATCAGGGTGTATTATTTTTTTGATGTGTTGTTGGATTATATTGGCTAGAATTTTGTTGAGGATTTTTGCATCAATGTTCATGAGGGATATAGGTCTAAAATTTTCTTTTTTTGTAATGTCTTTACCTGGTTTTGGTATCAGGGAGATGGTAGCTTCATAGAATGAGTTGAGTAGTATACCGTCTTTTTCTATACTTTGAAATACCTTCAATAGTAATGGTGTTAAGTCTTCTCTGAAAGTTTGGTAGAACTCTGCAGTGAAGCCATCTGGGCCAGGACTTTTTTTTGTTGGAAGTTTTTTGATTACCGTTTCAATCTCTTTTTTTGTTATGGGTCTATTTAGTTGTTCTACTTCTGAATGTGTTAGTTTAGGTAGGTAGTATTGTTCCAAGAATTTATCCATTTCTTCTAGGTTTTCAAATTTGTTAGAGTACAATTTTATGTAGTAATCTGATATGATTCTTTTAATTTCATTTGGTTCTGTTGTGATGTGGTCCTTCTCGTTTCTTATTCAGGTTATTTGTTTCCTTTCCTGTTTTTCTTTAGTCAGTCTAGCCAGTGGTTTATCAATTTTGTTAATTTTTTCAAAGAACCAGCTTTTGGCTTTGTTAATTCTTTCAATTGTTTTTCTGTTCTCTAATTCATTTCGTTCAGCTCTAATTTTTATTATTTGTTTTCTTCTGGTGGCTGATGGGTTCTTTTGTTGCTCATTTTCTATTTGTTCAAGTTGTCGGGACAGTTCTCTGATTTTGTCTCTTTCTTCTTTTTGTATGTGTGCATTTATCGATATAAATTGGCCTCTGAGCACTGCTTTTGGTGTGTCCCAGAGGTTTTGATAGGAAGTATTTTCATTCTCGTTGCGTTCTAAGAATTTCCTTATTCCCTCCTTGATGTCTTCTATAACCCAGTCTTTTTTCAGGAGGTTATTGTTCATTTTCCAAGTATTTGATTTCTTTTCCCTAGTTTTTCTGTTATTGATTTCTAGCTTCATTGCCTTGTGGTCTGAGAAGATGCTTTGTAATATTTCGATGTTTTGGATTCTGGAAAGATTTGTTTTATGACCTAATATGTGGTCTATTCTAGAGAATGTTCCATGTGCACTAGAAAAAAAAGTATATTTTGCAGCAGTTGGGTGGAGAGCTCTGTATAAGTCAATGAGGTCAAGTTGGTTGATTGCTGTAAGTAGGTCTTCCGTGTCTCTGTTGAGCTTCTTACTGGATGTCCTGTCCTTCTCCGAAAGTGGTGTGTTGAGGTCTCCTACTATATATATGGAGGTGTCTATCTCACTTTTCAATTCTGCTAAAATTTGATTTATGTATCTTGCAACCCTGTCATTAGGTGCGTAAATATTTGATATGGTTATGTCTTCCTGATCAATTGTCCCTTTTATCATTATATAGTGTCCTTCTTTATCCTTTGTGGCGGATTTAAGTCTAAAGTCTGTTTTGTCAGAAATTAATATTGCTACTCCTCTTCTTTTTTGCTTATTGATTGCTTGATATATTTTTTTCCATCCTTTGAGTTTTAGTTTGTTTGTGTCTCTAAGTCTAAGGTGTGTCTCTTGTAGGCAGCATATAGATGGATCGTGTTTTTTTATCCAGTCCGTGACTCTCTGTCTCTTTATTGGTGCATTTAGTCCATTTACATTCAGCGTAATTATAGATAAGTAAGTTTTTAGTGCTGTCATTTTGATGCCTTTTCATGTGTGTTGTTGGCCATTTCATTTTTCCACATGCTTTTTCGTGCTGAGACGTTTTTCTTAGTAGCTTGTGAGATCCTCATTTTCATAATGTTTAACTTTGTGTTTATTGAGTCGTTACGTTTTTCTTGGCTTTTTTCTTGAGTTATGGAATTGATATTCCTTTTTGTGGTTACCTTTTTATTTACCCCTATTTTTCTAAGTAAAAACCTAACTTGTATCCTTCTATATCGCCTTGTATCACTTTCCATCTGGCAGTTCAATGCCTCCTATATTTAGTCCCTCTTTTTGATTATTGTGATCATTTATCTATTGATTTCCATGATTTCCTGTCGTGTGTATTATTTTGTTTATTTATTTATTTTTTAGAATTAGTCTTAGTTTGTTTGTTTTTGTGCTTTCCCTATTTGAGTTGCGTTGATATCAGGACGTTCTGTTTTGTGACCTTGTATTGTGCTAGTACCTGATATTATTGGTCATCCGGCCAAACAATCTCCTTTAGCATTTCTTGCGGTCTTGGTTTAGTTTTTGCAAATTCTCTAAACTTGTGTTTATCTGTAAATATCTTAATTTCTCCTTCGTATTTCAGAGAGAGTTTTGCTGGATATATGATCCTTGGTTGGCAGTTTTTCTCCTTCAGTGCTCTGTATACGTCGTCCCATTCCCTTCTTGCCTGCATGGTTTCTGCTGAGTAGTCTGGATTTATTCTTATTGATTCTCCCTTGAAGGAAACCTTTCTTTTCTCCCTGGCTGCTTTTAAAATTTTCTGTTTGTCTTTGGTTTTGGCGAGTTTGATGATAATATGTCTTGGTGTTTTTCTTTTTGGATCAATCTTAAATGGGGTTCGATGAGCATCTTGGATACATATCCTTTCGTCTTTCATGATGTCAGGGAAGTTTTGTGTCAGGAGTTCTTCAACTATTTTCTCTGTGTGTTTCTGTCCCCCCTCCCTGTTCTGGGACTCCAATCACTCGCAAGTTATCCTTCTTGATAGAGTCCCACATGATTCTTAGGGTTTCTTCATTTTTTTAAATTCTTTTATCTGATTTTTTTTCAGCTATGTTGGTGTTGTTTCCCTGGTCCTCCAGAAGTCCCAGTCTACATTCTAGTTCCTCGAGTCTGCTCCTCTGACTTTCTATTGCGTTGTCAAATTCTGTAATTTTATTGTTAATCTTTTGGATTTCTACATGCTGTCTCTCTATGGATTCTTGCAATTTGTTAATTTTTCCACTATGTTCTTGAATAATCTTTTTGAGTTCTTCAACAGTTTTATCAGTGTGTTCCTTGGCTTTTTCTGCATTTATCCTAATTTCATTTGTGATATCTTTAAGCATTCTGTAAATTAGTTTTTTATATTCTGTATCTGATAATTCCAGGATTGTATCTTCATTTGGGAAAGATTTTGATTCTTTTGTTTGGGAGGTTGGAGAAGCTGTCATGGTCTGTTTCTTTATGTGGTTTGATATGGACTGCTGTCTCTGAGCCATCACTGGGAAACTAGATTTTCCAGGTAGTCAGCTAAAAAAAAATGCAGTCAGATCCCTATCTGAATTCTCCCTCTGGCTCCAGGTATTCGGATGTTAATGGGGCCGCCTGGGGAGGGTGGGGGAGGGAACTGAGAGCTAGGAGTGTAAAAAAAAAGAGTGTAGCACCACAGAATATAGAGCTGAACACCGCGTTCACGCTCCGCCCCCGTTTGCCAAAATCCGGGCGGGACAGGTCCCCTGCTAGGACGCTGCTTTCCTTGCTCGGATACCAGTCACTTCCTCCCGGGGACTTCTCCCTCCGGTGCGCGGCACCGCTCGCGGGCACTGGGTGGGCGTCTCCTGCACGAACGGGTGGGCCCGCCCCCAGGGTCTATTCAGGCAATTATAACTGGGCCCCGCAGTCACGCCCTGCCCGTGCGCGTGCCCAAATCCCAGCGGGACAACTTCCGGGTTGGGACGCTGCTTTCCCCATTCCGGAACCAGTCACTTCCTCCCAGGGACTTCTCCTTCCGGTGCGCCACACCTCTCGCGCGAACTGGGTGGGCGTCACCCGCACGGCCAGGTGGGCCCGCCCCCTGGGTCAATTCAGGGTAATAAAAATGGACCCCGTGCTCACGCCTCGCCTGGGCGCGTGCCCAGATCCCAGCGGAATGGCTCCCCGTCTGAGATGCTGCTTTCCCTGCTTTGAGAACAGTCACTTCCGGAGATTTCTCCCTCCGGTGTGCCGCGCCACACGCGCAGACTGGGTGTGCGTTCTCCCGCACGAACGTGTGGGCCCCGCCCCGGGGTCACTTTAGGGAAATATAGTTGCCCCCCCCCCGCTCGCGCCCTGTCGGCTTCTCGCCTAACTCCCGGCAGGACGGCACCCCAGCTGGGACGCTGTTCTCCCCACTCCCAGATCAGTCACTGCCTCCCGGGTGCTTCTCCCTCCTGCTGCGCCTCTACGCCGCCCGCGCCAACCAGCTAGACTTCCTCCTGGGATGGGTTCGGGGGGAAGGGGTGGGTCCCCTTTCTGTGCCGTCTGCCCCCCTGGGCTCTGCCCCAGATCGGGCTCCGAAGGTCACCTGCCTGGTACGCTGGCTCCTGGTTCTGAAAACAGTCGCTGTCTGCCCGTATTTGTTCATTTTCCGTCTCTAAGTCTGTGCTTGTTGTTCAGAGTTCGTAGATTGTTATGTATGTGATCGATTCCCTTGTTTTTCCGAGTCTTTGTTGCAAGAGGGATCTGCGGTAGCGACCACCTAGTCCGCCATCTTGGCCCCGCCCCCCGGGAGTCTTCCATATACTTTAAATCATTTCTAGACTGCTTATAATGCCTAATACAATGCAAATGCTATGTAAATATTTGTTATACAGTGTTGTTTAGGGAATAGTGACAAGACACGAGGTGAACGATGCTCAAACAACCAGTACTGAAGAGAGAGACTGAGGATCTGTGATGTGGTGGAAGGCTACAGCTAGCTGGGTATGCCTACACATCATTCCATTTGCATGGATTCAGTGTAGTCCTGGCACAATAACAATAATAATGTAGCCTCTATGATAAACCTGGAAAAGCTTCTCTGAAGAAGTAACATTTGAACTGAGTCCTAAATAGTTAGAAGGAGTAACTAAAGAACATTTTAAGCAGATGTAAAAGCAAAGGACGAGTGTTAAGTTTTACAATCTTAGAGTCCTAAAGAACAAATAGTCTGGGGAAAAAAAATGTGTTAGCAGATGAACATAGAAATAAAGGTAGGAAAAAAAAAAAAAGGTAGAAGCTGAGTTATATAGCATTTTTCAATCCCCGGTAAGAAATTTGAATTATCCAAAGTACTATGGGAATCCATGAAAGTGCTTTATATTTTCTGTAGAGAACACTTTCGCTGGTAGAATCTACCAGCCACTGCTTGAGACAGTTCTACTATTGCCTATAGGGTTACTATGAGCAGGAATCGATTCAAAGGCAAGGGGTTTGGTTTATTGCTTTTTGTTTCTTGGTTGGTTTATTTGTTTTACTAGAAAACAATCAAGGAATAATTAGAAATGCAAATACTGTAGAAAAACAGCATAGAGGTTGGTGGGTGTGCTAATGAATCTTTCAAGTCTTTAAATCACTTAAGGCTGTAAACCCAGCCTTGAAACAAGAATCAGATGAGATGGAAGCATATTAAGTAGATGTCTACTGCATTCTGGGATGGTATTTTATATTCTATATACATTTTTTTTATACATGTATATGTGTGTGTGTATATATATATAAAACATATACAAAAAAACCAAACCCACTGCCGTCAAGTCGATTCTGACTCATAGTGACCCTGTGGGACAGAGTAGAACTGCCCCATAGAGTTTCCAAGGAGCGTCTGGCAGATTTGAACTGCATTTGTCCCTTGGTATCAGAATTTTTTTTTTTTTTTTTTTTATCAGAGGTAGATTTTTTTCAGGACCCTCGCTGATACCAAAATCTGAAGATGCTCAAATCCATTTTACAAAATGGCGTAGTTTTTCATATAATATATACATATCCTCCAATATACTTTAAGCCATCTCTAAACATCTCTAGATTACCTATAATACCTAATGCAATGTAACTTCAATGTAAATAGTTGGTATACAGCACTGTATTGTTTAGGGATTAATGCCAAGACAAGGGGCAAACTGCTCAAACAATGAGTCCTGGAGAGAGAGACTGAGAATCTGTAAAATTCTGAGAGGCTATGTCAGGGAATGCCTACATATAAATTCATTTGCATGAATTTAGCATGGCACTCTGAGTGTGGCAAATTCAAATTTTGCTTTCTGGAACTTTTTTTTTTTTTCCTCTGTCTTCTGAGTTCATTTAATCTCAGATGGTTGAATCCGTGGATGCAGAATTCACAGATACAGAGGGTCAACTAGTATGTATATACATATATATATACGTATATATACTTTGTATTATGTATTAAAAATGGTAATTATATATATTTATTACATATGTATGTTTGTGTACATATGTGTATCTGTCTATCTATCTATTTGCCCTGGTAGTACAGTGGTTAAAGGACTCTGCAGATAACAAAAAATGGTCAACAGTTCAAACCCACCAGCCACTCTGCAGGAGAATGATGTGGCAATCTGTAAAGATTTACAGCCTTGGAAACCCTATGGGGCAATTCTACTTTGTTCTGTATGGTCTCTATGAGTTGGAATAGATTCATTGGCTATGGGTTTGGTTTTGGTATACACACACACACACACACACACACACACACACACACATATATATACATGTGTATAAAAAATTTTTTGTATATATGTGTTTATATGTATATATGCATATATAATTTTGGGTTTATATATGCATATGTACTGTGATGCAAACCCTGATGGCATAGTGGTTAAGTGCTACGGCTGCTAACCAAAGGGTTGGCAGTTCGAATCTGCCAGGCGCTCCTTGGAAACCATATGGGGCAGTTCTACTTTGTCCTATAGGGTCGCTATGAGTTTGAGTTGACTCGATGACACTGGGTTTGGTTGTATGTACTGTGAAGAATGGGAATTCCAGAGTACTTAGTTGTGCTCGTGAGAAAACTGTTTAGATACCACAATGCTACTACGGTTCAAAGAGAACAATGGGATACTGCATGATTTAAAGTCAGGAAAGGTATATGTCAGGGTTGTATTATTTCACCATACTTATTCAATCTGTATACTGAGCAAATAATCTGAAAGCTGGACTATATGGAGAAGAATGGGGCATCGAGATTGGAGAAAGACTCATAAACAACCTGCATTATGCAGATGACACTACCTTGCTTGCTGAAAGTGAAGAGGACTTGAAGCACTTACTGATGAACATCAAAGATTACATCTTTCAGTGAGGATTGCACATCAACATAAAGAAATCAAAATCCTCACAACTGGACCAATAAGCACTATCATGATAAAAAGAAAAGACTGAAGATGTCAAGGATTTCATTTTACTTGGGCCCACAATCAACACGCATAGAAGCAGCACTCAAGAAATCAAATGATATAGTGCAATGGGCAAATCTGCTGCAAAAGAACTCTTTAAGATGATGAGAAAGAAAGATGACACTTTGAAGGCCCCAATATCAAGATCCACATTTACTGCATTTTTATACATATGTATGTATATATGTCATATTTTGGCTCTTGTGGACTTGCTCTGATTTTCTTCAGTTTCAGATTGAACTTGCATATGAGCAGTTGATGGTCTTTCACAGTGGGCTCCTGGCCTTGTTCTGACTGATGATATTGAGCTTCTCCATCGTCTCTTTCCACAGATGTAGTCAATTTGATTTCTGCGTATTCTATCTGGTGAGGTCCATGTGTATAGTCGCCATTTACGTTGGTGAAAGAAGGTATTTCCAATGAGGAAGTCATTGGTCTTGCAAAATTCTATCATTCAATCTCTGGCATTGTTTCTATCACCAAGACCATATTTTCCAATGACTGATCCTTCTTCTTTGTTTCCAAATTTTGCATTCCAATTGCTAGTAATTATCAATGCATCTTGATTACATGTTCGATCAATTTCAGACTTCAGCAGCTGATAAAAATCTTCTATTTCTTCATCTTCAGCCCTAGTAGTTGGTGCATAAATTTCAATAATACTCATATTAACTAGTCTTCCTTGTAGGCGTATGGATATTATCCCATCACTGACAGCATTGTACTTCAGGATAGTTCTTGAAATATTCTTTTTGCTCAGACTACAGATTGAATAGATATGGTGAAAAGATGTGGTGATGTGGCATGGCTGAAAATGAAAAGAAACAGGTGCAAACATCCATTAATAACTGGAATGCAGAATGTGCGAAGTATGAATCTATGAAAATTGGAAACCATTACAAATGAAATGGAATGCATAAACAACAGTATCCTAGGCATTAGTGAGCTGAAATGGAACTGCTACTGGCCACTTTGAATTGCACAATCATATGGTCTACTATGTTGGGAATGAAAAATTCAAGAGGAGTGGCATTGCATTCATCCTCAAAAAGAACATTTTAAGATCTATCCTGAATTACAATAGGATAGGTATCCACACACAGTAAGATAATACCCACACACCTACAAAGAAGACCAGTTAATAAAACCCTTCAAATTTGTGCACCAAACACAAAGGCCAAAGATGAAGAAACTGAAGATTTTTAACAACTTCTGCTGTCTGAAATTGATCAAACATACAATCAGGATGCATTGATAATTACTGCTGATTGGAATGTAAAAGTTGGAAACAAAGAAGAGGGACTCACAGTTGTAAAAATATGGCCTTAGTGATAGAAACGATGCTGGAGATTGCATGGTAGAATTTTACAAGAACAACAGATTCTTCATTGCAAATACATTTTTCACCAACATAAATGGTGACTATACAGGAGGACCTTGCCAGATAGGACACACAGGAATCAGATTGACTACATCTGCGGAAAAAGATGATGGAAAAGCTCCACACCGTCAGTCAAAACAAGGTCAGGGGCAGACTGTGGAACAGACCTTCAATTGCTTGTATGATAGTTCAAGTTGAAACTGAAGAAAATTAGAACAAGTCCACAAGAGCCAAAGTATGATCTTGAGGTATATCCCACCTGAATTTAGAAATCATCTCAAGAATAGATTTGATGTTTTGAACACTAATGATCAAAGACCAGATAAGCTGTGGAATGACATCAAAGACATCATACATGAAGAAAGCAAGAGGTAATTAAAAAGACAGGAGAGAAAGAAAACACCAAAATGGATGTCAGAAGAGACTCTGAACCTTGGTTTTGAACATCAAGCAGCTAAAGCAAAAGGAAGAAATGATGAAGTAAAAGAACTGAACAGAAGATTTCAAAGAACAGCTCGAGAAGACAAAGTATTATAATAATATGTGCAAAGAGCTGGAAACAGAAAACCAAAAGGGCAAAACACACTTGGCATTTCTCAAGTTGCAAGAACTGAAGAAAAATTCAAGCCTCGAGTTGCAATAGTGTAGGATTCTATGGGAAAAATATTAAACGACGCAGGAGGCATTAAAAGAAGATGGAAGGAACACACAGAGTCATTATATCAAAAAGAACTGGTCAGCATTCAACTATTTCAAGAGATAGCGTACGATCAGGAACTAATGGTACTGAAGGAAGTCCAAGCTACACTTAAGGCATTGGCAAAAATCAAGGCTCCAGGAATGGACAGAATATCAACTGAAATGTTTCAACAAACGGATGCAGCCCTGGAAGTTCTCACTTGTCTCTGCCAAGACATTTAGAAGACAGCTACTGGCCAACCAACTGGAAGTGATCCATATTTATGCTTATTCCCGAGAAAGGTGAACAGACTGATGGCATAGTGGTTAAGTGCTATAACTGCTAACCTAAAGGTCGGCAGTTCGAATCTGCCAGGCACTCTTTGGAAACTCTATGGGACAGTTCTAGTCTTGTCTTGTACGGTCGGTATGAGCCAGAATTGACTCAACTGCAATGGGTTTGTTTTTTTTTTTTTTGGTCCAAGAAAGGTTATTCAGCCCAATGTGGAATTTATTGAAGGATATCATTAATATCACATGCAAGCAAATTTTGCTGAAGATCATTCAAAAGAGGCTGCAGCAATATATCAAGGGAACTCCCAGAAATTCAAGCTGGATATAGAAGAGGATGTGGAACGAGGGATATCGTTGCTGATGTCAGATGGATCCTGGCTGATAGCAGAGAATACCAGAAGAATATTTACCTGTGTTTTATTGACTATGCAAAGGTGTTCGACTGTGTGGATCATAACAAATTTTGGATAACTTTTTGAAGAATGGGAATTCCAGAACGCTTAATTCTGCTCATGAGGTGTCTGCACAAAGATCAAGAGGCAGTTTTTCCAACAGAACAGGGGGATACTTTCAATTCAGGAAAGGTATGCATCAGGGATGTATCCTTTCACCTTATCTATTCAATCTGTATGCCAAGCAAATAATTTCTTGTAGTAACAGAGTTGTTATTACCAAAAAACAAACCCAGAATCTTATCCTAAGAGTGGCTGAATTACGATGCCAACTCAATTACCAACCTTGAGAGGTGTCTGAAGTTAAAGGGAAGGCATTGATTAGGCAGAAATGGAATCCTGAAACTTGAGATGCAGACATATGGCTAGATCATCAGGAAGCTGGAGAAGCTGAGCCCCTAAATTTCATTGAATCATTCCTACCAATAGAACAAGCCCTCTCACTCCTATCTGAAGAGATGACTTCCTGCTTGTCTGCTAAACCACCCTCCCCAGTAGAACCATTTCCCCCTCCACCCCCATCTAATGAGATTAACCCAGCTTTGTCTAAAGAGCCTTTGTCTGGGTTATTGCCTGGGGCATCAAGCAAGGCAGATGCTTTACAACACAATGCTGAATGTTCTCAAAACACTTCTCCACCACTGATTTGGGCTACTAGACCAATAACTAGACTTAAGGTGAAGTACAAAGTGTGACTGAGGAGGAGATAAGCTAAGCTACACTCTAAAAGAACTGCTTTATGTTTTCTAATATGTATGAATGGAAACCTGGGCAATATGTGTGGGAATAGCTACAAAGGTATGGGATAATTGTGCAAGGAACATAAAGATGGATCAGTCTGAGTGTATTGATATGGGCATCCTAAGCAAAGATTTTTCATTCGGCATTTCAGCTTGAGAAGTTAGGAAAAGAATCTAGCAGTTTAGTTGGTTGGGTTTCTGAAGCATGGATTACTCCGAGGCCTATGCTAAATCAGGTTGAAGTACCAGACTTGCCTTGGCATACTGTAGATGAAGTTATCCAAAGATTTAGAGAAATTGGCACATTAGATGGGTTTATCAGGTTTGACTCACAGACCCACACATGGAGTGGCCAGGGAAAATATCTTTTACTGCAACGGTGAAGCACAAATTTGTGAAGAAAGCCTCAGCATCCTTGAAGACTGCTGTGATTGCTATTTTATGGAAGTCAGATTTGCCAGTGGGAACTGCCCTAATGGACTTCAGACACCCAACTACAATGAGGTTGATTGGACTCTTTGGTGGTAAAGGCCAAGTGTCGGCACTCAATCCACAAAGACAAAGTGGGTGTAACTACTGTAATGGACAGCAGAGTCAAAGCAGTAATCGAAATAGTCTGATTTGTATGAGCTTACATTTTGGTTACTTAGTTATATTGTTCCTAGGGGTAACATTGACGGAAAACCTACTAAATATTTACTTGATCTGTACAAGCCGACGAATTCTAGATCAAGTGAACAGCAGTCTAACTCGAATCTCCAGAACAGAGAATCACAACCCCTCAATCAATTCCCAGACTTGAGTGAGTTTAAAGACTTACAACCCCCTGAATGAAAGGGAGGCCAGGCCCCCTTGAGGAAGGACTCCAATACACTGTCAAAAACTTACACTGTTAATTTTTCTCCCAGCCTTTCTCAAAGGGATCTATGGTCTTTTATGAGAGTGACTGTCCATTGTGGAAAAGGAGATAATCAGACTTTTCTGGGGATTACTGGATATTGGCTCTGAACTGACACTAATTCCTGGAGACACAAAATGTCACTGTGGCCCACAAGTCAGAGTGGGGCATATGGAGGTCAGATTATTAATGGAGTCTTAGCTCATGTCCATCATACAGTATGTCCAGTGACTCCCTGAACCCATTCTTTAGTGATTTCCCCAGTTCAGGAATGCATAATTCGAGTAGATATACTCAGCAACTGGCAGAACCTCCACAATGGATCCCTGATAAATGGAGTTAGGGCTATTACAGTAGGAAAAGCCAAGTGGAAACCATTAGAATTACCCCTGCCCAGGAAAATGGTAAACCAAAAGCAATACCTCATTCCTGGAGGGACTGAAGAGATTACTGCCACCATCAAGGACTTGAAGGATGCAAGGGGGTTATTCCCACCACATCACCCTTCAACTTGCCTCTTTGGGTTGTGCAAAAAACAGATGTATCTTGGAGAATGGCAATGAATTACAGAAAGCTTAACCAGGGAGTGACTCCAGGTACAGCTGCTATTCCAGATGTGGTTTCACTGCTTGAGCAAATTAATACATCTCCTGGAACCTGGTATGCAGTTATTGATCTGACCAATGCCTTTTTCTCCATACCTGTTTTGAAGGACCATCAGAAGCAGTTTGCCTTCAGCTGACAAGGCCAGCAATACTATAGTTGCCTACTTCAGGGCTAAATCAATTCTCCAGCCCTGTGTCATAATTTAGTCCTCAGAGACCTTGATCACCTTTTCCTTCCACAAGACGTCACACTGGTCCATTGCATTGATGACATTATGCTTATTGGGCCAATAAGGAAGACATGCCAATGACTTATTGGTAAAACATTTGTGTGTTAGAGGGTGGGAAACTAGTCCCACAAAAATTCAGGCACCTTCCACCTCAGTGAAAATTCTATGGGTCCAGTGGTCTGCGGTATGTCAAGATATTCCTCATAAAGTAAAGAATAAGTTATTGCATCAGGCCTCTCCCACAACTAAAAAGTAAGCACAACACCTAGTGGGCCTCTTTGGATTTTACAGGCAACATATTCCTCATTTGGGCATGCTATTTTTTTTTTATTGAAGACTATTTATCAAGTGACTCGAACAGCTACAAGTTTTTAGCAGGGCCCAGAACAAAATTAGACTCAAACAGGTTCAGGCTGCTGTGCAAGCTGCTCTGCCACTTGGGCCACATGAACCAACTGATCCAAAGAAGCTTGAAGTGTCTGCTGCAAATATAGATGCTGTTTGGAGACTTTGGCAGGCCCCTATTGGTGAATCACAACACAGACCATTAGGATTTTGGAGTAAAGTTCTACCATCCACTGTAGATAACTACTGTCCTTTTGAGAAACAGCTTTTGGCTTGTTACCTGGCCTTAATAGAGACTGAATGCTTAATCATGGGACACCAAGTCACCATGCAGCCTGAGCTGCATATCATGAACTGGTTGTTGTCTGACCCACAAAGTCATAAATTTGGATGTGCATAGCAATACTCCATCATTAAATGGAACTGGTATCTATGAGACTGGGCCCAAGCAGGACCTGAAGGCACAAGTAAGTTCCATGAGCAAGTGGCCCAAATGCCTATGGTCTCCACTCCGGCTGCATTGCCTTCCATCTCCCTGTCTTCACCTATGGTCTTATGGAGAGTTCCTTATGACCAATTGACTAAGGAAGAGCAATCTCCTCTCTGATTTACAGATGGTTCTGGGTGATATGCAGGCACCACTTGAAAGTACACAGCCACAGCGCTACAGCCTCTTTCTGGGCCCTCGTGCCACCAAGAATGAAAAGAGAAAGAGAAATAAAAAAGTACACAAGTTGGAAAGGAAGATGTAAAACTGTATTTGCAGATGACATGATCTTATACATAGAAAACCCTAAAGACTACACAAGAAAACTACTGGAACTAATAAAAGAATTTAGCAACTTTGCAGGGTACAAGAGCAACACACAAAAATCAGTTGTGTTCCTCTACACTAACAAAGACGGCTTCAAAAAAGAAATCAAGCAAACAATACCGTTTACATTAGCTCCCAAATTGACAAAATACCTAGGAATTAATTTAACTAGGGATATAAAAGAATTATAAAATGAAAAATTACAAAACACTACTACAGGCGACTAAAAGAAACTTACGTAAATGGAAATACATCTAGTGCTCATGGATTGTTAGACTTAATACAGTGAAAATGTCAATTCTATCAAAGCAATCTTTAGATACAATGCAAACCCAATAAAAACCCAACGACATTCTTTACGGAAATGGAAAAACTGATGATCAACTTCATATGGAAGGGAAAGAAAACCCTGATAGACAAAGCAATGTTGTAGAAAAAGAACAAAGCAGGAAACCTCACACTCCTCAATATTAAAACATACTATGCAGCTGCTTTAATCAAAACAGCCTAGTATATGTTCAAAAATGACATATAAACCAACGGACTAGAATTGAGAACTTAGAATTGTACCCAGCCATCTATGGAAAACTGGCTTTTGAAAATGAGTAAAAGTCCATTTAGTGGGGCAGAAACAGTCTCTTTAATAAATGGTGCTGGCAAAACTGAATATTCACCTGCAGGAAATGAAACAGGACCCATAATCACACCACACACAAAAAGTAACTCAAAATGGGTCAAACACCTAAATGATAAAGCTAATACCATGAACTTTCATGGAAGAACACAGAGGGACAAACGTGGGACCTAAGCTTTTATATAAATAGAATAACAAACATAACAAATACATGAATAGAAGACGACAAAAGAGATAAATGGGACGTCAAAAAAACTAGAAACTTATGGTTATCAAAAGACTTTATTAAAAGAGTAAATAGACAGCTGAGAGATGGCAAAAAATCTTGGGAAACAACTTACTGGATAAAGGTATAACCACTAAAATCTGTAAAAAGTTGCAACAAGTCAACAGCAAAAAAGACAAACAACCCATTTACAAAAAGGGAAAAGGAAATGAGCAGAAAGCTCACCTGGGTTTATTCAAACATGCAAAAAATATATGAGAACATGTTCACAATCATTGGACATTAGAGATATACACCCAAAACTGCAATGAGATACCATCTTACCCCAGCTAAAATGGCATTGATTAAAAAAAATAAAATGACAACAACAAAACAGATAACAAATGTTGGCAAAATCATGGGGAAAATGTAATCCATACCCATTGATGGTGGGACTGCAAAATGGTACATCTATGAAAAATGGTGTGCTGCTTGCACACACACACACAAAAAAAAAACTAGAAATAGAGCTAGTCCATGATTCAGGATTCGATGGGAAAAATATTAAATGAAGTAGGAAGCATCAAAAGAAGATGGAAGGAATACACAGAGTCATTATACCAAAAAAAAAGCTGGTTGACTTTTCACCATTTCAGGGCGTAGTATATGCTCAGAAATCTATGGTACTGAAGGAAGAAGTCCAAGCTGCATTGTAGGTTTTACGCACTGGGAAAACAAGGCTCCAGGCATTGACAGAATACCAGTTGAGATGTTTCAAAATATGGATGCAATCCTGAAAGCGTTCAATCGTCTATGCCAAGAAATTTGGAAGATAGCTACTTGACCAACCTACTGGAAGAGATCCATATTTACGCCTATTCCCAAAAAAAGGTGATTCAACCTACTGTGAAAATTATCTAACGATATCATCAATATCATTTGCAAGTAAAATTTTGCTGAAAATCATTCAAAAGTGGTCATAGCAGTAGTTTCAATTTGAATGTTAATTAATGTTTATGGATGTTCACTTTTGTAAAGTACTTTCAGGTATCATTTGATCAGTTCTATTTTGAATTATTTGTCTTTATTCTTATTTGACTTTTTTTATATTAGCGATATAATCTCTTTGACCATTATATATCTTAAAACTATTTTCCCATTCATTGCCATTACTTTTCACTCCATAAATGTCCTTTGATAAATACCAATCTAAATTTTAATTAAGTCAAATAAACTAATTTTAAGAAACAAAAGTGTTCATGAATGAACAGATATAGTTTCCAACATTTACAACAAAGAAAGGACTTCCATTTCTGGTTAAGTTTCAGTGGCTCACGGAAAGTCAAATTCCTGCTTCAGGCACTAGAAAATTCTGGGTACATGTTTAAGGATCTTTAGAGATATGAAATAGCTGTGAAAGAAGAAAAGAATGATGAGAATTTAAAAGTGAAAACTCATTAATCAGAGAACGACAGCCCACTTCATGATTCAAACTTAATTGGCTTACAATCTTTTGCAATTACAAACAATGCTGCAATATAGATCTATTGGATAATTTCATATATGTGCATGTTTTATTGATTCAAAGACTAAATAAACAAAAGACCCATTGCTGTTAAATTGATTCTGATTCATGGTGACCCCATATGTTACAGAGTAGAACAGCTCTACAGAGTTTTCTTGACTGTGCCCTTAATGGAAGCAATCATTGCTCTTTATTCTGCTGTGTTGCAGAATGGGTTCAAACTGCCAAACTTTAGATTATTATTTGTTGTTGTTGTTAGGTGCCGTCGAGTCGGTTCTGACTAATAGCAACCCTTGCACAACAGAACGAAACACCGCCCAGTCCTGCGCCATCCTTACAATCACTGTTATGCTCGAGCTCATTGTTGCAGTCACTGTGTCAATCCACCTTGTTGAGGGTCTTCCTCTTTCCCGCTGGCGCTGTACTCTGCCAAGCATGATGTCCTTCTCCAGGGACTGATCCATCCTGACAACATGTCCAAAGTATATAAGACGCAGTCTCTCCATCTTTGCCTCTAAGTAGCATTCTGGTCGCACTTCGTCCAAGACAGATTTGTTCGTTCTTTTGGCAGTCCGTCGTATATTCAATATCCTTTGCCAACACCACAATTCAAAGGTGTCAACTCTCCTTTAGTCTTCCTTATTCATTGTCCAGCTTTCACATGCATATGATGTGATTGAAAATACCATGGCTTGGGTCAGGCACACCTTAGTCTTCAGGGTGACATCTTTGCTCTTCAACACTTTGAAGAGGTCCTTTGCAGCAGATTTGCCCAATGCAATGCGTCTTTTTATTTCTTGACTGCTGCTTCCATGGCTGTTGATTGTGGATCCAAGTAAAATGAAATCCTTCAAAACTTCAATCTTTTCTCTGTTTGTCATGATCTTGCTCATTGGTCTAGTTGTGAGGATTTTTGTTTTCTTTATGTTGAGGTGTAATCCATACTGAAGGCTATAGTCTTTGATCTTCATTAGTAAGTGCTTCAAGTACTCTTCACTTTCAGCAAGAAAGGTTGTGTCATCTGCATAACACAGGTTGTTAATGAGTCTTCCTCCAATCCTGATGCCCCATTCTTCTTCATATAGTCCAGATTCTCGTATTATTTGCTCAGCATACAGATTAAATAGGTATGGTGAAAGAATACAACCCTGATGCACACCTTTCCTGAGTTTAAACCAATCAGTATCCCCTTGTTCTGTCCGAACAACTGCCTCTTGATCTATGTAAAGGTTCCTCATGAGCACAATTAAGTGTTCTGGAATTCCCGTCCTTCGCAGTGTTATCCATAGTTTGTTGTTATCCACACAGTTGAATGCCTTTGCATAATCAATAAAACACAGGTAAACATCCTTCTGGTATTCTCTGCTTTCAGCCAGGATCCATGTGACATCAGCAATGATAGCCCTGGTTCCACGTCCTCTTCTGAAACCATCCTGAATTTCTGGCAGTTCCCTGTTGATATACCACTTCAGCCATTTTTGAATGATCTTCAGCAACATTTTGCTTATGTGTGACATTAATGATATTGTTCTATAACTTCCACGTTCAGTTGGGTCACCTTTCTTGGGAATAGGCATAAATATTAGTAGTGGAACACAAACCCCTTATGCCACCAAAGACTAGATACAATTGTGATATTAGTCAATGGTATCCAATTTCTCTCCACAGGACTTGAAGCGTTTTGTATTTTACAATCCGTATATAAAAAATGCGTGTTCTATAGTGGAAAAATTAATAAGCTGCAAGAATTCACAGAGAGACAGCATTCAGAAATCCAAAAGATTAACAGTAGAATTACAGAATTAGACAACTCAATAGGGAGTCAGAGGAGCAGACTCGAGCAATTGGAATGCAGAGTGGGGGACGTGGAGGATAAAGCAATTGACACCAATATAAGTTGAAGAAAAATCAGATAAAAATAAAAAAAAAAAATGAAGAAACCCTAATAATTATGTGGGACTCTATCAAGAAGAATAACTTGCGTATGATTGGAGTTCCAGAACAGGGAGGGATAACAGAAAATACAGAGAGAATAGTTGAAGATCTGTTGGCAGAAAACTTCCCTGACATCATGAAAGCTGAAAGGATATCTATCCAAGATGCTCATCGAACCCCATATAAGATTGATCCAAAAAGAAAATCACCAAGACATATTATCATCAAACTTGCAAAAACCAAAGATAAAGAGAAAATTTTAAAAGCAGCCAGGGATAAAAGAAAGGTCTACTACAAAGGAGGATCAATAAGAATAAGTTCAGACTACTCAGCAGAAACCATGCAGTCAAGAAGGCAATGGGATAACATATATAGAGCACTGAAGGAGAAGAACTGCCAGCCAAAAATCATATATCCAGCAAAACTCTCTCTCAAATATGAAGGTGAAATTAAAACATTTACAGATAAACACAAGATTAGAGAATTTGCGAAAACCAAACCAAAAAAAAAAAAGCCAAAGCTACAAGAAATACTAAAGGAAATTGGTCAGAAAATCAATAATATCAGATACCATCACAACACAAGGTCACAGAACAGAACATCCTGATATCAACACAAAAAGGCAAATCACAAAACAAATTAAGATTAATTTTAAAAAGAAAAAAATGCTTAAAACCGGGAATCATTGAAGTCATCATGTAAAATATCACAATAATCAAAAAGAGGGACTGAACACAGGAGACATACAACTGCCATATGGAGAGGAAAACAAGGCAATATAGGACGATACAAGTTAGGTTTTTACTTAAAAAAATAGAGGTATATACTAAGGTAACCACAAAGAGGTATAACAACTCCATAACTCAAAACAAAAACCAAGAAAAACATAATGACTCAGCAAACATAAACTCAACTACTATGAAAATGAGGAACACACAAATTACAAAGAAAAACATCTCAGCACAAAAAAGTAAGTGGAGAAATGAAATTGTCAACAACACACACAAAAAGGCATCAAAATGAGAGCACTAAACACATACTTACCTATAATTACTCTAAATGAAAATGGACTAAATGCACCAATAAAGAGACAAAGAGTCTCAGACTGGATAAAGAAACACGATCCATCTATATGCTGCCTACAAGAAACACACCTTAGACTTAGAGACACAAACAAACTAAAACTCAAAGGATGGAAAAAAATATATCAAGCAAACAACAATCAAAAAAGAACAGGAGTAGCAATATTAATTTCTGACAAAATAAACTTCAGAGTTAAATCCATCACAAAGGATAAAGAAGGACACTACATAATGATTAAAGAGACAATTGACCAGGAAGATATAACCATATTAAATATTTATGCACCTAATGACAGGGCTCCAAGATACATAAAACAAACTTTAACAGACCTGAAAAGTGAGATAGACACCTCCACAATTGTAGTAGGAGACTTTAACACACCACTTTCGGAGAAGGATAGGACTTCCAGTAAGAAGCTCAATAGAGACAGGAAAGACCTAATTGCTACAATCAACCAACTTGACCTCATAGACTTATACAGAGCTCTCCACCCAACTATTGCAAAGTATACTTTTTTTTTTCTAGCGCACATGGAATATTCTCTAGAATAGACCACATATTAGGTCATAAAACAAACCTCTGCAGAATCCAAAACATCGAAATATTACAAAGCATCTTCTCAGACCATAAGACCATAAGAGTGGAAATCAATAACAGAAAAATCAGGGAAAAAAATCATATATTTGGAAACTGAAAAATATCCTGCTCAAAAAAAGACTGGGTTATACAAGACATTAAGGAGGGAATAAAGAAATTCATAGAATGCAATGAGAATGAAAACACTTTCTCTCAAAACCTCTGGGACACAGCAAAAGCCATACTCAGAGGTCAATTTATATGGATAAATGCACACATACATAAAGAAGAAAGAGCCACAATCAGAGAACTGTCCCTACAACTTGAACAAAAAGAAAGCGAGCAACAAAAGAATCCATCAGGCACCAGAACAAAACAAATAATAAAAATTAGAGCTGAACTAAATGAATTAGAGAACAGAAAAACAATTGAAAGAATTAAAGCCAAAAGCTGGTTCTTTGAAAAAATTAACAAAATTGATAAACCATTGGCTAGACTGACTAAAGAAATACAGGAAAGGAAACAAATAACCTGAGTAAGAAACGAGATGGGCCATATCACAACCGACCCAACTGAAATTAAAAGAATCAAATCAGATTATTGCGAAAAATTGTACTCTAACAAATGTACAAGCCTAGAAGAAATGGATGAATTCCTAGAAAAACACCACCTACCTAAACTAACACAATCAGAAGTAGAACAACTAAATAGACCCATAACAAAAAAAGAGATTGAAAAGGTAATCAAAAAACTCCCAACAAAAAAAAGCCCTGGCCCAGACGGCTTCACTGCAGAGATCTACCAAACTTTCAGAGAAGAGTTAACACCACTACTACTAAAGGTATTTTAAAGCATAGAAAATGATGGAATAGTACCTAACTCATTCTATGAAGCCACCGTTTCCCTGATTCCAAAACCAGGTAAAGATGCTTCAAAAAAAGAAAATTATAGATCTATATCCCTCATGATCATACATGCAAAAATCCTCAACAAAATTCTAGCCAATAGAATACAACAACATATCAGAAAAATAATCCACCACGACCAAGTGGGATTTATACCAGGTATGCAAGGTTGGTTTAATATTAGAAAAACCATTAATGTAATCCACCATATAAATAAAACAAAAGACAAAAACCACATGTCCTTATCAATTGATGCAGAAAAGGCATTTGACAAAGTCCGACACCCATTCATGATAAAAAACTCTCAGCAAAATAGGAATTGAAGGAAAATTCGTCAACATAATAAAGGACATCTATACAAAGCCAACAGCCAACATCATTCTAAATTGAGAGAGCCTGAAAGCATTTCCCTTGAGAACAGGAAACAGACAAGGATGCCCTTTGTCACCGCTCTTATTTAACATTGTGCTAGAGGTCCTAGCCAGAGCAATTAGGCTAGACAAAGAAATAAAGGGCATTTGGATTGGCAAGGAAGAAGTCAAATTATCTCTATTTGCAGATGACATGATCTTATACACAGAAAACCCTAAGGATTCCTTCAGAAAAATACTGAAACTAATAGAAGAGTTTGGCAGAGTCTCAGGTTATAAGATAAACATACAAAATCACTTGGATTCCTCTACATCAACAAAAAGAACATCGAAGAGGAAATCACCAAATCAATACCATTCACAGTACCCCCAAGAAGATAAAATACTTAGGAATAAATCTTACCAAAGATGTAAAAGATCTATATGAAGAAAACTACAAAGTACTAGTGCAAGAAACTAAAAGAGACCTACATAAGTGGAAAAACATACCTTGCTCATGGATAGGAAGACTTAACATAGTGAAAATGTCTATTCTACCAAAAGCCATCTATATATACAATGCACTTCCAATCCAAATTCCAATGACATTTTTTAATGTGATGGAGAAAGAAATCACCAACTTCATATGGAAGGGAAAGAAGCCCTGGATAGGTAAAGCATTACTGAAAAAGAAGAAGAAAGTGGGAGGCCTCACTCTACCTGATTTTAGAACTTATTATATAGCCACGGTAGTCAGAACAGCCTGGTACTGGTACAACAACAGGCACAAAGACCAATGGAACAGAATTGAGAACCCACATATAAATCCATCCACATACGAACAGCTGATATTTGACAAAGGACCAGTGTCAGTTAATTGGGGAAAAGTCTTTTTAACAAATGGTGCTGGCATACCTGGATATCCATTTGCAAAAAAATGAAACAGGATCCATACCTCACACCATGCACAAAAACTAACTCCAAGTGGATCAAAGACCTAAACATAAAGACTAAAACGGTAAAGATCATGGAAGAAAAAATAGGGACAATGTTAGGAGACTTAATACAAGGCATAAACAGAATACAAAACATTATCAAAAATGACAAAGAGAAACTAGATGACTGGGAGCTCCTAAAAATCAAACACCTATGCTCATCTAAAGACTTCACCAAAAGAGTAAAAAGAGCACCTACAGATTGGGAAAGAATTTTCAGCTATGACATCTCCGACCAGCACCTGATCTCTATAATCTATATGAACCTGTTAAAACTCAACTACAAAAAGACAAACAACCCAGTCAAAAAGGGGGCAAAGGATATGAACATACACTTCACTAAAGAAGATATTCAGGCAGGTAACAGATACATGAGAAAATGCTCTCGATCATTAGCCATTAGAGAAATGCAAATTAAAACTTCGATGAGATTCCATCTCACTCCAACAAGGCTGGCATTAATCCAAAAAACACAAAATAATAAATGTTGGAGAGGCTGCGGAGAGATTGGAACTCTTATACACTGCTGGTGGGAATGTCAAATGGTACAACCACTTTGGAAATCTATCTGGCATTTTCTTAGAAAGTTAGAAATAGAACTACCATACAACCCAGAAATCCCACTCCTCGGAATATACCCTAGAGAATAAGAGCCTTTACATGAACAGATATATGCACACCCATGTTTATTGCAGCTCTGTTTACAATAGCAAAAAGGTGGAAGCAACCAATGTGTCCATCAACGGATGAATGGTTAAATACATTATGGTATATTCACACAATGGAATACTACGCATCAATAAAGAACAGTGACGAATCTGTGAAGCATTTCAGAACATGGAGCAACCTGGAAGTCATTATGCTGAGTGAAATTAGTCAGAGGCAAAAAGACAAATATTGTATAAGACCACTATTATAAGATCTTGAGAAATAGTATAAACTGAGAAGAACACATTCTTTTGTGGTTACGAGAGGGGAAAGGGAGGGAGGGTGGGAGAGATTTATTTACTGATTAGTTAGTAGATAAGAACTACTTTAGGTGAAGGGAAGGACAATACTCAATACATGGAAGGTCAGCTCAACTGGACTGGACCAAAAGCAAAGAAGTTTCTGGGATAAACTGAATGCTTCAAAGGTCAGTGGAGCAAGGGCGGGGGTTTGGGGACTATGGCTTAAAGGGACTTCTAAGTCAATTGGCAAAATAAATACTATTATGAAAACATTCTGCATCCCACTTTGAAGTGTGGCATCTGGGGTCTTAAATGCTAACAAGCAGCCATCTATGATACATCAATTCGTCTCAACCCACCTGGATCAAAGGAGAATGAAGAACACCAAGGTCACACGATAACCATGAGCCTAAGAGACAGAAAGGGCCTCATGAACTAGAGACTTACATCATCCTGAGAACAGAAGAACTAGATGGTGCCTGGCCACAACTGATGACTGCCCTGACAGGGAGCACAACGGAGAACCCCTGAGGGAGCAGGAGAACAGTGGGATGCAGACCCCAAATTCTCATAAAGACCAGACTTAATAGCCTGACTGAGACTAGCAGAACCCCGGTGGTCATGGTTCCCAAACCTTCTGTTGGCCCAGGACAGGAACCATTCCCGAAGACAACTCATCAGACATGGAAGGGACTGGACAATGGGTTGGAGAGAGATGCTGATGAAGAGTGAGCTACTTGTATCAGGTGGACGCTTGAGACTGTGTTGGCATCTTCTGTCTGGAGGGGAGATAGGAGGGTAGACACGGTTAGAAACTGGCAAAATTGTCACGAAAGGAGAGACTGGAAGGAGGGAGTGGGCTGACTCATTAGGGGGAGAGTAAATGGGAGTATGTAGTAAGGTGCATATAAGCTTATATGTGACAGACTGACTTGATTTGTAAACTTTCACTTATAGCACAATAAAAATTATTTTAAAAATGCATGTTCTCCCAAGATATCATATATTCTTTATAAAATGTATTCTGTGCTGTTTAAAATTTCACTTTTTTTTATGAGATTGGATATCTTTTCATACATTTAAGGGATGATTAAACTGTTATATGTTTTCTCCATTTTTCTGTTTATATTTTTCACTTCTCATTGATATTTAAGAATACTTATAAGGGAAATTAGCACTTCATCTGAGGTATGACTTACAGGTGTTTTCCCCACTTTATTATATTTTCGCATGACTTTTGGTGCTTTTTTTTTAATGTGTGGAAATATTTGCTTTTACATAGTTAATTATTTTTCATTGATTTTTGTCCTGAATTCTAAAATTTTAGTCTTAACTTGACAAATCTTCCTTATCCTAAACTTGTATTTTAAAAAATCTTTGTCTTAGAATTGTTTATTGTTTAGTTTTAAAGAATATTTAAACTAGTGTACCATTTGGAGTGTTTCCTGCTGTAGTATGAAGTATTAACAAAAACGTATCTTTTTTTTCTCAAAGACTGTCCAAGTATCCCAATAATATTTCCTTTAAAATTCCATATTTCACCTATTTCTTTTCCTATTCTTATTATATGACATATTCTCATGTGCTTTTGGTTTCCATTTATGCCATAAGAAAATCTTGCTATTTATGCGTGATACCCCAAAAAAGCGAACCCGTTGTCATCAAGACAATGCTAACTCATATCGACCCTATAGAACAGAGTAGACCTGCTCTATAGGGTTTCCAAGGAGTGACTGGTGGATTCAAATTTCCAAACTTTTAGATTCGCAACTGAGCTCTTAACCGCCACGCAACAAGTACTCCACATGCAGTTGTGGAATTTTAGGATTTGCTTTTAGCTTAGTTACTTCAGGGCTGTGCACCAACTGTGGCTCGGGCCTGGCTGGCATTCCACCCCATTGTGCTCTGTCACACCTGATTCCCGTGGAAGGCCTTTCTCACCGCCCACTCTTCATACGTCTTCCATGTTTTCAAGGTTATAATTCCTGATACCTTTCAATTAACTTCCCTAATCAATTTCACATAATGTCCCTGGAGGAGGACATCATGCTTGGTGAAGTAGAGGGTCATCAAAACAAAACAAAAAAAAACGCTCAACGAGATGGACTGAAACAACAGGATCAAGCATAATAATAGTAAACATGGTGCAGGACCAGGCAGTGTTCCCTTCTGTGCTACATAGGGTCGCTATGAGTCAGAACTGACTCGATGGCACCTAACAACAACAATCACTCTCTGATATTATAATACTAGAGGGTTTCCCTCTTGTGGAGATGATAGATAGATGATAGATAGATAGATAATTTACACAACCTTTACATTTTGTTTTACATTAGTAGTGAAATATATATATATATATATATACATATATACTATTAACCTCAAAGTTGTGGGTAATTATAAACCCTTAGAAATCACTGCTTAATAATAGGAAGTAACATCCTGTTTTTATAAAGAGAAATTTGACTTCAAGACAATATTCCTAAATTATCTGTCTTAGGCTAGGTTCTCTACAGAAATAAAACCAGTGAACCATATATATATAATATGTATATATATGTGTATGTGTATATATATAGATATACATATATATGTATATATACACATTTTAGAGAGAAAAAGAGAGATTAATTTCAAGGAAATTAATCATCCGGTTGTAGAGCTTGCAAGTCCCTGGGTCAGGCATCAGGGGCTGATGAACCCAACATCCACAGAGGGCAGGCTGCTGGCTCACAGCAGGGAAGACTGAGAAATCTAAGATCAGCTGATAAGGTGGGAGACTGCTGGCCCAAATACCAAGAACTGGAAGTAAGGTACTGATAAGCCAAATGCAGGATCCAGGGCAGAGCAAAAGCCAGTGAACTTTGCCAGAAAGTCCACATATATTGGATGCAGGCCACACCCCCAAGGAAACACCCTTTCAACTCATTGGCTACCTACAGCAGCTCCCATCATGGATGTGATCATATCATATCAGATCTCATCATGGAGGTGATTATATCATTATATGACTGCCAAAATATTCCATAATTGCCAAGCCACTGAGATTCATTTCTCAGCAAAGGCAACACACAATCTTAAAGATCATCCTACCTAAGCATCACTCAGATTTGAAGCCTTGATGGGGAAATACTTTATAACAATAGACAGTCTACTGACCTAGAGTCTTGCCTCTAATTTCAGCTGGACTTGTATCAGAATCTTATTTTCTCCTGTGAGTTTAATAAGAATCAGCTCTTAAAAGTGGATTCACAGAGGGAATGAAATTGAGGATGGATGGTGGAATACTGCAAGGAAAATAAAAAGCCTCCCTGTTGGGATTAATCTTGGGACCAAAAAAAGAAAAAACTTTTGAACTAGATTTAAGGTATCCAACAGCTAGTTCTCAGTTTGCCCAGGTCCTCTTGAAGAAATAAATTACATATTATATGATTAGTAGGTAAAAACATTCTTTGTTATTAAGACATTTACTACAACTTTTACAAAAGCTAGCCCCAGAATTTGGATGAAGACATCCATTTCAGAGAAGAAAATAAGCAAAATAACTTGAGGAAAATATGACTAGAGCTCAATCTAATAGGAACAGAGGGTCCATATGAAGAAGTCATAATAGATAAAGTGAGAATTGAATTTGGGTCAATTTTGAGTGGGAAGTATTGCTACTTAAGAGCAATCCAGGACCTTACTTAAGTCTATGAAAACTTCCTTCATGCTCTGTGCCATTGAGACACTGTAAAGGAAGAGTATTCTGGGTAAACTGAGAGCTATCTGGGAAAATAAATAAGTAAACCAAATCAGAGAGTGCCAAAGAGATTTGTTTAATTAGAAATTTAACTGTGTCAGGTGGAAGAGATCCCAGGGGATGGAGATAACTTTTTTTTCTTTTTAAAGATCACTCCATGTTAAGAATGAACAGTGTTTTAAAGGTAGATTAGACACCTATGGTGAAAGAAGTTGTTTCAGCCAAAGTAATTTAAATACATAAATATGTAAACCCTCTTCAGTGAGGAAGAAACAAGGTTATCACAAACAAACCAAAATCCAAACCCACTGCAGTTAAGGAGATTACTGCTCACAGGGACACTTCAGGACAGAGCAGAATTGCCCCACTAAGTTTCCAAGGATATAAATCTTTAAGGAAGCCGACTGCCAAAACTTTCTCACACAGAGGAGATGGTGAGTTCTAACTGCAGACCTTTTGGATAGCAGCCGAGCACTTTAAACACTGTACCACCAGGCCTCCTATTACCCCAAAAAAGAAAGGTAAGTATGAAATATTTTATATTAATTTTCAACTTGAGTTCATGATATTATTAAAATTAATGTTTAATATGGAGTAGCGAAAATATCAGTAAATACTATTAAAGCAGCTTCTTTATATTTCTGACTCTATTAAATAAATTTACCTTAAGCTGATTTTAAATAGTGATATTAACAACTTTAAAACACTGAAAATTTGAAAAACTGCTGCTTTTGTAAGAATACTAAATAATATTATAGAAAAACTTCATTACCAGCAAAGACTTTGTAGCAAACAAGATTATATTTATGCATTTTAGTTCTGATATTTTAATAAGACATTTAAAGTAAAACAATCCATGAAATAAATCTATAACCATTAAGGAATCCAGAAATATTTTTTTAAAAGACAATGATATTTTATGTTATAGAATTCTTAAAGTAATATAAAGTTTTAAGTTCATACTGTTTTCCAAGTTAATTTTAGGGTTTATGATCTAATTTATGTCAAAAACACAAACACAGCTGAGGTTTAGGTAGAGTGGGGGTGCTGACAATGACTAATATTTAACCAAATTGGAATCTTGTTACCCAAAGCCAGATTTATTTCCTCCAAGTGGCTTCTGACTCACAAACACCCTATAGGATAGAGTAGAACTGGCTCGCAGAGTTCCCAAGGCTGTAAATCTTTACAGAAGCAGACTGCCACATCTTTCTCCCACAGAGTGGTTGCTGGGCTTGAACCAAGGACCTTTTGATCAGCAGTGGAGCACTAAACCACTGCAAAACCAGAACTCTTTCAATATTGTTATGCATTCCTTAATCATTTGGATTTTTCCAGGGAATGGATGCTCAGATTTCAAATAAAAACAGGAGAACATTAAGTTTTATTTCCCTTTAAGTAATAAGAACTTAAACATTTTCAAGAAAGAAAAGTAATATAAATGGTTTTGGGAGAACATGCAGGGTAAATCTCTGCTCTTTTTACCCTGTTCTTTTGAGAAAAACCCAGACAAATCTTACACAATGTTATACATGGATAATTTCATCACCAAAAAGTGGAGTTTGTACAATTAAAAATGTTGTTTCTTTTAGGACTCATAAATCATTTTATTTAATTAACAAGAATTACATTATTTTTTATTAAATGCCATCATTCTTAAAAAAAAAATACATAAGGATTTGGTTCTTTTGTCCTCTTTTGAATCTTAATTCTTCTTCCCCTCTTAAGGGTGATGCTTTCATTTTAACAATTTCCATTCCTTTATTTTAGTTCAGAATCAAACCCTGAGTACCACATTAAGTGTACACCCATTTTCTGGGATCTATACTGATTTCAAGTAGGAATACAGTCACAGCCTTTACGTCTCAGATCATTTAGTATCAGTAAAAGAAAATGCATACAAATGGTATTACCCTAATTGCAATTCTGAGTGCTGAACAGTGATGGGTACTACAGGTGTTACATGTCCACAAAGCAGAGGTAATGATATAAACTCAAATATTGGCAGAGAACTCATGGATAATTGCACCTTTTGAGTTGAACATTTTTGGAGTTTGTAACATTTTGATAATTGTTTTTAAGATCTCACTTCATTCCCACAATAATTCAGTGATACAAAAGCAAAATATATTAGAGAGTATTGTTCATGTTGCATAGCATACTGAGTAAAATATTAGTTTTAATAACAATTAAAATAAATGGATGATAATAAGCAACTGTTGACAACAATAATAATAAGAGATGACAATAATAGAGAACAATAAAACAATAATAATAGGCTATTGTAAATGCCAGGACTTCTTCCAGATTTTTTACTTAAATGATTTAATTCACTCAACAACACTAAATGGTGATATAGTTGCTAGTCATTTTACAGTGGAGCAGAAGGTGACATGGAAAGATTAATAAGCATACATGAGGTCATCATACAGCTAGATGTTGGAACTATAATTCAATTTCAGTCTATATGGAAAATATTATTCTATAACAATGGTACAGGGCCCTGGTGACTCAGTCCTTAAACACTTGGCTGATAATCGAAAGGTCAAGGGTTCAAACTCTCCAGCTGCTCAATGGAATAAAGACATGGCAATTGGCTTCCCTAAAGATTTACAGCCTTGAAAACCCTACGGGGCAGTTCTACTCTGCACTATAATGTAGCTACGAGTTGGAATTGTCTCCTCAGCAGTATATATATATATATTTTTAACCATGGCACCATACCTCTTCTCTACTTGGTGGGCAAGGTACAAACCCATTAGGATGGAGAGGTGAAAAGCAGGGTGAGACAAGAGGAACCTTGCTCTTGCAAAATTTAAGGAGGAACTCACTTTCAGAATTGTGCAAATGCAAGGAGGGTCCTGAATCTCCTTAAATTTTGCACCTCAGGAGCTTCCCTAACTGGTCCGTGGTGTCCTGACCATGATGAAAGTGAATGGTGGGAAAAACAGTCCCAACAACGGAACCCTAAATTACTTTATCAAATACGTAACTAGGCAATATGTTATATTCTAGGGCTACAGGCTTAAAGAACATATTATCGTAGAACCATAACTAAAAAGTAATCAATTTTAAATTGGTAAATAGACAATATGTTTGGCCAATATTATCTCATTTAATTCTAACAGAGAAGTAAACCTTTGAAACTAAAAAAATTGCTTAATATCGCAATTGAGTCAAACTCAAGTCCATTAAAAAAAAAAATACTTATTTGCAGTCTCAAAACCTATGTGTAATTGGTCGAATTATCTGTATTTAGTGAGTCTCAATATCTTTTTATCTAAAGAATAGTGAGTTTAGAAACAGCTACCTAAATTTGTCCAAGAAACAACAAAAAATCATGTTGGGTGCACAGAGCACCCAATGGGTATAACAACAGACAATATCATTCCTCCTACTGTCCCACATATAAACATTGATAACAAATACCCTCCATGCTACTCCTGTTTTCACAGGGTGACCAATTTTATTATTACTATCTGAATCAATGTTCCCAGGACAATTTCCCCGAATAAAATCCTTTTATCTTGCCCACTTAATATCCTTCCAAAAGATATTTGTTTTATTCCCCTGTGCGAAATGTAATACTCTCACACTTTTCTTTCTAAACTATCTAATGTGAACTGTATTACAGGAACCTATATGCTTAAAGGTGATCTGGTGGCACAGTAGTTAAGTGCTCAGCTGCTATCCAAAATATTGGTAGTTTAAGTCTACCAGTGGCTTCTTGGAAACTCTATGTGGTAATTCTACTTGTCCCTATAGGGTCCCAGAGAGTTGAAATCGACTCAGTGATGGTGGTATGGGTATATGCTTAAAATCATGAAGGGAGAGGCGGAGCCAAGATGGCGGACTAGGCAGACGCTACCTCGGATCCCTCTTACAACAAAGACACGGAAAAACAAGTGAATCGATCACATACATAACAATCTACGAACCCTGAACAACAAACACAGATTTAGAGATGGAGAACGAACTAATACGGGGAAGCAGCGATTGTTTCCAGAGCCTGGAGCCAGCATACCAGTCAGGCGGCTTCATTAACATCTGAATAGCCTGAGCCAGAGGGAGAACTCTGATAGGGATCTGACTGCAGTTTTTTTTTAGCGGATTTTCTGGAAAAACTAGTTTCCCAGTGATGGCTCGGAGACAACAATCCATATCAAACCACTTAAAGAAGCAGACCGTGACAGCTTCTCCAACTCCCCAAACAAAAGAATCAAAATCTTTCCCAAATGAAGATACAATTTTGGAACTATCAGATACAGAATATAAAAAACTAATTTACAGAATGCTTAATGATATCACAAATGAAATTAGGATATCTGCAGAAAAAGCCAAGGAACACACTGATAAAACTGTTGAAGAACTCAAAAAGATTATTCAAGAACATACTGGAAAAATTAATAAGTTGCAAGAATCCATAGAGAGACAACATGTAGAAATCCAAAAGATTAACAATAAAATAACAGAATTAGACAACACACTAGGAAGTCAGAGGAGCAGACTCGAGCAATTAGAATGCAGACTGGGACATCTGGAGGACCAGGGAATCAACACCAACATAGCTGAAAAAAAATCAGATAAAAGAATTAAAAAAAATGAAGAAACCCTAAGAATTATGTGGGACTCTATCAAGAAGGATAACCTGCGAGTGATTGGAGTTCCAGAACAGGGAGGGGGGACAGAAAACACAGAGAAAATAGTTGAAGAACTTCTGACAGAAAACTTCCCTGACATCATGAAAGACGAAAGGATATCTATCCAAGATGCTCATCGAACCCCATTTAAGATTGATCCAAAAAGAAAAACACCAAGACATATTATCATCAAACTCACCAAAACCAAAGATAAACAGAAAATTTTAAAAGCAGCCAGGGAGAAAAGAAAGGTTTCCTTCAAGGGAGAATCAATAAGAATATGTTCTGACTACTCAGCAGAAACCATGCAGGCAAGAAGGGAATGGGACGACATATACAGAACACTGAAGGAGAAAAACTGCCAACCAAGGATCATATATCCAGCAAAACTCTCTCTGAAATATGAAGGCGAAATTAAGATATTTACAGACAAACACAAGTTTAGAGAATTTGCAAAAACCAAACCAAAGCTACAAGAAATACTAAAGGATATTGTTTGGTCAGAGAACCAATAATATCAGATATCAGCACAACACAAGGTCACAAAACAGAACGTCCTGATATCAACTCAAATAGGGAAATCACAAAAACAAACAAATTAAGATTAATTAAAAAAAAAATACACATAATAGGGAATCATGGAAGTCAATAGGTAAAAGATCACAATAATCAAAAAGAGGGACTAAATACAGGAGGCATTGAACTGCCATATGGAGAGTGATACAAGGCGATATAGAACAATACAAGTTAGGTTTTTACTTAGAAAAATAGGGGTATATAATGAGGTAACCACAAAAAGGTATAACAACTCTATAACTCAAGACAAAAACCAAGAAAAACGTAACGACTCAACTAACATAAAGTCAAACACTATGAAAGTGAGGATCTCACAATTTACTAAGAAAAACGCCTCAGCACAAAAAAGTATGTGGAAAAATGAAATTGTCAACAACACACATAAAAAGGCATCAAAATGACAGCACTAAAAACTTATTTATCTATAATTACCCTGAATGTAAATGGACTAAATGCACCAATAAAGAGACAGAGAGTCACAGACTGGATAAAGAAACACGATCCATCTATATGCTGCCTACAAGAGACACACCTTAGACTTAGAGACACAAACAAACTAAAACTCAAAGGATGGAAAAAAGTATATCAAGCAAACAATAAGCAAAAAAGAAGAGGAGTAGCAATATTAATTTCTGACAAAATAGACTTTAGACTTAAATCCACCACAAAGGATAAAGAAGGACACTATATAATGATAAAAGGGACAATTGATCAGGAAGACATAACCATATTAAATATTTACGCACCCAATGACAGGGCTGCAAGATATATAAATCAAATTTTAACAGAACTGAAAAGCGAGATAGATACCTCCACAATTATAGTAGGAGACTTCAACACACCCCTTTCGGAGAAGGACAGGACATCCAGTAAGAAGCTCAACAGAGACACGGAAGATCTAATTACAACAATCAACCAACTTGACCTCATTGACTTATACAGAACTCTCCACCCAACTGCTGCAAAATATACTTTTTTTTCTAGCGCACATGGAACATTCTCTAGAATAGACCACATATTAGGTCATAAAACAAACCTTTGCAGAGTCCAAAACATCGAAATATTACAAAGCATCTTCTCAGACCACAAGGCAATAAAACTAGAGATCAATAACAGAAGAACGAGGGAAAAGAAATCAAATACTTGGAAAATGAACAATACCCTCCTGAAAAAAGACTGGGTTATAGAAGACATCAAGGAGGGAATAAGGAAATTCTTAGAAAGCAACGAGAATGAAAATACTTCCTATCAAAACCTCTGGGACACAGCAAAAGCAGTGCTCAGAGGTCAATTTATATCAATAAATGCACACATACAAAAAGAAGAAAGAGCCAAAATCAGAGAACTGTCCCTACAACTTGAACAAATAGAAAGTGAGCAACAAAAGAATCCATCAGGCACCAGAAGAAAACAAATAATAAAAATTAGAGCTGAACTAAATGAATTAGAGAACAGAAAAACAATTGAAAGAATTAACAAAGCCAAAAGCTGGTTCTTTGAAAAAATTAACAAAATTGATAAACCATTGGCTAGACTGACTAAAGAAATACAGGAAAGGAAACAAATAACCCGAATAAGAAATGAGAAGGACCACATCACAACAGAACCAAATGAAATTAAAAGAATCATTTCAGATTATTATGAAAAATTGTACTCTAACAAATTTGAAAACCTAGAAGAAATGGATGAATTCCTTGAAAAACACTACCTACCTAAACTAACACATTCAGAAGCAGAACAACTAAATAGACCCATAACAAAAAAAGAGATTGAAACGGTAATCAAAAAACTCCCAACAAAAAAAAGTCCTGGCCCGGACGGCTTCACTGCAGAGTTCTACCAAATTTTCAGAGAAGAGTTAACACCACTACTACTAAAGGTATTCCAAAGCATAGAAAATGACGGAATACTACCCAACTCATTCTATGAAGCCACCATCTCCCTGATACCAAAACCAGGTAAAGACATTACAAAAAAAGAAAATTATAGACCTATATCCCTCATGAACATTGATGCAAAAATCCTCAACAAAATTCTAGCCAATAGAATCCAACAACACATCAAAAAAATAATTCACCCTGATCAAGTGGGATTTATACCAGGTATGCAAGGCTGGTTTAATATCAGAAAAACCATTAATGTAATCCATCACATAAATAAAACAAAAGACAAAAACCACATGATCTTATCAATTGATGCAGAAAAGGCATTTGACAAAGTCCAACACCCATTTATGATAAAAACTCTTACCAAAATAGGAATTGAAGGAAAATTCCTCAACATAATAAAGGGCATCTATGCAAAGCCAACAGCCAGTATCACTCTAAATGGAGAGAACCTGAAAGCATTTCCCTTGAGAACGGGAACCAGACAAGGATGCCCTTTATCACCGCTCTTATTCAACATCGTGTTGGAAGTCTTAGCCAGGGCAATCAGGCTAGACAAAGAAATAAAAGGTATCCGGATTGGCAAGGAAGAAGTAAAGTTATCACTATTTGCAGATGACATGATTATATACACAGAAAACCCTAAGGAATCCTCCAGAAAACTACTGAAACTAATCGAAGAGTTTGGCAGAGTCTCAGGTTATAAAATAAACATACAAAAATCACTTGGATTCCTCTACATCAACAAAAAGAACACCGAAGAGGAAATAACCAAATCAATACCATTCACGGTAGCCCCCAAGAAGATAAGATACTTAGGAATAAATCTTACCAAGGATGTAAAAGACCTATACAAAGAAAACTACAAAGCTCTACTACAAGAAATTCAAAAGGACATACTTAAGTGGAAAAACATACCTTGCTCATGGATAGGAAGACTTAACATAGTAAAAATGTCTATTCTACCAAAAGCCATCTATACATTTAACGCACTTCCGATCCAAATTCCAATGTCATATTTTAAGGGGATAGAGAAACAAATCACCAATTTCATATGGAAGGGAAAGAAGCCCCGGATAAGCAAAGCACTACTGAAAAAGAAGAAGAAAGTGGGAGGCCTCACCTTACCTGACTTCAGAACCTATTATACAGCCACAGTAGTCAAAACAGCCTGGTATTGGTACAACAACAGACACATAGACCAATGGAACAGAATTGAGAACCCAGACATAGATCCATCCACGTATGAGCAGCTGATATTTGACAAAGGACCAGTGTCAATTAACTGGGGAAAAGACAGCCTTTTTAACAAATGGTGCTGGCATAACTGGATATCCATTTGCAAAAAAATGAAACAGGACCCATACCTCACACCATGCACAAAAACTAACTCCAAGTGGATCAAAGACCTAAACATAAAGACTAAAACGATAAAGATCATGGAAGAAAAAATTGGGACAACCCTAGGAGCCCTAATACAAGGTATAAACAGAATACAAAACATTACCAAAAATGATGAAGAGAAACCCGATAACTGGGAGCTCCTAAAAATCAAACACCTATGCTCATCTAAAGACTTCACCAAAAGAGTAAAAAGACCACCTACAGATTGGGAAAGAATTTTCAGCTATGACATCTCCGACCAGCGCCTGATCTCTAAAATCTACATGATTCTGTCAAAACTCAACCACAAAAAGACAAACAACCCAATCAAGAAGTGGGCAAAGGATATGAACACACATTTCTCTAAAGAAGATATTCAGGCAGCCAACAGATACATGAGAAAATGCTCTCGATCATTAGCCATTAGAGAAATGCAAATTAAAACTACGATGAGATTCCACCTCACACCAGCAAGGCTGGCATTAATCCAAAAAACACAAAATAATAAATGTTGGAGAGGCTGCGGAGAGATTGGAACTCTCATACACTGCTGGTGGGAATGTAAAATGGTACAACCACTTTGGAAATCTATCTGGCGTTATCTTAAACAGTTAGAAATAGAACTACCATACAACCCAGAAATCCCACTCCTCGGAATATACCCTAGAGATACAAGAGCCTTCATACAAACAGATATATGCACACCCATGTTTATTGCAGCTCTGTTTACAATAGCAAAAAGCTGGAAGCAACCAAGGTGTCCATCAACGGATGAATGGGTAAATAAATTGTGGTATATTCACACAATGGAATACTACGCATCGATAAAGAACAGTGACGAATCTCTGAAACATTTTATAACATGGAGGAACCTGGAAGGCATTATGCTGAGCGAAATGAGTCAGAGGCAAAAGGACAAATATTGTATAAGACCACTATTATAAGATCTTGAGAAATAGTAAACCTGAGAAGAACACATACTTTTGTGGTTACGAGGGGGGGAGGGAGGGAGGGAGGGTGGGAGAGGGTTTTTTTATTGATTAATCAGTAGATAAGAACTGCTTTAGGTGAAGGGAAAGACAACACTCAATACATGGAAGGTCAGCTCAATTGGACTGGACCAAAAGCAAAGAAGTTTCCGGGATAAAATGAATGCTTCAAAGCTCAGCGGAGCAAGCGCGGGGGTCTGGGGAACATGGTTTGCGGGGACTTCTAAGTCAATTGGCAAAATAATTCTATTATGAAATCATTCTGCATCCCACTTTGAAATGTGGCGTCTGGGGTCTTAAATGCTAACAAGCGGCCATCTAAGATGCAGCAATTGGTCTCAACCCACCTGGAGCAAAGGAAAATGAAGAACACCAAGCCCACATGACAACTAAGAGCCCAAGAGACAGAAAGGGCCACATGAACCAGAGACCTACATCATCCTGAGACCAGAAGAACTAGTTGGTGCCCGGCCACAATCGATGACTGCCCTGACAGGGAGCTCAGCAGAGGACCCCTGAGGGAGCAGGAGAGCAGTGGGATGCAGACCCCAAATTCTCATAAGAAGACCAAACTTAATGGTCTGACTGAGACTGGAGGAATCCCGGCGGTCATGCTCTCCAGACCTTCTGTTGACACAGGACAGGAACCATCCCTGAAGACAACTCATCAGACATGAAAGGGACTGGTCAGCGGGTGGGAGAGAGACGCTGATGAAGAGTGAGCTAATTATATCAGGTGGACACTTGAGATTGTGTTGGCAACTCTTGTCTGGAGGGGGGATGGGAGGATAGAGAGAGAGGGAAGCCGGCAAAATTGTCAAGAAAGGAGAGACTGAAAGGGCTGACTCAAGACGGGGAGAGTAAGTGGGAGTAGGAAGTGAGATGTATGTAAACTTATATGTGACAGACTGATTGGATTTGTAAACGTTCACTTGAAGCTTAATAAAAGTTATTATAAAAAAAAAAAAAATCATGAAGGGATGTGAGAAGGAAATGTTGAAGGAGGCTGTTGAAAATGTATGTTAGAAGAGTTTATGATAAAGTGTTTGAGAAGCTTGATTCAGAAAATGTATAGAGAAGTACAATAGAATTGTCAAGAATTGTAATTAATTTAAAGTGAGATTAGATGGCAAAGCTGAGGGTCCATCTCCAGCAGTTGCCAATTGCTCCAGCGCCCGTGCTGAGTCAGGTAGAGCTTGATCTGTCCTGGGCTGTGTTCCGAAAGTATAAGGAAATGATCTTAAAATAAATGATCTTAAAATCACTGTTGATTGTGATTTAACAGGAGGATGTGGGACATACATAACTAGTGTCATTCTTAACGTGCAAACCGTTGCAGTGATCATAAAATCCAACCCGGACACCTCAATACAATTTAGAGAAGAAAAAAGAGATACAGGAAGGTAAAGGAAATGCACATGTAAATTTACCTTTTCCACAGATGAATCATCAAGAAAAATCATCACAAGATAATCTAACTGAAATCATTGAATTTGTTCTCTTGGGCTTTGCTGACATGCCCCATCTCCAGTGGTTCCTTTTTGGATTATTTTTAATCATCTATATCATTATACTGATGAGCAATGGCACCATATTTCTAATAACAAAAATGGATCCTGCTCTCCAGAACCCTATGTATTTTTTCCTGGCAAATTTTTCCTTCTTGGAAATCTGCTATGTATCAGCTACTCTCCCCAGAATGTTGATGAATCTTGGGGCCCAGAGAAGAACAATTTCCTTAGGTGCTTGTGCTGCACAGATGTGTTTTTCCCTTATATTTGGAGCCACTGAGTGTTTCCTTCTGGCAGTGATGGCTTATGACCGCTATGTGGCCATTTGTAACCCTTTGAACTATCCTGTAGTCATGAACCACAGGGTCTGTATCCAGTTGGTGACTGGCTCCTGGACCTTTGGAATCCCAGTTCAGATAGGGCAGACATATCAGATTTTCTCTCTGCCTTTTTGTGGATCTAAACAAATTAACCACTATTTTTGTGATATCCCCCCAATACTCAAGCTGGCTTGTGGGGACACCTTTGTTAATGAGATGTTGGTCTACACAGTTGTTGTGTTATTTGGCATGGTTCCATTTCTGTTGATACTGGGCTCCTACAGTAAAATCATCTCCATCATCCTGAAGTTGCCATCGGCCACAAGTCAGGCCAAAGCCTTCTCTACCTGCTCGTCTCATCTAATGGTTGTGGTGTTATTCTTTGGATCAGCCATTATTGCCTACTTAAGACCTAACACTAGGCACTCAGAGGGAACTGACAAAATGCTTTCTCTTTTCTACACTATCCTAACTCCTATGTTTAATCCCATGATATACAGTCTAAGGAACAAGGATGTCATAATGGCACTGAGAAAATTGCTTTGTAAATAGCTCACTCTATTAAAGAATCAATTTAATGTAAAGAAATTGGTTTCTTACATATTTTTACTTTAATTTCAACAGATGTATACTTTTAACCATAGCTTGTGATATGGATTGAATTTTGTCCCTAAAATACGTGTGAACTTGACTAGGGTGTGATTTTCAGTATTGCAGTGCTAGTCCACCATTTTGTTTTATAAGTCTGAGACTTCTAGAAGGCAATTGGTTTGGTTTGCTGATATCCTTATGCATTTTAAATCCTACCTTTATGATGTTAATGAGGCAGGATTAGAGGCAGTTAAGCTAATGAAGCAGGAGTCAGTCTACAAGAATAGGTTGTATCTTGTATCAATGTCTTTTGAGATAAAAGAAAGAAACTAGCATAGAGACAAGGGGACCTCCTATCACCAAGAATGAAGAACCAGGAAGCAAGGGTGTTCTTTAGACCTGGGGTCCCTGCTTCAAGAAGCTCCTAGACTGGGGAAAATTGGTGACAAGGACCTTACCATGGAGCCAACAGAGAGAAAAAGCTTCCCCTGGAGCTGTCCCTTTGAATTTGGAATTCTAGCCTCCTTGACTGTAAAGGAATAAATTTCTTTTTGTTAAGCTATACACTTGGGGTATTTCTGTTATAGCAGCACTAAATTACTAAGACCCCTTGTCTTCCTAAACAATCATTTCCAAGTTAATAATCTCTTGTAAAAATCTCTACTCAAATTATTTAAGTAACATATGTATTAGCATATAGCAAATCATTATATTAGTAATTCTATGATTTCATTGTGCAATGTCATCCCTCAATAAGAATTTTTGCTTGGGCTGATTTAATTTAGTCAGTTGTAATGTATAATCTATTACTTTGGGTAAAACATTATTCATTTCCATGAGTGTCCATGCAGTTGTGATACCCATTTTAAAAATCAGGTTTTGCAATATCCATGAATTAAAACTATGCAGTGTTCCTTAGGTATCCACGGGGAATTGGTTACAGGACCCACACGAATACCAAAATCTGTGGATACTCAAGTCCCTTATATAAAATGGGACAATATTTGCATATAACCTACTCACAAACTTCTGTATACTTTAAATCACCTCTAGATTACATATAATACCTAATACAATGCAAATGAAGTGTAAATATTTGTTATGCAGTCTTGTTTTGGGAATAGTGACAAGACATGAGGTGAACAAAGCACAATGAGTGCTGAAGAGAAAGACTGAAGATCTGTGACATGGTGGGAGGCTACAGCTGGGTATGCCCAAATATCCTTTCATCTGCATGGATTCAGTGTAGTGCTTGGCACAATAAAAATAATAATATAATCTTTAGGATAAACCTGGATACGCCTCTGTGGAGAAGTAACATAAAAACTGAGTACTAAATAATTAGAAGGAGTAACGAGGTAAAGAACACTTTAGGCAGATAAGCATGGAAATAAAGTTAGCAGCCTGATTAAATAGCAGTCTTCCATTCCTGGTAAGAAATTTGAATTATTCCAAGTACAGTGTGAATCCATAAAAATGCTTTAGATTTTCTGTAGAGAACACTTTGACTGTTAGAATCTACAAACCACTCCTTGGAAACCCTGTGGGACAGTTCTACTCTCTCCTATAGGGTCACCATGAGGTGGAACCAACTCAAAGGCAAGGGGTTTGCTTTTTTGGCTGTTGCTGTTTTTTTTTTTTTTTTTTTAATGGAAAACAAAAAAATAATTAAAAATGCAAATGTCTTAGAAAAGCACTGAGGAGGTTGGCGGGTGCCTTAATGAATCTTTCAAGTGTTTAAATAACTTAAGGATGTAAACCCCAAGCCTTAAACAAGAATCAGATGAGATGGGAACCTATTAAGTAGCAATTACTGCATTCTAAGATGGTCTTTAATTATATATATATATGTATATATGTCACTTGATATCCAAAGGGGATTGTTTTCATTATGTCTCCTGATACCAAAACCTGAAGATGCTCAAGTCTGTTTTATAAAATGGTGTAATATTTGCAGATACTATATGCACATCTCTCCATATACTTTAAGCCATTTCTAGATTACCTATAATCCGTAATATAATGTAAATTTAATGCAAATAGTTCCTATATAGTAATGTACCATTTAAGGAATAAGGTCAAGACAAGAGTCAAACAATGCTCAAACAAAGAGCGCTGGAGAGAGAGACTGAGGACCTGTGAAATTCTGACAGGGTATGTCAGGGAAAGCCTACACATCAGTTTATTTGCATGAATTTAGCATGGTGCTCAGAGCCTGCTGAATCCCAATTTTGCTATTGGGAACTTTTTTGTTGTTGTTCTCCTTTTCCAAATGTGTTTAATCTCAGATGGTTAAATCTGTGGAGGGGGAATTCACAGATACACAGGGCCAACTGCATATATATGTATATAAACTATATACATATACATAGTTTATATTATTAATTATAAATGATAATTATATATGATATTTATTATGCATGTATGTATGTATACATATGTGTGTATATCTATATATGTATGTATGTATGTACCTTGGTAGTGCAGTGGTTAAACGACTCTGCAGATAACAAAAAATGGTCAACAGTTCAAACTCACCAGCCACTCTGCAGGAGAATGATGTGGGAATCTGCAAAGATTTACAACCTTAGAAACCCTATGGGGAAGTTCTACTTAGGTTCTCTATGAGTTGGAATCAACTCAATGGCTGTGTGTTTGGCTTTGGTATACATATACACACATACATAAACACTGTGAAGAATGGGAATTCCAGAGCACTTAGTTGTGCTCATGAGAAACCTGTTTACAGACCATGGTGCTGTTGTTCAAAGAGAACAAGGGGATACTGGGTGATTTAAAGTCAGGAAAGGTGTGTGTCAGGGTTATATTATTTCATCATACTTATTCAATCTGTATACTGAGTAAATAATCCAAAAAACTGTACTACATGAAGAAGAATGGAGGGGGCATCAGGGTTGAAAAAAGACTCATAAACAGCCTGCATTATGCAGGTGGCACAACCTTGTTTGCTGAAAGTGAAGGGGACTTGAAGCAATTACTGATGAAGATCAAACACTATAACCTTCAGTGTGGATTGCACATCAACATAAAGAAAACAAAATTCCTCACAACTGGACCAATAAGCACCACCATGATAAACAGAGGGAAGACTGAAGTTGCCAAGGATTTCATTTTACTTGGATTCACTATCAAAACCCATGGAAGCAGCAGTCAAGAAATCAAATGACGTATTGCATCAGGCAAAACTGCTGCAAAGGACCTCTTTAAGATGATAAGAAACAAAGATGACACTTTAAGGGACCAATACCTATATGTACATTTATCATATCTTTATACATATGTATGTATAAAGTGTTAACACACTCACATTATTTTATAGATAAAAAAACAGAGACACAAAGAGTTTGCACAATTTTTCATATTTCACACAGATACTAGTATTTTTACTCACTACGCATGTTCTGGAAACCGTGGTGGCTTAGTGGTTAAGTGGAACAGCTGCTAAACAAAGTGTTGACAGTTTGAATCTGCCAGGAGCTACATCGAAACTCTATGGGACAGTTCTACTCTGTCCTATAGGGTCACTATGAGTCAGAATTGACTTGATGGGAACAGGTTTGTTTTTGTTTGTATCCATGCTCTGAATCCCTGCTAGAGCAGTGTTTAGGCCCTATGGCTGCTAACCAAAATGAGGGCAGTTTGAATCCACCAGCTGCTCCTTGAATAACCTATATGACAGTTTCTACTTTGTCCTGTAATGTTGCTATGAGTTGGACTGACTTGAGGGCAACAGGTTTGGTTTTTAGGTTTTTACCCATAATCTGTTTATAGACTTGGGTTTGAGATAGGCCTTCACCACTTAAGTTTTTGTTCTACTTGGGAAATTCTTTCATCCTTCAATGTCACTTTTTATATTTGAAAAAAGAAAAAAAATTGATCCTTGCAGTGTTTTTGTGAGAATTAATACGCTGTAAAGAGCATTACTTAATATGGATTTAGTTTATCATGTGACATTGTAACAGTCTGAATTATGACCACATTTGTAATTAAGGAATTTCCTTAACATATTTCCTTATCTACAATGTTAGAAACAAAGATATCATGGGGACAAATAGAAAATTAATTAATCATCACCAAACTGGGTTCACACTCAGTATAATCCAAATAAGTTTTTGTTTATTTATGCCCTATTTCCAAGCACTTTTCATAGATATATTGTTCACTCTTTTTTGAGTGTTATCTAAGTCAATCGTTGGTGTTAACTAACATCAGGTCAGGGTCTAACTCATGGCAAATTCATGTGTTACAGAATAAAGCTGTGCGCCATAAGGTTTTATTAAAGATTGCCTATTCTATGATTTCCAATCTTTTGCATGCTTTACAATCATCTCTGGGGTAATATAAAAACGTTGCATTCTGATTCACTTGCTCTCAGGTGGTGTCAGAAAAAACTTTCCTTGGAGACTATATCAGTCAGGATGGAGAAGTAGAGATCAATATTTAGGGACTCAATACTTATATTATTGTTTGACTTTAAGTTGTTGCTTAATAATAAAAGAACTGCAAACACATATTGTAACTACATTTATTGTATTCTGACAACCAATTGTTTTGATTCAGGAATTGTATAAAGCACAGTTTTCCACTTCGCCTTAACAACATTATTTTTTTTCAAATAATGGAAAAGTTGAGGTTTGCATTATTGAAAATATTATCAGATTCTTAAGGAGGAAAATGTTAAAAATATTAGCACCGCTTTATATGCATCCTCATTTTTTGAGGATAAATGTAAGATAGTTCAATTAAGTGTTGAAAATAATACTATATGCCAAGAAACAGTTCAGTTTACTTCAAGTGTTATATCTAAAATGATTTTCCAAGAGGTAATCAGAGAGGATTTCTGGAATTGAACAGAGACTCAAGTCTGCAACTATAGGAAGCTACACAAAACCCAATCAGAGGAGACACCAAATGAACAACTCCACGCTACAGCCAAATCAAATTCTTGAAATCCAAAGACAGGGATTGGATTCTGAAAGCGGCAAGAAAACACCACAATACAACATATTGGCAAAGCCTTCCACCCAGAGCCCAAAGAAAGAGACAGCCATTTCCTAGATCTGACACCCTGAATTTGGACTTCCAGCCTCCCAGACTGAGAGAATAAACTTTTGTTGGTTAAAGCCAACCACTTGTGGTACTTCTGTTATAGAAACACTATATAACTAAGACAGAATCTGGTACCAGGAATTGTTCTAGAGAAACAAAATTATAAAGATGAGTTTTCTAAATGGGTTCTCAAATCTGGTTAGTCTTAAAGATATTGATGACTCTGCTCCCAGTAGTAAAGAGCGCATTGCTAATCCATGGTGTGAGGTGGCCATACAAATATGGAAAGTATCACCACCAACAGATGAGGTATTGGGGAAAGGTGAGGTTTGGGTGATTTCATGTGTGATAGCTTTCTACAATTTTGTCAGAACGAGAAGCATAAAGAAGCTAGTTGGTTGGTCCTACTTTAGCTAGACAAACTCGTAAAAGAAAGAGATGAGCTCATGGCTTCAGAGTCAAAGGCAAAGTGCTGCATAAACAACCATAAAGATTCCACTAGTACCTTGAAAGAAAGTCTTATTTCTTATAGGTGTTGTTGTTAGGTGCCGTCGAGTTGATTCCAACTCATAGCCACCCTACATACCACAGAAGGAAACACTGCCAGGTCCTGCAACATGTTCACAATCATTGTTATGCTTGAGCAGATTGTTGCAGCCACTGTGTCAGTCCATCTCATTGAGGACTGGAAGTGCTGACTTATCTATGCCAAGAAATTTAGATGACAGCTACTTGGTCAATCGACTAGAAGAGATCCATAGATCACCTTTCCCAAGAAAGGTGATCCAAAAGAATTTGGAAACTAGTGAACGATATCATCAACATCACCAAAAAAAACCCCAGTGCCCATCATATCACATGCAAGCAAAATTTTGCTGAAGATCGTTCAAAAGCAGCTGCAACAATATATAGACAGGGAACTGCCAGAAACTCAATCCAGATACAGAAGCGGATGTGGAAACAGGGATATCATTGCTGATGTCAGATAGATCCTGGCTGAAAGCAGAGAATACCAGAAAGATGTCTACCTGTGTTTTATTGTCTGTGCAAAGACATTTGATTGTGTGGATCATAACAAATTATGGATAACATTGTGAAGAATGGGAATTCCAGAACACTTAATTGTGCTCATGAAGAAACTGTACATAGATCAAGAGGTAGTCGGTCGGACAGAACAAGGGAATATTGTGTAGTTTAAATTCAGGAAAGGTGTGTATCAGTGTTGTATCCTTCAGCTGTAGCTATTCAATTTATATGCTGAACATATAATCCGAGAAACTGGACTATAAGAAGAATAGGGCATCAGGATTGGAGGAAGACTCATTAACAAACTGCATTATGCAGATGACACAACCTTCCTTGCTGAAAGTGAAGAGGACTTGAAGCACTTACTGATAAAGATCAGAGGCTAGAGATTACATGTCAACAAAAAGAAAACAAAAATCCTCACAACTGGGCCAGAAACCGATATCATGATAAATAGAGAAAAGATTGAAGGTGACAAGGATTTCATTTTACTTGAATTTATAATCAACACCCACGGAAGCAGCAGCCAAGAAATCAAAAGACACATTGCATCAGGCAAATCTGCCACAAAAGACCTTTATAAAGTGTTGAAAAGCAAAGATGTCACCTTGAAGGCTAAGGTGCGCCTGACCCAGCCATGGTGTTTTCAATCGACTCATATGCATGTGAAAGCTGGAGGATGAATAAAGAAGACTGCATAAAAATTGATTCCTTTGATTGTGATGTTGGCAAAGAATATTGAATATATCATAAACTGCCAAAAGTACAAGCAAATCTGCCTTGGAAGATGTACAACCAGAATGCTCCTTACAGGCAAGGACTTTGGACTTATTATCAAGAGAGATCAGTCCATGGAGAAGGACATCATGGTTGGTAGGGTACAGGGTCAGTGAAGGAGAGGAAGATGCTCAATGAGATGGATTGACACAGTGGCTGCAACAATGGGCTCAAGGCTACCAAGGAGTGTGAGGATGGCAAAGGACGTGGCAGTGTTTCTTTCTGTTGTACACAGGGTTGGTATGAGTCGAAATCAACTCCTTGGCCTCTAACAACAACAGCAACAGAGAATCTTTGCAAGTGTTAATTAAGGGAGTACTCCAAATGGAAAGGCAAGAGCATTAAATAAATACTTGTATCTATACACAGAACAAAATAACTAAATTAATAAAATATGAGACAGAGATTTCCAAATATACAACAACACGGACAATTATGAGGGTGAAGCATATGGCATTTTCAAGGAATAAATTCAATAATTAAATGCCACAAACAATACAACATGAATTTTATAAGAAATAAGCACAAAGAAAATTTATCAAAAATAGGTTGAATATTGATGTTAATGGAGACACACCAACATCAAAGAGGGGGGATGAGCATATCAGAAATAAGTTGGTTTTGTTAAGTTTATATGTTAACAGTTGTTCATTGTTGCAATTATAAGTTGTGTAATGTAATATATGTGGTAACCGCTAAGAAATAGTCAAGGAAAAACTTTCGTAAGAGAGGAAGGAAGAATGCAGAGACTCGTCACAAGAAAGCAACCGTGTACAAACAAAAACAGAAAAATCAGAATATAAAATCAAAGAAGACACAAAACACTCAAAAACTAAGAGCAAAATGAGTGAGGTAGACACTTCCTTTGCAGTAATAAATGTAAATGTTCTAAATACCCCATGCAAAAAGAAAAGAGCAGCAGAATGGATTAAAATGATCCATCCTTCTGCTGTCTACACAAAACACACCTTAGTCATAGGACACAAACAGACTGAAAATAAAAGAGTGGAGAAAAATATTCCATGCAATCAACAAAAAATTAACAGTAGGTTTGGCCAAACTAACATCAGATAAAATAGACTTTAAATCAAAATCTATTACAAGAGATAAAGATGGACATTACATGATAAAAAGAGGGTCAATTAGCACATACATATAACAATTCTAAATATATACGTACCTAACTGCAATGCACCAAAGTACATGCAACAAATGCTGACTAATAGGAAACAGAAATAGTCAACTTCACAATACTGTTAGGGGACTTCAACACACCACTTTCAATTACAGACAGAATATCTAAGAAGAAGATCACTAAGGACACTGAGAACTTAAGTAAAGCCATAAACCAATTGGACCTAACAGATAATACAGAATACTCCAACTCAGCATCAGAACAATACCCATTCCTCTCCATCATACATGAATCATTTTCCAGAACAGACCATATGCTAAGATAAAATAAGTCTCAAAAATTTAAAAAAGACTGAAATCATACAAAGCATATTCTCTGGTCATAATAGTGTGAAGCTACAAATCAACAACAGAAAAAGCAGTGAAGTAAAATCAAACAAACAAAACACAAAAAACAAACAAAAAAAATCATGGAAATAAGATACTACTAAAAACTGAGTCATAGAAGAAATCATAAGCGAATTTACAAAACTCCTAGAATCAAAAGAAAATGGAAACACAACATGTAAACCTTTGCTACACAGTAAAAGGAGTACTCAGAAATTCATAGCAATACAACACCTATATTAAAAAAAAAAAGAATGATCCAAAATCATTAGCGTTAACCGACAGCTTGAACAAATAGAAAAGGAAGAGCAAAAGAAGTCAAAAGTTACCAGGAAAAAAGGAATAATAAAGATCAGGGCAGAAATAAACTAAATAGAAAATAGAAAAACAATAGAAAGAATCAACAAAACCAGAAGTTGGTTCTTTGAAAGGATCAATAATATACACAAACCACTGGCTTGATTGAAAAAGGGAAAAAACAAAACAAAAGAGGCAAATGACCAAATTAAGAAATGAATTTGATGACATGAATGCTATACAACAGAGGTAAAGAAGATCATAACTGCTTACTATGGAAATTTGTATTCCAATAAATTTGAAAACCTGAATGAAATGGACAAATTCCTAGAAACATACTACCTACCCAAACTAACACAAACAGAGGTAGAAAATTTACACAGATCCATTACAAAAGAAGAGGTTGAAGATATCATCAGAAAGCTGCCCAGTACCAAATGGCTACGGTGGATAATTCTATCAGATTGACACCAATCCTGCTTGATCTGTTAATATAGAAGAGAAATGCCAGCAATCCTTATCTATGAAGCCAGCCTAACCATGATACCTAAACCAGGCAAAGATATCACAAAATAAGAAAATTGCAGACAAATATCCCTTAGGAACATAGATGAAAAGATTTTCAACTAAATTCTAGCCGATAGACCTCAGCCACATATCAAAAAAATCATTTACCATGGTTAAGTGGATTCAAACCAGGATTACCAGGGTGATTCAAACTTAGAAAATCAATTTAATACACTACATAAATAAAACAAAGGGAAGAACCATACGACCCTATCAATTGATGCAGAAAATGCATTCAGTAAAAGTCAACATCCTCTCCTGATAAAAACTCTCATTAAAATAGGTATAAAAGGGAAATTTCCCAATATAATTTAAAGTATATATGCAAAACCAATAGCCAACCTTAAACTCAAAGGAGAAAAGCAGAAAACCTTCACTTTGAGAACAGGAATGAGACAAAGATGCCCATTATCACCACTCTTATTCAGCATCTTACTCAAAGTCCTAGCCATTGCAATAAGAAAAGAAAGAGAAATAAAAGGTAAACAAGTCAGAAAGGAACAGGTAAAACTATATTTGCAGATGACATGATCCTGTACATGGACAATCCTAGAGACTCCACAAGAAAACTACTAGAACTAATAGAAGAATTTAGCAACTTTGCAGGGTATAAGAGCAAAACAAAAAAATCAGTTGTGTTCCTCTACACTAACAAAGACTGCTCCAAAAAAGAAATCAAGCACAATACTATTTACAATAGCCTCTATTTTGACAAAATACCTAGGAATTAACCTAACCAGGAACATAAAAGACTTCTAAAATGAAAATTATTAAACACTACTACGAGAGACTAAAAGAAACTTACATAAATGAAAATATGTCTAGTGTTCATGGATTGTTATACTTAGCATGATGAAAATGTCAGTTCTATCAAAACGATCTTCAGGTTCAATGCAATTCCAATAAAAACCCAACGGCATTCTTTACTGAAATGGAAAAACTAGTGATCAACATCGTATGCAACGGAAAGAAACCCCTGATAGACAAAGCAATTGTAGAAAAAGAACAAAGCAGGAGGCCTCATATCCTTCAGTATCAAAACATGCTACGCCGCTTTTTTTTTAATGCAGCCACTTTTTATGCAGCTTTTTTTTTTAATGCAGCCACTGTAATCAAAACAGCCTAGTATGTGTTCAATGATTTTCAAATAGAAAAACAAACATAAAAAAAGAAGAAGAAAAAAGAGATAAATAGGACCCCATAAAAACTAGAAATTTATGATCATCAAAAGACTTTATTAAAAGGGTAAACAGCTGAGAGATGGCAAAGAAATATTGTTAAATGACTAATCCAATAAGGGTATAATCTCTAAAATCTGTGTGAAAAGTTGCAACGAGTCACCAACAAAAAGACAAACAATCCATTCACAAAATAGGCAAAAGAAATGAGCAGAAGGCTCACGAGAGTTCATCCAAGCAGCCAAAAAACATATGAGAATATATTCACAATCATGGGACATTAGAGGTATGAAACTCATTACTACAATGAGATACCATCTTACCCTAGCTAAAATGGCACTGATAAAATAAATAAATACAACAGCAACAAAAACAGATAACAAACGCTGGGAAAATCATGGGGAAAATGGAATCCATATCTATTGCTGGTGGAACTGCAAAATGGTACACCTCTTTGAAAAATGGTGTGGCGCTTGCTTAAAAAAACTAGAAATAGAGCTAGCCCATGATTCAGGATTCTATGGGGAAAATATTAAATGATGCAGGAAGCAACAAAAGAATATGGAAGGAATACACAGAGTCACCATTTCAGGAGGTAGTATATGCTCAGAAATCTATGGTCTTGAAGGAAGAAGTACAAGCTGCACTGTAGGTATTAGGCATTTGCTATAAACAAAGCTCCAGGAATTGACGGAACACCAACTGAGATGTTTCAGCAAATGGATGCAATTCTGAAAGTGCTCAAACGTCTATGTGAGGAAATTTGGAAGATAGCTACCTGACCAACCTACAGGAAGAGATCCATACTTAAGCCTATTCCCAAGACAGGTGATTTAACCTAGTGTGGAAATTATCTAACAATATCATTAATATAAATTAATTAAATATAAATTAAAATAAATTTTATTGACTATGCAAAGGCATTTGACTACGTGGATCATAAGAATTTATGGACCACATTGCGAAGAATGGGAATTCCAGAACACTTAATTGTGCTTGTGAGGAACCTTTACATACATAGATCAAGAGGCAGTTGTTCGAACAGAACAAGGGGATACTGACCAGGCTAAAATCAGGAAAGGTGTGCATCAGGGTTGTATCTTTTCACCATACCTATTCAATCTATATGCTGAGCAAATAATCTGAGAAGCTGGACTATATGAAGAAGAATGGGGCACCAGGATTGGAGGAAGACTCATTAACAACCAGTTTTGAGCAGATGACACAACCTTGCTTGCTGAAAGTTAAGAGGATTTGAAGCACTTACTAATGAAAATCAGAGAACACAGCCTTCAGTATGGATTACATGTCAACATAAATAAAACAAGAATTCTCACAACTGGACCAAAGAGCAACATCATGATAAACAGAGAAAAACTGAGGTTGTCAAGGATTTCATTTTACTTGGATCCACATTCAACAGCCATGGAAGCAACAGTGAAGAAAACAGAGGATGTGTTGCATTGGGTAATTCTGCTGCAAAGGACCTCTTTAAAGAGTTAAAAAGCAAAGTTGTCACCTTGAAGACTAAGGTGCATCTGACCCAAGAGTTCGGCAGTTCAAATCCGCCTGGTGCTCCTTGGAAACTCTATGGGGCAGTTCTACTCTGTCCTATAGGGCCGCTATGAGTTGGAATGGATCAGATGGATCCTGGCTGAAAGCAGGAATACCAGGGAGATGCTTACCTGTGTTTTATTGACTATCCATGGACATTCGACTGTGTGAATCATAACAAATTGTGGATAACATTGCGAACAATGGGAATTCCAGAATTCTTAATTGTGCTCATGAGGAAACTGTACATAAATCAAGATGTGGTCCTTTGAACAGAACAAGGGGTACTGTGTGCTTTAAAATCAGGAAAGGTGTGTGTTATGGTTGTATCCTTTCACCATACTTATTCAGTCTGTATGCTGAGCAAATTATCCAACAAGCTAGACTATATCAAGAAGAACTCGGCAGCAGCGTTGGAGGAAGACACATTAACAACCTGCTTTTTTTTTTAATGCAGATTACAAAACCCTGTTTGCTGAAAATTAAAAGGACTTGAAGCACTTACTGATGAAAACCACAGCCTTAAATCTTAACATAAAGAAAACAAAAATACTCACAACTGGACCAATAAACAATTTCATGATCAACTGAGAAGAGATTGAAACTGTCAAGGATTTCATTCTACTTGGATCCACAATCAACACCCATGGAAGCAGCAGTCCAGAAACCAAGGCTCATTGCATTGGGCAAATCTCCTGAAAAAGACCTCTTTTAAATATCAAAAAGCAAAGATGTCACCTTGAAGACAGTAGTGCACCTGACCCAAACCATGGTGTTTTCAACTGACTCATATGCATATGAAAGCTGGATGATGAATAAGGAAGACTGAAGAAGAATTGACACCTTTGAATTGTGGTGTTGATTATACCATGAACTGGCAAAAGAACAAATAAATCTGTCTTGGAAGAAGTACAACAAGAACATTCCTTAGAAGCAAGGGTGGTGAGACTACATCTCACATACTTTGGACATGTTATCAGGAGGGATCATTTCCTGGAGAAGGAAATCATACTTGGTAAAAGAGAGGATCAGCAAAAAAGAAGACCCTCAGTGAGAAAGATTATCATAGTGGCTGTAACAGTGGGCTCAAACATAAAGATCGTGAGGATGGTGCAGGGCCAGGCAGTGTTTCATTCTGTTGTACGTAGGGTGTCTATGAGTAGGAGCCCCGTCGATAGCACCTAACAACATCACTGAACAATTTGTGTGGAAATTGTGAAATAGAAAGCTAACTTTCTGTGTAAACTTTCACCGAAAACTCAATAAAATATTATTTTTGTAAAAATATATGTTGCAAATTAATTAAAAAAAAAATAAACAAACACCCATATAAGTCCCAAGTAGATTGATTCATGGAACATCACCAGGACTGTAGAAGTCAATTACCAACCTGTTCCTGATCACACTGCCCTGCCATCAAAGCAATAACCACAAATTTGACTTTTATTATAAATATGCTCTTGCTTTTCTATATATTCTCACTACATAAGTATGCTTAACAAATACAAGTCAATATTCCCTCTTTGTAAGTTTTATATACAGTCATTCAGTGTGTATTCTGAGCATTTTAATTTCATCAGTAAACATTGGATTTTTATAACTCATTCTTGTTTCATACATTTCCAGTGTGTTCTGTTCTGTTCCATTTATTATTCTGCTGTATAAATATTCAGTCTTTAAAATGCATTGTACTATGGTGGACATTTAGAATGTTTCCATTTTTGAACATGCAAACTTTTTCATTGCACATAAGAATTCATTAGAGTTGGGGTTATACCTAAAAGCATCAGGCATTTATTTAGCTCTCAAATAATTTTTCAGAGCGGATGTATCAATTTATACTTGTAATAGCAACATTTGAAAGTACCAATGTGATGTTCCACTTTGTGACCAGCACTCAATATTACCATCCTTTTATGATTTTTACCCATTAGCTTGATGTAGAATATGTCACCGTAGTTCTAATTTGAATGTTAATTAATATGTTCATGGATTTTCTTTTTTGTAAATTACTTTCAGGTATCATTTGATCAATTTTATTTTGAATATTTGTCTTTATTCTTATTTATTTGACTTTTTTATATTAGGGATAGAATCTCTTTGACAATTATGTATCTTAAAACTGTTTTCCCATTCACTACTTTTACTTTTCACTCCATAAATGTCCTTTGATAAATAGCAATCTAAATTTTAATTAAGTCAAATAAACTAATTTTAAGAAACAAAAATGTTTTTGAATGAACAGATATAATTTCCAACACTTACAACAAAGAAAGGACTTCCATTTCTGGTTAAGTTTCAGTGGCTCACAGAAAGTCAAAGTTCCTGCTTCAGCCACTAGAAAAAAAATGGATACATTTTTAAGGATTTTTAGAGAGATCAAATAGCTGTGAAAGAAGAATGATGAAAATTTTAAAGTGAAAACTCATTAATCAGAGAAAGACAGCCCACTTCATGGTTCAAACTTAATTGGCTTACAGTATTTTTATTACAAACAATGCAGTAATATAGATTTATTGGATAATTTCATATGTGCGCATGTTTTATTGATTCGAAGACTAAATAACCAAAACAGCCATTGATGTCAAATTGATTCCGATTCATAGTGATGCCATATGTTACAGAGTAGAACTGCTCTACAGAGTTTTCTTGACCGTGCCCTTAACAGAAGCAATCACCAGTCCTTTCTTCTGCTGTGTTGCAGAATGGGTTCAAACTTCCAACCTTTAGGTTAGTAGCGGAGTGCAAACCCCCTGTGCTGCCAAAGACTAGATACAATTGTGATATTAGTCAATGGTATTTAATTTCTCTCCACAGGACTTGAAGCATTTTGCACCTTAACAATCCATGTATAAAAAAATGCATGTTCTCCCAAGATATTATATATTCTTTATAAAATATAATCTGTGCTGTTTAAAATTTCACTTTTTTATGAGGTTGGATATCTTTTCATATATTTAAGGGATGATTAAACTGTTACATGTTTGCTCCATTTTTCTATTTATATTTTTCACTTCTCATTGATATTTAAGAATACTTATAGGAAGCGGGACCAAGATGGCTGACTAGGTAGACGCTACTGCAGATCCCTCTTGCAACAAAGACTCGGAAAAACGTGAATCGATCACATACATGACAATCTATGAACCCTGACCATCAAACACAGAACTAAGGAGTTGACCTGAGTGACAGGGGAGCGAAAAGCCACACAGTGAAGCAGCGACTGCTTCTGGAACCCACGTCCCCTGCCACAGCCTTGAGCCCTCACGGTTCCCTGGTGCCAGAGTGGTAGAGCTGGTCGTGGCTTACTGGGACGGGGCAAGCAAGGGATGCAGCCCTAACCCCTAACCCCCTGGAGTAACCTCAGCAGGAACTCAGCCAGCTCAAGCAGGCTGCACACTGACGTGGCTGACAGGATAACGAGAAACCACGGGGAAGCAGTGACTGTTTTTTAGCCTGAACCCACCATCCCAGTTCAAAAACCTTGGCACTGGGCTTTGGGCTTAGCGCGGAGGAGCAGATCACGGCTTCCTGAGAAAGGCAAGTACAGGACACAGCCCTAACCCCCTGGAGTAACTTTGGTCGGAAACCCAGACAGCGCATGCAGGCTGCACACCAATGTGGCTCACAGGAGAAGGAGAAATCACGGGGAGGAAGTGACTGGTTCTGGAGCCTGGATCGCAGCATCCCAGCCAGAAAACCTTGGAACTGAGCTTTGGAATAGGAGCGGAGGAGCTGATCACGGCTTCCTGAGACAGCCCAAGCACGGGATGCAGGTCTGACCCTCGCGGTCAATAGGCCTCAACAGGAAGTCAGAGAAGGAGAATCGAGGATTTGAATGCAGAGTGGAGGAGTTAGAGGATGAGGCAATTGATACAAGTATAAAAGAAAAAAGTATAGTTGAAGAAAAATCAGATAAAAGAATCTAAAAAAAATGAAGAAACCCTAAGAATCATGTGGGACTTTATCAAGAAGAATAACTTGCATGTGATTGGGGGGGCTAACTGGAAATACAGAGAGAATAGTTGAAGATCTGCTAGTAGAAAACTTCCCTGGCATCATGAAAGATGTAGGGATATCTATCCAAGATGCTCATGGAACAGCATACGAGATAGATCCCAAAAGAAGATCACCAAGGCATATTATCATCAAACTTGCCAAAACCAAAGATAAAGAGAAAATTTTAAAAGCAGCCAGGGATAAACAAAAAGTCACCTACAAAGGAGAATCAATAAGAATAAGTTCAGACTACCCGGCAGAAACCATGCAGGCAAGAAGACAATGGCATGACATATATAGAGCACTGAAGGAGAAAAACTGCCAGCCGAGAATCATATATCCAGCCAAACTCTCCCTCAAATATGAAGGTGAAATTAAGACATTTACAGATAAATACAAGCTTAGAGAATTGGTAAAAACCAGACCGAAGCTGCAAGAATTACTAAAGGAAATTCTTTAGTCAGAAAATCAATAATATCAGATACCAACACAACACAAGGTCACAGAACAGAACACCCTGATATCAACTCGAATAGGGAAATCACAAAAACAAAATAAGATTAATTTATAAAAGAAAAAAAATGCTCAAAATAGGGAATCATTGAAGTCATTATGTAAAAGATTACAATAATCAAAAAAGAGGGACTAAATATACAGGAGGCATAGATCTTCCATATGGAGAGGAAAACAAGGAGATAAAGGATGATACAAGTTAGGTTTTCACTTAGAAAAATAGGGGTAAATATTAAGATAACCACAAAGAGGTCTAACACTTCCATATTTCGAAGTAAAAACCAAGATAAACATGACTCAGCAAAAATAAATTCAACTACTATGAAAATGAGGAACACACAATTTACAAAGAAAAACATCTCAGCACAAAAAAGTAAGTGGAAAAATGAAATTGTCGACAACACACAAAAAAGGCATCAAAATGAGAGCACTAAACCCATAAAAAAAAACCCATACTTATCTATAATTATGCTAAATGTAAATGGGCTAAATGCTCCAATAAAGAGACAGAGAGTCTCAGATTGGATAAAAAAACAAGATCTGCCTATATGCTGCCTACAAGAGACACACCTCAGACTTAGAGACACAAATAAACTCAAAGGATGGAAAAAAATATATATCAAGCAAACAATAATCAAAAAAGCATGAGTGGCAATATTAATTTCTGACAAAATAGTTTTTAAAGTTAAATTCACAGCAAAGAATAAAGAAGGACACTACATAATGATTAAAGGGACAATTGATCAGGAAGATATAACCATATTAAATATTTATGCACCCAATGACAGGGCTGCAAGATACATAAAACAAGCTTTAAGAGAATTGAAAAGTGAGATAGACACCTCTACAATTATAGCAGGAGACTTCAACACACCATTTTCGGAGAAGGATAGGCTTCCATTAAGAAGCTCAATACACGGAAGATCTAATTGTTAAAATCAACCAACTTGACCTCATAGAATCATACAGAACACTTCACCCAACAGGTGCAAAGTATATTTTTTTTCTAGTGCATGTGGAACATTCTCTAGAATAGACCACATATTACATCATAAAACAAACCTTGGCAGAATCCAAAACATAGAAATATTACAAAGCATCTTCTCAGATCACAAGGCCATAAAAGTGGAAATCCATAACAGAAAAATCAGGGAAGAGAAATCAAATACTTGGAAACTGAACAATATGCTGCTCAAAAAAGACTGGGTTATAGAAGACATGAAGGAGGGAATAAAGAAATTCATAGAATGCAATGAGACTGAAAACACTTCCCGTCAAAAACTCTGGGACACAGTGAAAGTGCTCAGAGGTCAATTTATATCAATAAATGCACACATACATAAAGAAGAAAGAGCCAAAATCAGAGAACTGTCCCTACACCTTGAACAAATAGAAAGCGAGCAACAAAAGGGTCTGTCAGGCACCAGAAGAAAACAAATAATAAAAATCAGAGCAGAATTAAATGAATTAGAGAACAGAAAAACAATTGAAAGAATTAACAAAGCCAAAAGCTGGTTCTTTGAAATAATTAACACAATTAATTATTTGGCCAGACTCACTAAAGAAATAAAGGAAAGGAAACAAATAACCCAAATAAGAAATAAGATGGGCCATATCACAACAGACCCAACTGAAATTAAAAGAATTGTATCAGATTACTATGAAAAATTGTACTCTAATTTGAAAACCAAGAAGAAATGGATGAATTCCCGGAAACACACTACCTACCTAAACTAACACAACCAGAAGAAGAAAAACTAAATAGACCCATAACAAAAAAAGAGATTGAAAAGGTAACCAAAAAACTCCCAACAACAACAACAAAAAAGCCCTGTCCTAGACTGCTTCACAGCAGAGTTCTACCAAACATTCAGAGAAGAGTTAACACCACTACTACTAAAGGTATTTCAAAGCATAGAAAAGGATGGAATACTACCTAACTCATTCTATGAAGCCAGCATAACCCTGATACCAAAACCAGGTAAAGACACCACAAAAAAGAAAATTACAGACCTATATCCCTCATGAACATAGATGCAAAAATCCTCAACAAAATTCTAGCCAATAGAATTCAACAACATATCCAAAAAATAATCCACCAAGACCAAGTGGGATTTATACCAGGTATGCAAGGTTCGTTCAATATTAGAAAAACAATTAATGTAATCCACCATTTTTTTATTATCATATAAATAAAACAAGAGACAAAAACCACATGGTCTTATCAATTGATGCAGAAAAGGCATTTGACAAAGTCCAACACCCATTCATGATAAACACTTTCAGCAAAATGAGAATAGAAGGAAAATTCCTCAACATAATAAATGGTGTCTAAAAGCCAACAGCAAACATCATCCTTAATGGAGAGAGCCTGAAAGCATTTCCCTGAAGAATGGGAACCAGACAAGGATGCCCTTTATCACCGCTCTTATTCAACATTGTGCTGGAAAGTCGTAGCCAGAGCAGTCAGGCTAGACAAAGAAATAAAGGGCATCCAGATTTGCAAGGAAGACATAAAATTATCTCTATTTGCAGATGACATGATCTTATACACAGAAAACCCTAAAGAATCCTTAAGAAAACTACTGAAACTAATGGAAGAGTTCAGCAGAGTTTCAGGTTACAAGATAAACATACAAAAATCAGTTGGATCAATGAGTCTCAACCCACCTGGATCAAAGGTGAATGAAGAACACCAAGGTCATAAGGTAATTATGAGCCCAAGAGACAGAAAAGACTGCATGAACTAGAGACTATGTCATCCTGAGACCAGAAGAACTAGGTGGTGCCCGGCCACAACTGATGAGTGCCCTGACAGGGAGCACAACAGAGAACCCCTGAGGGAGCAGGAGATCAGTGGGATGCAGACCCCAAATTCTCATAAAAAGACCAGACAATGGCCTGACTAAGACTAGAAGAATCCCAGTGGTCATGGTCCCCAAACCTTCTGTTGGCCCAAGACAGGAATCATTCCTGAAGACAACTTATCAGACATGGATTGGACTGGACAATGGGTTGGAGAGAGATGCTGATGAGGAATGAGCTACTTGCATCAGGTGGACACAAGAGACTATGTTGGCATCTCCTGTTTGGAGGGGAGATGGGAGGGTAGAGGGGGTTAGACACTGTCAAAAAAGTCACGAAAGGAGAGACTGGAAGGAGAGAGCTGGCTGAGTCATTATGGGGAGTGTAAGTGGGAGTATGTAGTAAGGTGTATATAAGTTTATATGTGAGAGACTGACTTGATTTGTAAACTTTCACTTAAAGCACAACAAAAATTATTTTAAAAAAAGAATATAGAGGAAATTAGTACTTTATCTGAGATATGACTTATAGTTATTTTTCCCACTGTATTAGTTATATTTTGGCATAGCTTTTAGTTCTTTTTTTTAGCATGTGGAAATATTTACTTTTACATAGTTGATTATTTTTCAATATATTTTTGTCCTGCATTCTAAATTTTAGTCATAACTTTACAAATCTGCCTTATGCTAAAATATTTTTAAAAATCTTTCTCTTAGAATTATTTTATTGTATAATTTTTTTTAATTTCCTGCTTTTTTATGGTAATAAGTATTAATAAAAAATGTATCTTTTTTTCTCAAAGACTGTTCAAGAATCCCAAAAACATTTGCTTTAAAATTCCATATTTTGCCTATTTCATTTGCTATTCTTATAACAGTATATATTCTTATGTATATTTGTGTTTTGCATTTATCCCATGAGAAGATTTTTCTATTTATGCACAATATCCAAAAAAAAAAAAGCAAACTCGTTGTCGTCAAGAAAATTCCAACTTATACCAGCCCTATAGAACAGAATAGAACTGCCTTATAGGGTTTCCAAGGACTGACTGGTGGGTTTGAATTTCTGAATTTTTAGATTAGCAGTTGAGCTCTGAACCACTGTGGCACCAGTACTCCACACGCCATTTTGGGACTTTAGAATTCCCTTTTATCTTAGTTACTTCTGGAATATGCACCTACTGTAGCTCAGGCCTGGTTGGCATTTCACCTCATTGCTATGCTCCGCCACACCTGATTCCCATGGGAGGCCTTTCTCATCACCCACTCTTCATACACCTTCCATGTTTTCAAGGTCATACTTCCTGATGCCTTTCAATTAACTTCCCTAATCACTTTCACATGATGTTCCTGGAGAACGATTGTAGGTAGTTATAAACCCTTAGAAATCACTGCTTAATAATAGGAAGTAACATTCTGTTTTCATAACGGAAATTTGGGTTGAGGCCAATATTCTTAAACTACCTTAGTCTATGTTCTCTAGAGAAATAAAACCAGTGAAACATGTATATAAACACATACATACATATATGTATATACATGTACATGTATATATATGTATGTATATATACACATATATATATGTATATATACACATTATAGAGAGAAAAAGAGAGATTCATTTCAAGGAAATTACTCACCCAGTTGTAGAGCTGGCAAGTCCCTGGATCAGGCATCAGGGGCTGATGAACCCAAGATCCACAGATCAGAGGGCAGATTGCTGGCTCACAGCACGGAAGACTGAGAAATCGAAGATTAGCCAGTAAGATGGGAGGCTGCTAGTCCAAATACCAAGTACTGGAAGACAGATGCTGATGATCCAAATGCAGGATCCAGGGCAAAGCAAAAGCCAGTGAACTTTGCCAGAAAAATCCACATTTATTGGATGCAGGCCACACCCCCAAGGAAACTCCCTTTTAACTGATTGGCTACCTACAGCAGATCCCATCATGGAGGTGATCACATCATATCAGATCTCATCATGGAGGTGATTATATCATTATATGACTGCCAAAATATTCCATAATTGCCAAGCCACTGAGAATCATGTCTCAGCAAAGTTGACACACAATCTTAAGCATCACTCAGATTTGAAACCTTGAAAGGTAAGTATTTTATAATAACAGACTACTGACCTAGAGTCTTGCCTCTAATATCAGCTGGACTTATGTCAGAATCTTATTTTCTCCTAAGTGAATTTAACAGGAATCACCCTTTAAAATTTAGTGTATTCACAGAGGCAATGAAATTGAGGATGGATGGTAGAATGCTGCAAGGAAAATAAAAAGTCTCCCTGTTGGGATTAATCTTGGGACAAAAAATAGTTTTGAACTGAATTTAATACATCCAACAGCCAGTTCTCAGTTTGCCCAGGTTGGTCTGAAGAAATAAATTATATATTATATGATTAATAGATAAAAATATTCTTTGTTATCAGAACATTTATTACAATTTTTACAGAAGCCAGCCCCAGAATTTGGATGTCAGAGAAGAAAATAAGCAAGATAACTAGAGGAAAATGTGACCGGAGCTCAATCTAACAGGAACAGAGGGTCCATATGAAGCAGTCATAGTAGATGAGGGGAGAATTGAATTTGGGTCAGTTTTGGGTGGGAGGTATTGCTCAGTTAAGGGCAATCCAGAACCCTATTCAAGTTTATGAAATAAAACTTCCTGCACACTCTATTCCACTGAGAGGCTGCAGAAGAACAGTATTCTGGATGGACTGAGAGCTATCTGGGAAAATGAATAAATAAACCAGAGAAGGCCAGTGAGATTTGTTTAATTAGAAATTTAACTGTATCAGGTGGAAGAGATCTCAGGGGGTAGAGATAACTATTTGGTAGTTAAAGGGCATTCCACATTTGAACTGAGTACACTGTTTTAAAGGTGGGTTGAATACCATTGATTAAACAAGTTGTTTCAGTCAAAGAAATGCTCTTCAGGGAGGACGAAACAAGATTATCACAAACAAATCAAAACCCAAATCCACTGCTGTCAAGTCAATTACGACTCCCAGCGAACCTTCAGGACAGAGTATAACTGCTTCTTCGGGATTCCAAGCCTGTAAGTGTTGATGGACGCAGACTACCATAACTTTCTCCTGCGACTGGATGGTGGGTTCTAACTAACAGCAGCCAAGCAAGTTAACCACGGAGCCACCAGGGCTCCTATTATCAAAAATAAGAATGGTAAATATGAAATGTTTTATATCAATATTGAGCTTTTTATATTAATATTGAACTTTAGTTCATGATATTATTAAAATTTATATTTAACATACAGTAGCAAATGTGCTGTTTTATTAAAGCAGTGTCTTTGTATTTCTGACTCTATTAAATATGATTTTACCTTAAACAATGATTTTAGATAAACCAAACCAAACCCAGTGCCGTCGAGTCGATTCCGACTCATAGCGACCCTATAGGACAGAGCAAAACTGCCCCACAGAGTTTCCAAAGAGCGCCTGGTGAGTTCAAACTGCCAGCTCTTTGGTTAGCAGCCGTAACACTTAACCACTACGCCACCAGGGTTTCCATGATTTTAAATAGTGATATTAAATTACTTTGAGACACTGAAAATTAGAAAACCTTCTATGTTATTTTAAGAATACTCCATTTCTATCAAAGGCTTTGTAGCAAATAAGTGTCATATTTATGTATTTTAGCTCTGATGGCATTTTAATAAGACATTTAAAGTAAAACAATCCATGAAATAAATTCACAATAGTCGAGGAATCCAAGAAATATTTATTTTAAAGAAAATCATATTCTTACATTAAAGAATGTATAAAATAATGTAAAGCTTTAAGTTCATATTTGTTTTCAGATTAATTTCAGGGTTTGTGTTTCTAATTTACATAAAAAATACTAACAGCTGAGGTTTAGATAGAGTGGGACATTGACAGTGACTTATATCTATCTGAATCACAAAAATTGTTAACCAGTGCAAACTTTTTGCCTTCCACTGGCAATACAGGATAGAGTAAAGGGAAAATAGGATAGAGTAGAACTTCCATATCTTCCTCCCATATAGTGGCTGTTGAGTTTGAACTATCGACCTTTTGGTTAGCAGCCGAAAACTTAACCACTGAGCAACCAGGACTCAGTCAGGATATGATTACACATTCCTTAATCATTTAGAATTTTTCTAGGGGACGGATGCTTAAATCTCAAATAAAAATATGATAACATTAAGTTTCATTTCCCTTAAAGACCTTAAAAGTTTCCAAGAAAGAAGAGTAATATAGATAGTTTTAGGAGAACACACAGGGTAAACCTCTGTTCTTTCTACCTTGTTCTCTTGAGAAAACCATAGACAAATCTTACATATTTAATGCTATACATGGATAATTTCATCACCAAAGACCTGAGTTTGTACAATTAGAAATGCTATCTCATTTAGCACTCCAAGTCATTGTATTCAATTAACAAATTATTTTTTATTAAATGCTATCATTTGTAAAGGAATACATAAAGATTTGGTTCTTTTGTCCTCTGGCGAGTCTTAATTCTTCTCTCCCTCTTAAGAGTGATGCTTTCATTTTAATAATGTCTATTCCTTTATTCAGTTTAGAATCAAGCCTGAGTACCATATTAGGTAAACACCCATTTTCTAGGCTCTATATTGCTTTCAAGTAGGAAAATAGTCACAGTTTTTACATATCAGATCACTTAGTAAAAGAAAATGCAAAGGGTTTTACCCTAATTGCAATTCTATGTGCTCACCAGTGATGAGTACAACAGATGTTACATGTCCACAAACTAGACACAAAGAACCATTAATAACAATAATAATAATAGATAGCAATAATAATAGTCTGTTATAAATGTTAGAACTTCTTCAAGGTGTTTAGCTTATATTAAACAATTTAATTCAGGTAACAACACTAAATGTTTATATAGTTGCTGGCCGTTTTACAGTTGAGTAAACTGTGACATAGGAAGATTAATTAATTTGCATGAAGTCACCACACGGCTAGATGATGTTGGAACTACAATTTAGTTCCGGCCTGTCTGAGAAACACTATTCTCTAACCAGGGGCACGGGGTCCTGGTTATGCAGTGATTAAGCACTTGGCTGTTAAACAAAGGCCAGTGGTTCGCACCAACCTGCTGCTCCTTGATATAAAGTTGTGGCAGTCATCTTTCCTAAAGATTTACAGCCTCACAAACCTTATGGGACAGTTCTACTATGTCCTATGAGTTGGAATTGATTCATAGACAATGGTTTTGGTTTCTATTTTTTGCCATGGCACCATACTTCTCCACTGCTTCATGGACAAAGTTCAAACCCATTAGAATGGAGAAATGAAAAGTAGGATGAGGCAAGAGGCACCATGACTCTTGCAAAATTTAAGGAGCCACTTCCTTTCAGGATCCATCAAGTTCAAGGATGGCCCTGAATGCCTTCTCAAATTTCACACCTTAGGAGATTCACTAACTATTCCTTGTCCTGACCCTGATGAAAGGAATGGTGAGAAAAATAATTGCCAACAAACGAACTCAAAACCACTTTGTCAAATACCTACTTAACTGGGCGATTTGTTAAATCCTGGGCTACAGGCTTAAAGCGCAAGTTACCACAATCATAATCATAGAACAATAACTAATAAGTAAACAGTTTAAAATTGGGAGGTAGCTGATAAATTTTACCAATTTTATTTCATTTAATTCTCACCAACAAGTAAATCTTAGAAACTTTAAATAATTGCTTAATATCACACAAGTAATAAACCATGGAGATAATAGCCAAACTCAAGACTATTGGAAAAAAAAAAAAAAAAAGATACTGACTTGCAGTCACAAAACCTATGTGCAATTGGTCAAATTATCCACATTTAGTAAGTCTCAATATCTATACCTAAAGAAAAGTGAGTTCCAAGAAAAATGTTATCTGAAGAGTTAACTTTTTGAGTAACAATGAAAATAATGGCGGGTGCACACAGGACAGTGGGTATAACATAACGGTCAATATCTTTCCTCCTCCTGTCCCACACACATACATACAGGTAAAAAATACCCTGCATGCTACCTTTGTTTTTCCAGTGTGACCACAAATATTCGTTATATATAAATACAATTCTCTTATCTTACCCACTTAATATCCTACAAAAAGATATTTGTTTTATCCCATTATGTGAAATGAAATATTCTCTCAATTTTCTTCTAAACTGTATAATATGAACTGTGTAATAGGAACCTACATGCTTAAAATCATCAAGTGATGGGAGAATGAAACATTGAAACAGGCAGTTGAAAATTCATGTTAGAAGATAGTTTATGACACAGTGTTTGAGATGTTTGACTGAGAAAATGCACAGAGAAGTACAACAGGATTGTCAAGATGTGTAATTAATTTAAAGTGAGATTAGATGGCAAAGCTGAGGGTCCATCTCCAGCAGTTGCCAACTGCTTCAGTACCTTTATTGAGTAAGGTAAATTGTTGTTGTTAGGTGCTGTTGAGTCAGTTCCAGCTCATAGAGACCCTGTAGGACAGAGTAGAACTGCCCCATAGGACTTCCAAGGAATGGCTGGTGTATTCCAACTGTCAGACTTTTGGTTAGCCTCCAAGCTCTTAACCACTTGATTTATCCTGGGCTGTGCTCTGAAAGTATAGTGAAATGATCTTAAAATAAATTCGAGGGGAATTCTTTTATGCAATTTAACAGGAGACATACGTAAAGAGATACAGGACAGTAAAGGAAATGCACATGTGAATTTACCTCTTCCACAGATGAATCAAGAAAAACCACCAGAAGAAAATCTAACTCAACTGATGGATTTTGTTCTCTTGGGCTTTGCTGACATGCCCCATCTCCAGTGGTTCCTTTTTGGATTGTTTTTAATCATCTATATCATTATTCTGATGAGCAATGGCACCATATTTCTAATAACAAAAATGGATCCTGCCCTACAGAGCCCTATGTATTTTTTCCTGGCAAATTTTTCCATCCTGGAAATCTGCTATGTATCAGCTACTCTTCCCAGAATGCTGATGAATCTAGGAACCCAGAGAAGAAGAATTTCCTTAGTTGCCTGTGCTACATAGATGTGCTTTATCCTTATGTTCGGAGGTACAGAGTGTTTGCTCCTGGCAGTGATGGCCTATGACCGCTATGTGGCCATTTGTAACCCTCTGAACTACCCTCTAGTCATGAACCACAAGGTCTGCATCCAGTTGGTGACTGGATCCTGGATCACTGGAATTCCAGTTATGATAGGGAAGACTTATCAGATTTTCTCTCTGCCTTTTTGTGGACCTAACCAAATTAACCACTTCTTCTGTGACATTCCCCCAATACTCAAGCTGGCTTGTGGGGACACCTTTGTAAATGAGATGTTGGTCTACATAGTTGCTATGTTATTTGTCATAGTTCCATTTCTGTTGATACTTGGCTCCTACAGTAAAATCATCTCCATCATCCTGAAGCTGCCATCAGCCACAGGCCAAGCCAAAGCCTTCTCTACCTGCTCATCTCATCTTATGGTTGTGGTGTTATTCTTTGGATCAGGCATTATTACATACTTAAGGCCCAACACCAGACACTCAGAGGGAACTGACAAAGTGCTCTCTCTTTTCTACACTATCCTAACTCCTATATTTAATCCCATGATATATAGTCTAAGGAACAAGGATGTTATAATTGCACTGAGAAAATTGCTATGCAAATAATTAACTTCATTAAAGTATGAGTTAAATGTATAAGAATTGTTTTCTCACATATTTTCAGTCCAATTTCAGTATATGTATACCTTGTCTTCCATATTTTACTAATTATTTCCAAATGAAAAATCACTTGTAATGTCAGGCCTTCCTGCTCAAATTATGTAAGTAATATGTGTCAGCTGATAGAAAATCATTCCATTAGTAATTCTATAATTTCATTATTTGATAAGACCTTTTGCAAGTGCTGATTTAGTCACTTGTAATGTATTTCACTTAGTGTAAAATATATCATTCATTTCCAAGAGTGTCTGTACGGTTGTGACACCCATTTTAAAAAACCAGGTTGGCAATATGCCTTATTTAAAACTATAGACTGATCCCTTGGTATCCACTGGGGATTGGTTCCAGGACTCCCATGAATATCAAAATCTGTGAATGCTCAAGACTCTTATATAAAATGGCACAGTATTTTCATGTAATCTATGCACAAACGCTAGTAAACTTTAAATCATTCCTAGAATACTTATGATACCAAATACAATGCAAATGTGTGAATAGGTCTTATACAGTATAGTTTAGGAAATAATGACAAGATACAAGTGGAGAAAGGCTCAAACAATGAGTGCTGGGGAGAGACTGAGGACCTGTGAAATGGCAGGAGGCTACAGCAGGGTATGCCTACACATCGCTTCATTCACACAGATTCAGGGTAGTGCTTGATGCAATAACAACAGTAATATAATCTCTATGACAAACCTGAAATGGCCTCCCTGACGAAGTAACATTTGTGAGTTGTAAATAGTTAGAAGTAGTAACTATGTAAAGAACATTCTAGGCAGTTGTAAAAGCAAAGGAAGACCACTAAGGTTTACATTCTTAGAAGCATAAAGTACTGATTGCCTGGGGAAAAAAATGTGTTACCAGATGAGTTTGGAAATAAAGTCAGGTGAAAAGTTATATAGCAGTTTTCAATTCCTGGATAGAAATTTGAATTATTCCAGTTACAATGGAAATTCATGAACATGCTTAAGATTTTCTGTAGAGAACATTTCAGCAGTCTGAATGTATCAGCTACTCCTTGAAAACCCTATGGGGCAGTTCTACTGTGTCCTACAGAGTTGTTATGAGTCTGAATCAACTTGACAGCAAGGTTTTTGATTGTTTGTTTTTTTTTATAGAGAACACTTAAGAACTTAAGAACCTCAGAACAATATTGTAGAGGGTGATGGGTGTGGTAATGACCCTTTCGAGTTTTTAAATCACTTAAAATTGTAAACCTAGCCTTGAAACAAGAATCAAATGAAATGGGAAACATATTGTACCATGGTGTGCTGGATTTTATGATGCTATTTTATTTATATATATACTCATCCTTGGTATCCATGGCAGAATCTTTTCAGGTTCCTCACTGATACAAAATCTGAGCATGCTTCAATCCATTTTATACTTCCCATATACTTTAAATCATCTCTAGATTACTTATAATACCTAACACAACCTAGTAAATGCTATGTAAATAGTTGTTATACAGTACTATAGTGTTTAGGGAATAATGACAAGATGGAAGGTGAACATCCTCAAACAACAAGTGTTGGAGAGGGACTGAGGACCTGTGAAATGGTGGGAGGCTATGTGAGGATATGCTTACACATCGTTTGGTTCGCATGGATTCAGTGTAGTGCTCGGCCACCAGTAAATTCAAGCTTTCTTTTTGGAACTTGTTTTTTTTTTCTGGATATTTTCAATCCAAGGTTGTTTGACTCTGTGGCTGGTTAACTCACAGATATAGAGGACCAACTGTATACACACATACACACACATATATGTATATTTATATATAACATGTTATATATAGATAATACTTCATACACAATAAATAATATATAATACATAATATGTAATGTATATATTTTATATTATCAGTTGTAAATGGTAATTATCATGATATTTGATTATATTTGTATGCATGTGTGCATAGGTGTGTGTGTGTATATATATATATAGTTGTTGTTGTTAGGTGCCATCTAGTCATTTCTGACTCTCATGGAACCTATGTACAATAGAATAACATTGTCTGGTCCTGTGCCACCCTCACAATCATTTTTATGCTTGTGCCCATTGTGGCAGCCACTGTGTCAATCCATCTCATTCACAGTCTTCCTCTTATTCACTGACCCTCTACTTTACCAAGCATGCTGTCCTCCTCCAGGGACCAGTCACTCCTGATCACGTACCCAATGCATGTGAGAGGAAATCTCGCCATCCTTCTAAGGAGCGTTCTGGTATTACTTCCTCCAAGACAGATTTGTACATTCTTTTGGAAGTCCACGGTATATTCAATATTCTTCTCTAACACCATAATTCAAAGGTGTCAATTTTTCCTTGGTCTTAGTCATCATCCAGCTTTCACATGCATGGGAAGGGATTGAAAACACCATGACTTGAGTCAGGGACATCTTAGTCTTCAAGATGACATCTTTGCTTTTCAACCCTTTAAAGAGGTCCTTTGCAGCAGATTTGCCCTGTACAATATGTTTTTTGATTTCTTGACTGCTGCTTTTATGGGTGTGGATTGCGAATCCAAGTAAAATGAAATCCTTGACAACTTCAATCTTCTCTCCACTTATCATGATGTTGGTTATTGGTACAGTTGTGAGGATTTTTTTTTTTTTCCTTTGCATCGAGGTATAATCCATACTGAAGGCTGTGGTCTTTAATCTTCATAAGTGCTTCAAGCCCTCTTTATTTTCAGCAAGCAAGGTTGTGCCATCCGCATAACGCAGGTTGTTAATGAGTCTTCCTCCAATCCTATACCCTGTTCTTCTTCATATAGTCCAGTTTCTCAGACTTTTTGCTCAGCATACAGATTCAACTGATACAGCGAAAGGACACATCCCTGATACACACCTTTCCTGACTTTAAACCATTCGGTATCCCCCTTGTTCTGTTTGAACAACTGCCTCTTGATCTATGTACAAGTTCCTCAGGAGCCCAATTAGATGTTCTGGAATTCTCATTCTTTGCAATGTTATCCATAATTTGATATGATCCACACAGTTGAATGCCTTTGCATAGTCAATAAAACACAGGTAAACATCTTTCTGGTATTCTCTGCTTTCAGCCAAGACCCATCTGACATCAGCAGTGATGTCCCTGATTTGATGCCCTCTTCTGAATCTTTTCTGAATCTGCCTGGAATTTCTGACAATATACTGCTGCAGCCAGTTTTGAATAACCTTCAACAAAATTTTATTTGTGTGTGATATTAATGATCTTGCTTGATGATATCTATATTCAGTTGGACCATCTTTCTTGAGAATAGGCTTAAGTATGGATCTCTTCCATTCAGTCTGCCAGGTAGCTAGCTTTCTTCCAAATTTCTTGGCATAGAAGAGTGAGCACTTCCAGTGCTGCATCTGTTTGTTGAAACATCTCAACTGATACTCTGTCAATTCCTGGAGTCTTATTTTTTGCCAATGTCTTCAGGGCAGCTTGGACTTCTTCTTTCAGTATCATCGGTACCTGCTCATATGGCACCTCCTGAAATGTTTGGATGTCAACCAATTATTTTTGGTACAGTGACTTTGTGTATTCCTTCTATCTTCTTTTGATGCTTCCTGCATTGTTTAATATTGTCCCCACAGAATCCTTCAATATTGCAACTGAAAGCTTGAATTTTTTTCTTCATTTCTTTTAGCTTGAGAAATGCCAAGCATGTTCTTCCCTTTTGTTTTTCTACTTCCGTGACTTTTCACGTGTCGTTCTAATACTTTACTTTGTCTTCTTGAGCTGCCTTTTGAAATCTTCTGTTCAGCTCCTTCGCTTCATCGTTTCTTCCTTTTGCTTTAGCGACTCAACATTCAGGATACCCTGTTGGATAGTGGTTAAGTGTTATAGCTGGTAACCAAAAGGTTGGCAGTTGGGATCCACCAGGCACTCCTAGGAAACTCTATGGGGCAGTTCTACTCTGTCCTATAGGGTCACTATGAGTCAGAATCAACTCAATGGCAATGGGTTTAGCTTTTTTGGTTTTACTTGATGTTCAAGTGTAAGTTCCAGAGTCTCTTCTGACATCCCTTTGGTCTTTTTTTTTTTCTTTTTCTCTCCTGTGGTTTTTGTGGCCTCTTGCTTTCTTTATGTATGATGTCCTTGATGTCATTCCACAACTCGTCTGGTCTTTGGTCATTAGTGTTCAACACGTTAAATCTATTCTAGAGATTTTCTCTAGGTTCAGGTGGGATATACTCAAGGTCATACTTTGGCTCTCGTGGACTTGTTCTAATTTTCTTCAGTTTCAACTTGAAACTTGCATGTGAGCAATCGATGGTCTGTTCCACAGTTGGCCCTTGGCCTTGTGCTGACTGATGATCTTGAGCTTTCCCATGATCTCTTTCCACAGATGTAGTCAATTTGATCCTGTTGTAACCCATCTGGAGAAGTCCATGTGTATAGTCATCGTTTATGTTGGCAAAAAAATGTATTTGCCATGAAGAAGTCTTTGGTCTTGCAAAATTCAGTTATGTGATCTCCGGTATCATTTCCATCACCGAGGCCATATTTTCCAACTACTGACGCTTCTTCTTTGTTTCCAACTTTCTCATTCCAATAACCAGTAATTATCAATGCATCCTGATTGTGTGTTTGGTCAATTTCAGACTGCAGAAGTTGGTGAAAATCTTCAATGTCTTCATCTTTGTCCTTAGTGGCTGGTGCATAAATTTGAGTAATAGTCGTATTAACTGGTCTTCCTTGTAGGTGTATGGATATTATCCAATCACTGACAAGGTTGTACTTCAGGATAGATCTTGAAATATTCTTTTTGACAATGAATATAATGCCATTCCTCTTCAATTTGCCATTTTCAGCATAGTAGACCATATGATTGTCTGATTCAAAATGGCCAATACCAGTCCATTGCAGCTCACTAATGCCTAAGATATTGATGTTTATGTGTTCCATGTCATTTTTGACAATTTCCAGTTTTCCTAAATTCATACTTCGTACCTTGCATGTTGTGATTATTAATGTGTATTTGCAGCTGTTTCTTCTCATTTTGAGTTGTGCCACATCAGCAAATGAAGGTGCTGAAAGCTTGACTCCATCCATGGCATTAAGATCAATTCCACTTTGCAGAGGCTGTTCTTCCCCAGTCTTATTTTGAGTGCCTTCCAACCTAGGGAGCTCATCTTCCAGCACTATATCAATGTTCTGCTGCTATTCATGTTTTCAATGGCTAACTATTTTCAGAAATAGACTTCCAGGTCCTTCTTCCTCGTCTGTCTTAGTCTGGAAGCTTAGCTGAAACCTGTCCACCATGGGTGAACCTGCTGGTATCGGTGGCATAGCTTCCAGGATCAGAGCAACACACAAGACCCCCAAGTACCACAAACTGACTGACACGACGGAGAAGTGCAGCTGGACTGTATATATTTTTATCATACACACAAAACAAGGAGTTTAAGCATTTAATGAACACAAGTTGACGAATAGGACCACTAAATTCAATAAAAGTGTAAACAACAAAGTAAGGAACACTAACAAATATACTTATAAAATGATTATTGCTTGTCAGGTACTACTCTCAAGTGCTTCCTTAGTGAATAACCCATTCAATTCTCATGGAATTGGTGCCGTTTTATTAACCACAATTTAAATAAAAAACTGATTTGGAGATATTAAGTCATTTGCATTAGAACCCAGCTAGTCGGTGGTGAAATATAGTTGGAATCTATTTACTTGGCTCCAGATTCCACCCTCTTAACACTCGTGCATACACTTCCCTTGTGGGAGAAAGTTGATGAACAGACAATGAGCATCATTCACAAAGTCTGTCCTCATTAGGAATGGTGATAAACTCAAAAACCAAACTTGTTGCCGTTGAGTCAATTCCGACTCATGGTGACTCTAGGGGACAGAGTAGAACTGCCTCCACAGGGTGTCCAAGGAGCACCCCGTGGATTTGAACTACCGACCTTTTGGTTAGTAGCTATAGCTCTTAACCACTACTCCACCAGGGTTTCCAGGAATGGTAATAGTGCAGATTAAAAAATAAATGAGTTTTGCCATCTTTTCTCCATTAATTTGGCATGCATACAAAATAGATTTTTATTCATAGTAAAGGCTGACTGTCAAAACAACGAACAAATCTGTCTTGGAAGAAGTACAACCAGAAGGCTCCTTAGAAGCAAGGATGGCAAGACTGCATCTTACATACTTTGGACATATTGTCAGGAGGGATCAGTCCCTGGAGAAGGACATCATACTTGCCAAAGTACAGGGCCAGCAAAAAAGAGGAAGACCCTAAATGAGATGGATTGACACAGTGGCTGCAACAATGAACTCAAGCATAATGATCGTAAGGATGGCGCAGGACTGGGCAGTGTTTCATTCTGTTGTACATAGGGTCACTATGTGCTGGAACCGACTTGATAGCACTTAACAACAACAACAACAAAGGTTGAAAGCAGGAATCAATATATGAAGTAGCAGTAAAGTCAGAAAGGAATATGAGGCAGTTGCATGTACTACATGCAATATATCTTGTTTACCTTCTTCTTCTATAAATGAGCAAAGCTTCAGTTGATAATAACAATATTTTCCAGCTTCAGCAAGGAGTTCTTTGTCAAAATCTCTCCCATTGATGGAGTGGCATTAGGTGTGGAAAAGGGAAAAGAAAATGTACGCCTTCTATTTCCTCACTACAGGATTGTGTCATAGTCTACTCATTGTCTTCAAATTTGTTAAGGATGCATTTAGGTATCCTTTTCTTGTAAAAACATGGGATTTCACTTTGTAAAGGATGCATTTAGGTATCTTTTTCCTGTAAAAACATGGGATTCTAGAGGAATCAGTGTTGGCTGGTAGTCACAGTCTTACTGACCAACACTTGGTGTATTACATAATAGGTTAGTCAGTTCCAAGGTTCCCATTGGCACCTGCTATCCAATAACTGTTGTTGTTAAGTGCCATCGAAGAAGACACAGTGACCCCATGTGACAGAGAAGAACTGACTCATAGGGTTTTCTAAGCAGTAATCTTTATGGAAGCAGATTGCCAGGTTTTTCTCCCACAGAGACACTAGGTTAGTTAGAACTACCAGCCTTTCAGTTAGCAACCAAGAGCTTAACTATTGTTCCACCAGGGCTGTTAGCCCTAAAGCCTGTGGTGAACATAAACCCAATGCCATCGCATCAATTCTGACTTATACCTACCCTATAGGACAGAGTAGAACTGCCCCATAGAGTTTCCAAGGAGTGCCTGGTGGATTTGAACTGCCAACCCTTTGGTTAGCAGCTGTAGCACTTAACCACTATGCTACCAGGGTTTCCGTGGTGAACATAAGAACACATTATTTGAAGTAAAATAACACAAGTCCTGGTTCTGTCAATTAGTGTTTAATATCTGGAAGTGGAGTACGGGTGAGGGCATACTTTGTCCCAAAGATTGGAAGTCAGACAAGTTGGGAATGCCTATCTCCTCCAAATATAATCATAGTGAAAGAATTGAGAGGGAGTACCACTTCACAGCTAAGGAAAAATCCTGTGGACCAAAGCTGCAGAAGGATCCTCCTGACACGGTGAAGACAAGCAGTGTCTCAGACATAAAAACAACAGCAAATTGGTACAAAAACAAGAGCACATTGATATGGAGGCAAAACAATCAAAAGCAAAGTCATCATAACCTATTGCCTTCAAGCTGATTCCGACTCACAGTGACCCCACAGGACAGAGCAGAGCTGCCCACGGAGCACCTGGTGGATTCCAACTACTGACTTTTTGGTTAGCAGCCAGAGCACGTAACCACTACACCACCAAGGATTCGTAAAAACACAAGCCCGTTTCTGTGGAGTCAATTCCGACTCATAGCTGTAGCACTTAACCGCTGCACCACCAGGGCTCCCATAAAGCGATCATATGGGGCTAAAAATTCAAGGTTTAGGCTTAATGTATTTCTCCCCCCAAAAAAACCATGAAGTGGACTGAAATTTGGGAAATGTTAAATTCTTAAATGTTGCGATGAAGAAGTTTTGTATTTTTCTATTTTTATATAGAATATTTAGTCTCATCCCCTTGTTTATAATGACTGTTTGTAACCTAAGTTTTTCCATTCGTGGGCTCCGATTTGTCTAGAGTGCATTGTAATATAAATATAGTAATCTTACTTTAGGCAAACCAGAATTGACTTTGCCTTCCTAAAAGTTACTCAAAAAAAAATCCAAACCTGTTGCCATCAAGTGGATTCTGAGTCATAGCAACCCCATAGGACAGAGTAGAACTGCCCCGTAGAGCTTGCAAGGAACGTCTGGTGGATTTGAACTGCCAACCTTTTGGTTAGCAGCCATAGCTCTTAACCGCTACACCACCAGCATCTCCATAAAGTTACTCCAAGATCATAAATATCTACCACTGCGAAGCAAAACCAGTACACACTAATGATAAGAAAATGAGCAGAACATGTTCAGATGATGTTAATGAGACATGATTTACTAAAAAGTCTATTCAAAAGAATCATCGGAAATAAAGTAAGAAAGTTAAGCAGGCAAGAGATACGGAATGTGAACATTGTCTTGCAGGTAATATAGGGTGGTTAGGAATATTTCTTTTCCCAGGACATGCATGAGCTCTGACTGTATTTTGAAAATAAAGAATGTGTGAAATAATATTCTATGCAGAGACTACAGAGAAAGTCTGGTCTATCATGAAAAAGCTGTTTGGAAAAACACACCAAATTTAATTGCAAAGAGAAGCAATTAGTTAGCAAATTAGGTATGACCCAGGAGAAGAGATACCTCCACAGGGGATAAGTGACTATTTCCTACATAAAGAGAACTTGCTATTTCAAAAGCAAGTCGAATTCCTGTTTAAAAAATAGAATACATTTTAAACAATTTAAATATTAAAAAAAAAAAAATCAAACACCATCAAAGAGAAAGGAGTACAGCAAAGACAAAAAGGGTAAATATAAACTATTAATATGTTGATATTGTGTTTTAATTCAGGACTATTACTTAATTTGAAGATCGCTATTTAGTAAAGAATATCAAACTCCTGAAATAATGAGTATATCTTCATCTGAAGATGTGTTCACTGCTTGAGGCTGCAGCTGTAGATTTCTTTCTGAATTAAAATATTAAATTAAATGTGTTTCAAGTGTTTTAAATACATATAATTCTCCCTAATTCATCTACTGCTGGTGATGATGATAATTAATTTTAAAAGTTACTCATTTTAAGAAACAACCTCTTAAGGAAACTAGACGCAAAAAAAATTAAATATATTTTGCTATTCTGATAACAAAGGAAATATTGCCCTTATTAATGAAATCATTTATGTAAGATGGACACTCCTTCCATTAGGGAAAATATGAAACATTTATTTCTTCTAAATTGTAAGTTCATGAAAAAAATATTTAGTTCAATATTTTTGATTCATATTCTATTATGGCATACATTACCCCAATAAAATCATACTGTATATCTGGAAGGACTCAGACATATCTGATGACTACTTTTACTAAATATTTTAAGGTTTTTTTTGATTTCCCCTAGGAATGTTTTATTTTACCTTAATATAGGGAACTATGCCCAAATATTATTATGATTGAAATATATAAATGTGAGAAGGTTGTGTTTTTTAACAATAAGATCAGTTTTTAATCAACATATAAGATTGAGAACTACTAGAATCTTAATGGAAACTTTTAGAATTTGCTTTTTGCATTCTCACCACAATTACCACCTTTAATCACCTTCTTCTTCTTCATGGTCAATATATTTTCTAATATAAATTTCTTTTCATATGATTTATAGTCATATGGAGCATACCATGTTAGGGGCATAACCTTGTGAAATATTCTTGCTAAATCATAGGATGTAATGTCAAGGGAATAAAAGACATGCATATAGTCAAATAGCATATTTGAGGGCTCATCATGGAAATAGTGTTAGAATTCATAGGCCAGAAATTATGCAGTAAAACCTTTGAAAATCAGAACCTAGGTAAAGCAGAACCTGTCAGAGAAGGAAAACTCACAGGGTGTTTAGGAGGTAGGGGTTCTTAATAGACAGCAATAGAAAAATGGTAAGACTGTATCCTGCCAAAAGCAGAAAACTTGCGAGACCTGGAAAACAAGGCAGGCCTGTTGAATACCGCCTCTCACAGGTTTCATTGTGTTATGGACTAGATTGATTGGAAAAATATTCATAGACGTTGATCAACCTAATAGTTAATTGAGGTTTTCTGCTGGCTCTAACTGCTATAGATGCATTTTGTCCTCACGGTAATCTATAAAGTACCTGTGTGTTTTACTCACATTCTTATGTACTTAGCCATTGTACATCATTCCACATGATGTGCATTGTTGTAAGTAAAATGGTATATCTTAGGTTTGTAAAATGGTTTATACCAGCTTAAAGCTCATGGACCTTTTTTCCAATTCCAGTGTTTATTTTGAGATGTGACTCCATTTCATCCATTGGTTTACTAAGCAAATACAAAAGTCTTGGATAAAATACATTAAGTAAAGTACTAAGATGGAGTGGTTTAGGATATCATGTGAACAGCAGACAGAAAGAAGAAAATATTCTAGGTTTCAAAAAAGTTGAAAAATAATCAATAATGTATTAATTAAAAATTATAAACCTTTCCGTTAGACACTACTCTGTTTTCAAGGTTATAAAACAAGAATCTTAAAAGAAGATATAATCAGATTGCAGTACATTGCATATAATTGACTGAATAAATGTTAACAAGCTTGGGAAAATTAATTATTTTTCCATATCACAGCTAGGAATCTGGAAATAGCTTGGTAGTAGAGTTGAAATCCAGAGCTTGTGAAAACCTGGAAAATTTATGCGAAATCTTCAAGTCTCAAATTTTTAGCTTCTAATGAAAAGTGGAGCTATAAACACCTTATTTTAAAATAAAACAATAAGAATATGATAAAGAGATAATTCACGCTGGCACTAATATAATTCAATGTTACTAATATAATCTTGGTTTTGCAATCAACACCCATGGAAGCAGCAGTCAAGAAATCAAATGATGCTTTGCATTGGGAAAATCTGCTGCAAAAGTCACCTTTCAAGTGTTAAAAAGCAAAGATGTCACTTTAAGGACTAAGATGCACCTGACCCAAGCGATGGTGCTTTTAATCACGTAGTATGCATGTGAAAGCTTGTCAATGAATAAAGAAGACTGAAGAAGAATTGACACCTTTGAAATATGGTGCTGAGGAAGAATATTGAATATACCATGGGCTGACAAAAGAAGGAAAAATCTGACTTGGAAGAAGTACAGCCAGAATGCTCCTTAGAAGCAAGGATGGCGAGACTTCATCTTACATACTTTGGACATGTTATCAGGAGGGACCAGTCCCAGGAGAAGGACATCATGCTCAGTAAAACAGAGGGTCAGTGAAAGAGGAAAACCCTCAATGAGAAGGACTGACACAGTGGCTGGGACAATGATCTCAAGTATAACTACAGTCATGAGGATTTGTGCAGGACAGGGCAGTGTTTCTTTCTGTTGTACATAGGATTGCTATGGGTCAGAACTGACTTGGCAGCACCTAACAACAACGATATAATCCTTAAGGAGCCATGGTGGCACAACAGTTAAGTCCTTCATTGCTGACTGAAAGTTTGGCAGTTCAAATTCACTCAGCAGCTCTACTGGAGAAAGGATTTGACCATTTGTTCCATAAACATTACAGCCAGGAAAAACTAATGGGGCATTTACACTCTGTCACATGGGATTACTATGAGACACCTAACACAACAATACAATCTCTAGGATAATCCTGAGAAGACCTCTCTGAAGAAATGACATTTGAGCTGAGTCCTAATTAGAAGAACTAACTCTGTAAGGAACATCCTGGGCAGATGAAAGAGCGGAAGAAGACCCTTAAGGTTTACACTCTTAGAAACCTAAAGAACTGATTGCCCAGGGTGGGGGACGGGGGATGTTTTAGTCAATGAGGTTGGAAATAAAGGCAGAGGCCAAGTTACATTGCAGTTTTCAATTCCTGGAAATAAATTTGGATTTTTCCAAGTACAATGGGAATCCATGAAAGTGCTTTTAGCATGGTAGTAAAATGAGGGAATTTACACCTTTTCAATGTCCACACTGATATTCCTGTACACAAGGTATTGTAGTGGAACAAGGCTATTATATTCATTGAAAAATGAGAGGATAGTTTGAACTAAGGAGTTAGCCATAGAGGTGAGGAAAATCAGCATATTTTGAAAGTTTAAGTGTTGTGAGTGATGTGCGTACAGCTGCTAGTATGTCTGCTCCTGAGAGTGAGAAAATTAGTTCCTGAATTCAGCAAATAAACCCCTTCCCTCTCAACTGATCTGAGCTCTCCCCTCCACGGAGCAGGATTGCCAGCGACCAGAAATCATGATTAGGGCAATGCTCTAGGGCTTGATCAGAAAAAGAAATAGCTGGAGGGAATGCAGCGGAAGAGGGTTAGACATGGTTGTAGGGACTTATGGAGATAGTGATGCCTCAGTTGTAACCCTAATAAGAGAAACATGAATACCAGAGAACAAAAGATAAAATGTATTGGATTAAATGAATTATGTGTCTTAAGGTTATATATTAATAAACATTAAATACATTTGGAGCCCTGGTGGGGTAGTTTGAATCCACCAGCTAGTAGTTCCTTGGAAACTCTATGGTTTATTGATACGTAGGAGGTAGTGATAGAGAAAGTTGTGAAATACAATACCTGGGCTCAATCGTTTATGTATTCATTAAAAAAGATGAAACAGGCACATAAAAATGGAAAACAAACATGGAACCTTATTCCCTGAGTTACAAACAAAAAAAAAGCAGAGTCCAGTTTGAGTATATGGTGTGCAGGGTTGGATATTATGTGTAAATGAAGATCAAAAACAAACAAACAGAAAGCCTTCAAAGATATATGTGAAATTTAAAGACAGGCCAATTTTGGAAAGAGGGAAAACTTTGAAAGAAGGGAATTGGTTTGAGGAAGTTCTCAGTTAAAAGAAGGGCAGGTCAGATTATGATTCTATATTTAACTGAATTAAAGGTCTCAGTTGCATTCTCCCTTCTTGTATGGAAAGATTAATAAAAATGTATGGCTGTGGATCTTACTGGAATGATTAGAATGCAAATCTAGAATTATAAATCAATTGCATGCACATTTTGTTGATCGAATTGATTTCCTCTGCAATTGACTTAATTGCTCCTGGTTTCACAACAGATCACCCAGGATCAGAGAATGCAAGTGTCAGAAAGAAACTGAGAAATTATAAAGGCCAATGCCCATGTCACAATTCAATTATCAAAAAGGAAAATGCAGCCAAGGAGAACAAAGCCACAGATAGAAAGCAAATTAAAAGTAATGGGAACCAATATCAGTAAAATGATGGAATTTGTTCTTTTAGGATTTTCTGATATTCCCAAATTTCATTGGTTTCTTTTTGGAGCATTCTTAGCTGTTTATATGATTATTCTGTTGGGCAATGGCATCATAATTCTAATAACAAGAGTAGATCCCGCACTTCAGATCCCCATGTATTTTTTTCTCAGTAACTTTTCCTTCCTGGAAATCTGTTATGTGTCTGTCACTCTTCCTAGAATGCTCATGGATCTTTGGACCCAGAAAGGAAACATTTTTTTTTTTGCTTGTGCTACACAAATGTGCTTTGCCCTTATGCTTGGAGCCACAGAATGCCTTCTCCTGGCGGTGATGGCCTATGACCGTTACGTGGCCATCTGTCACCCTCTGCACTATCCTATAGTCATGAACCACAAAACTTGCATCCAGCTAGTGTCTGGCTCCTGGATCAGTGCCATTACCATTGAGGTAGGGCAAACAGGACAGATTTTCTCTCTGTCTTTTTGTGGTTCTAACCAAATTAACCACTTCTTCTGTGACATTCCCCCAATCCTCAAGCTTGCCTGCGGAGACATCTTTGTCAATGAGATGGTAGTCTATACATTTGCTGTGGTATTTGTCACTGTTCCTTTTATGCTGATACTTGGGTCCTATATCCTGTAACAGAATTATCTCAACCATCCTCAGGTTGCCATCAAACACAGGACAGACCAAAGCCTTTTCCACCTGTTCTTCCCACCTCATAAAAAAAACCTCATAGTTACAGTTTTATTCTATGGATCAGCTATTATTACCTATTTAAAACCCAAATCCAACCAATATGAAGAAACAGACAAACTTCTCTCTCTTTTCTACACCATTTTGACCCCATTGTTTAACCCCATGATATACAGCCTGAGGAACAAAGATGTTACAGAAGCATTGAGAAAATTTCTTCCCAAATCACTGGCGTTACGACACACTTGAACTAACAGAACTTTTACAATCCAAGAATAAAACCAGCAACTCAAAATACAGTGGGCAAATCATTTGAATAAAGACTGTCATGGATTGAATTGTGTCCCCCCAAAATATATGTATCAATTTGGCTGGGCCATGATTCCCAGTATTGTGGGATTGTCCACTATTTTGTCATTTGATGTGATTTTCCTATGTGTTATAAGTCCTACCTCTATGATGTTAATGAGATGGGATAGTTGGCAGTTATGTTAATGAATTAGGACTCAATCTACAAGATTAAGTTGTAGTATAAGTCAGTATCTTGTGAAATATAAAAAAAAGAATTGAGCATAGAGGAGAGAGGCCCTCTTACAACCAGGAAAGCAGCTCCAGGAGCAGAGTGCGATCTTTGGACCCAGGGTTCCTACACTGAGAAGCCTAGTCCAGGAGAAGGTTGATGACAAAAACCTTCCTCCAGAGCCGACAGAGAATGCCTTCCCCTGTAGCTGATGCCCTGAATTTTGACTTCTAGACGACTAGCTGTGAGAAAATAAACTTCTGTTTGTTAAAGCCATCCACATGTGGTATTTCTGTTACAGCAGCATTAGAAGGCTAAGACAAACACTTTATTAAAAAAGACACACGAATATCCAATAATCACAGATAAATATGGTCAACACATTTAGTTATTAGAGGAATGCAAATTAAAATCAAAGCGAGATACCACAACACATCCGTTAGAATAGGAAAAACTATTAAAAATTCTAACAATGCCAAGTAGTGACAAAGGGGTTAGGCTACTGATAGTCTCATACATCTGGACAATTGGAGTGTAAAATGGTATAATAACTCCGGAAAACAGTTTAACTCTGTCTCAAAAGGCTAAACATACCTACAATATGACCCAGCCATTCTACTCCTAATTTTTTTTCCAAAAAGACATAAAAACATATTTCACATTAAAAATTTTATGTGACTATACATAACAACTATATTCATAATAGCAGAAACTTTAAAACCACACAAAAGTCTATCAACAGATGAATGAATAAACGAAGCATGGTGTATGTATCCAATGGAATTCCATTCTGCAATAAAGTGGAATTAACTACATTTATATATAAAACGGCATAGATGAATTTTAAAAATTATACTGAGTAAAGGATTTCAGACTAAGTACATTCTGATTGTAAATGAGCTCTTACAGAAACATGATCAGTGATTTTCTGCAGTGAAGAGTGTATGAATGGAATAGATTGCAAAAGTGCAAGGAGACTTTTGGGAATCATATAAATGTTCTGTATCTCAACTGTGAAAATAGTTTTACAAGGGAGTACATCTACAAATCTCATCAAATGGATTGTAAAGGATGTATTTTATCTTATGTAAATTATTCCTTAAAAAAGCTTCTAAAATTAGAATAAGGTCATTCTGAAATATGACGATAACATGGTATCAGAAACAAATATATCTAAGACATCTATTAAAATAATATGTACTAAGAATATTTATTTCATTTATGAAAATTTTCATGTTTAAATTTCTCTAAGTATCGTACAGATATATGTTATTTTTATTTCTTAGCATGCTATTACGTTTTTGAAACTATAATAATATAATGAAATCCAATTAAATTCTCGGAACTGTCTAGGCTAGAATAATAGCTTATATTGATACTCCTATTGCTATTTCCACTGGCCTTCTGTGGTGCCTTGCATGTTGCTGTGATGCTGAAAGTTATGTCACAGATTTTTCAAATTCCAGCAGGGTCACCCGTGGGGGATAGGTTTCAGCAGACTTCCAAACTAAGACTAGGAAGAAGGTCCTGACGATCTACTTATGGAAAAAAAAAAAAAAAAAAGGCCAGTGAAAAGCCTTGTAAATAGCTGCAGAATATTGTCTGATACAGTGCCAGAAGATGAGCCCTTCACATTGGAAGGCACACAAAATATGACTGGGAAAGAGTTGCCTCTTCAAAGTACAGTTGATCTTTTAATGGAGTAAAGCTTTTGGGACCTTCATTTGCAGATGTGGCCTGACTTAAAATGAGAAGAAACAGCTGCAAATATCCATTAATAATCAGAAAGCAGAGGGTACAGATTATGAATATAGGAAAATTGGACATTGTCAAAAATGAAATGTGATGCATAAACATTGATATCATAGGCATTAGTGAGCTGGTTGGGTAGACACAGGAAATACAGGGTAGAGAAAAGGAGTGTGCTGTTAACATTTTAGGGGGAGCAACTAGGGTCACATAACAATGTGTGTATAACCTTTTGTATGAGAAACTGACTTGAATTGTAAACTTTCACTTAAAAGCACAATTTAAAAAAAGAATAAGTTATAATAAACATAATGCAAAAAAATAATAAAGAGATGCAAATCAAAACTAAAATGAGATACCATATTACTCCAGATAAAATGGCACTGATAAAAAAACAATAATAACAGATAACAACAAATGGTGAAGAGGATGTGGGGAGACTGTAATAGTTATCCATTGCTGGTGGGGCTGTAAAATGGTACAAGCACTACAGGAAACTGCATAGCAAATAAAAGGAAAGAAGTGGAATGCCCATCAACAGACGAATGGATGATCAGATCATGATACATATGTACAATGGAATACTATGCAGCCATAAAGAACAATGATGAGTCTGTGAAATGTGTTATAACATAAATGAAGCTGAAGGGCATAATGCTAAGAGAAAATAAGTCAAGAATGTAAGGAAAAAGGTATGCTAAGAAGACAAAAATAGGTATACATACAGAGACCAATGTTCATTGGTAGTTACCAGGAAGAGATGTTGGAGAAGGGAAAGTCCACTGCATATCATTGAGACTGGTATTTTATTTATTTAGTTTAGCAATGGGAAAAGTGGGCACTGAATGTGGATGTAGGGAGCACAGCACAACCAAAGGAAAAACAAGTGTTTAAGCAAATATGGATGAATATAGGTTTATTGGTATATGGATAGGTATAGGTGTTCATATAGGTGAGAACAGATAGATCTATTGGTACACGTAAGTACAAATATGTGTGCACAGGCACATATATTCACTGAAAACAGATACTCCACAGATGTAACCAAGTATCTTCCAATATTGGTTTTCCAGGTTTGAAAGCTTAGGACCATAGTCTCATGAGTCAACTCAGTCAATTGGCATAATATAATACAGGAAAACCATGATCTGCAGCCTAGTGAAGTGAGTATCATCTGGGGTGTTAAAGCCTGAGAGCAGCCATGTAGGCACAACTACCAGTGTCTACTCACCAGGAGCAAAACAGTAAGAAGGTAACGAAAAGCTTAGAGAAGAAAGAAGTCTTCACGAGCCACAACATCATCTACCCTGAGACCAGAAAGAATAGATGGTGCCCAGCTATAATCACTGACTGTTCTGACTGGTGTTGCAATAGATGGTCCAGATGGAATTGGAGAAAAATGTGAAGCAGAACTCAAATTCTTATTAAAAAAAAAAAAAGTCCAGACAATGTGGAAGAAAAGGCAGAGTTTTCTCTGAGATTATTGCCCCAGGACACCCTTTAAAACTAGAACAGAGGTTATCCCCTGAGATCACCTTTTAGCAAAAAGGCAGAGTAGCACACAAAATAAATATTACTCATAAGATCAGCAATCTATGTAAAAACCATCAGTATGGGACCAAAAGGTCAACAATTACTCAAAAGCAAAGAAGATAAGGGGGAATGGAAGAGAGTACTGAAAATGGAACAAACAGAACACAAGTAAAGAGAATGTTGACACATTGTGACAAACGTCACTGAACAATTTGTACAGAAATTGTGAAATGGAAACCTACTTTACTGTGTAAACTTTCACCAATAAATAAATAAAATATTAATTAAAAAATGTATTGCTAATTAATTTTTAAAAATTTTAAGCCAACACCCATGTAACTCCCAAGTAGATTGATACACAGAATTTTACCAGCACTGTAGAAGTCAATTGCTAACCTTTTCCTGATCATATCTTCCTCCCAGGCCAGCAATAATCACAAGTGTGACTTTTATTGTATTTATGCACTTGCTTTTCTATATAGTTTCACTATGTAAATATGTCTATCAAAAAGTACAAATCAATATTCCCTCTTTGCAAACTTCATGTAAGTGAAGTCATGCAGTGTGTATTTCATGTGTTTTAATTTCAGCAGTGAATATTGTATTTTATAAATCATTCATGTTGTTGCATATATTTGCAGTTTGTTCAATTTTATTTACATTTTTTATTCAATGGTATAAATATTCAGAGCATTAAAAAATACAGTCTACATGAGACTAGAAGAATCCCAGCAGTCATGGTTCCAGGACCTTCTGTTGGCCCAGGACAGGAACCATTCCTGAAGACAACTCATCAGACATGGAAGGGACTGGACAATGGGTAGGAGAGAGATGCTGATGAAGAGTGAGCTACTTGTATCAGGTGGACACTTGAGACTGTGTTGGCATCTCTTGTCTGGAGGGGAGATGGGAGGGTAGAGAGGGTTAGCAACTGGCAAAATTGTCACGAAAGGAGAGACTGGAAGGAGGGAATGGTCTGACTCATTGGGGGAGAATAAATGAGAGTATGTAGTAAGGTGTATATAAGTTTATATGTGACAGACTGCCTTGATTTGTAAGCTTTCACTTACAGCACAATAAAAATTATTTAAAAAAATACGGTCTACAATGGTGGGCATTTGGGAAGTTGCACTTCGATTAATGCATACTGTTGCAGTGCACTTAGGAATTCTTAGTTGTTATTGTTAGGTGTTTTCAAGATAGGCCTGACTCAGAGCGAGCATTTACAAAACAGAACAAAACAGCCCAGTCCTTCATCATCCTCAAGTCATGCTTGTGCCCATTTTTGCAGCGACTGTGTCAATCCATCTCATTGAGGGTCTTCCTCTTTTTTCATTAGAGTGGGGATTATTTTTGAAATTATCAGGCATTTATTTAGCTCTTAAATAATTTTTCAAAGTGGATGCATCAATTTATACTTGTAATACTTGTAATAGCAGTGTTTGGAAGTGCCAATGTGATGTTCCACTTCCTGACCATCACTCAGTATTATCTTACTTAAGCATTTTTATCTATCAGCTTGATGTAGAATTAAAAAAAAAAAAAAAAAAAAAAAAAAACCCTTGCCATCGAGTTGATTACAACTCATAGTGACCCTATACAACAGAGTAGAACTGCCTCATATGGCTTCCAAGGAGCACCTGGTAGATTCAAACTGCCGACCTTTTTGGTTAGCAGCCATAGCTCTTAACCACTATGCTACCAGGGTTTCCTGATGTAGAATATATTATTGTAATTTCAATTTGACTATTTCTGATTATTGAGGTGGTGTTGTTTCTGTTAGGTGCCGTCGAGTCAGTTCTAACTCAAAAAAAAAAAAAAAAAACTCATAGTGACCCGATATACAATAGAATGAAACAGTGCCTGGTCTTGTGCCACCCTCATGATCTTTGTTATGCTTGAGCCCATTGTGTAGCCACTGTGTCAATCCACCTCACTGAGGGTCTTCTTTTTCAGTGACCGTCTACTTTACCAAGCATGATGTTTTTTTCCAGGGACTGATACCCTCTGATAACATGTCCAAAGTATGTGAGATGTAGTCTCAACCATCCTTGCTTCTTAGGAGCATTCTGGCTGTACTTTTCCCAAGACAGATTTGTTCATTCCTTTGGCAATCCATGGTATACTCAATATTCTTTGCCAACACCACAATTCAAAGGTGTCAATTCTTTTTCAGTATTCCTTATTCATTTTCCAGCTTTCACATGTATATGACGTATTATTATTATTGAGGTAGGGCTCATTTCAACATTTTTATGGATATTCTCTTTTGTAAAGTGCTTTCAGATGTCATTTGATAGATAGATGATAGATAGATGATAGACAGATTAGATAGACACACAGACAGACACACAGACAGACGGATGATGGGTAGATAGATGACAGATAGATAGGTAGATAGATAGATAGATAGATAGATAGATAGATAGATAGATAGATAGATAGATAGATAGATAGATAGATAGATAGATGATAGATAGATAGATAGACAGACAGACAGATAGATAGATACTTCATACAGCCTTTAGGTTAGTAGTGGAAATATATAAAATCCACTACCAACCTCAAAGATGGAGGTAATTATAAACCCTTAAGAATCACTATTTACTGAATAATAGGAGTAAAATCATATTTCCACAAGGGGAAACTTGGCTTCAAGTCAGTATTCTTAAACTATCTGTCACTCAGATATGAAGTCTTGAAGGGGAAGTATTTTATAACAATAGACAGACTAGTGACCTGGAGTCTTGCCCCTAATATCAGCTGGAATTTTACCAGATTCTCATTTCTCCTAAATGAAATTTAATGGGATTCACATCTTAAATACAGGTTCACAGAGGAAAATGAAATTGGGGAAGGATGGTGTAGCACTGCAAATAAAATAAATGTCCCCCATGGGGATTATTCTCAGGGCCAAAAAACAAAACTTTTGAACTAGATTTAATATATTAAACAGCCAGTTCTTAGTTCTTGGTTTGTCCGGGTAGTCTTGAAGAAATAAATTATTGTATGATTTGTAGCTAGAAATATTCTTTGTTGTCAGAACACTTATTACAACTTTTATATTAGCAAGCCCCAGAATTTCGATGAAGACACAAATTTCAGAGGAGAGAATAACCAAATAACTTCAGGAAAATGTGACAGGAGCTCAGTTTAATAGGAACAGGGCCCATATGAAGCAGTCATAATAGATAAGGGGAGAATTGGTTTGTGAGAATTTTGGATGGCCTCCAGTGGTATTGCTCAGTTAAGGGCAATCAGGACCCTATTCAAGTCTATGAAATAAGACTTTCTGCATGCTTTATTCTATTGAAAGGAAGGGTATTCTGCACGGTAAGAGCTACCTAGGAAAATAAATAATTAAACCAACTCAGAGAGTGCCAAAGAGATTTGTTGAATGAGAAATTTAACTGTGTCCGGTGGGAGAGATCCCAGGGGATGGAGATAACTTTTTTTTTTTTTAAAGTGCACTCCATGTTCAAAATGAACAGAATGTTTTGAAGGTAGATTAAATACCATTGATGAAAGAAGTTGTTTCAGCCAAAGTAATTTAAATACACAAATACATAAACACTCTTCAGTGAGGAAGAAGTAAATTTATTACAAACAAACCAAACCCAAACCCACTGTGGGCAAGTAGATTACTACCCACAGTGAACCTTCAGCACAGACTAGAATTGCCTTATTGGGTTTCCAAAGCTATAAATCTTTAAGGAAGCTGACCACCACAGCTTCCTCACACAGAGCAGATGGTGGGTTCCAACTGCTGATCTTTTGGATATCAGCTGTGCACTTTAACCACCAAGCCTCCTACTATCCAAAATAAGAAAGGTAAATATGAAATATTTTATATTAATATTCAACTTTAGTTCATGATATTATTAAAGTTAATGTTTAATATGGAGTAGGCAAGGTACTGTTTTATTCAGGCAGCTCATTTATATTTCTGACTCTTAAATATAATTTACCTTAAACAATGATTTTAAATAGTGATATTAGTAAGTTTGAAACACTGAAAATTTGAAACATTGCTGTTTTTGTAAGAATACTAAATAATGTTATGGGAAAACTTCATTTCCAGCAAAGATTTTGTAGCAAATAAGCATTATATTTATGTATTTTAGTTCTGATATTTTCATAAGACATTTAAAGTAAAACAACCCATGAAATAATTTTACAACCATTGAGAAATCCAATAAACATTTATTTTAAAGAAATTACTATTTTTACTTTAAAGAATTCATAAAATAATATAAAGTCTTAAGTTCATATTGTTTTTCAAGTTAATTTTAGGGTGTATATTTCTAATTTATATTGAAAATACAAACACAGCTGAGGTTTAGGTAGATTGGGGGCATTGACAATGACTAATATTTAACCAAATCAGAATCCCGTTAACCAAAGCCAAACTCATTGCCTTCAAGTGGATTCTGACTCATAACCACCTATAGGATAGAGTAGAACTGCCTCACAGGGTTCCCAAGGCTGTAAATCTTTACAGAAGCAGACTGCCACATCTTCCTCCCACAGACTGGCTGGTGGGTTTGAACCATTGGCCTCTTGATTAGCAGCTGGGCACTTAAATACGGCACAATGACTCCTTCAGTTTTGTTATGCATTCCCGAGTCATTTGGATTTTTTTCTAGGGAATGGATGCTTAGATTTCAAGTAAAAACATGACACCATTAAGTTTTATTTCCCTTTATGTAATAACAACAACGTTTTCAAGAAAGAAGAGTAATATAGTTTTGGGAGAACACACAGGGTAAATCTCTGCTCTTTCTACCCTGTTCTCTTGAGGAAAACACGGACAAATCTTACATATTTAATGTTATACCTGGATAATTTCATCATCAAAAAGTTGAGTTTGTATAATTAAAAACGTTTCTTTTAGCACTCACAATTTATTTAATTAACAAGAATTAATTTTTTTTTATTAAATGTCATCATTCATAATACATAGAGATTTGGTTTTTTTGTCCTCTTTTGAATCTTAATTCTCTCCCATTTAAGGGTGATGCTTTCATTTTAATAATGTCTATTCCTTTATTTTAGTTCAAAATCAAACCCTGAGTACCACATTAGGTGTACACCCATTTTCTGGGATCTATATTGATTTCAAGTAGGAGAATAATCACAGCCTTTACCATTCAGATCGCTTAGTATCAGGAAAAGAAAATGCATACAAAGGCTATTAACCTAATTGCAATTCTAAGTACTGAGCAGTGGTGGGTACTACAGGTTCTACACGTCCACAAAGCAGAGATAATGATATAAACCCAAATATTGGTAGAGAACTCATGGGGAAATCACACCTTTTGAGTTGAACGTTCTTGGAGTTTGTAACATTTTGATAATTGTTTTTAAGATCTCACTTCATTCCCACAACAGTCCTGTTATACGAAAGGAAAATAAATTAGCTAGAGAGTATCGTTCATGTTGCATAGCATACTGAGTAAAGTTCAGAACAGTAAATTAACATTAGTTTCAATAATAATTAAGATAAATGGATGTTAATAATAAGTAACTGCTAATAACAGTAACAATAATAGATGACAATAAAAACCTGTTGCAGTCGAGTCAATTTCAACTCATAGGTACCCTCTTGGTCAGAGCAGAACTGCCCCATAGAGTTTCCAAGGAGTGCCTGGTGGATTTGAACTGTGGACCTTTTGGTTAGCAGCCATAGTCCTTAATCAATACACCAACAGGGTTTCCTATGACAATGGATAACAATAATAAGAGGGTTTTTTAAATGTCAGGACTTCTTCAAGGTTTTTTAATTATATTAAATGATTTGATTCACTCAACATCACTAAGTGTTGATATAGTTGCTAGTCATTTTACAGCTAAGCAAAATGTGACATGGAAAGATTAGTTAACTTACATGAAGTCATCACACAGCTAGGTGTTGCAGCTATAATTCAATTTCTGTCTATCTGGGAGATATTGTTCTATAACCATGGCACAGAGCTTTGGTGGCACAGTGGTTAAGTGATTGTCTCCTAATCAAAAGGTCAACAGTTCAAACTCTCCAGCTGCTCCACGGAATAAAGGTATGGCAGTTGGCTTCCCTAAAGATTTACAGCCTTGGAAATCCTATGGGTCAATTCTACTCTGACCTACAGTGTAGCTATGAGTTGAAATTGACTCCTTAGCAATGTTTTTTTTTTTTCTTTTTTTAAACCATGGTACCACACTTCTTCTCTACTTAGTGGACAAAGTGCAAACGTATTAGGAAGGAGAGATGAAAAGCAGGGTGAGACAAGAGGCACCTTGCCTTTTGCAAAATTTAAGAAGGCACTCACTTTCAGAATTGTGCAAGTGCAAGGAGGGCCCTGAGCCTCCTTAAATGTTGCACCTTAGGAGTTTCACTAACTAGTTCTTGTCTTGAGGATGATGAAAGGAAACAGTAGGAAAAAAAATCACCAAAAACAGGAATTCAAAACCACTTTATCAAATACTGAAATAGGCAATCTGTTACATTCTAGGGCTACAGGATTAAAGGATATATTATATTAATCATAATTATAGAACCATAACTAAAAAATAATCAGTTTAAAATTGATAAGTAGGGGATACATTTTACCAACATTACCTCATTTAATTCTCACAAAGAAGTAAAGCCTAGAAACTTTAAGTAATAGCTTAATATCACAATGACAATAAATTGTGGAGAAAGGAGTCAAACTCAAGTGCATTAAAAGATACTGATTTGCAATCAGAATCTACATGGAATTGGTTGAATTATCCACACTTAGTGAATCTCAATATCTTTATATCTAAAGAAAAGTGAGTTTAGAAACAGTTATCTAAATTGTTTTTTTAGAAACAACAAAAATAATGTTGGGTGTGCAGACCCCCGTGGGTATAACACCCAATATCATTCCTCCTTCTGTTCCACAGATAAACACAGGAAACAAATACCCTCCATGCTACCCCTGTTTTTCCAGGGTGACCACATTTATTATTAGTATCTGAATCAATGTTCTCAGAACAATTTCCCTGAATAATATCATCTTATCCTGTATACTTAACATCCTACCAAAAGACATTTGTTGTATTTTCCTCTGCAAAATGAAATATTCTCACACTTTTCTTTCTAAATCTCTAATATGAACTATATTATATGCTTATAGGTGACCTGGTGGCACTGTAGTTAAGTGCTTAGCTTCTAACCAAAATGTTGGTAGTTCAAGTCTACCAGCCGCTCCCTGGAAATCTTACGTGGTAATCCTACTTGTCCCTATAGGGCCGCTGTGAGTTGGAATTGACTCAATGGCAATGGTTTGGGTATATGCTTAAAATCATGAACAGATGGAAGAAGGGAACTTTGAAACAGGCAGTTGAAAATGTATGCTAGAAGACACTTTATGATATAGTTTTTCAGAAGCGTCACTGAGAAAATGCATAGGGAAGTACAGTAGGATTGTCAAGATGTGTAATGAATTTAAAGTGAGATTAGATGGCAAAGCTGAGGGTCCATCTCCAGCAGTTACCAATTGCTCCAGTGCCTTGTTGAGTTAGGTATAGCTTGTTCTATCCTGGGCTGTGCTCTGAAAGTATAATGAAATGATCTTAAAATAAATTTAAGGGGGCTGTTTACTGTGATATAACAGGAGGATGTGGGATGTACTTAAGTAGCGTCATTCTTAAAGTGCAAACAATTGCATTGGTCATAAAATCCAATCCAGACACCTCCATATGATTTAGAGATAAGGAAGGTTAAAAGGAAATGCTCATGTAAATTTACCTTTTCCACAGATGAATCATCAGGTAAAACCACCACAAGATAATCTAACCGAAGTGATGGAATTTGTTCTCTTGGGCTTTGCTGACATGCCCCATCTCCAGTGGTTTCTTTTTGGATTGTTTTTAATCATCTATATCATTATCCTGATGAGTAATGGCACCATATTTCTCATAACAAAAATGGATCCTGCTCTCCAGAGCCCTATGTATTTTTTCCTGGCAAATTTTTCCTTCTTGGAAATCTGCTATGTATCAACTACTTTCCCCAGAATGCTGACGAATCTAGGAACCCAGAGAAGAAGAATTTCCTTAGTTGCCTGTGCTACACAGATGTACTTTTTCTTCACGTTCGGAAGCACAGAGTGTTTGCTCCTGGCAGTGATGGCCTATGACCGCTTTGTGGCCATTTGTAACCCTCTGCACTATCTTCTAGTCATGAACCACAGGGTCTGTATCCAGTTGGTGACTGGCTCCTGGGCCACTGGAATCTCAGTTCAGATAGGGCAGACGTATCAGATTTTCTCTCTGCCTTTTTGTGGATCTAAACAGATTAACCACTTCTTCTGTGATATTCCCCAAATACTCAAGCTGGCTTGTGGGGACAACTTTGTAAATGAGATGTTGGTCTACATACTTTCTGTGTTATTTGTCATGGTTCCCTTTCTGTTGATACTGGGCTCCTACAGTAAAATCATCTCCATCATCCTGAACTTACCATCGGCCACAAGTCAAGCCAAAGCCTTCTCCACCTGCTCATCTCATCTTATGGTTGTGGTGTTATTCTTTGGATCAGGTATTATTGCCTACTTAAGACCCAATACTAGACACTCAGAGGGAAATGACAAAGTGCTATCTCTTTTCTACACTATCCTAACTCCTGTGTTTAATCCCATGATATATAGTCTAAGAAATAAGGATGTCAAAATAGCACTGAGAAAATTGCTATGTAAATAATTCACTAAAGAATCAGGTAATGTATGAAAATTCCTTTCTTACATATTTTTAATTAAATTTCAACAGATGTATACTTTTAACCATAACTTGTGTTATGGTTTAGTTTTGTCCCTCCAAAATGTGCATCAGCTTGGCTAGACTATGATTCTAAGTACTGCTTGATAGTCTGCCATTTTGTGATTTGAGTCGAAACCTTCTAGAAGACAACCGGTTTGGTGATTTTCCTATGTGTTGTAGACCCTAACTCTATGATGTAAATGAGGCAGGATTAGAGAGGCAGAACTCACTCTACAACATTAAGTTGTACCTTGAGCTAATGTATTTTGTGATAAAAGAGAGAAGCTAGGATAGAGATAGGCGGACCTCCTACCACGAAGAATGATGAACCAGGATGGAAGCAAGTCCTTCAATCCCTGCACTGAGAAGCTCCTAGATCAGGGGAAGATTGATGACAAGGACCTTACTGCAGAGCCAGCAGAGAGAGAAAGCTTCCTCTGAAACTATCTCTCTGAATTTGGATTTCTAGATTCCTAGACTGTGAAAAAATAAATTTCTCTTTGTTAAGCTATACAATTTTGGTATATCTGGTATAACAGCACTAGATTATTAAGACACCTTGTCTTTCCAAACAGTACAATCATTTCCAAGTTAAAAATCTCTTGTAATGTTGTCAGAACTTTCTGCACAAATTGTAAAGGTAATATATATAATAAAAACCTGAACCTATTGTCGTTGAGTTGATTCCAACTCATAGTGATCCTATAGGACAGAGTACAACTGCCTCATAGTGTGCAAGGAGCACCTGGTGGATTTGAACTGCCGACCTTTTGGTTAGCAGCTGTAACTCTTGACTACTACACCACGAGGATTTCCGATATATATATATATTAGCATATAGGAAATCACTGTGTTAGTAATTCTGTAATTTTATTGTGCAATGTCCTCCTTCAATAGGAATTTTTTCTTGGGCTAATTTAGTTTAGTCAGTTGTAATGTATAATCTGTTATATTACTTAGCCTAAACATTTCACTGCCATGAGTGTACATACGGTTGTGATACCTATTTTAAAAACCAGGTTTGCAATAACCATTAATTAATACTATGCTATATTCCTTAGTTATCCAGGGGAGATTTGGTACAGGACCCCCCAGGAATACCAAAATCTGTGGAAGCTCAAGTCCCTTATATAAAATGACACTATATTTGCATATAACCTATGCACAAACTTCCATATACTTTAAATTAAATCTAGATTACTTATAATATCTAATACAATGCAAATGTTTTGTAAATATTTTTTATACAGTGTTGTTCAGGGAATAGTGACAAGACAGAAGGCAAACAATGCTCAAACAATGAGTTCTGAAGAGAGAGAGTGAGGATCTGTGAAATGGTGGGAGACTACGCATCATTTCATTTGCATAGATTCAGTGTAGTGCTTGGTGGAATAAAAATAATAATATAGTCTCTATGATAAACCTTAGTCTGGAAGCTCGGCTGAAACCTGTCCTCCATGGGTGACCCTGCTGGTGTCTGAATGCCAATGGCATAGCTTCCAGCATCACAGCAACATGCAAGCCCCCACAGTACAACAAACTGACAGACACGTAGGGACATCCAGACTAAGACAGACAAAGAAGAAGGACCGGGTAGTCTACTTCTGGAAAGAGTTAGCTAGTGAAAAGCTTATGAAAGCAGCAGAACATTGTCTGAGATAGCCCCAGACAATGAGCTCCCCTATGCTGGAAGGCACTCAAAAGATGACTGGGGAAGAGCTGCCTCTTCAAAGTGGAGTCGACCTTAATGACGTGGATGGACTAAAGCTTTTGGGGTGTACATTTGCTGATGTTACACAATGCAAAATGAGAAGTAGCTGCTAATATCCATTAATAATCAGAACCTGGAATGTACCAAGTATGAATCTAGGAAAATTGGAAATCATCAAAAATGAAATGGATCACATAAAGATCAATATTCTAGGCATTAGGGAGCTGAAATGGACTGGTTCTGGCCATTCTGAATGGGGCAATCATATAGTCTACTAAAAACTGTGCCGGGAATGACAGCTTGAAGAGGAATGGTGTTGCATTCATCATCAAAAAGAACATTTCAAGACCTACCCTGAAATATAACACAGTCAGTGATAGGATAATATTCATATACCTACAAGGAAGACCAGTTAACACGACTATTATTCAAATTTATGCACCAACCATTAAGGCCAAAGATAAAGAAATTGAAGATTTTTACCAGCTTCTGCAGTCTGAAATTGATCAAACATGCAATCTGGATGCATGGATAGTTACTTGTGATTAGAATGTGAAAGTTGGAAACAAAGAAGAAGGATTGGTAGTTGAAAAATATGGCCTTGGTGATACAAACCATGATGCAGATAGCATGATTAACTTTTGCAAGTTCAATGACTTGAATACTTTTTTTTGCCAGTGTAAATGGTGACTATACACATGAACTTCACCAGATGGAATACACAAGAATCAAATTGACTACATCTGTGGAAAGAGACAACGGAAAAGCTCAGTATCATCAGTCAGAACAAGGCCAGGGACTGACTGTCGAACAGACCACGAATTGCTCATATGCAAGTTCAAGCTGAAGTTGAAAAAAATCAGAGCAAGTCCATGAGAGCCAAAATACGACCTTGAGTATATCCCACCTGAATTTAGAGATCATCTCAAGAACAGATTTGAAGCGTTGAACGCTAATGACCGAAGACCAGGTGAGTTGTCGAATGACATTAAGGACACCATACATGAAGAAAGTAAGAGGTCATTGAAAAGATAGGAAAGGAAGAAAAGACCAAGATGGATGTCAGAGGATAATCTGAAACTTCCTCTTCAAAGTCAAGCAGATAAAGCAAAAGAAAGAAATGATGAAGTACAAGAACAGAACAGAAGATTTCAAAGGGTGGCATGAGAAGACAAAGTAAAGTATTATAATGACATATGCAAGGAGCTGGAGATAGAAAACCAAAAGGGAAGAACATGTTCGTCCTTTCTCACACTGAAAGAACCGAAAAATAAAATTCAAGCCTTGAGTTAAAATAGCGAAAGATTCTACGGGGAAAATATTAGACGATGCAGGAAGCATCAAAAGAAGCTGGAAGGTATACACAGAGTCATTATACCAAAAAGAATTAGTCAATGCTCAACCATTTCAAGGGGTAGCATATGATCAGGAACCGATGGTACTGAAGGAAGAAGTCCAAGCTGCATGGAAGGCATTGGCGAAAAACAAGGCTCCAGGAATTGACGGCATATCAATTGAGATCTTTCAAGAAACAGATGCTGCCCTGGAAATGCCAAGTAATTTGGAAGAGAGCTTCCTGGCCAACCAACAGGAAGAGGTCCATATTTATGCCTGTTCCCAAGAAAGGTGACCCAACCAAATGCAGAAATTATCAAACAATATTCTTAATATCAACCACAAGCAAAATTTTGCTGAAGATCATTCAAAAGCAGCTGTGGCAGTATATCGACAAGGAACTGCCAGAAATTCAGGCCAAATGCAGAAGAGGAGGTGGAACCAGGGATATCATTGCTGATGTCAGATAGATCCTGGCTGAAATGAGAGAATACCAGAAGGATATTTTCCTGTGTTTTGTTGACTGTGCAAAGGCATCCTACTGTGTGGATCATAACAAATTATGGATAACATTGAGAAGACTGGGAATTCCAGAACACTTAATTGTGCCCATGAGGAACCTGTACACAGAATATGAGGTAGTTGTTTGGACAGAATAAGGGGATACCGAGTGGTTTAAAATCAGGGAAGTTTTAGGTCAAGGTTATGTCCTTTCACCATACCTATTCAATCTGTATGCTGAGCAAATAATACGAGAAGCTGGACTATATGAAGAAGAATGGGGTATCAGGATTGGAAGAAGACTCATTAACAACCTGCATTATGCAGATGACACAACCTTGCTTGCTGAAAGTGCAGAGGACTTGAAGCACCTACTGATGAATATCAAACACCACAGCCTTCAGTGTGGATTACACCTCAACATAATGAAAACAAAAATCCTCACAACTGGACCAATAAGCCACATCATGATAAACAGAGAAAAGATTGAAGTTGTCAAAGATATCATTTTACTTGGATCCACAATCAACGTCCGTGGAAGCAGCAGTCAAGAATTCAAAAGACACATTGCATTGGACAAATCTGCTGCAAAGGACCTCTTTAAAGTGTTGAAAAGCAAAGATGTCACCTTGAAGACAAAGGTTTGTCTGACCCAAGCCATGGTATTTTCAATCGCATCATGTGCATATGAAAGCTATACAATGAATAAGGAAGGCCGAAGAAGAATTGACACCTTTGAATTTTGGCGTTGGCAAAGAATATTGAATAAACCATGGACCACCAAAGAATGAACAAATGTACTTGGAAAAAGTACAACCAGAATTCTCCTTAGAAGCAAGGATGGCGAGACGGCGTTTTACATACTTTAGACATGTTGTCAGGAGAGATGAGTCCCTGGAGAAGGACATCATACTTGGTAAAGTAGAGGATTAGTGAAAAAGAGGAAGACCCTCAATGAGACGATTGACACAGTGGCTGCAACAATGAGCTCAAGCATAATTAGGATTGTAAGGAAGGTGCAGGACCAGGCAGTGTTTTGTTCTGTGGCACATAGGTTCCCATGAGTCTGAACCAACTAGAGAGCACCTAACAACAAAGACATGGTAAACCTGGAAAATCCTCTCTGAAGAAGTAACATTTGAACTGAGTCCTAAATAGCTAGAAGGCATAACTATTTAAAGATTATTTTAGGTAGATGAAAAAGCAAAAGAAGACCATTAAGTTTTACATTCTTAGAAGCCTCAAGAGCCAATTGCCTGGGGAAAAAATGTGTTAGCAGGTGAGCATGGAAATAAAGGTAGGGGCCAAGTTATACAACAGTTTTTAATTCCTGGGAAGAAATTTGAATTATTCCAAGTACAAGGGAAATCCATGAAAGTGCTTAAGATTTTCTATAGAGAACACTTTGGCAGTTTGGGTCCACCAGCCATTCCCACATATATTCCCCAGATTTTTGTTTGTATGTATTAGAAAATTCACACAGTTCTTTTGAAGTGTAGCTTACCTCCTCCTGAGTCACACTTCGTACTTCACCTTCTGGGGCTTGTTGGGACTTAAAGTGTTAATGCTCTCACGTTATTTTATAGATGAACAAAACAGAGAGACACAAAGAGTTTGCATAATCTTTCCTACTTCACATACATACAAGTATTTTAACTCACTACCCATGTTCTGAATCTCTGCTAGAGCAGTGGTTAGGTTCTATGGCTGCTAACCAAAATAGGGCAGATCAAATCCACGAGCTACCCCTTAGATAAGTTATGGACAGTTCTACTTTGTCCTGTAGGGTGCCTATGAGTCTGACTGACTTAACAGCAATGGGTTTGGTTTTTTTGTTCTTACCTATGATCTATGTCCAGACCTGGGTTTGAGTTAGGCCTTCATCACATAAGTTTTTCTTTGACTTGTAAAATTATTTAATCCTTAATTGTCCCTTTTTATATTTGACCAAAAAAAAAGAACCTTACAGACTTTTTATGAGAATTAACACGTTAAGAGCACACCTAACATTGACTTAGTTTATCAATGACATTGTTACAGTCTGTAATTATGATCACATTTGTAATTAAGGAATTTACTTAACATCTTCACTTATATACAGCCTTTTCAGTGGAAATTGCTCTAACTGAATTAAGATGCCTAACTAAAAAAAAAATAATTGGATCTTATGGTGGTCAAGGCCAAGAGTCAGCACTCAACCTGCAAAGACAAGGTGGCTGTTCTTACTGTAATGGACAGCAGAGTCAAAGCAGTAATCAGATGTGTCTAACTGATATGGATTTACAGCATTGGCTACTTAGTCATGGAGTCCTTAGGAGTGAAGTAGATAGGAAACCTAGTAAATATTTATTTTATCTGTACAAGCCGATGAATGCTAGGTCAAGTAAACAGCAGTCTAACCTGAATTGCCAGAATAGAGAATCATGGTCCCTCAATAATTTTTTTTTATTTATCAAAAAATAGATTTGAGTGAGTTTAAAGACCTACGACTCCTTGAATCAAGGGGAGGCAGGTCCTCTTGAGGAAGGACACCAATAGACTGCCAAAAATTTATACGGTTGATAATTCTCCCATCTTTCCCCAAAGGGATCTATAGCTTTTTACAAGAGTGACTGTTCAGCGATTACTGGATTCTGGCTCTGAACTGACGCTAATTCCAGGAGACCCAAAATGTCACTGTGGCCCACCAGTCAGTGTAGGGTATATGGAAATCACGTTATTAATGGAGTCTTAACTCATGTCCATCTTACAGTATGTCCAGTGGGTCCCTGAACCCATCCTTTAGTGATTTCCCCAGTTCAGGAATGTATATTTGGAATAGATACACTCAGCAACTGGAAGAAACACCACATTGGATCCCTGACAAATGGAATAAGAGCTATTATGATAGGAAAAGCCAAGTGGAAGACATTAGAACTGCCCGTACATAGGAAAATAGTAAACCAAAAGTAATACTGCATTCCAGGAGAGACTGAAGAGATTACTGCCACCAACAAGGACTTGAAGGATGCAAGGATTTTCCCTTAGTCATCTAGTGCTGCTATCACAGAAATACCATCAGTGAGTGGCTTTAACAAAGGGGAATTTATTCTCTCACAGTCTAGTAGGCTAGAAGTCCAAATTCAGGGTGTCAGTTCCAAGGGAAGGCTTTCTCTTTCAGCTCTGGTAGAAGCTCTTTGTCATCAATCTTCCCCTGGACTAGGAGCTTCTCCTCATAGGAACCCCAGGTCCAAAAGATTCACTCTGCTCCCAGTGCTTCTTTCTTGGTGGTATGAGGTCTCGCACTCTCTGCTTACTTCCCTTTCCTTTTATCTCTTGTAAGATAAAATGTGGTGCAGGCCACACACCAGGGAAACCCCCTTTACATTGGATCGGGGATGTGACCTTAATAAGGGTGTTACAATCCCGTCTTAATTCTCTTTAACATAAAATTACAATCTCAATATGGAGGACAGCCACACAATACTGGAAATCATGGCCAAGCCAAATTGATGCATACCTTTTTTTGGGGGGCGGGGGACATAATTCAATCCAAGAAAGCGTTATTCCCACCACATCCTCGTTCAACTCATCTATTTGGCCTGTGAAAAAAAGAGATGGATCTTTGACAATGACAGCGGATTATAGAAAATTTAACCAGGTAGTGACTACAATTGTAGCTGCTATTACAGATGTGGTTTCATTGCTTAAGCAAATTAGTACATCTCCTGGAACCTGGTATGCAGTTATTGATCTCAGCTAATGCCTTTTTTTCCATACCCATTTCAAAGAACCACCACAAAGAGTTTGCCTTCAGCTGGCAAGGCCAGCAATACACCTTCAGTTGCCTACCGCAGAGCTACACCAAGTCTCCAGCCCTATGTCATCATTTAGTTCACAAGGACTTTGACTGACTTTCCCTTCCATAAGACATTACAATGATCCATTACATTGATGACACTATGTTGATCAGACAAATGAAAAAGAAGTGTCAATGACTCTAACTTACTGGTAAGTCATTTGTGTGCTAGAGGGTGAGAAATTAATCTCACAAAAGTTTAAGTGCCTTCCACCTCAGAGAAATTTCTAGGGGTCCAGTGATGTGGGGCATATTGAGATGTTCCTTCTAGAGTGAAGGATAAGTTATTGCATCAGGCCCCTCCCACAACTAAAAATGAGGCACAATGCCTCTTTGGATTGTGAAAGCAACATACTCCTCATTTTGGTGTGCTACTCCACCCTCTTTATCAAGTAACTCAAAAAGCTCCTAGTTTTTGAATGGGACCCAGAACAAGGACAACTCTGCAATAGGTTCAGGCTGCTGTGCAAGCTTCCCTGCCACTTGGGACATATGATTCAGCTGACTCAATGGTGCTCTAAGTGTCAGTGGCAGATAGACATACTATTTGCAGTCTTTGACAGGTGCCTATTGATGAATCATAACACAGATGCTTAAGATTTTGAAGTAAAGCCATTCTCTGCAGATAACTACTGTCCTTTGAGAAAAAAAAAAAAAAAACTTTTGTCTTGTTACTGGGCTTTAGTAGAGACTGAACACTTAAATGGGATACTAAGTCACCATGCAGCCTGAGCTGCCCACCATGAACTGGGTGTTGTCTGACCCACAGAGTCATAAAGTTGGAGATGAATTAAACAGAAGTGGTATATACGGGATCAGGTCTGAGCAGGACCTGAGGACACAAGTAAGTTGCATAAGAAGTGGCCCAAATACCCATGGTTTCCACTCCTGTCACATTACCTTCCATCTCCTGGTCTTCACCTATGGCCTCATGGAGACTTCCTTATGATCATTTGACTGAGGAAGAATAATCTCATGCCTGGCTTACAGATGGTTCTGTGTGATATGCAGGCACCACTGAAAAGTGGACAGCCACAGTGCTACGGCCACTTTATAGGAACTCATGCCACCAAGAATGAAGAGCCAGGGGTGTGTGTATCCTTTGGACCTGGGGTCCCTGTGCTGAGAAGCTCCTAGGCCAGGGGGAGATTGAAGGAAAGGACTTCCACCCAGAGCCAACAGAGAGAGACTTCCCCTGGAGCTGACACCCTGAATTCAAACTTTCATCCTCCTAGACAGTGACAGAATAAACTTATGTTTGTTAAGCAATCCACTTGTAGTGCTTCTGTTATAGCAGTACTAGATAACTAAGACACATATCAAGGGTCTTTCACAAGAATCAATGCAGATTTCTAGTCAAAAACACTAGAAGCCAGAAGAAGATGGAGTGACATATATAAAATACTGAACGAAAACAATTGCCAACCAAGAAATCTTTACCTAACAAAGTTTTCATTCAAAAATTAGGCAGATCAAGACATTACCAAACAAACAGAAGCTCTGAGAATTTGCCACTACCATAGCAAATTACGGATAACATTGTGAAGAATGGGAATTACAGAACAATTAACTGTACTCGTGAGGAACCTGTACATAGTACCTGTACCTAGATCGAGAGGCAGTTATTCGAACAGAACAAGTGTATACTGTGTGGTTTAAGTCAGGAAAGTTGTGCGTCAGGGTTGAGTCCTTTCATCATACCTACTCAATTTGTATGCTGAGCAAATAATCCAAGAAACTGGACTATATGAAGAATAGGGTATCAAGATCGGAGAAAGACTCATTAATAACTTGTGTTATGCAGATGACACAACCTTGCTTGCTGAAAGTGAAGAAGACTTGAAGCATTTACTGATTAAGATGAAAGATCACAGCCTTCAGTATTGATTATACCCCAACACAAAGAAAACAAAAATCTTCACAACTGGACCCATAAGCAAAATCATGATAAATGGAGAAAAGATTAAGGCTGCCAAGAATTTCATTTTGCTTGGATCCACAATCAACAGCCATGGAAGCAGCAGTCAAGAAATCAAAAGACGCATTGCATTGGGTAAAGCTGTTGCAAAAGACCTTTTTAAAGTGTTGAAAAGCAAAGACGTAACCTCGAAGGCTAAGGTGAAACTGATGCAAGCCGTGGTGTTTTCAATCACCTCATATGCATGTGAAAGCTGGACAATGAATAAGGAAGAGGGAAGAAGAACAGACACCTTTGAATTGTGGTGCTGGTGATGAATATTGAATCTACAATGGACTGCCAAAAGAATAAACAAATCTGCCTTGGAAGAAGTACAACCAGGATGCTCCTTAGAGGCAAAGATAGTGAGACTGCGTCTCACGTACTTTGGATATTTTATCAGGAGTGATTGGTCCCTAGACAAGGACATCGTGCTTGGTAGGGTAGAGGGTCAATGAATGAGAGGAAGACCATCAGTGAGACGAATTGACTTAGCTGCTATGAAAATGTGCTCAAGCGTAGTAAGGATTGTGAGGAGGGCACAGGACTGGGCAGTGTTTCGTTCTGTCGTACATAGAGTTGCTATGAGTCAGAATCGACTCGACATCAGCTAACAACAACAACAGAGAAGCTTTGCAAGTTTTAATCAAAAAAAAAAAAAACTCCAAATGGAAGGGCAAGAGCATTAAATAAATATTTGTATTTATACATGGAATAAATAAATTAATAAAAAATAAGACAAAGTTTTCCAAAAAATGGAACAACTCTAAGGAAAAGTATATGGTATTTTCAAGGAATAAATTCCTTAATTAAATACCACAAACAATACAACATCCAGTTTATAAGAAATAAGCACAAAGTAAACTCATCAAATATAGGTTGAATATTGATGCTAATGGAGACACACCAACAGAAATAGGGGGAGGAGCATATCCGAAATAGATTTGTTTTGTTAAGTTCGTATGGTAACAGTTGTTCATATGTTAAACATTGTCACAATTGTAAGTTGTGTGATGCAATATATGTGGTAACCACTAAGAAATCATCAAGGAAAAACCTTCATAAGAAATGAAGGAAGAAGGCAGAAAAGTTCATCACAATAAAGCTACCATATACAAACAAAAACAGAAAAATCAGAATAAAGAAGCAAAGAAAACATGAAACACTCAAAAAACAAAGAGCAATCTGAATGAGGTAGACATATTTTTTTCAGTAATAAACTTAAATGTAAATGGTTTAAACACCCCATGCAAAAGGAAATCAGTGGCAAAATAGATTAAAAAAAAAATCTATCCTTTTGCTATCTACATGAAACATACCTTGGACACAAGAACACAAACAGACTGAAAATAAAAGGATGGAAAAAATATTCCATGCAACACATAAAAAATTAAGTGCAGGGTTGGCCATACGAATATCAGCAAAGTAGACTTTAAATCAAAATTTACTTCAAGAAATAAAGAAGGACACTACATAATAACGAAAGGGCCAATTTAGCAAATAGTCATAACAATTATAAATATATATGTACCTAACAGCAGTGCACCAAAGTACATGAAACAAATACTAACTAATAGGAAAGGAGAAATAGACAACTTCACAATGTTAGGAGACTTCAACATACCACTTTCAGTTATAGATAAAACATCTAAAAAGATCACTAAGGACATTGAGAACTTATATAAAGCCATAAATCAATTGGACTTAACAAATATATATATAGAACTCTGTACCCAGAATCAGAAGAATACATGTTTTTCTCCATCACACAGGGATCATTTTCTAGAACAGACCTATGCTAAAAAAAAAAAAGGACAAAATAAATCTCAACAAATTTAAAAAGATCGAAATCATACAAAGCATCTTCTCTGATTATAATGGTATGAAGCTAGAAATCAACAACAGAAAAAGCAACAAAAAGATAAAAACACAGAAAAAAATAATACATTACTAAAAATTATTGAGTCATAGAAGAAATCCTAAGTGAATTTACAAAACTCCTAGAATCAAGTGAAAATGAAATCACAACTTATCAACATTTGTTAAACAACAAAAGCAGTACTCAGAGGGAAATTCACAGCAATAAGTGCATGTAATACAAACAAAAAAAAAAAAAAGAGAAAGATCCAAAATCATTAATTTAAATGGACAACTGTAACAAATAGAAAAGGAAGAGGAAAAGAAGCTGTAAGTTACCAAAAAAAAAAAAAAAGGAATAATAAAGATCAGGGCAGAAATAAACTAAACAGAAAATGGAAAGAGAATAGAAAGAATCAACAAAACCAGAAGTTGGTCCTTTGAAAGGATCAATAAAACAGAGAAATGACTGGCTAGATTGATAAAGGAAAAAAAAAATGTGGAGTGCAAATAACCAAATTAAGAAATGAAACGGATCACATGAATCCTATCCAACAGAGGTAAAGAAGGTCATAGCTGATTACTATGAAAAATGGTATTCCTACAAATTTGAAAACCTGGATGAAACGGACAAATTCCTAGACACACACGGCCTACCCAAGCTAACACAAACAGAGGTAAAAAATTTACACAGATCCACTACAAAAGAAGATGTTGAAGATGTCATCAAAAAACTGCCAACAGGAAAAAGCCCAGGACCAGATGGCTACACTGGATAATTCCATCATGCTTTCAGAGAAGGCTTGACACCAATCCTATTCAAACTGTTCAAAAACATAGAAGAGAAAGGAACACTACCAAACCTTTTCTATGAATGCAGCATAACCACAATACCTAAACCAGGCAAAGACATCATGAAAAGGGAAAATACGGACCAATATCACTTAGGAACATAAGTGAAAAAATTTTCAACTAAATTCCAGCCAACCGACTTCAGCCACATATCAAAGAAGTCATACACAGTAATCAAGTGGATTCATACCAGGATGACATGGGTGATTCAAACTTAAAAAATCAACTTGATACACAACATAAAGAACCATATGATCCTAGCAACTGATGCAGAAAAAGCATTCAATAAAATTCAACACCCTCAGCTGACAAAAACTCCCAGTGAAGCAGGTATAGAAGGAAAATTTCTCAATTTAATTAACAGCATTTATGCAAAGCCAACAGCCAACATTATACTCAACAGAAAAAGGCTGAGAGCCTTCGTTTTGAGAACAGGAACAAGACAAGGATGCCCATTATCACCACTCTTATTCAACATTGTACTGAAAGTCCTAGCCATAGCAACAAGAAGAGAAAGAGCAATAAAATGTATCCAAATTGGTAAGAAAGAAGTAAAACTGCATTTGTGGATGACATGATTCTATACATAGAAAGTCCTAAGTATGCCACACACACACACACACACACACAAAAAAAGATAAATAAATAAAAGAACTATTGGAACTAATAGAAAAATTTAGCAACTTTGCAGGATAGAAGATCAAGCAAACAATGCCATTTACAATAGCTCCCAAATTGACAAAAGACCTAGGAATTAACCTAACTAGAGACAAAAAAATCTTATAAAATGGAAATTATAAAACAATACTATGAGAGACTAAAAGAAAATTACATAAATGGAAATACATCCAGTGTTCATTGATTGTTAGACTTAATATAGTGAAGATGTCGGTTCTATTAAAGTGATCTTCAGATACAATGCAAACCCAATAAAAATCCCAAAAACATTCTTTACTGAAATGGAAAAACTAATGATCAACATCATATGGAAAGGAAAGAGACCCCTGATAGACAAGCAATACTGAAGAAAAAGAACAAAGCAAGAGGTCTCACACTCCTCAATATTAAAACATACTGTGCAGCCACTGTGATTAAAAAAAGAAAACCTAGTATACGTTCAATGATGGATACACAGAACAGTGGAATAGAATTGAGAACTTAGAATTAAACCCAGCGGTCTATGGGCAAATGATTTTCGACAAGGGGTCAAACTTCATTCAGTAGGGCAGAAACAGTCTCTTTAATAAATGGTATTGGCTAAACTGTATAAAACTGCAGAAAATGAAATAGGATCCGTACTTCACACCACACACAAAAAGTAACTCAAAATGGGTCAAACACCTAAATGATAAGCCTAAAAAAAAAGATAAGCCTAAGACCATGAAATTTCATAGAAGTGCACATAGGGACAGAAATGTGGTACCTAAGCTTTTGTAAAAATAGAATAACAAACATAACAACAAATACATGAACAGAGAAGACAAAATAGATAAATGGGACCTCATAAAAATAAGAAATTTATGGTCACCAAAAGACTTTATTAAAAGAGTATATAGACAGCCAATAGATGACAAAAAAAAAAAAAATCTTTGGAAATGACTTACCTGATAAGGGTCTAATCTCCAAAATCTGTAGAAAGTTTTGACAAATCAGCAAGAAAAAGACAAACAACACATTCAAGAAATAGGCAAAGGGAATCAGCAGAAAGTTCATCAAAGAATTCCTCCAAACAGGCAACAAACATATGAGAATATATTCACAATCATTAGACATTAGTGACAAACAACTTAAAACTGAAATGAGGTACAATCTTAGCCAGCTAAAATGGCATCGATAAAAAATTAAAATTAAAACAACAACAAAACAAATGGCAACAAATGTTAGCAAACTTGTGGGGAAAATGAAACCCATTGCTAGTGGGTCTGCAAAATGGTACACTCACTATAGAAAATGGTATGATGTTTGCTCAAAAAACTAGAAATAGAGCTAGCCTACGAACCAGGATTCTACAGGGAAAATATGAAATGATGTAGGAAGCATCAAAAGAAGATGGAAGGAATACAGAGAGTCATTATACCAAAGATAATCGGTCAACCTGTGACCATTTCAGGAAGTGGCATATAGTCAGGTATCTATGGTACTGAAGGAAGAAGTCCAAGATGCACTGAAGGTATTAGGCATTGGTGAAAAACAAGGCTCCAGGCTTTGACGGAATACCAATTGATTTGTTTCGACAAATGGGTGCAACACTGAAAGTGCTCAGTCTTTTGTGTCAAGAAATTTGGAAGATAGCTACCTGACCAACTGACTAGAAGAGATCCATGTTTATGCCTATTGCCAAGAAAGGTGATTCAACCCAATATGGAAATTATCTAACAGTATCATTAATATCACACTCACATAAAGTTTTGCTGAAGACCACTCAAAAGAATTTGCATCAGTACATTGACAAGGAACTGCCAGAAATACAAGCTGGATTCAAAAGAGGATATGGAACAAGGGATATCATTGCTGATATCAGATCAATCCAGGCTGAAAGCAGAGAATACCAGAAAGATGTATACCCCTGTTTTATTGACTATGCAAAGACATTCGACTATGTGGATCATACCAAATTATAGATAACACTGTGGAGAATGAGAATTCTGGAACAAGTAATTGTGCTCATGAGGGATCTATACATGGATGAAGAGGCAGTCATTTGAACAGAACAAGGGGATACTGCATGGTTTAAAGTCAGGAAAGGTGTGTATCAGGGTTGTATCTTTTCACTACACCTATTCAATCCCTATGCTGAGGAAATAATCCAAGAAGCTGGGCTATATGAACAAAAAATGGGGCATCAGGATTGGAGGAAGACTCACTAACAACCTGCATTATGCAGATGACACAACCTTGCTTGCTGAAAGTGAAGAAGACTTGAAGCACTTACTGATGAAGATCAACGACCACAGCCTTCAGTATGGATTATACCTTAACATAAAGAAAAGAAAAATCCCCACAACTGGACCAATAAGCAACATCATGATAAATGGAGAAATAATTGAAGTTGTCAAGGATTTCATTTAACTTGTATTAACAACCAACACCCATGGAAGAGGCAGTCAAGAAATCAAAAGAGGCATTGCACTGGGAAAATTTTTTTGCAAAAGACCTCTTTAAAATGTTGAAAAGCAGAGATGTCACCTTGACGACTAGGGTGTGCCTGACCCAAGCCATTGGTATTTTCAATCTCATCATATGCATATGAAAGCTGGACAATGAATAAGGAAGACTGAAGAAGAATTGACATCTTTGAACAGTGGTGTTGGCCCAGAATATTGAATATAACATGGACTGTCAAAAGAACAAACAAATCTGTCTTGGAAGATGTACAACTAGAATGCTCCTTAGAAGCAAGGATGGGCAGACTACGTCTCATGTACTTTGGACATGTTATCAGGAGAGATCAGTCCCCGGAGAAGGACAGCATGCTTGGTAAAGTAGAGGATCAGCGAAAAAGAGGAAGACCCTCAAGGAGATGGATTGACATAGTGGATGCAACAATGAGCTCAAACACAGCAACAATCGTGAGGATGGTGCAGGACCAGTCAGTGTTTGATCGTGTTGTGAATACGGTTGCTGTGAGTGGGAACCCACTTGATGGCACCTAACAACAACAAGAAGCCATTAATCCCAGATTATTTAATGCAATTTTAAAAAGCTAGAGAAATAAATTATTTCACTTCTGTATTTGCAAATGTCCAATTTGCAAATGTCCAATAGTTTTATATTGCAATCAGGACAAAAATCTAAGTCTTTACAAAATTTAGAAAACTTGGAATTGTCTGGCTTCATCTTTTTGCAGTAAAATATATTACAGGAGGTGGTGGAGCAAGATGGCAAAGTGGCTGGATGGTCCCATTTACTCCTCCAGCAATTAACCCACTGAATAACGAATATGAACAGTCACAAGCTGAGATATCAGAACTCTGGACAGCAGCTGATGTGGTGGAATGTCAGAGTGAGTCCAGGAGCAGGAAAGATGAGCAGGGACAGCACAGAAGCTGGGAGAACCTACCCACTGTCATTGGGACCACTTGATCATTGCAGCCATTTGGGGACAGGGCTGATCTACACTCCAAACAGAGAACACAGAAAGGGAGCTAATCTTAGGAAGCTGTAGCCCAAATTTTTAAAGTGGCACAAATTGTCCCTAGGAGTTCATGGGCCATGCCATTGGGAGGGTGCAAAATGAGACTGTGGCACTGCTAAAAAGTGCTGTTGAATCTTGTTGAGGTCTGAGACAGATGAGGGGTAGGACCCGGGGGAACTGCAGGGGCAGGAGGGCGAGGGGGACACTTCAGAGTGACAGGGGACACAGAGGGAAATGGCTTGTTCCCTGCCCGCAGCAGGACACCATGGGAGAGTCCATGCAGGAGCACTCACGAGAAAAATACAGAGAAAGCCTCCCAACCTTGCCACAGGAAAGCCTAGCCCCACCACTTAAGTCAGTGTCTGGGAGCAGCTAAACCATCCCACTCCCATGCATGCATAATGAATCCCCAAAATCAAACATCCAGAACTCCTGAATAAGCACTGAAAAAAAGAAAACAAAAAAAACCCTCAGGATAAGCGTGCCCTCTAGTGGCTATCAGGGGAAGACACCAAGTTCACTGCTGTTGGATGGATTCTGACTCACAGAGAATCTTTGCCGCGGACTGGAGCTACTCCAGGGTGTTTCCAGGGCCATGAGTCTTTGTGAGGTGAAATTCTGCATCTTTCCCTAATGAAGAAGTTGGTGGGTGCAGATGCTGGCCTTTTGATTGTCAGCCGGATGCATGGCTGCTGCACCACCAGGGTGCCCAATCAGAAATGTTTCAGATCACGTCTTTTTGACCCAGTGACCCCTCTCCTGTGAACCTCTTAGACCAGCAGAAGATTGATGACAAGGACCTTCCTCCAGAGCCCACAGAGAGAGAAATCTTTCCCTTTTAGCTAGTGCCCTGAATTTGGACTCCTAGCATACTAGACTGTGAGAGAATAAATTTCTCTTTGTTAAAGACATCCACTTGGGGTATTTCTGTTATAGCAGCACTAGCTAACTAAGACAATGTCCTCCTTCAGGGACTGGTCCCTCCTGATAACATGTCCAAAGTATGCGAGATGAAGTCTTACCATCCCTGCTTCTAAGGAGCATTCTGGCTCTACTTCTCCCAAAACAGATTTATTAGTTCTTCTGGCAGTCCATGCTATACTCAATATTCTCTGCCAACACCATAATTCAAAGGCATCAATTCTTCTCTGGTCTTCCTTACTCATTGTCCAGCTTTCACGTGCATATTAGGAGATTGAAAATACCATGACTTGGGTCAGGCACACCTTAGTCCTCAAGGTGATTTTTTTTTTTTTAACACTTTAAAGAGGACTTTTGCAGCAGATTTTCCCAGTCCAATATGTCATTTGTTTTTTTGACTGCTACTTCCATGGACGTTGACTGTGGATCCAAGTAAAATGAAATCTTTCAAAACTTCAATCTTTTCTCTGTTAATCATGATGTTGATTATTGGTCCAGTTGTGAGGATTTTTGTTTTCTCTATGTTGAGATGTAATCCATACTGAAGGCTGTAGTCTTTGATCTTCATCAGTAAGTGCTTCAAGTCCTCTTCAAGTCCTGCAAGCAAGCTTATGTCATCTGCATATCCGTTTTGTCAATGAGTCTTCCTCCAACCCTGATGCAATGTTTTTCTTCATATAATTCAGCTTCTTGAATTATTGGCTCAGCACACAGATTGAATAAGTATGATGAAAGGATGCAACCCTCAGGCACAGCTTTCCTGACTTTAAACCACGCAGTAGCCCCTTGTTGTGTTCGAATGACTGCCTTTTGGTGTATGTACAAGTTCCACATGAGCACAGTTGTGTTCTGGAAGTCCAGTTCTTTAGAATGTTATCCATAATCTGATATGATCCACACAGATGAATGCCCTTGTATAGCCAAAAAATCCCAATATCTTTCTGGTATCCTCTGCTTTCAGACAAGACTCATCTGACATCAGCAATGATATTCCTTGTTCCATGACATAGTGGAAATTCAAGTAGTTTCCTCCTGATGTACTGCTGCAATCACTTATGAATTATAATAACCTGTTAATAGAGTAATAATAATAATGTTTAACATAATTAAAAAAAAAAAACCCAACGTCATTGCATTGAATCTATTCTGACTCATAGGGACCCTACAGAACAGAGTAGAACTGCTTATAGGTTTTCCAAGAGTGGCTGGTGGATTTGAACTGCTGACCTTTTGGTTAACAGCCATAGCATTTAACCACTGGGCCACTGGGGCTACTAAACATGACAATATAGTAGAAATAATAATGTTTTTGTGTGTTGCAAAACAACACTCATTTGTTATTACTAACCATTGTATGTACCCGGAGTTTTTTAACATAGTAGACTTTATGAGGATTGCTTCTTAACTATGGCCTATAGGGAAGCCAGATGATGGTAACCCAGGGACGATAGAAAGTATAGTGCAGTATATACAGAAGCCAGTAACATGCGTGTTTATTATAACTATCAACACATATATACTATAGGTTATATGGACTGTACCATTCTACACTTGGCAGCACATTTTTTATACTATAGACATGAGATACATGAGTTGCATGCAGAAAGCTTTGTGTTCACTGACTCCAGTTATGTCCGTGATTCCCACTCTTCATTTGAAATTTCTGAACTCTAACACAGCCTATGGGACCACGGACATATACGTGATCAGATGTTACCCAGGCAGATGTTATGTGGCGCATGATTGTATTAACTTTGTACTTCTTTTAAGTGTAGGGCTGATTAAACAAAGACTATAATCAGGTCCCAAGAGAATAAATTCTGAATGAGCACACAGACAACTAATAAATATTTACATATATACTTTTTCCCTGCCATTCTGGTCTAAGGTAATTATCAAGAGGGTGTTACCAAAAGCATCTACTCCAGGATCTATATTGATTCAATATCCAAGAAGATATTGGTAGCTGGGCAGATGCTAAGTTTGAATATGTGGTTTTCACACACAAAAAATTGAAGAACATTATATATTGAAGATTATGTCACTATATTGCATTTAATGACCTTCACATATATAAGAATAGCTGGTTTTTAATGTAGAGATAGAAACAGGGCATAAAAATAACAAACTTCTTTTGGGGAAAATCCTACTGCATAAAACATGTATAAAAATAGAATTTGAGTATTTTCTAGAAAATATATTGCATTACAGGAAGGTAACTGAACTACAAGGCTCTGGTAGAAGAGTGATAGGTATGGCACCATCCATGGACAAATATCAGTCACTTTGTTAAATGCATCACGTGAAGGCTGTACTCTAAGGAATCTTCACAGGTGGCATCTAAAGCAAATCTTATAATGTTCCGGATTAGCAACAATTAATTTTTTTCAATCCAATGAAAAATGATATGCTCTTCCTGACACCTAATGACTCATTATTAATAGTAATGACAATATATTTAAAAATAAACAAAACAAAATCATACCAAAAGTCAGGCCAATCAAAGAGCTTAACCATACGTAGAGGTTCTTCAGTCGTCCTTACCCAAAACAATGCTTTAGGGGCATTTGTAATCTCTTTGCTGGCAGCAAGGACAAATTCAATTCTAAATGTAAACTAAGCAATTGATTTTAGAAGCACTAAAAATAAAAATACTTATTTGTTTCATATATATGTACCTGTGTATATGTGTGTGTATATGTATGTATGTATGTATATATATATATATATATATTTTTTTTTTTTTTTCCTGGCTGGTCGCTTATTTTTGCAGCAAGTTTTTACTCTATCTCCTAGCCTAACCCTCCTTCTGGTAATATTGGTTGGCTGTCTGGCCCTCAGTGGTTTCTGTTGTTTCCTCAACTGCTCTGAGAACGAGGAGTCTGATCTCTGTGGGTCCTACTCCATCCAGGACCATCTTGTGAGCAACATCTTTGACCAATATCGTGCATTGCGATTCATGCCGCATCAACTAGAATTCAATGTCCTCAACAACATCTTGAGAGTCAGATTTGTGCCAGGCATAAATTTCAGATCTATCTAGAGTTTCCCATATCATCGTCTATAGATTCTTATTTTCTCTGGCTGTCTGTTAAGTGGTCCAAATTGGTGCCAGAGGGTTTTCTGAGGTGAGTGGAATCTACGGCTTCAATTCCACAACCCAAACTCTAATCTTCAACTGTAGTATTCACATCATTTTAAACAATACACTTATTTATCTTCTTTTCATTTCCCTCTAGCTATTCTTATTCTTTGTATATATTCTCTATCTAGTATACAGTAACCGGAAAAAATAAGTAGAACCTAATTTAATAGACAACCACAAAAATTTGCCAAGTTTGCTTAAATATGTGAAGAAGCATAAAAACAATAATTCTTTAAAAATTCTAATTTTGGATCAATTCCCATAAAAATAGCATTGCTAATTTTGAGGTGATTGCTCAAAATTTTCCCTAATTTGATGCAATGAAATCTGTGAAAGCCAGAACCTATGTAAGGTAGAAACCTGTCAAAGAAATAAACTCACTGGTTTTTTTTTTTGAGATTGGATTCTTAATAGAGAGCAATAGAAAAGTGGTAAACACACTGTCAAAGATGGAAAGCTTTTGAAATATGGAAAAGTAAGGCTGTCCTATTGAGTTCCAGGCCTCGCAAGCTTCACTATATGTAAAACCAAGCAAGACCAAATAGCCAAGAGATTTTTCGAAAACTAAATCATGATGAAAGCTAAGATAAATTGAAATAAGCAGTAACATTTTAAAACCATGTTAGAGATAATAATAAATGGGCAGAGACAAGAACTCCTTGGGGGGGAAATGTTTATTTAATGCCTGATGTACAAATGCTTTACAAAGGCCAAAGAACAATAACACTGCTCTGCATTCCTTAAACCAAGATTAGTTCCGTGGAGATTAAATGCAAACCATAAACATGAAATTATTAGAAAAAAATATAGGTTTCTTATAATCAGTATGATTTCTTATAATTCTTAATGTCTTCATGATCATTAAAACTAAGCTTGAATTTGCATTTTGATATTTTGTTATCTACTATTTTGATTATAAAAAATATCTGATATTTATGTATAACTTTATTTTTGTAAATGCTGATATTTTATAACATGTAAGTGACATTAATACTACTAAACTGCAATATAGAACAACAAAATCATTTCATAACCTGGGTGGTGGGTAGCACAGTTTGTTGTTATTATTAGGTGCTTTCCAGTCAGTTCCGACTCGTAGTGACCCTAAGTACAAAAGAACAAAATACTGCCTGGTCCTGTGCCATGCCCACAATCATTATGCTTGAGCCCATTGTTGCAGCCACTGTGTCAATCCATCTTGTTGAGGATCTTCCTCTTTTTTGTTGACACTGTCCTTTACCATCCTTGATGTCCTTCTCCAGGGACTGATCTCCTCTGACAACATGCCCAAAATATGTAAGATGTAGTCTCACCATCCTTGCTTCTAAGGAGGATTCTGGTTGTACTTCTTCCAAGACAGGTTTGTTCATCCTTTTGGCATCCATGATGTATTCAATATTCTTTGCCAGCACTGCAATTCAAAGGCATCAATTCTTCCTCTGTCTTCCTTATTCACTGTCCAGCTTTCACATGCCTATGATAAGATTGAAAATCACATGCCTTGGGTCAGGTGCACCATACTCTTCAAGGTGAAATCTTTGCTTTTAAACACTTTAAAGAGGCCTTTTGCAGCAGATTTGCCCAATGTAACGCATCTTTTGATTTCTTGACTTCTGTTTCCATGGGTGTTGATTGTGGATCCAAGTAAAATGAAACCCTTGACAACTTCAATCTTTTCTCCATTTATCATGATGTTGCTTATTAGTCCAGTTGTGGGGATTTTTGTTTCCTTTATGTTGAGATGCAATCCATAGTGTAGGCTGCGGTCTTTGATGTTCATCAGTAAGTGCTTCAAGTCCTCTTCATTTTCAGCAAGCAAGGTTGTGTCATCTGCATAAAGCAGGCTGTTAATGAGTCCTCCTCCAATCCTGATGCCCCATTCTTCTTCGTATAGTTCAGCTTTTCAGATGATTTGTTCAGCATACAGATTGAATAGGTATTGTGAAAGGATGCAACCCTGATGCACACCATTCCTGTCTTTAAACCACACAGCATCACTTTGTTCTGTTCAAACAACTGCCTCTTGTTCTATGTAAAGGTTCCTCATGGGCACAATTACATGTCCGGGAATTCCCATTCTTTGCAGTATTATCCATAATTTGTTATGATCCACACAGTTGAATGCCTTTGCATTGTCAATGAAACACAGGTAAACATCTTACTGGTATTCTCTGCTTTCAGCCAAGATCCATCTGACATCAGCAATGATATCCCCATTTCCACATCTTCTTCTGAATCTAGGCTGAATTTCTGGCAGTTCTCTGTCAGTATTCTGCTGCAGCCTCTTTTGAATGACTTTCAGAAAATTTTACTCGCATGTGATATTAATGATATTGTTCCATAATTTCCACATTTAATTGGATCATCTTTCTTGGGAATAGGCATAAATATGCATCTCTTTTACTCGGCTGGCCAGGTAGCCGTCATTCAAGTTTCTTGACATAGACGAGTGAGCACTTCCAGGGCTGCAGCCATTTGTTGAAATATCTCCAATGATATTTCATCAGTTCCTGGAGCCTTGTTTTTCTCCAATTCCTTCAGTGCAGCTTGGACTTATTCCTTCAGTACAACTGGTTCCTGATCATATGCTACCTCTTGAAATGATTGAATGTCAACCAATTCCTTTTGGTATAATGACTCTGTGTATTCCTTCTATCTTTTTTTTGTTGCTTCTTGCACCCTTTACTATTTTTTCCCATAGAATCCTTCACTATTGAAACTTGAGGCTTGAAATTTTTTTTCAGTTCTTTCAGCTTGAGAAGTGCCAAACATGTTCTTCTGTTTTGGTTTTCTATCTCCAGCTCTTTGCTCGTGTCATCATAATACTTTACTTTGCCTCCTCAAGCTACGCTTTGAAATCTTCTGTTCAGTTGTTTTACTTCATCATCTCTTTGTTTTACTTCATCATCTCTTCCTTTAGCTTTAGCTATTTCATATTCAGGAAACCCTAGTGTTGTAGTGGTTAAGTGTTACAGCTGCTAACCAGAAGGTCAGTGGTTCAAATCCATCAGGCTCTTCTTGGAAACCCTATGAGGCAGTTCTAGTCTGTCCTATATGATAACTAGCAGTCTGAATAGACTTAATGGAAACCAGTTTTTTTTTTTTTTTGGCTTTACTCCATGTTGAAGAGCAAGTTTCAGAGTCTCTTCTGACATCCATTTTGGTCTTTTCTTCCTTTTTAAGGACCTCTTGCTTTCTTCTTGTATGATGTCCTTGATATCATTCCACAACTTGTCTGGTCTTCAGTCATTAGTGTTTGACACAACAAATCTATTCTTGAGTGATCTCTAAATTCAGCTGGGTTATACTGGAGGTCATACTTTGGGCCTCGTGGACTTGTTCGAATTTTCTTCAGTTTTAACTTGAACTTGCCTATGAGCAATTGTACTTCTTTGTTTCCAACTTTTGCATTCCAATCTCCAGTAATTATTAATGCAGCTCTCCCCCCGTTGTCTTTGAGTGTCTTCCAGCCTAGGGGGCTCATCTTCTGGCACTATATCAGTGCTCCCCTGCTATTCATAAGGTTTTCACTGGCTAATTCTTTTCGGAAGTAGACTGCTGGGCTCTTCTTCCTAGTCTGTTTTAGTCTGGAAGCTCAGCTGAAACCTGTCCACCATGTATGATCCTGCTGGTATCTGAACACAGGCATAGATTCCTGTACCAAAGCAAATGTAAGCCCCCACAGTACGACAAACTGACAGACATGGGGTAGTGCAGGTGGACTATATATATTTTTTATCATACATACAGTACAATGAGTTTCTATATTTAATGAATAAAAGTTAACAAATATGGCCACAAAATTCAATAAAAGTCTAAACAATGAAGTAAGGAGCAATAACAAATATACTTATAAAATGATTATTACTTGTCAGGTGCTGCTCTTAGGTGCTTTCTTAGTGAATAATACATTCAATTCTTATGAAATTGAGACCATTTTATTAACCACAATTTAAGTAAGAAACTGACATGGAAATTTTAAGTCATTTGCATTAGAACCCAGCTAGTTGGTGGTGAAATATAGTTGGAATCTATTTACTCAGCTCCAGATTCCACACTCTTAACAGTCGTGCACACACTTCCCCTACGGGGAAAGATGATGGGCAGACAATAAGCATTATGTGCAAAATTTGCCCTCATTAGGAATGTGAATAGTGCGGATTAAAAAATAAATGAGTTGCACCACCACTTCTCCATTAATTTGGCAAGCATACAAAATAGATTTTTAATCATGGTAAAATTTGAAAGCAGGAATCAGGGTATGAAGTAGCAGTAAAGTGGTAAAAAAAAAAAATATGAAGCAGTTGCATGTACTACATACAATGTATCTTGTTTCCTTTCCTCTCCTGTAAACTAGCAAAGCTTCAGTTGGTAATAAGAATATATTCCAACTTCTGCAAGGGGTTCTTTGTCAGAATCTCTCCCATTGACAGAGTGGTATTAGGTGTGGAAAAGAGAAAATATATTGTGCGCCTTCTATTTTCTGAATATTGGGTTGTGTCATAGTCTACTCATTGCCCTCAAAGTCTCGCTATGTAAAGGATACATTTAGGTATCCTTTTCCTATTAAAAAAAAATGGGATTCTACAGGAATCAGTGTTGGCTGGTAGTCACAGTCTTACTAAACAACACTCGATGTATTACATAATAGGTTAGTCAGTCCTAAGGTTCCCATTGGCGCCTGCTGTCCATTAACTATTGTTAGGTGTCATCAAAGAAGACACATAGCCACCCCATGTGATAGAGAAGAACTGATCCATAGGGTTTCTAGCCACTAATCTTTATGGGAGCAGATTGCCAGGTTTTTCTCCTGAAGAGTCGCTGGTTTGGTTCGAACTACCAACTTTTCAGTTAGCAACCAAGAGCTTAACTGTTGCGCCACCAAGGCTCTTAGCCCTAAAGCCTGTGGTGAACATGGGAACACATTATTTTACATAAAATAACACCCTAGTGGCATAGTGGTTAAGTGCTAAGGCTGTTAACCAAAGAGTCGGCAGTTCAAAACCACCAGGAGCTCCCTGGAAACTCAATGGGGCAGCTCTACTCTGTCCTATGGGGTCGCTATTAGTTGGAATTGACTTGATGGCACTGCTTTTTTTTTTTTTTTTTTTTTTTTTAATAACACAAATTCTCATTCTGTCAATTAGTGTTTAATACCTGGCAGTAGAGTAGGGGCAAGGGTGAGACAGGGAAGAGATGGGGCTGGCTGAATTAAATAAGGGCTACATTTCAAGGCCCTGTGTGCTTGACCAGCTATAATTAAATCTAAACCTAAGTGCAGACCACCATATAACTTTATTGCTGGCACCCAATAACTACTTGTGATTAACAAACTAGGTGCGTAGACAAGATAAGGGGCTACATTTCAAGGTCCTGTGCGCTTGACCTGCTATAAATCACTGATAATCCTCCTGAGTTGTTTTTCAAGGCCTCACCAGGTACAGAGCATGCACAGTAAAGATCAACATGGACTATGAATGACCTTCCACAGGATACAAAGATGAGCAGGGGACCCTCGCTGGGGCTTCAACTAAGATCCAGAGGCATCAACTAAGGGGCTTCAACTAAGATCCATGCACAATACTCCAGGATAAGTCCTGTTCGACACCCTGGCAGCCTTTGTGACAGACTCCATCTTGGTTCCACCGACCTACGTGAGGAAGTCCATCTTGAGTTCTAACTGCACTCGCATTTGATTTTCATAATCACTCCTCTTTTCCTGGAAATCTCCACCTATCTAATGAATAAAGATAATGCGTTTTTCCCACCTAAAAACTTTTATAAGCCCTAGAGGATCATTTGTTCAGTGAGAGACTGGAGGCTAGTGTAGTTGGAAACCCCTCTCCCTCTCTCCCTCTGGAGCCTTTTACCCTATCCCTAATAGGCCTTTGTTTATGTGGAACCTCTGAGCCTCTCCTGGCCATTCGTGGTCAGAAGAAGGTAAGAACCTAAGCAGGGCTTAGTCCTGAGCAGGGAAGCCCTGCCTTGCAGCAAGAGGGTGCTTTTTCCTAGTGCTTGAAAGTCAGACACTTTGGGAATACCGATCACCTCCAAATATAATTATAGTGAAAGAATTGAGGAGTACCCCTTCATGACTAAGGGAAAATGCTGATGGCCAGAGCTACAGAAATACCCTCCTGACATAGTGAAGACAAGCAGTGCCTCAGACATGAAAATTGGCTTTGTTACAAAAACAATACCAAATTAATAATGGATGTGAAATGTAATCAAAAGTAAAGGAATCATAACCCTTTGCCATCAAGTCGATTGTGACTTATAGAGACCCTAAAGGACAGAGTAGAACTGCCGCATAGGGTTTCCAAGTAGCTGCTGGTGGATTCAGAATGCCAACCTTTTGGTTACCAGCTGAGCTTTCAGTCGCTACACCACCAGCACACCCACGAACTGATCATATGAGGCTAGAAATTCAAGACTTAGGCTTAATGTAATTCACCCCCCTCCCAAAAAAAATGCAGGGAAGTGAATTTTGGGAAATATTAAATTCTTAAATGTTGCAATGAAAGAGAAGTTTTGTGTTTTCCTATTTTTATATAAAATATTTAGTTTTTGAAAAAAACAAAACCAAACTCAGTGTGTCAAGTTGATTCTGACTCATAGTGACCCTGTAAGACAGAGTAGAGCTGCCCCATGGAGTTTCCGAGGAGCGCCTGGCAGATTCGAACTGCCAACCCTTTGGTTAGCAGCCTAGCACTTAACCACTACACTACCAGGGTTTCCTTATTCCCCTTGTTTATAATGACTGTTTTAAACCTAGGTTTTTCTATTTGTGGGCTCTGATTTGTCTGAGAGTACATCGTAATATAATAATCTTACTTTCTGCAAACCAGAATTGACTTTGGTTTTCTAGAAGTTACTCCAAAAAAAAAAAAAAGCCTAACACGTTGCCATAGAGTGGATTCTGACTCATAGCGACCCTACAGGACAGGGTAGAAATGCCCCTTAGAGTTTCCAAGGAGCGATTGTTGGATTGGAACTGCCGTCTTTTTGGTTCGTAGCCTTAGCTCTTAACCATTACACCACCAGGGTTTCCATAAAGATATTTCGGGATCACAAGTATCTACCACTACAAAGCAAAACCAGTACCCATTAATGATAAGAAAATAAGCAGAACATGTCCATATGATGTTAATGACATATGATTTACCAAAAGGTCTATTCAAAAGAATCATCAAAAGAAAATAAGCAGAACGTGTTCAGATGAGGTTAATGACACATGGTTTACTAAAAGGCCTGTTCAAAAGAATCATCAGAAATAAAGCAAGGAAGTTAAGCAGGCAATAGATAAGAAATTTGAACACTTTCTTGCAGGTAATACAGGGTGATTAGGAATATTTGTCTTTCCAGGCCATCCATGAGCTCTAACTGTATATTGGAAATAAAGAGTGTGTGAAATAATGTTCTATGCAGAGGCTAAAGCGAAAGTCTGGTCTATCATGCAAAAGTTGTTTGGAAAAACACACCAAATTTAATTGCAAAGAGGAGCAATTAGTTAGCAAATTAGGTAAGACCCAGGAGAAGAGATACCCACATAGGGAATAAGTGGCTCTTCCTGCATAAAGAGAACTGCTATTTCCAGTTGAATTCCTGTTGAAGAAATAGAATACATCTTAAACAATTTAAATACTTAAAAAGACATGAAAACACCATCAAAGAGAAAGAAATGACTACAACAAGGCCAAAAAGGGTAAATATAAATTATTAATATGTTGGTATTGTATTTTAATTCAGGGCTATTATTTAATTTGAGGATCAATATTCAGAAAAGGATATCAGACACCTGAAATAATGAGTATATCTTTGTCTGAAGATGTATTCTTTGCTTAAGGCAGCAGCTGTAGATTTCTATTTGAATTAAATATATTTCAAGTGTTTTAAATACATGTAATTCTCAATAATTGGTCTATTGCTGGCAATAATAATAATTTATTTTGAAAGTTACTCATTTTAAGAAATAACCTCTTAAGAAAACTAGAAGTAAGGCATCATATAATCATAAATATTAATTAAACATATTTTGCTAGGCTGATAATAAAGGAAATATTGCCCTTATTAATGAAATCATTTATATAAGAACAGCACTCTTCCTTTTAGGGAAAATATGAAACACTTATTTCTTCCAAATTATAAGCTCATGAAAAAAAAAATAGCTTGGTAACAGAGTTGAAATCCAGAACTTGTGAAAATCTTAAAAATTTAGGTGAAAACTTTGAGTCTCAATTTTTAGCCTCTAATGAGAAAAGTGGGGACATAAATACCTTATTTTAAAACAAAAGAATAAGAATAGGATAAAGGAACAATTTATGCTGGCAGTAATATAATTAAATCATACTAACATAATCCTGAATTTGCAATCAACACCCATGCAAGCAGCAGTCAAGAAATCAAATGGTGTTTTGGATTGGGAAAATTCACCGCAAAAGACCTCTTTAAAATGTTAAAAAGCAAAGATGTCACTTGATGGACTAAAGTGCACCTGGCCCACATCATGCGTGGTGTTTTTAATCACCTCATATGTATGAGAGAGCTTGGCAATGAATAAGCAGGACTGAAGAAGAGTTGACACCTTTGATTTATAGTGTTGGCAAAGAATATTGGATATACAGTGGACTGAAAAAAGAACAAACAAATCTGACTTGGAAGAAGTACAGGTAGAATGCTCCTTAGAGGCAAGGATGGAAAGACTTTGTCTTACATACTTTGGACAGGTTATCAGGAGGGACCAGTCTCTGGAGAAGGACATCATGCTCGGTAGAGAAGAGGATCAGCGAAAGACAGGAAGACGCTCAATGAGACAGATTGACACAGTGGCTGCAACAATGCTCTCAAGTACAATGACAGTTATGAGGATGCTGAGGACCAGGCAGTGTTTCTTTGTGTTGTACCTAGGGTTGCTACGAGTAGGGACTGATTTGGTGGCATCTAACAACAGCGTCAATATAATTCTTAAGGAGCCCCGGTGGCAACAGTTAAGTCCTTCATTGCTAACTGAAAGTTCAGCAATTCAAATTCATCCAGCGGCTCTGCTGGAGAAAGACTTGATGATCTGCCTCCAGAAAGATTACAGCCAAGAAAAACCTGTGGGACATTTCCATCTGTCACATGCGGTTGCTATGATTTGCAATCGACATCACGGCACCCAACAACAGGAAAAAAATCTCTAGGATAATCCTGAGAAGACTTCTCTGAAGAAGTGACATTTGAGCTGAGTCCTAAATAGTTAGAAGGAGAAACTATGTAAAGAACATTCTAGGCAGATGAAAGAGCAAAAGAAGATCCTTGAATTTTGCATTCTTAAAAACCTAAAGAACTGATTGCTTTGTGGGGGCGATGTTTTAATCAATGATATTGGAAATAAAGGAAAGGGCCAAGTTACATAGCAGTTTTCAAGTCCTGGAAATAAATTCAGATTATTCCAAGTACGATGGGAATTCATGAAAGTGCTTTTAGCATGGCAGTAAAATAATGGAATTTACACCTATTAAATATCCACACAGTTTTTTTCCTGTACACAATGTATTGTAATGGAACAAGACTATTATAGTCATCCCAGAAATAAGAGGATAGGCTGAACTAAGAAGTTAGCCATAGAGATGGTGAAAATGAGCATATTTTGAAAGTTCCAGCGTAGTGAGTAGTGTGCATGCAGCTGCTAGTATGTCTGCTCCTGAGAGCATGAAAATTGGTTCCAGAATGTAGCAAATAAACCCCCTCTTGCTCCACTGACCTGATCTCTCCCCTCCACAGAGCAGGGCTGCCAGCGGCCAGAAATCATGATTAGGGCAACGCCCTAGGGCTTGATCAGATAGCTGGAGGGAATGAATGGTAAGAGGATGGGACTTGGTTGTAGGGATTTATTTTGATAATGATGCTTCCATTGTAACCCTAATGAGAAAAATGTGGATATCATGGAACAATAGGAAATAAAATGTGTTGGGTTAAATGGATTATATGTCTCAAGGTTATCCATTAATAAAAGTTAAATATAATTGGAGCCCTGTTGGTATAATGGTTAGGAGCTCTGGCGGTTAGCCAAAAGTTCAGTTTGAATCCATCAGCTTTTCCTTGTAAAACCTATGGTCTATTGCCATGTAGGAGGTAGTTATAGAGAAAGTTGTGAAATAGAATGCCTGGCCTCAGTGGCTTACACATTCATTAAAAGAGATGAGTCAGGCACACATAAAAATGTAAAACAAACATATAGAACCTTACTCCCTGAGTCACAAACAAAAGGAAAAGCAGAGTCCTGGTTGAGTATACGGTGTGAGGGACTGGAGTCTATGTGTAAACGAAGATCAAAAATAAACAGAAAACCTTCAAATATACATGTGAAATTGAAGGAAAGAATAATGTTTGGAAATACGGAAAACTTTCAAAGAAGTGAAGTGGTTCGTGGAAGTCCTCAATTAAAAGAAGGAAGAGATTAGATTATGGTTCTAAATTTAACCGAATTAAAGGTCTCAGTTGTGTTCTCCCCTCTTATACTGGAAGATTAATAAAAAATGTATAACTATGGGTCTTGTAGGAATGATTTTAATGCAAATCTAGAATTATAAATCATTTGTACACTCATTTTGTTGATTGAATTGATTTTCTCTGCAGGTGAGTTAATTTCTCCTTGTTTCACATCAGATCTCCCTGGATCACAGAATTTAAGTGTCAGAACGAAACTGAGAAATTATAAAGGCCAATGCCCATGTCACAATTCAGTTACCAAAAAGAAAAATGCAGCCAAGAAGAGCAAATCCACAGATAGACAACAAATTAAAAGTAACAGAAACCAATATCAGTACAATAATGGAATTTGTTCTCCTACGATTTTCTGATATTCCCAAATTCCATTGGTTTCTTTTTGGAGCTTTCTTAGTGATTTATATGATTATTCAGATGGGCAATGGTATCCTAATTCTAATAACAAGAGTAGACCCTGCACCTCAGACCCCCATGTATTTTTTTTCTCAGCAATTTTTCCTTCCTAGAAATCTGTTATGTGTCTGTTACTCTTCCTAGAATGCTCATGGATCTTTGGACCCAGAAAGGAAATATTTCTTTTTTTGCTTGTGGTACACAAATGTGCTTTGTCCTTATGCTTGGAGCCACAGAATGCCTTCTCCTGGCAGTGATGGCCTATGACCATTATGTGGCCATTTGTCACCCTCTGCACTATCCTGTAGTCATGAATCAAAAAATGTGCATCCAGCTAGTGGCTGGCTCCTGGATCAGTGGGATTCCTGTTGAGATAGGGCAAACAGGTCAGATATTCTCTCTGCCATTTTGTGGTTCTAACCAAATCAATCACTTCTTCTGTGACATTCCCCCAATCCTCAAGCTGGCCTGTGGTGACATCTTTGTCAATGAGATGGTAGTATATACATTTGCTGTGGCATTTGTCACTGTTCCTTTTGTGTTGATACTTGGGTCCTATACCAGAATTATATCAACCATCCTCAAGTTGCCATCAAACACAGGATGGACCAAAGCCTTTTCCACCTGTTCTTCCCATCTCATAGTTGTAGTTTTATTCTATGGATCAGCTACTATTACCTATTTAAAACCCAAATCCAACCAATATGAAGAAACAGACAAACTTCTCTCTCTTTTCTACACCATTTTGACCCCATTGTTTAACCCTATGATATACAGCCTGAGGAACAAAGATGTTACAGAAGCACTGAGAAAATTTCTTCTCAAATCATTAGCTTTATGACACACTTGAACTAACAGAACTTTTACAATCCAAGAATAAAATCAGCAACTCAAAAAACTGTGGGCAAATGATTTGAATAAAGACTGTCATGGACTGAATTGTGTCCCCCAAAAATGTATGTATCGATCTGGCTGGGCCATGATTCCCAGTCTTGTGTGATTTTCTACCGTTTTGCCATTTGATGTGATTTTCCTGTGTGTTGTAAATCCTACCTCTGACATTAATGAGATGGGATAGGTGGCAGTTATGTTAACGAAGCAGGGCTCATCCACAAGATGAGGGTGTAGTTTGAGTCAATGTCTTTTGATATAAAGGAGAGAATTGAGCAGAGATGAGAGGGGACCTCACACCACCAGGAGAGCAGCCCCAGGAGCAGAGCACGTCCTTGGGACCCAGGGTTCCTGCACTGAAAGCCTAGTCCAGGGAAAGACTGATGACAAGAACCTTCATCCAGAGCCAGCAGAGAAAGAGTTCCCCTGTAGCTGACACCCTGAATTTGGACTTCTAGATTACGTGCGGGAATGAACTGTTTGTTAAACCCATCCACTTGTGGTATTTCTGTTACAGCAGCACTACATGACTAAGATAACAGTTTTTTAAAAAGACACACAAATATCCAATAATTATAGATAAATATGCTCAACATCATTAGTTATTAGAGGAATGCAAATTAAAATCACAATGCAATACCACAGCACATCCATCAGAATAGGGAAAACTATTAAAAATTCTAACAATGCCAAGTGCTGGCAAAGGGTTGGGGTTACTGACAGTCTCATACACCTGGACAGCTGGAGTGTAAAAGGATATAATCACTCTGAAAAACACTTTAACTCTTTCTCAAAAGGCTAAACATATACCTACAATATGACCCAACCATTCTACTCCTCAGTTTTTGTCCAAAAAGAAATGAAAACATATTTCATATTAAAAATTATACATGAATATACGTAACAACTGCATTCATAATAACCCAAACTTCAAAATAACACAAATGTCTATCAACAGATGAACGAATAAACAAATCATGGTATATGTATCCAATGGAATTCCATTCTGCAATAAAGTGGAATTAACTACATTTATATACAAAACAGCATAGATAAATAGTAAAAATCATACTGAGTAAAGGATTCCAGACATAAAGTACATTCTTATAGTAAATGAACTCTTACAGAAATATGATCGATCAGTGACCTTCTCTAGTGAAGAATGTATGAAAGGAATGGATTGCAAAAGTGCACAAGGAAACTTTTGGGAATGATGTAAATGTTCTGTATCTCAACTGTGGAAATGGTTTTACAAGGGAGTACATCTGTCAAATTTCATCAAATAGATTTTAAAAGATGTATTTTATTTTATGTAAGTTATTCCTCAATAAAGTTTCTAAAATAAGAATAAAGTCATACTGACATATGGCAATAACATGTTACCAGAAACAAATATATCTAATAAATCTATTAAAATGCATGAATATGTACTATGAATGGAAGCCCTGGTGGCATAGTGGTTAAGTGCTACGGATGCTAACCAAATGATGGGCAGTTTGAATCTACCAGGCACTCCCTGGAAACTCTATGGGGCAATTCTACTCTGTCCTATAGGGTCACTGTGAGTCGGAATGGACTCATTGGCAGTGGGTTGGTACTAAGAATAATCACCCTATTTATGAAAATTTTCGTGTTTAAATTTTATCTAAGTATCATACAGATATATGTTATTTTTATTTCTTAGCACACAATTATGCTTTTGAAACTAGCTTTTAAGTATAACAATATAATAAAATATAACTAAAGTCTCAGAACTCTCTGGCTTAGAAGAATAGATTATATGATGCTCCTACTGATACTTTTCCACTACTCTCCTGTCACTTTGTTATAGTGTGATGCCTTGCATGTTGCTGTGATGCTGAAAGTTATGCAACAGCTTTTTCAAATTCCAGCAGGGTCACCTAAGTTGGGCAGGTTTCAGCAGACTTCCAAACTAAGACTGGGAAGAAGGTCCTGATGATCAATTTCTGAAAAAACAAAGGCCAGTGAAAAACCTTATGAACAGCAGCAGAATATTGTCTGATATAGTGCCAGAAGATAGGCCTCTCATGTTCGAAGGCACACAAAATACGACTGGGGAAGTGTTGCCTCTTCAAAGTGGGGTTGACTTTTTAATGGAGTAGAGCTTTTGGGACCTTCATTTGCAGATGTGGCATGGCTCAAAATGAGAAGAAACAGCTGCAAACATCTACTAATTATCAGAGAGTTGAACATAAAAAAAAAATAAGGGCATGAATGTAGGAAAATTGGAAGGCGTCAAAAATGAAATGCAATGCATAAAGATTGATACCATAGGCATTAGTGAGCTGAAATGAAACGGAATTGACCATTCTGAATCTGACAGCCATATGGTCTACTATGTCAGGAATGACAAATTGAAGAGGAATGGCATTATATTCAACGTCAAAAAGAACGTGTCAAGATCTATCCTGAAGTACAACGCTGTCAGTGATAGAATAATATCCATACGCCTACGAGGAAGTCCAGTGAATATAAAAATTATTCAAATTAAATCACCAAACACTAATGCCAAAGATGAAGATATTGAATATCTTTAACAACTTTTGCAGTCTGAAATTGATCAAACCTACAATCATGATGTGATTGGAATGTGAAATATGGAAAAAAAGAAAGAAGGATCAGTAGTTGGAAAATATGGCCTTCATGATAGAGATAATGGCGGAGACTCCATGGTGGAATTTTTAAGACCAAAGAGTTATTCCTTGCAAATATCTTTTTTTTCTACAAAACAAACAGTGACTATATACATGGGCCTAACTAGATGGAATAGGCAGGCATCAAATAGACTACATGTATGGAAAGAGAGGGTGGAGAAACTCAATATCATCAGCATAGGACCAGAAGCTGATTGTAGAACAGGCTGTCAATTGCTTATATGCAAGTTCAAGTTGAAGCTGAAGAAAATTAAAACGAGTTCACAAGAACCAAAGTACAAACTTAAATATATCCCACCTGAATTTAGAGACTACCCCAACAATAGGTTTGAAGCACTGAACACTAATGACCAAACAGCAGATGAGCGGTGTAATGACATGAAGGATATCATACATGAATAAGTCATTAGAAGATAGGAAAGAAAAATAAATAAATAACACAGACTAATGGATGTCAGAAAGACTCTGATATTTGTTCTTGAACTTAGAGTAGCAAAACAAATGGAAAAAAATAAATAATGAAGTAAAAGAGCTGAACAGAAGATTTCAGAGTGGCTCCAGAAGACAAAACAAAGTACTCTAATGAAATATGGCCCTTCCAAAGAATAATGACCAAACAGAATGCAGAAATTGAATGATTTTGAGGACGTCACATGTGAAGAAAGCAAGAGGTCATTAAAAAGACAGGAAAAAAAGAAAAGACCAAAACGGAAGTCAGAAGGGACGCTGAAACTTGCTCTTGAACATCAAGTAGCTAAAGCAAGAGGAAGAAATGATGAAGTAAAAGAGCTGAACAGAAGATTTCAAAGGATGGCTGGAGAAGACAAAGTAAAATATTATAATGACATGTGCAAAGACTAGGAGTTAGAAAAACCAAGGGGAAAAACACGATCGGCATTTCTCAATCTGAAAGAACTGAAGAAAAAATTCAATTGAGAATTTATCTCACATACCTTGGACATTGTATAAGGAGTAATCAATCCTTGGAAAAGGACATCAAAACAGAGAGTCATCAAAAAAAAGAAGACCCTCAACCAGATGGATTGATACCGTGACTGCAACAATGGGCTCAAGCATAACAACAATCATAAGGATGGTGCAGGACTAGGCAGTGTTTCATTCTGTTGTACACAGAGTTGCTATGAGTCAGAACTGAATCAAGGCTCCTAACAACGACATTTAGATGAGACCAAGAAAAAAGAAAAGATAGTGGAGCCAAGACCCAAATGAAAAATGACAAATTTCTCATTCCAGGCAAGTGGCCTTAAGAGTCTCCCCAGCTAATCGGTGACAGCTGTGGGTTTCTCAAGCCAAAGGGGAGGGTGCTTCAACATATTCTACCCTGGTTTCACCACAATATAGTGAGTTTGGAGTGGCATACAAATTACCTTATCTGATCATTGTTCTATGGATCTGAAAGTGCCGATTCAGACCTAATGTAGAGAACTATGTGTCAATGAATCATCATAGACTTTGCACAGAGTGAACCCTATAGGCCTGGGGAACTAGCTTCAATATGTGAGAGAAAGGGTGAAACACCTAGTTAGTTGACCAAAAGTGAAAATTTTGGCAGAGTCTGACCAGACATTCCCCAAACTTATTTCCCTTCCTTGAGCACCCAATTAAGTAATATTCCCTAGCTCCCTCCTATTTAAATTGTGCTGTGGAATTAGTTTCTACCCTGGCATGTGGGTAAATGTGACGCATCTTGCTTATATTATGTGTTTAATTGTTTTTGACTGAAAGCTGAAGCTAAAGATCCAGCAGGGGCTACAAAGAACACCTCACCACCACCAGCATTGTCTTCGTTAATTATGATTCATAAGGACACTATAGGACAGAGTAGAACTCTAAATTCAAGACGGTAAACTTTACGGGAGCAGACTGCCTCATCTTTCTCCCATGCAAAGAACACCTAGGGAACAAAAAGTGGAACTGTAGGAAGGAAAGAACTGAAGAAGAACTGACACCTTTGAACTGTGATGTTGGTGAAGAATATTGAATAAGTCATGGACTCCCAAAAGAACAAACAAAACTGTTTTGAAGAAATACAGCCAGAATGCCCCTTAGAAGCAAGAATGGGAGACTAAGTCTCAAATACTTTGGACATATCATCAGGAGGGATTAGTCCTGGAGAAGGACATCATGCTTGATAAAGTAGAAGGTCAGTGACAAAGAGGAAGACCCTCAATGGGATGAATTGTCACAGTAACTGCCACAATGGGCTCAAACATGAAAATGATTGTGAGAATGACACAGGACTGGGCAGTGTTTCATGCTGTTGTACATGGGATTGCTATGAGTCAGAACTGACTCGTTGGCACCCAACAACAACAATAAATAAACAAGACAAAAATATGAATTGAAAATTTATAACCGTACTGACTACTACGGTTTGTTAGTACTTGACAAACGAAGAAGATAAAAACTTTAAAAATAATGATGTGATTTTCAGAGATCATGTAAGTGGTATACTTAGGAACAGGACATTGATCTCTTTTCCAGTACCAATAAAATATTTATAAAAATTGTTCATGCTCATTCTCTGACAAAGATAATTTCAATAAATTCCAAAAACCACAAATTAAAAATAAATTAGCAAAAGTTTAAATAATTAAAAAAATAACAATTTTGGAAAATAAACATTTAAATACCTTAAATAAAAGAACAATGTAGGTATATTCAAACTAGTGTGAATAAAATTGGTATATTAAATTTTTAGGGATCTTGCCACATAAATCTAATGAAGAAAACACAAAGTTCAAATATTGTCCAAGCATTGATCAAATTTCCTACCCATAAAAGTTTTATTATTAAACATAAAAGAAAATGAACACAGTAGTATTGTTTACTCCATTTTGATTATTGGAGAGTATTTACCAGAATCCATATGGTGTAACCATATAAGGCTTTTATTTAAAGGCAAAAGATACTGTGCAGTGAGGAAAAGAAACTAAAAGAAAGCATTGAAAGTCTGAAACATAATTAGCAAAAGGAACTCCCCAGGGCCCTTCCTTTGCATACACAAAGCTGCACTTTTGCTTGAGACTAAAATCTATGCAAGGAATCTCTGTTTCATGTGAAGTTCTAACAGCAAAGCAAGTTGGGATTGGGCTTTGTTTTTCTCTTGGTCATGTAATCAAGTGAGGTTTGTCAAACCAGCTAGCACAGTTGAAAATCATCTGTAAAGAAATCCCAGGATATTTTCAGACCTTACCAAAAAACCAAACCCACTGCGTCAAGTCTATTCCAAATCATAGTGAGCCCATAGGACAGAGTAGAACTGCACCACAGAGTTTCCAAGGAGCACCAGGTTGATTTCAACTGTTGACATTTTGGTTAGTAGCCAAGCTCTTAACCATTGTGCAATAATATAATAAAGTCCATTTATTTTATCTTAGCTAAGAGTTAAAAAAAAAAAAAAAAAAAGCTAGACATCCAGAGATAAGGATAAAGCTTTCCCAGTACAGGTGTCTATCACCTCTATTTCCATAATGGTAATGGCTACTTTCAGTAACCTGTGAAACCACTGCATTAATTTCCCAATGCTGTGTAACAAACAGCCAACAAACTTTGCAGCTTAAAATGACATAAATTTACTATCTCACAGCTTCTGTAAGTCAGATGTCTGGTAAGACATGGTTGGTTTCTCTGCTTGCAGTCTTAAAGGTGAAATGAAAGTGTCCCATGGGCTGAGTTCTTGCCTGAAGAATTTTAGGAAGAATACCTGATTCCAAGCTCCTTGAGGTTGTTGGCAGAATCCAATTTCTTGTAGTTGTAGGACTGAAGTCCTGTTTGCTTAAGAGATGTCAGCTAGAGGTTACTATCAGCTCCTAGAAACCATTCACAGTTCATGCCATGTGACCCTTTCCATCTTTCTCACCTTGAATCTCTGATTTCCTCTGTCTTTGAACTCTGGGCCCAGATTTAAAGGAACTCTGTGATTAGGTCTGTTCAACTGATTTGAGACTCTAATTATATCTGCAAAATCCTTTCACACATCTGGATTAATGTTTGAATAACTGAAAGAAGGGATGCGTGCACTGTGGGGCAGAAGTCTTGGAGGCCATCTTAGAATTTTACCTACCACGGTTACAAAATTAATACAAAAATTAGGGAAAAATGATTAAAAATATATGAAAGCAAAAATTGAATAAAATAATAAAAAATGGAATCAGTAAAAGTTGATGGAGCAGTCCTTTGAAAACAGAGCTAAGTAACTATGCAAGTTGTACTGAGGAGCAGGGTGGCAAAACAAACGTGGTCATTACTAGGAATAACAGAGAAAATGTGACCTCAGAGATTCAAGTGATTTTTTCACACTATAGAAAGTTGTTTGCATGAAACTTGGCTAAATCTGTAAATAACAGAACCGAAAGCACTGTATTCTAAGAAAATATCAATTTCACAAATACATAAACACATACATGTATACATACAGATATAATTTTAGTGGTAACAATTGTAACCATGACAAAAGTATTGCATTCCATTGCTCAATATTTTAAAATCTATTAATTCAAATTAGTTCAAGAATATGTTACTTAATGTTCACAATGAGTCAGGTGCCATTTCAGGGGCACCATATATTTTGTCACAAGAATAAATCAAAGAAAATAGTGAAGGTGATTTGAAAAAATTAGCTTATTTTCATATAAAAAATAGTAAACTCCCCAAATTGATCACAATCTCAAAATAATATAAAGGACTGCTCTCCTATGCTATTTTCCTCATCTTTTGACAATAAAAGACATGCCTAAGTCTGTGTTTTATAAGGATTTGTTTTTTACTTTCCAATTCAATTTTATATTAAACATATCTTACATTGTCTGTAAATGTTTTGGAGGCAAAGTGGGGTAGTGGCAGCTGTAATAAAATTGTAGCTTCTGAAGATAAGGGGGTCTAACTAGCTTAATGAATTTGTGATAGAAGCCTTCTACTTTCTGTCAAGATGGAGGAACATGGCCTAATTTATGTCAAGATTAAAACAATTTAAAATCCAGAAACTTATATGAAATGATAGCTATTAATAAGAATACATTAGATAAAAACCAAAGGACAACACTATATACCGTTTCTAGGAAAATTTTGCCTAACCCCAGGCCACAACAATTTTCTTCTATGTTTTCTTCTAGAAATTTTAGTTTCAGGCTTTATATTTAGGTCAATGATTGCAATTTGTTAATTTTTATTATTTTTTCTCTAAAATTTTAAAAACAGAATTTATTATTCCAATTGACTTAGATGTACCCTGAAACCATGCCCCCAAACCCCCGCCTCTGCTACACTGGCCTTCGAAGCATTCAGTTTATTCAGGAAACTTCTTTGCTTTTGGTTTAGTCCAGTTGTAATTTTTATTTTTATAATGGTATGAGGGATGGATCTAAGTTCATTTTTCAATAGAGAAATATAATCATTCCAGCACAAATTATTGAAGCTTATCCTTTCTCTACTGAATTGCCTTTGCAATTTTGTTGAAAACCAATTAAGCATATTATGTTGACTTGTTTCTGAATTTTATAATTGGTTCCATAGTACATTGATGAATACTCTAAGAAAATATAAATTACAATAAAATTGCAGGAAACATAGGAGGCATATTTCTATAGGCAGTCAAGGATAGAAGAGATAATCAAATCTGGGGAGTTAGTCCTAGGAAAAAAAAAATAGAGAGAAAAAAATGGCTCAAATAACATTTGGTTCCAAATTAGAATATAAGAGTGAATACAGGAATTTCAGTTGTGTCTAATAAACTATTTTTATACTGATTATAAAACTTTGTTGGAAGAGAGTTGTACTCTGTAGTTATGATTGTTTCTTTCATATACAGTAGTGCAGATTTAAATTGCTTCTATTTGACACAGTCTAGACGTATACCTTGATATAGTTTATACCTATGCTGTTCATGACAAAATATAATTAATTAGTTCTCCAGCCAGGGTTTTGTTAGTTTATTTATTTTTTAAGGTTGATCACAGTAAATGAAGCATGGACTTATAATGGTGAGAGTAGCCTAGGTATGCTATATTGCAAGGTACAAGTAGCAGAATTAAGAGAGAAATATTAAAAAAATTGGAGCTAAGAAAGGGCCTCAAATACACAACTTTGACGGTGAATGGTCTCCACTGAGTAAGTGGTATTGCTCTGTCTAGGGCATTCTTGCTCTCTGCCAAGATCTGTTTGGGACTGGGACCTGAATTCCACAGAGGAGCAACAGGAAAGTATAGCTTTAGCTTGAGTTTCTAGAAAAACAAATTAGAATGGGTGGCTAACAGAGGTATCAATTAAATATTGAAGCGACCTATCAGAAAAGAAATACAATTATAATAGAAAAAAAAACAATTATAATAGGAGGGATATTTTTATTTAAGGAGAACTGGTTGGTTTGAAAGCACATATATTCTGGAAGAGATGTTAGTTTCAGTTAGGAGGGGAAAAAAATCTTATTAAAGCAAAAGTTTATTACAAAATATATATATATATATGAATTTAAATCTTTGGACTTAAACAGTTCTACTGAGGAGAAAAAAAGCAACTATAGTCAAATCTAGAGAGTAAGTATGACATTTTCTCTGTTGATATGATTTTTGTGTTGGTATTTTATATTTATATTAAGACACTATAAAACTGAGAATCACAGTTCAACAAAAACATTAAAAGCAATCCTAAGCTAAAAAATGGACACTCAAACCGCAAATTTGGGTTTCTCACTTTCCTAATTATGAAGTTAACTAAAAACAAAATTGATAATAAAACAATTTGAGTGTCATAAAACTCAATATCATGCAGCGTGTTTAATGATAGAAATAAATCAGGTAAATTGCCAGAAGGTTTATTTGGAGTAAGTCACTTATAAGCAAAATGCTAGTTTACCTTTATTTATATACGCTTCTGTGACTCACTCCCCAATACCATGCTTACTATTTTAATGGAGAGTCAAATCTCTGATTTTTTTTCTCAAACATTTAATTTCCTAGAAATATGCCCCTATTTAGAATGGTAGAATTAAATAATAATAATAAAAATAATAATTCACAAGCATGGGACTTCTTATTAAAAAAAATTCCACGTGGCATGGTTCTTTCTATCTTAAAAGAAATACTAAAAAGTTTTAAGTTAACACTTCAATTTTCTTGAGAAATTTGAGAAAGAAAACTTGTGTTAAAGGATTCAGGGGCGATGTCCAGTGTTTCTACTTACAGCTGCTATCAGACCGGGTAAAACCCTAACGGATGGACATCGGGCACATAAGCAAAAATGATAGAGACGTAAAAGTGGGCTGTCTTGGTCGGACTCCTTTTTGTGTAATAACTAGCACTGGAAACCCTTTTCTTTACTTATACCTGAATAGATATTTTATTGTGTCTTATGAAATTATGAGTTTAGTCAGAACTTCTTAATGTTCTCTCTTAACGTAAATAATGATTTCTTACAGTATACTACATTACATTCAGAATAATAGTTTAAAAATATTATGTGACTTACATTCTGTTAGTTTAATATAGGGTAACACTGTGGAATACGAAAAATTGGCCCTGTGTTATGGGAAGTTGTTGGATTAGGGGACGATAAGACACAAGCAAGAAGTCTCCTAAAACCAATAGCGAGTGTCAGTGAGTGACACACAGTTCAGAAGTCAAAGAGTAGAGAGACTGAGCTCACACTGAAACTTAATCTCTAAGAGATTCATGGGAGTCATCTCACTTGGTGAGTAAAATAATTTTACTTTTATTTATTTTCCATGACTTGACTTTGATGATCAGGTAACATGTGTAATATTATATAAATACATAAGATACATAATTGAGACCCACACATGGAAACCACATTTGGTCTCATATCGGTCTCTCTCCGTATAGTTTTATTACATTACAATTACTTAGAAAGACATTTTATATAGACATGTGGAAGCAGAGAGAAAAAGGACTTTATGGCAAACAGAAAAACTTGGTAAATATCAGCTGCAAAAATAAAGCATACTCAAGTGTCAAGGTCAAAAGTAGTAAGGATGGAAGAATGTTTCATGTAAGAGAACAGTGAATAATTTGAATACGTAACAATCTTGCTCAACAATTATATGATACATGTCTTATTCTGGAGAGTCCTTAATTACAAATATGATCATAATTACAGAATATAACAATGCCATATAATAAACTAAATAAATTTTAGGTAAGCTCTTTATAACTTCTTCGTTCTCACAACTCTGTGGTAGATATTTAGGTCCATAGATTTTTTTTTTAATCTAAAGAATTATTTTAAATATTTAAATAATGGCCCAGGTCAACTAAACCTCTAAGTGTTGGAAACCTAATTCAAACCTACGACTAGAAAAAGAACCTGAGGGGGGAGTTGAAATTCCAGCATGCGTGTGAAGTAGCAACACGTATGCAAACTCTTTCGGTTTGTGTTTCTTCATCTAAAAAATAGCGTGAGGACATTAACACTTATTTGAGAAATAAATGAGAAAATGTTTTGGTAATCACTTGACCTACACAGCAGTAACTCAGCTAAAACCAGTCTCCTTTCTGTTTTCCCAGATGCTATCTACTGCTGTGATGGAATTATTTGCCTTCTTTCTTTAATTCCTGTGTTATTCACCTAGATCTCAATACCTGGAAAAGGTATTGAATCTCTGCACGTCTTCTAACTCACTATCAAAATATACTTGCTCACATGGTCTCTATTAAACTGAATATTCTCTGCTATTTGTCTTTTTGGAAATGATGCAACACTTGTATTTTATAATAGTTTATACTGTCAATTTTGGTTTCCCTGTACTTCATTTCAGACATATCATTGAAATGATAAATTTTATGAGAATATCTAATGATAGATAGCAAGGCATTTAAAAATAAACTAGGCAGAGTTCCTGAAATAATGTCATAAATGCATGGTAAATGAAATATCTTGAAATATAATACCTGATCAATTGATATCTATTTTATTTTGGTAAATACGTGAAACTGGAATACAGTTTCAAACTAAAGTGGACACACAAAGAGTAAGAGCTAGAGTTATACAAGGAAGAGAAGGCACACACTGTACCTGCAAAAGACTTCGTGGAACAGTTGAGGCATTATGGAAAAATCCAATTCAAAATTTAATGGGAACAATCCACCAGGGAAAGGTGTGACATGTAAAGGCTCTGTCACAGGATTTTGTTTATTAATATGACGAGTAAAAGAGATTCATTTTGCTATGCCCGGAAACAGACAAAAAATGAAAATGCATAAATCGAGAGCCCATCACTTCCATGCAGACGCATAGTATTAAATAATAATTATGATGAGATATGAATTTAATGGGCTCAAGCATAGCAACAATTGTGAGCCTAGCTCAGGGCCAGGCAGTGTTTCGTTCTGTGGTACATGAGGTCACTATGGGTCAGAACCGACTTGACGGCACTTGACAACACCATCATGAATTTTGCATGCATTCTTTACTGCTCTTCGATCTGGGAATTCTGCTGTAATTATCTTGTGGATAAAAAATTGTATATGCTAATACTACACACCTCGCTAGTCTGTAGAATTGGAAAACAGATCAAAAAGATAATTAATTTTAGTATTTTCACAGATGGAACACCAAAAACACCTACCAGACGTAAATCTCACTTCCTTGGTGGAATTTTTTCTTTTAGGATTCTCTGATATTCCTCATCTTCAAATGTTTCTTTTTGGGATATTTTTCTTTGCTTATGTGATTATCTTGATGGGAAATGGCATGATCATTCTCGTAACAAGGGTTGACAAGGCTCTCCAGACTCCCATGTATTTTTTCCTGGCAAATTATTCCTTCTTGGAAATTTGTTATGTGTCAATCACTATTCCCAAAATGCTCATGAACCTTTGGACTCAGAAAAGAAACATTTCTTTGTTTGAATGTGCTACACAAATGTGTTTTTTCCTTATACTGGGAGGTACGGAGTGTTTGCTCCTGGCAGTGATGGCCTATGATCGCTATGTGGCCATTTGTAACCCTCTGCACTACCCTCTAGTCATGAATCACAGGGTGTGTATCCAGTTGGTGGCTGGCTCCTGGATCACTGGAATCCCACTTCAGATAGGGCAAACATATGAAACTTTCTCTCTGCCTTTTTGTGGATCTAACCAAATCAACCACTTCTTCTGTGATATCCCCCCAATATTCAAGCTGGCCTGTGGGGACACCTTTGTGAATGAGATGTCACTCTACATACTTGTTGTGTTGTTTATCACAGTTCCATTTCTGTTGATACTTGGCTCCTACGGCAAAGTCATCTCCACCATCCTGAAGTTGCCATCAGCCACAAGTCGAGCCAAAGCCTTCTCCACCTGCTCATCTCATCTTATGGTTGTGGCTTTATTTTTTGGGTCAGGAATCATTACGTATTTTCAACCCAAATCCAAACACTCTTCTGGAAGAGACAGGTTTCTCTCTCTTTTCTATACCATTGTTGTGCCAATGTTTAACCCCATGATATACACTCTGAGGAATAAGGACGTTACGGTGGCATTGAGAAAATTGCTACCTTAATGTGTAGTCACATTAGCCACTAATGTAAACTTATTACATCTTTTCTCATTTAATTCTGCTGTTTTATAATCAGAAATTAACTTTTAATTTGATATCCTGCCTTAGCATAGATCGATTATCTTTACTCATTCCTGACCTTGTCATTTTATATCAGACTTTCTGATATCAGGGTTCTATCCACAATGGTTGCATTGCAATTAAGAATTTAATTATTTTGACAAATTTCATATACAGGGAACTAGTTTATCACTCTAACAAATTAACCGTGGTTTCAGACTGTTTGTTGAATAATGTTGTCTCTCATATCTAGTTATTAATTTCACAATACCTTTTTCCCTAAAAATCTTTTGCCTTTACATAGCTTTTGTTTTTGTTGAATGTTTCCCTTATGTGATCGTTGTTTACTTTTTTTTTTTTCGTAGAGATATCTGCTGGTAAAGAGTATTGTATATAGTAACCTTTGGAAAATACTGTTGAAATTATGTTTTTAGACATTTTACTCACTCAACACATTGAAGTTACCTCTTTAAAATTTTCTATACAAAGCTAAACTAAAACCAAACACATTTCTGCTGTGTCAATTCTGACTCATAGCAACCCTATAAGAGGCTAGAGCTGCCCATAGGGTTTCCAAGGAGCAGCTGGTGGATTCAAACCGTCAACCTTTGGTTTAGCTGCCAAGCTTTTAACCACTGAGCCGCCAAGCCTCCTTTAGAAAACACATAAGAAATAATTCAAAATGTAAACTTCACGGAACAATACTGTACTGTTTGGTGGATGTGGTAATTATTCTTTGAAGTGTTTAAATCACTTAAAATTGTAAACTCAGACTTGAAACAAGAATCAGATAAGATAGGAAGTATATTAAGCCATGACTTCCTCCATTATATGACTTTATTAGACTATATTTACAAACCCAAAACCTGTTGTTGTCGAGTTGATTTCAACTCATACCAACTCTATAGGACAGAGTAGAACTGTCCCATGGGGTTTCCAAGGAGTGGCTGGTGGATTCGAACTGCAGGCCTTCTGGTTAGCACCTTAGCTCTTAACCACTGTGCTTCCAGGGCTCCAATAATATATACATAAATACATATATATACATATACATTTAATCAGAGCCCCAGTGGCACAGTGGTTAAGTACAAGTGTGTGTTATATATATAAAATCTGTATCCTATATTATTAATTATAAATGGTAATTATAAATGATATTTGACTATAAACGTATGTATATGTACCTATGCCTGTATGTATATACATATGCATACATAAATATAAATATAATTGTAATTATAACTATAAATATAAATGTGACTGTGACTGTGACTGTAACTATAAAACTATAACTATAAAACTATAACTATTAAAAAAACTATAAAACTATAACAATAACTATAACTTACTATAATAACTATAACTATAACAACTATAACTAACTATAACTATAACAATAACTACAACTACAACTATAACTATAACAACTGTAACTATAACCAGAACAACTATAACTAAACTATAACTATAAAACTCTAAGTATAAGTATAACTATAAGTATAAAAGTATAAATATAACTAACGATAACTATAACAATAACTGTAACTATAACTATAACTATAAAACTATAATTATAACTAACTACAAAACTATATAAAACTAACTATAACTAACTATAAAACTCTAACTCTAACTCTAACAACTATAAAAGTATAACTATAAAACTATAACAACTATACGGCTGTAACATAAGAGGAAGAATATGTCATGGATTGGAGGAAAAATCATTAATGGCCTGTGTTATGCAAATGACACAACCTTAAGGATGGCCCAGGACCAGCAATGTGTTGTTCTGTTGTACATAGTGTCATTGAGAGTCAGAACTGACTCGATGGTTCAACAACAACAAAGAGCACACCTACCATTGATTTAGTTTATCATATGACATTGTTATATCTGTAATTATGATGACATTTGTGATTAAGGAATTTCCTTAACACCTTCCCCTAGCTACAGCCTTAGGAACAAAGATATCATGGAAACAATTAGTAAGTTAAATAATCATCACCAAACTGATTTTTGCATTCAATATAATCCAAATTAGTATTTGTTCATTTATGCCTTTTTTCCAAACACATTTCATATATATTGTTTACTTTTTTTTGAGTGTAGTCTGAGTCAATTGTTGGTATTGTTGGTGTTAGCTGTCATTGACTCAAAACACAGATCATGACAAATTCATGTGTCACAGCGTAGAACTGTGCACCACAAGGTTTTATTGGTGATAATCTTTACAGAAGCAAATATCCAGGCCTTTCTTCGGCAAAGACACTGTATGAGTTTGATCTGCCAACCTTTCCACTAGCAGCTGATTGCAAAACACTTGTGCTATCCAGATTCCTTCTTAAATCAGTTGAACACTGCCTATTCTATGATTTTCAGTCTTTTGCACACTTTACAATCATCTCTGACTTAATATAGAAATAATGCATTCTGATTGACTTGCTGTCAGGTAGGTCAGAAAAATAGATTTTAAAAACTTCCCATTGAACACTGTATCAGTCAGGATGGAGAAGCAGAAGCCTATATTTAGGGACTCAATACTGATATCATTGTTTGACTTTAAGTTGTGCTTAATAATAAAAGAACTGCAAACACTTATCATAACTGTCTTTATTGTATCCTCACAACTAACTCTTCTGATTCGGAAATTGTATAGAGCACAATTTTCTACTTGCCCTGAACAACTTTGTTTTATTTCAAGTAATAGAAAAGTTGAGCTTTGCATTATGAAAATATCATCAGATTCTTAAGGAGGAAAATTTACAAAATATTAGCTACTGTCTATAATATGTATCATCATTTTTTGAATAACAATGTAATATAGTTCAATTAAGTGTTGAAAAATAATGCTGTATATCAAGAAAAAGTTCACTTTACTTCTTCAAGACTTATATTCAAAACACTGTGATATGAAAATCAAGATTAATACAAGGTACTTTTAGATGGGAAACCCTGGTAGTGTAGTAGTTAAGTGCTGTGGCTGTTAACCAAGAGGTCAGCAGTTCAAATCCACCAGACCTGCTCTCACCTGCAAACCTATTCCTCCCCTCTATCTTGTCCATATCAATAAATGACTTCCACATTTACTCAGTTGCATAAATGAAGGTATAAAAGTTATTTGTTATTATATCACCTCTCACAAATATCTGTAAATATCTACAAAGTATAGCCAATTTTAATTTATTTTTCCTTTGTGCAATCATTGTCAATAAGTTGGTCTTAAGCAATTATCACCGAAGGAAACTACTTGTCTCATTTTTAAACCTCCTATATAGGGTCACTATGAGTTGGAATCGACTTGATGGCACTAGGTTTGGTTTTTGGTTTTTTGGTATAAGCTATTAGGAAACCCTGGTGGTGTAGTGGTTAAGAGTTTGGCTGCTTACTGAAAAGTTGGCAGTTTGAATCTACCAGGCCTCCTTGGAAACCTTATGGGGCAGTTCTACTCTGTCCTTTAGGGTTGCTATGAGTCAGAATCCACTCAATGGCAACAGGGTATGGAGATAGGCTATTAATCCAAGATTATATATAGGGATTTTTAAAACATAGAGAATTTATTTCACTTCTCTTTACAACTAGCCAATAGCTTTATACTACTTTAAGGACAAAAAATCTAACTCTTTGCAAAATTGAGAAAATGCCAAACTCTCTGGCTTCATTTTTTTGAATTAAAATATAATGTAGGAGGGGGTGGAGCAAGATGGGGAAGTGAATGGATGCTCCCATTTACTCCCCCAGCAACTAATACACTGAATAATGAATAAAAACAATCACGGACTGAGCTCTCAGAACTCCAGAAGACAGATGAGGTATCGGAGAGTAGGGGTAGATCTACAAGCAGGAGCGAGGAGGAGCAGGGATGGAACAGGAGATAGGATAACTTACCTGCTATCATCAGGAGCACTTGCTCATTGCAGCCATTTTATACAGGGCTGGGCAACACTCCAAACAGGGAACACAGAAAGGAAGCTAATCTTAGGAAGCTGTACCCCAATTTTTTTAAAGTGGCACAAATTGGTCATGAGAGTTCCTGGGAAAACCAATTGAGAGGCTTCGGAGGGAGGCTGTGACACTGCAAGAGATTGTTGTTACATTTTGCTGAGGCCCATGACAGACGAACACTAGGGCCAGGAGGAACTGTATGGGTAGAAGGGTGAGGAGAATACTTCACATAACAGGCAATGAAGAGGGAAACTGCTGGCTCCCTGCCCACAGTGGGATGATACTGTGGGAGAGACTATGCAGGGGAACCCATCAGGAAAGACACAGAGAGCCTCCCAGCTTTGTCACACAAAAACTGAGCCCCACCTCTTATGTTGGCATCTATGACCAGTAATCACTCACTTTTCCATGCCTACATAATGAATTCCAAAGATCAAGCATTCAATACTCCTGTTTACATACTGGAAATAACCTAAGGATAAGAGTGTCCTTAGTGGTTATCAGGAAAAGACACCAAATTCTCTGCCACTGAGTTGATTATAACTCATAAGGAACCTATACATAGATCAAGAGGTAGTCATTCAAGCAGAACAATGGCATACTGCATGGTTTAAAGTCAAGAAAGGAGTGCATTAAGGTTGTATCCTTTCACCGTACTTATTCAATCTGTATGATGAGCAAATAATCTGAGAAGCTGGACACTGTGAAGATGAATGGGGCTTCATGATTGGAAGAAGATTCATTAACAACCTACTACATGCAGATGGCACAATTTTGCTTGCTGAATGTGAAGAGGACTTGAAGCACTTAGTGATGAAGATCACAGACTCCAGCCTGCAGTATGGGTTACATCTCAACATAAAGAAAACAAAAATCCTCCCAACTGGACCAATAAGCAAATTATGATAAACTAAGAAAATATTGAAGTTGTCAAGGATTTCATTTTACTTAGATTCACAATCAACACTCATGGAAGCAGCAATAAAGAAATTAAACCAAGCATTGCATTGAACAACTCTCTTTTTTCTTTAAAGTGAAAAAAGCAAATATGTCACTTTAAGGACTAAGGTACACTGACCCAAGGTATGGTGTTTTCAATCACCTTATAGGCTTGTGAAAGCTGGGCAATGAATAAGGAAGATTGAAGAAGAGCCGATGTTTTTTGAATTATGGCATTGGCAAAGAATGAACAAATCTGTCTTGGCAAAACTACAGCCAGAATGCTCCTTAGAAGTGAGGATGTCAAGAGTTTGTCTCACAAGCTTTGGACATGTTATCAGGAGGAACCAGTACCTGTGGAAGGACATCATGATTGGTAAAGTGGAGGGTCAGCAAAGGAGAAGAAGACCCTCAAAGAGATGGATTGGCAACTCTGCCAGAACATGCATAAGTCAGAAGCCTGTCAAAAAAGGAAAACTCACTGGGTGTTTATGAGGTAGGATTCTTAATAGAGAGCAATAGAAAAGTGGTTAACACTCTGTCAAAAGTGGAAAACTTTCGAGATCTGGAAAAGCATGTCTGACGCATTGAGATCTGGGCCTCAAAGGTTTCAGTGAATATAAAGCAAAGCAAGACCAAATAGCCAAGAGGTTTTTGAAAAATAAATCATGGTGAAAGCTAAGATAAATTAAAATAAGCTATAATATTTTAAAACCATATGATTGATAATAATAAACAGGCAGAGATAAGAATTCCTTAGGGGAAAAATGTTTATTCAATGCCTGATGTATAAACACTTTACAAAGGCCAAAGAACAGTGGAACCCCTCTACATTCCTTAGATGTAAATTAGTTCCATGGAGATTAAAAGTAAACAGTAATTAAACACGAATTATTAGAAAAAATATAGCTTTCTTAAAACCATTAAGATTTCTTATAATCTTGTAATTGTTAATATCTTTATAATCATGAAAGCATAGTTTGAATTTGCATTCTTGATATATTGATATCTACTATTTTGAGTATATAACATATTTGATATTTATATAAAACTTTGTTTTTATATTTGCTGATATTTTATAACATATAAATGTCATTTATACTACTAAACCACAATATAAAACATTAAGAATCATTTTATAACCTGGGTGGTGGGTAGGGCAGGTGGACTACATATATTTTTATCATACACACAAAACAATGAGTTTCAACATTTAATGAACACAAGTTAACAAATATGACCACTAAATTCAGTAAAAGTCTGAACAACAAAGGAACAATAATAAATACAAAATGACTGTTACTTGTCAGGCAGTACTCTTATGTGTCCTTAGTGAAAAATCCATTCAATCCTTATGGAATTGATACCCTTTTTTAACTACAATTTAAATAAGGAAACTGATGTTGAGATTTTAAGTCATTTGAGTTAGAACCCAGCTAGCAGGTGGTGAAATCTATGTAATCAGGTTCTGATTCCACACTCTTACCACTCAAGCACAACACTATCCCTGTGAGAGAAAGATAATGAACAATGAGCATTATGTACAAAGTTTACCCTCATTAGGAATGTGAACAATGCAGATTAAGAAATAAATTAGACTCACCATGTTTTTAGGTTAGTTTTAAGTTTCCATTGGCACCTGCTATCTAATAACTGTTGTCATTAGAGTGCCATCAAAAATGACACATAGTGTAGGTGAGCCAACACGGTGCGATAGACAGAAATACCATGCCAGCCCTCCACAGCAAAGATCTGAAAAACTAAGTAAAACAGATACAAACATCAATCTTAGAAACCTAAGTGTCAAATACAGGGATAAAGAACTCAACTAAGTGCTGAATGGAATATCAACCTAGGTAATGAACTCTCAAGGATAAAACAAACCTGAAAGATTAACAGCAGGGAATCAGAGAGGTTAATCTGTAAATGGTAACAACATCAGAATAACAAAAGAGGGAATAAATGGTGTAGGCATTGAACTTTCAAATGGAGAGGAAGTCAAGGCTATATTAAGTGATTACAGCCTCATCAAACTTGGGAATATAGGGATAGACTTAAAGGTAACAAAAAAAAAAGTGAACAACCCTACTCATCAGAATAAAGAAGAAAAACAGTAAACACAAAATCTCCAAAAATGAAGGAAAAAAAAAAATCCAAAAACAAAAGGAATTCAGCACAGAATAAGAGGAACAAAAGAAAAGTCAGCATCACACAAAAAAAAGAAGCAGCACTACAGAATGACAGCAATAAACAAACCTATCAATAATCACACTGAAGAAAAATAACTTAAATTCACCCATAAATAGATAGAGAGTGGCAGAATGGATAAAATAACAGGACCCATCAATATGGTGTCTACAAGAGACACACCTTAGAGACAAAGACGTACATTTATTCCAATCAAAGGATGAGGGGAAAAAAATCAAGCACACAACTACCAAAACAGAAAAGGAGTGGTAAGACTAATCTCAGATAATATGGACTTTAAAAGAAAATCCACCAAGAAAGAAAAAGGACATTATATAATGATTAAAGGGAGAAGCTATCATGAAGACACAACCATAATAAACATCTATGCACCCAATGACAGGGCTCAAGAATAAATAAAATAAACTCTAACAGCACTGAAAAGAGAAATTGACAATTCCATAATAATAGGAGACTTCAACATAACACTCATGGTAAAAGACAGAACATAAAGAAAGATACAGAGTATCTAAATGCCAAAATCAATCAACCTGACCTATTACACATATATAGAACACTTCACCCAACAGCAGCAAAGCACACATTCATTTCTATCACACATGGAAAGTTATCCAGAATAGACCACATCTTAGGTCACAAAGCAACGCTCAACAAAATCTAAAACATTGAGATAATACAAAGTACATTCTCTGGTCACAATTCCATAAAGTAGACATTCATTACAGGAAGAGTAAGGGGGGGGGAATCAAATACATGGAAACTGAATAAAGCCCTGCTTAAAAACCTCCACTAAAAACCGCTGGGTAATAGAAGAAATCAAAGATAGAATAAAAAATTCCTAGAATCAGACAAGAATGAAAAAACATCACAGTAAAACCTTTGGGGCACAGCAAAGGCAGGGCTCAGAGGTCAATTTATAGCAATAGATGCACACATCAAAAAAGAAGAAAGGGATAACATCAAAATATTACAAAACTTGAACAAATAGAAAACAGCAAAAGGAGACCACCACGGCAGGAAGAAAGGAAATAACAAATATCAGAGCAGAAATAAATGAAATAGGTAATAGAAAAACAATAGAAAGAATCAACAAAACCAAAAGTTGTGTTTTGAAAGGATCAACAAAATCAACAAACTATTGGCCAAATTGACAAAAGGCAAACAGAAGAGGGCACAAATAACCCAAATAAGAAATGAAATGGAGGACAATACAATAGATCCAGCTGAAATAAAACAGATCATAACAGAGTACTATGAAAAGCTATACTCCAACAACTTTAAAAACCTAGGAAATGGACAAATTTCTAGAAACATACTACATACCCAAACTAACATAAATTGAAGCTGAAAATAAGGACAGACACATAAAAAGAGAAGAGATTGAAAAGGTAAAAAAAAAAAAAAAAAAAAAAAACTTTCAACAACAACAGAAAAAAAGCCCTAGCCCAGATGACTTCATTGGAGAATTATAACATACACTCAGAAAAAAGCTTACACCAGTACTACTGAAATTATTTCAGAACATAGTAAAGGATCCTGCCGAATTCTTCTATGAAGCCAGCATAACCCTGATACCAAAACCAGGCAAAGACACCAAAAAAAAGAAAAGAAAATTACAGACTAATATCTCTCATGAATATAGATGAAAAAATTCCCCAAAAAATTGTATCCAATAGAATTCAGCATCATATAAAAAAATAATACATCACGACCAAGTGGGATTCATACCAGGTATGCAAGGATGGTTCAACATTAGAAAATCAATCAACATAATGCACCACATAAATAAAATAAAAGAATCACATGATCAATCCATGCAGAAAAGGCATTTAACCAAGTCTAACACCCATTTCTGGTTTTTTTAAAAGAAGCTCTCAATTAAAACAGGTATAGAAGGAAAATTCCTCAACATAATAAAGAACATCAATACAAAACCAACAGCCAACATCAATATAAATGCAGAGAGGCAGAAGCATTCCTCTTGAGAACAGGAACAAGACAAGAATGCCCTTTAACACCATTCCTAGTTAACATTGTGCTGGAAGTCCTAACTAGAGCAATAAGGCAAGAAAAAGAAATAAAAGGCATCGAAACTGGTAGCAAAGAAATAAAACTGTCCATATTTGGGGATGATATGATATAGTACACAGAAAACCCAAAAGACTCCACGAGAAAACTACTGGAAATAATAGAAAGTTTCAACAGAGTATCAGGATACAAGATAAATGTACAAAAATTAGCTGGATTCCTATATGCCAATAAAGAGAATGACAAAAAAGGAAATCAGGAAAACAGTACTATTCCTGATAGCCCCTAAAAAAAAAAAAAAACTTAACCAGGGATATAAAAGATCTATAGAAAAAAAAAAAACTACAAAACACTACTGCAAGAAACCAAAAGAGATGTACATAAATGGAAAAACATACCATGCTCATGGATAGGTAGAATTAACATTGTGAAAATGTCAATTCTACCCAAAGCAATCTACAAATACGATGCAATGTTGATCCAAATACCAATAGCATTCTTTAAAAAAATGGCAAAACTAGTCATTAACTTTATATGGAAAGGGAAGGGGCCCCAGATAAGTAAAGCACTATTGAAGAAGAAGAATAAAGTAGGAGGGCTTGCACTGCCTGACCTCAGAACCTACTATACAGCTAAGGTAGTCAGAACAGCCTGGTACTGGTACAACAACAAACACATTAACCAATGAAACAGAATTGAGCAGCCAGATGTAAACCCATTCACCTATGGTCACCAGATTTTCAAAAAAGCCTAAGGTCTATCAAATGGGGAAAAGACAAATGGCCCTGGCAAAAAATGGATGTCCATCTGCAAAAAAATGAAACAGGACCCATGCCTTACACCATACACAAAAACTAATTCAAAATGAATCAAAGACTTAAATATAAAACCAAAAACTATAAAGATCACAGAAGAAAAAAAAATAGGCTCAATGCTAGAGGCCCTAATACATGGAATTAACAGGATACAAACAATAACTCACAATACAGAAAAACCAGAAGATAAGCTAGATAACAGGGGTCTTCTAAAAATTAAACACTTATGCACATCAAAAGATTTCACCAAAAGAGTACAAAGAGAACCTACAGAATGGAAAAAAAATTTTGGCTGTGACAAATCTGATAAAGGCCTAATCTCTAAAATCTATAGGAAAAACAAACACCTCTACAACAAAAAGACAATCCAGTTTAAAAATGGGCAAAATATATGAACAGACACTTCACCAAAGAAATTTAGGAGGTTATCAGAGACTCGAGGAAATGCTAGAGATCACTAGCCGTTAGAGAAATGCAGATCAAAACCACAATGAGATACCTTCTAATCTTGACATTACTGGCATGAATCAAACAGAATATAACAAGTGGAGAGGGTTCAGGGATTAGAACTTTTACTCACTGCTGGTGGGGATGCAAAATGTTACAACCATTTTGGAAAATGATATGGAGCTTCCTTAAAGAACTAAAACTAGAAATACCATATGATCCAGCAATCCCACTCCTAGGAATATATCCTAGAGAAATACAAGCCATCACATGAACAGACATATGTACACCCATGTTCACTGCAGCATTGCCCTCAATAGCAAAAAGATGAAATCAATCTAGGTGTTCATCAACAGATGAGTGGATAAACAAACTATGGTACATACACACAATGGTATATTATGCAATGATGAAGACCAATGATAAATCTGGGAAACATCTCACAACATGGGTGAATCTGGAGGGCATTATGATAAGTGAAATAAGACAATCACAAAAGGGCAAATATTGTATGAGACAACTACTATACAAATTCATGAAAAAATTTACACACAAAAAGGAACAGCCTTTGATGGTTATAATGGAGGCGATGGGTGAGAATGGAAAAACACTAAGTAAACAATAGATAAGTGGTAACTTGGAGAAGGGTAAGACAATATACAATACTGGAGAAGCCAGCCAACATGTCCAAGGCAAGGTCGCAGAAGCTCCATAGACACCTCCAAACTCCCTGAGGGACCGGATTCCTTAGTTGAGGGGTGTGAGAACCATGGTCTCGGGGAACATCTAGTTCAATTAGCATAATAGTTTATAAAGAAAGTGGTTTATACTCTACTTTGGTGAGCAGTGTCTGGTCTTAAAAGCTTGTGAGTGGCCACCTAAGCTACACCACTGGTCCCACCCCAAGTGGAGCAAGAGAAAGTGAAAAAAATCAAAGACACAAGGGAAAGATTAGTCCAAAGGACTAATGGACAACAACTACCAAAGCCTCCACCAGACTGAGTCCAGGACGACTAGAAGGTGCCTGGCTACCACCACTGAGTGCTCTGACAGAGATCACAATAGATGGTCCTGGACTGAGCTGGAGAAAAATGTAGAGCCAAATTCTAACTCACAAAAAAAGACCAGACTTACTGGTCTGACAGAGACTAGAAAAACCCCTGGAGTATGTCCCCTGGAAATCCCTTTAGCTCCATAATAAGCCCCTCCTGAGGTTTACCCTTCAGGAAAAGATTAGACAGCCATAAAAGGAAAGGAGACTAAATGGGCATACCAGCCCAGGGACAAGGACTAGGAGGCAGGAAAGGAGAAGAAAGATGGCAATGGGAATGTAAGGTTGAGAAAGGGAGAGTGTGGACATGTTATGGGGTTGGCAACCATTGTCACAAAACAATATGTGGATTAATTATTTAATGAGAAACTAGTTTGCTCTGTAAACCTACAAGTACAATATATTTTTTTAATTAAAAAAAATGGAATTTTCGCATAAGTAATTTTTTAAATCTTTGATGAAAATTTCTCGTGTTTTGAGCCCCGGTGGTACAGTGGTTGAGAGCTATGGTGAGCTACGGCTGCCAACCAGATGTTCACCAGCCACTTCTTGGAAACCTTATGTGGCGGTTCTTCTCTGTCTCATGAATCGGAATTGACTTGACATCAACGGGTTTCGACATTTAAAGTCTTGTAGTAAATTCATTTTTCATGCCCAAACACACTATACCAAAATAAAATGAAGGAAAAAAAAAAAAAATGACAGCAACCCCAAATGCCAGAGTAGCGCTGCCACATAAGGTTTTCTAGGCAGTGATCTGTACGGGAACAGATCGCCAGGTGTTTCTCCCACAGAGCCACTGAGATGGTTCAAACAACCAGCCTTTCAGTTAGCAACCGAGCACTTAACCATTGTGCCACCGGGAATGTTAGCCGTAAGGCCTGTGGTGAATGTGGGGACAGGCTGTTTGAAGTAAAATAACACAATCCTTGTTCTGTCAATTAGTGTTTACTTCTGCCTCTCCAGCAATGGAATAGGGGCAAGGGGATGCTTTCTCCCAGTCCTTGAGAGTCAGACAAATTGGGAAAGTTTATCACCTCCAAATATAATTATAGGGAAAGAATTGAGAGGGAGTACTAACTCAAGGCTAAGAAAAATGCCGAGCACCAAAGTTGCAGAAGTATCCTCCTGACATAGTGAAGACAAGCAGTGCCTCAGACATAAAAAATGCCCGTGTGACAAAAACAATAGCAAAATGATATGAAGTAAAACTTAAAAGTAAAGTGATCATATGAGGCTAGAAATTTAAGACTTATGCTTAATATATTTCTCCCCATAAAGAGCATAGAGGGAAGTGAAATTGGGGACATGTTAAATTCTTAAATGTTGTGATGAAAGAGCCTTCTATTTTTCTGTATAATGTTTGGTCTTATCCCTTGTTTACAATGCATTTAGTAAGCTAGGTTTTCTATTCAGGGGCTCCCATTTGTCTGAGAGCCCATCATGATATAAATATAAAAATTTTAGTTTCTGCAAACCAGAGTTGACTTTGTTTTCCTGAAAGTTACTCCATGATCATAAATAGCTACTGCTACGAAGTAAACCGGTACACATTCATGATAAGAAAATAAGGAGAACATGTTCAAATGATGTTAACGAGACATGATTTACTAAAAGGTCTATCAAGAGAATCATCAGAAATAAAGAAGAAAGTTAAGCAGGCAATAGATAAGGAATTTGAACATTTTCCTGCAGGTAATATAGGATGATTAAGAATATTTCTTTTTCGAGAACATCCATGAGCTCTGACTGTATTTTGTAAATAAAGAGTACATGAAATAATATTCTGTGCAGAGACTACAGAGAAAGTCTGGCCCATCATGCAAAAGGTGTTTGGAAAAATACACCAAATTTAATTGCAAAGAGGAGCAATTAGCAAATTAGGCATGACCCAGGAGAAGATAGCCCCACGGGGATAAGTGACTATTTCCTATATAAGGGGAACTTGCTATTTCAAAAACAAGTTGAATTCTTGTTTAAAAAATGGAATACAACTTAAAAAGTTTAAATATTTAAAAAGACCCAAAAATACCATAAAAGAGAAGTGACTGCAGCAAAAACAAAAAGGGTAACTATAAACTCTTAATATGTCAATGCTGTATATTAATTCAAGAGTATAATTTGAGGATGAGTATTCAGTAAAGAATATCAAACTCCTGAAATAATGAGTATACCTTCGTCTGAAGATGTATTCACTGCCTGAGACTGCAGCTACAGATTTCTATCCAAATTAAAATGTTAAATTAAATGTGTTTGAAGCCTTTGAACTGCATATAATTCTCCCTAATTAGTCCATTGCTAACAATAATAATAGTTAATTTTAAAAGTTGCTCATTTTAAGAAATAACCTCTTAAGGAAACTAGAAGCAAAGAATGAAATACTCGTAAGTATTAATGAAATACATTTTGTTATGCTGATAATAAAGGAAATATTGCCATTATTAATGAAGTCACTTATATGATAAGGACTCTCCTCCTTTTAGGGAAAATATGAAACATTTCTTTATTCCAAATTATAAGTTCATAGACAAAAATATTTAGCTCAACATTTTTGGTTCAGATTCTATTATGGTATACATTGCCCCAATAAAATCAATCCATATACATGGAAGGACTAAGACCCAATACCTGATAACTATACTTACTAAAAGTTTTGCATGTTATTTTGATTTCCCCCAGGAACATTTTATTTTGCCTTAAAATAGAGCACTAAGCCCAAATATTCTTATGAGTAAAATATATAAATGGGAGAAGATTGTATTTTTTAGCAATAAGATCAATTTTTAATGAACAAATAAGTATGAGAATTACTAGAATCTTAATGGAAGTTTAAAGAGTTCGCTTTTTACATTCTCACTGCAATAATCATCTTTAATCACCCTTTTTCACATCATGGCTGATATCATTTTCTAACAAAAATTCAATTTAATGTAATTTATAGTTATATGTAGCATACCATGCTGGGGCATAACCTTGTGCTATATTCTTATTAAACCAAATCAAAGGATGCAATGTCAAGGGAATAAAAGACACGCATATAGTCGAATAGCAGACTCAAGGGCTCATCAGTGAAATAGTGTTAGATTTCATAGGCCAGAAATTAGACAGTAAAATATTTGAAAATCAGAACATATGTAAAGCAGAACCTGTCAGAAAAGGAAAACTCACTGGGTATTTATGAGGTAGGATTCCTAGTAGAGAGCAATAGAAACATTTTACGACTGCACCCTATCACAGGCAGAAAACTCGTGAGAACCATGGAAACGTAGCAGTTTTCATGCAGTTCCTTTGAATTCTGTCTCTCGCAGGTGTCACTGTATTATGGACTATATTGATTGGAAAAATATTCCTAGGTGTTGATGAACCTGATAGTTAATTGAGATTTTCAGCTGGTTCTACAGCGATAGATGCCTTTTGCCCTCACGATAGCCTATAAAGTGCCTGTGTGCTTCAGTCACATTCTTATGTACTTAGCTAATTATTATTTTTTTTCCAAAATAAAGACAAGAGAGCTGGTGTACCATTCATATGTAGGTAAAATTATTTGGTGTGTAAAAAGGCTTACACCAGCTTATAACTCACGGATCTTGTTTTCAAGACCAGAATTTCTTTCAGGACATGACTCTCTTTGATCCCGTTGGCTTACTGAGTGAACACAAAAGTGTTTGATAAAATATATTAAATAAAGTATTAAAATGGAGTGGTTTAGGAGATAATGTGAACAGCAGACAGAAAGAAGAAAATATTCCAGGCTTCAAAAAAATTGAAAAATATTCAATAAATAATACTATCCTGATTAGCTAGAAATTATAAATCGCCTTTACATTAGACACCATTCTATTTTCAAGGTTATAAAACAAGATATAACCAGATCGAAGTGCATTGCATATATTAACTTAATAAATGTTAACAAGTTTGTGAAAGCCCATTATTTTTCCATAGCAAACCTAGGGATCTGGAAATACCTTGCAATAGAGTTGAAATCCAGAACATGTAAAAACCTGGAAAATTTATGTGAAATCTTTGAGTCTGAGTTTTTTAGCCTCTAATGAAAAATGGGGATATAAACACACCTTGTTTTAAAACAAAAGAGTAACAGTATGATAAAGAAACAATTCACACCTGGCGCGAATATCATTAAATGGTTCCAATATAACCCTGATCCACAACCAATGCCCGTGGAAGTAGCAGTCTAAAAATCAAAGGACATATTGCATTGGGCAAATCCTATGCAAAAGACATCGTTATAGTGTTAAAAGCAAAGATGTCATTTTAAGGTCATTGCACCTGGTCCATGTCATGGTGTTTTGAATCACCCATAGGCATGTGAAAACCGGTCAATGAATAAGGAAGACAGAAGAAGAATCGACACCTTTGAATTACAGTGTTGGTGAAGAAAATTGATACGCCATGGACTACAAAAAGAACGAACAAATCTACAGATCTGTCTTGGAAGAAGTGCAGCCAGAATGTTCCTTAGAGGCAAGGATGGTAAACCTTCGTCTCACATACTTTGGACACGTTATCAGAAGGGATCAGTCCCTGGAGAAGGACATCATGCTTGGCAAAGCAGAGGGTCAGTGAATGAGAGGAAGGCACTCGATGTGATGGACTGACACAGTGGCTGCAACAATGGGCTCAAGCATAGCAGCAATCATGAGGAGGGTGCAGGACTGAGCATTGTTTCCTTCTGTTGTACATACGGTCACTATGAGTTGAAACCGACTTGATGGCACCTAAAAACAACAACAATATAAGCCATAATGAGCCCTCTTGGCACAACAGTTAAGCCCTTTGTTGCTAACTGAAAGGTTGGTGGTTCATATTTGCCCAGCAGCTCCATTGGAGAAAGACTTTACGCTCTGCTTCCATAAAGATTACAACCAAGAAAAACATGTGGGGCATTTCCACTCTATCACATGAGGTTGCTATGAGTCGGAATCAACCTGATGGCACTCAATAACAACAATATAAGCCCAACGATAAACCTGAGCAGATCTCTTTGAAGAAATGACATTTGAGCTGAGTCCTAAATAGAAAGAATAACTATGTAAAGAACATTCTAGGCAGATGAAAAAGCAAAAGAAGATCCTTAAGGTTTACATTCTAAGAAATCTGAAGAACTGATTGCCTGGGCAGTGGTGGTGGGGGGGGGGCGGGTTAGCAGATGACATTGGAAATAAAGGCAGGGACCAAGTTATACAGCAGTTTTCAATTACTGGAAATAATTTTGGATTATTCCAAGTACAGTGAGAATCCACGAAATTGCTTTTAGCAATGCACTAAAATGATGGCATTTATACCCTTAAAATACCCACACTGGTTTGTCTGTACACAATGTGTTTAGTGGAACAAGGCTTTTACAGTCATCCCAGAAATAAAAGGACAGGTTGAACTAAGGAATTAGCCATAGTTGTTGTTAGGTGCCATTGAGTTGATTCTGACTCATTGTGGCCCTACACACAACAGAATGAAACACTGCCCAGTCCTGTGGCATCCACACAATCATTATGTTTAAGCCCATTGTTGCAGCCACTGTGTCAATCTATCTCATGGAGGGTCTTCCTCTTTTTCACTGATGCTCTACTTTACAAACATGATGTCCTTTTCCAGGGACTGATCCCTCCTGACAACATATCCAAAACATGTAAGACGTAGTCTCGCCATCCTCGCTTCTAAGGAGCACTCTGGTTGTACTTCCTCCAAGACAGATTTAGTCATTCTTTTGGAAGTCCATGGTATATTCAATATTCTTCTCCAACACCGTTAAAGAGTTGGCCATAGAGATGAGGAAAATTGGCATATTTTGAAAGTTCAGGCATAGTGAGTGATGTGTGGCTATCATATATCTGTTCATGAGGATGTGAAATTTAGATCCAGAAGCTGGCAAATAAACCCTTTACCTCTCCAAAGACATGATCTCTCACCTCCACAGAACAGGATTTCCAGTGACCAGAAATCATGATTACAGCAATACTCTAGAACATGATCAGAAAAAGAAATAACTGGAAGGAAAGCATTGTAAGAAGGTTAGACAAGATTATAGGGACTTATTTTGATAATGATGCTTTAATTTAACTCTAATGAAAGAAATACAGGTATAAGAGAACAATAGAAAATAACATATGTTGGATTAAATGGATTATATATCTTGAGGTTGTATATTAATAAATAGTAAATACAATTATTGCTATATAGGAGGTGGTGATAGAGAAAGTTGTGAAATAGAATGTCTGGCCTCAATGGCTTACGCATTCTTTAAAAGAGATGAGACAGGAACATAAAAATGGAAAGCAAACATGCAGAACCGTATTCTCCAAGTTACAAACAAAAGGAAAAGGAGAGTATTATTTGAGTATATGGTGTGAGTGATTGGACTGTATGTGTAAAGGAAGATTAAAAGCAAGCAAACAGAAAGCCTTCAAAGATACATGTAAAATTTAAAGAAAGAACGGTATTTACAAAGAGGGAAGACTTCCAAAGAAGGGATGTGGTTTGAGGATTTTCCCCATTAAAAGAAAGGGGAGATAAGAATATGATTCTACATTTATCTGGATTAAAGAGCTCAGTTGTGTTCTCCCCTGTTGTACTGGAAGATGAATAAAAATGTATAGCTATGGGTCTTATTCCACTGCTATTCGTAAGGTTCTCACTGGCTAATTCTTTCCATAAGTAGAACGTCCGGTCCTTCTTCCTAGTCTGTCTTAGTCTGGATACTCAGCTGAAACCTGTCCACCATGGGTAAACCTGCTAGTGTTTGAATACTGGTGGCATAACTTCCAGCATCACAGCAACATGCAAACCCCACAGTACGACAAACTGACAGTCACATGGGGGTGTTTTCAATCAACCTCATATGCATGTGAAATCTAGATGATGAATAAGCAAGACTGAAGAATTGTTGCCTTTGAATTGTGGCGTTGGCAAAGAATATTGAATATACCATGGACTGCTAAAAGAATGAACAAATCTGTCTCAGAAGAAGTACAAACAGAATGCTCCCTAGAAGCAGAGATGATGAGACTGTCTCACATACTTTGGACTTGTTATCAGAAGTGATCAGTCTCTGCAAAAGAATATTATACTTGGTAAAATAAAGGGTCAGCAAAAAGGAGGGATACCCTCAATGAGATGGATTGACACAGTGGCTGCAACAAAGGGCTCAAGCATAAGAATTGTGAGGGTGTCACAGGACTGGTCAATGTCTCATTCTGTTGTACATAGGGTGGCTATGAGTTGGAATTGACTGGACACCATTATCAACAACATGGATTTTATTGAAATGATTAGAATGGAAATCTAGAATTATGAATCAGTTGTATACACATTTTACTGACTGAATTGCTTTTCTCTGCAGGTGAGTTAATTGTTCCTGGTTTCACATCAGATCATCCAGGATCACAGAAGGCAAGTGTCAGAAAGAAACGAGAAATGATAAAGCCCAATGCCTGTGACACTTTTCAGTTATAAAAAAGGAAAATGCAACCAAGAAAAGCAAATCCACAGACAGAAAATAAATTAAAAATGACAGAAACCAGTATCACTACTAATGATGGAATTTGTTCTGTTAGAATTCTCTGATATTCCCAAATTTCCCTGGTTTCTTTTTGGAGCATCCTCAGTCATTTATATGATTATTCTAATGGGCAATGGCATCATAATTCTAATAACAAGAATAGACACCACACTTCAGATTTCTGTGTATTTTTTTCTCAACAATTTTTCCTTTCTAGAAATCTGGTATGTGTCTGTCACTCTTCCTAGAATGCTTATGGATCATTGGACCCAGAAGGAAATATTTCTTTTTTCGCCTGTACTACACAAATGTGCTTTGTCCTCATGCTTGAAGTCACAGAGTGCCTTCTCCTGGTGGTGATGGCCTATGACTGTTATGTAGCCATTTGTAACTCTCTGCACTATCCTTTAGTCATGAACCAAGAGATGTGTGTCCAGTTAGTGGCTGGCTCCTGGATCAGTGGGTTTCCTGTTGAGATAGGGCAAACTGGATAGATTCTTTTCTCTGTCCTTTTGTGGTTCTAATCAAATGAATCACTTCTGTGACAATTTCCCAATCCTCAAACTGGCCTGCAGAGACATCTTTGTCAATGAGATGGTGGTCTAAATATTTGCTGTAGCATTTGTCATTGTTCCTTTTATGCTGATACTTGATTCCTATAGCAGAATTATCTCAACCATCCTCAAGTTGCCATCAAACACAGGATGGAGCAAAGCCTTTTCCACCTATTCTTCCCACCTCATGGTTGTAGTTTTAGTCTATGTGTCAGAATAAAACTCTTTAATTTCTAGGAAGGAAAAATTCCTGAGAAAAAAAATACATGGGAGCCTGAAGTGTGGGATCTATTCTTGTTGTTAGAATTATGATGACATTGCCCATTAGAATAATCATATAAATGACTGAGAATGCTCTAAAAAGAAACCAGTGAAATCTGGGAATATCAGACAATTTTAACAGAACAAGTATAAAACTGTTTAAAACCCAAATCCAACCAATGTGAAGAAACAGACAAACTTCCCTCTCTTTCCTATACCATTTTGACCCCAGTGTCTAACTCCATGATACACAGTCTTCAGAGCAAAGATGTTACAAAGCATTGAGAAAATTTCTTCCCAAGTCATTAGCATTATGACATATTCGAACTAACAGAACATTTACAATCTATTGATAAAACCAACATCTACAAAAAAGAGGGGCAAATCATTTGAGTAAGCACTTTATCAAAAAAGATACACAGATATCACATAATAACAGATAAATATGCTCAACATCTTTAGTTATTAGAGGAATGCAAATTCAAACCACAATGAGACACCACAACACTTCCATTAGAATGGGAAAAACAATTAAAAATTCTAACAATGCCAAGTACTAACAAAGGGGTGGAGCTACTGATAGTCTAATACACCTGGACAGCTGGAGTGTAAAATGGTATAATCACTTTGGAAAACACTTTGACTCTTTCTCAAAAAGCTAAACACATACCTACAATATGACCCAACAATTCTACTCCTAAGATTTGTTCAAAAAGAAATGAAAACATATTTCACATTAAAAATTGTACATGGTTATGCATAACAACTATACCCATAACAGCCAAAACTTTAAAACAGCACAAATGTCTATCAATAGATGAATGAATAAACAAATTAATGGTATATATACCCAATGGGGAAACCCTGGTGGAGTAGTGGTTAAGTGCTACAGCTGCTAACCAAAGGGTCGGCAGTTCAAATCCACCAGGCGCTCCTTGGAAACTCTATGGGGCAGTTCTACTCTGTCCTATAGGGTCACTATTAGTCGGAATCAACCCAATGCCACTGGGTTTGTTTGTTTGTTTTTTTTGGTATCCAATAGAATTCCATACTGCAATAAAGTGGAGTTAACTTCATTTAAATGTACAGCAACATAGATGAATCTTAAAAATCATACTGAGTAGAGGATTCCAGACACAGAGTACATTCTGATTGTGAACGAACTACACTTACAGAAAACTGAAGAGTGTAGGAAAGGAATAGATTGCAAAGATGCACAAGGAAATTTTGGTGATGATATAAGTGTTCTGTGTTTGATTGTGGAAATAGTTTTACACTTGTCTGTCAAGTCTCATCAAACGGATTGCAAAGGATGCATTTTATTGTATGTAAATTATTCCTCAATAAAGTTGCTAACATAAAAGTAAGATAATATTGAAAAATGACAATAACATAGTACAGAAACAAATATATCTGAAACCTATTAAAATACATGACTATGTACTAAGAATAATTATTCTATTTATGAAAATTTTCATGTTTAAACTTTAATGTAAATGTCATACATGATATATGTTATCTTTATTTCTTAGTGCACTATTATGTTTTTGAAACTAGCTTTTAAGTGTAATAATATAATAAAATTTAAAAGTCTCAGGACTGTCTAGGTTAGAACAATAGATTATATTGATGCTTCTACTGATCTTTCCATCACTCCTCTGTCGCTTTGTCGTATGTGGTGGCATGCATGTTGCTGTGATGCTGGAAGCTATGCCACAGCTTTTTCAAATTCTAGCATGCTCACCCATGGAGGACAAGTTTCAGTGGAGCTTCCAGACTAAGACAGACTAGGACGAAGGTCCTGATAATCTACTTCTAAAAAATTGGCCAGTGAAAACCTTATGACTAGCAGCAGAACATTGTCTGACATAGTGCTGTAAAATGAGTCCCTCATGTTGGAAGGCACAAAAATACAACTGGAGAAGTGTTGTCTCCTCAAAGAAGAGCTGACCTTAATGACATTACTGGAGTAAAGCTTTCAGGACCTTCATTTGTGAATGTGACATGATTCACAATGAGAAGAAACAGCTGCAAACATCCATTAATAATCAGAAAGTAGAGTGTGGCAAGTATGAATCCAGAAAATTGGAAGTTGTCAAAAATAAAATGGAATGCATAAAGATCTATATCTTAGGCATTAGCGAGCTGAAATGGAACGGAATTGGTCATTTTGAATATGAAAATCATATGGTCTAGGCCAAGAATGACAAATTCAAGAGAAATGGTGTCATATTCATTGTCAAAAAGAACATTTCAAGATCCGTCCGGAAGTTCAAGGGTGTTAGTGACAGGGCAATCTCCACATACTTACAAGGAGACCAGTTAATACAACTATTATTCAAATTAATGCACCAGCCACTTTTGTCAAAGATGAAGAAACTGAAGATTTTTACCAACTTCTGCAGTCTGCAATTGATCAAAAATACAATCAAGATGCATTGATAATTGCTGGTGATTGAATTGCGAAAGCTTGAAACAAAGAAGAAGGATTCGTAATTGGAAAATATGTTGCTTGTGATAGAGATGATGCCGGAGACTGCATGGTAGAATTTTGAAAGACCAGAGATTTATACCTTGCAAGCACATTTTTTTCAACAAAACAAATGGTGACTATACATGTGGATCTAACTAGATGGAATGCACAGGAATCAAATTGACTACATCTGCAGAAAGACATGATGGAAAGGCTCAATATTGTCAGCGCAAGGCTAGGGGTAGATTGTAGAACAGACTGTCAATTGCTTATATGCAAGTTAAAGCTGAGACTTAAGAAAATTAAAACAAGTCCTCAAGAGCCAAAGTGCGAAGTTAAATATATCCCACCTGAATTTAGAAACCATCGCAACAATAGATTTGAGGCATTGAACACTAATAACCCAAGACCAAAGAGCTGTGGAATGACATCGAGGACATTGTACATGAATAAAACAAAAGACCATTATTAAGACAGAAAAAAACCAAAATGGGTGTCAGAAAAGACTCTGAAATTTGCTCTTGAGCATCGAGTAGCTAAAGCAGATGGAAAAAGAGACAAAGTAAAAGAGCTGAACAGAACATTTCAAACCTTGGCTCCAGAAGACAAGATAAAGCATTATAACGAAATGTGCGAGGACCTGGAGTTAGAAAACCAAAAGGGAAGAAATCACTCAGCATTTCTGAAGCTGAAAAAACTGGAGGAAAATTTAAGCCTTGAGTTGCAATATTAAAAAATTCTACGGGCAAAATATTGAACTATACAGAAGACAGAAAGAATACAGAGTCACTGTACCAAAAAGAATTGGTCAAAGCTCAACAATTTCATGATGTAGCATATGATTTCATGGTATTGAAAGAACTCCAAGCTTCACTGAAAGCACTGGCAAAAAACAAGGCTCCAGGATTTGACAGAACACCAACTGAGATGATTCAAAATTATGGAATGCTGGAGGTGCTCACTCCTCTATGCTACCTGGCCAATCTACTGCAAGAGATTCAAATCCATGCCCATTCCAAAGAAAGGCGATCCAACAGAATGCAGAAATTATTGAACAATATTATAAATATCACAAGCTAGTAAATTTATGCTTTTGATAATTCAGAAACAGTTACAGCAGTACATCAGCAGGGAACTGCCCTAAATTCAAGCCAGATTGAGAAGGGGACATGGAATGAGGGATGTCATTGCTGATGTCAGATGGATCTCATCTGAAAGCAGAGAACGCCAGAAAGATGTTTATTTGTGTTTTATTGATTATGCAAAGGAATTCAACTGCATGGATCATAAACTATGGATAACATTGCAAAGAATGGGAATTCCAGAGCACTCATTTGTGCTCACGAGGAGCTATACATAAACCAAGGTAGTTATTTGAACAGAACAAGGGACTACGACATGGTTTAAAATCAGGAAAGGTGTGCGTTTCAGGGCTGTATCTTTTCATTTTATTTAATCAACCTGTATACTAATTAAATAATCCAAGAAGCTGGACTATATGAAGAAGAATCTGACATCAGGCTTGGAGGAAGACTCATTAACAACCTTTGACATGCGGATGACACAACCTTGCTTGCCCTCCAAAATCTGGGTGTTGGCCACACTCTCTGGATTCTGAGCAGAGGGCCCTTGGACCTGGGCTTCAGGTCCGTCTTCCAGGCCCCTTGGAAGGGAAATTTTGCTCCCTTAGATTGGTGCAGCCCCATTCTGCTAGGGCATCTGAGTGACTACCCTACTCCTCCTGGGACCTGCAAGCCTGTTCTTCTGCCCATTGGGCACGGTAGCTCTGCCCCCTCAGCTTTGGGCAATGGATCTGGCCCCATCCCCCTGGCACTTGTGAATGGCAGCCCCACACTCTGGAACTGGGTTGGTGAAGATCTGACTTTTTGAAACCCCACAGGTCATGGTCCACACTTTGAGACCCCAGAGGTCATGACCCTACCTTCGATACTGAGGCGCTCTGCTTCCCATGTTCCTTGTCTTTCAAGTTTTTGTTTCCTTGGTCTCTCTGTCCCTGCAGGCTCACTGCCCGCATCTTTCCTGCTGGGGCAAGTGACCCAAAGCTCTGTAGCTCCACCAATAAGTGACTGGAGGTACCTCACTGTGCCAGTAAACTTTGGCCTAAGACACTCAGCTCTCTTCCCCCAGTTGTTGGTAAGCCTAGTTCCACCAATAAGTGCCTGGAGGTACCCCACTCCACCAGGAAGCCTCCTTTGCAAAGGCACTCAGCTTTCTGACTCCATGGACTAGCTCCAGTGCTGTCTCTTGCTCGTCTTCTGGTTCTGCTGCTGCCATTTCTCTGCTGCTGCGTCCTGCTGTCTGCTCCGTGTCCAGCACCATCTCCAGCATAACAGCTTTTCTTACTTCCTTTTGAGTCCTCCCTAGAATAGTCTGATGCCCATAATTCCACCCACCGTTCTTTAAGGCAATCTTGTCTTTTACTATTAGGCGCTTGAAAACTCTTCAAGCCTCTATCCATTTGCAGTTTCAAAACCACTTCCACATTTTAGGTATCTCTGTCACTCTCTTGGTAGCAAATTCTTAGTTATCTTGTGCTGCTATAACAGAAATACCGCAAGTTGATGGCTTTAACAAACAAAGATGTATTCTCCTACAGACTAGGAGGCTAGAAGCTGACACTCAGAAGTCAGCTCTAGTGGAAGTCTTTCACTCTCTGTAGGCCCTGGGAAAAGGTCCTTATCATCAATCTTCCCCTAGCCTAGGAGCTTCTCAGTGCAGGAACCTCAGGTCCATAGGACATGCTTCCCACCTAGTTCTGCATTCTTGGTGGTAGGAGGCTCCCCGTCTCTCTACCAGCTTGTCTCTTTTATATCTCAAAAGAAATTGACTCAAGACACCACCTAATCTTATAGATTGAGTCCCACTACGTTAACATAACTACCTGTAATAATAATACCACAAAGGTAGGATTTACAACACAGGGGAAAATCACATCATGTGACAAAATGGGGGACAATCGCACTGAGGCAGCCTTTCTAAGAGACACCTGTTTTGACTTATCCTTCTTTAATTGACCTTGAAAAGATAACCACAGAATCGGCCACAGAATAGCTGGTCTTAACCAGTTTAGCAGGTTTTCAACACCATTCTGGCATTTCAAGTGACCTAAAAGTACATATAAGCACCCCTCTTCTGGGCAAAGACTTAACATGGTAATGAAGGAAAATTGACCTCTTCCTCCAACCCAGAGAATGGAACCCTTATCTAAAGAAAATGCGTAGTCATCCCCAGGCTCTGAAACGCCTGCTTGAAGATCAATCCTGAATATTCATGATGAATTTGCATTTCTCTGTCTGCTCTCTGTAAAAGCCCACTCCCCAAGATGCCTTTGGAGCAATCTTGGAGGCAGCAGCCACAGTTGCTCCTTTCCATGCACAACGAAATAAAGGTACCTTTCTTCTCTCCCACCTCGGCCTTTTGTTTATTGGTTGTAACAAGTCACTCCAAGTAGAACCTAGGATTTCCACCCAGCAACAACACAATACTGGAATCATGGCCTAGCCAAGCTGACACATTTTTGGGGGACACAATTCAACCCACAACAGAAGCCCCACATGGGAATTTCAAATCAGCCATGAGAAAGACAGCATAAAATCAACATATAAAAGGAATCCTTTAGTAAAGAGAAAAACCTACCACTTGCCATGAGCCCATTTCAAATCATGGAGAACCCATGCATGTCTGAGTAGAACTGTGGTCCCTGGGGTTTTCTTCTTCTTCTTCTTTTTTTTTAATCGTGCTTTAGGTGAAAGTTTACAGTTCTAGTTAATTTTCCATACAAAAATGTACACACATATTGTTTTGTGACATCAGTTGCAGTTCCCACAATGTGACAGCACATTCCTCCTTTCCACCCCAGGTTCTCTATGCCCATTTGACCAACTTCTGGTCTTTCCTGCCTTCTTATCCTGCATTTGGATAGGAGCTTCCTATTTGGTCTCGTATATCTGAAGCACATTTCTCACGTGTATTAATTTTGTTTTATAGTCCTGTCTAATCTTTGTCTGAAGAGTGGGCTTTGGTAATGGTTTCAGCTCTGATTTAACACTCCATCTGGGGGCCATGGTTTCAGAGGTTCCTCCAGTCTCTGTGAGAACACTAAGTCTGGCCTTTTTCTGTGAATTTGAATTCTTCACAGTTTTTTCTGCTCAGTCTGGGATTCTCTGCCGTGTTCCCTTTCAGGACAGTCACTGGTGGTAGCCAGGCACTGTCTAGTTCTTTTGGTCTCTGGCTGGTGGAGTCACTGGTTTATGCAGCCCTTTTGTCTCTTGGACTAATATTTTCCTTGTGTCTTTGGTGTTCTTCATTCTTGTTTGCTCCAAGTAGGATGGGACTAACTGATGCATCTTTGGTGGCCACTTGCAAACTTTTAAGATGCCAGGTGCCACTCACCAAACTGGGATGCAAAACATTTTCTTACTAAACTTTTTTATGGCAATTGATGTGGATGTTCTCCAAAACTATGGTTCCCAGACCACAGCCCCAGGTACTCTGTCCTTCAAACTGTTTATATATGTTCAGGGAAATTCTCAGTTTTTGCAATGGTGCCATTGTGCTGATTTCTCCTGTATTGTGTGTTGTTTTTCCCTTCATTGAAGATGATCCTTGTCAACTGTCTAGTGAATTCCTCTCGCTTTCCCTCTCCACTCTCATAATGATCAAAGAATGGTTTCTTCTGTGTTTAAAACTTTTCTTGAGTTCTTTCAACAGTGGTCTCATACAATATTTGTTTTTTGTGTGTGTGTGTGTGTGACTAACTAATTTCACTCAGCAAAATGCCCTCAGGAATAATCCATATTGTGAGATGCTTTGCAGATCAATCATTGTTCTTTATCATTCCATAGTATTCTGTTCTGTGTATGTACCATAGTTTGTTTATCCATTTGTCTGTTGACGGGCACCTAGGTTATTTCTTTTTGCTGTTGTGGACAATACTGCAGTAAATATGGGTGTGCATATACCTATTTGTGTGACAGCTCTTATTTCTCTAGGATATATTCCAAGGAGTGGCATTGCTGGATCATATGGTACTTCTATTTCTAGCTTTTTAAGGAAGCACCAGCTCATTTTTCAAAGTGGTTGTACAATTTTACACTCGCACCAGAAGTGCCTAAGCATTTCAGTCTCTCCACAACCTCGCCAACATTTATTATTTTGTGTTTTTTGGATTTGTCCCAGCCTTCTTGGTGTGAGATGGTATCTCATTGTAGTTTTGATTTGCATTTCTCTAATGGCTAATGATAGTAAGCATTTTCTCATGTATCTGTTAGCCATCTGAATATCTTCTTTGCTGAAGGGCCTGCTCATATCCGTTGCCCATTTTTTGTGTTATTTGTCTTTTTGTTGTTGAGGTGTTGCAGTATGGTGTAGATTTTAAAGATTAGACTCTTATTGGATATTTCAAAGACAAAAAGATTTTCTTCCCAGTCTGTAGGTTCTCTTTTTACTCTTTTGGTGAAGTCTCTTGATGTGCATAAGAGTTTGATTTTTAGCAGCTACCAGTTATCTAGTTTCTTTTCTGGTGCTTGTGCATGTTAGTTATGGTTTGTATACTATTCATGCAATGTATTAGGGCTCCAAGTGTTCTCTCTAGTTTTTCTTCCATGATCTTTATCATTTGAGATTTTATATTTAAGTCTTTGATCCATTATGAATTAATTTTTGCACATGGAGTGAGTTATGGTTCTTGCTTCATTTTCTTGCAAATGGATATCCAGTTACACTAGCATCATTTGTTAAAGAGGCTGTCTTTTCCCTATTTAACGAACTTTGGGCCTTTATCAGATATCAGCTGCTCGTAGGTGGATGAATTTACCCCTTGGTTCTCAATTCTGTTCCTTTAGTCTATGTATCTGTTGTTGTACCAGTACCAGGCTGTTTTGACTGCCATGGCAGTATACTAGTTTCAAAACTCAGGTAGTATGAGGCCTCTTACTTTGTTCTTCTTCAGTAATGCTTTACTTATCTAGGGTGTCTTAGTCATCAAGTGCTGCTATAACAGAAATACCACAAGTGGGTGGTAGCAAAGAGAAATTTATTTCCTCACAGTAAAGTAGACTGAAAGTCCAAATTCAGGATGTCAGCTCCAGGGGAAAGCTTTCTCTCTCTGTTGGCTCTGGAGGAAGGTCCTTGTCCTCACTCTTCCCCGGTCAAGGAGCTTCTCTGGACCAGGGACCCAGGGTCCAAAGTATGCACTCTACTCCTGGTGCTGCTTTTTTGGTGGTATGAGGTTCCCCATCCTCTGCTGGCTTCTCTTTCCTTTTATCTCTTGAGAGACAAAAGGTGGTGTATGCCACAACCCAGGGAAACTCCCTATGCATTGGATCAGAGATGTGACCTGGTAAGGGTGTTACAATCCCACCCTAACCCTCTTTAACATAAAATTACAATCACAAAATGGGGGGGACATAATTCAATACATGACACAGGGCCTTGTCCCTTTCTATATGAAGTTGGTGATTTGATTCTCCATCTCATTAAAAATGCCATTGGGAACAGTGGGATGCAGACCCCAAATTCTCATAAAAAGACCAGACTTAATGGTCTGACTGAGACTAGAAGAATTCTGGTGGTCATGGTCCCCAAACCTTCTGTTGGCCCAGGACAGGAACCATTCCTGAAGACAACTCATCAGACATGGAAGGGACTGGACAATGGGTTGGAGAGAGATGTTGATGAGGAGAGAGCTATTTGTATCAGGTGGACACTTGAGACTGTGTTGGCGTCTCCTGTCTGGAGGGGAGATGGGAGGGTAGAGGGAATTAGAAACTGGCAAAATGGTCACTAAAGGAGAGACTGGAAGGAGGGAGCGGGCTGACTCATTAGGGGGAGAGTAAGTGGGAGTAGGTAGTAAGGTGTATATAAGTTTATATGTGAGAGACTGACTTGATTTGTAAACTTTCACTTAAAGCACAATAAAAATTATTTTAAAAAATGCCATTGGAATTTAGATCGAGATTGCATTGTGTCTGTAGATTCCTTTTGGTAGAACTGACATTTTCACAATGTTGATTCTTCCTATCCATGAGCATGGCATGTTTTTCCACTTATGTAGGCCTCTTTTCGTTTCTTGCCATAGCGTCTTGTAGTTTTCCTGGTATAGGTCTTTTATGTGTCTGGTTAGGTTTATTGCTAAGTACTTTATCTTCTTGGGGGCTTTTGTAAATGGTATTGATTTGGTGATTTCTTTTTCAAAGTTCTCTTTGTTGGTGTAGAGGAATCCAACTGATTTTTGAATGTTTTTCTTATACTCTGATACTTTGCTGAAATCTCTTATTTCCAGCAGTTTTCTTGTGGATTCTTTGGGGTTTTCTGTGTATAATTTTATATCATCTGCAAATAGGGGTACTTTTACTTCTTCCCTACAAATTTGGATGTCCTATATTTATTTTTCTTTCCTTATTGCTCTGGCTAGGACCTCTGGCATGATGTTGAACAAGAGTAATGATAAAGGGCATCCGTCTCTGGTTCCTGTTCTCCAGGGGAATGCTTTCAGACTCTCTCCATTTAGGGTGATGCTGGCTGATGGCTTTGTATAAGTGCCCTTTATTTTGTCCAGAAGTTTCCCTTCTATTCCTGTTTTGCTGAAAGTTTTTTTTTTTTTTTTTTTTAAATCAGGAATGGGTGTTGGACGTTGTCAAACGTCTTTTGCCTTTTCTGCGTCAATCGATAAGATCATGTGGTTCTTATCTTTTGTTTTATTTATGGGAGGGATTATACTGATTATTTTTGTAATGTTGAACCATACCTGCATACCTGGTTTGAATCCCATTTGCTCATGGTGAATTATTTTTTCTGATATGTTGTTGAATTCTATTGGTTAGAATTTTGTTGAGGATTTTTGTGTCTATTACTGTTCTGTAATTTTCTTTTTTTGTACTATGTTAACCTGGCTTTGGTATTAGGGTTATGCTGGCTTCAGAGAATGAATTCGGGAATTTTCCTTCCTTTTCTAACTCTGAAATACCTTTAATGGTAGTGCTGTTAACTCTTCTCTGAAAGTTTGGTAAATTCTCCAGTGAATCTGGCAGGGCCAGTGCCTTTTTTTTGGGGGGGGGGGGAGTTTTGGAGTTTTTTCATTACACCTTCAATTTCTTCTTTTGTTACAAGGTAGTTTTTCTACCTCGGTTTGTGTTAGTTTAGGCAGGTAGTGTGTTTCTAGAAATTTCTCCATTTCCTCTAGGTTTTCAAATTTGTTGGAGTGCAATTTTTCATAGTGTTCTGTTATGATTCTTTTAATTTCAGTTGGGTCTGTTGTGGTATCGCCCATGTCATTTCTTATTCAGGTTATTTGCTTCCTACCTGTTCTTCTTTTGCCAGTTTGGCCAATGGTTCATTGATTTTGTTGATCTCTTCAAAGAACAAACTTTTGGTCTTCGTGACTCTTTCAATTGTTTTTCTATTCTACATTTCATTTATTTATGCTCTAATTTTTATTATTTCCTTTCCTCTGGTGCCCCAGGTCTTCTTTAGCTGCTCTCTTTTACATTCGTTTGAGTCGTGTAGCTAATGTTTTGATTTTGGCATTTATTGCTATAAATTGACCTTTAAACACTGCTTTTGCTGTGTACCAAAGACTCTGGTAAGATGTGTTTTCATTCTCATTTGATTCTATGAATGCCTTAATTTCATCCTTGATTTCTTTTATAACTCAATAATTTTTGAGTAAGGCATTGTTCAATTTCCATGTATTTGATTTTTTTTTTCCCATGGTGTTTCTGTTATTGATTTCTACTTTTGTTTATGGTCAGAAAAGATGCTGTGTAATATTTTGATATTTTGGGTTCTGTGAAAGTGTTCTTTGTGGCCTAAAATATGGTCTGTTCTGGAGAATATTCCATGTGCACTGGAAAAGAATATATACTTGACTGCTGTTCTGTATGTGTCTATGAGGTCAAGTTCATTGATTGTGGCATTTAGAGCTTCCATGTCTTTATTGAGCTTTTTTCTAGATGTTCTGTCCTTCACTGAAAGTGGTGTATTGAAGTCTGCTACTATTATTGTGGAGCTGTCTATGCCTCTTTTCAATCTTGTTAGAGTTTGTTTTATGTGTTTTGGACCCCTGTCATTGGGTGTGGATATATTTATTATGGTTATGTCCTCCTGCTGTATTGACCCTTTATTAATTATATAGTGTCCTTCCTTATCCTTTGGGGTGAATTTTGCTTTAAAGTATATTTTGTCAGAGATTAATATTGCCACTCCTGCTCTTGTTTTGTTGTTGTTTGCTTGATATATTTTCTGCATTCTTTGAGTTTTAATTTGTTTGTGTTTTTGAGTCTGAGGTGTGTCTCTTGTAGGCAGCATACAGACAGATCGTGTTTTTATACCCATTGTGTCACTCTCTGGCTCTTTATTTGTGCATTTAATCCATTGACATTCAGTGTAATTATTTACAGGTATGAGTTTATTGCTGTCATTTTCACGTATTTGCATATATGTGTGTGTTTGTGTGTGTTATTGACAGTTTTTTTGTTCCACTTAATTTTCTGTGCTGAGTTGTTTTTCTTTATGTATTTTCTTTTCATCTTTCTCATTTTTTTTTTTTGCTGAATCTTTATATTTTTCCATTTTATTTAGGTGGGTAGATTTGTTAGTTTCCTTTGTGGTTACCTTAAAATTTACTTTTATTTTTCTAAGTTTAAACCAATCTTTTTTTTCTTGGTATCTCCTTAACTTCCCCTCCACATGGAAGTTCTGTGACTACACTATTTAATCCTTTTTTTGTTTTGTTTTAACATTGTCATCATTTACATATTGACATCTGTTTCCCTATTTTCAGTCTTATAGCTTTGACTTATTTTTGCGACTTTTGCATCTCAGTTGATATCTGGCTGTTCTGTCCTGTGTTCTAGGTTTGTGTTGTTGTCTGATACTGTTGCTTCTTTAGCTGGAGAACTCCCTTTAATATTTCTTGTAATTTTGGTTTGGTTTTTGCAAATTTCCTTAACTTCTGTTTATCAGGAAATGCCCTAATTTTGTCATCATATTTGAGAGACAGTTTTGCTGGATAGAAAATTCTTGGCTGTAAATTTTTTCTTTCCTTCAAGGCTTTATGTATGTCATGCCATTGTCTTCTTCTTGTCTGCATGGTTTCTGCTGAGTAGTCAGAGCTTCATCTTATTAACTCTTCTTTGTAGGTGACTTCTCTTTTATCCCTAGCTGCTCTCAAGATTCTCTCTTTAGCTTTGTTTTTGGCAATTTTGACTATATTATGTCTTGGTGACTTTCTTTTGAAATCTACCCTGTGTGGAGTTCATTGAAATTCTTGGATAGATATCTTTTCATCTTTCACAATATCAGGGAAGTTTTCTGTCAGCAAATCTTCAACAATTCTCCCTGTATTTTCTGTTATCCCCTCCTCTTCTGATACTCCAATCACTCATAGGTTTTTCCTCTTGATAGTGTTCCACATAATTCTTCGAGTTTCTTCATTTTTTTAAATTATTTTTTCTGTTTTTTTCCTCAAATAAGTCTGTGTTAAGAGATTTATCTTCAAACTCACTAATTCTTATTTCCATTGCCTCAATTCTGCTCCTATAACCTTCTACTGAGTTGCCTAATTCTGAAATTTTATAGTTAATCCTTTAGATTTCTAGTTGCTGTCTCTCTGTGGTTCCTAGCAGCCTTTAAATTTGTTGTTCTGCTCTTGTATTGGTTTCCTGAATTCCTCTATTGCTTTATCTGTTTGTTCCTTGGCCTGGTCTGAGTTTTGCCTGATTTCCTTCCTGATCTCTTGAAGATCCCTGTATATTAATCTTTTGAAGTCTAACACTGGTAATTCCAAGAATTTTTCTTCCTCCAGAAGGTTTCCTGTTCCATTATTTTGGTTGCTTGCTGGAGCCATTTTGACGAGCTTCTTTTTGATTTGGTATTGACTGTTGTTGCCAAGATATCAATAATTTATTATATTTATCTATTGTATATATATATTTTACTGTCCTAGATTTTTGCTTTGTTTTATTTTGATATGTCCAAGTGGGCTGGGAATGTGACCTACTCTGGTTATTAGCATCTTTGAAGCTCTTACATCCTGTCACCAGGCCGTTAGAGCAGCTACTAAGTGTGCGATCCCAGGAGTCTGTCCACTTTTCTGTGCGGATTCAGCTCAGGTGTCCAGGCCCATGGTCACTGAGTGTGTGGTGCAGACTCTCTCCCACAGTTCTAGATAGGCAGCGCTGAGTAGGAGTGTTTGGAACAGGCACAGGTATCTGGCTGCAGTAGGGGACTATGTGCTGAGCAAGGCAGGGGCCTGATGGTTGTCCTCGATGTGTTCCTGTCTGCTAGAGTGCATAGGTGGATGGTTTTGCAGCCAGGCTTTGGGGACCCAATACTGTTGGCTGTAGGGACTGGGAAGCATCACTTATTCTCAGACCTCTGTTGTGGGTGGCTAAATAGAGTGGGTGATACTACTAGCCCTCAGGCCCCTGATGTGGTTGGGTGAGGATCCTGCTTAATGGCAGGGCAGTGTCAAATGTCATGAATCTGCAACTCCCTCTTGGCTGCTCCAGTTGAAAACAGGCTTTAGGTGTATGCCCTGTTATTCTATGCTAATAAGGGTCTGCAGTGTTGAACTGGCCCAAGTAGGTCTAGGCAGGGATGAAGAGCACTACAAGTCCATGGACCCCTTATGCCAGTGCCTAGGCAATGGGACAGTGCATGCCCTGAGTTCCCAGTTTAGGGAGCATGGTGATTTTTTTAAAGCCATGTGAGTTGTTTGGGAGTGGATAGTCCTGGTTTCCTGGCTTAGGGGGTTTCGTGTTAATGAGGGCTTTTGGTGTTGAATCAGCCAACATAGGTCTAGGCAGGGGTGAAGGGCACTTCAAGTCCGTGGACCCCTTATGCCAGTGCCTAGGCAAAGGGGCAACGGCTGGCTGAGTTTCTGGAACGGGGGGTGTGACAATTTTTTAAAGCCAAGAGACTGTTGGGGCATAGATAGTCCTGAGTTCCAGCTTAGGGGGCGTGTCAGTTGTTGAACGTTGCTGGACTGACATCTGAGCAGAGTGGGGTGTGAGTGGGTAAGGGTGTTGTTTTGACTTCAGTGGTAGTTTAGACGGTTGAGCTCAACTTTCGCAGATCTGGCCTTGCTTCCCCCCAGCTCCAGAATCTCGTGCAGACTCTCTGTTGCCCGGCCTCTCCTGACATGGTAAAATGCATCCCCAGTGCTACTGCTCACCTCAGCACACGTGCCAGCCGACCCAGCCCACAGGGTACTGGCACCATAGGACTAGCACTTTGCTGCTTCTGAACTGTCTCTCCTTCCCCCTGTCACTCAGTTTGACTCCGCTACTTTGACTTTTATGATCAGGATTCCTAAACTGTCATATACAATTTATTCACTTGTTTTTTCCTGTCTTTGTTGTTTCATTGGATTTTCAATGCTATTTTTTCAGTAGTAGAACACCAGGCTTTTCTTTCTAGATGCCCCTAGGTAGACTTGAACCTCCAATCTTTTGGTTAGCAGCTGAGCATGTTAAGCATTTGCACCACCCAGAGACTACATAGCAAAGAGAAACAGTACTTGAATAATTAAAGTAATATAGTTCTAGAAACATGCTATTGAATAGTCATAGAATACCAAAACAGGAAGAAATAAATTTAATTAAAAATAGAAGTAGATATTGCGTCTGTGATTTCATGCCTAACAATTTTTTCTCCTTACTCACCTGGGGGAACCTGAAATAGGAAAAGGATTATGAGCGGAAACTTTTTAATTTTTTTTTTAATGTCTTAAGTAATCTTGTTGAAAATGTTTATTTTTGAGGTGGCATGGCACTTTGAATCAGCCAGTACCTCCCATAATGTCTGAATGGATATCCTAACATTGTTAAAACCATCTGTTTTTGTCAGCAGAAATGCTCTTATTTTCACAAAAGTTAACCTAGGAACACAGAGTTCCACTTCTAATGGGGCTCTCAGCACCCGTAACAGGGAAGAGACCAAGCAAAGCATGTTCATGTGACAAAATGTAGGACACAGTTTGCTAAGGATCCATCTGGATGAATTATGACGGTTAAGAGTAAAGAAGGCCAGTTCACATCAATAGTGAAGGGTCTGAAATGCAATTGCTAGAAAGATTAACTTTGTCCATAAAATAATGCTAGAGAGTAAGTGGTATTATTTGTCCATGCACTCTCTGCAAATCTGGAAAAATATTCAGAGAAAATTGTTTTAAAAAATAAGCCAGATTCGTTTCCTTAAAAAATTAGAAATAGAACTACCATACAACCCAGAAATCCCACTCCTCGATATATATCCTAGAGAAATAAGAGTCTTTACACAAATAGATATATGCAAATGCATGTTTATTGCAGCACTGTTTACAATAGCAAAAAGCTGGAAGCAACCAAGGTGCCCATCAATGGATGAATGGATAAATAAATTATGGTATATTCACACAATGGAATACTACACATGGATAAGGAACAGTGATGAATCTGTGAAACATTTCATAACATGGAGGAATCTGGAAGGCATTATGCTAAGTGAAATTAGTCAGATGCAAAAAGACAAATATTGTATAAGACCACTATTAAAAAAATCTTGAGAAATAGTTTAAATTGAGAAGAACACATTCTTTTGTGGTTACGAGAGGTGGGGAGGGAGGGAGGGTGGGAGAGGGTTATTTACTGATTAGTTAATAGATAAGAACTACTTTAGGTGAAGGGAAGGACAACACTCAATACAGGGAAGGTCAGCTCAACTGGACTGGACCAAAAGCAAAGAAGTTTCCTGAATAAACTGAATGGTTCAAAGGTCAGTGGACCAAGGGTAGGGGTTTGAGGACTATGACTTTAGGGGACATCTAAGTCAACTGGCAAAATAAATTCTATTAGGAAAACATTCTGCATCCCACTTTGAAGTGTGGCATCTGGGGTCTTAAATGCTAACAAGCAGCCATCTAAGATGCATCAATTGGTCTCAACCCACCTGGATCAAAGGAGAATGAAGAACACCAAAGTCACAAGGTAATTATAAGCCCAAGAGACAGAAAGAGCTACATGAACTAGAGACTTACATCATTCTGAGACCAGAAGAACTAGGTGGTGCCCGACCACAATCGATGACTGCCCTGACAGGGAGCACAACAGAGAACCCCTGAGGGAGGAGGAGAACAGTGGGATGCAGACCCCAAATTCTCATAAAAAGACCAGACTTAATGGTCTGATTGAGACTAGAAGAATCCCAGCGGTCATGGTCCCCAAACCTTCTGTTGGCCCAGGACAGGAACCATTCCAGAAGATAACTCATCAGACATGGATTGCACTGGACAATGGGTTGGAGAGAGATGCTGATGAGGAGTGAGTTACTTGTATCAGGTGGACACTTGAGGCTATATTGCCATCTCCTGGCTATAGGGGTGATGGGAGGGTAGAGGGCGTTAGAAACTGGCAAAACGGTCACTAAAGGAGAGACTGGAAGGAGGGAGCGGGCTGACTCATTGGGGGAGAGTAAGTGGGAGTATGTAGTAAGGTGTATATAAGTTTATATGTGAGAGACTGACTTGATTTGTAAACTATCACTTAAAGCACAATAAAAATTATTAAAAAAAAAAAAAGCCAGATTGATTGCAGAAGTATTTTGCTAGAAACTAAATAGATACACAAGAGAGATTTCCCCCAGAGAGGGCACGACTATTTCATATTTAAGAGCACTTAGTGTTTGAAAGCAAGCAAAGGCTATTGTAGAACTCGAGTGACTTCCTGAGATTAAAAAAAAAAAAAAAAAAGCATAAATTTAAAGAATATATGTTATCAGGAGCCCTGGTAACATAGTGGTTAAGGACTCAGCTGTTAACCAAAAGGTTAGCAGTTCAAATCCACCAGCCATTTGTTGGAAACCCTATGAGACAGATCTACTCTGACCTATAGTGTTGCTATGAGTCAGAATGGACTTCATGGCACCTAACAACAATATATGTTAACAACACACCTAGACTGTCCTCAACAGCTTTATGAAATCTTTAAAGGTAAGCTGTTATTTTTTTGATACGCTACTTTATATAAATATATTTCTAAATTTGAATTTCAAGATACAACTGATAAAACAGAAAAAAAATGAGATTCTGCAAAAAACTGTGTTTGAAAATGAGTTAACTATGTAAGATACACATGCAGCCCTCAAACTTCCCTAGTTATAAATTAAATAAAATTAGATGCATGGCAAATGATAATAATAATGGTATTTATTATTTATAATAAAATACACCTACTCTTCACTTATTGACTCTTAGTTTCCAAAGACTAAATTGTTATGTGAAAATTGGCATTATGCAAAAATGGAGGATTTTTTTTTCTGTTTTCAGACCAGCCATTTTTCCAATATTTTTTGTTTGTTTAGAAAATATAATCATAGGAACAATAACAGCTCAGATTTACTGATGTGCTCATTACTGTGATGGGTCCAGTTATGGGTCATTCCTATGTGGAGAAGTAAGCTTGGAGCAGACAAAGCTGCATAAAGTTGGGCTTTGTGACTGCAGGGCCCACAGCTTATCCACTTCACATTCCTCCTGTGCTGCCTCAGAGCTTCCATCATGGAGCCACTTCCAGTGCTCCACTCCCGGCCCTGCGAACGCTGAGTTCAGGATTAAAAGGCTGCTCTGCCCTCTGGGCCTGGCAAGTACCCGAAGTTCAGGGCTTCCTGCGAGGGTGCTGACAGCCTGGCCGCATACCTGGCCCCAGCAAGATGGCTGCTTCAGGCCCAGTTTGGCTCACTTGGGGATGCTATTAAACTCACACGCATTTCTTCCGAAAAACCTCTCCGATGCCTCTTTCTTTTCTCACTTCCCAAACCACAGCAATTTTGATAGGAGCTGAGAACCCCGAACAGTGGCCTGCTAACTGGGTGCTGCCTGCCTATCTGCCCAGGTCAATGGCCATGAAGGCGGCCGGCTAGCCCGGAAGCTGGATGGGGTGCCCTGCTATCAGCAGGGAACAGAAAGCATGAGGAAGCTCGGCCCAGCTTTCTGGAGGCTACCCGGAGACCCTCCATGAGGAAGGAGACAGTTGTGTTTTTCCGAAGTCTCATTCACATGCTCTGTCATTATGCAGGACCAGAGTAAATACTGACTGGGGTAATCAAAGTCACATTTTTATAAATCAATGTTAACGTTTTTATGAAGCAACATTACTACAAGGAAATGATATGAAGATGGAACATAGAATTTTTCATGGGTAAGGAGGGAAACTCCTCAAGGAGGGAAAAATGAAAAATTATTGTGAGGAGTGGGTCATATTTCTTGATTACATTGAAGGTTAATTAATATTTGTGATAAACTGAATAAGAGTTTTAAAAAACAATGTTATTGAACAGCATGCTGAGTTTAATTTTCTTATATTTTGTGTAAGTAACAGAAGGGATACAGAAAATAGGGCGCTGATAATGCACACAAAGGAATAGTTTAAGACAATTGAGTCTTGTAAAGGGAAAGTCTTAAAACTAATTTTTAATGAATAATTAGGTACAAAAAAAAAGATTAAAGAAAATTTTGACTTGAGAAAATTTGGAGTGGGATATCAACACAGAAAAACTCATGAACAACAGAAAATGACCACTCTTACTGGGGTAAAATAACCCAAACTCTTTCCTGCAAAATCAGCTCTAAGTAACAGTGTATACTTGTCAATAGCTCCAGTATCACTACAATCCAAGTTAATAAGATACACCCAGATTTTCTTTGTTGAATTGATTTTAATAGCATGTCATTTCATTGCTGAACTTTCAAATCACATTCCTAGAAATGGAGCACAGTGATGGTGGAATTGATTTAAGGGACATATTATTCATGCCCCTTTCTAATTAACAAAATGAAAATGCTTTTCAAAAAATGTGAATGAATTATCCATCTTGAATTTACCATATTCACAGATGGAAAGCAGAAGAATCTGATAATACTACAATTATGGAGTTTGTTCTTGTGGGGTTTTCTGATGTACCCAATTTACAGTGGATTCTCTCTGGGATATTTTTAGCCATATAGCTGATCATTTTGTTGGGCAATGGCATCATAATACTGATAACAAGAATTGACCCCACTCTCCAGAACCCCATGTATTTTTTTCTTGGCAATTTTTCCTTCTTGGAAATATGTTATATAACAACCACTGTCCCAAGAATGCTCAGGGATATTTGGACCCAGAAAGGAAATATTTCTTTTTTGGCCTGTGCTACTCAAATGTCTTTTGTTCTTATATTTGGAGGCACAGAGTGTTTGCTCCTGACAGTGGTGGCCTGTGACTGCTATGTGGCCATTTGTAACACCCTGCACTATCCTGTAGTCATGAACCACAGGGTCTGTATCCAGCTGGTGGCTGGCTCCTGGATTAGTGGAATTCCAGTCAAAACTGTGCAAACATGCCAGATTTTCTCTCTGTCCTTTTGTGGGTCTAACACAATTAATCATTTCTTCTGTGACATCCCCCCAATACTCGAGCTTGCTTGTGGAAACACATTTGTGAATGACATGGCGGTCTATATAGTTGCTGTGGTGTTTTTCATGGTTCCATTTCTTTTGATTGTTACCTCCTATGGCAAAATTATCTCAAATATCCTGAAATTGTCCTCAACCGGAGGGAGGGCCAAAGCCTTCTCCACCTGCTCTTCTCACCTGACAGTTGTAGTCTTATTCTATGGAACAGCTGCTATCAATTATTTACAGCCCAAGTCAAATCAATCTGAAGGCCTGGGGAAGCTGCTCTCTCTTTTCTATGCCATTTTGACACCAATGATGAATCCCATTATATATAGCCTGAGAAACAAAGATGTCATGGAGGCACTGAAGAAATTACTAACTAAGTTATTAACATGGGGCAATGACTTGAAATAATGGAAAAAAAAAATTGCTTATGTTTGTCATCTAGACACAACAGGAAAAATCATATAGTTTTATTTCTACATTCTACAGTCCTAAATAAAGATAATTAATAGTGTGTTAACAATCTCACATTATGTCAAGAGGCATTTGTTTCATAGAATTAACTGCTTCTGTGTAATTAAACCACAAGTAAACTGAATTGCAAACATCTAATCTTGAGGATCAAGATTTCCTGTCACTATTAACAGGTAAGGTAAGAGGTTGTTCGAATAAGACCTTGAAAGATAATTGAGTGTTTTTTTATATTTAGGAATTAGGATCATACTCTGTCATAATTTTTTCTTATATTTCCCGTTCCTTCAGATGTATTTGCTTCCTGTCTCTGACCCTGTGGTTGGATTCAGCCAATGAGAAACACCAACAGTAGTTATGATGGTGGAAGCTTGGGAGAACTTGGGGTTTTCTTTGCAATTTTTCTCTGCTTTTGTGCTTTGTTTCTGCTCATACCCTTAAAGATTACATAGGCTCCAGGGTGCACTGCATCTATGATCCCATCTCTCGCCATTCTTTGGTAACATTACTTCCCCTCCTTTTAGCTTCAGGCCTTGGTTTCATAATATCTAACTACAATTGAAAGATTCAGGTCTTTGGGTAATCTAACCATACCCATGTAAATAGACCTTTCATTAAAGTATTTTTATTGTAATCATCTGGAATGAATTCTGTATCTTGCCAGGCCCCCACTAGTACATCATTCTTTCATTTTATTCTTGCATACCTCTTGGGCAGTGATTTTTTTTTTCCTTTGGGAAAGAAAAACAAAATATTAACCCTTTGACACTGTAAAATGATTCAGTGAAGACCAATCTTATAGAAATAAAAATACTTGTGCAAAAGAGACTATTACAAATGTGCATATGTTGAGGAATATTTAAAACAAAAATTACAGTAAAAAAAAAATTTAAAGCAGAGAGAACTGGAGATTATATTAAGACACTGGAGTACATCTATACCATAAAACTGTTTTTGTTGTTCAATGCCATCAAGTTGGTTCCAACTCATAGCTACCCTATGTACAAAAGAATGAAACACTGCCTGATCCTGTACCATCCTCACAATTATTATAATGCTTGAGCCCATTGTTACAGCTACTGTGTCAATCCATCTGGTTGAGGGTCTTGCTCATTTTTGCTGACCCTCTACTTTACCAAGCATGATGACCTTCTTCAAGGATTTGTCCCTTCTAATAATATGTCCCAAGTATGTGAGACACAATCTCACCATCAGTGCTTCTAAGGGGCATTCTGGCTGTACTTCTCCCAAGACAGATTTGTTCATTCTTATGACAGTCCATGGTATATTCGATATTCTTCGCCAACACCACAAATCCTGGGTGTCAATTCTTCTTCAATCTTCCTTATTCATTGTCCAGCTTTTGCATGCATATGAGGCAATTGAAAATGTCATGGCTTGGGTCAGGCATACCTTAGTCTTCAAGGTGAAATCTGTTCTTTTTAATACCTTAAAGAAGTCTTTTGCAGCAGATTTGCCCAATGCAATGTGTCTTTGATTTCTTGACTGCTGCTTCCATGACTGTTCATTGTGAATCTAATAAAATGAAACCCTTGACAACTTCATTCTTTTCTCCATTTATAATGATTTATTATAAGTCCAGTTCTGAGAATTTTTGTTTTCTTAATGTTGAGATGTAATCCATACTAAAGGCTATTATCTTTGATCTTCATCAGTAAGTGCTTCAAATTCTCTTCACTTTCAGTAAACAAGGTTGTGTCATCTACATAATGCAGATTGTTAATGAGTCTTCCACGAATTCTGATGTCTCATTCTTTTTCATATAATCCAGCCTCTTGGATTATTTTTTCATAGAATGGATAAGTATGGTGAACGGATACAACTCTGAGGCACACCTTTCTTGACTTTGAACCATGCACTATCCCCATGTTATGTTTGAATGGCTGCCTCATGACCTGTGTACAAAGTCCCCATGAACACAATTAAGTGTTTTTGAATTCCCATTCTTTGCATTGTTATCCATAATTTGTTCTGATCCACACAGTCATATGTGTTTGCATAGTCAATAAAACACAGGTGAACATCTTTCTCATATTCTTTGCTTTCATCCAGGATCCATATGACATCAGCAACTATATCCCTTGTTCCATGTCCTCTTCTGAACCCAGCCTGTATTTCTGGCAGTTGCTTGTCCATGTACTGCTGTAACCACTTTTGAAAGATCTTCATCAAAATTTTACTTGTATGTGATACTGATGGTATTGTTCAACAATTTTTGCATTTTATTGGATCACCTTTCTTTGGAATAGGCATAAATATGGATTTCTTCCAGTCAGTTGGCCAGGTAACTGTCTTCCAAATGTGTTGGCATAGATGGGTGAGCACTTCCAGCACGACATCCATTTGTTGAAATGTCTCAGTTGATATTCTGTCAATTCCTGGAGCCTTATTTTTTGCCAATACCTACAGTGCAGCTTGGACCTTTTCCTTCAGTACCATCAGTTCCTGATCATATGCTACCTCCTGACATGGCTGAATGTCAACCAACTCTTTTGGGTATAGTGACTCTGTATTCTTTCCACCTTCTTTTGATGCTTCCTGCATCGTTTAATATTTTCCCCATAAAATCCTTCAATACTGCAACTCAAGGCTTGAATATTTTCTTCAGTTCTTTCAGCTTCAGAAATGCTGAGTGTGTTCCCTTTTGGTTTTTTAACTCCAGGTTTTTACATATGTCATTATAATACTTTACTTGTCTTCTCAAGGCACCCTTTGAAACCTTCTCTTCAGCTCTTTTACTTCATGTTTTCTTCCATTTGCTTTAGCTAGTCAACGTTCAAGAGCAAGATTCAGACCCTCATCTGACATCTATTTTGATCTTTTCTTTCTTTCCTGTCGATTAATGGTTCTTGCTTTCTTCATGTATGAAATCCCTGATGTCATTCCACAACGTGTGTGGTCTTCAGTCATTAGTATTCAATGAATCAAATCTATTCTTGAGATGTTTACTAAATTTAGGTGTGATACAGTCAAGGTTTCACTTTGGTTCCCATGGACTTGCTGTAATTTTCTTCAGCTTCAGCTTGAACTGGTGTATGAGCAATTGATGATCTGTTCCACAGTTGGCCTATGGTCCTGTTATGACTGATGATATTGAGTTTTTCATCATCTCTTTCCACATGGGTAGTCAGTTTGATTCCTCCATATTCCGTCAAGCAAGGTACATGTCTATAGTCCCCGTTTATGTTGTTGAAAAAAATTATTTGCACTGAAGAAGTCATTGATCTTGCAAAATTTTATCATGCGATCTTCAGCATTGTTTCTATCATAAAGGCCGTATTTTCCAACTACTATATCTTCTTTGTTTCCAACTTTCACATTCCGATCACCAGTAATTATCAATGCTTCCTGATTACACATTTGATCAATTTCAAACTGCAGAAGTTGGTAAAAATCTTCATTTTCTTCGTCTTTGGCCTTAGGAGTTGGTGTGTAAATGTGAAATATAATTGTATTAACTGGTCTTTCTTTTAGGTGTATGGATATTATCATATCACTGGCAGCGTTGTACTTCAAGATCTTGAAATGTTCTTTTTGACAATTAATGCAACAATATTCCTCTTCAATTTGTTATTTCTGGCATAGTAGTCCATGCGATTATCCAATTCAAAATGGCCAATACCAGCCCATTTCAGCTCACAAATGCCTAGGATATCAATGTTTATGCCTTTCATTTCTTTTTTGACAATTTCAAATTTTTCTAGATTTATACTTTGTATATTCTACATTCTTATTACTAGTGAATGTTTGCAGCTGTTTCTTCTCATTTAGAGTTGTCACATCAGCAAATGAAGGTCCCAAAAGCTTGACTCCAACCACATCATTAAGGTCGATTCTACATGGAGGAAGCAGCTCTTCCCCAAGTGTCTTTTGAGAATCTTCCAAACCAAGTGGCTCATCTTCTGGCACTATATTGCACAATGTTCCACTGCTTTTCATAAAGTTTGCACTGTCTAGTTATTTTCAGCAGTAGACCATCAGGTCCTTCTTCCTAGTCTGTCTTAGTCTAGAAGCTCAGCTGAAACCTCTCTGCCATGTGTGACCCTGCTGGCATTTGGCATATCTTCCAGCATTACAGCAACCTACAAGCCCCCACACTATGACAATCTAACAGACATATGGGGGATACCATAAAACTATAAAACCATATAACCCATTAAAGAAGATTCTAGAACATCCATGAAGAGGTTCCAAGTATGTCCTCACATGTAAAAGAAATTAAAATCTGTTTATAAAATATTACCCCATTTTAGTAAAATGATGAAAGATAAACCCATGAAAAACAAACCCTCTGACACTGAGCGAATTTTGACTCATAGTGACACTGCAGGACACAGTAGAACTGCCCCAAGAGTTTCTAAGGCTGTAATATATATGGAAGCAGACTGCCACATCTTTTTCCTGTGGAGCTGCTGCTGGGTTGTACCACTATCCTGTGGGATAGCAGCCTAATGTTTAACCACTGCACCATCAGGTCTCTCTATAATAAAAGTTGACACCCCAAATTTCCATTCAAGTATTCTCATGTGATGTCAGTAGTGGGTGTATATGAATACATATATGAGCACTATTTGGGTGGGTGTATATTAGAAGGGATTATTGCCTTCCTTACAGTGAATTTCCAAGGATTTCTGCTTTATTTTTTTATATTATTCTGTATAGACTGAATTTACTACAATGAGAAGGTAATTGATATATCACAGGAAGCAATATTCATTCTGAAAATAACATAAGAAAAAACAAAGAAAATATTTCAATTTCTTCACTTTCTTTTGCTACTAAATGCCTTAAGAATCTAGCATCTAGCAGAGAAAACTTCACTATCAGCCAGGGTATTTGCTTTGTGACACAGAAGTGCGTGTGTATGGATGTGTATGTGTATATATGTGTGCGTGTGTGTATCTGTGTGTAGTGTGGGTGTGTTAATCACCGAAAAAGAACCAAAATACATAATATCTATGGTTATTCTTTGAAAAATAACTAAAAGGCATATAACAATAGAACCAGAGATGGATAAATTTGAGATTAAAAGAATGAATATAGTTAAAAATAAATGATTATGAGTGAGCTTGAATGATGAAAAATAGACAATCTTTAAAGCAAAAAAATATCAACAAATATTGAATTAATAAAGGATTTATCAGTATTTGGCAAATAAAAAGACAATAATATAAATTGAAAATTTATAAATTGAAAATTTAAATAAAGTATTTATTTATAAAAAAAATTTATACTAACTAATATGATTTTTTTTAATATGATTTGTCAGTACTTGAGAATTTGAGAAGATAAAAACTTTAAAAATAATTTTATGATTTTCAGAGATCATGTAAGTGGTATACTTAGGAACTGGGCATATACCTCTTTTCTATACCAAAAAAATTATAAAATATTGTTCATGCACTGTCTGACAAAGAGATTTTCAATAAATTCCAAAAACAACGAAGTGAAAATAAATTAGCAAAAGTTTAAATACTTAAAAAAACACAAAATGTTGGAAAATAAGCATTTAATAAATCTTAAATAAAAGAATATAAGTATATTCTAACCAGTGACAATACAATTGCTATGTTAAATTTTTAGAGATCTTGCCATATAAATCTAATGAAGAAAATAGGAAGCTTTGAATATTGCCAAATAATCGATCATAATTTCCCATCCATAAAAATTTATTATTAAACTTGTAAGAAAATGAACACAGTTGCATTGTTTCCTCCATTTTGATTATTAGAAAGTACTCACCAGAACCCACATAAAGCTTTTATTTAAAGGCAAAAGATAACGTGCAGTGAGAAAAAAAAAAAAAAAGAAAAGAAAGCATTGGAGGTCTGAGACATATTCAGCAAAGAGAACTCCCTAGGGTCCTTTCTTTGCATACACAAAGCTGCACTCTGGCTTGAGACTGTAAAATCTGTATATGGAATCTTTGTTTCTCTTGATGCTAAGAGAGCAACTCAAGTTGGGATTGGGGTTAGGACTTCTCTTGGTCATGCCATCAAGTGAAGTTTGTCAAACCCGTTAGCAAAGTTGAAAAACGTCAGTAAAGAAACCCCAGGGTATTTCAGACCTTAAACAACATAACCTGAAGCCCATTTGAAGCCTCCACCAGGGCTTCCCCCAGCTCCTCTGAGGTTTTCTCCTCCCCCCGCCCCTTCTGTTAGCTCAGAGTCCACCAAGCTGTGGTCTCTAACCTCGGTTTGGTTCGACCACACTGCAGTTTGAATTTGGCACCAGAACCCTGCACATGCCCTAACCAGAATCTTTGTACACTTGCAGGACCTAAAGAACTGTGTCCTCAACCTGACCCCGAACCTGAGCATCACAGGAGGGCAAGATATTCTCTGGCACACTGCAGCACGGGAGCCCTATTTCAGAAGAAATGTCCCAAAATGTGGACTTCCTTTGCAACATGACTCAGCACTTGGATTTCCAAATCTGAGCGTGGGAGGGCTCGGGGTTTGGGATTTAAGGAGCCTATCCCTGCCTCCTGGGGACTCTAGGACATTAAAATCCCAGCTCCCCTGAGGTGGGGCGCTTGTGGTCTTTAGGATGCTAGGCCCCATATTGCTCCTTGTTTGCACAAACAATAAATTCCCACTTTTTGCTTCACTTGCAAATGGTGGCATCCATCTTATTTCAGTTGGGCAGGATAAGAACCTGCTTTCAGTTACATATTGGCCTTATCTTAGCCAAGAGTGAAAAAACAAGGCACCCAGAGGTAAAGATAGAATTTTTCCAATACAGGTGTATATCAACTCTATTTTCACATTGGTAATTACTATATTCAATAACCTGTTAAGCCACTGCATTAATTTTCTAATGCTGTATGACAAACAGCCAATACACTTTGTGGCTTAAAACAGCATAAATTTACTATCTCAGAGCTCTGTAGGTCAGAAGTCTCGTTAAGTCATGAATGGTTTCTCTGCTTACAGTCTCAAAAGCTGAAATCAAGATGTCTGCTGGGCCAATTTCTTGTCTGAGGACTTTTGGGGAGACTATCTGATTCCATGCTCCTTGAGGTTGTTGGCAGAATCTAAGACAGGGAGCAAAGGCCCTGAGATCAGAGGGTGCCTGTTTGAAAAATAGCAAAGAGACTGGTGTGGTTAGAGGAGAAACAAGTAAAAGAGAAATAGACTATATTATAAGGGAGGTAATAGGGGGTTGAGTGTGGAACCTAGAGACTTAGTAAGGCAAGGAACAGAGGGGCCCCTAAATCTGCAAATAAAGTAACAAGAAATGGGCCAGGGCACAGAAACGAAGCCATTCCCCAGAACAATGGGGCAGGGTATCTAAAAAATAGCCCACAAACTTCTTTAAAGTCGCCTTTCAGAAGCAGCTGGAGAAAACCAGGCCCAGGAACATGCACAGAACATCCACCTGTGACAGCTATGTGACCTTCCACCAGGGGCAGTGAGGGGCTACAGCCCCAGCCAGGAGACTGCGCAGGCACGACACCCCATAATAAGACCTGCTATGAATCTCAGAGGCCTCCAAGACAGGAGCCATCTTGGAAAGCTGTTGCACGCACATCTTAGTTAACATATCCCCACCTGTGCCTGTGAATAAACAATGAATCTTTTCCCATCCAAGAACCTTTAAAAACTCAGGCCTCTCTTTTGTTCTGTGAGATGAAAGTAAGCATTGCTCTAGGCCTTCCTCGTCTCCACTTGCAAGCCTCTTCAATAAAGCTTTGCTCATGTGGAAAACTACGTGCCTTACCTGCTCATTCTTGACCAGTGACAGACAAGAACCTTATTCTGGTAACAAATCCACTTTCTTGTAGCTGTAAGACTGAGATCCTACTTCCTTGAGAGATGTCAGAGGTTACTATCAACTCCTAAAATCCATCCTCAATCCATGCCATGTGAACCCTTCCATGTTTCTCACCTTGAATCTCTGATTTCCTCTATCTTTGAACTATGGACCCAGATTTAAAGGGATCATGTGATTAGGTCTGTACCACCTGGATGACTTCCCTAATTTAAAGTCAACTGATTTGAGACCATAATTACATCTGTAAAATTTCTTCATGCCACATCTGGATTAATGTTTGAATAACAGTGAGAAGGGCTGTGTACACTATGCAGCAGAAATCTTGGACACTATCTTAGAATTTTACCTACCACAGTTATAAAATAAAACTGAAAATTAGGGAACAGTGATAAAAAACATGAAAACAAAAATTGAATAAAATAATAAAAAATGGAATCATCAAATGTTGGTGGAGCAGTTATTTGAAAACAAAGCTAAGTAACCAATGACAAGTTGTACTGAGAGGGGACAAAGCAAACATGGTCATTACTAGGAAAAAGAGAGAAAATACGGCCCCAGGGATTGAGACGGTTTGTTTAAACTGTAAGGAAGTAGTTTGCCTGTAACTGCTAAATCAATAAATTACGAAATAAAATGCATAGCATTCCGAGAAAATATCAATTCCACAAATACATAAACATGTACATAGATACATACATATCTAATTCTAGGAGAAACCCTCAACAATTTTTAAACATGACCAAAAAGTTTTGCATTGCTCAATATTTTGAAATCAAAGTATTTGAATTCAAGAAAACACTACTTGATGTTCACGAGTCAGGTGCAATTTCAGAGGCACAATATGATTTGTCGCAATAATAAATCAATGCAAAATAGTGAAGGTGATTTGAAAAAAAATTCTTACTTTCATATAAAAAATAGTAAACCCTAAAAGAAATTGATCACATTCTCAAAATAATATAAAGCACTGACCTCCTATGCTATTTTCCTTGTCATTTCACAATAAAGTGATATGCTTAAGTCTGTGTTTTTAAAGGTTTGTTTTTTATTTGCCATTTCAGTTTTATATAAAACACATCTCCTTATGCTGTCTGTAAATGTGTTGGAAGCAAAGTGGGGTAGCGGCAGCTATAATATAACTTCTGAAGATAACGGGATCTAACTAGCTTAATGAATTTGTGAAAACAAGGCTTCTACTTTCATCTAAATGGAGTAACATGACCTGATTTACATCAAGACTGAAATAATTTAAAGTCCAGAAAAAAATGTATGAAACATAGTAATCAAGACTTTAGATATCAACCAAAGAAGGACAATGCTATCTATTGTTTCTAAGAAAATTTTGCCTAACCCCAGGCCACAATGATTTTCTCCTATGCTTTATTCTAGAAATTTTGGAGTTTTAGGCTTTGTATTTAAGTCCTTGGTCCCAATTTGTTAAACTTTATTTTTATAGTGGTATGAGGAATATATCTAAGTTCATTTTTCAATAGAAAAATGGAATTGCTTCAGCACAAATTTTTGAAGTTTATCCTTTCTCTGTTGAATTGCCATTGCAATTTTGTTGAAAATCAATTAACCACATTATGTTGATTTATTTCTGGATTTTATAATCTGTTCCTTTGCAAATTGATGCATACTCTAAGAAAATATGAATTACAATAAAAATGAAGGAAATGTAGGAGGCATATTTCTATAGGCAGTCAAGGATAGAAGAAACAGCCAAATATAAGGAGTTAATCTTAGAAACAAATAGGGAGTAAAAAAAAAAAATGGCTTAAATAACATTTGGTTCCAAATTAGAATATGATACAGGAGTGAGTACAGAAAACTCAGTTGTGTCTATAAATTATTGGTATACTGATTTTAAAAGTTGGTTGGAAATGAGTGTGTATTTTCTAGTTATTTTTTCCCTTTGATATACATTATTCCAGATTTAAAATGCTTATATTTAATGCAGTCTAGATGTATACCTTGAAACCTATGCTGTTTATGACAAAAATAATTAGTTCTCCAGCCAGGGTTTCGTTAGTTTTTCTTTTCTTTTTAAGGCAGATCACAATAAATAAATCATGGGTATGTAATGGTGAAAGAAATCTAGTGTTGCTATAGTCCAAGATCCAAGTAGTGGAATCAAGACAGAAATATTAAAAAAAAGTGGAGGTAAGAAAGAGCCTCAAATACACAACTTTGATGATGAATAGTCTCCAGTGGATAAGTGATATTGCTCTGTCTAGGGCATTCTCGTTCTCTGCCAAGGTCAGATTGGAATGAGGACCTGAATTCCATGGGGGGCGATAGGAAAGTACAGATTTAGCCAGAGTTTCTGGAAAAACAACTTAGAATGGCTGGCAAGTAAAGACATCAAATAAATATTGAGGTGACATCTGAGAAAGGAGATACAACCATTATAATAAGAGGGATATTTTTATTTAAAGAGAACTTGTTGATTTGAAAGCATACATATTCTGAAAGAGATACTAGTTCCAGTTAGGAGGGAATAAAAATTCTTAATAGAGCAAAACTTTATTATAAACCTTTGTATATATACATGTATATTAACTATTGGACATAAACAGTTCTACTGAGGGAAAAAAAAAACAACTGTAGTCAAATCTAGCAGAGTAAGTATAAATTTTTTTTATGTTGGTATGGTTTTTGTGTTGTATTCAATATTTCTTTTAGAACACTATAAAACTCAGAATCACAGTTCAACAAATAACACATAAAAACAATTTAAACTAAAAAATGGACACTCAAAGTCTTCATGTTTGGATTTCCCACTTTCCTAATTAGAAGTAAACTAAAAACAATATTGATATTAAAACACTTTGTAATCATAAAACCCGATACCAGTACAGCACATTTAATTAATGATAGAAAGAAGTCAGGTAAATTGCTGAAAGTTTTATTTGGAGTAAATCATTTCTAATAAGCAAAGCATTAGTTTGCCTTTATTTATACATGCTTCTGTGACTCACTATACAATAAGATGCTTGCTATTTTAAAGAAGAGTCAATCTTTGATTTTTTTTTTCTCAAACATTTTAATTTCCTAGAAATACTTGCCTATTTAGAATGGTAGAATTAAAGAATAATAATATTAATAATACTTTACGAATATGGGAATTTGCATTTTAAAATTATTTTTCCCTCACAGCATGGTTCTTTATATCTTAAAAGAAGTACTAAAAAGTTTTAAGCCAACACTTCAGCTTTTTTAAGAAGTACTGAGAAATTACTGAATTTGAGAGAGAAAGCTGGTGTTGAAGGATTCAGGGGTGATGTCCAGTCTTTCTACTTACAGCTATCATCAGATAGGATAATATCATAACCAACAGATATCAGGCACATAATAAAAAATGGTAGTGACATAATGATGGGATCTCTTGGTCTGGCTCCTTTTTCTGTAATAAGTAGCACTTGAATTCATTTTCTTTATTTATATCTGAATAGATATTTTTTAGAGTCTTATAACATGAAATTATAAGTTTAGTCAGGACTACTTATTGTTCTCTCTCTTTTCAGCATAGAAAATGATTTCTTACAGTACATTAAATTAAACTCAGAATAATAGTTTAAAAATATTATGTGTCCCACATTCTCATCGTTAATATAGGGGAACACAGTTTAATATGGAAAAAAAAAAAAAAAGTCCCTTTGTTGTGGGAAGTTGTCGGGTTGGAGGAAGACAGGCATAAATTCTCCTAAAAGCAATATTAAGTGATCAGTGAGTGACACACAGTTTAGAAGTAAAAGGATAAAGACTGAGATCACACTGAAATGTAATCACTAAGAGATTCATGGGAGTCATCCTATTTGGTGAATAAAATAATTTTAAATTTATTTGCTTTCGATTACTTAATTTTGACTGCATGTAACATGTGTAATATCATATAAATACATAAGATACATAATTGAGACCTATATATAGAAACCACATTTGGTCTCATATCAGTCAATATCTTCTCTGTGTAATTTTATTACATTGCATAAAATGACATTTTATATAGATATGTGGAAGTAGAGAGAAAACTGACTTTATGGTAAACAGAACAACTTGGTAAATATCAGATGCAAAAATAAAGAAAGCATGTTCAAGAGTCAACGTCAAAAGTAATAAGGAGGAAGTGATGATTCGGTTAAGAGAACAATGGATAATTTAAATGCTTAACAATTATTTATTGACTCTTGTCTTAGGGGGCTGTGTCCTGCAGATTCCTAAATCACAACTGTGATCATAATTATTGAATATAATAATGCCATATAATAAACTAAATAAATTTTAGGTAAGCTCTTTATACCTTCTCCTTAATTCTCACAACTCTAAGATAGATATTTAGTCCAATATTTTTTTTTAAATATAAAAAATGACTTCATTTAAATAATGGCTCAGGTCGCCTAAAACAGTTAAGTATTGAAAACGTGATCCAAACCTATGTCTAGAAAAAGAACGTGAGTAGGGAGTTGAAACTCCAGCATGTGTGTGAAGAAGCAACACATATGCAAATTCTTTCAGTCTGCTTCTTCATCTATGAAATAACATGAGAGCAATAACCCTTAATCAAGAAAAATACTTAAGAAATAAATGAGAAAATATTATGGTAATCACTTGACCTACAGTTTCCATTCTCTTTTCCCGGATTCTATCTACAGCTATGATTCTCTTAATTGTTATTAATTCCCTTCTTCCTTCAATTCCTAACTTATCTACCTAGGTCTCCATACCTGTAAAATTCATTGAATCTCTGCATGTCTTATAATTCCCTATCAAAATATGCTTGCTCACATGGTCTCTAGTTAAAATGGATATTCTCTGCTATTGGCCTTTTTAGAAATGATGTAAAAATTATATTTTATAATAGTTTATACTGTCCAATTTTGATTTCCAGGTGCTTCAATTTCAGATGTGTTATTGAAGAGATAAATTTTATGAGAATAACTAATGACAGGTAGCAGGACGTTTAAGGATAAATATACTAGACAGAGTTTCTGAAATAATGTCATAAATGCATGGTAAATGAAATATCTTAAAACATAATCCCTGATCAAATGATGTCTTTTTTATTTTGGTACATGGATGAAACAGGAATACAGATTTAAAACAAAGTACACACACAAAGAGTTAGAGCTATGGTATACAAGGAAGAGAAGGCACACACTGTACTTCAAAAGACTTCATGGAAGAGTTGAGGCATTATGGAAAAATTCAATTGAAAATTTAATGGTGAACAATCCACCAGGAAAAGGTGTGAGATATAAAGGTTTCTGTCTCAGGATTTTGGTTGTTAATGTGATGAGAAAAATATTTTCATTTTGCTATGCCCACAAACAGACAAAAAATGAAAATGCATAAATCAAGAGCCCATCCCTTCTATTCAAATGCAAGCCTAGTATTAAATCTTAATTATGTTGCAATGTCAAGAATTTAGCATGCATTCTCTATTGAATCTCAGTTGTGCTGTTTGACCTGGAATTCCTGCTGGAATTTTCATGGGGATTAGAAATTGTATATGCTACTTCTACACACCTCTGTAGTCTGCGGAATTGCAAAACAGGTCAAACAAGATAATTAATTTCACTATTTTCACAGATGGAACACCAAGAAAACCTACTGGAAGTAAATCACACTTCGGTGACAGAATTTTTTCTTTTGGGATTCTCTGATATTCCTAATCTCCAAATGTTACTTTTTGGGATATTTTTTCTGGCTTATGTGATTATCTTGATGCGAAATGGCATCATTATTCTCCTAACCAGGGTTGACAAGGCTCTTCAGACATCCATGTATTTTTTTCTCAGTAATTTTTCCTTCTTGGAAATCTGTTACGTGTCTATCACTATTCCTAAAATGCTCATGAACCTTTGGACTCAGAATAGAAATATTTCTTTGTTTGAATGTGCTACACAAATGTGTTTTTTCCTTATACTTGGAGGGACAGAGTGTTTGCTCCTGGCAGTAATGGCCTACGATCGCTATGTGGCCATTTGTAACCCTCTGCACTATCCCCTAGTCATGAATCGCAGGGTCTGTATCCAGTTAGTGACTGGCTCCTGGACCACTGGAATCCCAGTTCAGATAGGGCAGACGTGTCAGATTTTCTCTCTGCCATTTTGTGGATCTAACCGAATCAACCACTTCTTCTGTGATAACCCCCCAATATTCAAGCTGGCCTGCAGGGACACTTTTTTGAATGAGATGTCGGTCTACATAAATGTTGTGTTGTTTATCACAGTTCCATTTCTGTTGATAGTTGGCTACGGCAAAATCATCTCCACCATCCTGAAGCTGCCATCAGCCACAAGTAGAGCCAGAGCCTTCTCCACCTGCTCATCTCATCTTATGGTTGTGGCTTTATTCGTTGGATCAGGAATCATTACGTATTTTCAACCCAAATCCAAACACTCTTCTGGAAGAGACAGATTTTACATGCTGAAATCACCTCTTTAAGGTTTCTTATAAAAAACAAATAATGAAAATATAAACTCCATAGAACAATACTGTAGTGGTTGGTGGATGCGGTAACAAATTTTTCAAATGTTTAAACCACTTAAAATTGTAAACCCAGACTTGAAACAAGAATTAGATGAGATTGGAAGTATATCAAGCAGCAATCTACTGCATCCTATGATGGTATTTGATTATATACATATATAAAAAAAAAAAAAATTTTTTTATACATATATATAATATACATAATCTATAACAAAAGGTTGGAAGTTCAAATCCACCAGCCACTCCCATGGAAACCCTATGGGGCAATTCTACTCTGTCCTGTGGGGTAGCTAGAAGCCTGAATCGATTCAATGGCCATGGGTTTGGTTTTGGTTTTATGCTTTATATTGTTAATTATAAATGATAATTGATTATGTGTGTATGTATGTGCACATATGTGTATATACTTATATATACATGCCCTGATCATGCAGTGGTTAAAGCTCTCTGCTGCTGCTAACCAATAAAAGTTGGCTTTTCAAACCCAGCAGCTGCTCCCTGGGAGAAAGATGTGGCAGTCTACTTCTTTAAAAATTTACAGCCTTGGAAATTATGGGACAGTTATGATTTGGACTTGACATCATTGCGCCTGATTTTGGTACATATGTGTGTGTATTTATATATACAGATAAGTATTTTTTGTATATAGTGTTAATATCCTCACATTATTTTATAGATTAAAAAAAAGAGGCTCAAGGTGTTTGCATAATTTTTCCTATTTCACATACATGCAAGGATTTTAACTCACCATTCATGTTCTATTTCTAGACCTGGGCTTGAGTTAATCCTTCATCACTAAAATTTTTCCTTGACTTGGATGATTATTTAATCCTTCAATGTCACTTTTTATATTTGAAAAATAAATATGAAACTTACTGATTTTTTTGTGTGAATTAAGACATTGCAAAGACTTTTTTTTTAAAGAGCACACTTGCTGTTGATTTAGCTTATCATATGACATTGTTATATTCTGTAATTATAATCATAATTATAATTAAGAAATTTCCTTAACGTCTTCCCTTACCTACAGCCTTAGGAACAAAGATACCATGGAAACAATTAGGAAATTAATTAATCATCACCAAACTGATTTCTCACTCAATATTATCTAAATAAGTATTCATTTACACCTTATTTCCACCACTCCTCCTCTATATTGTAGATGGAAGTTCCTCCTGTTTTGAGTGTGGTCTAAGTCAATTGTTGCTGTTGCAGTTGTTCCCTGCCATCTAGTCAGAGCCTGACTCGCGGTGAGCCCATGTGTTACAGAGTAGAACTGTGATCCACAGGGTTTTCTTGGAAGTAATCTTTATGGAGCAGACCACCAGGCCTTTCTTCTGCAGAGCCACTGGGCAGGTTCATTCTGCCAAATTTTCTGTTAGCAGCTGATTGCAAACCGTTTATGTCAATTTCTTTCTTAAATCAATTAAACATTGCACATTCTATGATTTTCGATCTTTTGCATGCTTTACAATCATGGCTGGGTTAGTTCAGAAATGATGCATTATGGTTCACTTTTTTGACACTGGTGGTATCAGCAAAATATATTTTAAAATCTCCCCATTGGACACTATCTCAGTAAGGATGGAGAAGTAGAGGTTTATGTTTAGGGACTCAAGTTTATATTATTGTTTGACTTTAAGTTGTGCTTAATAAAAGAACTACAAACATATAACTTCTTTTACTGTATCCTCACAGCAAGCTCTTTTGACTCAGGAATTATATAAACCACAATTTTCTCCTTCCCCTTAAAAAATGTATTTTATTTCAAGTAATAGAAAAGTTGAGATTTGCATTATGAAAATGTTTTCAGATTCTTAAGGAGGAAAATGTTGAAAATATTAGCTACTGTCTATATATGCATACTCATTTTTTGAATATCAATGTAATATAGTTTAATTAGATGTGTTGGAAATAATACTGAATGTCATGAAAAAGTTCAGTTTACTTCTCCAATTACTCCCATTACAGTGATATAAAAATCAAGATCAACATAATGTACTTTCTGATGACCTTTTCTCTCCACCAAACCTATTCCTCCCATCAGTCTTTTCCACGTGATTAAATGACTTCCATATTTATTCATTTGTTTAAATAAAGCTGTAATTATTATTCTATCACCTCTGATAACGTATCTGTCAGTATCTCCTAAATGTAGCCACTTTTTAAATTTTTTTTTCTCTGAGCCATCATTGTCATTAAGTTGGTTTCTCTAGCAATTATCGCCGAAGGAATCCACTTGTCTCATTTCTTAACCTCCTATGAGCCACAAATCCCAGATTACCTATAAACCCCAAAGCAAACCCACTGCCGTTGAGTCGATTCTGACTCATAGTGAGATTACTTATACAAATTAAAAAGGAAAAGGAAAAATAGTTTATTTCACCCCCCAACTTAGAAATCTCCAATAGGTATATACTACATTTAGAAGAAAAATCTAACTCTTTGCAAAATTTAGCACATGCCAAACTCTCTGGCTTCATCTTTTTTGCATTAAGATATATTGTGGGGGAGGGAGGAGGAGCAAGATAGCAAAGTGAGTGGATGTTCCTATTTACTCCCCCAGCAACTAACCCATTGAACAGTCAATAAAAACAAGCACAGACTGTGATCCCACAATTCTGGACAGCAGCTGAGGTGTTGGAGGGTTGGTGTAGCTCCAGAAGAAGGAGAGAGGAGAAGCAGGAACAGCACAGAACCCAGCAGAACCTACTCATTATCGTCGGCACCACTTACTTACTGCAGCCCTTTTTAGATGAGACAGGGCAACACACCAAACAGGAAATGCAGAAAGGGAGCTAGCCTGAAGAAACTGTAGCCCCAATTTTTAAGATGATACAAATTGGCCATGGAAGTTCATGGGTCATACAATTGGGAGGGGGTGAAGGGAAATAGTGATACTGATAATGATGTTGAATCTCTCTGAAGTCTGATAGGGACGGGCACTAGGAACAGGCAGAACTGCACAGACATCAGGGCAAAGGGAATAGCTCAGAATGACTGGAAAGATAAAGGGGAATGGTTGGCTCCCGGCCCATAGTGGGAAGCCATGGGGGAGCCTGTGCAGGGGTGGCCATGTAGGAAAGACATAGAAAACTCCTCAGCTTCACCACAGGAAAGTTGAGCCCCACCACTTACTTCAGCATCCGTGACCAGCTAAATGCCCCACTCCCACACATGAATATTGACTTCCAGAGATGGAGCATCCAGAACTCCTGAGAAAATACAGAAAAAAAAAAGATAAGAGTGTACTCTAGTGGTTCTCAGCAGAAGATACCAAGCCCACTGACTCTGGGTTGTTTCTGAGACATAGCAACGCTGTGGAGTGGAGTGGAGGTACCCTGTGGGGTTCCCAGGAGTGTGAGCTTTTGTGGAGGCAGGATGCCAAAACTTTCTCCTACAGAATGGCTGATGGGTTGAGTCATCAGTGTTTTGATTGTCAGCTGAACACTTGTCCGCTATGTCACCAGGGCACCCAATCAGAATATTTTAGTACAGTTATAGACAGAACATCTAAAAGGAAGATGATCTACAACACTGAGAACTTAAATAAAACAATTAGCCTACTGAACCTAACACACATATCGAACACTCCACCCAGCATCAGAACAATACACACTCTTCTCCAGGGCACATGGATCATTTTCCTGAATACACTATATGGCAGGGCACAAAACAAGTTTTAGCAAATTTAAAAACATTAAAATCATATGAAGCATCTTCTCTGACTGTAACAGTATGAAGTTAGAAATCAGCAACTGGAAGAATAAGGAAAAAAAATACAAGGGAACTAAATAACACACTACTAAAAATGATTGGTTCACAGAAGAAATCAAAGAGGAAATCACAAAATTTCTAGAATCAAATGAAAATCCAAACAATGTATCAAAACCTTTGAGACACAGCAAAAGCAGTACTCAGAGGGAATTTTATAGCAATAAAGGCCTACATTAAAAAAGAAGAAATATCCGAAATCATTCACTTGAACTGACAGGTTGAACAAATAGAAAAGGAAGGGCAAAAGAAGCCAAAATCTACCAGAAAAAAAGGAAATAATAAAGATCAGGACAGAAATAAAACTAAATAGAAAAACATCAGAAAGAAATAACAAAAGCAGAGTTGATTCTTTGAAAGGATGAATAAAAGAGAAAAAACACTTGCTAAATTGATTAAAAAAAAAAAAACAGGCAAAAAGCCAAATTAAAAAATGAAATTGGTGACATTATGACCTATACTACAGAGATAAAGAAGGCCATAACTGATTACTATGAAAAATCGTACTCCAATAAATTTGGAAACCTAAAAGAAATGTACAAATTCTTAGAAACACACTACCTACCCAACTAACACAAACAGAGGTAGAAAATTTCCAGAGACTCATTACAAAAGAAGAGATTGAAAATTTCATAAATAAACTGCCAATAAAAAAGTAGCCTAGGACCAGATGGCTACACTGGAGAATTCTTCCAAACTTTCAAAACTTTCAGAGAAAGATTAACACCAATACTACTCAATCTCTCCAAAAACATATAACAGAAAGGAACACTACTGAGTTCTTTCAAAAAAACCAGCGTATCTCTGATAACTTAACCAAAGACATCACAAAATAAATAAAATTATAGACCAATATTCCAAATAATTTTAAAAAATTCTGGTCAACAGACTTTAGCAACACATCAAATAAATCACACACCATGATCAAATCAGGTACATACGAGGCTAATAAGCATGATTCAAAATCAGAAAATCATTCATTGTAATCCACCAGGAAAATAAAACAAAGAGTCATATGATCACATCAATTGATGCAGAAAAGGCATTTGATAAAAATGCAAGAGTTTTTCAGATAAAAATTCTTAGTAAAAGAGGAATAGAAGGAAAATTTCTCAACATAGTTAAGAGATTATGTGAAAAATAAACAGCCAACATTACAATCAAGGGAGAAAGGATGAAAGCCTTCTCATGGAGAATGGGAACTAGAAAAGGTTCCCTATTATCACCTTTCTTATTCAGCATTGTACTTGATGACCTAGCCAGAGCAATAAGACATGAAAAATAAATAGTATCCAAATTGGAAGGGAAGAAGTAAAACCACCTCTGTTTGCAAATGATGTGATCCTATATGTAAAAGACCCTAGGGATTGATTCCACAAGAAAACTGCTGGAACTAAGAGAACTTAGCCACATTGCAGAGTACAAAATCAACACACAAAAATCAGTTGGGTTCCTCTACACTAACAACGACTACTCTGACAAAGAAATCAAGAAAACAATACCATGTGTAATAGCCCCACATAGATAAAATAACTAGTAATTAACCTAACCAGGGACAGAAAAGACTTACATAACAGAAATTATAAAACATTACTACAAGAAACTAAAAGAGACATAAAAAATGAATATACATCCTGTGTTCATGGATTGGAAAACTTAATATATTGAAAATATTGATTCTACCAAAAGCTATCTTCACATACAATGCAAACCCAATACAAATTTCAACCACATTCTTTACTGAAATGGAAAAATTAATGACCAACTTCATATGGAAATGAAAGAAACCCCAAATAGACAAAGCAAATTGAAGAAAGAAAAAATCAGGAGACCTCACACTTCCTGATATTAAAATGTACTATATAGCCACTGTAAACAAAACAGCCTAGTATTGGATAAATGATAGACACAGACCAGTGGAAGAGAAACGAAACTTCACAATTAAATCCAGCCATCTATGGATAACTGATTTTCAACAAGGGATCAAATACATTTAGTGGGGGCAAAAACAGTCTCTTTAATAAATGGTGCTAGCAAAACTGAATATCCACCTGCAGAAAAATGAAACAGGACCCATAACTCACAATACACACAAAAAACTAACTTAAAATGGATCAAAGACCTAAATGTTAAACCTAAAACCATGAAATTCCCTGAAGAAAAACATTGGGAGAAAATGATGGAATCTAATCTTTTGCAAAAATAGGATCACAAACATAACAACAAATGCACAAATAGAAGACAAAATAGATAAATTGAGGCCTCACAAAAGTTTAAAACATGCTCATCAAAGACTTTCTAAAAGAGTAAAAAGACAACCTACAGACAGGGAAAAAAATCTTCAGAATTGATGTATCTCATTAGCGTCTAAACTTGAAAGTCTACAGAAAACTGCAATTCAAAAACAAAAAGTTAAAAAACCCAATTATAAAATGGAAAAAGGACAGGAACAGAATCTTCAACAAAGAGGACATTCAAGTGGATGTGAAACACATGAAAGAGTGTTCAAAATCGTTGGCCATAGAACCAAAAACCAAACCAAACCCATTGTCGTACAATTGATTCCAAACCATAGCAACTTTACAGGACAGAGTAGAACTGCCCCATAGGGTTTCCAAGGAGAGGCTGGTGGGTTGGAACTACTGACGTTTTGGCTAGCAGCTGAGGTCTTAACCACCTCACCACCAGGGTTTCAGAACATTAACAACAGTGTAGAAGTCAATTACCAACCCTCTCCTGATCACAGCTCCCTCCTGTCCCAGCAATAACCACAAGTGTGGCTTTTATTACACTCATGCATTTACTTTTCTATCTATTTTCACTGTGTAACCGTGCCTGCCAAAAAATACAAATTAATATCTCCTCTTTGCAAACTTTATGTAAGTCAGGCGGTATGTATTCTATGTTTTAATTTCATCAATAAATATTTTATTTTTATAAATATTTCATATTGTAGCACATATGTACATTTCTTCAATTTTGTTTGTATTTGTGATTTTACAGTATAAATACTGAGTTTTTAAAAATACATTCTCCTATGGTGGACATTTGGGATGTTTTCATTCCGGGACATGCATGCTGTCGCACTGCACATAGGAACTCATTGGAGTGGGGTGTACTCCCCAAAATACTGGGCATTTGTTTAGCTCTCAAATAATTTTTCAAAGTGGATATACCAATTTATACTTGTAATAGCAATATTTGAAAGCTCCAGTGTGATGTTCCACTTCCTGCCCAGCACCCAGTATTCTCATCCTTTATGATTTTTACCCATTAGCTAGATGTAGAATATGTTACTGTAGTTTGAATCTGAATGTTTATGATTATTGAGGTAAGGCACATTTTAATATGTTTATGGATTTTCTCTGTTGTAAAGTGCTTTCAGGTGCTGTTTGATCAATTTTATTTTGAATTATTTGTCTTTAATCTTATTTATTAGACATTTTCTTTTATATTAGGCAAATAACCTCTTTGTCAGTTATATATCTTGAACCTATCTTCCCATTCATTGGCTTTACTTTTCACTCCCTGAATGTCTTTTGATAAGTAGCAACCTAAATTTTAATTTTGACAAACAAATCAATTTGAAGAAATAAACCAAAATGTTTATGAATGAACTGACTTAATACCAAATTGTAGATCGTTTCCAACATTTAAAACAAAGCACTTCATTTCAAGTTATGGTTCAGTGGGTTACAGCAAACCAATGTCCCTGCTTCAACCATTGGAAAAAAAATCTGGATACGTTTAAAAAAAAAAATCATTTTTTTCAGAGGCATCAAATAGCCTGAAAGAGGAAGGAAGAAAATATTAAAATAAATATTAATTAAGTAAGAGAAAGACAACCTATCTAGCAATCCGAACTTTATTTACATAATTGCAAACAATGCTACAACGTAAATTTATTGAATAATTTCATATGTGTGCATGTTTTATTGATTCGAAGACTATATAACCTGAAAATCCATTGCTGTCAAGTTGATGCGGACTGATGGAAACTCCTCGTGTTACAGAGTAGAACCACTCTATGGGGTGTTTTTCATGTACTGTTAAGAGAAGCAGGTCATCAGACCTTTCTTTAGCTGTGTTGCAGAGTGGGTTCAAACCGCCAACGTTTAGGTCAGTAGTGGAGCACAAATCATTTGTGCCACCAAAGACTAGATGCGACTGTAATATTAATCAGTGGTGCCCAATTCCTCTTCACAGGACTTGAACCATTTTTGCACTTTTCCAAGAAGTATGTAAAGCATGCATGTTTCCCCAAGAAAATGCCTATTTTTATAAACTAAATTATGTGCAGTTTAAATGTTACTCTTTTTTATGATGTTGAACATATTTTCATATGTTTAAGGGATGATTTTACTCCCTTTTTATGTGAAGTGTTATCTTATATGTTTGGTCCATTTTTTTATTTGTATTTTTCACTTCTCCTTGATACTTAAGAATATTTTATTTATAAGGGAAGTTAATATTTTATCTGAGATATAATTTAGAATTATTTTTCTCCATTTTATTAATTATATTTTTGGATTACTTTTGGTGCTTGTTTATTTTTAACGTGCATGTTGTTAGGTGCCGTTGAGTTGGTTCCAACTCATAGCGACCCTATGCACAACAGAAGGAAACACTGCCCGGTCCTGAGCCGTCCTTAAAATCTTTGTTATGTTTGAGCTCATTGTGGCAGCCACTGTGTCAATCCACCTCATTGAGGGTCTTCCTCTTTTCCACTGAGCCTGTACTCTGCCAAGCATGATGTCCTTCTCCAGGGACTGATCCCTCCTGACAACATGTCCCAAGTATGTAAGATGTAGTCTCGTCATCCTTGTTTCTAAGGAGCATTCTGGTTGTACTTCCTCCAAGACAGATTGGTTTGTTCTTTTGGCAGTCTGTGGTATGTTCAATATTCTTCCCCAACACCACAGTTCAAAGACGTCAATTCTTCTTCAGTCTTCTTTATTTATTGTTCAGCTTTGATATGCATATGATGCAACTGAAAATACCATGGCTTAGATCAGCTGCACCTTAGTCTTCAAGGTGACATCTTTGCTCTTCAATACTTTAGAGAGGTCTTTTGCAGCAGACTTACCAAATGCAATGTGTCTTTTGATTTCTTGACTGCTGCTTCCATGGCCGTTGATTGTAGATCTAAGTAAAATGAAATCCTTGACAACTTCAATCTTTTCTCCATTTATCATGATGTTGCTCATTGGTCCAGTTGTGAGGATTTTTGTTTTCTTTATGTTGAGTTGCAATCCATACTGAAGGCTGTAGTCTTTGATCTTCATTAGTAAGTGCTTCAAGTGCTTCAGCAAGCAAGATTGTGTCATCTGCATAATGCAGGTTGTTAATGAGTCTCTATCCAATCCTGATGCCCTATCCTTCATATAGTCCAGCTTTTCGTATTACTTGCGCAGCATACAGATTGAGTAGGCGTGGTGAAAGAATACAACCCTGGTGCACACCTTTCCTGATTTAAACCATTCAGTATCCCCTTGTTCTATCCAAACAACTGCCTCTTGATCTCTGTAAAGGTTTCTCATGAGCACAATTAAGTGTTCTGGAATTCCCATTCTTCACAATGTTATCCATAATTTGTTATGATCCACACAGTTGAATGCCTTTACGTAGTCAATAAAACACAGGTAAACATCCTTCTGGTATTCTCTGCTTTCAGCCAGGATCCATCTGACATCAGCAATGATATTCCTGGCTCCACGTCCTCTTCTGACACTGGCCTGAATTTCTGGCAGTTCCTGTGGATATACTGCTGGAGCCGTTTTTGAATGATCTTCAGCAAAATTTTGCTTGCTTGTGATATTAATGATACTGTTCTATAATTTCCACATTCGGTTGGATCACCTTTCTTGGGAATAGGCATAAATATGGATCTTTTCCAGTCAGTTGGCCAGGAAGCTGTCTTACATATTTCTTGGCTTAGAGAAGTGAGCACCTCCAGCCCTGCATCTGTTTGTTGAAACATCTCAATTGATATTCCATCAATTCCTGGAGCTTTGTTTTTCGCCAGTGCCTTCAGAGCAGCTTGGACTTCTTCCTTCAGTACTATCAGTTACTGATCACATGCTCCCTCTTGAAATGGTTGAACATCGAGTAGTTCTTTTTGGTATAATAACTCTGTGTATTCCTTCCATCTTCTTTTGATGCTCCCAGCGTTGTTTAGTATTTTCCCCATAGAATCCTTCACTATTGCAACTCAAGGCTTGATTTTTTTCTTCAGTTCTTTCAGCTTGAGAAACACTGAGCGTGTTCTTGCTTTTTGGTTTTCTGTCTCCAGCTCTTTGCACATGTTGTTATAATACTTTACTTTGTCTTCTCGAGATTCCCTTTGAAATCTTCTGTTCAGTTCTTTTACTTCATCAATTCTTCCCTTTGCTTTAGCTACTCGACTTTCAAGGGTAAGTTTCAGAGTCTCCTCTGACATCTATCATGGTCTTTTCTTTCTTTCCTGTCTTTTCAATGACCTCTTGCTTTCCTCATGTATGATGTCCTTGATGTCATTCCACAACTTGTCTGGTCTTCCATCACTAGCGCTCAATGTGTCAAATCTATTCTTCAGGTGGTCTCTAAATTCAGGTGGGATGTACTCAAGGTCATATTTTGGCTCTTATGGACTTGCTCTGATTTTCTTAAGTTTCAGCTTGAACTTGCATATGAGCAATTGATGGTCTATTGCACAGTCAGCTTCTGGCCTTGTTCTGACTGAGGATATTGAGCTTTTCCATCGTCTCTTTCCACAGGTGTAGTCAATTTGATTTCTGTGCGTTCCATCTGATGAGATCCATGTGTATAGTCACTGTTTATGTTGGTGAAAGAAGGTATTTGCAATGAAGAAGTCGTTGGTCTTGCAAAATTCTATCATTCGATCTCTGGCATTGTTTCTATCACCAAGGCCATATTTTCCAACTACTGATCCTTCTTCATTTTGAACTTTTGCATTCCAGTGGCCAGTAATTATCAATGCATCTTGATTGCATGTTTGCTCAATTTCAGACTGCAGCAGCTGATAAAAATCCTCTATTTCTTCATCTTTAGCATAGGTATTTAATTTTACATAGTTGATTTTTATCAGTTATTTGTGTCTTGCGTTAAAAATTTTTAGTCATAACTAGAAAAATCTTTATTACTCCAAAATTATATTTCAAAAATCTTTCTCTTAGAATTATTTTATTGTTTAATTTTCTAAAATATTTAAACTAGTGTGCCTCTTGGAGTCTTTCCTGCTGTAGCATAAAGTATGAACAAAAATTTATCTATTTTGCTAAAAGATTGCCCAAATATCCAAATAACATTTATTTTAAAAGTCCATATTTTACCTATTTCATTTGATGTCTTTATTCTACAGTCAGTTCTTGTTTGTATTTGAGTCTTCCTTTTATGGCATCAAAAGATACACAATATAATCCAGATGAGATTATGGGAGTTTAGAATTACCTTTTAGCTTAGTTACTTGGGATGTGCACCTACTGTAGATCAGGCCTGGCTGACATTTCACCCCATTGCTATGCTCTGCCACATCTGATTCCCGTGGGAGGCCTTGTTCACCACGCACCCTTCACTCACCTTCCATGTGTTCAAGGTCATAGTTCCAAATATCTTTCAAATAACTTCCCTAATCACTCTCTATTATTATAATATTATAGGGTTTCCTTCTCCTGGAGATGATAGATGAATGATAGATAGATAGATGATAGATAGAGAGAGAGATAGATGATAGATAGATAGGTATAGATATAGATAGATAGATAGATAGATAGATAGATAGATAGATAGATAGATAGATGATAGATAGATAGATAGATAGATAGATAGATAGATAGATAGATAGATAGATAGATAGATAGATAGATAGATAGATAGATGATAGGTAGAGATAGATACATAGATGTTAGATTAGATAAAGAAGGATGGATGGATGGATGGACGGATGGATGGGTGGGTGGGTGGATGATTGATGGTTGGATTGACAGATGGACGGAAGGACAGATAGATGGATAGACAGACAAATAGATACTTAATACAACCTTTAGTTTAGTAGTAGAAATATATGTAATCTACTACTAATCTCAAGGTTGATGGTAAATATAAATCCTTAGAAATTCCTATTTACTAAATAACAGGAAGTTATCTCTTATTTTCACAAGGGAAATTTTGCTTCAAGCCAATGTTCTTAAACTACTAAATGTTACACAGATTTAAAGTCTTGAAGTGGAAGTATTTTAGAACAATAGACAGACTATTGTCCTGAAATCTTGCCACTCATCTCAGCTGAAATTATATCAGAATATTTTCATCTCCTAAGTGAAGTTTAATAGGATTCACATCTTGAAAGTGGGTTGATAGAGGGAATGAAACTGGGGAAGAATGGTGGAATCCTGCAAAGAAAAAAAAAAATCCCCCTGTGGGAATTAATCTTGGGCTAAATAAAGAAAAAATGCACTAGATTTAATATATCCAACAACCACTTCTCAGTTTCTCCAGGTAATCTTGAAGAAATAAATCATATGTTATATGTTTTGTAGGTAAAATTATTTTTTGTTGTCAGAATATTTATTACAACTCTTACATGTAGGCCAGACCCTGAATGTGGATCAAGGCTCCCATTTCAGAGGAGAAAACAAGCAAAATAACTTGAGGAAAATGTGACAGGAGCTCAGTCTAATAGGAACAGAGGGCCCATATAAAGCAGTCATAATAGGTAACGGGAGAATTGTTTTTGTGTCAAGTTTGGATGGCCTCCAATGGTGTTGCTCAGTTAAGGGTAACTCAGTACCCTATTCAAGTCTAAGAAATAAGATTTTCTGCACACTCTATTCCATTGAGAGGCTGCAGAGGAAGAGTTTTCTGGGTAGAGTGAGAGCTCTATAGGAAAATAAATAAACTAAATCAGAGAGTACCAAAGGGATTTGTTTAGTTAGAAATTTAACTGTGTCAGGTGGAAGACACCCCAGGAGTGGAGATAACTATTTGGTATATAAAGAGCACTCCATGTCCTAAATGAACTGAGTGTTTTAAAGTTAGGTTGAGTACCATTGATGAGACAAGTTGTTTCAGCCAGAGTAATTTAAACACTTAAATATGTAAACCCTCTTCATTGAGGAAGAATCTAGATTATTACAAACAAACTAAAACACAAGCCCACGGAAGTCAAATAGATTCTGACCCACAGCAACCCTTCAGGACAGAGTAGAACTACCCCACCAGGTTTCCAAGGCTATACATCTTTAAGGAGGCTGACCACCACAGCTTTCTCCCACGGATGAGATGGTGGGTTCTAACTGAAGACCTTTTGGGCAGACAGCCAAGCACTTTAACCACTGTGCGACCAGGTCTCCTATTTTTGAAATTAAGAAAGGTAAATATGAAATGTTTTATATTAATGTTCAACTTCAGTTCACGGTATTACTAAAATTAATATTTAATGTAGAACAGCAAAGATGCTATTTTATTAAAGTAGCTCCTTTATATTTCTGACTCTGTTAGATACCTTAAACAATGAATTTACGTAGGGATATTAAATTACTTTGAAACACTGAAACTTTGAAAAACTGCTAGGTTTTTGTAAAAATACTAAACAATATTGTAGAGAAACTTCAATTTAAGCAAAGACTTTGTGGCAAATAAGCATTATATTTATGTATTTTAGTCCTGATGATATTTTAATAAGGTAATTAAAGTAAAACAATCCATGAAATAAATTTATAAACATTGAGGAATCCAAAAAACATTTGTTTGAAAGAAAATAATATTTTTATGTTAAAGAATTTATGAAACAAATTAAAGGGTTACATTAATATTGTTTTTCAAATTAATTTCAGGGTTTATGTTTCTAATTTACATCAAAAATACAAATAAACAGATTTAGGGTAGATTGGGGATGTTGAAAGTGATAAAGATCTATCTAAATCAGGATATTCTTAACCAAAGTCAAATATGTTGACTTCAAGTGGAATCAGACTCATAATGACCATATAGGTTAGGATAGAACTGCCTCATATGGTCTCCAAAGCTGTAAATCTTTATGGAAGCAGACTGCCACATCTTCCTCCCACAGAGTGGCTGGTGGATTTGAAACACCAGCCTTTTGGTTAGCAGCCAAGCATGAGACCACTGTGCCACCAGGAGTCTGTCAGAATTTTGTTACACATTCCTTAATTACTTGGATTTTTTCCAGTGAATGGATGCTTAGATTGGAAAAAAAAAATGATAAAACTGAGTTTTATTTTCCTTATAATAAAAAGAACTTAAAACATTTCAAAAATGAAGAGCAATATAGAAGGATTTGGGAGAACACACAGGGTAAATCTCTGCTCTTGCTATCCTGCCTTCTTGAGAAAAACATAGACAAATCTCACATATTTAATGTTATACATGGATAATTTCATCACCAAGGAGTGAAGTTTGTACAATTAGAAGTATTATTTCATTGAGCACTCAAAGTAATTTTATTCAACTAACAAAAATTGAACTGTTTTTATTAAATACTGGCATTCATGAAGTATAGGTATTATAGTGAACTGTATTCGTGGACTATAGGTATGCAGTCCACAAAGTAGAGATAATGATATAAACCTAAATATTAGCAGAGAATTAATGGAGAAATTGCAACTTGAGAGTTGAATGTTTTTTGGGTTTTGGTACAAGTTGATAATTGCTTTAAAGATCTCACTTCATTTCTGCAATAATCCTGTGATACAAAAGGAAAATAAATTAGAGGCATTACTCACGTTATATAGCATACTGAGTAACTTTCAGAAGAATAAATTAAAATTAGTGTTAATAATAATAATAAATGGATGCTAATAATAAAAAAAATTTAATAATAAGCAACTGTTGACAGCAATAATAATAATAGGTAACAAAAATAATGGCCTTTTATAAATGCCTGGACTTCTTCAAGGTTTTTAACTTATACTAAATGATTTAGTTCACATAACAACACTAAATGTTGGTATAGTTACTAATGATTTAACAGCTGAGCAAACTGTGAAGTGGGAAGATTAACTTGCGTAAAGTCATCAGCACTGAGTTTTTGTTTTTTAAGTCATCACACAGCTAAATGTTGCTGGAGCTATAATTCAGCTACAGTCCATCTGGGAAATACTATTCTCTAATGATGGGTATGGAGACCTGGTAGCTCCATGGTTAAACATCCGGCTACTAACCAAAAGGCCAGTGGTTCAAACTGCTGCCCCTTGGAATAGAGATGTGGTAGTCTACTACCCTAAAGATTTATGTACTGAAAACCCTATGGGGCAGTTCTACTCTGTTGTATAGGGTCCTTGTAACTCAAAATTGACTCTTTGGCAATGGGTTTGGTTTTTTTTTTTTTTTTTTTAACCATGGCACCATATTCTTCTTTTCTTAGTGGACAAGGTGCAAACGCATTAGGATAAAGAGATGAAAAGCAGGGTGAGACAAGAGGCACCTTGACTCTGGAAAAATTTAATGAGGCACTCACTGTCAGGATTGTGCAAGTACAAGGATGGCCCTGAATGCCTCCTTACATTTTGTACCTTAGGAGCTTCACTGACTAGTTCTTGTCCTGACTCTGATGAAAGGGGATGGTGGGAAAAACAATTGCCAACAAAGGAACTGAAAACCACTTTATCAAATATCTAATTAACTAGGCAATCTGTTAAATCCTAGGGCTACAGGCTTAAAGAACATACTGTCATAATCATAATTATAGAACCATAACTAAAAAGTAAACAGTTTAAATTGGTAGGTAGAGGATAGGTTTTACCAACATTATCTCATTTACTTCTCACAAAGAAGTAAAACTTAGAAAATATAAATAAATGCCTAATATCGCACAGATAATAAATCACAGGGATAGGAGTCAAATTCAAGTCCATTAAAAAAAAATGATACTGACTTGCAATCATAAAACCTGTGCCCAATTCGTCGGATTGTCTACACTTATTGAGTCTCAATAACTTTGTTTCTAAAGAAGAGTCAGTTCAGAAACAGTTAAGTGAAATGTTATTTTTTGAGTAACAGCAAAAATAATGACAGGGGCACACAGCACATTGGGTACAAATGATGTAACAGCCAATATCTTCCCTCCTCTTGACTCACACACATAATCGCAGGTAACAAATACCCTTCATACTTCCCTGCTTGTCCAGGGTGACTACATATATTGTTGTGTCTGAATCAATATACCCAGGCTAATTTTCCTGGAAAAAAAAAAAAAAAAAAAAAACCTCTTATCTACTTAATATCCTGATAAAAGATATTTGTCTTATTCCCCTATCCAAAATGAAATATTCTGTCAATTTTCTTTCTAAACTACCTAATATGAACTGTGTAATAGGTTTGTTTTTTTTTTTAATAGGAACCTATATGCTTAAAGTCGTCAAGAGATGAGAAAATGAAGCATTGAAACAGGCATTTGAACATGTATGTGAGAAGACAGTTTATGATATAGTGTTTGACAAGCTTGATGAGAAAATACATAGAGAAATAAAATAAGATTGTCAAGGTACGTAATTAATTTAAAGTGAGATTAGATGGCAAAACTGAGGGTCCATTTCCAGCAGTTGTCAGTTGCTCCAGTGCCTGTGCTGAGTCAGTGTAACTTGATCCATCACGGGCTGTGCTCCAAAAGTTTAAGGAAATGATCTTAAAAAAAATTTTTTTGAGGGGATTGTTAACTGTGATTTAACAGGAGGACATGGGGCATACATAATTAGTATCATTCTCAAAGTGCGAACAACTGCAATGATCATAAAATCCAGCTCAGACACCTCAATACAGTTTAGAGAACAGGCAAAGAGATACAGGAAGGTAAAGGAAATGCACATATAAATTTACCTTTTCCACATATGAATCATCAGGAAAAACCACCAGAAGAAAATCTAACTGAAATGATGGAATTTGCCCTCTTAGGCTTTGCTGACATGCCCCATCTCCAGTGGTTCCTCTTTGGATTGTTTTTAGTCATCTATATCATTACCCTGATGAGCAATGGCACCATATTTCTAATAACAAAAATGGATCCTACTCTCCAGAGTCCTGTGTATTTTTTCCTGGCAAATTTTTCCTTCTTGGAAATATGCTATGTATCAGCTACTCTCCCCAGAATGCTGATGAATCTAGGGACCCAGAGAAGAAGAATTTCTTTAGTTGCCTGTGCTACACAGATGTGCTTTGTTCTTCTGTTCGGAGGTACAGAGTCTTTGCTCCTGGCAGTAATGGCCTATGATCGCTATGTGGCCATTTGTAACCCTCTGCACTATCCTCTAGTCATGAACCACAGGGTCTGTATCCAGTTGGTGACTGGGTCCTGGACCACTGGAATCCCAGTTATGATAGGACATACGTATCAGATTTTCTCTCTGCCTTTTTGTAGATCTAAACAAATTAACCATTTCTTCCGTGACATTCCCCCAATACTCAAGCTAGCTTGTGGGGACACATTTGTAAATGAGATGTTGGTCTACATAGTTACTGTGTTATTTGTCATGGTTCCATTTCTGTTGATTCTTTGCTCCTATAGTGAAATCATCTCCATCATCCTGAAGTTGCCATCAGCCACAAGTCAAGCTAAAGCCTTCTTCACTTGCTCATCTCATCTTATGGTTGTGGTGTTATTCTTTGAATCATGTATTATTACATACTTAAGACCCAACACCAGACATTCAGATGGAACTGACAAAATGCTTTCTCTTTTCTACACTATCCTAACACCTTTGTTTAATCCCGTGATATATAGTCTAAGGAACAAGGATGACATAATAGTACTGAAAAAATTGCTGTGTAAATAATTCTCTTCATTAACGAATGAGTTAAATGTATAAGAATTGCTTTCTTACATATTTTTTGTCCAATTTCAATAGATGTATACCCTTATCTATACCTTGTCTTTCATACTGATGCAATTATTTTCAAACTAAAAATTACTTGTAATATTGTTAGACCTTTCTGCTCAAGTTATGTAAATAATATATGTGTCATCTGATAGAAAATCATTCCATTAGTAAATCTAAAACTTCATTGCATGATGTTTTTCCTCAATAAAAACTTTTGCAGGGATTGATTTAATCCAGTCGCTTGTAATATATAACTTATTATATCACTTATTGGAAAACATTCAATTCATTTCCATGAGTGTCCACACAGTTGTGACACAGATTTTAAAAGCCAGGTTGGTGATATGCATTAATCAAAATATACAGTGGTCCCTAGTGGCACTGGATGCAGGATCCCCATGAATACCAAAATCTGTTGGTGCTCAAGTCTCTTATATAAAGTGGCTAAATGTTTTCATATAACCCACACACCACCTTCTGTATACTTTAAACCACCTCTATCTTATAATGCCCTTGAGTATATCGCACCTGAATTTAGAGACCATCTCAAGAATAGATTTGACGCACTGAACACTAGTGACTGAAGACCAGACGAGTTGTGGAATGACATCAAGGACATCATCCATAAAGAAAGCAAGAGGTCACCAAAAAGACAGGAAAGAAAGAAAACACCAAGTTGGATGTCAGAGGAGACTCTGGAAATTGCTCTTGAGCGTCGAGCAGCTAAAGGAAAAGGAAGAATTGATGAGGTAAAAGAACTGAACGGAACATTTCAAAAGGCCTCTTGAGAAGATAAAGTAAAGTATTATAATGACATGTGCAAAGAGCTGGAGATAGAAAACCAAAAGGGAAGAACAAGCTCGGCGTTTCTCGAGCTGAAAGACCTGAAGAAAAAATTCAAGCCTCGAGTTGCAATAGTGAAGGATTCCATGGGGAAAATATTAAACGACGCTGGAAGCATCAAAAGAAGATGGAAGGAGTACACAGAGTCATCATACCAAAAAGAATTAGTTGATATTCAACCATTTCAAGAGGGAGCATATGATCAGGAACTGATAGTACTGAAGGAAGAAGTCCAAGCTGCTCTGAAGGCATTGGCGAAAAACAAGACTCCAGGAATTGATGGAATATCAATTGAGATGTTTCAACAAACAGATGCAGTGCTGGAGGTCTATGCCAAGAAATACGGAAGACAGTTTCCTAGCCAACTGACTGGAAGAGATCCATCTTTATGCCTATTCCCAAGAAAGGTGATCCAACTGAATGTGGAAATTATAGAACAATGTCATTAATATCACACACAAACAAAATTTTGTTGAAGATCATTCAAAAAAGGCTGCAAAAGTGTATCGACAGGGAACTGCCAGAAATTCAGGCTGGTTTCAGAAGAGGATGTGGAACCAGGGATATCATTGCTGATGTCAGGTGGATCCTGGCTGAAGGTAGAAAATACCAGAAGGATGTTTACTTGTGTTTTATTGACTATGCAAAGGCATTCGACTGTGTGGATTATAACAAACTATGGATAACACTGGGAAGAATGGAAATTCCAGAACACTTAATTGTGCTCATGAAGAACCTTTACATAGGCCAAGAGGCAGTTGTTCGGACAGAACAACGGGATACTGATCGGTTTAAAGTCAGGAAAGGTGTGCGTCAGGGCCGTATTCTTTCACCATACCTATTTAATGTGTATGCTGAACAAATAATACAAGAAGCTGGGCTATATGAAGAAGAACATGGCATCAAGATTGGAGGAAGACTCATTAACAACCTGCGTTATGCAGATGACACAACCTTGCTTGCTGAAAGTGAAGAGGACTTGAAGCACTTACAGATGAGGATCAAAGACCACAGCCTTCAGTATGGACTGCACATCAACATAAAGAAAACAAAAATCCTCACAACTGGACCAATGAGCAACATCATGATAAATGGAGAAAAGATCGAAGTTGTCAAGGATTTCATTTTACTTGGATCCACATTCAACAGCAATGGAAGCAGCAGTAGAGAAATCAAAAGACACATTGCATTGGGTAAGTCTGTTGCAAAGGACTTCTTCAAAGTGTTGAAGAGCAAAGATGTCACCCTGAAGACTAAGGTGTGCCTGACCCAAGCCGTGATATTTTCAATCACATCATATGCATGTGAAAGCTGGACAATGAATAAGGAAGACCGAAGAAGAGTTGACACCTTCGAACTGTGGTGTTGGCGAAGGATATTGAATATACCATGGACTGCCAAAAGAACAAACAAATCTGTCTTGGAGGAAGTGCAGCCAGAATGCTCCTTAGAGGCAAGGATGGCGAGGCCTTGTCTCACATACATTGGACATGTTGTCAGGAGGGATCAGTCCCTGTAGATGGACATCATGCTTGGCAGGGTACAGGATCAGAGGAAAAGAGGAAGGCCCTCAATGAGATGGATTGACACAGTGGCTGCAACAATGGGCTCCAGCATAACAATGATTGCAAGGATGGTGCAGGACTGGGCAGTGTTTCGTTCTGTTGTGCATAGGGTCGCTATGAGTCTGAACCGGCTCGATGGCACCTAACAACAACCTAAAACAATGTAAATACTGTGTAAATGGTTCTTACACAGTGTAGGTTAGGAGAAACGACAAGATTCAAGGCAAAAAAATGTGCCAACAAGTGCTAGAGAGACTGAAGATCCGTGAAATGGCAGGAGGCTACAGCAGGGTATGCCTGCACATCACATCATTCACATGGATTCAGTGACACAATAACAACAATAATACAATCTCTGTGATAAACCTGGAAAGGTCTCTGAAGAAGTAACATTTGAGCTGAGTCCTAAATAGTTAGAAGGAACTATGCAAAGAACATTCTAGGCAGATGAAAAAGCAAAGGAAGACCCTTTATATTCTCGGAACCCTGAAGAACTGATTGCCTAGGGAAAAATGTCTCTGCAGATAAGACTGGAAATAAAGGCAGGGGCCAAGTTATATAGCAGTTTTCAATTCCCTGGAAAGAAATGTGAATTATTCCAAATATAATGGTAATCCATGAAAATGCTTAAGATTTTCTTTAGAGAACACTTACAGTGCTTCAAATCCACCAACCATTCCTACTCTGTCCTACAGAGTAGTTATGAGCTTCACTCAGATCAAGAGCAAGGAGTTCATTGTTTATTTGTTTTTATAGAGAATACTTAAGAAATAATGAAGAATTCAAGCTCCTAGAACAATAGTGTAGAGGGTGATGGGTGCGGTAATGAATCTTTCATGTGTTTAAGTAACTTAAAATTACAAACCCAGCCTTGAAACAAGAATCATATGGAATGGGAAGCATATTAAGCAGCAATCTACTGCATTTTATGGTGGTATTTGATTTGATGTATAGATAGATGATAGGTAAATGATAGATGATAGATGATAGATAGATGATAGATAGATGATAGATAGATGATAGATAGATGATAGATAGATAGATGATAGATAGATAGATAGATGATAGATAGATAGATAGATAGATGATAGATAGATAGATGATTGATAGATGATAGATAGATAGATAGATGATTGATAGATAGATAGATAGATAGATAGATAGATGATTGATAGATAGATAGATAGATGATAGATAGATAGATAGATAGATGATAGATAGATAGATAGATAGATAGATAGATAGATAGATAGATAGATAGATAGATAGATAGATAGATAGATAGATAGATAGATAGATGATAGATAGATATTAAATTGTCCCTTGGTATCTGCAGGGGATTGGTTCTAGGATACACGTGGCTATAAAATGGCATAGTATTTGAATATAATGTATATGCATTCTCCTGTATACTTTAAATCATTGTAATACCTAATGCAATGTAAAAGCTATGTAAATAGTCGTTATACAGTAGTGTATTTTTTAGAGAATAACGACAAGATGCAAGGTGAACAGTGCTCAGACGAGTACAGAAGAGAGACTGAGAATCTGTGAAACGGTGGGAGGCTACATCAAGGTATGCTTACACATCATTATTTTAGCATGGATTCAGCATAGCACTCGGCTCCAGGCAAATTCAAGCTTTGCTCTTTAGAACTTCCTTTTTTTTCCTCCTCAAATATTTTCATTCCACAGTTGGTTGAATCTGTGAATGCGGAATGCACAGATGTGGAGGACCAGTTGTATATGCCCAGATACACACTCACATACACACACACACATATATATGAATAAATAATGTATGATATATGATATATAATATAGTACATAGTATACATACTTTATATTATTAATTATAAATGGTAATGATAAATGATATTTGATTATATATGCATGTATATGTACCTGTGTGTGTGTGTGTGTGTGTGTATGGTCTCTATAAGTCAGAATTGGCTTGAAGACTGTGGCTTTGGTATTCGAATATATACATTTACATGTATTTATATATAAAGTGTTAATGTTCTCACATTAGTTTATAGATAATAAAATGGAGACTCGAAGAGTCCTATTTCTTAACCTCTTATAAGCCATTAATCCCAGATTATCTATATGGATTTTAAAGAAAACTAGAGAAATAATTTATTTCACTTCTCTAGTTACAAATACTCAATAGTTTTGTAATGCATTAAGGGCAAAAACCTCTTTGCAAAATTGAGAAAATGTCCAACAATCAGGAGGGGTGGAGCAAGATGATGAAATGAGGGGATGTTCCCATTTACTCCCCCAGTAACTAACATACTGACCAATGAATAAAAACAAGCACATACTGAGAATTCAGAACTCAGGACAGCAGCTGATGTGTTGTAGAGTCAGGGTGAGTCCATAAGCAAGAGAGAAGATCAGGGCTGGCACAGAAGCTGGAAGAACATACCTATTACCATTGGGGGTACTTGCTCATTGCAGTCAGTTTGGGAAAGGACTGGGCAACACTCCAAACAGGGAACACAGAAAGGGAGCTAATCTTAGGAAGCTGTAGCTAGATTTATTAAGGCAGCACAACCTGGCCACTCAAATTGGGAGGCTGTGAAAGGAGACTGTGGCACTGCAAGAGGGAGCTGTTGAATCTCACCGAGGTCTGAGACAGATGGGCACTAGGACCAGGAGGAACTGAATGGGCAGCATGGCAAGGGAAATACTTTAGCCTGACAGGCAACACAGAGGGAAACAGTTGGTTCCCTGCCCACGGGGGGACACTGTGGGAGAGTCTGTACAGGGACACCCATGATGGAAACACATAGAGAGCCCTAAACTTTGCCACAGGGAAGTTGAGGCCCACTATTTACGTCAGTGTCTGCGACCAGCTAACCCTCCCTCTCCCATGTATGCGTAATGACTTCCAAAAACAATCATCCAGAACTGAATAAGCACTGAAAAAAACGTAAGGATGAGTACCTTCCAGTGGTTTTGAGGAGAAGACACCAAGTTCACTGCTGCTGGATTGAATCTAACTCACGGTGACACTGTGGGGCGGAGTGGAGCTGCCCTAAGTGGTTTTCAGTGCTGTGAGTCTTTGTGGAGGTAGAATTCTCCATGTTTCTCCCACAAAGTGGCTTGTGGATGGAGGTGCCAACCTTTCGATTGTCAGCCTAGCTACTGCACCACCAGGGCACCCAATCAGAAAACTTTATCACAAAAACCAGAATACCAAATTTAGCATAAAAAATAATAACAAAAGGCTCAAGTTAAACAGAAAATAGTAAAGCACACAAAAATCACAGTATAAGAAAAACCAATCCAAAGCGAAACATGAAGAAGAGGAAATTTCCCCTACGGAGGTCAGCCTAAGGCAAAGAATTAATAATTTTCAGACGATGGTGCTAAATATGTTCAAAGAAAGATAAAAGCATACAGAATACAAACTAGCAACGATCCGGAAACAAATGGAGGAACAAAGTAAGATTCAACGATGAAATCAAAACATTCAAAAAATAAAACAAAGAGAACCATTGGAACTGGAGAATAAAGCAACTGATTTAGAAAAAGCAAGAGAAACACTCAACAATAGAATTGAACAGACAGAAGCTGGAATAAAAGAGAAGACAAAATGACTGAACTTATCAAGTCTGAAGGGAAACAAAAGAAAAGCGAAAAAAAAAAAACCAAAAAGGAATATGGCATTCAATGAAGAAATCTAACATTAGAATTATTGGGGTCCCAGAACTCCACGAAAAAAATAGAAACATAGAAATGATTTTCCAAGATATAATCAGAGAGAGTTTCCCAAATCCAAACAGAGAATCAAGTCTGAAACTATAGGAAGCTACACAAATCCCAATCAGAAGAGACACAAAAAGATTAACTCCAGGCATAACCTAATCACACTCAGTTGTTTTGGGTACTAACCTACAGGTTGGTGGTTTGAGCCCACTGTCAACACAGCAGAAGAAAGGTCTGGCGATCTGCTTCTGTTAAGAGTACAAGCAAGAAAGCCCTATAGAGAAGTTCTGTTCTTTAACACACGGGGTGTCCATGATTTGGAATCTATTTGACATAAGTGTTTTTTTGTTTTATTTAGTCTTTGAACCAATAGAACTTGCACACATATGAAATTATCCCATTAATCTGTATTGCAACATTGTTTGTAATTGCAAAAGATTGTAAGCCAATTAAACTAGAATTGTTAAATGGTTTGTCTTTCTCCGACTTTATGAGTTTTCATTATAATATTCTCATAAGCCTTTTTTTCTTTCACATCTATAGGATGCCTCTTAAAATAATTTAAAAAAAATGTATCCAGGTTTTTCTAGTGGCTGAAGCAGAAATACTGGCTTTCTGTGAGCCGCTGAAACTTAATCAGAAATGGAAGTGTTTTCTTTGTTTTAAATGTTGGAAACTATATGAGATTTGGTTTTAAGTCTACTCGTTCATAAACATTTTAGTTTGTTTCTTCAAATTGATTCATATGCCTAAACTTAAATTTAGATAGCTATTTATTAAAGTACATTTAGGGAGTTAAAAGTAAAGCTAATGAATGTGAAAATAGTTTTAGGATATATAACTGACAAAGAGATTATGTCCCCAATATAAAAGAAAAGGTCAAATAGATAATAATAAAGACAAATAATTCAAAAGAAAATTGATCAATTGACACTTGCATGCCCTTTAAAAGAGAAAAATCCATAAACATATTAAAATACGTCCTACCTCAACATCAATAACCATTCAAATTGAAACTACAATGACATCCTATATCAAGCTAATGGGTAAAAATTGTAAAGGATGATAATAGTGAGTTCTGGTCATGAAGTGGAATATCACATTGGTACTTACAAACGTTGCTATTACAAGTATAAACTGATACATCTGCTCTGAAAAATTATTTGAGAGCTAAATAAATGCCTGATACTTTTAGGTAAAAACCCCATTCTAATGAGTTCTTATGTGCAAAGCAAAAGTACGCATGTCCCAAAATGGAAACATCCCAAATGTTCACCATAGTAGAAGGAATTTTTCAAAACTCTGAATATTTATACCTGAAATGATAGGAACAAAACTGAACAAACTGTAAGCATGTGCAATAATATGAATGATTTCTAAAATACAATGCTCATTGATGAAATTAAAATGCACAGAACACAAACCACACGACTTGTTTTACATAAAGTGCAGAGGGAATATTGATTTGTATTTTTTCATAGACATAGTTACATAGTGGAATATATGTAGAAAAATAAGTGCATGATTATAATAAATGTCAAACTCGGGATTGCTGTTGGGTTGGGGTTAGTGTGACCAGGACATGGTTGGTAATTGATGGGTGGTGATGTTCTATGAATCCATTTGCTTTAGAATTACATGAGTATTTTTTTTAAGATTTTTTTCAATTAATTTGCAATACACATTTTTTAAAATAATATTTTATTAAGTTTTTGATGAAAGTTTACATAGCAAGTTAGGTTCCAGTTTGACAATTTCCACACAAATTGTTAGTGACATTAGGTACATTTATTACAATAATATGTCAACGTTCCCTTTAATTATGTTGTTTATTCCATTTCCAGTACTCTAATTTCCCTGCCAACACATGTCTGCCAGTTTGTGATACTGTGTGGGGTTGTGTGTTGCTGTGATGCTGGAAGCTATGCCACCAACATTGAAATACCAGCAGGGTCATGCATGGTGGATGGGTTTCAGCTGAGCTTCCAGACTAAGACAGGCTAGGAAGAAGGACAGGGAAGTCTACTTCTGAAAATATTTAGCTAGTGAAAACCTTACTAATAACAGCAGGACATTGTTATAATGCCAGAAGACAAGCCCCACAGGTTGGAAGGCACTCAAAGTATGACTGCCTCCTCAAAGTAGAGTTGTCCTTAATGATGTGAATGGAGTCAAGCTTTTGGGACTTCCATTTGCAGATGTGGCACGAATAAAAATGAGAAGAAACAGCTGCAAGAATCCATTAATAATTGGAATGTGGAATGTACAAAGTATGAATCTAGGAAAATTAGAAGTCATCAAAAATGAAATGGGATGCATAAACATTGATATCTTCAGCATTAGTGAGCTGAAATGGACTGATATTGGCCATTTTGACTTGGAAAATTATATGGTCTACTATTCTGGGAATGACAAGTTGAAGAGGAATGGTGTTGCATTCGTCTTCAAAAAGAACATTTCAAGAGCTATCCTGAAGTACAATGCTGTCAGTGATAGGAAAATATCCATAGGCCTTCAAGGAAAACCAGTTAATACGACTTCTTATTCAAACTTATACACCAACCACTAAGGCCAGAGAAGAAGAAATTGAAGGTTTTTACCACCTTCTGCAGTCTGAAATTGATGGAACAAAGAAATTATAGAATTACTAATGGATTGATTTGCTATCTGCTAATACATATATTACTTATATAATTTGAGCAGAAAGTTTTGACAACATTAGAAGTGATTTTAAATTTGGAAATAATTTCACTGCATGGAAAGACAAGGTACCTTAGTAATTTCTTGCTTCTATAAAAGAAATACCCCAAGTGTATCGCTTAACAAAGAAAAATCTATTCTCATAGCCCAGGAGGCTAGAAGTCCAGATTCAGGGGGATAGCTCCAGGGGAAGCTTTCTTTCTCTGTTGGCTCTGGGGGAAGGTCCTTGTCATCAATCCTCCTCTGGTTTAGGAGTTTCTCAATGCAGGGACTCCAGGACCAAGGATGCACTCTCCTCCTTGTTCTTTATTCTTGGTGGTGGGAATTTCCCCAGTCACTTCTCTCTTTTATTCCAAAACAGACTGACTAAAGATACAACCTAATGTTGTAGATTGAGTCCTACCTCATTAACATAACTGCCTCTAATTCTTTATCTTTAACAACATAGACTTGAGATTTACAACCCTAAGGAAAATATCCACATCAAACCCTTTGCCTTCTAGAATATTCAGACTCATAGGACAAAACGGTGGACAATCACACAATTCTAGGAATCATGGCCTAGCCAAGTTAAAACACATTTTTGTGGGCATAATTCAATCCATAACACAAGGTATAGATAAATGTATATATAGCTATTGAAATTTGATTTAAAATATATAAGAAAACAATTCTTATACATTTAGCTCATTATTTAATGAAGTGAATTATTTACACAGCAATTTTCTGAGTGCAATTATGACATCCTTGTTCCTTAGGCTATATATCATGGGATTAAACATAGGAGTTAAGATAGTGTAGAAAAGAGATAGAACTTTGCCAGTTCCCTCTGAGTGTCTAGTGTTGGGCCTTAAGTATGTGATAATGGCTGATCCAAAGAATAATATCACAACCATAAGATGAGATGAGCAGGTGGAGAAGGCTTTGGCTTGGCCTGTGGCTGATGGCAACTTCAGGATGATGGAGATGAGTTTACTGTAGGAGCCAAGTATCAACAGAAATGGAACCATGCCAAATAGCACAGCAACCGTATAGGCCAACATCTCATTTACAAATGTGTCCCCACAAGCCAGCTTGAGTATTGGGAAAACATCACAGAAGAAGTGGTTGATTTGGTTAGATCCACAAAAAGACAGAGAGAAAATCTGATACGTGTACTCTATAAGAAATGGGATTCCAATGGTCCAGGACCCAGTCACCAACTGGATGCAGACTCTGTGGTTCATGACTAGAGGATAGTGCAGAGGGTTACAAATGGCCACATAGCGGTCATAGGCCATCACTGCCAGGAGCAAACACTCTGTGACTCCGAACATAAGGCAAAAGTACATCTGTGTAGCACATGCAACTAAAGAAATTCTTCTTCTCTGGGTCCCAAGATTCATCAGCATTCTGGGGAGAGTGGTTGATGTATAGCAGATTTCCAAGAAGGAAAAATTGGCCAAGAAAAAATACATAGGGCTCTGAAGAGTGGGATCCCTTTTTGTTATTAGAAATATGGTGCCATTGCTCAACAGGATAATGATATAGATGATTAAAAATAATCCAAAAAGAAACCACTGGACATGGGGCATGTTAGTAAAGCCCAAGAGAACAAAATCCATCAGCTCAGTTAGATTATCTTCTGGAGGTTTTTCTTGATGATTCATCTGCGGAAAAGGTAAATTTACATGAGCATTTCCTTCACCTTCCTGTATCTCTTTGTCTCTTCTCTAAATTGTATTGAGGTGTCCAGGTTGGAAATTATGATCACTGCAACTGTTGGTACTTTAAGAATGATACAGTTTATGTATATCCCACGTCTCCCTATTAAATCACAGTAAACAGTCCCCTCACATTTATTTTAAGATCTTTCACTATACTTTCGGAGAACAGCCCAGGATAGATCAAGCTATACCTGACTCAGCGCAAACACTGGAGCAATTGATGACGGCTGGAGATGGACCCTCAACTTTGCCATCTAATCTCACTTTAAATTAATTATACTCCTTGACTATCCAATTGTACCTGTCTGCATTTTCTCAGTTAATCTTCCCAACCACTATATTATAAACTGTCTTTTAACACACATTTTCAACTGCCTTTCATCGCTTCATTCTCCCATCATTTGATAATTTTAAGCATATAAGTTCCTATTATACAATTCATATTAGATAGTTTAGAAAGAAAATTGTGAGACTATTTCATTTTACATAGGGGAATAAGACAAATATCTTTTCGTAGGATATTAAGTGGATAAGACAGAGGATTTTATTCAGGGAAATTAGCCTCGGAACATTGATTCAGACATGAATGATAAACGTAGTCTCCCTGGAAAAACTGGGATAGCACGGAGGGTATTTGTTACCAGCAGGCATGTGTGCCGGACAGGAGGAGGAAAGATATTAGCTGTTATGTTATTCCCATTGTGCTGTGTGCACCTGCCTTTGTTTTTGTTGTTCCTCAAAACACAGCACTTCAGATAACTGTTTCTAAACTCCATTTTCTGTACTGTAAAGATATTGAGATTAACTCAGTGTGAATAATTTGACCAATTGCACATAGGTTTTGTGAGTACAAGTCAGTATATGTTTTTCTTTTTCAGCGTACTTGGGTTTGACTCCAGTCTCCATGATTTACAGGTGTACCTAGTTTTATTATACTTTGCTTTATTGCACCTTGCATATTTTGCATTTTTTTTTAATTGAAAGGTTCTGACAGCCCTGCATGGAACAACTCTATCTGCACCATTTTTCCAACAACATGTGTTCACTTTGTTTCTCTGTGTCACATTTGGGTAATTCTTACAATATTGCAAGGTTTTTCATTATTATTTTATCTGTTATGGTGATCTGTAATCAGTGATCTTTGATGTTACCATTGCAATTGTTTTGGGGTGCCACCGACTGCACTCATGCAAGACCGTGAACTTAATCCTGTGTTCTGTTTCAGCGACCTTGCATTCTCCCTTCCCTGTCCCTCTCCTGGAGCCTCACTATTCCGTGAAACACGACAATATTGAAATGAGACCAATTAATATCCCTACGATGGCCTCTAAGTGTTAAAGTGAAAGGAAGACTCTCATGTCTCTCACTTTAAATCAAAAGTTAGAAATGATTAAGCTTAGTGAGGAAGGTATGTCGAAAGCTGAGGTAGACCTAAAGCTAAGCCTCTAGCACCAGTTAGCTAAGTTCTGAATGCCAAGGAAAAGTTCTGGAAGGAAATTAAAACTGCTACTCCAGTGAACACATAAACGATAAGAAAATGAAACATCCTTATTGCCGATATGGAGGACGTTTTAGAGGTCTGGATGGAAGATCAAACCAGCCACAACATTCCCTTAAGCCAAAGCCTAATCCAGAGCAAGTCTCTAACCTAAATTCTCTGAAGCCTGAGAGAGTGAGGAAGCTGCAGAAGAGAAGTTCGAATCCAGCAGAGATTGGTTCATGAGGTTTAAGGAGAGAAGCCAGCTCCACAACATGAAAACACCAGGTGGAGCAGCAGGTGCCGGCGTAGAAGCTGCAGCTAGTTACCCGGAAGGCCTGCCTGAGGTCATCGGGAAGGAAGCCGCGGCATCTCCTACATGTGCCTCTGTTCTCTGTTTGATGTGAATTATTTAAAGTTTCTAAGGTTTGCTTCTTTGTGAGAATTAAATGAGATAATATTGGTAAAATTTATCACCTGTCTACCAATTTTAAACTGTTCCCTTCCTTGGCTCTATCATTACAGTTACGATAATATGTTCTTTAAGCATGTAGTTTAACAAATTGCCTAGTAAAATAGGTTGATAAAGCGCTTTAAAGTTCATTTTTGGGCGATTAGTTTTCCCACCGTTCCCTTTCATCAGGGCCAGAACAAAGACTAGTCAGTTAGGCTCCTAAGGGCAAAATATAAGGAGGAATTCAGGGCCATCCTCGTACTTGCACAATCCCAAGAGTGGGTGCCTCCTTAAATTTTGCATCCCTTGCATCTCTTGCCTCACCTTCCTTTTCATCTCTCCATTCTAATGGCTTTGCACCTTGTCCACTAAGCGGAGGAGAAGTATGGTGTCATGATTTAAAAAAAAAAAAAAAAAAATTCTTTTCAGGGGAGTTGATTCCAACCATGAGGGACCCTATAAGACAGAGGAGAACTGTCACAAAGTGTTTCCAAGGCTGTGAATCTTTACAGAAGCAGACCACCACCTCTTTCTCCCTTGGAGTAGCTGGTGGGTTTAAACCCTGAACTTTTGGGTGGCAGACAAGCACTTAACCACTGCACCACCAGGGATTGGGGCCATGGTTAAAGAACAGTATTCCCTTGATGGATAGGAATTTTGAATTAGAGCTCCAACATCATCTACCTGTGTGATGACTTCATGTAAATTAATTAATCTTCCTGGGTCACAATTTTAAGAAAAAAAAATTTTTTTTTAAATGGTTAACAACTATACCAACATTTAGTGTTGTTACGTGAATTAAATCATTTAATATAAGTAAAGCATCTTGAAGAAGTCCTGGCATTTATCGAAGACTATTATCATTATTGTCTATAATTATTATGATTAACAGTTGCTCATTATTATTATCATCTGTTAACTATTAGTAGTATTAAAAACAATTTTAATTTTTTCTGATTTTACTCAGTATTCTATACAACATGAATAATACTCTTGAATTTTCTTTTGTATTACATGATTATTGAGGGAACAAAGAAATTTTAAAAGCAGTTACCAAATTGTTACAAAACTCCACAAAAAAAAAAAAAAAAAATTTGACCTCTCAAGTTGCAATTTCTCCATGAATTCTCTGCTAACGTTTGGGTTTATATCATTATCTCTACTTTGTGTACTGTAACACCTATAGGACCCATTACTGCTCAGCACGTAGAATTGTAATTAGGGTAATACTCCTTGTATGCATTTTCTTCATACTGATACACAATGATATGAGAGGTAAAGGCTGTGACTATTTTTCTACTTGAAATCATTACAGATCCTAGAAAATGGGTGTTCACACAACAAGGTACTCAGGATTTGATTCTAAACTGAAGTAAAGGAATAGACACTGTTAAAATGAAAGCATCACTCTTAAAAGGAAGAGAAGAATTAAGACTCACAAAAGGACAAAAACGCCAAATCTTTATATAGTGTTCTCTGAATGACAGCATTTAATAAATAAATAAATGAATGAATAAATAATTTAATTCTTGTTAATTGAATACAATGACTCTGAGTGCTAAATGAAACAGCATTTCTAATTATACCAACAACTTTTTGGTGATGAAATTATCCACGTATAACATCAAATATTTAAGATTTATCTGTTTTTTCCAGAGAACAGGGTACAAACAGCAGAGATTTACTCTGCGTGTTCTCCCAAAACTATATTACTCTTCTTTCTTGAAAATGTTTAAGTTCTTTTTACTTAAGGGAAATAAAACTTAATGCTATCATATTTATTTTTAATCTAAGCATCCTTTCCCTGGAAGAAATCCAAGTAACTAAGGAATGCATAACGATATTCTGACGGAGCCTTGGTGACACAGTGGTTAAGCGTTTGGCTGCTAATCAAAAGGTCGGTGGTTCAAATTCACCAGTCACTCTGTGGCAGGAAGATGTGACAGTCTGCTTCTGTAAAGATTTATAGCTTTGGAAACATCTTGAGGCAGTTCTACACTATCCTATAGGGTCATTTTGAGTTGGAATCCACTCGAAGGCAACGGGTTTGGCTTTGGTTAACAACATTCTGATTCAGTTAGATATTACTAATCCAACCCATTGCCTTTGAGTTGATTCTGATTCATAGCGACCTTATAGGAAAAAGCAGAACTGCCCCACAGAGTTTCCAAGGAGCGCCTAGTGGATTTGAACTGCTGACCGTTTGGTTAATAGCTGAACTCTTAACCACTGTACCACCAGAGTTTACAGTTACATATTAGTCCCTGTCAATGTCCCCAATATACCTAAATCTCAGCTACGTTTGTATTCTTTATATACATTAGAAACAAACCCTGAAATTATTTTGAAAAACAATATGAACATAAATCTTTATTGTTTTATGAATTCTTTAAATTAAAATGTATTATTTTCTTTAAAACAAATCTTCCTTGGAATTTGCAATGATTGTAAATTTATTCCATGGATTGTTTTACTTTAAATACCTTGTTAAAATGTCATCAGGACTAAAATACATAAATATAATGTTTATTTGCTAAAAAGTCTTTGCTAGAATTGCAGATTTCCTATAATAATATTTAGTATTCTTACAAAAATATAGAAATTTTTCAAATTTCCAGTGTTTCAAAGTAATTAAACATTACTATTTAAAAGTTTTTTTTTAAAATCATTGTTTAAGGTAAATTGTATTTAATAGAGTCAGAAATATAAAGAAGCTGCATTAATAAAACATCACATTGGATATTCTATATTAAATATTAATTTTAACATCATGAACTAAAGTTGAATATTAATATGAAAAAATTCGTATTTACCTTTCTTGTTGGGGATTCTAGGAGCCCTGAAGGTATAGTTGCTAAAGTTCTCGACTGCTAACCAAAAATTGGCAATTTGAACCGACCAGGCAATCCATGGGAAAAAGATGTGGTAGTCTGCTTCCATAAACATTCACAACATTGAAAACCCTACAGGGCAGTCCTACTCTGCCCTGTAGGGTCACAATGAGTTGGAATTAACTCAGTATTAGTGGGTTTGGGTTTTGGCTTAATTGGGATAATCTCGTTTTTTCCTCACTGAACAGGGTATGTATATTTAAGTATTTAAATTATTTTAGCTGAAATAATTTGTTTCATCAAAGGTATTCAACCAACCTTTAAAACAGCCTGTTCATTTCAAACATGGAGTGCTCTTTAAATACAAAATAGTTATCTCTGCCCCCTAGAATCTCTTCTACCTGACAGAACTAAATTGCTAATTAAACAAATCTCTTTGGGATTTTGTGATTTGGTTTATTTATATATTTTCCCAGAGAGCTCTCACTATACCCAGAAGACTCTTCCTCTGCAACCTCTCAATGGAATAGAGTGTGAAGAAAGTTTTATTTCTTAGATTCGGAAGGGGTCCTGGATTGCCCTTCACTGAGCAATACCATTGGCGGCCATCCAAAATTAACACAAACCAATTCTCCCCTTATCTATTATGACTGCTTCATATCGACCCTCTTTTCCTACCAGGCTGAACTCCTGTCACATTTTTCTCAAGTTATTTCGCTTATTTTCTCCTCTGAAATGAGTGCTTTAATCCACATTCAGGGGCTGGCTTATGAGAGAGTTGTAATAAATATTCTGACAACAACAACAAAATTCTTTTTTGACCTGCAAAACATGTATAATTTATTTCTCCAAGACTACCCAAGCCAACTGATAACTAGCTATTGGATATATATATATATATATTTCTTTTTTTTTTTTGTCCCAAGATTAATCCCCACAGGGGGACTTTTTATTTTCCTTGCATTCCACTACCATTCCCCAATTTCATTCCCTCTCTGAACCCATTTTTTTAAATAATTTTTATTGTGCTTTAAGTGAAAGTTTACAAATCAAGTCAGTCTCTCACACAAAAACCCCTATACACCTTGCTACACACTCCCGATTACTCTCCCCCTAATGAGACAGCCTGCTCTCTCCCCCCACTCTCTCTTTTCCTGTCCTTTTCGTCAGTTTCTAACCCCCTCCACCCTCTCATCTCTGCTCCAGGCAGGAGATGCCAACATATTCTCAAGTGTCCACCTGATCCAAGAAGCTCACTCCTCACCAGCATCCCTCTCCAACCCATTGTCCAGTCCAATCCATGTCTGAAGAGTTGGCTTCTGGAATGGTTCCTGTCCTGGGCCAACAGAAGGTCTGGGGGCCATGTCCACCAGGGTCCTTCCAGTCTCAGTCAGACCATTAAGTCTGGTCTTATGAGAATTTAGAGTCTGCATCCCACTGCTCTCCTGCTTCCTCAGGGGTTCTCTGTTGTGTTCCCTGTCAGGGCAGTCATCGGTTGTAGCCGGGCACCATCTAGTTCTTCTGGTCTCAGGATGATGTAGTCGCTGGTTCATGTGGCCCTTTCTGTCTCTTGGGCTCGTAATCACCTTGTGTCCTTGGTGTTCTTCATTCTCCTTTGATCCAGGTGGGTTGAGACCAATTGATGCAACTTAGATGGCTGCTTGTAATATTTAAGACCCCAGATGCCACTCTTCAAAGCGGGATACAGAATGTTTTCTTAAAAGATTTTATTATGCCAATTGAGTTAGATGTCCCCTGAAACCATGGTCCCCAGACCCATGCCCCTGCTACACTGGCCTTCGAAGCATTCAATTTATTCAGAAAACTTCTTTGCTTTTGGTTTAGTCCAATTGTGCTGACCTCCCCTGTATTGTGTGTTGTCTTTCCCTTCACCTAAAGTAGTTCTTATCTACTATCTAATTAGTGCATACCCCTCTCCCATCCTCTCTCCTCCCCTCTCTGGTAACCACAAGAGAATATTTTCTTTTCTGTTTAAACTATTTCTTGCGTTCTTGTAATACTGGTCTTATACAATATTTGTCCTTTTGCAACTGACTAATTTCACTCAGCAAAGTGCCTTCTAGATTCCTCCATATTATGAAATGTTTCACAGATTCATCACTGTTCTTCATCGATGCCTAGTATTCCATTGTGTGAATATACCATAATTTATCCATTCTTCTGTTGATGGGCACCTTGATTGCTTCCACCTTTTTGCTATTGTAAGCAGTGCTGCAATAAACATGTGTGTGCTTATATCTGTTCGTGTAAAGGCTCTTATTTCTCTAGGATATATTCCAAGGAGTGGGACTGCTGGATCCTATGGTAGTTCTATTTCTAACTTTTTAAGGAAGCACCAAATCAATTTCCAAAGTGGTTGTACCATTTGACATTCCCACCAGCAATGTAGAAGTATTCCAATCTCTCCACAGCCTCTCCAACATTTATTATTTTGTGTATTTTGAATTAATGCCAGCCTTGTTGGAGTGAGATGAAATCTCATTGTAGCTTTGATCTGCATTTCTCTAATGGCCAATGATCATGAACATTTCCTCATATATGTTAGCTACCTGAATGTCTTCTTTAATGAAGTGTCTATTCATATCTTTACCCATTTTTTAATTGGGTTATTTGTCTTTTTGCAGTTGAGTGTTTGCAATATCATGTAGATTTTAGAGATCAGGCACTGATCAGAAATGTCATAGCTGAAAACTTTTTCTCAGTCTGTAGGTAGTCTTTTTTATGTAGTCTTTTTACTCTTTTGATGAAGTCTTTGGATGAGCCTAAGTGTTTGATTTTAGGAGCTCCCAGTTATCTAGTTTTTCTTCTACGTTCTTTATAATGTTTTGTATACTCTTTATGCCATGTATTAGGGCTCATAACATTGTCCCTATTTTTTCTTCCATGATCTTTATCATTTTAGATTTTATATTTAGGTCTTTGATCCATTTTGAGTTAGTTGTTGTACATGGAGTTAGATATGGGTCTTGTTTCATTTTTTTGCAGATGGATATCCAGTTATTCTACCACCATTTTTTAAAAAGACTGTCTTTTCCCCAGTTCACTGTTTTGGGGACTTTGTCAAATATCAACTGCTCATATATGGATGGATTTATGTCTGGATTCTCAATTCTGTTCCATTGGTCCATGTATCTGTTGTTGTACCAGTACCAGGCTGTTTTCACTACTGTGGCAGTATAATAGGTTCTTAAATCAGGTAAAGTAAGGCCTCCCACTTTGTTCTTCTTTTTCAGTAATGCCTTATTTATCCGGGGCCTCTTGCCCTTCCATATGAAATTGGTGATTTGTTTCTCCATCTCATTAAAGAATGTCCTTGGGATTTGGATTGGAATTGCATTAAATGTATAGATCACTTTTGGTAGAATAAACATTTTTATAATGTTAAGTCTTCCTATCCACGAGCAAAGTATGTTCTTCCACTTATGTAAGTCTCTTTTGGTTTCTTGCAGAAGGGTACTGTAGTTTTCTTTGTATAAGTCCTTTATATCTCTGGTAAGATTTATTCCTAAGTATTTTATCTTCTTGGGGGCTACTGTAAATTGCATTGGTTTGATGATTTGCTCTTCGATGTTCTTTTTGTTGGTGTAGAGGAATCCAACTGATTTTTGTATGTTTATGTTGTATCCCGATACTCTGCTGAACTCTTCTACTAGTTTCAGTAGTTTTCTGGAGGATTCCTTAAGGTTTTCTGGGTATAAGATCATGTCATCTTCAAATAGAGATACTTTGAATTCTTCCTTGCCAATCTGGATACACTTTATTTTTTATCTAGCCTAATTGCTCTGGCTAGGACTTCCAGAACAATGTTGAATAAGAGTGGTGATAAAGGGCATCCTTGTCTGTTTCCTGATCTAAAGGGGAATGCTTTCAGGCTTTCTCCATTTAGGATGATGTTGGCTGTTGGCTTTGTATAAACGCCCTTTATTATGTTGAGAAATTTTCCTTCTATTCCTATTTTGCTGAGAGTTTTTATCATGAATGAGTGTTGAACTTTGTCAAATGCGTTTTCTGCATCAATTGATAAAATCATGTGATTCTTGGCTTTTGTTTTATTTATGTGGTAGAGTACATTAATTGTTTTTCTAATGTTGAACCATTCCTACAAACCTGGTATAAATACATTTGGTCATGGTGAATTATTATTTCTTTTTGATATGTTGTTGAATTCTATTGGCTAGAATTTTGTTGAGGATTTTTGCATCTACATTCATGAGGGATATAGGCCTATAATTTTCTTTTCTTGTGGCGTCTTTACCTGGTTTTGGTATCAGGGAGATGGTGGCTTCATAGAATGAGTTTGGTAGTATTCCCTCCTTTTCTATGCTCTGAAATACCTTTGGTAGTAGTGGTGTTAACTCTTCTCTGAAAGTTTGGTAGAACTCTGTAGTGAAGCAGTCCAGACCAGGGCTTTTTTTTTGTTGGGAGTTTTTTGATTGCCTTTTCAATCTCTTCTTTTGTTATGGGTCTATTTAGTTGTTCTACTGCTGTTTGTATTAGTTTAGGTAGGTAGTGTGTTTCTAGGAATTCATCCAGTTCTAGGTTTTCAAATTTGTTTGAATATAGTTTTTCACAGTAATCTGATATGATTCTTTTAATTTCAGTTGGGTCTGTTGTAACATCGCCCATCTCATATCTTATTCGGATTATTTGCTTCCTCTCCTGTTTTTCTTTTGTCAGTTTGGCCAATGGTTTATCAATTTTGTTGAGTTTTTCAAAAAACAAGCTTTTGGTCTTGTTAATTTTTTCAATTGTTTTTCTGTTTTCTATTTCATTTAGTTAAGCTCTAATTTTTATTATTTGTTTTCTTCTGGTGCCTGTGTGTTTCTTTTGTTTCTGTTTATTTGTTCAAGTTGTAGGGATAGTTCTTTTATTTTTGGCCCTTTCTTTTTTTTGGATGTGTGCATTTATTGATATAAATTGGCCTCTGAGCACCAGTTTTGCTGTGTCCCAAAGGTTCTGAAAGGAAGTGTTTTCATTCTTATTGGGTTCTATGAATTTCTTTATAACATCCTTAACGTCTTCTATACTGCAGTCTTTTTTGAGAAGGGTATCGTTCAGTTTCCAAGTGTTTGACTTCTTTTCCTGTTATTGATTTCCAGTTTTATGGCCTTATGGTCAGCGAAGATGCTTTGTAATATTTCAACGTTTTGGATTCTGCTAAGTCTTGCTTTATGACCTAATATGTGGTCTATTCTAGAGAATGTTCCATGTGCACTAGAAAAGAAGTATAGTTGGTTGCTGTTGGGTGGAGTGTTCTGTATGTCTACAAGGTCAAGTTGGTTGTTTATGGCATTTAGATCTTCCGTGTCTTTATTGAGCTTCTTTCTGGATGTCCTGTCCTTCACCGAAAGTGGTGTGTTGAAGTCTCCTACTATTATTGCGGAGCTGTCTATCTCACTTTTAAATACTGATAGAGTTTGTTTCATGTATCTTGCAGCCCTGTCATTAGGTGCATAAATATTTAATATGGTTGTATCTTCTTGGTGTACTGTCCCTTTAATCATTATATAGTGTCCTTCCTTATCCTTTCTGATGGATTTAACTTTAAAGTCTATTTTGTCAGAAATTAATATTGCCACTCTTGCTTTTTTTGATTATTTTTTGTTTGATATATTTTTTTCCATCCTTTGAGTTTTAGTTTGTTTGTGTCTCTAAGTCTAAGGTGCGTCTCTTGTAGGCAGCATATAGACGGATCTTGTTTTTTAATCTATTCTGCCACTCTCTGTCTCTTTCTTGGTGCATTTAGTACATTTACATTCAGTGTAATTATGGACAGGTATGAATTCAGTGCTATCATTTTGATGTCTTTTTTTGTGTGTTGACAGTTTCTTTTTCCCACTTGATTTTATGTGCTGAGTAGATTTTCTTTACATATTGTCCTTTCCTCATATTTGTTGTTGTTGATTTTGTTTCTGCTGAGTCTGTATTTTTCCCTTGTATTTTATTTCAATGAGTAGGATAGTTTGTCTCCTTTGTGGTTACCTTATGATTTACCCCTATTTTTCTAAATTTAAAACTTTTCTAAATTTAAAACTAACTTTTATTTCTTTGTATCGCCGTGTCTTCCTGTTTATATGGAAGATGTATGATTACATTTCTTAGTCCCTCTTTATTATTTTAATGTTGCCTTCTTTTATGTAACATCGCTGTTAACCTGTGTTGGGCTTTTTTTTTTTTTTTTAATCTTGCTTTGTTTTTTTTGGATTTCTCTGTCTGGATTGACTTCTGGCTGCTCTGCCCAGTGTTCTAGTCTTGGGTCGATACCTGATATTATTGATTTTCTAACGAAAGAACTCCCTTTAGTGTTTGTAGTTTTGGTTTGGTTTTTACAAATTCCCTCATCTTGTGTTTATCTGGAAATGTCTTAATTTCACTTTCATGTTTAAGAGACAATTTTGATGGCTATATGATTCTTGGCAGGCCATTTTTTTCCTTCAATTTTTAAAATATGTCATCCCATTGCCTTCTTGCCTGCATGGATTCTGTCGAGTAGTCCAAGCTTATTCTTATTGGCTCTGCTTTGTAGGTGACTTTTCTTTTAACCCTCGCTGCTCTTATAATTGTCTCTTTATCTTTGGTTATGGCAAGCTTGATTATAACATGTCTTGGTGACTTTCTTTTAAGGTCTACCTTATGTGGAGTTCGATGAGCATCTTGGATAGATATCTTCTCATCTTTCACAATATCAGGGAAGTTTTCTGCCAACAAATCCTCAACAATTTTCTCTGTATTTTCTGTTATCCCTCCCTGTTCTGGTACTCCAATCACTCTTAGGTTCTTTCTTTTGATAGATTCCCACATGATTCTTAAGGTTTCTTCATTTTTTTTAATTCTTTTATCTGATTTGTCTTCAAATATATTAGTGCCAAGTGATTTATCTTCGAGTTCAGAATTTCTAGCTTCTACTTGCTGAATTCTGTTCCTTTGACTTTCTACTGAATTATCTAATTCTGTAATTTTATTGTTAATCTTCTGAATTTCTGATTGCTGTCTGTCTATGGATTTTTCCAGCTTATTAAACTTTTCATTATGTTTCTGAATAATCTTTCTGATTTCTTCAGTTGCTTTATCTGTGTGTTCCTTGGTTTGTTATGTGTATTGCCTCTTTTCCTTCCTGATGTCTTGAAGGGTTTTGTATATTAAACTTTTGTACTCTGCATCTGGTAATTCCAGGAATGCACTTTCATCTAAAAGATCCCTGGATTCTTTGTTTTGAGAGACTGTTGAGGTGATCATGGCCTGTTTCTTTATGTGACTTGGTATTGACTGTTGTCTCTGAGCCATCTATAAGTTATTGTATTAGTTTATGCTTGCTTACTGTGTCGTAGCTGCTTGCTTTGTTTTGTTTTGGTATACCCCTATGGATTGCTTGAGTGAGCTTAGCTTGATTATTTTTGCCTTTGGAACTCTAGTGTCCTGTTCCCAGCTGGCTAGGGCTGTTATCAGGTATATCAGTCTAGGAGTCCATTCAGTTTTCCTGTATGGATTCAGCTCAGGTTTCCAGGTAGCTGATATCAAGTGTGTGGTACAGGCTCTGCCCTACAGTCTTAGAGGGGCAGGGGTGATTGACGTATATACCCGTATCTGATTGCAGCAGGTGGGTCATGCTCTGAACAAGGCAGGGGGCTGAGAACCGACCCCCAAGTGTCTCTGAGGAAAATGCATTTCTGTTCCCTAGGGTGTGCTGGTGGGTGGGCTCTGCAGGGGGACCATGGGCACCCAAAGTTTTTGTTGTAAGGACTGGGAGGTACCAGTTATCCCTAGACCCCTGTCACGGGTGTCTGTGTGACTTGAGTGGAGCCATCAGTCCTTAGGTCCCTGTTGTGGGTAGTTGAGGACCTTGTTTAATAGGCAAAGCAATGTCAAACGTCAAACACCTACCTCTCCACCACACCGCCGAAATGGTTGGAGTTTGCCAACAAGGGCCTATTCTCCCAAAATAGGCCCACACAGATCCATGCAGAAGGAAAGGTGCTCAAGGTCCATGGATGGTTTATGCCTGGACAGGAGCTGCTTCTGTCCTGAGCTCCTCCAGTTAATGGAGCTAGCAAATTATCTTTTCCCCCCAGCTGGAAATTTTTTCCTTCCCCAAGGCCGGGAGGATGGCTCCAGGTGCTCACCAGGGTCTATCTCAGGCCTAGACATTCAGCCGCTGAAGCTGGGTTGGGGGTGGGGGAGCGGTAAAATATACGCAAGTACTTAGCTTTGCTGAGAGCTCCCTTCTGCTCAGGTTCTGGAGGTGTGAGTGGGCTGTGTGGCTGGTGCTTCTCCCTGAGGAAACTGCGGCTGAATGCTAGGACCAGCCCCCTGCTGCCGCTGCCGCTGCCACAGCGGCTCTGGGAATGGTGCCTGAGGGCTCCCCGCGATTCAGGTCTGGCAACTCCTCTCCGCTTCTGAACAGTCTCTTCCTTCCCCTGCCCCTCACTTCATTGTCTAAGCTTGCCTTTGATGCTCAGGGCTCCCAACTTGTCACAAATATACTCATTTCACTTGTTTTTTTGGGTCTTTGTTGTAAAGAGGGCTCGACAGAAGCATCTGTCTATTCCGCCATCTTGGTTCTGCCTCTCCTTACTCTCAGGACCCATTTTTAAGATATGAATCCTATTAAACTTCATTTAGGAGAAGATTAAAACCAGAAAAACTAAACCCATTGCCATCGAGTCGATTCTGACTCATAGCAACCCTATAGGTCATAGTAGAACTGCCCCACAGAGTTTCCAAGGAGTGCCAGGTGGATTTGAACTGCCGACCTTTTGGTTAGCAGATGTAGCTCTTAACCACTACATCGCCAGAGTTTTTCTAGGAGAAGATTAGATTCTTATATAATTCCAGCTGAGATGAGAGGCAAGATTCCAGGGCAATAGTATGTCTATTGTTATAAAATACTTTAGCTTCAAGACTTTAAATCTGCTTGAAACTTAGTACTCTAAGAATGTTGGCTTGAAGTCAAATTTCCCCTTGTGCAAATAGGATGCTACTTCCTATAATTCAGTAAATAGTGATTTCTAAGAGTTTATATTTACCATCAACCCTGAAATTTATGGCATATTATATATGTTTCTACTACTAACCAAAATGTTGTATAAAGTGTCTGTCTATCATCTATCTATCTACCATCTCCAGGATAGGAAACCCCTATAATATTTTAATAACAGAGAGTGATTAGAGGAATTAATTGAAAGATATCAGGAATTATGACTTGAAAACTAGGATGATAAATGAAGAGTGGGTGGTGACCAAGGCCTTCCATGGGAATAAGGTGTGACAGAGCATAGCAATGGGGTGAAATGTCAGCCAGGCTTGAACTACAATAATGTACATCCCAGAAGTAATTCAGATAAAAGAGAATTCTAAAATCTCATAACTTGATCAGTGTTTCATTGTGTGTAAGTAGCAAGATCTTCTGATTCCATAAATGGAAGACTCAAATACAAATGAGAATTGATCATAGAATAAAGATAGCAAATGAAATAGGTGAAATATGGACTTTTAAAATAAATGTTATTTGGATACTTGGGCAGTCTTCGAGGAAAAAGGATAAATTTTTGTTAATATTTTACACTATAGCAGGGAAGACTCCAAATGGTATATTTGTTTAAATAACTTAGAGAGCTAAACAATAAAATAATTCTAAATGAAAGATTTCTTAAAATAAAATTTTGGAGTAATAAAGGTCTGTCTAGTTATGACTAAAATTAGAATGAAGAACACAAGTGATTGATCAGAAATCAAATATGTAAAAGTAAATATTTCCACAGGTTAAAAATAAACAAGTAGAAAAAGTCATGCCAAAATATAATTAATAAGGTGGGGAAAATGTTTATAGATCATATCTCAGATAAAGTGCTCATTTCCCTTTTAAATAAAATAACCTTAAGTATCAAGAAGTGAAAAATAAAATAGAAAAATATATCAAACATATAACACTTCACATAAAAAGTAAAATCATCACTTAAACGTATGAAAATACATTCAGCATTATAAAAAAGGGTGATATTTTATTTATTTGTACTTTAGATGAAGGTTTACAGAGCTAACTAGTTTCTCACTAAACATTTAGTACACATATTGTTTTATGACATTGGTTAAGAACCTCACAACATGTCAACTCCCTTCTAAACCTTGGGTTCTCTATTACCAGCTTTCCTGTTTCCTCCTGCCTTCTAGTCCTTGCCCCTGTGCTGGTGTGTCCCGTTAGTCTCATTTTGTTTTATGGGTCTGTCCAATCTTTGGTTGAAGGGTGAACCTCAGAAGTCACTCCATTACTGAGGGGGTGTCCAGGGACCATACTCTCAGGGTTTCTCCAATTTCTGTTAGGCCATCAAATCTGGTCTTTCTTTTTAAACTTGAATTTTTTTCTACATTTTTCTCCAGCTCTCTCCAGGACCTTGTATTATGATCCTTGTCAGAGCAGTCAGTGGTAGTAGCTGGGTATCATCTGGTTAGTGGACTCAGCCTGGTGGAGGCTGTGGTAGGTGTGATCCATTAGTCCTTTGGACTAATCTTTCCCTTGTGTCTTTAGTTTTCTTTATTCTTCCTTGCTCCCGAAGGGGTGAGACCACTGGAGTATCCTAGATGGCTGCTTACAGGCTTTTAAGACCCCAGAGGCTACTCACCAAAATAGAATTCGGAACATATCCTTTGTAAACTATGTTATGCCAGTTGAGCTAGATGTTCCCCGGGACCATGGTCCACACAACCCTCAGCCCAGCAATTCGGTCCCTCAGGGAGTTTGAATGTGTCTGTGGTGTTTCCACGATCTTGACTTGTACAAGTTCTGCTGGCTTCTTCAGTATTGTGTACTGTATTACTCTTCACTAAAGTTACTACTTATCTATTGTCTATTTAGTGTTTTTCCATCCCCACCCCTCTCATCCGTAATAACCGTCAAAGATTGTTTCTTTTCGTGCGTAAATCTTTTCATGATTTTTTACAGTAATGGTCTCATACAATATCTGTCCTTTTGTGATTGATTTAACTCAGCGTAATGTCCTCCAGATTCATCCATGTTGTGAGATGCTTCACAGACTCATTGTTGTTCTTTATTGTTACTTAATACTCCATCATGTGTATGTACCACAGTTTGATTTTCCATTCGTCTGTTGATGGACATCTAGCTTGTTTCCATCTTTTTGCTATTGTGAACAATGCTGCAATGAACATGGGTGTGTATATGTCTATTCGTGTGACAGCTCTTATTTCTCTTGGATATATTCCTAGGAGTGGAATTGCTGAATCATATGGTGGGTTTTTATGATATTTTTATTTCTAGATTTCTAAGGAAGTACTATATCGTTTTCCAAAATGCTTGTATCATTTTGCATTCCCACGAGAAGTGCATAAGAGTTCTGATCTTCCCACAGCTTCTCCAACATTGCTTATTTCCTGTTTATTTTATTCGTGCCACTAATGCCTGGGTGAGATGATATCTCATTGTGGTTTTGATTTGCATTTCTTTAAAGGCTAGTTATCGCAAGCATTTCCTCATGTGTCTGTTGGCCACTTGAATGTCTTCTTTGGTGAAGTGTCTGTTCATTTCCTTTGCCCGATTTTTTATTGAATTATTTGTCTTTTTGTTGTCTGAGTGTTGGATTTTCTTGTAGATTTTAGAGATTAGACCATTGTCTGATTCGTAATAGCCAAATTTTTTTCCCCAGTCTGTAGGTTCTTTTTACTTTTTTGGTAAAGTCTTTTGATGAGCATAAGTGTTTAATTTTTAGAAGATCTCAGTTATCTAGCTTATATTCTAGAGTTTGTGTGTTGTTGTTTGTTGTTTGTATCTTGTTAATGCCATGTATTAGGGCTTCTAGCATTGATCCTATTTTTTCTTCTATGAAGTTCTTAGTTTTTGGCTTTATATCTAGGCCTTTGATACATTTTGAGTTAGTTTTTGTATACCGTATGAGTTATGGGCCCTATTTCATTTTTTTGCAGATGGACATCCAGTTTTTCCAGAACCGTTTGTTAAAAAGACTGTCTTTCCCCCATTTGATGGACGTTAGGCCCTTGTTGAAGATCAGGTGACCATAGGTGGATGGGTTTACATCTGGGTTCTCATTTCTGCTCCACTGGTCATGTATCTGTTGTTGTACCAGTACCACGCTGTTTTGACTACCATAGCTGTACAGTAGATTCTGAGGTCAAGTATTGTGAGTCTTCCTACTTCATTTTTCTTCTTCCAGTAGTGTTTTACTTATCTGGGGTTTCTTTCCTTTCCATATAAAGTTAATGATAAGTTTTTCTATCTTTTAAAGAATGCTTTTGATATTTGGATCGGAATTGCATTTTATTTGTAAATTGTTTTGGGCAGAATTATCATTTTCACAATGTTGAGTCTACCTATCCAAGGGGATGGTATGGTTTTCCATTTATATAGAGCTCTGGGTTTTGTAGTAGTGTTTCACAGTAGTGTTTTGTAGTTTTCTTTGTATAGGTCCTTTGCATCCCTGGTTAGATTTATCCCTAAGTATTTTATTTTTTAGGGTCCATTATAAATGGTATTGTTTGTGCGATTTCCTTTTCCTTGTTTTCTTTAGCGGTGTATAGGAATCCTACTGATTTTTTTATGTTTATCTTGTATCCTGCTACTCTGATGATTCTATCAGTTCTAGTATTTCTCTCGTGGAGTCTTATGGGTTTTCTAGGTACAGAATCATATCATCAGCAAATAGGGAGAGTTTAAGTTCTTCATTACCAATTTGGATGCCCTTTATTACTTTTTCTTGCCTTATTGCTCTAGCTAGAACTTCCAGCACTATGTTAAATAGGAGTGGTGATAAAGGACATGTTTGTCTTCCTGTTCTCAAGGGAAATGTTTTCAGCCTTTCTCCAACAAGAACGATGTTGTTTGTTGGCTTTGCTAGATGCCGTTTATCATGTTGAGAAATTTCCCTTCTATACCTATTTTATTGAGAGTTTTTATCAGGAATGGGTGCTGGACTTTGTGAAATGCCTTTTCTGTGCCAATAGAGATGATCATGTGATTCTTTCCTTTCCTTTTACTTATGTGGTGGATTCTGTCGTTTGATTTTCTAATGTTGAACCATCCTTGCATAGCTGGTATGAATCCTACTTGATCATGATGTGTGTGTGTGTGTATATACATATATATATATATATATATGATGCTGAATTCTATCAGCTTGAATTTTGTTGAGAATTTTTGCATCTATGTTCATGAGAGATATTGGTTTGTAATTTTTTTTCCTTTTTTTTGTGTGGTGTCTTTGCCTGGTTTTGGTTCCAGGGTTATGCTGGCTTCATAGCATTGATTTGGAGTTATCACCTTCTTTTCTATGTTCTGAAATAGTTTGAGTAGCACTGGCATAAGCTCTTCTCTGAATATTTGGAAGAATTCTCCAATAAAAGCCATCTGGGCTAGGGCTTTTTTTGGAGAGTGAGTTTTTTTTTTTTTTACCTTTTCAATATCTTCTCTTGTTATGAGTCTGTTCAGTTTTTCACCATGACTTTGTGTTAGTTTGGGTAGGTAGTGTGTTTCCAGAAATTTGTTCATTTCCCCTAGGTTTTCAAATTTTTTGGAGTATAGTTTTTCTTAACACTCTATTATGATATTTTTTATTTCAGTTGGCTCTGTTATAATGTCTCCCATTTCACTTCTTATTTGGGTTATTTGTGTCTTCTCATGTTTTTCTTTTGTCAGTTTGGCCCATGGTTTGTCAATTTTGTTGATCCTTTCAAAAAACCAACTTTTGGTTCTGTTGATTCTTTCTATTGTTTGTTCATTTCTGCTCCTTTCTTCTGGTGGCTGTGGGCTTCTTCTGTTGTTCTTTTTTTATTTCTTCAAGTTGTGTAGCTAATATTTTGATTTTGTCCTTTTCTTCTTTTTTGATGTGTGTATCTATTGCTATAAATTGACCTCTGAGCACTGCCTTTGCTATGCCCCAAAGGTTTTGGTATGATGTGTTTTCATTCTCATTTGATTCTAGGAATTTTTTATTCCAGCTGTGATTTCTTCTATTACCCAGTGGTTTTTAAGCAGGGTATTATTCGGTTTCCATGTAGTTGATTTTTTTTTCCTTCCTCTTTCTGCTGCTTATTTCAACTTTGATGGTGTTGTAGTCAGAGATGGTACTTGGTATTATCTCAGTGTTTTGGATTTTGTTGAGGGTTGCCCTATAGCCTAAGATGTGGTCTATTCTGGAGAACTTCCACGTGCACTGGAAAAGAATACATACTTTGCAGTTGTTGGGTGGAGCGTTTTATATACGTATATGTGGTCAAGTTGGCTGATTGTGCCCTTTAGCTCTTCTGTATCTTTGTTAAGTTTCTTTCTAGAAGTCTGTCCTTTACTGAAAGTGGAATATCAAATCCACAAATACATAGACATATACATACATACATATATAATTCTAGTAGAAACCCTCAGCAATTATCATCATGACCAAAGTTTTGCATAACTGAATATTTTTAAATCTATTAATGCATTTGAATTCAAGAAAATGTTACTTGATGTTGATGATGAGTCAGGTGCCATTTCAAGGGCACAATATAATTTATCACAATAATAAATCAATGCAAAATAGTGAAGGTGAATTGAAAAAAAAATTCTTACTTTCATATAAAAAATAGTAACCCCCCCAAAATTGATTACATTATCAAAATAAAACACTGCTCTTCTGTGCTATTTCCCTATCTTTTCACAATAAAGTGACATGCTTAATTCTGTGTTTTATAAAGATTTGTTATTTATTTTCCAGTTCAATTTTATATGAAACACATCCCCTTATGTTGTCTGAAAATGTGTTGAAAGCAAAGTGGGGTAGCTGCAGTTGTAATAATAATGTAACTTCTGAAGATAAGGGAATATAACTAGCTTAATGAGTTTGTGATAGCGAGACTTCTACTTTCAGCAAAGATGGAGTAACATGACCTGATTTATGTCAAAACTTAAATATTTTAAAGTCCAGAAAAAAATTTATGAAACACCAGCAATCAAGATATTAGATATCAACCAAAGAAGGACAGTGCTATTTACTGTTTCTAAAAAAGTTTTGCCTAACCCCAGGCAACAACGATTTTCTCCTATGTTTTCTTCTAGAAATTTTAGAATTTTAGGCTTTGTTTTTAAGTCATTGGTCCCAACTTGTTAATTTTTACTTTTGTAGTGGTATGAGGAATGGCTCTAAATTCATTTTTTAATAGAAAAATGTAATTATTCCACCACAAATTATTGAAGCTTATCCTTTTTCCATTGAATTGCCATTGCAATTTGTTGAAAATTGATTAACCATGTAATGTTAATTTATTTTTGAATTTTATAATCTGTTCCATTGTAAACTGATGAATGCACTAAGAAATAATATATTACAATGGAAATGTAGTAGGCATATTTCTAAACACAATCAAGGATAGAAGAGACAGTCAAATATGAGAAGTTAGTCTTAAAAACAAATAGAGAGAGAGAGAGAAAATGGATCAAATAACATTTGGTCCCAAATTAGGATAAAATATAGGTGTAAGTACAGAAACCTCAGTTGTGTCTACTAAGTTATTTTTATACTGATCATAAAAGTTGGTTAGAAATGAGTGTGTACTCTACAGTTATTTTTTTCCTTTGATATACAATATTCCAGATTTAAAATACTTATATTTAACACAGTTTAGAGGCATACTTTGATGTAGTACCTATACAGTCCATGACAAAAAAATATGAACTTATTGGTTCTCCAGCCAGGGTATTGTTAGTTTTTTTTTTTTTTTTTTTTTTAAGGTAGACCACAATAAATAAATCGTGGACATGTAATTGTGAGAGAAACCTAGAGTGCTATATTCCAAGGTCCAAGTAGTGGAGTCAAGAGAGCAATATTAAGAAAGTGGAGGTCAGAAAGGGCCTAAAACATACAACTTTGATGGTGAATAGCCTCCTGTGGATAAGTGGTATTGCTCTGTCTAGGGCATTCATGCACTCTGCCAAGGTCTAGTTGGAATGAGGACCTGAATTCCATGGGGAGCAATAAGAAAGTCAGCTTTAGCCAGAGTTTCTAGAAAAACAAATCAGAATGAATGGCAAGCAGAGAAAAAAAAAAAAAAAGAGGCATCTATTAAATATTGAGGTGACATATGATAAAGGAGATAAACTATTATAATAGGGTGGATATTTTTATTTGAAGAGAACTTGTTGATTTGATTGCACATGTATTCTGAAAGAGATGTCAGTTCCAGTTAGGAAGAAAATAAATTCTTAATAAAGCAAAAATTTATTAAAACCTATACGTATATACATTTAAAATCATTGGGCTTACTAAGTTCTACTTGGGGAAAAAAATAAAGCAACTATAGTCAAATCTAACAGAGTAAGTATGAAACTTTCTGTGTTGGTATGACTTTTGTGTTGGTATTCTGTGTTTATTTTAGAACACTATAAAACTGAGAATCAGAGTTCAACAGATAACATAAAAAAATAATTTTAAGCTAAAAAATGGGCACTCAGGGCTTGCAAATTAGAATTTCTGACTTTTCTAATTATGAAGTAAAATAAAAACAACATTGGTACTAAAACATCACATTTAATGATAAAATAGATCAAATAAATTACTGAAAGTGTTATTTGGAGTAAATCACTTCTAATAAGCAAGACATTAGTTCACCTTTATTTATATATGCTTGTATGACCACTACACAATTATGTGCTTGCTATTTTAATAGAAAGTCAATCATTGATTTTTCTCAAACATATTGCTTTCTAGAAATATTTTCCTGTTTAGAACGACAGAATTAAGGAATAATAATAATTTAGAAACATAGCAGTTCTTGTTTATTTATTTATTTTTTTCTGACAGCATGGTACTTTATATCTTAAAAGAGGTGCTAAAAAGTTTTAAGCCAACACTTCAGTTTTCTTGGGAAGTATTAACAAATTATGGAATTACAGAAAACTAGAGTTGACGAAATTGGGACAATGTCCAGTGTTTCCAGTTACAGCTGCCATCGGATAGGATAAAACCCTAACCAACTGACATCAGGCACATAATGAAAAATGATAGTGACATAAAAGTGGGTTCTCTTGGTCTGGCTCCTTTTTCTGTAATAACTAGCACTGGAAACCATTTTCTTTATTCATATCTGGATAGATATTTTCTTGAGTCTTATATGAAATTATAAGTTTAGTCAGGACTTCTTATTGTTCTCTCTCTTTTTAGCATAGATAATGAATCTTACAGTATATTACATTAAATTAAATTTAGTATGACAGTTTAAAATTATTACATGTCCCACATTCTGTTAGTTTAATATAGGGGAACATTGTGGAATATGAAAAACACTCCTGTGTTGTGGAATGTTGTCGGGATAGGGAAAGATAAGACACAGGCATAAATTCCCCTAAAATCAAGTGTCAGTGAGTGACACACAGTTTAGAAGTAAAAAGATAGAGACTGTAATCACACTGAAACTTAAGAAATTGATGGAAGTCATCCCAGTTGGGGAGTAAAATAATTTTACATTTATTTACTTCTGATTATTTAATTTTGAATATTATGTAACATGAGTAATACTATTTAAATACATAAGGTATATAATTGAGACCCACATATATAAACCACATCTGGTCTCATATTAGTCAATATCTTCAGTGTGTAGTTTTATTACATGTCTTAGAATGACATTTTATATAGATATGTGGAAGCAAAGAGAAAACTGACTTTATGGCAAACAGAACAACTTGGTAAATATTAGATGCAAAACTAAAGAAAACATGAGTGAGAGTCAATGTAAAAAGTAGTAAGGATGGAAGTGATGTATCAGGTAAGACAACAGTGGATAATTTGAATACTTAACAATTTTGTTCAACAATTTTTTATTGACACTTGTCTTATGCTGCTATGACCTGAATGTTTCTGAATCTCAAATGTAATAGTAATTACAGAATATAACATGTCATTTAATAAACTAAATAAATTTTAGATAAAATATTTATAACTTCTTAAATCTCACAATTCTATGAGTTATTTAGGTCCTTTTTTTAATATAAAAAAATGACTCAAAATATTTAAATAATGGCCCAGGTCAACTAAAAACTATAAGTACTGGAAGCCTAGTTCTAACCTAGGTCTAGAAAAAGAGCTTGAGTAGGGAGTTGAAATTCTAGCATGTGTGTGACGTAGCAACACATATGCAAACTCTTTCAGTCTATGTTTCTTCATCTAAAAAATAACATGAGAACATTAACACTTAACTAAAGAAAAGCATTTGAGAAATAAATGATAAAATATTATGGTAATCACTTGACATACACACCAGCTTCTCTTCTCTTTTCCCAGATGCTATATATATATATATTTTTATCTACTGCTGTGTTGTTATTAATTGCCTTCCTCCTTTAATTCCTGTGTTATCCACCTAGATCTCAATACCCGAAAAAGTTATTGAAGTTCTGCATGTCTTATAACTCCCTATCAAAATATACTTGCTCACATGGTCTCTGGTTAAAATGGGTATTCTCTGCTATTGGCCTTTTTGAAAATGATGTTAAAATTATATTTTATAATAGTTTATACAGTACAATGTTGATTTCCAGGTGTTTCATTTCAGACATATTATTGAAATGATACATTTTATGAGAATAAATGGCAGATAGCAAGACATTAAGGATAGATAAACTGGGCAGAGTTCCTGAAATAATATCATAAATGGATGGTAAATTAAGTATCTTGCCTGTGCCTGGTGGAAGAGATCCCAAAGGGAAAGAGATAACTATTATTTATTTATTTAAAGAACATTGCTTGTTCAAAATGAACTGACTGTTTTAAAGGTGGATTGAATATCTTTGAGGAAACAAATTATTTTAGCTAAAGTAATTTAAACATAAACCCTCTTCAGTGAGGAAAAAACAAGATTATCTCAAATAAATCAAAACCCAAACCGACTACCATTGAGTTGATCCTGACTCAGAGTGACCCTACAGGACAGAGGAGAACTGCCCTATATTGTTTTCAAGGCTGTGAATCTTTATGGAAGCAGACTGCCATATCTTTCTCCCACAGGTCGGCTGGTGGGTTGGAATTGTCAAACTTTTGACTACCAGCTGAGCGCTTCAGTAACTGCACTACCAGGGCTCCTAGTATCCCAAATAAGAAGGTAAGTATGGAATGTTATATATTAATATTCAACTTTAGTTCTTTTCTTTTTTTTTAGTTGATGATACAATTAATATTTACCACAGAGTAGTGAATGTGTTATTTTGCTAAAGCAGCTCCTTTGTATTTCTGAATCTATTAAATATAATTTACCTTAAACAGTGACTTTAAATAGTGATACTAAATTACTTTGAAACACTGGCAATTTGAAAAATTGCTATGTTTTGGTAAGAATGCTAAATAATACTATAGGAAAACTTCATTTCCAGCAAAGACTTTCTAGCAAATAAGCTTTATATTTATGTATTTTAGTTCTGATGATATTTCAATAAGATATGAAAGTAAAACAATCCTTGAAATAAATTTAAAACCATTGAGAAAACCAAGAAACATTTATTTTAGAGAAAATGTTTTTAAAGTAAGAATTTATAAAATAATAAAGTTTTAAATTCTTAATGTTTTTCAAATTAATTTCAGAGTTTCTGTTTCTAATATATATAAAACTACAAACATAACTGAGGCTTAGCTAGATTGGGGACATTGACAGTGACTTATATCTAACTGGAAGCCCTGATGGCACGGTGAATAAGAGCTCAGGCTGCTAACCAAAAAAAATGGTTAGCAGTTGAACTCTACCAGCCACTCCTTAGAAACTCTATGGGGCAGTTCTACTCTGTCCTAGCTGAATCAGAATATTGTTAACCAAATCCAAACCCATGGTCTTCAAGTGGATTCTGACTCCTAAAGACCCTACAGTTAGGGTAGAACTGTCTCTTAGGGTTTCCAAGGCTGTAAATCTTTACGGAAGCTGACTGCCAACATCTTCCTTCCTCAGAGTGGCTGGTGGGTTTAAAACACTGACCTTTTGGTTAGCAACTGAGCGCTTAAGCACTGTGCAACCAGGATTCAGTCAGAATATTGCTCAGCATTCCATAATCATTTGGACTTTTTCCAGGGAATGGATGCTTAGATTTTAAATTAAAATATGATAGCCTTAGGCTTTATTTCCCTAAGTGAAAAGAACTCAAACATCTTCAAGAATGAAGAGTAATGTAGATAGACTTGGGAGAACACACAGCGTTAATTTCTGCACTTTCTACCCTGTCTTCTTTATCAAAACATAGGCGAATCTTACATATTTGATGTTATACATGGGTAATTTCATCACTAAGAACTTGAGTTCGTATAATTAGAAATGCTGTTTTATTTAGCACTCAAAGATATTTTATTCAAACAATAATTAAATTATTTTTTATTAAATGTTGTCATTCATTATGTATGTCATTTATACATAAAGATTTGGCACTTTTGTCCTCTTGTGAGTCTTAATTCTTCTCTCCCTCTTAAGAGTAATGCTTTCATTTTAAAAACATCTGTTCCTTTGTTTTAGTTCAGAAACAAATCTTTTCTAGGATCTATATTGATTTAAAGTAGGAAAATAGTCACAGCCTTTACTTCTCAGATCATTTAGTATCAGAAAAAGAAAATGCATACAAAGACCATTACCCTAATTGCAATTCTAAGTGTTGAGCAGTGATGGGTACTATAGGTGTTACAGTCTATAAAGTAGAAGTAATGATATAAACCCAAATATTGACAGAATTCATGGAGAAATAACAACTTAAGTGTTGAATTTTTTTGGAGTTTTTTTACATTACAATAATTACTTTTAAGTCTCACTTCATTTCCACAATATTCCTGTGATACGAAAGGAAAATAAATTAGAGAGAGGGTATTGTTCATGTTGTAGAGCACAGTGGGTAAAATTCAGAAGAATAAATTAAAATTAGTTTTAATAGTAATAATTATAAATGGATGATAATAAATAACTGTTCATAACAATAATAATAGTTTTTTAACAAATGCCAAGACTTCTTCAGGTGTTTTACATATATTAAATAGTTTAATTCATATAACATCACTGTATGTCGATATAGTTGCTAGCCATTTAAGAGCTGACCAAACTGTGACACAGAAAGATTAATTAACTTGCATGAAGTCATCACATAGCTAGATTTTGTTGGAGCTATAATTCGAGTACATGTGGGAAATACTGTTCTTTAACGTGGGCATGGAGCCCTGGTGGATCTGCATTTAACCACTTCACTGCTACCAAAAGAGCCAGTGGTTCAAACCAAGTGGCTGCTCATTGTAATAAAGACTTGGTGTTCTGCTTTCCCCAAAATTTACAGCCTTGGAAACTGTATGGGGCAGTTCAGTTTGCCCTATAGCGTTGCTATGACTTGGAATCTACTCCTCGGCAAGTTTTTTTTTTTTTTTTTTTTAACCATGGCTCCATACTTCTCCTCTTCTTAGTGGATATGGTGCGAACATTAGGATGGAGAAGTTAAAATCAGGTGAGACAATAGGTACCTTGCCTCTTTCAAAATTTAAGGCAGCACTCGTTTTCACGATTCTGCAAGTGCAATGATGGTCCTGAATGCCTCCTTAAATTTTGCACCTCAGGAGCTTCAATGACTAGTCTTTGTGCTGACGCTGAAGAAGGGAATGGTGAGAAAAAAATTACCAATAAATGAACTCAAAACCACTTTATCAAATACCTACTTAACTAGCCAATCTATTAAATCCTAGGGCTACAGGTTTAAAGAACATGCTATCATAATCATAACTATAGAACCAGAACTAAAAAATAAACGGTTTAAAATTGGTAGGTAGCCGATACATTGTACCAATATTAACTCATTCAGTTCTCAAAAACAAAGAAGTAAACCTTAAAAACTTTAAATAATTGCTTTAAATCACACAAATAATAAATCATAGACAGAAGTCAAACTCAAGTCTATTAAAAAAAAATGCAGTCACAAAATGTATATGCAATTGCTGGAATTGCCCACACTTAGTTAATCTAAATATCCTTATATCTAAGGAAAAGTGAGTTCAGAAACAGTTATCTGAAGTGTTATTTTCTGAGTAACAACAAAAATAATAGCAAGTGTACACAGCACAATGGGTATAATGGTCAATATCTTTCCTTCTCCTGTCCCACACACATACACACAGGTAACAAATACCCTCCATGCTATCTCTGTTTTTCCAGGGTGACTACATTTATTCTTTATATCTGAATCAATGTACCCAGGCTAAGTACCCTGAACAGAATCCTCTTATCTTACCCAGTTCATATCCTACCAAAAGATATTTGTTTTATTCCTCTATGCAGAATGAAATATTCTTTCAGTTTTCTTTTAAACTACCTAATATGGGGAACCTATATGCTTGTTTGTTGTATATGCTTAAAATGGTCAAATATGGAAGAATGAAGCATTGATTTAGGCAATTGAAAATGTATGTGAGAAGACACTTTATGATACAGTGTTTGAGAAGCGTGACGAGAAAATGCATAGAGAAGTACAATAGGATTGTCAAGACATGTTATTAATTTAAAGTGAGATTAGATGGCAAAGCTCATCTCCAGTAGTTGACAATTGCTCTAATCCCTCTGCTGAGTCAGGTATGGCTTAATTTATTCTGGTCTGTGCTCCAAAAGTACAGTGAAATGACCTTAAAATAAATTTGATAGGACTGTTTACTGTGATTTAACAGGGGAACCTGGAACATATATAAGTAGTATCATTCTTAAAGTGCAAACAATAGCAGTGATCATAAAATCCAGTGCAGACACCTTAATACAGTTTAGAGAAGAGGCAAAGAGATACAGGAAGGTAAAGGAAATGCACATGTAAATTTACCTTTTCCACAGATGAATTATCAAGGAAAACCACCAGAAGAAAATCTAACTGAACTGATGGAATTCGTTCTCTTGGACTTTGCTGATATGCCCCATCTCCAGTGTTTTTTTTTTTTGGATTATTTTTTATCATCTATATCATTATCCTGATGAACAATGGCACCATATTTCTAATAACAAAAATGGATCCTGTTCTCCAGAGCCCTATGTATTTTTTCCTGGCAAATTTTTCCTTCTTGGAAATCTGCTATGTATCAGCTATTCTCCCCAGAATGCTCATGAATCTAGGAACCCAGAGAAGAATTTCCTTAGTTGCCTGTGCTACACAGATGTGCTTTTTCCTTATGTTTGGAGGTTCAGAGTGTTTGCTCCTGGCAGTGATGGTCTACGACCGTTATGTGGCCATTTGTAGCCCTCTGAACTATCCTCTAGTCATGAACCACAGAGTTTGTATCCAGTTGGTGACTGGGTCCTGGACCATTGGAATCCCAGTTATGGTAGGGCATACATACCAAATTTTCTCCCTGCCTTTTTGTGGACCAAACCAAATTAACCATTTCTTCTGTGACATTCCTCCAATACTCAAGCTGGCTTGTGGGGACATCTTTGTAAATGAGATGTTGGTCTACATAGTTGCTGTGTTATTTGGCATGGTTCCATTTCTGTTGATACTTGGCTCTTACAGTACAATCATATCAGTCATCCTGAAGTTGCCATCAGCCGCAAGTCGAGCCAAAGCCTTCTCCACCTGCTCCTCTCATCTTACGGTCGTGGAGTTATTCTTTGGGTCAGTCATTATTACACACTTAACTTCCAACATCAGACTCTCAGAGGGAACTGACAAAGTGCTATCTCTTTTATATACTATCCTAACTCCTATGTTTAATCCCATGATATATAGTCTAAGGAATAAGGATGTCATAAAGGCACTGAGAAAATTGTTATGTAAATAATTCACTTCATTTAAAAATCAATTAAATTGTAATAAAATTGATATCTTATGTAGTTTTAATCAAATTTCAACAAATGTATACGTTTAACTATACCTTTTTTTATGGAATGAACTGTGTCCCCAAAAAATGTGTGTCAACTTGGGTAGGCCATAATTCCCAGTATAGTGTGATTGCCCACCGTTTTGTCTTATAAGTCGGAATTGAATAGAAGGCAAAAGGTTTGTTTTGATGTTTATCCTATACATTGCAAATCTTACATCTGTAATGATAATAAGGCAGAATTATAGGCAGTTACGTTAATGAGGCAGGACTCAATCTAAAACATTAGTTTGTATCTTGAGTCAATCACTTTAGAGATATAAAAGAGAGAAGTGAGCAGAGAGAAGGGGTCCTCCTACCCAAGAATGAAGAAACCAGATGGAAGCCTGTCCTTTGTAACCTGGTCCCTGCACTAAGATTCTTCTATACCAAGGGAAGATTGGTGACAAAGACCTTCCCCCAAAGGCTACAGAGAGAGGAAGTTTCCCCTGGAACTGTCACACTGAGTTTGGAATTCTGCCTCCTAGATTGTGAGTGAATAAATTTCTCTTTCTTAAGCTATATTATACTTTTGGTGTTTCTGTTATAGCAGCACCTGATAAAAAAGACAGCTTTTCTTTTCATGCAGTGAAAATTATTTCCAAGTTAAAAATTACTTGCAATGCTGTCAGAACTTTCTGCTCAAATTATTTAAGTAATATACATGTTAGCAGACAGCAAATAATTCCATTAGTAACTCTATAATTTCATTGTGCAATGTTCTCCCTCCTTAAGAACTTTTGTTTGGGCTGATTTAATTTAGTCGGTTATAATGTATAATCTGTTGTATCACTTAGTGTAAATGATATCATTCATTTCCATGAGTATCCATACAGTTGTGACACCCATTTTAAAAACCAGGTTTACAATATGCATTAATTAAAACTATACAGCATTCCCATGGTATCCACTGGTGATAGGTTCCAGGACTCCCAAGAATACTAAAATATGTGGATGCTCAAGTGCTTTATATAAAATAGCACAATATTTGCATGTAACCTATGCACAACCTTTCCTATAAATCATCTCCAGGTTACTCATAATATCTAATACGAAGTAAATGCTATGTAAATAGTTGCTATACACTATTGTTTAGGGAATAGTGACAAGACATGAGGTAAACCACACTCAAACAATGAGTGTTCCTAAATAAAATGTTGGCTGTTTGAATCTACCAGCTGCCCCTTGGAAAACCTATGGGGCGGTTCTACTCTGCCCTTTAGGGTCACTAAGAGTCGGAATTGACTTGGTGGCAACAGGTTTGGACTTTAGGTTTTCACCCATGTTCTATTTCTAGACTTGGGTTTGAATTAGGTCCTCATCACTTTAGTTTTTGTTTGACATGGAAAATTATTTTAATATTTCAAAGTCAATTCTTATATTTGACTCTCTGTATAGGCATAAATATATAAATTTATGTAGGGTTGCTATGAGTTGGAGTCAACGGCAATGGGTATATATATATTCTTTTTTTCTTTTGTGTGTGAAAATTAATACATTATGTAGAGCACACCTACCTCTGATTTAGTTTACCATATGACATTGTTACATCTGTAATTATGATCACATTTGCGATTAAGGAATTTCCTTAACATCTCTTATCTACAGCCTTAGGAACAAAGATATCATGGAGACAATTAGGAAGTTAATTAATCATCACCAAACTACTTTCACACTGAATATGATCCAAATAAGTACTTGTTCATTTATGCTCTATTGCAAAAAAAAAAAAAAAATCATATATATTGTTCTCTCTTTTAAGTGTGATTTAAGTCAGTTGTTACTGTTGCTGTTAGCTGTCATGGAATCATAGCCTGAGTCACAGTGAATCAATATGTTACAGAGTAGAACTATTCTCTATAAGGTCTTATTGGTGATGATCTTTACAGAAGTAGATAGGCAGGCCTTTTCTGCAGAGCTGCTGAGTGCCAACTCTTCCACTAGCAGCTGATTGTAAACTGCTTATGCAATCTAGGTTCCTCCTTAAATCAATTTAACATTGCCTATTCTATGATTTTCAGTCTTTTGCGTGCTTTACAATCGTCTCTGGCTTAATACAGAAATGATCCATCTGATTCACTTGCTCTCAGGTGGTGTCAAAAAAAAATACATTTAAAAAAATTCCCATTGGAAACTATCTCACTCAGGATGGAGAAGTAGAAGTCTATATTTAGGGGCTCAGTACCTATTATTGTTTTACTTTAAGTTATGGTTAATAATAAAAGAACTGAACATATTGTAACTACCTTTACTGTATCCTTACAACAAACACTTTTGATTCAGGAATTGTATAGACATAATTTCTTACTTCCCCTTAACTTTATTTTATTTCAAGTACTGGAAAAGTTAAGATTTGCATTATGAAAATGTTATCATGTTCTTAATGAGGAAAATGTTAAAAATATTAGCTACTATCTATATGTATCCTCATTTTTTGAGTATAAATATAATAGAGTTCAATTAAGTATTGGAAATAATACTGTATATCTGGAAAAACTCAGTTTGCTTCTTCAAATCTTACATGCAAAACTCAGAGATATCAAAATCAAGATTAATACAATATACCTTTTGATGATTCATTCTCACCCATAAACTGATTCCTCCCATCAGTCTTCTTCATATCAATAAATGATTTACATATGTGCTCAATTGCATAAACAGAGGTATAAAAGTTACTTGTTATTCTATTACCTGTCACACGTATCTCTAGATATCTCCAAAACACAGCCACTTTTACATGTGTTTTCTCTTTAAGCAATCATTGTCATTAAGTTGGTCTTGAGCATTTATCACCAAAGGAATCTACTTGTCTCACTTCTTAACTTCCTAGAAACCATTAATCCCAGATTATTTACAGGATTTTTTTTCAAATAATAAAGAAATGGTTTATTTCATTTTTATATTTACAAATATCCAGTAATTTTATATTACATTAAAGACAAAAATCTAACTCTTTGAAAATTTTAGAAAATGCCAAACTCCCTGGCTTCATCTTTTTTTTTAAAATAAAATATATTGTGGGAGTGGGCTGAGCAAGGTGACAAAGTGAGTGTATGCTCTCATTTACTCACCCGGCAACTAGCATACTGAACAATGAATAAAAACAATCACAGACTGAAATCTGAAAACCAGATGGCAGTTGTGGTGTTAGAGAGTCTGGGTGAGTCCAGAAGCAGGAGAGAGTAGGAGCAGGGATGGCACGGAAGTGGAAGAACTTACTCTCTATCATCAGGAGCACTTTCTCATGTCAGCCATGTTGGGACACTGTTGGGCAACACCCCAAACAGTGAACACAGAAAGAGAACTAATCTTAGGAAGCTGAAGCCCAAATTTTAAGGCAACATAATTTGTCCATGGGAGTTTGAAAGGGCTTGAAGGGAGACTGGGGCATTGCAAGCAAGTGCTGTTGAATTTCGATGAGGCCCAAGACAGATGGGCACTAGGACCAGGAGATACTGTACTAGCAGCAGGGTGAGGGGAATAGTTCAGATTACAGGTGACACAGAGGTAAAGGAATGCCTCCCTGCCCAAAGGGGGACACTGTAGGAGAGTCTGTGCGGGGATGCCCATGAGGGAAAGACATAGACAGCCCTCAGCTGTTCCTCAGGAAAATTGAGCCCCACAGCTTACGTATCATGGGCAACCAGCTAATCACCCCCTCTCTGTGCATGCATAATGATTTCCAAAGATCAATCCTCCAGAACTCATGATTAAACACTGAAGAAAATTTAATGATAAGAGTGCCCTCTAGTGGTTCTCAGGAGAAGACACCAAGTTCATTGCTGCTGGGTCAATTATGACTCATAGAGATCCTGTGGGGCAAAGTGTGTTGCCCCAAAGGGTTCCCAGGTATGTCAGTCTTTGTGGAGATGGGATGCCAATATTTTCTCCCATGAAGTGGCTGGTCAGTGAAGGCACTGGCCTTTTGGTTGTCAGCCGGGAGCTTGGCTAAAGTGCAAAAGGGGTGCCAAATCAGAAAATTTTGCCACAAAAACCAGAAAACCAAATTTATAGTTAAAAAATAAAAATAACAAAAAGGCCCCAGTTCAACAAAAATAGTAAAGCGTGCAAAATCACAAGATAAGAAGAGCTTATCAACTGCAAAACCTGAAGAAGAGATTTCTCCTATGGAGGTCAGAATAATGCAAAGAATTGATAATTTTTAGACTCTGATGCTAAATATGTTTAAAGAAAGATAAAGAACACAGAATACAAACTAGTGGAGATCAGAAAACAAATGGAGGGAGGAAATAAGATTCCACAATGAAACTGTAAACATAAAAAAAGAACTATTAGAACTGAAGAAGAAAGCAACTCATTTACAAAAAGCAAGAGAAACACTCAACAGTAAAATCAAACAGACAGAAGATAGAATAAATAAACTAGAAGACAAAATAATTAAACTCATCAAGTCTCAAGAGAAACAAAGGAGAAGAACAAAGAAAGCAAACGTAAGGACACGGACTGAAAATAAAAGTACGGAAAAATATTCCCTGCAATGAATAAATAAAAAAGTTCAGGGTTTGCCATACCAATATCAGATAAATACATTTTAAATCAAATTCTATGACAATAGATAAAAAGGATATTAAAATAATAATAAATCTGTCAATTCAATAAGAAGACATAACAATTATAAAGATATGTGTACCTAACAGCAATGCACATGAAACAAATACTGACAAACAGGAAAGATGAAAAAGACAACTCTACAATAATGGTAGGGGGCTTCAAAACACCACTTTTAATTATAGACAAAACATCTAAAAAGAAGATCACTAAGGACATTAAGAACAAAAATAAAACCATAATCCAAAGGACCTAACGGACATGTATTGAACATGCCACTCAGTATCAGAACAATACATGTTCTCCAGTTCACATGTGTCATTTTCTGGAATAAACCATATGGTAGGATAAAATAATTCTCAACAAATTTTAAAAATTCGGAGTCAACAAAGCATCTTCTCTGACCATAACAGAATGAAGTTGGAAATCAATAACAGAAAAAAAGCAAGGAAAAAATAAATAACACATGGGAGCTAAATTATACCCTACTAAAAAATATTGGGTTATAAAAAAATATCATAAGTGAAATTACAAAATTGAAAGAATGAAAACTCAGCATATAAAAAGCTTTGTTACACAGCAGTACTCAGAGAGAAATTCATAGCAAGATGTACCTACATTAAAAAATGAAGAAAGATCCAAAACTGCTTAACTTTAACCAACAACTTGAACAAGTAGAAAAGAGAGAGCAAAAGAAGCCCAAAGCAACCAGAATAAAGGAATAATAAAGATCAGGCCTAAAATAAACTAAATAAAAAATAGAAAACCAACAGAAAGAATCAACAAAACAAGGAGCGGATTCTTTGAAATGATCAATAGACGAACCACTGGTTAGATTGGAAAAAAAAAAAAAAAAACACCTAGAAGAGGCAAATAACCAAATTAAGGAATGAATTGCTGACATAACAACCTATTCAAAAGAGATAAAGAAGATCATAATTGATTACTATGAAAAAATTGTATTCCTACAAATCTGAAAACCCAGAAGAAATAGACACATTCCTAGAAACACACCACCTACCTAAATTAACACAAACATAGGTAGAAAATTTTCACAGACCCATTACAAAAGTAGAGGTTGAAGTTGTCTTCAGGAGAGTGACAACAACAAAAAGAAAGAACTCAGGACCAGACGGCTACACTGGATAATTCCATCAAACATTCAGAGAAGAGTTGACACAAATACTACTCAATCTCTTCAAAAACGAAAGAGAAAGGAACACTACCAAAGCCTTTCTATGAAGCCATCATTACCCTGATAACTAAAACAGGCAAAAACATCACAAAAAATGAAATTACAGGCAAATGTTTTTATCCCTTATAAAAATAGATGCAAATTTTTCAACTAAATTCTGGCCAACAGACTTCAGCCACATATCAAAAAACCATACACCATAATCAAGTGGAACTCATGATCAAGGGTGATTCAACTTTAGAAAAACAATTTAATTCACTAATAAAAATAACAAAGAAAAAAACCATATGCTCCTATTAGTAGATGCAGAAAATGCATTCAATCAAATTCAACACCCTGTCCTGATAAAACCCTCATAAAAATAGGTATAGAAGGAAAATCTCTCAACGTAATTGAGAACATATGTGCAAAACCAACAGCCAACACTATACCCAAGAGAGAAAGGCTACGAGCCTGCTCTTTGAGAACTGGAAGGAGACAAGGGTGTCAAATCTTATTCAGCATTAAACTGGAAACCTAGCAATAGCAATAAGAAGAGAATTAGAAAAAATAGGAAAAGAAAGTGTAAAACTACCTATGTTTGTGGATGACATGATTCTATACATAGAAAACCCTACAGATTATGTAAGAAAAGTGCTAGAACTAATAGAATAAAAGAATTCAGCAATGTTGCAGGGTACCAGATCAACACACAAAAATCAGTTGTATTCCTCTACACTAACAAATATTACTACCCTTCCCCACAAAATGAAGAAAATAGTACAATTTTCAATAGCCCCCAAACGGAAAAAATACTTAGGAATTAACCTAGCCAGGCACATAAAATTCTGATGTAATGAAAATTATAAAACATAACTTCAAGAGACTAAAAAAGACTTACAAAAATGAAAATACATCTAGTGCCCATGGATTGTTTGTTGTTGTTGTTAGGTGCCATCGAGCCCATTCCAACTCATAGAGGCCCTATGCACCACAGAAGGAAACACTGCCTGGTCCTGTGCCATGCTAACAATCATTGTTATGTTCGAGCCCATTGTTGCAGCCACTGGGTCAATGCATCTCATTGAAGGTCTTCTTTTTTTCTACTGACCGTGAACTCTAACAAGCATGATGTCCTTCTCCAGGGACTGATCTCTCCTGACAAAATGTCCAAAGTATGCAAGATTAAGTCTCACCATCCTTGCTTCTAAGAGGCATTCTGATTTTACTTCTTCCAAGACAGAATTGTTGGTTCTTTTGGCAGTCCATGGTACATTTAATATTCTTCTCCAAGACCACAATTCAAAGCCAACAATTCTTCTTCAGTTTTCCTTATTTGTTGTCCAGCTTTTGCCTGCATAAGATGTGACTGAAAACACCACGGCTTGGGTCAGGTGCACTTTAGTCTTCAAGTGACATCTTTGTTTTTCAACACCTTAAAGAAGTCTTTCACAGCAGATTTGCCGAACGTAATGCATCTCTTGACTTATTGACTGTTGCTTCCATGGGTGTTGATTGTGGATCCAAGTAAAATGAAATCCTTGACAACTTCAATATTTTCTCTGTTTATCATGATGTTGCTTATTGGTCTGATTGTGAGAATTCTGGTCTTCTTTATGTTGAGGAATAATCCATACTGAAGGCTGTGGTCTTTGATCTTCATTGGTGGTGCTTCAAGTCCTCCTCACTTTCAACAAGCAAGGTTGTGTCATCTGCATAAAGCAGGTTGTTAATGAATTTTTCTCCAAGCCTGATGCCCTGTTCTTCTTCATACAGGCCACCTCTTGGATTATCTGCTTAGCATTCAGATTGAATAGGTATGGCAAAAGGATACAACCCTGAGGCACAGCTTTCCTGACTTTAAACCATGAAGTATCCCCATGTTCTGTTTGAACAACTTCCTCTTGATCTATGTACAGATTCCTCATGAGCACACTTAAGTATTCCAGAATTCCTATTCTTTGTAATGTTATCCAGAATTTCTTATGATCCACACAATCAAATGCCTTTGCATAGCCAATAGAACACAGGAAAATATCTTTCTGGTATCCTCTGCTTTCATCTAGAATTCATCTGACATCAGCAATGAGATCCCTGGTTCCACATTATCTTCTAAATCTAGCCTGAATTTCTGGCAGCTTCCTGTTGATATACTGTTGCAGCTACCCTTGAATGATCTTCAGCAAAATTTTGCTTGCATGTGATATTAATGGTATTGTTTGATAATTTCCACATTCAGTTGATTCACCATTCTTGGGAAGAATTATGGATCTCTTCCAGTCAGTTGGCCAGGTAGCCATCTTCCAAAACTCCTGGCATAGAGGAGTGAGTACTTCCAGTGCTGTATCCATTTGTTGAAACATCTCAGCTGATTCCTGGGGCCTTGTTTTCATAATGACTTCAGTGTAACTCGGACTTCTTCCTTCGGTACCATTGGTCCCTTATCACATGCTACCTTTTGAAATGGTTGAATGTCATCCAATTCTTTTTGGTATAATGACTCTGTGTATTCTTTCCATCTTCTTTTGATGCTTCCATTGTTCTTTAATATTTTCCCCATGGAATCCTTCACTATTGCAAATTGAGGCTTGAATTTTTTCTCCAGTTCTTTCAACTTGAGAAATGCTGAGCATGTTCTTCCATTTTGGTTTTCTATCTCCAGGTCTTTGCACATGTCATTATAATACTTTGTTTTCTTGAGCTGCCCTTTGAACTCTTGTGTTCAGTTCTTTTACTTCATCATTTCTTCCTTTTGCTTTAGCTGCTCAATGTTCAAGAGCAAGTTTCAGAGTCTTCTGACATCACTTTTGGTCTCTGTTTCTTTTCTTTTTAATGATTTTTTGTTTCCCTCATGGATGATGTCCTTGATGTCATTCCACAACTTGTCTGGTCCTCAGTCATCAGTATTCAAGGCATCAAATCTATTCTTGAGACAGTCTCTAAATTCAGGTGGGATATACTGAAAATTGTACTTTGGCTCTCGTTGACTTTTTCTGATTTCTTCAGCTCAACTTGAAATTCCATATGGCCAACTGATGGTCTGTTCTGCAGTTGGTCCCTGGCCTGGTTCTGACTGATAATATTGAGCTTTTTCATTGTCTCTTCCCACAGATGTAGTTGATTGGATTCCCCTGTATTACATCTGGAGAGGTCCACATGTATAAACCTCCCCCCCCCAAAAAAAAAAAAAACCCAGTGCCCTAGAGTCAATTCCAACTCGTAGCATACATGTATAGTCACCGTTTATGTTGGTGCAAAATGGTATTTGCAATGAAGAAGTCTTTGGTCTTGCAAAAATTCTATCATGCTGTCTCTGGCATTGCGTCTATCACCAATGCCATATTTTCCAACTACCATCCCTTCTTCTTTGTTTCCATCTTTCACATTCCAATCACCAGTAATTATCAATGCATCCTGATTGCATGTTCAATCAATTTTAGACTGCAGAAGCTGGTAAATATCTTGAATTTTCAGTGGCCTTAGTGATTGGTGTGTAAATTTGGATAATAGTCATATTAACTTGTCTTCCTTGTATACATATGAATACTATCCTACCAACTACAGTGCTGTACTTCAGGAGAGATCTTGAAATATTCTTTTTGACAATGAATGCAAGGCCATTCATTTTTAAGGTGTCATTGTCGGCATAGTAGACTGTATGATTGTCTGATTCAAAATGACCAATACCAGTCCATTTCAGCTCACTAAAGCCTAGAATATCGATGGATTGGTAGACTTATTATAGTGAAAATATCAATTTTTGTAAAAGAACACACAGGGAGAAAACTGTGGGACCTAAGCTTTTCTAAAAATAGGATAACAAATATAACCACAAAAACACAAATAAAAGAATGCAAAATAGAGAAATGGGACCTCACAGAAATTAAAAAAAAAAAAAAAAAACTATTGATCCTCAAGAGATTTTATTAAAAGAGTAAATAGGCAGATAACAGATTAAGTAAATATCTTCAGAAATGACTTACCTGATAAATGTCTAATCCCTAACATCTGTAGAAAGTTGCAATAAGTCAACAAAAAAATTGCAAATGACACATTCACAAATTAGGCAAAGGAAATGAGCAGTTTACCAGAGTTCATCTAAGCAGAAAACAAACATGAGAACATACTCAGAAATATTACACATTTAAGGCATGCAACTCAGAACTACTATGAGATACAATCTTATCCCAGCTAAAATAGCACTGATGAAAAAAAAAGATAACAACAAACCTTGTGGTGAACTTGCAGGGAAATTGGAACTTATATCCACTGCTGGTGGGACTGTAAAACAGTACACCTTCTGTGAAAAACAGTATGGCACTTTCTCAAAAAACTAGAAATAGAACTAACCTATGATCCAGCAATCCCACTCCTAGGTATGTACACCCATTGCAGTCTAATCAATTCTGACTCATAGCCAGCCCATGAGACAGAGTAGAACTGCCCCACACAGTTTTCAAGGAGTGGCTGGCTGGTGAATTCGAACTGCAGAGCTTTTTATTAGCAGCTGAGCTCTTAACCACTACACCACCAAGTCTGCACGTATATACCCTAGAGACCTCAAAATAATGACATGAACAGACGTATAGACAACAATGTTCATTGCTGCTTTATTCACAATAGCAAATAAATAGAAACAACCATACTGCCTATCAACAGATGAATGGATAAACAATTTGTGGTACATATATAAAATGGAATATTCTATGACCATAAAGAACCAAGATGAATACTCTATGACCGTAAAGAACAAAGATGAGCCTGTGAAATATATTATAAGATGGACGGGCCTGTAGGGCATAATGCTAAGTGAAAAGTAAGTCAAACATATAGACTAATATTATGTGTTCCCTGTCTTATAAGAACACAAGAAAGATACATACAGAGAAAGCAATGTCCTTTGGAGGTAACCAGAGAGAGGGGAAAGTACACATTTGATCAAAGAGATTTGTAGTTATTTTTTGGTGATGGGAAAAGTGGCACCTAATATGGATGTAGTGAGCACAGCACAACCGAAGTAAAAACGAGTGTTTGAGGACATATGGAGGGGTATAGGCATATTGCTATATGGGTAGGTACAACTGTGTGCGTAAGCGAGAGCAGATAGATGTATCTGTAAACACAAAAATACTGGTTGCCATCCAGTCTTTTTTGACTCCGAGTGACCCTATAGGACAGAGTAGAACAGCCACATAGGGTTTCCAAAGAGTGGCTGGTAGATTAGAACTGACAACCTTTTGGTTAGCAGTCTGACCTCTTAACCATTGCTCAACAGGGCTCCAGCAGTATGTGTAAATACAAATATGTGGGTGTGGGCACATATACTCATTGGAGACACAAATACAGATACTCCACAGATATAACCAACCTCCTTTTAAGATTGGTTTTCTGGGTATGAAAACTTAGGACCATAGTCTTATAAGACAACTGAGTCAATAGGCATAACATAGTCTACAAAAATCATCATCTGCATCCTAGTGAAGTGAGCAGTATCTGGGGTCCTAAACTTGCAAAACAGCTATCTATGGTACAATTACAAGTCTCTAATCCCTAGAAACAAAACAGTAAGAAAATAAGCAAAAGTTCAGAGATCAAACAAGTCTACACGGGCCACAAACTCATCTACCCTACTACCAGAAGTATTAAATGGTGCCCAGGTCACAACAGATGGTCCCAAATAGAATGGGAGAAAAATGTGGAGCAGAACTCAAATTCCTACTAAAAAAAAAGAGAACCGAACAGTGGAGAACAGAGGATTCCCTGAGACTATCACCCTGAGACACTCTTCCAACCTATCACTGACCTTATCCCTTGAGATTAGCATTTAGCAAAAAAGCAGTGTGGCACACAAAATAAAGGAAGTTATGTATAAGATTGGTGCTCTGCTTAAAAACCATCAGTTTGAGACCAAAAAGTCAGCAATTACTTACAAGCAATATGAGAAGATAAGGGGGCAAGGAAAGTAGACTATTAGAAATGGAAAAACAGAACACAAAGAGAATGTTGGCGTATTTTGATATATGTGACTAATGTCACCAAACAATTTGTATGGAAATTGTCAATGGGAACCTCACTTGCAGTGTAAACTTTCACCAAAAATTCAAAAAAAAACATTATTTATGTATATATATTGCAAATTTTTTTTATTGCAAATTAATTAAAAAAAATTAAATACCCGTGTAACCCCCAAGTAGATTGATTCATAGAACATCACCATCACTATAGAAGTCAATTACCAAGACTTTCCTGATCACACCACCATTCCTTCCCAGCAATAAGCACAAGTTTGACTTTTATTATAACAACGTACTTGCTTTTCTTGGCAAGTCCCAAATACCTGGGTCAGCATCAGGGCATGATGAACCCAAGATCCATAGGTCGGTCCACAGCATGCTGGCTCACAGCTGCAAAGGCCTACAATCCAAGACCGGCAGGTGAGGTGGCAGGCTGCTGCAGGCCCAAATCCCAAGAATTGGAGGTCAGATGATGATGAGCCAAATACTGGATCCAGGGCAGAGTAAAAGCCAGTAAGCTTTGCCAGAAGGTCCAGATATACTGTATACATGTAACAACCTAAGAAAACTCCCTTTTAATTGATTGGCTACTTACAGTAGATCCCATCATGGAAGTGATCACAATATATCAGATCTCATCATGGTGGTGATTACATCATTATACGACTGCCAAACTACTCCATAATTGCCAAGACACTGAGAATCATGTCTCAGCCAAGTTGGCGCACAATCTTAAAGATCACACTACCTAATTGTTATTCAGATATGAAGTCTTGAAGAAGTATTTTGTAACAATAGACTGACTATTCTCCTAGAATCTTGCCTCTCATCTCAGCTGGAATTATACCATATTCTTATTTTCTACTAAATGAAGTTTAATAGGATTTACACCTTAAAAGAGGGTTCACAGAGGGAATGATGTTGGACAAATATGGTAGAATGCTGCAGGGAAAAGAAAAAGTCACTTTGTTGGGATTAATCTTGGGGCAAAAAAAAAAAAAAAAGCTTTTGTACTAGATTTAATATATCCAAAAGCCAGTTCTCAGTTTGCCCAGGTAGTCCTGAAGAAATAAATTATATATTACATGATTTGTAGGTAAAGATATTCTTTGTTTCCAGAATATTTATTGCAAATCTTAGAGGCCAGCTCTGGAATTTGGATCAAGGCACACATTTCAGAGGACAAAATACACAAAAACTTCGGGAAAATGTGACAGAAGCTTAGTCTAACAGGAATAGAGGATCCATACGAAGCAGTCATAATAGATAAGGGGAGAACTGGATTTGAGTCAATTTTGGATGGCCTTCTGTGGTATCATTCAGTTAAGGGTAATCCAGGACCCTATTCAAATCTAAGAAATAAAACTTTCTGCACACTCTATTCCATTGAGAGGCTGCAGAGGAAAAGTATTCTGGGTAGAGTGAGAGATATCTGGGAAAACAAATAAATAAACTAAATCAGAGAGTGCCAAAGAGATTTGTTTAATTAGAAATTTAACTGTGTCATGTGGAAGAGATCCCAGGGGTAGAGATAACTGTTTTGTACATGAAGAGCAGTCCATGTTCAAAATGAACAAAGTGTTTTAAAGGTAAGTTAAATACCATTGATGAAACAAGTTATTTCAGCCAAAGAATTTAAATACTTAAGTATGTAAACCCTCTTCGGTGGGGAAGAAACAAGATTATCACAAACAAACCAAAACACTAACCCACAGAGGTCAAGTAGATTCTGACCCACAACGACCCTTCAGGACAGAGTAGAACTGCCTCATCAGGTTTCCAAGCCTATAAATCTTTAAGGAAGCCGACAGCCACAACTTTCTCCCATGGATCAGATGGTGGGTTCTAACGGCTGACCTCTTGGATAGAGAGCCGAGCCCTTTAACCATTCTTATTTTTGAAATTCAGGAAGGTAAATATGAAATGTTTTCTTAATATTCAACTTTAGTTCCTGATATTATTAAAATTAATATTTAATATAGAGTAGCAAATATGCTACTTTATTAAAGTAGCTCCTTTATATCTCTGGTAAATACAACTTACTTTAAACAATGAACTTAAATAGTGAAGTTTGATTACTTTGAAACACTGAAACTTTGAAAAACTGCTATGTTTTTGTAAGAATACTAAATGATATTAGAGGGAAACTTCAATTCCAGAAAAGACTTTGTAGTGAATGAGCATTATATTAATGTATTTTAGTTCTGATGATATTTTAATAAGATATTTAAAGTAAACATTCTAGGAAATAAATTTGCAACAATTGAGGAATCCAAAAGACATTTATTTTGAAGAAAATAATATATTTATGTTAAAAAATTTATTAAGCAATGTAAATTTTTAAGTTTATATTGTTTTTAAAATTAGTTTCAGGGTAAGTTTCTAATTTGTATTAAAACTACAAACATAACTTAGGTTTAGGGTAGATTGGGGATGCTGACAGTGATAAGTATCTGTCTAAATTAGGATATTATTAACCAAAGCCAAACTCATTGACTTCAAGTGGAATCAAACTCATAACGACCATATAGGTTAGAGTAGAACTGCCTCAGTGGTTTCCAAGGCAGTAAACCTTTATGGAGGCCAAGTGGCTGGTGAATTTGAACCACTGACATTTTGGTTAGCAGCCAAGCACTTAAGCACTGTGCCACCAGGACTCCGTCAGAGTACTGTTATGCATTCCTTAATCATTTCTATTTTTTCTGGGGAATGGATGCTTAGATTTTGAATAAAAATATAGTAACATTGAGTTGTATTTCCCTTAAATGAGAACTTAAATATTTCCAAGAAAGAAGAGTAAGATCGATAGTTTTGGGAGAACACACAGGGTAAATCACTGCTCTCTCTACCCTGTCCTCTTAAGAAAAACACAGACAAATCTTATGTATTTGGTGTTATACATGGGTAATTTCATCACCAAAGAGCTGAGTTTGTACAATTAGAAATGCTATTTCATTTAGCACTCAAAGTCATTTTATTCAATTAACAAGAATTAAATTACTTTTTATTAAATGCTGTCATTCATAAAATAATACATACATATTTGACTCTTGCCCTCTTGTGAGTCTTAATTCTTCTCTCCCTCTTAGGAGTGATGCTTTCCTTTTAATAATGCCTATTCTTTATTTCAGTTCATAAACAAATCCTGAGTAACGTATTAGATATACGCCCATTTTCTAGGATCATTTAAAGTGGGAAAATAGTCACAGCCTTTACCTGTCAGATCGTTGAGTATCAGTAAAAGAAAATGCATACAAAGGCTATTACCATAATTGCAATTCTAAGTGCTGAGCAGTGATGGGTACTATAGGTGTTACTGTCCACAAACTAGAGATAATGCTATAAACCCAAATATTAGAAGAGAAATCATGGAAAAACTGCAACTTGAGAGCTGAATGTTTTTTGAAGTTTCATTACACTTTCATAATTGATTTAAGATCTCACTTCATTCCCACAATAACCCTGTGATACAAAAAGAAAATAGAGTATTGTTCACATTGTATAGCATAATGAGTAACATTCAGAAGAATAAATTACAATTAGTTTTAATAATAATAATAATAAATAGATGATATAACTGTTGATAACAGTAGATAACAGTAATAATAGCCTCTTATTAATGTCAGGACTTCTTCAAGGTATTTTACTTATATTAAATGATTTAGTTTATGTAACAACACTAAATGTTGGTATAGTTGCTAGCCATTTAACAGCTGAAAAAACTGTGAAGCAGCAAGATTAATTAACTTGCATGAAGTCATCACACAGCTAGATGTTGTTGGAGCTATAATTCAATTCCAGTCCATCTGGGAAACACTGTTATTTAATCATGGGCATGGAGACCTGGTGGCTCAGTGGTTAAGTGCTCAGCTGCTAATCAAAATGCCAGTGGTTCAAACCAAACTGCTGCCCCTTGGAATAAAGTTGTGGCAGTCTGCTTCCCTAAAGATTTATGTCCTGGCTATGACTCAGAATTGACTCCTTGGCAATGGGTTTGGTTTTTTTTTTTTATTATTACTATTTTTAACCATGGCACCATATTCTGCTTTCCTTAGTGGACAAGGTCCAAACCCATCAGGATGGAGACATGAAAATCAGCGTGAGCCAAAAGGCATCTTGACTCTTGTAAAATTTAAGGAGGCACTCACTTTCAGGATTGTGCAAGTGCAAAGATGGCCCTGAAAGCCTCCTTACGTTTTGCACCTTAGGAGCTTCACTGACTAGTTCTTGTCCTGACTCTGATGCAAGGGAATGGTGGGAAAAACAATTGCCAACAATGGCTCAAAACCACTCTTTCAAATACCTTCTTAACGAGGCAATCTGTTAAATCCTAGGGCTACAGGCTTAAATAACATACTATCATAATCATAATTATACAAACATAACTAAAAAGTAAATAGCTTAAAATTCGTAAGTAAGGAATAGATCTTACTAATATTATCTCATTTAATTCTCACAAAGAAGTAAACCTTAGAAAATTTAAATAATTGCCTAATATCACATGGATAATAAATCATGGAGATAGGAGTCAAACTCAAGTCCATTAAAAAAAATTAAAAAAATACTGACTTGCAGTCATAAAACCTGTGTGCCTCACTTAGTGGGCCTCAATATTTTTATATCTAAAGAAAAATGAGTTTAGAAACAGTTAACTAAAGTGTTATTTTTTTTGAGTAACAACAAAAATAATGGCAGGTGTACACAGCACAATGGGTATAAATAACATAACAGCCAATGTCTTTCCTCCTCCTGTCCCACACACATAAACACAGGTAAAAAATACTCTCCATGTTACCCCTGTTTTTCCAGGGTGACTACATTCATTTTTTTTTTACCTGAATCAGTGTACCCAGGCTACTTTCCCTGAAAAAAAAATATCCTCTTACCTACTTAATATACTACCAAAAGATATTTGTTTTATTCCCCCATACAAAATGAAATATTCTCTCAATTTTCTTTCAAAACTATTTAATATGAACTGTGTAATAGGAACCTCTGTGCTTAAAGTCATCAAGTGATGGGAGAGTGAAGCATTCATAGTCAGTTGAAAATGTATGTGAGAAGACAGTTTATGGAATAGTGTTTGAGAAGCTTGACTGAGAGAATGCATAGAGAAGTACAATAGGATTGTCAAGACATGTAATTAAAGTGAGATTAGATGGCAAAGCTGAGAGTTCATCTCCAGCAGTTGTCAATTGCTCCAGTGCCTGTGTTGAGTCAGGTATAGCTTGGCCTCTCCTGGGCTGTGCTTGGAAAGTATAGTAAAATGATCTTAAAATAAATTTGAGGGGACTGTTTACTGTGATTTAACAGGAGGACCTGGGATATACATAAATAATATCATTCTTAAAGGGTAAACAATAGCAGTGATCATAAAATCCAATCCAGATACCTCAAAACAGTTTACAGAAGAGGCAAAGAAATACAGAAAGATAAAGGAAATGCACACGTAAATTTACATTTTCCACAGATGAATCATCAAGTAAAACCACCAGAAGACAACTTAACAGAACTGATGGCATTTGTTCTCTTGGGCTTTGCTGATATGCCCCATCTCCAGTGGTTTCTTTTTGGATTATTTTTAATCATCTATATCATTATCCTGATGAGCAATGGCACCATATTTCTAATAACAAAAATGGATCCTGCTCTCCAGAGCCCTATGTATTTTTTCCTGGCAAATTTTTCCTTCTTGGAAATCTGCTATGTATCAACTACTCTCCCCAGAATGCTGATGAATCTAGGGACCCAGAGAAGAAGAATTTCCTTAGTTGCCTGTGCTACACAGATGTGCTTTGTCCTCATGTTTGGAGGTTCAGAGTGTTTGCTCCTGGCAGTGATGGCCTATGACCGCTATGTGGCCATTTGTAACCCTCTGCACTATCCTCTAGTCCTGAACCACAGGGTCTGCATTCAGTTGGTGACTGGCTCCTGGACCATTGGAATCCCAGTTATGATAGGGCAGACATATCAGGTTTTCTCTCTGCCTTTTTGTGGATCTAACCAAATTAACCACTTCTTCTGTGATATTCCCCCAATACTCAAGCTGGCTTGTGGGGACACCTTTGTAAATGAGCTGTTGGTCTACACAGTTTCTGTGTTATTTGTCATGGTTCCCTTCCTGTTGATACTTGGCTCCTACAGTAAAATCATCTCCATCATCCTGAAGTTGCCATCAGCCACAAGTCGAGCCAAAGCCTTCTCCACTTGCTCATCTCATCTTATGGTTGTGATGTTATTCTTTGGATCAGGCATGATTACATACTTAAGACCCAACACTAGGCACTCAGAAGGAACTGACAAAGTTTTATCTCTTTTCTACACTATCCTAACTCCTATGTTTAATCCCATGATATATAGTCTAAGGAACAAGGATGTCATAATAGCACTGAGAAAATTACTAAGTAAATAATTCATTTTATTAAAGAATGAGTTAAATGTATAAGAATTGCTTTCTTACATATTTTTAATCAAATTTCAGCAGATGTATACTTTTAATTATAACTTGTATTATGGATGGATTGAGTCCCCCAAAAATGTCTGTCAACTTGGCTAGGCCATGATTCCCAGCATTGTGTGACTGCCCACCATTTTGTAATATGAGTCAGAATGGTCTAGAAGGCGATGGGTTTGGTTTGGTGATATTCCTATGTGTTGTAAATTCTACATCTATGATGTCAATGAGACAGGGTTAGAGGCAGTTATGTTAATGAGGCAGGATTCAATCTACAGCATTAGGTTTTATCTTGAGTCAATTTCTTTTGAGATTTAAAGGAGAGGAACCAACAGAGAGACAGGGGACTTCCTACCACCAAGAATGATGAACCAGAATGGGAGCGTGTTCTTTGGACCCGCGTTTCCTGAGCTGAGAAGCTCCTAGACCAGGGGAAGATTGATGAAAAGGGCCTTGCCCAAGAGCCGACAAAAAGAAAAGCTTCCCCTAGAGCCATCACCTTGAATTTGGAATTCTAGCCTCCTAGACTGTGAGAATAAATTTATCTTTATTAACCAATATACTTGTAGTATTTCTGTTAGAGAAGCACCAGATTCCTAAGGCACCTTGTCTCTTCATACGATTATTTCCAAATTTAAAATCACTTTTAATATTGTCAGAACTTTCTGCTCAAATTACATAAGTGATATATATATATCAGCAGATAGTAAATCATTCCTGTAGTAATTATATAATTTTGTTGTGCAATGTGCAATGTGTTCAATAGAACTTTTACTTGGGCTGATTTAATTTAGTCAATTTATATCATTTAGTTTAAACCACGTCATTCACTTCTAGTGTGTCCTAGCAGTTGTGACACCCATTTTAAAAACAATGTGTTCAATAGAACTTTTACTTGGGCTGATTTAATTTAGTCAATTTATATCATTTAGTTTAAACCACGTCATTCACTTCTAGTGTGTCCTAGCAGTTGTGACACCCATTTTAAAAACCAAGTTTGCAATATGCATTAATTAAATATTCACAGGGGATTGGTTCCAGTACCTCCATGAATATCAAAATCCATGGATGTCAACTCCCTTTTATAAAGTGGTACAATATTTACGTAAAACCTATGTACAACCTTCTGTATACTTTAAATCATCTCTAGATTACTTGCAATACCTAATACAATGTAAATGCTATGTAAATAGGCATTGTACAGTACTGTATTGTTTAGGGAATAATGACAAGAGGCAAACAATGCCCAAACAATGAGTGCAGGATGGAGACTGAGCATCTTTGAAATAGAGGGAGGCTACGTCAGGGAATGTCTACAAATAATTTCATTCTAGTTTTGCTTTTTGGAACTTACTTTTTTTTTTTTTATGAATACTTTCAATCTCAGTTGAATCTCTCAAGGTGGAACCTGAGAAACTGAATCCCAACTGTACCTATCTCATTTTTTTTTTATCTATTGATAAATATGGATATATATACACACACACACACATATATATATTTTTACTTGGATCCACAAATAACACATGTGGAAGCAGCAGTGAAAAATCAAACAGCATATTGCGCTGGCCAAATCTACTGCAAAAGAGCTCTTTTTAAGGTGTTGGGAAGGAAAGATGACACTTTGAGGGCCCCAATTTATATATTTATGTATTTATATATGTGTGTGTATATACATGCTTATATATAAAAACTGTTAATGCTGTCACATTATTTTATACGTTAAAAAAAAACGAGATACAAAGAGTTAGCATAACTTTTCCTACTTCACACACATGCAAGGATCGTAACTGACTATGCATATTCTGGATCCCCGGTGGCACAGTGATTAGGAGTTATGGCTGCTAAACAAAGGTCGACAGTTCAAATCCACCAGCTGCTCCTCGGTAAACCTATGTGGCAGTTCTACTTAGTCCCATACGGTCACTACGAGTTGGAATTGAATGGACAGAAGGAGTTGGGTTTTTTTGGTTTTTACACGTTGTTGCTAGGCCTGGGTTTGAGTTAGGCCTTGACCACTTAAGTTTTTGACTTGGGAAATTATTTAATCATTTACTGTCATTTTTTATATTTGATATATATATATATGAACCTTACAGAGTTTTGTGAAAACAAATATCTTGTAAAGAGCACACATACCACTGATTTAGTTTATAATTGTGATCACATTTGTAGTTAAGGAATTTCCTTAATATCTTCCCTTATTTGGAGTCATAGGAACAAAGATATCATGGAGACAGTTAGAAAGTTAATTATTCATACCAAACTGCTTTGGCACCCAATATAATCCAAATAGGTGTTTCTTCATTTATGGCCTACTTTCAAACACTTTTCATAAATTTTGTTCACTCTTTTGTCATTGTGGTCTAAGTCAACTGTTGCTATTTTTGGTATTAGCTGTCATCAGGTCAGAGCAGAACTCACGGCAAAGCCATGTGTTGTAGAGCAGGACTGTGCTCTGTAAGGTTTATTTGGTGCTGATCTTTACAGAAGCAGATAGCCAGGCCTTTCTTCTGCAGAGCCACTGGGTGGGTTCAATCTGCCAACCTTTACATTAGCAGCTGATTGCAAACTGCTTGTGCTATCCATGGTCCCTCTTAAATCAATTCAACTTTGCCTGTTCCACTATTTTCAATCTTTTGCATGCTTTACAATCATCTCTGAGTTAATATAGAAATGATGCGTTCTGATTCATTTGCTCTCAGGTGGTGTCAGAAAAATGCATATTAAAAACTTCCTATGGGGCACTATCTCAATCTGAATGGAGCAGTAGAAGTCTATATTTAGGGACTCAATACTGATATCATTGCTTGACTTTAACTTGTGCTTAATAATAAAAGAACTGCAAACACTTATCATGACTGCCTTTATTGTATCCTCACAACTAACTCTTTGTGTGTGAGTGCATTTTTTAGGTGACATTTATAGCTCAAGTTAATTTCTCATACAAAAATATATACCCATATTGTTTTGTGACATTAGTTGAAATCCCCATAATATGACAGCACACTCCTCCCTTCCAACCCAGGTTCCCTGTGTCCCTCGAATCAGTTCCTGTCCCTTCCTGATTTCTCATTCTACTTTTAGACAGAAGCTGCCCATTTCGTCTAGTCTATCTGATTGAACTAAAAAGCACATTCCTCACATGTATACTTTTTATTTTATACTCCTGTCTAATCTTTGTCTGAAGAGTGGGATTTGGTAATGGTTTCAGTTCTGGTTTAACAGAGCATCTGGAGGCCATAGTTTCAGGGTTCCTCCAGTCTCTATGAGCACCTTAAGCCTGGTCTTTTTACATGAATTTGAGTTCTGTTCTACGTTTTTCTCCTGCTCTGTCTGGGACTGTCTGTTGTGTTCCCTGTCAGGGCAGTCGTCCATGGTAGCTGGGCACCAACTAAGTTCTTCTGGTCTCAGGCTTGTGAAATTTTGGCTTATGTGATCCTTTAGTCCTTTGGGATAATATTTTCCCTGTGTCTTTGGTGTTCTTCATTCTCCTTTGCTCCAAGTGGAATGGGACCATTTGATGTATCTCACAAGTTTTAAGTTCCCAGATGGCACTCATCAAAGTGGGATGTAGAACATTTTCTTAATAAACTCTGTTATGCCAATTGATCTACATGTCCCCCAAAACTAAGGTCCCCAAGCTCCAGCCCCAGCTACTCTGTTCCTCAAAGTATTTGGATGTGTCCAGGAAACTTTTTAGCTTTTGTTTCAGTCCTGTTGTGTTGACTTCCCCTGCATTGTATATTATCCATCCCTTCACCAAAATTGATCCTTTTCTACTGTCCAGTTAGTGAGTTTCTCTCCACTTCCCTTCCTACCCTGATAACCACCAAAGAATGCTTTTTTCTGTGTTTAAACTTTTTCTTGAGTCCTTATTATAGTGGTCTCATACAATATTTGTCATTTTCTGACTGACTGATTTCATTTAGCATAATGCCTTCCAGTTTCATCCAGATTGTGAGATATTTCACAGATTCATCATTGTCCTTTATCATTGCATAGTAGTCCTTTGTGTGTATGTACCACAATTTGTTCAACTATTCAGTTATTGATGGGCATTAACGTTGTGTCCATTTTTTTTTGTTATTGGGAATAGTGCTATAATGAATATAGTTGTGCATATGTCTATTCATGCAACGGGTCTTATTTCTCTTGGGTATATTCCTAGGAGTGGAATTGCTGGATCATATGGCACTTCTATTTCTAGCTTTTAAAAGAACCACCAAATTGTTTTCCAAAGTGGTTGTATCATTTTATATTCCCACCAGCACTGTATAAGGTTTCCAATCTCTCCACAACATCTCCAATATTTGTTATTTTGTGCTTTTTGCATTAGTGCCAGCCTTGGTTTGGTATTATAGTATCACACTCTAGCTTTCATTTGCATTTCTGTAATGATTACCCTAGTGGCGTAGTGGTCAAGAGCTACAACTGCTAAACTAAAGGTTGGCAGTTTGAATGCACCAAGTACTTCTGGGAAACCCTGTGGGGCAGCTTTACTCTGTTCTACAGGGTCGCTATGAGTTGGAATTAACTCGACAGCAATGGATTTGGAGTGACCAATGATCGTAAGCATTTCCTCATGTGCCTGTTACCCCCTGAATGTTTTCTTTGATAAAGTGTCTGTTCATATCTTTCACCCATTTTTTAATTGGATTATTTATCTTTTTGTTCTTGAGAGTTTGTAGTACCTTATAGGCTTTACCGATTAGACCCTGATCGAATATGTCATAGCCAAAATTTTTTTCCTAGTCTTTGGTTCTCTTTCTACTCTTTTGGTGAAGTCTTTTGATGAGCATAAGTGTTTGATTTTTAGGAGCTCCTGGTTACCTAGTTTCTCTTTTAGTGTTTGTGCATGTTAGTTATGGTGTGTATAGTATTTATGCCATTTATTAGGGCTTCTGTGTTGTCTCTACTTTTTCTGCCATCATCTTTATCATTTTAGATTTTATAGTTAGATCTTTGATCCATTTTGAGTTAGTTTTTGTGTATGGATTGAGGAATGGGCCCTGCCTCATTATTTTTAATTTTTTTTAAATTTTATTTTACAGATGGATATCCGGTTACAGCACCATTTGTTAAAGAGATTGTCTTTTCCTTATTTAATGACCCTGGGCCTTTGTTGAATATCAGCAGCTCATAAGTGGATGGATTTACGTCTAGGTTCTCGACTCTGTTCCATTGTCTTGTGTCTGTTGTTGTACCAGTGCCAGGCAGTTTTGACTACTGTGGCAGTATAATAGGTTCTAAAATTAGTACAAGGTCTCTCACTTCGTTCTTCTTCTTCAGTAATGCTTTTCTTGTTCCATATGAAGTTGGTGATTTGTTTATCCATCTCGTTAAAAAATGCTGTTGCAATTTGGATTACAATTGCTTGGTATCTGTAGATCCTTTCTGGTAAAATTGACATTTTCATTATGTTAAGTCTTCCTATCCATGTGCATGGTATGCCTTTCCACTTATGTGGGTCTCTTACGGTACAAGTAACTCTTTGGATTCTGGAATTGTATAACATACAATTTTCTACTTCCCCTGAACAACTTTATTTTATTTCAAGTATTGGAAAAATTGCAGTTTGCATTATGAAAATGTTATCACTTTCTTAAGGAAGAGAACATTAAAAATGTTAGCTACTGTCTATGTACAGCCTCATTTTTTGAGTATCAATGTAATATAATTCAATGACATTTTGAAAAAAATACTGTGCATGAAGAAAATGTTCAGTGTGCTTCTTCAAGTTTTATATGCAAAACTAATGTGATATCAAAATCCAAATTTATACAATGTACTTTTCGATGATCCATTCTCACTCCTAAACCTATTCTTCCTACCAGTGTCTTCCATATCAATAAATTACTTCTGTATTTACTGAATCACTTAAACAAAGGTGTAAAAGTTATTTGTTATTCTATCACCTCGCACTCATACCTGTAAAATTTCCAAAATAGAGCCATTTTTGCATGTGTTTTCTCTTTGATCAATTATTGTCATTAACTTGATCTTTAGCAGTTATTACCAAAAGAATCTACTTGTCTCATATGATAATCTCCTATTAGCCATTAATCTAAGGTTACCTCTAGGATTTTTAAGAAATAGATAAATAGTTTATTTCACTTTTCTATTTACAAACATCCAATAGTTTTATATTACATTGAGGACAAAAATCGAACACTTTACAAAATTTAGAAAATACCAAACTCTCTGGCTTCATCTTTTTTGAAATAAAATATATTGTAGGATTGGGTGGAGCAAGATGGAGAAGTGAGTAGATACTCCCATTTACTCCCCCAGCAACTTACGCACAGAATAATGAATAAAAAGAAGCACAGACTGAAATCTCAGAACTCCAGGGGCAGCTGCGGCTTTGGAGATTCTTTTTGAGTATAGAAGCAAGACAGAGCAGGAGCAGGGATGGCACAGAAGCTGGGAGAACCTAAATGCTATTATTGGGAGCACTTGCTCGTTGCCGCTAATTTGCAACAACCTAAACAGGGAACACAGAAAGGGAGCTCATTTCAGGAAGCTGTAGCCCACTTTTTTTTTTTAAGCAGCACCAGTTGGCCCTGGGAGTTCATGGGCTATCCAACTGAGAGAGTTTAAAGGGAGTTTGTGGTGCTGTGAGAGCTATTGGATCTCACCAAGATCCAGAAAGATGGGTAATAGGGCCAGGAGGATTTGCATGGGCAGCAGTGTGAGGGGAATACTTTAAATTAGTGGATGAAAAAGAGGGAAACACTTAGCTCCTACTTACAGTGTGACACCATGGGAGACCTGTGCAGGGGTGCCCATGAAAAAAAGGCATAAAGAGCACCCCATTTTTGTCACAGGAAAATCAAGCTCCACCCATTATGTCAGCATCTTTAACCAGCTGAACATCCCCTCACCCATGCAAGCATTATGAATTCCAAAGATCAAGCATCCTAAACTCCTGAATAACTGTTGAAAAAAAACCTATGAATAAAAGTGCCTTCTAGTGGTTCTTAAGTGAAGAAACAAAGCTCACTAATATTGAGTTGATTCTGACTCATAGCAACCCTGTGAACTGGAGTGTGCTGCCCCAAGGGGTTCCTAGGTCCATGAGTCCTTGTACACGTCAGATGCCACACCTTTCTCCCACAAAGTGGCTGGTGGGACAAGTGCCAGGCTTTCGGTTAACAGCTGAACACTTGACCACCGCACCACCAGAGGGCCTAATCAGAAAATTTTCCCACACAAACCAGAAGACCAAATTTAAGGGGAAAAAATTAATAAAAGGTCTCAAGTTCTACAAAAAACAGTAAAACATGCAAAATCACAAGATGAGAAGAACCAGTTAAAGGAAAGCATGAAGAAGAGAAAATGTCTCCTAAGCACATGAGACTAAAGCAAAAAATTGATAATTTTCAGACTCTGGTTCCAGATATATTTAAAGAAAGCTAAAAACACACAGAATACAAACCACTGGATATCAGGAAAAAAAAAAAAAAAACGGAAGAATAAAATAATATTCCGAGAAGAATTTGAAAGCTTCAAAAAAAAAAAAAAAAAAAGAACAATTGCAACTGAGGACTAAAGCAACCGATTTAGAAAAAGTAAGAGAAACACTCAACTACAGAACAAACAGACTGAAGATAGAATAAACAAAAAGACAAAATAACTGAACTTATCAAATCGCGAGAGAAAAAAAGACTAAAAGCAAACAAACCAAAAAGAAATATGGAATTCAATTAAGAAGTCTAACATTAGAATTATTGAAATCCCAGAATGCTATGACAATAAGAAAAGCATGGAAACAATTTTCCAAGAGATAATCAGAGAGAATTTCTCAGACCTGAACAGAAAATCAATTCTGCAACTATAGAAAGCTACAGGAACCCAAATCAAAAGAGACAAAAAATACCAACTCCATGCCACAGCCAAATCAAATTCTTGAAAACAGAAGACAAAGAAGGAATTCTGAAAGGAGCAAGAGAACAACACAATATATTTTACCAAGGATCTTTCACAAGAATCAGTGCAGGTTTCCTCAAAGACTCTAGAGCCCAGAAGACAATGGAGAGACATATATAAAATACTGAATGAAAAGAATTACCAACCAAGAATTCTTTACCTGATGTCTTAGGCTGGGTTCTCTAGAGAAGCAAAACAAGTAAAGTGCATAAATATATATACAGAAATTTATATTAAGCAAATGGCTCACGTGGTTGTAGAGGGTAGAGTATTCCAAGTGCAAGGGTCAAGATAGAGGCTTCTCTTGATTCACATAACCACAGGGGCTGGTGAGCCCAAGATTGGCAGGTCAGAGAGCCAGGCTCTTGCTCACAGGCAGTGAAGATCAATGAATCCCAAGATTGGCAGGCAAGACCGTAGGTAAGCTGCTAGCTCAAGTCCCAAGTACCAGAGGTCAGATGAACAGCAGACAGATACCGGATCCAGCATGAGCAAAAAGCCCCAAAACCTTGCCAGAATATCAGTTTATATTCGAAGCAGGTGGCACACCCCAGGAAGCTCCCATTCAACTGATTGGCTACTCAGAGCAGATCCCATCATAGGGGTGATCACATATCAAATCTCAACAGGAAGTGATCTGAACATTGTACAACTGCCAAAACACTGAAAATCATGGTCCAGCCAAGGTGACACACAATCTTAACCATCACAGCCCGTCCCTTGTCTGCTCGGCACCTGTGCACCTTTTTAAATCATACGTAATCTCTGAATAAAGACAGTGATAAAGTCATGCTTGCACTTAACATGATAAACAAACACACATACCACTGAAAATGCACTAGCCCTGTTTACATCTTACATTTCATAAGTGAAGAAAACAAATATATTTGATGTGTACATGCAAAGCTGAAATTCTCATAACAGTTAAGGTCCTCATTTCTGCAACTGGTCATGTGGACATTACTTGTATTCAGAGCTACCTTCTTCCACCATCCATGCTGTATTCCCTTTGCCCTCAGCAAGCACCTCAGCTGGTCACAGTTCGGGGTTTGGTGATGTGACCCAAACCTTCATTCCTGAAGAGTCTAGGCAGTAAGTAGTCATGCTGGAATGGGGTTGCTGTAGGTTTCTACTGACTTTAATCACAGGGCATGGTAGAACTAAGAGAAACCCTAAGGAATCTCCTGCATTCTAGGCATACTCCTCTTTATTTCCATTATGTAATGTCAATCTGATTTCCTCTTGGTAATCAGGTTCAATTATACCAGCCAGTATGGCAATTCCCTTCTTTGCCTGCTGATCCAGAGGCATAAGGAGCCTAAAGTGGCCATATGGTATTCTTAGCTTCCAGTTCAATGGAATCAGTGATGTGTCTCCAGGCAGGAGCATAGATCTTGGGGACAGGCAGCAAAATTCTTGTGAGTGGGTCACTTGGGGTAATAGTGAGTGGTGCCATGCCCATTTCAACCTTTGATTCCCGAGTGCATGAATTCTGGCTATGGGAGAAATAACACAATATATTGGAAACTGGTTAGACCATTTACAGCCTTCTGGTGAACATTGCCCCAACCCTGCAATGTACTGTCACATAGCTAGTGCTGTAATTATGTCTTTAGAAGGCCATTCCATCATTCTATCAAGGTAGTGAAATCCATGAGCATGCACCACTGCCAGATTTCATTTGCTATGAAATTAGTCCCTTGATCTGAGGCAATGTTGTGTGTGGTACCAAGACGGTGGATAAGGCATTCTGTAAGTCCATGGATGGAAGTTTTGGCAGAAACATGGTGTACAGGGAAAGCAAATCCATATCCAGAGTGTCTACTCCAGTAAGGACAAAACATCTTCCATGATGGAAGGGGTCCGATGTAATCAACTTGCCACCAGATTGTTGGCTCATCAGCTTGAGGGATGGAGCCACACCGGGGACTCAGTGTTGGTTTCTGCTGCTGGTGGATTGGGTATTCAGCAGCGGCTGTAGCCAAGCCAGCGTTGGTGAGCAGAAGTCCATGTTGCTGGGCCCATGCATAATCTTCATCTCTGCCACCATGGCCACTTTGTTCATGAGCACATTGAGCTGTGACAGGAGTAGCTGGAAAAGAGGATGAGTGTTTTCCATAGAACGAGTGTTCCTATTCACTTGATTATTAAAATCATCCTCTGCTGAGGTCATCCTTTGGTGAGCATTCACATGAGACACAAACATCTTACTTCTTTGGCCCATTCTGAGAGATCTATCCACATGCCTCTTCCCCATCAATCCCTGTCTCCAATTTTCTAATCATGTTCCTTCCAAGTTCCTGACCACCTAGCCAAACCATTGCCCATGAATAAGTATACAATCACACAACTGGCCATTTCTCCTTCCAATCAAAGTAAACAACCAGGTGCACTGCTCAAAATTCTGCCCATGGGGAGAATTTCTCTCCACCACTGTGCTTCAGGGAGGTCTCAAAAGGGGCTGTAGAGCTGCCACTGTTGACTTTTGAGTGGTGCCTGCATATCATGCAAAACCATCTGTAAACCAGACATGAGTGTTCTCTTCCTCAGTCAAGCAATCACAAGGAACTCCCCATGAGACCATTGGTGCAGACTAGGAGATATGAGGTAACGTGACAGGAGTGGAGACCATGGGCATTTGAGCCACTTTCTCAGATAACTTTCTTGTGCCTTCTAGTCCTGCTTGAGCCAAATCTCATATATACCAATTGCATTTAACGAAGCAGTGCTGCTATGCACTTCCAACTTTATGGTTCTGTGAGTCAGACAACACCGAGTTCATAATGGGCACCTCAGGCCACATAGTGATTTGGTGTCCCATGGTTAAACTTTCAGTATCCACTAAGGCCCAGTAACAAGTCAAAAGCTATCCCTCAAAAGGACAGTAGTTATCTGCAGACAATGGAAACACTTTGCTCACAAATTCTGCCTGCGTGTGATTCACAGTTGGTGAGAAGCAGCAGCAGAGAACTGGCAGCCACAGAGAATCAGAAGGAACAGAGCCAGGAGACCAGCATGAGAGAGCACTGGAGCCAACCCACAGGGCGAGATAGCAGAATGCCTGTGTGCAGGAGGTGTTCTGGTGCAGTGGGTTGTCTATGTGCACTTATTAGTGGAGCTAGACTTGCTGACCCAGAGAGCAAGAGAGATGATTGCTTGCCAGCTGAAGTTTACTGGGAGAGTGAGATGCCTACAGAAACCTACTGGTGGAGCTACAGAGTTGCCCCAGCAGGGCAAATGTGTGCTGGGTGGTTTGAAGTGCTGAGACGCCAAGGGAGCAGGGAGCAGAAGCTTTTGGTTAGAGAACCAACAATACCAGAGAACAATCCAACTACAATACAGGACAGATCAAATAGTTATCAATCCACACAGGGAACTCGTAAAAACAAGTCAAAGCTAAAGGACTGAAAATAGGGAACCAGAGATGTCAATATGTAAATGATGACAACATCAAACCAAAAAAAATGGAATAAACAGTGTAGTCATAGAACTTCCATATGGAGAGGAAGTTAAGGCACCATCAAGAAATAAAAGATTGTTTTGAACTTAGAAAAATAAAGGTAAATTTTAAGGTAACCACAAAGTAAGCTAACAAACCTACCCATCAAAATAAAAAAGAAGAAAAACATAAAGACTCAGCAAACACGAAACCAAGTGTAATGAAAAAGATGAAAAGAAAATACATAAAGAAAATTGTCTCAGCACAGAAAATTAAATGAACAAGGAAACCGTCAACACCACACACACACAAAAATACATGAAATGACAGCCGTTAACTCATATCTATCGATAATTACATTGAATATAAATGGACTAAAGGCACCAATAAAGTTACAGAAAGTGGTAAGGACAGAAAGTGGTAGAACGGATTAAATAAAAAAAAGGTCTATCTGTGTGCTGCCTACAAGAGACACACTTTAGACTCAATGACACAAATAAACTAAAACCCAAAAGCAGCAGAAAAATATATCAAGCAAACAACATCCAAAGAAGAAAAAGTTTGGCAGTATTAATTTCTGACAAAATAGACTTTAAAGCAAAATCCCCCACAAAGGAGAAGGAAGAACAACAGTACGTAATTATTAAAGGTTCAGTACATCGGGAGGATATGACCAAAATAGGTAAATACGCACCAAATGACAGGGCTTCAAAATACATAAAACAAAGCCTAAGGGCATTGAAGAGAGAAATAGGTAGCTCCAAAATAACAGTAGGAGTCTTTAACACATCACTTTCAGTGAAGGTCAGAACATTTAGAAAGAAACTCAATAAACACATTGGAGATCTAAATGCCACAATCAGCCAACTTGACTTTATAGACAAATATAGAACACTCCAGCCAAGAGCAGCCAAGTGTACATTCTTTGTGGCTGAAATTTAGGCCACAAAGCAAGTCTTAGAGAATCTAATACATCAAAATATTACAAAGCCTCTTTTCTAAGCATAATGACATAAAAGTAGAAATCAATAACAGAAACAGTAAGGAAAAGAAATCACACATATGAAAACTGAAAAACACCTTGCTTAAAAAACTACTGGGTTATAGAAGAAAACAAAAACTGAATAAAGAAATTTACAGAATCAAACGAGAAAGAAAACATATTACCAGAACCATTGGGACACAGCGAAGTCAGTGCTCAGAGGTCAATTTATAGCAATAAATGCACCCAGGCAAAATGAAGAAAGGGATAAAACCAAAACATTAACCCTACAACTCAAATAAACATAAAGAGAGCAGCAAAAAAAGCCCTCAGTCACCAGAAGAAAGAAAAGAATAAAGATCAGAGCAGAAATAAATGATATAGAGAACATAAAAACAATTGAAAGAGTGAAAAAGACCAAGAGTTAGTTCTTTGAAAAGATCAACAAAATTGACAAACCATTGGTCAAACTGACAATAGAAGAACAGGAGAGAAAGCAAATAAGTTGAATAAGAAAAAAGAGGGGTTCTATCACAATGGACCCAACTAAAATAAAAATAATCATAATAGAATACTATGAAAAATTATACTCCAACAAATTTGAAAACCTAGAGAAAATGGACAAATTTCTAGAAATACACTACCCACTTAAACTAACACAAACTGAGGTAAAGAAAAAAAAAAGCATAACAAAAGAAAGATTGAAGAGGTTAAAAACAAAACACAACAAAAAACTCCCAACAACAACAACAACAACAAAGCCCTGGGCCTGACGGCTTCACTGGAGAATTCTACCAAACTTTCAGAGAAGAATTAACACCACTATTACTAAGGATATTTCAGAGCATTGAAAAGGAAAGAATACTCCCAAATTCATTCTATGAAGCTACCATAACCCTGATACCAATATCAGGCAAAGACACCACAAAAAGAGAAAATTACAGACAAATATCCCTCAGGAACATAAAGGCAAAAATCCTCAACAAAATTCTAGCCGATAGAATTCAACAGTATATCAAAAAAATAATTCATCATGACCAAGTGGGATTTAATCTGGGACCTCACAAAAATTATAAACATGATCACCAAAAGTCTTATTAAAAGAGTAAATAGACAAATGAGAGATGGCAAAGAAGTCTTTGGAAATGACTTATCTGATAAGGGTCTAATTTCTAAAATCTGTAGAAAGTTGCAACAAGTCAGCTTGCAAGAGAAAACTCATTCACAATATAGGCAAAGGCAGAAATTTCACCAAAGAGTTTATACAAGCCGACAACTAACATATGAGAAGATAGTCACCATCGTTAGACATTAGAGACCAGCAACACAAAATTACAATGAGATACTATCTTACTCAGCTAAAATTGCACCGACAAAAAAAGAAGAACAAAAACAAAACAGATAACAACAAATGTTGGCAAATTTGTGGGGAAATTGGAGCCCATATCCATTGATGATGAGACTGTAAAATGTAACATTCACTGTCGAAAATGGTATGGCATTTTCTCCAAAAACTAGAAATAGAGCTACCATGTGATCAAGCAATCCTCCTCCTAGGTATAGACCTTAGAGCCATTGTAGTCTTGTCGATTCCAATTCATAGAGACCCTGTGGGACAAAGTAGACCTGTCGCATAGTGTTTTTAAGGAGCGGCCTGTGAATACGAATTTTTGATTTGAGTTCATCAAGCTTTTGATTAGCAGCTGAGGTCTTAACCACTACACCAACAGGGCTCCAGGCATATACCCTGTTGTTGTTGTTAGGTGCCTCAGAGTCGATTCTGACTCATAGCTACCCTATGTACAACACAAGGAAACACTACTTGGTCCTGTGCCATCCTCACAATCAATTGCTATGCTTGAGCCCATTGTTGTAACCACTGTGTCAATCCACCTTGTTGAAGGTCCTCCTCTTTTTCACTCACCCTCTGCTCTACCAACCACGATGTTCCTCTCCAGGGACTGGACCCTCCTGATAACACGTCCAAAGTTAGTGAGATGAAGTCTCTCCCTCCTTGCTCCTAATAAGCATTCTGCCTATATTTCTTCCCAAACGGATTTGTTCATTTTTCATTATTTTATCCATTATTGGATAATTTCATATGTGTGTGTGATTTATCAATGCAAAGACTAAATATCCCCAAAATAACATTGCTATCAAGTTGATTCCGCCTCATGGAGACCGCATGTGTTACAGAGCAGATCTTCTCTATAGGGTTCTCTTGACTATACTTTTAACAGGAGCAGACCCCAGACCTTTCTTCTACTGTGTTTCAGGGTGAGTTCAAACCACCAACCTCTAGGTTAGTACCAAAAACAACACCAAGCCTGTTGCCACTGAGCCAATTCCAACACATAGCTACCCTATAGGACAGAGTAGAACTGCCCTATAGGGTTTTCAGGTAGTGGCTGGTGGATTTGAACTGTGACCTTCTGGTTAGCATCCTGAGCTCTTAACCACCACTCCAGCAGGGCTCTTTTAGGTTGATAGTGGAGCACAGACCATTTGTGCCACCAAAGACTAGACACATTTGAGATATTACTCAATGGTATCCAATTTCTCTACACTAGACTTTAACTGTTTTGCACTTTTCCAAGCAGTATATATTAAAAAAAAGCATGCTTTCCCCTAGGTACTGTGTATTCTTTATAAACTCAGTTCTCTGCAGTTTAAAATTTCACTCTTTTTCATGAAGTTGGATATGTTTTTATATATTTAAGTGATGATTTTTCTCCCTTTTTATGTGAAGTGTTATATATTTGGTCCATTTTTCTATTTATATATTTTTACTTTTCCTTGATACTTAAGAATATTTTATTTATAAGAGAAATGAGCACTTTATCTGAGATATGATTTATTATTATTTTGCCCACTTTATATTCTTTATAATTTGGCAATTTTTTATTTTTAATTTATGGAACTATTTACTTTTACATAGTTGATTATTTTTCAATAATTTCTGTCCTGCATTCTGAAATTTTAATCATAGTTAGACAAATCTTCCTTACTCCAAAATTATATTTAAAAAAATATTTTTCTTAGAATTATTTTATTGTTTAATTTTTTAAAAACATTTAAACTAGAGTACCATTTACAGTCTTTCCTGCTATAGTATGAAGTATTGAAAAAAAATTTTTTTTCCTAAATGACTGTCCAAGTAGCCCAGTAATATTCATTCTAAAAGTACATATTTAAACTATTTCATTTGCTATATTTATTATGGAAACCTTGATAACGTAGTGGTTAAGTGCTACACTGCTAAGCAGAAGGTCAGCAGTTCAAATCCACCAGGCACCCCTTGGAAACTCTGAGGGACAGTTCTACTCTGTTTTATAGGGTCGCTATACTTCTGAATTGACTAGGTGGCAATTTTTTTTTAATGTTTATTATATATTCTCATGTGTATTTGTTTCTTCCATTTACATCATCAGATCTCACTATTTATGCACAATATCAAAAACAAACAAACAAAAAACAAAACAAATCCTTGAAACTCATAGCGACCCTACAGGAAAAAGTAGAACTGCCCCATAGGGTTTCCAAGGAGCAGCTGGTAAATTTGAACAGCTGAAATTTGTGACTAACAGCTGCAGTCTTAACCATTGGCCACCAAGGCTCCACATGCACAATAAAATCCTGTGCAAATTATGGGACTTTAGAATTCCCTTTTAGTTTAATTACTTCTGGGAAGGGCACCTACTGTAGCTCAGGCCTGACTGGGATTTCACCCCACTGTTGTGCTCTGTCACACCTTATTCCCATGGGAGGCCTTGCTCACCACTCACTCTTCCCACTCTCCATGTATTCAAGGTTGTAATTCCTAACACCTTCCAATTAACTTCCCTAATCACCATTTGTGATTATAATATTATAAAGTTTCCCTCTCTTGGAGACAGAAAGATAGATAGGTGATAGATAGATAGATAGATAGATGATGATAGATAGATAGATGATAGATGGATGGATAGATAGATAGATGATAGATGATAGATAGATAGATAGATAGATAGATAGATAGATAGATAGATAGATAGATAGATAGATAGATAGATAGATAGATAGATAGATAGATAGATAGATAGATAGATAGATAGATAGATAGATAGATAGATAGATAGATAGACAGATAGACAGATAGATAGATAGATAGATAGATAGATAGATTAGACAGACAGACAGATAATAGGTTTATAGGTAGGTAGGTAGATAGATAGGTAGATAGATGAATGGATAGATGGAGAGATAGATAGATGGTAGATAGATACTATATACAACTTTCAGGTTAGTGTTGGGAACATATATATATTTCATTACTAATCTCAAATTCTTGCTCTAAGTTTAGAGGATGTAAAGTTTTTATTAATGAAGATCAGAGACTAAAGTCTCCAGTATGGATTATACCTCAACATTAGGAAACAAAAATCCTCACAACTAGACAAATGAGCAACAGCACAATAAACGGAGAAAAGAACGAATTTGTCAAAGACTTCATTTTACATGGATCTAAAATCAACACGGGAACCCTGGTGGCGTAGTGGTTAAGTGCTATGGCTGCTAACCAAATCCACCAGGCACTCCTTGGAAGCTATGTTGGGCAGGTCTACTCTGACCTATAGGGTTGCTATGAGTCAGAATTAACGGCAACGGGTGTGTGTGTGTGAAAATCAACACCCATTAAAGCAGCAGCCCAGAAATCAAAAAACGTATTCCATTGAGCAAACCTGCTGTGAAAGACCTCTTCCAGTTAAAAAAGCAAAGATGTCACTTTGAAGACTAATGTGCACCTGACCCAACCCATGGTGTTTTTAATCACCTCACATGCATGCGAAAGCTGGACAATGAATAAGGAGTCAAAGAAGAATTGACACTTTTGAATTACGGTATTGATGAAGAACACTGAATATCCTATGGACTGCCAAAAGAACGAACAAATCTGTCTTGGAAGATGTACAAACAGAATGCTCCTTAGAAGCTAGGATGCCAAGAATATGTCTCACATACTTTGGACATGTTATCAGGAACAATCAGTCTCTGGAGAAGGACATCATGCTTGGTAGAGGGTCAGTGAAAAAGAGGAAGACACTCAACAAGATTGATTGGCTCAGTGACTGCAACAATGGGCTCAAGTATAACTACTGTGAGGATGGCGCAGGGCAGGGCAGTGTTTTGTTCTGTTGTACACAGTGTTGCTATGAGTTGGAACTGACTCGATGGCACCTAACAACAACAACAAAAACATCTAACCTCAAGGATGGAGGGAATTATAATCTCTTGAAATAACTACTTACTAAATGATAGTAGGAAACTCTGGTGGTGTAGTGGTTAAATGCTGTGGCTGCTAACCAAAAGGCCGGCAGTTGGAACCCAACAGTTTGTTAGTTGTTAGGTGCCGTTGAGTTGGTTTCGACTCATAGTAACCCTATGCACAACAGAATGAAACACTGCCCGGTCATGAGCCATCCTTAAAATCATTGTTATGCTTGAACTCATTGTTGCAGCCACTGTGTCAATATACCTCGTTGAGGGTCTTCCTCTTTTCTGCTGACCCTGTACTTTGCCAAGCATTATGTCCTTCTCCAGGGATTGATCTCTTCTGACAACATGTCCAAAGTATATAAGACGCAGTCTCCCCATCCTTGCTTCTAAGGAGCATTCTGGTTGTACTTCTTCCAAGACAGGTTTATTCATTATTTTGGGAGTCCATAGTATACTCAATAATCTTTGTCAACACCAAAATTCAAAGGAGTCAATTCTTCTTCTGTCTTCCTTATTCATTGTCCACCTTTCACATGCATAAAATGCAATTGAAAATACCATGGGTTGTGTCAGGTTCACCTTAGTCTTCAGGGTGACATCTTTGCTCTTCAACACTTTAAAGAGGTCATTTGCACTAGACTTACCGAATGTAATGGATCTTTTGATTTCTTGACTGCTGCTTCCATAGCTGTTGATTGTGGATCCAAGTAAAATGAAATCCTTGACAACTTCAATCTTTTCTCCATTTATCATGATGTTGCTCATTGGTCCAGTTGTGAGGATTTTTTTCTTTATATTGAGGTGCAATCTGTACTGAAGGCTATGGTCCTTGATCTTAATTAGCAAGTGCTACAAGTCCTTTTCACTTTCAGCAAGTAAGGTTGTGTCGTCTGCATAACACAGGTTGTTAATGAGTCTTCCTCCAATCCTGATCCCCCGTTCTTCTTCATATAGCCCAGCTTTTCAGACTATTTGCTCAGCATACAGATTGAATAGGTATGGTGAAAAAGTACAACCCTGACACACGCATTTCCTGACTTTAAACCAATCAATATCCCCTTGTTCTGTCCGAACAACTGCCTCTTGCTCTATGTAAAGGTTTCACATGAGTGCAATTAAGTGTCCTGGAATTCCCGTTCTTGGCAATATTATCCATAATTTGTTATGATCCACACAGTCGAATGTCTTTGCATAGTCAATAAAACACAGGTAAACATCTTTCTGGTATCCTCTGCTTTCAGCCAAGATCCATCTGACATCAGCAATGATATCCCTGGCTCCACGTCCTCTTCTGAAATAGGCCTAAATTTCTGGCAGTTCCTGTGGATACACTGGTGGAGCCATTTTTGAATGATCTTCAGCAGAATTTTGCTTGTGTGTGATATTAATGATATTGTTCTATAATGTCTACATTCAGTTGGATCACCTATCTTGGGAATAGACATAAATTATGTATCTCTTCCTGTCATTTGTCAAGGGAGCTGTCTTCCATATTTCTTGGCATAGACGAGTTAGTACCTCCAGAGCTGCATCTGTTTGTTGAAACATCTCAATTGATATTCTGTCAATTCCTTGAGTCTTGTTTTTCACCAATGCCTTCAGAGAAGCTTGGACTTCTTCCTCCAGTACCATCGGTTCCTAATCATATGCTCCCTCTTGAAATGGTTGAACATTAACTAATCCTCTTTGGTGTAACGGCTCTGTATATTCCTTCCATCCTCTTTTGATGCTCCCAGCGTTGTTTAATATTTTCTCCATAGAATCCTTCACTATTGCAACTCGAGGCTTGAATTTTTTCTTTAGTTCTTTCAGTTTGAGTAACACCGAGCGTGTTCCTCCCTTTTGGGTTTCTATCTCTAGCTCTTTGCAAATGTTGTTATAATACTTTGTCTTCTCGAGCCACCCTTTGAAATCTTCTGCTCAGTTTGTTTACTTCATCAATTCTTCCTTTTGCTTTAGCTGCTCGATGTTCGAGAGCAAGTTTCAGAGTCTCCTCTGACATCCATCTTGGTCTTTTCTTTCTTTACTGTGTTTTCAATGACCTCTTCTTGCTTTCTTCATGTCTGATGTCCTTGATGGCACTCCGGAATTCGTCTGGTCTTAAGACACTAGTGTTCTTTGCATCAAATGTATTCTTCAGATGGTCTCTAAAATCAGGTGGGGTATACTCAAGGCGATATTTTGGTTCCCATGGACTTGCTTTGATTTTCTTCAATTTCAGCTTGAACTTGCATATGAGCTATTGATGGTCTGTTCCACTGTCAGCCCCTGGCCTTGTACTGACTGATGATATTGAGCTTTTCATCGTCTCTTTCCACAGATGTAGTAGATTTGATTTCTGTGTGTTCCATCTGGCGAGGTCCATTTGTATAGTCACCGTTTACGTTGGTGAAAGAAGATATTTGCAATGAAGAAGTTGTTGGTCTTGAAAAATTCTATCATTCAGTCTCTGGCATTGTTTCTGTCACCAAGGCCATATTTCCAACTACTGACTCTTCTTCTTTGTTTCCAACTTTCACATTCCGATCACCAGTAATTATAAATGCATCTTGATTGCATTTTGGATCAATTTCAGACTCCAGCAGCTGATGAAAATCTTCTGTTTCTTATTCTTTGGCCCTAGTGATTGGTGCATAAATCTGAGTAATAGTCGTATTAACTGGTCTTCCTTGTAGGCATGTGGATATTATCCTATCACTGACAGCATTGTACTTCAGGCTAGATCTTGAAATATTCTTTTTGACGATGAATGCAACACCAATCCTCTTCAAGTTGTCTTTCCCAGAGCAGTAAACTATATGATTGTCCGATTCAAAACGGCCAATACCGGTCCATTTCAGCTCACTAATGCCTAAGGCATCAATGTTTATGAGTTCCATTTCATTTTTGATGATTTCCAATTTTCCTAGTTTCATACTTCGTAAATTCCAGGTTCTGATTATTAATGGATGTTTGCAGCTGTTTCTTCTCATTTTGAGTCAAGCCACATCAGGAAATGAAGATCCTGAAAGCTTTACTCCATCCACGTCATTAAGTTGACTCTACTTTGAGGAGGCAGTTCTTCCCCAGCCATCCTTTGAGTGCCTTCCAACCTGGGGACTCATTTTCCAGCACTATATCAGACAATATTCCCCTGCTATTCATAGGATGTGTGTCAGTTTGTCGTACTGTGGGGGCTTGCATGTTGCTGTGATTCAGGAAGCTATGCCCCCGTATTCAAATACCAGCAGTGTCATCCATGGAGGTCAGGTTTCAGGTGTGCTTTCAGACTAAGGCAGACTAGGAAGAAGGACCCAGCAGTCTACTTCTGAAGAGCAGAGCATTAGCCAGTGAAAAATCCACCAAGAGCTCCTTGCAAACCAAATGGGGCATTTCTACTCTGCCCTATAAGGTCACCATGAATCAGAATTGACTTGACGGCAATGGGTTTGGTTTTGGTTTTAAATCTTAGTAAGTAACATCCCATTTTCACAAAGGGAAATTTAGCTTCAAGCCAATATTCTTAAACTACCTGCCTTAGGATGAATTCTCTAGAAAAGCAAAAACAGAGAAGCATTTTGTCTTAGTCATTGATTACTGCTATAAAATAAATGCCACAAGTGGATGGCTTTAACAAAGAGAAATTTATTCTCTCATAGTCTAGTAGGTTACAAGTCCAAATTCAGGGTCTCAGCTCCAAGGGAATCTTTCTCTCCCTGGCAGCTCTGGAGGAAGGTCCTTGTCATCAATCTTTCCCTGGTTGAGGACTGTCTCAGGCACAGGAACCCCAGGCCCAAAGGACGTGCTCTGCTCCCGTCCTGCTTTCTTGGTGGTATGAAGTCCCCAACTCTGCTTGCTTCCCTTTCCTTTTATCTTTTGAGAGACAAAAGGTGGTACAGGCCACACCTCAGGCAAAATCCTGGGATGTGGCCTGAGCAAGGGTGTTGTATCCGACCCTAATCCTATTTAGCCACAGGCAGAGATTATGATTTCTAATACATAGGAAAATCACATAATGGAGGACAACCACACGTGGCCTAACCAAGTTGACACATATTTTTGGAGGACACAATTCAATCCATTATACATTTATTTTATATATATATACAGAGAGAGGTTTATCTCAAAAAAATGGTACACGAAGTTGTAGAGGCTAGCAAGTCCCAAGTTCATGGGTCAGACATTAGGGGCTGATAAACCCAAAATATGCAGGTCAGATGGCAGGCTGCTAGCTCACAGCTGTGAAGGCTGATGAATCTAAGATCAGCCGGTGAGACAGCAGGCTGCTGGCTCAAGTCCCAAGAGGAGAAGGTCAGATGCTGATGAGCCAAATGTAGGATCCAGGGCAGAGTAAAAGCCAGCCAGCTTTGCCAGGAAGTCTACATATATTGGATTCAGGCCACATCCCAACAAAACTCCCTTTAACCTGATTGGCTACTTACAGCAGATCCCATCATGGAGGTAATCACATTATACTAGATCTCATCATTATACCATTATACCATTATACCACTGCCAAAATAGAGTATAACTGCCAAACCACTGAAAATTATGATCCAGCCAAACCAACATGAAATCTTAATGATCACACTTCCTAGATGTGTCACTCAGATTTGAGGTCTTCAAGGGGAAATATTTTATAACAGTAGACTGACTAGTGTCCTGAAATCTTGCTTCTCTTCTCAGCTGGAATTATATCAGAATCATATTTTCTTTAAATGAAGTTCAATAGGATTCACACCTTAAAACTAGGCTCACAGATGGAATGAAGTTGAGGAAAGATGGTAGAATGCTGCAAGGAATAGAAAAAGTCCTCCTGTTGGGATTAATCTTGGGACACAAAACAAAACAAACCCTTTTGAACTATACTTAATATACCCAAAAGTCAGTTTTCCAAGGTAGTCTTGAGGAAATAAATTATATACTTTAAGATTTTTAAGGAAAAAAAATATTCTTTGTTATAAGAACATTTATTACAACCCTTATAGAGGCCAGCCCCAGAATTTGGATTAAGGCACCCATTTCAGAGGAGAAAATATGCAAAAAACTTCAGGGAAATGTGACAAGGGCTCAGTCTAACAGGAACAGTTGGTCCATATGAAGCAGTCATGATAGATAAGCTGAGAATTGGATTTGTGTCAGTTTTGGATGGCATCCAATGGCATTGCTCAGTTAAGGGCAATTCAGGACCCTATTCAAGTCTAAGAATTAAAACTGTCTGTTCATTCTATTCCATTGAGAGGCTGCAGGGGAAGAGTATTCTGGGTAAAGTGAGAGCTATCTGGGAAGATAATTAAATAAACCAAATCAGAGAGTGCCAAAGCGATTTAATTACAATTTTAACTGTGTTAGGTGGAAAAAGTCCCCGGGGGAGAGATAACTCTTTTGTATTTAGAGAGCATTCTATGTTCAAAATGAACATGCTGTTTTAAAGGTGGATTGACTAGCATTGATGCGACAAGTTGTTTCAGCCGAAGTAAATTAAATACTTAAATATGTAAGGCCTCTCCAGTGAGGAAGAAACAAGATTATCACAAACAAACCAAAACTCAAACCCACTGCTGTCACGTTGATTCGAACCAACAATGAGCCTTCAGGACAGGCCAGAGCTGTCCCATTGGGTTTCCAAGGCAATAAATCTTTAAGGAAGCTGACTGCCACAACTTTCTCACACGAAGCACATGGTAGGTTCTAACTACAGACCTTTTTGGATAGCAGCCGAGCACTTTAACCACTGAGCCACCAGGGATCCTATTTTCCAAAATAACAAAGGTAAATATGAAATGTTTTATATTAATACTCAAAGTTAGTACATATTAAACTTAACATTTCATAGGGAGTAGCAAGTCTGCTGTTTATTAAAGCAGCTCCTTTATATTTCTGACTCTATTAAATATACTTTACCCTAAACAATGAATTTCAATAGTGATTTAAATTACTTTGAAACAATGCAAATTTGAAAAACTTGTTTTTTAAGAATGCTAAATAATATTATAGGAAAACTTCATTTCTAGCAAAGGTTTTGTAGCAAAAAAGCATTATATTTATATTACTTCTGATATTTTAAAAAGATATTTAAAGTAAAATAATTCATGAAATAAGTTTATAATCACTGAGCAATCCAAGAGGCATTTACATAAAAAAAAGTACTTTCACTTTAGAGAATTTACAAGATAATATAAAATTTTAAGTTCATGTTGTTTCTCAAGTTAATTTCAGAGATTATGTTTTCAATTTTTATCAAAAATACAAGCATAGCTGAGGTTTAGCTAGATTGGGGACATTGACCATGAGTAATATCTATCTGAATCAGAATACTGTTAACCAAAAGCAAACTCATTGCCCTCCAGTGGATTCTGACTCATAATTACCCTGCAGGATAGGGTAGAACTGCCTCATAGAGTTTCCAAGTCTGTAAATCCTTATCGAAGCCACCTTTCATATCTTCCTCCCACAGAGTGGTTGATGGGTTTGATCCACTGACCTTTTGGTTAGCATCTATGCACTCAACCACTGTACCCACCAAGACTCCTTCAGAATATTATTGCACATTCTTTAATCATTTGAATTTTTTCCAGGGAATGGATGCTTAGATTTGAAATAAAAGTATGATAACATTAAGTTTTATATATCTAAAGGTAATAAGAACTTAGACATTTTAAAGAAAGAAGAATAATATAGTTTTGGGAGGACACACAGGGTAAATCTCTGCTCTTTCTACCCTGTTCTCTGGAGAAAAACATAGACAAACCTTACGTATTTAGTGTTATACCTAGATAATTTTTATCATCAAAAAGATTGTTCATACAATTAGAAATGCTATTTCACTTAGCATTCAGAGTCATTTTATTCAATTAAAACAATTTACTTTTTTTATTAAATGCTGTAATTCCTAAAATCACACATAAAGATTTAGCTCTTTTGTCCTCTTCTGGGTCTTAATTCTTCTCACCCTCTTAAAAGTGATGTTTGCATTTTAATAATGTCTATTCCTTCAAATTTTTTAATTTTTTTATTCCTTTATTTCAGTTCAGAACCAAATCCTGAGTACCACATTAGGTGAACACCCATTTTCTGGGATCTATATTAAATTCAAGTAGGAATATAGTCACTGCCTTTACCTCTCAGATCATTTAGTATCAATAAAAGAAAATGCATACAAGGAATATTACCCTAAATGCAATTCCAAGTGCTGAGCAATGATGGGTAATATAGGTGTTACAGCCCACAAAGTAGAGACAATCATAGAAACACAAAAGTTAGCAGAAAATTCATGGAGAAATTGCAAGTTGAGATTTGAATATTTTTTGGAGATTTGTTACACTTTGGTAATTGATTTTAAGATCTTACTTCATTCCCATGATAATCCTGTGATGCAAAGAAAAATAAATTATTTTTCCTGTCGATTAGCAAACTGTGCAAAATTCAGAAGAGTAAATTAAAAAAATAGATGGATGATAATAATAAGTAGCTGTTAATAGAAAAAAAAATTTTGTATAATAATAATAAATAACAAAAATGATAGTCTTATAAATATCAGAACTTCAAGTCATTTTATTTATATTAAATGATTTAATTCATACAGCAAAACTATATGTTGGTATAAAAAAAAAAGTTGCTAAAAATTTTACAGCTGAGCAAACTGTGTAAGTGGAAAGATTAATTTAACCTGGATGAAGTTCTCACACAGCTAGATGTTGTAGAGCTTAATTCAATTCTAGTCCATCTGGGAAATACTGTTCTTTAACCATGATCACTCGACTCTACGGCAGTGGTCTTGGTAGTGGTTAACCATGATCACGGTGCACTAGTGACACAATGGTTAAGCCCTCAGCTGTTAACCAAAAGGCCAGTGGTTCAAACCAACCAGGTGCTCCTTGGAAAAAAGATCTGTCAGTTGACTTCCCTAAAGATATAGAGTTTAGGAAACCCTGTGGGGCAGTACTACTCTGCCCTATAGGGTCACTGTGACTTGGAATTGACTCCTCGGCAACATTTTTTTTTTTTTTTTAACTGTGACACCATACTTCTGCTCTGCTTAGTAGACAGGGTACAAATCAATTAGGATGGAAAGATGAATAGCAGGGTGAGGCAAGAGGCACCTTGTGTCTTTCAAAATTTAAGAAGGCACTCACTTTCAGGATTGTGCAAGTGCAAGGATGGCCCTGAACCTATCCTTAAATTTTACACCTCATTAGTTTCAGTGATTAGTCCTTTTCCTGACCCTGATAAAAGGGAATGGTTAGAAAAATAATGCCAACAAAGGATCTCAGAACCACTTCATCAAATACCGATTTTACTATGCAATCTGTTAAATCCTAGGGCTACAGGCTTAAGGAACATACAATCATAATCATAGTTATAGAACCATAACTAAAGTGTAAACAGCTTAAAATTGGTAGGTAAATGATAGATTTTACCAATATTATCTCATTTAGCTCTCACAAACAAATACATGTTAGAAACCTTAAATAATTGCTTAATATCACAAAGATAATAAATCATGGAGATAAGAGTCAAACTCAAGTCCATTAAAGAAAAAAAAAAAAAGGCACTGATGTGCAGTCACAAAACCTGTGTGCAATTGGCCGAATTGTCCACATGTAGTGAGTCTCAATGTCCTCAAATCTAAAGAAAAGTCAGTCTAGAAACAGTTATCTGAAGTGGTAATTTTTGAGTAACAACAAAAACAATGGTGGGTGAACACAACACAACGAGTAGAACATAAAATCCAGTATTTTTCCTCATCCTTTCCCACACACACACAGGTAATGAATACCTTCCATTCTACCCCTGTTTTTCCAGGATGACTGCGTTTATTGTTTGTATCTGAATCAACGTTCCCAGGCTAATTTTGCTGAATAAAATCCTCCTTTTCTACAGACTTAATATCCTACAAAAAGATATTTGTTTTATCCCTCTATGCAAAATGAAATAGTCCCTGAATTTTCTTTTTAATCTAATATGACCTGTGTAATAGAAAGCTATATGCTTAAAATTCTCAAGTGATGGGAGAACGAAGCATTAAAATATGCAGTTGAAAACATATGTTAGAAGAGAGTTTATGATTTAGTGTTTGGGAAGCTTGACTGAGAAAACGCACAGAGAAATACAATAGATTGTCAAGACGTGTAATTAATGTAAAGTGAGATTAGATGGCAAAGCTCAGAGTCATCTCCAGAAGTTGTCAGCTGCTCCAGTGCCTGTGCTGAGTGAGATATAGCTTGATCTATCCTGGGCTGTGCTCCGAAAGTGTAAGGAAATGATCTTATTTTATTTTTTTTTTTTGAGGAGACTGTTCATTGTGATTTAATAGGAAGGGAAGGGGCATACATAACTAGTATCATTCTTAAATGATCATAAAATCCAATAAAATACAATTTGGAGAAGAGGCAAAGAGATACAGGAAGGTAAAGGAAGTTTACATGTAAATTTTCCTTTTCTATAGATGAATCGTCAAGAAAAACCTCCAGTAGATAATCGAACTGAACTGATGGAATTTGTTCTCTTGGGCTTTGCTGACATGCCCCATCTCCAGGGGTTTCTTTTTGGATTATTTTTAATCATCTATATCATTATCCTGATGAGCAATGGCACCATATTTTTAATAATAAAAATGGATCCTGCTCTCCAGAGCCCTATGTATTTTTTCCTGGCAAATTTTTCCTTCTTGGAAATCTGCTATGTATCAACTACTCTCCCCAGAATGCTGATGAATCTAGGGACACAGAGAAGAAGAATTTCCCTAGTTGCCTGTGCTATGCAGATGTGCTTTGTCCTTATATTTGGAGGGACAGTGTTTGCTCCTGGCAGTGATGGCCTATGACCGCTATGTGGCCATTTGTAACCCTCTGCACTATCCTCTAGTCATGAGCAACAGGGTCTGTATCCCGTTGGCGACTGGGTCCTGGACCATTGGAATCCGAGTGATGATAGGGCATACCTATCAGATTTTCTCCCTATCTTTTTGTAGATCTAAACAAATTAACCACTTCTTCTGTGACATTCCCCCAATACTCAAGCTGGCTTGTGGGGACACTTTTGTAAATGAGGCTTTGGTGTACATAGTTGCTGTGTTATTTGTAATGGTTCCATTTCTGTTGATACTTGGCTCCTACAGTAAAATCGTCTCCATCATCCTTAAGTTGCCATCAGCCACAAATCGAGCCAAAGCCTTCTCCACCTGCTCATCTCATCTTATGGTTGTTAAGTTATTCTTTGGATCAGGCATTACTGCATACTTAAGACCCAACAGCAGACACTCAGAGGAAACTGACAAAGTTCTATCTCTTTTCTACGCTATCCTAACTCCTATGCTTAATCCCATGATATATAGTCTAAGGAACAAGGATGTCATAATGGCACTGAGAAAATTGCTATGTAAATAAGTCACCAGTAAAGAATGAGTTAAATGTATAAGAAAGACTTTCTCACACATTTTTAGTCCAATTTTAATAGATGTAAAGCTTTAGCTATACCTTGTCTTTCCTATAGGGTCACTATGAGCCAGAAGGGTTGTTGGTTTTGGTGGGTTGTCTTTCATACTGTGGCAATTATTTCCAAATTAAAAATCACTTGTAACGTTGTCAGGACTTTCTGTTCAAGTTATATAAGTAATATATGTGTCATCTGATAGAAAATTATTCCATTAGTAATTCTAAAATTTCATTGTACACTGTTTTCCCTCAATAAGAACTTTTGCAGTGGCCGATTTAATCTAGTTATTTGTAATGTATAATCTTTTATATCACTTATTGGAAAACAATTAATTCATTTCCATGATTGTCCATACACTTGTGACACACATTTTAAAAACCAGGTTGGTGATAAGCATTAATCAAAACTATACAGTGGTCCCTCGATAGCCACTGGGAATTGGTTCCAGGATGCTGATGAATACCAAAATCTGTGAGTGCTCAAGTCTCTCATATAAAGTGCTTAATATTTTCATATAACCTATGCACGACCTCCCATATGCTTTAAATCACCTCTATATCACTTATAATACCTAATACAGTGTGAAGACTGTGTAAATTGTTCTTATACAGTATAGTTTAGGGAATAGTGACAAGATGCAAGGCAAAAAACGTTCAAACAACAAGTGCTAGAGAGACTGAGGATCTGTGAAATGGTGAGAGGCTACAGCAGGGTATGCCTACAAATCACTTCATTTGCTTGGATTCAGTGTGATGCTTGGCAGAACAATAAAAATAATATAATCTCTGTGATAAACCTGGAAAGACTTATCTGAAGAAGTAATATTTGAGCTGAGTCCTAAATAGTTAGAAGGAGTAACTAAAGAACATTCTACACAGATGAAAAAGCAAAGGACGACCCTTAAGGTTTACGTTTTTGAAGCCTAAAGAACTGATTGCCTACAGAAAAATGTCTTAACAGATGAGGTTGGAAATATACAGCAGTTTTGATTTCCTGAAAGGAAATTTGAATTACTCCAAGTACAATGGGAATCCATGAAAGTGTTTTAAGATTTTTGAAGGAGAACACTTTAGCAGTTCAAATCCACCAGCTACTCCTTGGAAACCCTATGGGGCAGTTCTACTCTGTCCTATAGGGTAGTTATGAATTTGAATCAAAACAGCAAGGAGTTTGTTTTTTGTTTGTGTATTTTTTATGGAGAGCACTTAAATAATTTAAAATTCAAACACCTCAGAAAAATATTGTAGAGGGTGATGGATGTGGTAATGAATTTTTCAAGGATTTAAATCACTTAAAATTGTAAACCCAGCCTTGAAACATGAATCATATGAGATGAGAAGCATATTAAGCAGCAATCTACTGCATTGTATGATGGTATTTGATTATATATATATATAGTGAGAGAGAGAGAGTCATCCCTTGGTATCTACAGTAGATTGGTTCCAGGACACACCCAGAGACAAAATGGCATAGTGTTTGAATATAATATACACACATTCTCCCATATACTTTAAATCATCTGTAGATAATACCTAATACAAAGTAAAAGCTATGTAAATAGTTATTATACACTAGTGTATTGTTTAGGGAATAATGGCAAGATGCAGTGTGAAAAATGCTCAAACAACAAGTAGGGGAGAGAGACTGAGGATCTGTGAAATAGTGGGAGGCTACATAAAGGTATGCTTACACATTGTTTCATTTAGCATGGATTCAGCATAGTGCTACACTTGTGGCAAATTCAAGTTTTCTTTTTCAGAAATCTCTTTTTTTCCTCTAAATATTTTCAATCTGCAGTTGGTTGAATCTGTGAATTCAGAACCCACACCTATGGAGGGCCAAATGTATAGACGCAAATACACATGCACAGACACACACTCATATATGTATAAATAATATAAGATATATAATATATAATACATAATAAACACACTATATATTATTAATTATAAATGATATTTGATTATATATCTATGTGTACGTGTGTGTGTGTGGTCTCTATGAGTCAGAATTGGCATGATGACTGTTGCTTTGGTATTAGAATATAATATATATATTTATTTATATATGTATATAAAGTGTTAATATTCTCACATTATTTTATAGATGAAAAATCAGATACTCAAAGAATCTTATTTCATAATCTCCTGTAAACCATTAATCCCATATTATATACAAGGATTTTAAAGAAAATTAGAGAAATAATTTATTTCACTTCTTAATTTAAAAATACCCAATTGTTTTATAACGCATTAAGGACAAAAATCTAACTCCTCACAAAATGTAGAAAGTGCCCAACTCTCATGCTTCATGTTTTTTGTATTAAAATATATATAACAGGAAGGGTGGAGCAAGATGGTGAAGTGAGAGGATGCTCCCATTTACTTCTCCAGCAACTAAAACACTGAGCAATGAATAAAAACAAGCACAAAAACAAGCACATACTGAGAACTCAGAACCCAGGACTGCAGCTGATGTGTTGGAGAGTCGAGGTGAGTCCACAAGCAAAAGAGAGAGAGATGAGGGATGGCACAGAAGCTGGGAGAACATACTTGCTACCATAGGAGGCACTTGATCATTGCAGTCATTTTGAGACAGGACTGGGCAACAGCCCAAACAGGGAACACAGAAAGGGAGCTAATTTTAGGAAGATGTAGCTAGATTTTCTAAGGAAACACAAACTGGCTATAGGAGTTCTTGGACCATGCAATTGCAAGAGAGTGCTGTTGAATCTCACTGAGGTCTGAGACAAATGGGCACTAGTACCAGGAGGAACTGAACGAGCAGTAGGACAAGGGAAATACTTCTGACTGACAGGCAACACAGAGGGAAACAGTTGGTTCCCTGCCCACAGTGGGACACTGTGGGAGCATCTGTGCAGAACATCCATGAGAGAGAGACATAGACAGCCCTCAACTATGTCAATGGAAAGTTGAGGCCCACTATTTACGTCAGGGTCTGCAAACAGATAGCACTTCCTCTCCCATGCATGCCTAATGAATACCAAAAACAATGATTCAGAATTCCTGAATACGCACTGAAAAAAATGTAAGGATGAGTACCCTGTAGTGGCTTTGAGGAGAAGACTCTAAGTTCACTGCTGCTGGATTGATTTGGACTCATAGTGACTCTGTGGGGTGAAGTGAAGCTGCCCTAAGTTGTCTCCAGTGCTGTGAGTCCTTATGCAGGCAGAATTCTTCATCTTTCTTCCATGAAGCCACTTGTGGGTGGAGATGCCAGACTTTTGACTGTCAGCTGGGTGCATGGCCACTGCAACAACAGGGTGCCCAATTAGAAAACTTTATCACAAAAACCAGAATCTAACTTAAAAAAAGACATAATAATAATAAAAGCCTCAAGTTAAACAGAAATAGTAAAACACACAAACTCACATGATAAGAAGAACCATTCAAGCAAAACATGAAGAAGAGGAAATTCCTCCTGTGGAGGTCAGACTAAAGCAAAGAATTAGTAATGTTCAGACTGTGGTGCTAAATATGCTTAAAGAGATAAAAGCACACAGAATACAAACTCGCAGAGTTCAGAAAAAGATAGAGGAACAAAATAAGATTCAACAATGAAATTGAAAATATACAAAAATGAAACAAAACAAAAAACAAATAGAACTATTCAAATCAAAGAATAAAGCAAGAGAAACACTTAACAATGGAATTGAACAGACAGACGATAGAATAAAGTAGAAGACAAAAATAACTGAACTTACCAAGCTGGAAGAAAAACAAAAGAAAAGAATGAAGAAAAGCAAACAAATCCCCAAAACAAATATGGGATTCAATTAAGAAATCTGAAACTAGAATTACTGGAATCCCAGAGCTCCACAAAAACAATGAAAACATAGAAATGATTTTACAAGATATAATCAGAGTTTCTCAAACCTGAACAGAGAATCAAGCCTGATACTATAGGAAGCTACACAAATCCTAATCAGAAGAGACACAAAAAGATCAACTCCAAGCCATAACCTAATCAAATTCAGGTTCGATGTTGTTTTGGGCACTAACCTACAGGTTGGTTGTTTAAACCCACCTCGCAACACAGAAGAAAGGTGTGGGATATGCTTCTGTTAATAGTCAAGAAAACCATATAAAGAAATTCTACTCTGTAACAGATGGGGTGTCCATGATTCAGAATAGATTTGACATCAATGGTTTTTTGTTTTGTTTAGTCTTCGAATCAATAAAACATGCACACATATGAAATTATCCAATAAATCTATATGCAACATTGTTTGTAATTGTAAAAGATTGCAAGCCAATTAAATGTGATTCATTAGGTTGTTTGTCTTTCTTGATGTTATGAGTTCTCATTATAATATTCTCATCAGAATTTTTTATCTTCCACAGCTACAGGATGCGTCTTAATATAATTTTTGAAAAATGTATCCAGAGGTGGGACCAAGACAGTGGAGTAGTCAGACGCTTCTGGTGTTCCCTCTAACAACAAAGACCCGAAAAAAAAAAAAAAAAAAAAGTGAATCCATTACAGATACAATAAGCTAGGAGCACTGAACCTCAAACGCAAAGTTAAGAAATTTGACTGAGCGGCTGGGAGAGGGAGAGACAGTTCAGAAGCAATGAGGAGTTGCCGGTTCTGACGTGGCAGGAACCAGCCCCCCTCAGCCCCGATCCCCAATGTGACCACAGCGGGGCTGGCAGTAGCATTAGGAAGATGCAGTTACTTCAGTGAAAGAAGACTAGTGTATGGCTCAGGCCCAATCCCCTGGTGCAAAGTCATGGGGGAAGGTGGTAGCATTTGGGATGCAGCTTCCATAGCCACAGAGTGCTAGCAGCACAGAATCTACTCATGTCTCCAGAATCATCGAGAAATAGAGCTCTCGGCATAAGTTACTGTCTCTAATTTACTGTGCAGATCTAAGAGTTCCCCTTGTGAAAGAGTTCTCTCTCATTTAACTGACCCCTCTGCCCCCTCCCCCAAGCAGGCTTCAGTGACAGTTGATTTCCCTGGGCCTGAGATAGATTCTGCTGCACACACTCAGACATTCTCCCAGGCTTGAAGAAGGAACAAATTAAGAAATGGGGAAAAAAAGGATCTGCTGGCTCCTCTAAACTGGGAACTTAGGGCAGAAGTGGCTCCTGTCCAGACACAAGCGGCCCACAGATTTTGAATGCCTTTCACCCCTGCATGTACCCGTGTGGCCCCATTTTAGGAGCTAGGCCCTTGTTGTTACATCATAAGGGCATATGTGCCTCAGGTCTGGCTTTAACTGTTTCGGCTATGTGGTGGAGAGGCAGCTTTTTGACGTTTGACACTGCTCTGCCTATTAAGCAGGGTCCTCACCTACTCAAATCAGGGACTTGAGAACTGGTGGCTCCACCCAAGCCATTTAGCCACCCTTGACAGCACTCCAAGGATAAGTAGTGCGTCCGAGTCCATACAGTTAAAAGCATTAGGTGCCTATGGTATGGCTTCTGAGTCCACCCACCTGTGCACTCTAGAGAATAGGGACACGCCTTCCTCCCAGACACTGGGGAGAAGGTTGTCAGCCCACTGTCTGCTCAGGGTGTGACCTCCTGCAGCAACCAGAGACCTGTGCATATACCAATCTCCACTCCTACTCTAAGACAGTAGGTGAGAGCCTGCACCACACACTTAGTGACTGACTACCTGGATACCTGAGTTGAACCCGTACAAGAAAAGTGAATGGAGTCCTAAGCTCATATACCTGGTAACAGCTCTACCCAACTGATGACAGGACATTAGAGCTTCAAAGGCTCCAATAATAATAAAGTTAGCCCACTTGAGTAGCCTATTTGGGTATATCAAAACAAAACAAAGCAAGAAGCTAGGACACAGTAAGCAAACATAAAATAAATAAATACAATGATATATAGATGGCTCAGAGACAACAGTTGATATCAAATTACATAAAGAAGAATACCAAGATCTCTTCAACAAACTCCCAAAACAAAGGATCAGGGAACCTTTCAGATGAAGGTATATTCCTGGAATTACCAGAGGTAGGATACAAAAGATTAATATACAGATCTCTTCAAAAGATCAGGAAGGAGATCAGACAAAATGCAGAACAAGTCAAGGAACACACAGATAAAGCAGTTAAGGAAATTAAGAAGGATATTCAAGAGCACAATGATAAATTTAATAGGCTGCAAGAATCCATTGATAGGCCAAAAACCTAGGCAGCAATCATAAATTTAGAAGATTTAAAACAAAATTTCAGAATTAGACAGCTCAATATAAAGCCAGAGGAACAGAATTGGGAAAATGCAAGTCAGAATTTGTGAAATTGATGATAAAATACTTGGGATCAGTATTTTTGTAGAAAAATCAGATTAAAGAATTTTAAAAAATGGAGAAAACCTAAGAATCCTGTGGGACTCTACCAAGAGAAATAACCTACGAGTAATAATAGGACTATCAGAACAGGGAAGGAGAACAGAAAATACAAAGAGAATTGTTGGATATATGTTAGCAGAAAATTTCCCTGATATCATGAAAGATGAGAAGTTATCTATCCAAGATGCTCATTGAACCCCATACAAGGTAGATCCCAAAAGAAAGTCACCAAGAGATTATAATCAAACTTGCCAAAACCAAAAATAAAGAGATTATTTTAAGAGCAGCTAAGGATAAATAAAAACTCACCTACAAAGGAGAGTCACTAAGACAAAGCTCAGACTATTCAGCAGAAACCATGCAAGCAAGAAGACAATGGGATGACATATATAAAGCCATGGAAGAAAAAAAAAATTGCCAGCCAAGAATCTTATATCCAGGAAAACTGTCTCTCAAATATGAAGGCAAAATTAGGACATTTCCACATAAACAAAGTTTAAGGTAATTTGCAAAAACCAAACAAAAACTACAAGAAATAATAAAGGGACTTTTCTGGTTAGAAAATCAATAATGTCAGATAAGAACCCAAAACTGGAACACAGGACCAGGAAACCAGATATCAACCCAGATAGAGAAATCACACAAAAAAATCAAGATTAAAAACAAAACAAAACAAAAAAAAACCACTTAAAACAGGGAACAGAAATATCATTCTGTAAAAGATGACAACATTAAATTGGTGGGAGACTAAAAGATATATTCATAGATCCTTCATAAAGAGAGGAAGCCAAGGTGATATAGAGAGATACAAGTTTGATTTAAACTTGGAAAGATAGGAGGAAATAAGAAGGTAACCACAAAGGAGACTAACAAACCAATACATCAAAAAAAAAAAAAAAAAAAAATCAAGAATGGAAAAGAGGAAAATACGATTTATAAAGAAAAACTACTCAACACAAAAAAATCAATTGGAAAAAAGAGACTGTCAACAACACACCAAAAAAAGACACGAAAATGACAGCACAAAACTCGTATCTATATGTAATTATGCTGAATGTAAATGGACTAAATGCACCAAAAAATAGACAGAGAGTTGTAGAATGGATAAAAAAACATGATCCTTCAATATATGCTGCCTACAGAAGACAAACCTTAGACTAAAAAACACAAAGTAAAACTTAACGGATGGAAAAAATACATCAAGCAAACAACAATCAAAAAAGAGCAGGAGTAGACATACTAATTTCTGACAAAATAGATTTTAAAGTGGAATTTGCCACAAAAGATAAGGAAGGACACAATGTAATGATTAGAGGGGCAATATGTCAAGAGGATATTAACATATTAAATATTTACACACTCAATGACAGGGCTCCAAGATATATAAAACAAACACTAACAGCATTGAAAAATGAGATAGATGGCTCCCTCCACAATAATGGTAGGAGAATTCAATATACCACTTTCAGTGAAGGACAGAACATCCAGAAAGAAGCTGAATAAAGACAAGGAAGATCTAAATGCCACAGTCAATGAACTTGATCTCATAGACATATAGAAAACACTTCACCCAACAGCCACCAAGTGTATTTTCTTTTCCAGTGCATATAGAGCATTCTCTAGAATAGACCCCATGAAGAAAGCCTTAACAGAACCCTAAGCATTGAAATCTTACAAATCATCTTCTCTGAACATAAAGACATAAAACGAACAATCAATGACAGAAAAAAAGCAAGGAGAAAAATCAAACACGTGGAAACTGACCAATACCTTGCTCAGAAATGATTGGATTATAGAAGAAATTAAGGACAGAATAATGATATTCATAGAATCAAATAAGAATGGAAACACTTCCTATCAGAATCTTGGAGACACAGCTAAAGCTGTGCTCAGAGGTCAATTTATAGAAATAAATAAATGTACACATCCAAAAAGAAGAAAGGACCAAAATCAAAGAATTATCCCTACAACTTGAAGAAATAGAAAGACAGTAACAAGAGAAACTCTTGGGCACTAGAAGAGAGCAAATAATAAAAATTGGACCAGAATTAAATGAAATAGAGGACAGAAAAAACATTCAAAGTGTTTAAAAGACCAAAAGATGGTTCTTTGAAAAAATTAACAAAATCAATAAATCATTTGCCAGACTGATAAAAGAAAAACAAGAAAGGAGGAAAATAATATGACTAAGAAATGAGACTGGTGATATTACAACAGAACCAACTGAAATTAAAAGAATTATATCAGATTACTCTAACAAATTTGAAAACCTGGAAGAAATAGACAAATTTCTAGAAACACATGACCTACCTAAAGTAAAACATACAGAGGTAGAACAACTAATTAAACGCATAACAAAGGAAGAGATTGAAAAGGTAATTAACAAACTGCCAACGAAAAAAAGCCCTGACCCTGACAGCTTTGTTAGAGATTCTACCAAACTTTCAGAGAAGAGTTACCACCACTAATATCAAAGGTATTTCAGAGTATAGAAAAGGATGGAATACTCCCAAACTCATTCTATGAAGCCAGCATTTCATGATACCAAAACCAAGAAAACAGCACAAAAAAAGAAATTTACACACCTATAGCCCTCATGAACTGAGATGTGAAAATCCTCAACAAAATTCTAGCCAATAGAATTCAACAACATATCAAAACATAATTCACCATGACCAAGTGGGATTCATACCAGTTATGCAGGGATGGTTCAATATTAGGAAAACAATTAACGTAATCCATCACATAAATAAAACAAAAGACAAGAATCACATGATTTTATCAATTGATGCAGAAAAGGCATTTGACAAATTTCAACACCCATTAATGGTAAAAACTCAGCAAAATAGGAATAGGAGAAAAATTCCTCAACATAATAAAGGGCATTTATACAAAGCCAAAAGCCATCATCATCCTAAATGGAGAGAGCCTGAAAGCATTCCCCTTTAGATCAGGAACCAGACAAGGATGCCCTTTCTCACCACTCTTATTCAACATTGTGCTGGAGGTCCTAGCCAGAGCAATTAGGTTAGATAAAGAAATAAAGGGCATCCAGACTGGCAAGGAAGAAGTCAAAGTATCTCTATTTGTAGATGACATGATCTTATACACAGAAAACCCTAAGGAATCCTCAAGAAAACTACTAAAACTAATAGAAGAGTTCAGCAGAATATCAGGATACAAGATAAACATACAAAATCAGTTGGATTCATCCACACCAACAAAAAGAACATCGAAGAGGAACTCAAATCAACACCATTTACAGTAGCCTCCAAGAAGATAAAATACTTAGGAATAAATCTTACCAGAGATGTAAAAGACTTATACAAAGAAAACTACAATACACTTCTGCAAGAATCCAAAAGAGACCTACGTAAGTGGAAAAACATACCTTGCTCATGGATAAGAAGACTTAACATTATAAAAATGTCTATTCTACCAAAAGCGATCTATACATTTAAAGCAATTCCAATCCAAATTCCAACAACATTCTTTAATGAGATGGAGAAACAAATCAGCTACTTCATATGGAAGGGAAAGAGGCCCTGGATAAGTAAAGCATTACTGAAAATGAAGAACAAAGTAGGAGGCTTCACACTACCTGATCTTAGAGCATATTATACCACCACAGTAGTCAAAACAGCCTGGTACTGGTACAACAACAGATACACAGACCAATAGAACAGAATTGAGAATCCAGACATGAATCAATCCATATATGAGCAGCTGATAATTGACAAAGTCCCAAAGTCAGTTAAATGGGGGAAAAGACAGTTTTTTAACAAATGGCGCTGGAATAACTGGATAACTGTATGCAAAAAAATGAAACAAGGCCCATACCTCATACCATGCACAAAAACTAACTCAAAATGGATCAAAGACCTAAATATAAAATTTAAAACAATAAAGATCTTGGAAGAAAAAATAGGGACAATACTAGGAGCCCTAATACATGGCATAAACAGTATACAAAACATAACTAACTCTGCAGAAGAGAAACTAGATTACTGGGAGCTCCTGAAAATCAAACACCTATGCTCATCCAAAGACTTCACCAAAAGAGTTAAAAGGTTACCTACAGACTGGCAAAAAGGTTTTAGCTATGATATTTCTGATGAGCATCTGATCTCTAAAATCTACATGATACTGCAAAAACTCAACTACAAAAAGACAAATAACCAATTAAAAAATGGGCAAAGGATATGAATAGGCACTTCATTAAAGGAAATATTTAGGTAGCTGTCAGATTCATGAGGAAATGCTCACAATCATCAGCCATTAGAAAAATGCAAATAAAAACTACAATGAGATACCATCTCATCCCATCAAGGCTAGCATTAATTCAAAAAATATAAAATAATAAATTTTGGAGAGGTTGTGGAGAGATTGGAACACTCATACACTGCTGATGGGAATATCAAATTGTACAACCACTTTGGAAATTGATTTGACAGTTCCTTAAAAAGCTAGAAAGAGAACTACCATATGATCAAGCAATCCCACTCCTTGGAATGTATCCTAGAGTAATAAGAGCCTTCACACAATCAGGTATATGCACACCCGTGTTCATTGCAGCAATGTTTACAACAGAAAAAAAGATGTAAGCAACCAAGGTGCCCATCAATGGATGGATGGACAAAGAAATTATGATATATTCACATAATGAAATACTATACAACAATTAAGAACAAAGATGAATCCATGAAACATTTCATAACATGGAGGAATTTGGAAGGCATTAGTCTGAGTGAAATGAGTCAGTTGCAAAAGGACAAATATTGTATGCCACCACTATTATAAGTATTTTAGGAAAAGTTTAAACAGAGAAGAAAATATCTTTGATGGTTATGAGAGTGGGGAGGGAGGGAGAGAGGTATCCACTAATTAGATAGTAGACATGAACTGTTTTAGGTGAAGGGAAAGACAATACACAATACAAGAGAGGTCAGCACAACTGGACTAAACCAAAAGCAAAGCAGTTTCCTGAATAAAATGAGTGCTTCAAAGGGCAGAGTAGCAGGGGCGGGGGTTTGGGGACCATGGTTTCTGGAGACATCTAGGTCAATTGGCATAACAAAATGTGTTAAGAAAACCTTCTGCATCCCGCATTGGAGAGAGGCATCTGGGATTTAAATGCTAGAAGTGGCCATCTAAGATGCATCAATTGGTCTCAACCCAACTGGAGGAAGGAGAATGAAAAACACCAAAGGCATATGGTAAAAATGAGCCCAAGAGACAGTAACGAACACACACCAGAGACTACATCAGCCTGAGATCAGAAGAACTAGACAGTACCCACCTGCCACTGATGACTGCCCTGACAGGGAACACAACAGAGACTTCTGATGGAGCAGGAGAACAGTGGGATGCCTATCTCAAATTCTCATAAAACAGACCAGACTTAATGGTCTGACTGGACCCTTTGGTAGCCCAAGATTGGAACCATTCCTAAAGCCAACTCTTTCAACAGGAATTGGACTGGACTATATATAAGAAAGAAAATGATGCTGGTGAGGAGTGAGCTTCTTGGCTTGAGGAGACACATGAGACTATGTGGGTAACTCCTGTCTGGAGGTGACACAAGAAGACGGCGGGGGACAAGGGCTGGTTGAATGGACACGGGGAATATAAGGTGGAGAGGAGAAATGGGCTGTCTCATTAGGGGGAGAGTAGCTAGGAGTACATAGCAAGGTGTGTATAACTTTTTGTATGAGAGACTGACTTGATTTGTAATCTTTTACTTATAGCACAATAAATTAGAAAAGAAAATGTTCTATATCCCACGTTCGTGAGTGGTGCCTGGGGTCTTAAAAGCTTGTGAGTGGCTGTCTAACATACATGAATCGATCCCAAACCATTTGAAGCAAAGGATAATGAAGAATACTTTGTTTTACACGTTGGAAACTATGTGATCTGGTTTTAAGTCTACTCACTCATAAACATTTTGGTTTATTTCTTCAAATCGGTTTTTATGACTAAATTAAGATTTAGAATGCTATTTATCAAAGGAAATTTAAGAGTGAAATATAAAGCTAATGAATGGAAAAATAGTTTTAGGATATATAACTGTCAAAGAGATTATATCCTGAATATAAAAGAAAATGTCAAGTAAGTAATAATAAAGACAAATAATTCAAAAGAAAATTCATCAATTGATACCTGAAGGCAAAAGAGAAAAAAACATAAACATATTAAAATGTGACCTACTTCAATAATAATAAATATTCATATTGGAACTACAATGACATATTTTATAAAGATGCAATGACATTTTACCAAGCTAATGAGTAAAAATCAAAAAGAACGTTAATATTGAGTGCTGGTCAGGAAGTAAAACATCACATTGGTACTTTCAAACGTTGCTATTACAAGTATAAAATGATACATCCAATCCGAAAGCTTATTTGAGAGTGAAATAAATTATTGCTACTTCTAGGTAGAAGCTCCCTTCTAATGAGTTCTTCTGTGCAAAAGCAACAGTGCCCATGTCCCAAAATGGGAACATCCCAAATGTCCACCACAGTAGAATGAATTTTTAAGAACTCTGAATGTTTATACCTGAAATAATAGGAACAAAACTGAACAAACTCTAAGTATATGTAATAACACAAATGATTTTTAAAATACAGTGTTCACTGACAAAATTAAAATATATAGAATGCACTCTGCATGACTTTTACATAAAGCTTGCAAAGAGAGAATATTAATTTGTATTTTTTCATAGGCATAGTTACATAGTGAAAATACATAGGAGGTGAAGTGAATGATTATAATAGAAATCAAATTTGTGTTTATTGCTGGGATGGGGGGTGGTGTTACCAGGGCATGGTTGGTAATTGACTTCTACAGTGCTGGTGATGTTCTATGAACAAATTTACTCTGGAATTGCATGAGTGCCTTTTAAAAATTAATTTGCAATATTCATTTTTTTAGTAATATTTTATCAAGTTTTTATCAAAAGTTTACCCAGCAAGTTACATCCCCATTTGAGAATTTCCTCAAAACTTGTTCAGTGACATTAGTTACATTTATCACAATAACTTGTCAACATTCCCTTTAATTGTGTTCTTTTTATTCCATTTTCAGTACTGTAATTTCCCTGCCACCACATGTCTGTCAGTTTGTCACACTGTGGGGGCTTGCATGTTGCTGCGATGCTGGAAGCTATGTCACTAGTATTCAAATACTGGCAGGGTCAGCCATGGCAGACAGGTTTCAGCTGAACTTCCAGACTAAGACAGACTTGGAAGGACAGGGCTGTTGACTTCTAAAAAGATTTACCCAGTGAAAACCTTATGAATAGGAGCAGAGCACTGTTTGATATAGTGCCAGAAGATGAGCTCCTCAGGTTGGAAGGCACTCAAAAGAGCTACCTCCTCAAAATACAGTCAACCTTAATGAAGTGAATGGAGTCAAGCTTTCAGAACCTTCATTTGCTGCTGTGGCATGACTCAAATTGAGAAGAAAGAGGTCCAAACATCCATTAATAATCAGAACATGAGAATGTATGAAGTATGAATCTAGGAAAATTGGAAGTCATTAAAAATGAAAGGGAACACATACACATTGATATCCTAGGCATAGTGAGCTGAAAAGGACTGGTATTAGCCATTTTGAATCACACAATCATTTGGTCTGCTATGCCGGGAATCATAGCTAGAAGAGGAATGGCGTTGCATTCATCATCTAAAAGAACATTTCAAGATCTATCCTGAAGTACAACGCTGTCAGTGATAGGAGAATATCCATACACCTACGAGGAAGACCAGTTAATACAACTCTTATTCATATTTACGCCCCAGCCACTAAGGCCAAAGATGAAGCAATTGAAGATTTTCACCAACTTCTGCAGTCTGAAATTGATTGGACATACAGTTAGGATACATTGATAATTACTGGAGTTGGAATGCAAAAGTTGGAAACAAAGAAGAAGAATAGTTTAAAATATGGCCTTGGTGATAGAACTGATGCCAGAGATCACATGATAGAATTTTGGAAGACCAACAACTTCTTCTTTGAAAATAACTTTCTTTGCCAACATAAACGGCGATTATATACATGGACCCTACCAGATGGAATACACAAGAATCAAATCCACTACAACTGTGGGAAGAGACAAGGGAAAAGCTCAATATCATCAGTCAGAACAAGGCCAGGGGCTGACTCTCAAACAGATCATCAATTGGTCATATACAAGTTCAAGCTGAAACTGAAGAAAATTAGAACAAGTCCACGAGAGCCAAGTATGACCTTGAGTATATCCCACCTGAATTTAGAGACCATTTCAAAAATAGATTTGACATGCTGAATACTAATGACCGAAGACCAGATGAGTTGTGGAGTGACATGAAGGACACCATACATGAAGAAAGCAAGAGGTCATTAGAAAGACAGGAAAGAAAGAAAAGACCAGAATGGATGTCCAAAGAGACTGAAACTTGCTCTTGAACATGGAGTAGCTAAAGTGAAAGGAAAAAATGATGAACTAAAAGAACCGAAGAGAAGCTTTCGAAGAGCAGCTGAAGAAGACAAAGTAAAGTATTATAATGACATGTGCCAAGACCTGGAGCTGGAAAACCAAAAGGGAAGAACATGCTCAGCATTTCTCAAGCGGAAAGAACTGAAGAAAAAATCCAAGCCTCGATTTTTGATATTGAAGGATTCTATGGGTAAAATATTAAACAATTCGGAAAGCATCAAAAGAAGATGGAAGGAATACACAGATTCACTATACCAAAAAGGATTGGTCAACATCCAAACATTTCAGGACGTACCATATGAGCAGGAACCAATGGTACTGAAGGAAGAAGTCCAAACTGCACTGAAGGCATTGTCTACAAACAATTGATGGAATACAAATTGAGATGTTTCAACTAAAGGATGCAACACTGGAAGTCCTCATTAATCTATACCATGGAAGTTGGAAGACAGCTACCTGGCCAACCAAGTGGGAGAGATCTATATTTATGCCTATTCCCCAGAAAAGTGATCCCACCGAACGCAGAAATTATCAAACAATACATTAATATCACACACAAGTAAGATTTTGCTGAAGATCATTCAAAAGCTGCTGCAGCAGTATATTGACAAGGAACTGCCAGAAATTCAGGCTAGATTCAGAAGAGCACATGGAACCAGATATATCATCATTGATGTCAGATGCATCCTGGCTGAAAGCAGAGAATATCATGGATACTGTATGATTTAAAGTCAGAGGGGTGTGTGTCAGGGTTGTATCCTTTCACCATATTACTCAATCTGTATGCTGAGCAAATAATCTGAGAAGATGGACTTTATGAAGAGAAAGGGGCATAGGATTGGAGGAAGACTCATTAACAACTTACGTTATGCAGATGACACAACCTTGCTTGCTGAAAGTGAACAGGACTTGAAGAGCTTAATGATGAAGATAAAAGTCTGCAGTCTTCAGTGTGGGTTACACCTGAACATAAAGAAAAGGAAAAATCCTCACAACTTGACCAAGAAATGACATCATAATAAACATAGAAAAGATTGAAATTGTCAAGGATTTCATTTTACTTGAATCCACAATCAACACCCATGGAAGCAACAGTCAAGAAACCAAAGAACTCATTGCATTGGGCAAATTTGTTGAGAAAGATCTCTTTAAAGTGTTAAAAAGCAAAGATGTCACCTTGAAGACTTAGGTGTGCCTGACCCAGGCCGTGGTGTTTTCAATCACCTCATATGCCTGCGAAAGCTGAACAACAAACAAGGAAGACCAAAGAAGAATTAAATCCTTTGAATTGTGTTGTTGGTGAAGAATATTGAATATATCATGGACCACCAAATGAATGAAAACTCTGTCTTGGAAGACATACAACCAGAATGTTCCTTAGAGGCAGGGATGGCAAGACTTCCTCTCACATACTTTGGACATGTTATCAGGAGGGATCAGTCCCTGGAGAAAGACAGCATGCTTGGTAAAGTAGAGGGTCAGCAAAAGAGAGGAAGGCCCTCAAAGAGATGGATTGACACAGTGCTTGCAACAATGGGCTCCATCATAACAATGATTGTGATGATGGTGCAGGACTGGGCAGTTTTCATTTTGTTGTACTTAGGTTTTCTATGAGTTGGAACTGACCTGACAGCACTTAAGGTCAACAACTATGGACAACTGATTTTACATGTAATATATATAAAAGCCAGAGAGACTGGCAGTAGAGGACAGAGGATTCCCTTAGACTATAACCCAGAGACACTCTTTAAAGGTAGAACTAAGCCTTTCCCCTGAGGTCACCTATTACCTAGCTTTCCTGTCCCCTCCTGCCCCTTCTTCCTATTCCTTGTCCCTGGGCTGGTGTGCTCTTTTGGTCTTGTTTTGTTTTATGAGCCCCTCCAATCTTTGGATGAAGATCAAACATCAGGAGTGGCTTCTTTACTGTGCTAAAATGGTGTCCAGGGGCCATATTCTCCAGCCTATGTCAGGCCAGTAAGTCTGAGTTAGAGTTTTATTGTGAGTTAGAATTTTGTCGTACATTTTTCTCCAGCTCTGTTGTGATTCCTGACAGAGCAGTCAGTGGTGGTAGCTGGGCACCATCTGGTTGTACTGGACTCAGTCTGGTGGAGGCCCTAGTAGATGTGGTCCATTAGTCCTCTAGACTAATCTTTCCCTTGTATCTTCAGTTTTCATTCTCCCTTGCTAACAAAGGAGTGAGACCAGGGGAGTATCTTAGATGGCCGCTCACAGAATATTAAGATCCCGGACACTACTCACCAAAGTAGAATGTAGACATTTTCTTTATAAACTATGTTATGCCAATTGAGCTAGATGTTCCCCGAGACCATGGTCCCCACAGCCCTCAGCCCAACAATTCCATCCCTCAGGGAGTTTGGATGTGTCTATGGAGCTTCCATGATGATGCCTTGTAGAAGTTGTGCTGGCGTCCCCAGAATTGTGTACTGTAATACCCTTCACCACAGTTACCATTTATCTATTATCTATTTAGTGTCTTTCCATCCTCACCCTTCTCCTCCCTGGTAACCATCAAAGATTGTTTTTTTGTGTGTGTGTAAACCTTTTCATGAGTTATTACAGCACTGGTCTCATACAACATTTGTCCTTTTGTGATTGACTTATTTCACTCAGCATAATGCCCTCCAGATTCATCCATGTTATGAGATTCTTCACAGATTCATCATTGTTCTTTATTGTTGCTTAGTGCTCCATTGTGTGTATGTACCAAAGTTTGTTTATCCACTCATCTGATGATGAGCATCTAGTTTATTTCCATCCTTTTGCTATTGCGAACTATGCTGGAATGAACATGGGTGTTCATATGTCTATTGATGTGACGACTCTTATTTCTCTAGGATATATTCCCAGGAGTGGGATTGCTGGATCAAATGGTATTTCTATTTCGAGCTTTCTAAGGAAGAGCCATATGGTTGTATCATTTTGCATTTGCATCAGCAGTGCATCAGAGTTGTGATCTCCCTGCAGTCTCTCCAACATATATTATTTTCTGTTTTTTTGATTCCTGCCGGTAATGCCAGGGTAAGATGGTATTTCATTGTGGTTTTGATTTGCATTTTTTTTTTTTTAATGGCTAGTAATTGTGAGCATTTCCTCACTTGTCTTTAAGCGGCTTGAATGTCTTATTTGGTGAAGTGTCTGTTCATTTCTTTTGCCCATTTTGTAATTGGATTATTCATCTTTTTATTGTAGAGGTGTTGAATTTTCCTGTAGATTTTAGAAATTAGACCTTTGTTGGATCTGTCGTAGGCAAATTTTTTTTCCTAGTATGTAATTCCTCTTTTTTTTTTTTTAAGTCCTCTTTTTACTCTTTTGTTGAAGTATTTTGATGAACATAAGAGATTTTTAGAAATACTAGTTATTTAGCTTCTCTTCTGCAGCTTGTGGGCTGTTAGTTATGGTTTGTATCCTGTTAATGCAGTATATTAGCGTTTGATCCTATTTTTCTTCTATGATCCTTAGAGTTTTGGGCTTTATATTTAGATCTTTGATCCATTTTGAATTAGTTTTTTTTTATGGTGTGAGGTATGGATCTTGTTTCATTTTTTGGAGATGGACATCCAGTCTTGCCAGTGTCATTTGTTAAAAAGACTGTCTTTTCCCCATTTGGTGGACTTTGGGCCCTTGTCAAAGATCAGGTGACCATAGGCGATGGATTTACCTCTGGGTTCTCAATTCTGTTCCATTGGTCAATGTATCTAGCATTGCACCAGTATCAGACTGTCTTGACCACTGTAGCTGTATAGTAGGTTCTGAAGTCTGGTAGTGCGAGTCTTCCTACTTTATTCTCTTCTTCAATAGTGCTTTACTTATCCAAGGCTTATTCCCTTTCCATATAAAATTAATGATTAGTTTATCCATCTCTTTGAAGAATGTTGTTGGTATTTGAATCGGGATTGCATTATATTTGTAAATTGTTTTGGGTAGAATTGTCATTTTCACAATGTTGAGTCTACCTGTGCGTGAGCATGTTATGTTTTTCCATTTATGTAGATCTCTTTTGGTTTCTTGCAATAGCGTTTTGTAGTTTTCTTTGCATAGTCTTTTTACTAAAAATAGTGTTTTGTAGTTTTCTTTGCATAATCCCTGGTTAGATTTGTTCCTAAGTATTTTATTTTTTTTAGGGACTATTATCAATGGTATTGTTTTCCTAATATCTTTCTTCATCATTCTCTTTATTGGTGTTTAGGAATTCAACTGATTTTTGTGTGTTTATCTTGTATCCTGCTTCTCTCCTGACACTTTCTGTAAGTTCCAGCAGTTTTCTTGTGAAATCTTTTGTATTTTCTAGGTACAGTATCATATCATCCCCAAATAGGGACAGTTTTACTTCTTCACTACCAATTTGGATGCCCTTTCTTTCCTTCTTGCTGTATTGCTGTAGGTAGGACTTCCAGCACAATGTTAAATAGTAGTGGTGATAAAGGACATTCTTGTCTTGTTCCTAGTCTCAAGGGGAATGTTTTCAGCCTCTCTCCATTAAGAATGATGTTGGTCGTTACTTTTATATTGATGCCCTTTATTATGTTGAAGAATTTTCCTTCTATACATATTTTATTGAGGGTTTTTATCAGGAGTGGGTATTGGACTTTGCTGAACGCCTTTTCTAAGTCAACTGAGAGGATCGTGTGATTCTTTTCTTTTCTTTTACGTATGTGGTGGATTATGTACATTGATTTTCTAATGTTGAACCACCGTTGCATACCCGGTATGAATCCTACTTGGTTGTGGTGTATTTTTTTTTTTTTTTTTTTTTGATATGATGCTGAATTCTATTGACTTGAATTTTGTTGAGAATTTTTGCATCTATATTCATGAGAGATATTGGTCTGTATTTTTCACTTTTTTATTGGTGTCTTTGCCTCAAAAAAATTATTATTATTATTTTTTTGCCTCATTTTGGTATCATGTTTATGCCAGCTTCATAGAATAAATTTGAAAGTATCCCTTCCTTTTTTAAGTTCTGAAATAGTTTGAGTAGTACGGGAGTAAGCTTTTCTGTGAATGTCTGGTAGAATTCTCCAGTGAAGCCATCTGGGTCAGGTTCCCCCCAACCTCGGTTTTTTTTTTTTTTTTACCTTTTCAATCTCTTGTTATAGTTCTGTTCAGTTTTTCAACATCATTTTGTGTTAGTTTGGGTAGGTAGTGTGTTTCTAAAAATTTGTCTATTTCCACGAGGTTTTCATAATACTCTGTTATGATTCTTTTTATTTCACTTGAGTCTGTTGTATTGTCCTCCATTTCATTTCTTCTGTTTTTCTTTTGTCAGTTTGACCAGTGCTTTGCCGATTTTGTTGATCCTTTCAAAGGACAACTTTTGGTTTTAATGATTCTTTCTATTGTTTTTCAATTCTCTATTTCATTTATTTCTGTTCTGATATTTATTATTTCCCTTCTTCTCTTGGCTGTGGGCTTCTTTGCTGTTTTCTTTCTATTTGCTCGAGTTGTGTAGCTAATGTTTTGATTTTGTCCCTTTCTTCTTTTTTGATGTGTGCATCTATTGCTATAAATTGACCTCTGAGGACTACCTTTTTTGTGTCCCAAAAGTTTTGGTATGAACAGTTTTCATTCTCGTTTGATTCTAGGAATTTTTCTGTTCCAACTTTGATTTCATCTATTGTCCAGTGGTTTTTAAGCAGGATATTATGCAGTTTCCATGTACTTGATTTTTTCCTTTGCTTTTCCTGTTGTTAATTTCTACTCTGATGGTGTTGTGATCAGAGAAGTTACTTTGTATTATTTCAATGTTTTGAATTTTGTTGATGGTTGTTTTGTGTCCTAAGATGTGGTCTATTCTGGAGAATGTTCCATGAGCATTGGAAAAGAATGTGTGCTTTGCAGCTGTTGGATGGAGTTTGTATATATGTCTATGAGGTCAAGTTGTTTGATTGTTTTCTTTATATTTCCTATATCTTTGTTGAGTTGCTTTCTAGAAGGTCTGTGCTTTACCAAGAATGGTGTGTTGAAGTCGCCTACTATTATGGTGGAACTGCTAATTTCTCTTTTCAGTGCTGTTAGAGTTTGTTTTGTGTATTTTGGAGCCCTGTCATGAGGGCATAAATGTTTATTATGATTATGTCTTCATGATGGATCATCTCTTTAATCATTATATAGTGCCCTTCTTTGTCTTTTATGGTGGATTTTGTTTTAAAATCTGTGGTATCTGAGAGCGCTATTGCCACTTCTGCTTTTTTTTTGGTTGGTGTTTGCTTAATGTATTTTTTCCAACCTTCGATCTATAATTAATTTATGTCTTTATGTCTAAGGTGTGTCTCATAGACAGCAGAATAATGGATCCTGTTTTCTTATCCATTCTGTCACTCTCTGTCTCTTTATGGGTGCATTTTGGCCTTATTCAGTCAGTGTAATTATTGAGTTTACTGCTGTCATTTTATAGGTTTTTTTTTTTTTATTATTATTTATTTCTGTGGTGCAGACATTTTCTTTGTTCCTCTTATTCTCATGTGCTGAATTTTGAGGATTTTTTTTTCATTTCTTTTGTTTTCATAGATTTTGTTTTTACTAAGACTTTATGTTTTTCTTCATTTTGATGAGTAGATCTGTAAACTTTCTTTGTAATTTTTTTCAAATTTACCCTTGTCTTCCTAAGTTTGAATAAATCTATTATTACTTGGTATTGCCTTGCCTTCCTCTCCATTAAGAAGTTCTATACCTACACAATTTATTCTGTATTTTATTGTTCTGACATTGTTGCAATTCACAGATTAACCTATCTGGTTCTCTGTTGTGTATCTGTTGGTTTTGAATTGTCCTTGAGAGTTCATTCCTAGCTTGGTATCTGGCTGGTATGATCTTGCATCCCAGATTCAGGCTGATCTCTCCTTGCTCTCTGTGCTTTGTCAGTTTCTTATTTCATTTGGTGCTTGGTTAAGTTCTTTATCTCTTCATTTGATGCTCAGGGTTCCAGGATTGATATGTGTCTCTATTTTACTTTGTTTTTCCAGTCTTTGTTGTAGAGGGATGTTGTGCTGCCATGTCATCTCCACCCTCTGGAGCCTAAATTTTAATTTAGTCAAATAAACCAATTTGAAGAAACAAACCAAAATGTTATGAATGAACACTTAAAATCAAATCACGTAAAGTTGCCAACATTGAAAACAAAGAAAGAACTTCTATTTCCAGTTAAAATTCAATGTGTCAGAGCAAGCCAATGTTCCTGCTTCAACCATTTGAAAAATCTGGATACCTTTTTTAAAAAGTATTTTTAGAGGCATCAAATAGCTGTGAAAAAGAAAAGAATGATGAGAATATAAAAATGAAAACTCATTAAGTCAGAGAAACACAATCCACTTAATGACTAACACTTAACTGACTTATAATCTTTTGCAATTACAAACTATACTGGAATATAGTTTATTGTATAAATTCATATGTGCGCATGTTTTATTCCTTCAAAGACTAAACATCCCCCCAAAATATTGCTGTCAAATCGATTCCAACTCAAGGAGACCCCATGTGTTACAGAGTTGGACCTCTCTATAGGGTTTTCTTGACTGTATTCTTAACAGAAGCATATCACCAGATCTCTGTTGCGCTGTGTTGCAGGTGGCTTTGAACTGCCAGCCTTTAAGTTAGTACCCCAAACAGCACCAAACCCTTCACCAATCAGTCAATTTCAATATATAGTGACCATACAGGACACAGTAGAACTGTGCTGAGCTCTTATCCACTGCGCCACCAGAGATCTTTATGTTAGGAGTAGAGTACAAATAATTTGTGCCACCAAAGACTAGATACAATTGTGATATCAGTCAATGGTATCCAATTCCTTTCCACAGAACTTGAACCTTTGTACAGTTTTCTAAGCTGTATATAAAAAACATATTTTCCCAAGCAGTTTAAAATTTCATTCTTTTTTATAATGATGAATGTATTTTCATATGTTTTAGGGATGATTTTACTCCCTTTTTATGGGAAGTGTTAACTTACATATTTGGTCCATTTTTCTATTCGCATTTTTCACTTCTTCATACTTAAGAATAATGTATTTATAAGGGAAATTAGCACTTTCTCTGAGATATGATTTATAATTATTTTCCCACACTTTATTAATTACTTTTTGACAGTAGTTTGGTGCCTGTTTATTTTTAACTATGCACAATTATTTATTTTTACACAGTTGAATTTTATCAATCATTTGTGTCCTACATTCTGAATTTTTAGTTGTAAGTAGAAATCTTTATTACTCCAAAATCATATTCTAAAAAATATTAATCTTAGATTTATTCTATTGTTTATTTTTCTAAAATATCTGAACTAGTGTACCATTTGGAGTCTTTCCTGCTGAAGTATGAAATATTCATAAAAATTTATCTTTTTTTCCTCAAAGACTTCTCAAGTATCCAAATAACAATTATCTTAAAAGTCCAGTTTTCATCTATTCATTTGCTATCTTTATTCTATGATCAATTCTAATTTGTATTTGAGTCTTCCATTTATGGCATTAGAAGATCCTGCTATTTATGCACAATATAATCCTGATTATGTTGTGAGACTTTAGAATTTCCTTTTATCTGAATTACTCCTGGGATATGCATCTACGGTAGCTCAGGCCTGGCTGGCATTGCACCCCCTGCTGTGCTCTGCCACACCTGATTCCCACGAGAGGCCTTGTTTACCACATACTCTTAACTAACCTTCCATGTTTTCAAGGTCATAGTTCCAGACACCCTTCAATTAACTTCCCTAATAATTCTTTGTTATTATAATATTATAGGGTTTTTCTCTGTCCTGGAGATCGATAGATACTTTTTATGACCATTAGATTAGTAATGGAAATATATATAATCCACTGCTAATCTCAAGATTGGTGGTAATTATAAACCCTTAGAAATCACTGTTTACAAATAATAGGAAGTAACATCCTATTTTCACAAGTGGAAATTTAGCTTCAAGCCAATGTTCTTAAACTACTGTCACACAGATTTAAAGTCTTGAAGCAGAAGTATTTTATAACAGTAGACAGACTAGTGTCCTGGAATTTTGCCTCTCATCTCCATTGGAATTATATCAGAATCTTATCTTCTCCTAAGTGAAGTTTAATAGGATTCACATCTTAAAAATGGGTTCACAGAAGGAATGAAGTTGGGGAGAGGAGAGAATGCTGCAAGGAAAAGAAAAAGTCCCCGTTTTGGGATTAATCTAGGGGAAAAAAAATATATTTTTGACTTAGATTTAATATATCCAAAAATCAGTTCTCAGTTTTCCCAGGTAGTCTTGAAGAAACAAATTATATGTTATGTACTTTATAGGTATATATTTTACCTATAAAGTACATAACATATATATATATACATACATACGCATATATATTAGTTTGTTTTCAGAATGTTTATTACAACTTTTACACAAAAGCCAGCTCCTGAATGGGGATCAAGGAACCCATTTCAGAGGAGAAAACAAGCAAAATAACTTCAGGGAAATGTGAAAGGAATTCAGTCAAGTAGCAACAGAGGGTCCATATGAAGCAACCGTAATAGGTAAGAGGAAAATTGGATTTGTGTCAATTTTGCATGGCCTCCAATGGTATTGCTCAGTTAAGGGTAGTCCAGGACTCTATTCAAGTCTAAGAAATAAAACTTTCTGCTCACTCTAGTTCACTGAGAGGCTGCATAGGAAAAGTATTCTGTGTAGAGTGAAAGCTCTCTGGGAAAATAAATAAATAAACCAAATCAGAGAGTGCCAAACCTGCATCAGGTGGAAGAGATCCCAGGGGGTAGAGATTACTATTTTTTATTTAAAGAGCATTCCCTGTTCCAAAAGAACTAACTGCTTTAAGAGTGGATTGAATATCTATGATGAAATGATGAAATAAATTATTTCAGTGAAAGTAATTTAAATACTTAAGCGTTAAAAACTCTCTTCAGTGAGGGAAAAACAAGATTATACCAAAAAAACCAAAACTGAAACCCACTCCCACTGGGTTAATTTAAACTCATATCGACCCTACAGGACAGAGTAGAAGAGGCTGCAAATCTTCTTGGAAGCTGACTGCCTCATCTTTTCCCTGCAGCTTGGCTGGTAGATTTGAACTGCCAGCCTTTCGTTAGCAGTGGAGCACTTTAACAGCTTCACCACCAGGGCTGTTATAATCCCAAATGAGAAGGGTAAATATGAAATGTTTTATGTTAATATTCAACTTTAAAATATTCAATATTCAACTTTAGATCATGGTATTATTAGAATTAATATTTAATATAGAGTAGCTGGAAACCCTGGTGGTGTAGTGGTTAAGTGTTATGGCTGCTAACCAAAGGGTTGACAGTTCAAATCTGCCAGGTGCTCCTTGGAAACTCTACGGGGCAGTTCTACTCTGTCCAATAGGGTTGCTATGAGTCAGAATCGACTCGACGGCACTGGGTTTGGTTTTTTGGTTGGTATAGGGTAGCAACTGTGATGTTTTATTAAAGCACCCCCTTAATATTTCTGACTGTATTAAATATAATTTATGGTAAACAATGATTTTAAATAATAATGTTATTGTTTCCGGAAAATACTAAATATTATAGGAAAACTGCATTTCTAGTAAAGACATTGTAGCGAATAAGTATTATATTTATGTATTTTAGTGCCAATATTTTAATAAGATATTAAAAGTAAAACAATCCATTAAACAAATTTACAACCACTGAGAAATCCAGCAAATATTTATTTCAAAGAAAGTAATATTTTTTAAGTTAGAGAATTTATAAAAAAATAAAGTTTGAGGTTCATATTGTTTTTCAATTTAATTTCAGGGTTTAAGTTTCTAATTTATGTCAAAGATACAAGCGTAGTGAGAGGTTTGGTAGACTGGGGACATTGATAATGTCTAACATCTTAAGTGAAACAAAGCATTGCTAACCAAAGCCAAATCCATTCCCTTCAAGTGGCTTCTGACTCCTAAGGACCCTGTAGGATAGAGTAGGACTGCTTCACAATGTTCCCAAGGCTGTAATTCTTTACAGAAGCAGACTGCCACATCTTCTTCCCACAGAGTGGCTCCTGTGTTTGAAGCACGGACCTTTTGGTTAGAAATCGATTGCTTAACCACTGTGCAACCAGGACTCTGTCAGAATATTGTTAAGCATTCCTTAACCATTCAGATTTCTTCCAGGGAATTCATGTTTAGATTTCAAATAAAAATATGATAACTTTAATTTTATTTTCCTTAAGTAAAAAGAACAAACATTTTCAAGAAAGGAGAGTTAATATAGATAGTTTTGGGAGAATACACAGGGTAAATCTCTGCTCTTTCTATCCTGTTGTCTTGAGAAAAAATAAAGGCACATCTTATATATTTAAGATGTGTCTTTATTTTTTCTCAAGAAACATGGATAATTTCAAAATCAAAAAGGTTGAGTTTGTATAATTGTATTCAATTAATAAAAATTTAATTATTTTTTAATTAAATGCTGTCATTTGTAAAACAATACCTAAAGATGTGTCTTTTTTGTCCTTTCATGAGTCTTAATTCTTCTCTTGTAAGAGTTCACTCCTTTTAAGAGTGATGCTTTCATTTTAACAATATCTATTCCTCCATTTGTCTATTTCAACTTGTCTACTAACCAAAAGGTCAGCAGTTCCAATCCACCAGCCGCTCCTTGGAAACCGTATGGAGTAGGTCTCCTCTGTCCTATAGAGTTGTTATGAGTTAGAATTGACTTGATGACAACAGTTCCTGTTTCTTTGTTTGTTTGTTTTATTCCTTTATTTCAGTCCAGAATTAAATCCTGAGTACAGTATTAGATGTACACCCAGTTTTTAGAATCTATATTGATTTCTAGTGACAGCCTTTTCCTCTCAGACCATTTAGTATCAGTAAATACCACACAGACAATACAGGCATAGCTTGGACATATCGTAGGTTCAGTTCCAGACTACCACAATAAAACAAATAATGCAACAGAGCAAGTCACACAAATTTTTTGGTTCCCCAGTGCATATAAAAGTTAAGATAACACTATGCTGTAGTCTATTAAGTGTGCAATAGCATTATGTTTAAAAAAATAAGTACATGCCTTAATTAAAAAAATACTTTATTGCTAACAAATGCTAACCATCACTAAGCCTTTGGCAAGTTGTAATTTTTTTATGGGTGGAGGGTCTTGCCTCAGTGTTGATGGCTGCTGACTGATCAGGGTGGTGGTTGCTGAAGGTTGAGGTGACTGTGGCAACTTCTTAAAATAAGACAACAGTGAAGCTTGCCACGTCAACTGACTCTTCCTTTCACAAAAGATTTTTTCTGTAGCCTGCAATGCTGTTTGATAACCTTTTACCCACAGTAGAAATTATTTCAAAATTGGAGTCAATCCTCTCAAATCCTGGTGCTGCTTTATCACCTAAGTTTATGTAATATTCTAAATCTCTTGTGGCCGTTTTAACAACGTTCACAGCATCTTCACCAAGAGTAGATTCCATCTCAAGAAACCACATTCTTAATTCACCCCTAAGAAGTGACTCCTCATCCATTAAAGTTTTATCATGAGATTGCAGCAATACAGCCACATCTTCAAGGTCCACTTCTAATTCTAGTTCTATTGCTATTTCCACCACATCTGCAGTTACTTGCTCCACTGAAGTCTTGAAACACTCAAAGCCATCCATGAGGGTTGGAATTGACTTCTTCCAAATGTTGATATTTTGACCTCCTCCCATGAATCACCAATGTTGCTAACAGCTTCTAGAATGGTGAATCCTTTCTGGAAGATTTTCAATTTACTTTGCCTAGATTCATCAGAGGAATCACTGTCTATGACAGCTTTAGCCTTACAAAATCTGTTTCTTAAATACTAAGACTTTAAAGTTGAAATTACTCCTTGATCCATGGGCTGCAGAATGGATGTTGTGCTAGCTAGCACAAAAACATTAATCCCCTTGTACATCTCCATTAGAGCTCTTGGGTGGCCAGATGCCTTGTCAAAGAGCAGTACAATTTTTTTTTTTTTTTTAGATAACTTTTATTAAGCTTCAAGTGAACGTTTACAAATCCAATCAGTCTGTCACATATAAGTTTACATACATCTCACTCCCTACTCCCACTTGCTCTCCCCCTCTTGAGTCAGTCCTTTCAGTCTCTCCTTTCTTGACAATTTTGCCGGCTTCCCTCTCTCTCTAACCTCCCATCGTCCCTCCAGACAAGAGTTGCCAACACAATCTCAAGTGTCCACCTGATATAATTAGCTCACTCTTCATCAGCGTCTCTCTCCCACCCGCTGACCAGTCCCTTTCATTTCTGATGAGTTGTCTTCGGGGATGGTTCCTGTCCTGTGTCAACTGAAGGTCTGGGGAGCATGGCCACTGGGATTCCTCCAGTCTCAGTCAGACCATTAAGTTTGGTCTTTTTATGAGAATTTGGGGTCTGTATCCCACTGATCTCCTGCTCCCTCAGGGGTCCTCTGCTGTGCTCCCTGTCAGGGCAGTCATCGATTGTGGCCGGGCACCAACTAGTTCTTCTGGTCTCAGGATGATGTAGGTCTCTGGTTCGTGTGGCCCTTTCTGTCTCTTGAGCTCTTAGTTGTCGTGTGGCCTTGGTGTTCTTCATTTTCCTTTGCTCCAGGTGGGTTGAGACCAATTGATGCATCTTAGATGGCCGCTTGTTAGCATTTAAGACCCCAGACGCCACATTTCAAAGTGGGATGCAGAATAATTTCATAATAGAATTGTTTTGCCAATTGACTTAGAAGTCCCCGCAAACCATGTTCCCCAGACCCCCGCACTTGCTCCGCTGACCTTTGAAGCATTCATTTTATCCCAGAAACTTCTTTGCTTTTGGTCCAGTCCAATTGAGCTGACCTTCCGTGTATTGAGTGTTGTCTTTCCCTTCACCTAAAGCAGTTCTTATCTACTGATTAATCAATAAAAAACCCTCTCCCACCCTCCCTCCCTCCCCACCTCGTAACCACAAAAGTATGTGTTCTTCTCAGGTTTACTATTTCTCAAGATCTTCTAATAGTGGTCTTATACAATATTTGTCCTTTTGCCTCTGACTCATTTCGCTCAGCATAATGCCTTCCAGGTTCCTCCATGTTATGAAATGTTTCAGAGATTCGTCACTGTTCTTTATCGATGAGTAGTATTCCATTGTGTGAATATACCACAATTTATTACCCATTCATCCGTTGATGGACACCTTGGTTGCTTCCAACTTTTTGCTATTGTAAACGGAGCTGCAATAAACATGGGTGTGCATATATCTGTTTGTATGAAGGCTCTTGTATCTCTAGGGTATATTCCTAGGAGTGGGATTTCTGGGTTGTATGGTAGTTCTATTTCTAACTGTTTAAGATAACGCCAGATGGATTTCCAAAGTGGTTGTACCATTTTACATTCCCACCAGCAGTGTATGAGAGTTCCAATCTCTCCGCAGCCTCTCCAACATTTATTATTTTGTGTTTTTTGGATTAATGCCAGCCTTGCTGGTGTGAGATGGAATCTCATCGTAGTTTTAATTTGCATTTCTCTAGTGGCTAATGATCGAGAGCATTTTCTCATGTATCTGTTGGCTGCCTGAATATCTTCTTTAGTGAAATGTGTGTTCATATCCTTTGCCCACTTCTTGATTGGGTTGTTTGTCTTTTTGTGGTTGAGTTTTGACAGAATCATGTAGATTTTAGAGATCAGGCTCTGGTCGGAGATGTCATAGCTGAAAATTCTTTCCCAGTCTGTAGGTGGTCTTTTTACTCTTTTGGAGAAGTCTTTAGATGAGCATTGGTGTTTGATTTTTAGGAGCTCCCAGTTATCGTGTTTCTCTTCATCATTTTTGGTAATGTTTTGTATTCTGTTTATGCCTTGTATTAGGGCTCTTAGGGTTGTCCCAATTTTTTCTTCCATGATGTTTATCGTTTTAGTCTTTATGTTTATGTCTTTGATCCACTTGGAGTTAGTTTTTGTGCATGGTGTGAGGTATGGGTCCTGTTTCATTTTTTTGCAAATGGATATCCAGTTATGCCAGCACCATTTGTTAAAAAGGCTATCTTTTCCCCAGTTAATTGACACTGGTCCTTTGTCAAATATCAGCTGCTCATACGTGGATGGATCTATGTCTGGGTTCTCAATTCTGTTCCATTGGTCTATGTGTCTGTTGTTGTACCAATACCAGGCTGTTTTGACTACTGTGTCTGTATAACAGGTTCTGAAGTCAGGTAAGGTGAGGCCTCCCACTTTCTTCTTCTTTTTCAGTAGTGCTTTGCTTATCCGGGGCTTCTTTCCCTTCCATATGAAATTGGTGATTTGTTTCTCTATCCCCTTAAAATATGACATTGGAATTTGGATCGGAAGTGCGTTAAATGTATAGATGGCTTTTGGTAGAATAGACATTTTTACTATGTTAAGTCTTCCTATCCATGAGCAGGGTATGTTTTTCCACTTAAGTATGTCCTTTTGAATTTCTTGTAGTAGAGCTTTGTAGTTTTCTTTGTATAGGTCTTTTACATCCTTGGTAAGATTTATTCCTAAGTATCTTATCTTCTTGGGGGCTACTGTGAATGGTATTGATTTGGTTATTTCCTCTTCGGTGTTCTTTTTGTTGATGTAGAGGAATCCAAGTGATTTTTGTATGTTTATTTTATAACCTGAGACTCTGCCAAACTCTTCTATTAGTTTCAGTAGTTTTCTGGAGGATTCCTTAGGGTTTCTGTGTATATAATCATGTCATCTGCAAGTAGTGATAACTTTACTTCTTCCTTGCCAATCCGGATACCTTTTATTTCTTTGTCTAGCCTAATTGCCCTGGCTAAGACTTCCAACACGATGTTGAATAAGAGCGGTGATGAAGGGCATCCTTGTCTGGTTCCCGTTCTCAAGGGAAATGCTTTCAGGTTCTCTCCATTTAGAGTGACATTGGCTGTTGGCTTTGCATAGATGCCCTTTATTAGGTTGAGGAATTTTCCTTCAATTCCTATTTTGGTAAAAGTTTTTATCATGAATGGGTGTTGGACTTTGTCAAATGCCTTTTCTGCATCAATTGATAAGATCATGTGGTTTTTGTCTTTTGTTTTATTTATGTGATGGATTACATTAATGTTTTTTCTGATATTAAACCAGCCTTGCATACCTGGTATAAATCCCACTTGATCATGGTGAATTATTTTTTTGATATGTTGTTGGATTCTATTGGCTAGAATTTTGTTGAGGATTTTTGCATCAATGTTCATGAGGGATATAGGTCTATAATTTTCTTTTTTTGTAATGTCTTTACCTGGTTTTGGTATCAGGGAGATGGTGGCTTCATAGAATGAGTTGGGTAGTATTCCGTCATTTTCTATGCTTTGGAATACCTTTAGTAGTAGTGGTGTTAACTCTTCTCTGAAAGTTTGGTAGAACTCTGCAGTGAAGCCGTCCGGGCCAGGGCTTTTTTTTGTTGGGAGTTTTTTGATTACCGTTTCAATCACTTTTTTTGTTATGGGTCTATTTAGTTGTTCTACTTCTGAATGTGTTAGTTTAGGTAGGTAGTGTTTTTCCAGGAATTCATCCATTTCTTCTAGGTTTTCAAATTTGTTAGAGTACAATTTTTCATAATAATCTGAAATGATTCTTTTAATTTCATTTGGTTCTGTTGCGATGTGGTCCTTCTCATTTCTTATTCGGGTTATTTGTATCCTCTCCTGTATTTCTTTAGTCAGTCTAGCCAATGGTTTATCAATTTTGTTAATTTTTTCAAAGAACCAGCTTTTGGCTTTGTTAATTCTTTCAATTGTGTTTCTGTTCTCTAATTCATTTAGTTCAGCTCTAATTTTTATTATTTGTTTTCTTCTGGTGCCTGATGGATTCTTTTGTTGCTCAGTTTCTATTTGTTCAAGTTGTAGGGACAGTTCTCTGCTTTTGGCTCTTTCTTCTTTTTGTATGTGTGCATTTATTGATATAAATTGGCCTCTGAGCACTGCTTTTGCTGTGTCCCAGAGGTTTTGATAGGAAGTATTTTCATTCTCGTTGCTTTCTATGAATTTCCTTATTCCCTCCTTGATGTCTTCTATAACCCAGTCTTTTTTCAGGATGGTATTGTTCATTTTCCAAGTATTTGATTTCTTTTCCCTAGTTTTTCTGTTATTGATCTCTAGTTTTATTGCCTTGTGGTCTGAGAAGATGCTTTGTAATATTTCGATGTTTTGGACTCTGCAAAGGTTTGTTTTATGACCTAATATGTGGTCTATTCTAGAGAATGTTCCATGTGCGCTAGAAAAAAAAGTATATTTTGTAGCACTTGGGTGGAGAGTTCTGTATAAGTCAGTGAGGTCAAGTTGGTTGATTGTTGTAATTAGATCTTCCGTGTCTCTGTTGAGCTTCTTACTGGATGTCCTGTCCTTCTCTGAAAGTGGTGTGTTGAAGTATCCTACTATAATTGTGGAGGTATCTATCTCGCTTTTCAATTCTGTTAAAATTTGATTTATGTATCTTGCAGCCCTGTCATTGGGTGCATAAATATTTAATACGGTTATGTCTTCCTAATCAATTGTCCCTTTTATCATTATATAGTGTCCTTCTTTATCCTTTGTGGTGGATTTAAGTCTAAAGTCTATTTTGTCAGAAATTAATATTGCTACTCCTCTTCTTTTTTGCTTATTGTTTCCTTGATATACTTTTTTCCATCCTTTGAGTTTTAGTTTGTTTGTGTCTCTAAGTCTAAGGTGTGTCTCTTGTAGGCAGCATATAGATGGATCGTGTTTCTTTATCCAGTCTGTGACTCTCTGTCTCTTTATTGGTGCATTTAGTCCATTTACATTCAGGGTAATTATAGATAAATAAGTTTTTAGTGCTGTCATTTTGATGCCTTTTTATGTGTGTTGTTGACAATTTCATTTTTCCACATACTTTTTTGTGCTGAGGCGTTTTTCTTAGTAAATTGTGAGATCCTCATTTTCATAGTGCTTGACTTTATGTTAGTTGAGTCGTTACGTTTTTCTTGGTTTTTATCTTGAGTTATAGAGTTGTTATACCTTTTTGTGGTTATTATTTACCCCTATTTTTCTAAGTAAAAACCTAACTTGTATTGTTCTATATCGCCTTGTATCACTCTCCATATAGCAGTTCAATGCCTCCTGTATTTAGTCCCTCTTTTGGATTATTGTGATCTTTTACCTATTGACTTCCATGATTCCCTGTTATGTGTATTTTTTTTTTTTTAATTAATCTTAATTTGTTTGTTTTTGTGCTTTCCCTATTGAGTTGATATCGGGACGTTCTGTTTTGTGACCTTGTGTTGTGCTGATATCTGATATTATTGGTTCTCTGACCAAACAATATCCTTTAGTATTTCTTGTAGCTTTGGTTTGGTTTTTGCAAATTCTCTAAACTTGTGTTTGTCTGTAAATATCTTAATTTCGCCTTCATATTTCAGAGAGAGTTTTGCTGGATATATCATCCTTGGCTGGCAGTTTTTCTCCTTCAGTGTTCTGTATATGTCGTCCCATTCCCTTCTTGCCTGCATGGTTTCTGCTGAGTAGTCAGAACATATTCTTATTGATTCTCCCTTGAAGGAAACCTTTCTTTTCTCCCGGCTGCTTTTAAAATTTTCTGTTTATCTTTGGTTTTGGTGAGTTTGATGATAATATGTCTTGGTGTTTTTCTTTTTGTATCAGTCTTAAATGGGGTTCGATGAGCATCTTGGATAGATATCCTTTCGTCTTTCATGATGTCAGGGAAGTTTTGTGTCAGGAGTTCTTCAACTATTTTCTCTGTGTTTTCTGTCCCCCCTCCCTGTTCTGGGACTCCAATCACCCGCAGGTTATCCTTCTTGATAGAGTCCCACATGATTCTTAGGGTTTCTTCATTTTTTTTTAATTCTTTTATCTGATTTTTTTTCAGCTATGTTGGTGTTGATTCCCTGGTCCTCCAGATGTCCCAGTCTGCATTCTAATTGCTCGAGTCTGCTCCTCTGACTTCCTAGTGCATTGTCTAATTCTGTTATTTTATTGTTAGTCTTTTGGATTTCTACATGTTGTCTCTCTATGGATTCTTGCAACTTATTAATTTTTCCAGTATGTTCTTGAATAATCTTTTTGAGTTCTTCAACAGTTTTATCAGTGTGTTCCTTGGCTTTTTCTGCAGTTATCCTAATTTCATTTGTGATATCATTAAGCATTCTGTAATTAGTTTTTTATATTCTGTATCTGATAATTCCAAGATTGTATGTTCATTTGGGAAAGATTTTGATTCTTTTGTTTGGGGGGGTTGGAGAAGCTGTCATGGTCTGCTTCTTTAAGTGGTTTGATATGGATTGTTGTCTCTGAGCCATCACTGGGAAACTAGTTTTTCCAGAAAATCCGCTAAAAAAAAAATGCAGTCAGGTCCCTATCAGAGTTCTCCCTCTGGCTCAGGCTATTCAGATGTTAATGAAGCCACCTGGAGAGGGTGGGGGAGGGAACAGAGAGATAGGAGAGTAGCACCTCAGAATATAGCCAGAGTTGCTTGTCTTGCTTGGAATGACTATTATATCTGAGATTCCTGCGGGCGCGTCGCCTATGTGTGCTGGCTGTGTGGAGATTGCCGCCGGGGGGTCTGGCCCGCTGGAGTCACGGTCAGATCCTCCGCTTCCAGCCCCACGCCCAGCATCAAGGCTCCCCTACTGGGACGGTGCACTCTCGACTCCAAAATCAGTAGCTGCCTCCTGGGGACTTCTCGTCCCTCCAGCCACGTGGCCGTGCCGCCTCCGCAAACCAGGTGGGCCCCCTCCCGGGGTTAGTTCAGATGGGTGGAGCTGCTCCCCGCACTTGTGCCGTGACCGAGTGTCCCGGCTGGGACGCTGTTCTCCCCGCTCCAATACCAGTCGCTGCCTCCCGGGGACTTCTCCTACCGGCTGCGTCCCACGCCGCCCGCGCGACCCGGCTGGGCCCCTTCCCCGGGTTAGTTCAGGGGGGTGGAGCAACTCTCCGTGTTTATGCCGTACCTGCGTCCAGTCCAAATCCCTGTGGGACGGTTCCCCGGCTCGGACGCTGCTCTTTCTGCTCCAAGACCTGTCACTGCCTCCCGGGGACTTTTCCTACCGGCTGCGTCCCATGCCGCCCGCCCGTGGAACCGGCTAGTCCCCCTCCCGGGGTTAGTTCAGGGGGGTGGAGCAGCTCTCTGTGCTTGTGCCGTACCTGACTGGTACGCTGGCTCCAGGCTCTGGAAACAATCACTGCTTCCCCGTATTAGTTCGTTCTCCGTCTCTAAATCTGTGTTTGTTGTTCAGGGTTCGTAGATTGTTATGTATGTGATCGATTCACTTGTTTTTCCGTGTCTTTGTTGTAAGAGGGATCCGAAGTAGCATCTGCCTAGTCCTCCATCTTGGCTCCACCCCCTCCAGAGCAGTACAATTTTGAAAGGACCCTTTTTTTTTCTGAGCAACAGGTCTATAACAGTAGTCTTAAAATATTCAGTGAGCCATGTTGTAAACAGATGTGCTGTCATCAGGCTTTGTTGTTCCATTTATAGAGCACAGGAAAGTAGATTTAGCATAATTTTAAAGGGCTCTAGGATTTTTGGAATGGCAAATCAACCTAAAGTCAGCAGCTGCGTTATAACCTCCCAAGAGACTTAGTCCATCCTTTGAATCGTCAAAAAAAAAAAAAAAAAAAGCCAGGCATTAATTTCTCTCTAGCTATGAAAGCCTGACTGGCATCATCTTCCAACATAAGGCTGTTTTGTCTCCATGGAAAATCTGTTGTTTAGTGTAGCCGCCTTCATCAGTTATCTTCCGGATAACTTGCTGCAGTTTCTACATCAGCATTTGCTGTTTCATCTTGTATTTTTATGTTACAGAGATGGCTTCTTTCCTTAAACCTCGTTAGCCAACCTTTGCTAGCTTGAAAATTTTCTTCAGCAGCTTTCTCATCACTCTCAGCCTTCACAGAATTTAAAGAATTACGGCCTGTCTCTGGATTAGGCTTTGGCTTAAGGTAATGTTGTGGGTGGTTTGATCTTCTATTCAGGCCACTAAAATATCCTCCTTATCAGCAATATATGCCTATTTCACTTTCTCATTGTTCATGAGTACACTGGAGTAGAAATTTTTAATTTCCTTCTGCAACTTTTCCTTAGCATTCACAACATGGCTAACTGGTGCTAGACGCCTAGCTTTAGTTCTTTCTCAGATTTCAACATACCTTCCTTATTAACTTAATAATTTCTAACTTTTGATTTAAAGTAAGAGACCTGTGAGTCTTCCTTTCACTTGAACACTTAGAGGCCATTGTAACATTATTAATAGGCTTAATTTCAATATTGTCATGTCTCAGGGAATAGGGAGGCCTGAGGAGAGGGAGACAGATGGGAGAATGGAGGGTTGGCGGAACAGTCAGAACACATGATGAAATTCACTGTCTTGTATGGGTGCAGTTTGTTACCCCAAACCTATTACCATAGTAACATCGAAGATCACTGATCACCGTAACAGATCTAAAATCACAAAAAAAAAAATTGAAATAATGCGAGATATACCCAAATATGACACAGAGGCACAAAGAGAGCACATGCTGTTGGAAAAATCGCACAGCTAGTGTTGCTGGATGCAGGGTTGTTACACGCTTTCAGTTTGTAAAAAAAAATGCAGTATCCACAAAGGGTCATAAAGCAAAGTACAATAAAACGAGGTATGCCTGCAAATCATGGAGATAGGAGTCAAACTCAAGTCCATTAAAAAAGGAAAATAGATACTGACTTGCACTCACAAATCCTATGTGCAATTGGTCAAGTTATTCACACTTAATGAGTCTCAATACCCTTATAGCTAAGGAAAAGTGAGTTTAGAAACATTTATCTGAAGTGTTGCTTTTTGAGGAACAACAAAAATAAAGATGGGCATATGCACCCCAGTGAGTGTAACATATCAGCTAATATTTTTCCTTCCTCTGACCCATACACACACACATTGGTAAAAATACCCCCCACACTATCCCAGTTTTTCCAAGATGACTACAATTTATTGTTTGTATATGAATCAATGTACATAGGCCAATTACCCTGAATTAAATCCTCTTATCTTACCCACTTCATATCCTACCAAAAGATATTTGTTTTATTCTTCCATGTAAAATGAGATATTCCTTCAATTTTCTTTCTAAACTACCTACTATGAACAGTGTAATATGAACCTATATGCTTAAAATCATCAAGTGATAGGAGAATAAAGTGTTGGAATAGACAGTTGAAAAAGTATGTCGGAAGACAGTTTATGGTATAGTGTTTGAGAAAACGACTGAAAAAATGCATAGGGAAGTACAATAGGATTGTCAAGATGTGAAATTAATTTAAAGTGGGGCTAGATGTAAAAGCTGAGTTTCAATCTCCACCAGTTCCCAATTGTCCCACTGCCTTTGCTGAGTCAGGTATAGCTTGATCTATCCTGGGCTGTGCTCTGAAAGTGGAGTGAAATGATCTTAAAATAAATGTGAAGGGACTATTTACTCTGATTTAACAGGAAGATGTGGGACATAAATAAATAGTATCATTCTTAAAGTGCAAACAATTGTAGTAGTCATAAAATCCAACCCGGAGGACACCTCAATACAATTAACAGAAGAGACAAAGAGATATAAGAAGGTAAAGAAAAATGCACATGTAAATTTCCCTTTTCCACAGATGAGTCATCAAGAAAAACCACCAGGAGAAAATCTAACTGAATTGATTGAATTTGTTCTCTTGGGCTTTGCTGACATGCCCCATCTCCAGTGGTTTCTTTTTGGATTGTTTTTAATCATCTATATCATTATCCTGATGAGCAATGGCACCATATTTCTGATAACAAAAATGGATCCTGCTCTCCAGAGCCCTATGTATTTTTTCCTGGCAAATTTTTCCTTCTTGGAAATCTGCTATGTATCAACTACTCTCCCCAGATTGCTGATGAATCTTGGGACCCAGAGAAGAAGAATTTCCTTGGTTGCCTGTGCTACACAGATGTGCTTTGTCTTTGTGTTTGCAGTCACAGAGTGTTTGCTCCTGGCAGTGATGGCCTATGACTGCTATGTAGCCCTTTGCAACCCTCTTCAGTATCCTGTAGCCATGAACCACAGGGTCTGTATCCAGTTGGTGACTTGCGCCTGGACCATTGGAATCCCAGTTCAGATAGGGCAGACATGTCAGATTTTCTCTCTGCCTTTTTGTGGATCTAACCTAATCAACCATTTCTTCTGTGATATTTTCCCAATGCTCAAGCTAGCTTGTGGGGACATATTTGTAAATGAGATGTTGGTCTACACAGTTGCTGTGTTATTTGGCATGGTTCCATTCCTGCTCGTACTTGGCTCCTACAGTAAAATCATCTCCATCATCCTGAAGTTGCCATCAGCCTCAAGTCGAGCCAAAGCCTTCTCTACCTGCTTTTCTCATCTTATGGTTGTGGCATTATTCTTTGGATCAGCCATTATTACATACTTAAGACCCAATACCAGACATTCAGAGGGAACTGACAAAGTGCTTTCTCTTTTCTACACTATCCTAACTCCTATGTTTAATCCCATAATATATAGTCTAAGGAACAAAGATGTCATAATGGCACTAAGAAAATTGCTATGTAAATAATTCACTTCGTTAAAGAAACAGTTAAATGTATAAGAATTGCTTTCTTACATATTTTTAATTCAATTTCAATAGATGTATAATTTTAACTATTCCTTGTGATATAGATTGGATTGTTTCCCCAAACATGTGAGCCAACTTGGCTAGGCCATGATTCCCAGTGTTGTGTGATTGTTCATTCAATCTCTTTTGAAATAAAAGAGACAAGTGAGCAGAGAGACTGGGGGAACTCCTATCACCAAGAATGAAGAATCAGGAGGGGAGTGCTACCTTTGGACCTGGGTCTCTGCACGGAGAAACAATTAGACCAGGGGAAGATTGTTGACAAGGACTTTCTCCAGAGACAATAGAAAGAGAAAGCTTTCTTGAGCTGTCACCCTGAATTTGAACTTGTACCTCTTAGACTGTGAGAATAAGTTTCACTTTGTTAAGCTATACACTTGTGGTATTTTTGGTATAGTGGCACTGTATTACTAAGACATCTTGCATTTCCATACAGTGACAGTTATTTTCAAGTTAAAAATCACTTGTAATGTTGTCAGAGCTTTCTGTTCAAATTATATAAGTAACGTATGTATCAGCATATATACACGTGTCTGTCAGTTTGTCATACTGTGGGGGCTTCTGTGTTGCTGTGATGCTGGAAGCTATGCCACTGGTATTCAGATACCTGCAGGGTCACCCATGGAGGACAGGTTTCAGCTGAGCTTCCAGACTAAGACAGACTAGGAAGAAGGACCCGGCAGTCTACTTCTGAAAATCATTAGCCAGTGAAAACCTTATGAATAGCAGCAGAACATTGTCTGATATACTGCTGGAAGATAAGCCCCCCGGTTGGAAAGCACTGAATAGAAGACTGGGGAAGAGCTGCCTCCTCAAAGTAGAGTCGACCTTAATGACATGGATGGAGTAAAGCTTTTGGGACCTTCATTTGCTGATGTGGCACGACTCAAAATGAGAAGAAACAGCTGCAAACATCCATTAATAATCGAAACCTGGAATGTATGAAGTATGACTCTAGGAAAATTGGAAATCGTCATAAATGAAATGGAACACATAAACATCAATATTCTAGGCATTAATGAGCTGAAATGGACTGGTACTGGCCATTTTGAATTGGACAATCATATAGCCTACTATGCTGGGAATGACAACTCGAAGAGGAATGGTGTTGCATTCATTGTCAAAGAGAATGTTTCAAGATCTATCCTGAAGTACAACACTGTCAGTGATAGGATAATATCCATACGCCTACTAGGAAGACCAGTTAATATGACTATTAATTAAATTTACACACCAACCACTTGGGCCGAAGATGAAGAAATAGAAGATTTTTATCAGCTGCTGAAGTCTGAAATTGATCAAACATGCAATCAAGATGCATTGATAATTACTGGCAATTGGAATGTGAAAATTGGAAACAAAGAAGAAGGATCAGCCGTTGGAAAATATGGCCTTGGTAATAGAAACAATGCCGCAGATCGAATGATAGAATTTCGCAAGACCAATGACTTCTTCATTGCAAATACCTTCTTTCACCAACATAAACGATGACTATACACATGGACCTCACCAAATGGAACACACAGAAATCAAATTGACTGCATCTGTGGAAAGAGACGATGGAAACCTCAACATCATCAGTCAGAACAAGGCCAGGGGCCAACTGTGGAACAGACCATCAATTGCTCATATGCAAGTTCATGCTGAAACTGAAGAAAATCAGAGCAAGTCCATGAAAGCCAAAATATGACCTTGAATATATCACACCTGAATTTAGAGACCGTCTCAAAAATAGATTTGATGCATTGAACACTAGTGACCGAAGATCAAACGAGTTGTGGAATGACATCAAGGACATCATATATGAAGACAGCAAGAGGTCACTGAAAAGACAGGAAAGAAAGAAAAGACCAAGGTGGATGTCAGAGGAGACTCTGAAACTTGCTCTTGAGCATCAAACAGCTAAAATAAAAGGAAGAATTCATGAAGTAAAAGAACTGAACAGAAGATTTCAAAGGGCCTCTCGAGAAGACAAAGTAAAATATTATAATGACGTGCGCAAATAGCTGGAGATGGAAAACCAAAAGGGATGAACATGCTCGATGTTTCTCAAGCTGAAAGAACTGAAGAAAAAATTCAAGCCTCGAGTTGCAATAGTGAAGGACTCTGTGGGAAAAATATTAATGATGCAAGAAACATCAAAAGAAGATGGAAGGAATACAGAGAGTCATTATACCAAAAAGAATTAGTCGATGTTCACCCATTTCAAGAGGTGGCATATGATGATACTGAAGGAAGAAGTTCAAGCTGCTCTGAAGGCATTGGTGAAAAACAAGTCTCCAGGAATTGATGGAATATCAATTGAGATGTTTCAACAAACAGATGCAGTGCTGGAGGTGCTCACTCATCTATGCCACGAAATACGGAAGACAGCTTCCTGGCCAACTGACTGGAAGAGATCCCTATTTATGCCTATTCCTAAGAAAGGTGATCCAACTGAATGTGGAAATTATAGAACAATATCATTAATATTACACACAAGCAAAATTCTGCTCAAGATCATTCAAAAACGGCTGCAGCAGTATATCAACAGGGAACTGCCAGAAATTCAGGCTGGTTTCAGAATAGGGTATGGAACCAGGGATATCATTGCTGATGTCAGATGGATCCTTGCTGAAAACAAAGAATACAAGCAGGATGTTTACCTGTGTTTTATTGATTATGCAAAGGCATTTGACTGTGTGGATCATAACAAACTATGGATAACACTGGGAAGAATGGGAATTCCAGAACACTTAACTGTGCTCATGAGGAACCTTTACATAGATCAAAGAGGCAGTTGTTCAGACAGAACAAGAGGATACTGATTGGTTTAAAGTTAGGAAAGGTGTGCGTGAGGGTTGTATTCTTTCACCATACCTATTTAATCTGTATGCTGAACAAATAATCTGAGAAGCTGGACTATATGAAGAAGAATGGGGCATCAGGATTTGAGGAAGACTCATTAACAGCCTGAGTTATGCAGATGACACAACCTTGCTTGCTGAAAGTGAAGAGGACTTGAAGCACTTACTAATGAAGATCAAAGACCACAGCCTTCAGTATGGATTACACCTCAACATAAAGAAAACAAAAATCCTCACAAGTGGACCAATGAGCAACATCATGATAAACGGAGAAAATATTGAAGCTGTCGAGGATTTCATTTTACTTGGATCCACAATCAACAGCCATGGAAACAGCAGTCAAGAAATCAAAAGACACATTGCATTGGGCAAATCTGCTGCAAAGGACCTCTTCAAAGTGTTGAAGAGCAAAGATGTCACCCTGAAGACTAAGCTGTGCCTGACCCAAGCCATGGTATTTTCAATCACATCATATGCATGTGAAAGCTGGACAATGAATAAGGAAGACCGAAGAAGAATTGACGCCTTTGAATTGTGGTGTTGGCAAAGAATATTGAATATACCATGGACTGCCAAAAGAATGAACAAATCTGCCTTGGAAGAAGTACAACCAGAACGCTCCTTAGAAGCAAGGATGGCGAGACTGCGTCTTACATACTTTGGCCATGTTGTCAGGAGGGATCAATCCCTGGAGAAGGACATCATGCTTGGCAGAGTACAGGGTCAGCAGAAAAGAGGAAGACCCTCAAAAAGGTAGATTGACACAGTGGCTGCAACAATGAGCTCAAGCATAACAACGATTGTAAGGGTGGCGCAGGACCGGGCAATGTTTCGTTCTTTCGTGCATATGGTTGCTATGAGTCGAAACCTACTCGACGGCAACTAATAACAACAACAACAAAATGTATCAGCAGATAGCAAATTATTCCATTAGCAATTCTATCATTTCATTTTTCAATGTCCTCCCTCAATTAGAACTTTTGCTTGGGCTGATTTAATTTAGTCGTTTGTAATGTATAATCTGTCACTTATCCTAAACCATACCAGCCATTTCCATGAGTGTCCACACAGTTGTGGCACTCATTTTAAAATACCAGGTTTGCAATATACATGAATTAAAACTATGCATTGTTCCGTCAACATCCATGGGGGATTGGTTCCAGGACCCCAAAATACCAAAACATGTTCCTTATATAAAATAGCACAATATTTGTATATAATCTATACACGAACTCCTGTACAATTTTTAATCATCTGTAGATTACTTATAATACCTAATACAATGTAAATGCTATGTAAATAGTTGTTATAAAGTACTGTTTAGGCAATAGTAGCAAGACATGAGGCAATCAATGCTCAAACAAGTGCTGGAGAGAGAGACTGAGGATCTGTGAAATGGCAGGAGGCTACTGCTGGGTATGCCTACACATCATTTCATTTGCGAAGATTCTCGGTAGTGCTTGGCACAATATCAACAATAATAAGCTCAATGATAAACCTAGAGAGGCCTCTCTGAAGAAGTAACATTTGAACTGAGTCCTAAATAACTCGAAGTAGTAACTACGTAAAGAATATTCTAGAAAGATGAAAAAGCAATGGAAGACCCTTAAGGTTTACATTCTTAGAAGTCTAGAGAACTGATTGCCTGGGGAAAATATGTGTTAAGAGATGAGTTTGGAAATAAAGGTAGAGGCCAAGTTACGTAACACTTTTCAATTCCTGGGAAGACATTTGAATTATTTTAACTACGATGGAAATCCATAAAAGCACTTAAGTTTTTTGTGGAGAACACTTTGAGCTTGAATCCACCAGCCCCTCCTTGGAGACCCTATGGGGCAGTTCTATTCCACCCTATAGCATCGCTATGAGCCAGAATCAACTCAATGGCAAGAAATTTGTTTTTACTTATTAATTTATTTTTAATAGAGAACACTTAAGAAATAATTAAAAATGCAAATTCCATAGAAAAATACTGTAGAGCCTGGTGGAAGCAGTAACGAATCTTTGAAGTGTTTAAATCACTTAAAATTTTAAGCTCAGCCTTGAAACAAGAATCAGATGAGACAGGAAACCTATTAAGTAGCAATCTACTGCATTCAATGACGGTGTTGGATTTTATGTCTGTATACATATATATAAACTCATAACATTGCTGTCGAGTTGATTCTGACTCATAGTGGCCCTACAGAACAGACTAGAACTGCCCCATAGAGTTCCCAAGGAGCACCTGGTGGATTCAAACTGCTGAACTTTGGTTAGCAGCCATAGAACTTAACCACTACGCCCCTGGGGCCACGAGGGTTTCCATATACCTGTATGTATAGTGGTCTGTTGGTATCTGCAGGAGTTTCCAGGACCCTGTTTGACAGAAAAACCTGAGGATATTCAAGCCCATTAAATAAATTGGCAGAGTATTTTGGTTTATTTGTATATCACATAGGTACTTCCTCCCATATACTTTAATTCAATTCTAGATTACTTACAATTACTTACAGTGCCTAATACAATGTAAATAATTGTTATGCATTACTGTATCGTTTAGGGAATACTGTCGAAACAAGACGCGAACAACGCTCAGACCTCATGTGCTAGAGAGGGGCTGAGGACCTGTGAAACTGTGGGAGGCTACATCGAGGAATGCCTACACATCAATTCATTTGTTTGGATTCAGCGTGGCGCTCAGAGTGCGCCCATTTCAAGTTTTGCTTTTGAAACTTTCTTATTTTTTTCTTTTCCTAATACTGCTGATCTCGGTTAAAACTGTGGATGTGAAACGTGCAGATACGGCCAGCCAACTGTGTATGCGTATATATATATGTACGTATATATGTAATAAATATGTACTTTATAATATTAACTTCACATGGTAATTATATATGATGTTTGATTCTATATGTACCTATGTGCAATCTCTGTGTATATATATGTCTGTATGTGTATATATGAGCCCTATTAGTACAGTGGTTAAAGCACTCTGGGGCTAACAAAAAAAGTTCAGCAGTTCGAACCCACCAGCCATTCTGCAGGAATATGACGTAGCAATCTGCTTTTGTAAAAATTTATAGCCTTGGAAATCATATGGGCAAGTTCTACTTAGTCCTGCAGAGTTTCTATGAGTTGGAATTGACTAGATGGCTGTCCTCTTGATTTTGGAGATTTCCTGGGAAAAAAGGAAATTCCAGAGGAATTAATTGTGCTCATGAGGAGCCTACTGATAGCCAAAGAAGCTATGGTTCAAAGAGAACTAGGGTATACTGCGTAACTCAAAGTCAGTAAAGTTGTATGTCATCATGCTTATTCAATCTGTATAATGAGCAAGTTACTTGAAAAGCTGGACTATATGAAGAAGAATGTGGGAACAGGTTTGAAAGTACTCATTAACAGACTGCAATATGCAGGTTACACAACCGGGCTCTGAAAGTGAAGAGGACCTGAAGCACTTACTAAAGATCCATCAAACACTACAATCTTTAGTATGGATGGCACATCAACATAAAACAAAAATCCTTAAACTGGACTAATAAGCAACAATGTGATAAACAGAGAAAAGTTGAAAGCTGTCAAGGATTTCATTTTACTTGGATCCACAGTCAATATCCGTGTAAGCAGCAGTAAAGAAATCAAACCTCATACTACTGGATTGGGCTAATCTGCCGAAAAAGGCCTCTTTAAGGCGATGAGAAGCAAAGATGACACTTTGAGGGTACCTACATGTATGGAAACCCTGGTGGCATAGTGATTAAATATTCAGCTGCTAACCAAAAGGCTGGCATTTGGAATCCACAAGGCATTCCTTAGAAACCCTGTGGGGCAGTTCTAATGCTCTCAAATAAGTTTATAGATTAAAACAAAACAAAACAGAAACACAGAGTTTCATAATTTTTCCTACTTCATATATGTGCAAGGATTTTAACTCACTACCCGTGTTCTGGATGCCGGGTGAAGCAGTGGTTAGGAGCTATGGCTGCTAATGAAAAGGTCAGCAGTTTGAATCCGCCAGCCACTACTGGGAAAAGCTACAGGGCGGTTCTACTCTGTCCTGTAGGGTCATTATGGATCAGAATTGGCTTGACTGCAACACATTTTGGGGGGGGGGCGGTTTACCCGTGTTCTATTTGTAGACCTGAGTTTGATCTAGGCCTTCACCACTTAAGTTTTTGTTTGACTTGGAAAATTATTTAAACCTTCAATGTAACTTTTTTATATTTGACTGAAAATAAATATGAACTTTCCAGTTTATTTGAGAATTAATCTATTTTAAAGAGTAGGAGTTCTTTGTATTTAGTTTATCATATGACATTCTTATACTCTGTAATAGTGATGACATTTGTGGCTAAGGAATTTCCTTAATATTTTCCCTTATCTACAGCCTTAGGAACAAAGATATTGTGGAGACAATTAGGAAATTAATTAATCATCAACAAACTGCTTTCACACTAAATGAAATCCAAATAAGTTTTTCTTCATTTATGCCTATTTCCAAACACTTTTCACATAACTTTTCACTCTTTCTTGAGTGTGGTCTAAGTCAATTGTTGTTATCATTGGCGTTAGCTGCCATCGAGTCACAGCCCAAGTAAAGGCAAATCCATGTGTTACAGAGTGGAGCTGGGCTCCATAGGGTTTTTATCAGCCATAATCTTTACAGAAGCAGATAGCCAGGCCTTATCTGCAGAGCCACTGGATGGGTTCAATCTGCCAACCTTTCTTCTAGCAGCCGATTACAAACCACTTAAGCTCTCTAGGTTTCTTCTTAAATCAATTAAACACTGCCTATCCAATTATTTTGAATCTTTTGCATGCTTTACAATCATTTATGGCTTAATGTAGAAATGATGCATTCAGATTCACTTGCTGTCAGGTGGTGTCAGAAAAATATTTTTAAAAACCTCCCTTGGACAATATTTCATTCAGGATGGAGAAGTGGAGGTCTATATTTAGGGACTCAGTACTTTTATTATTGTTCGACTTTAAGTTGTGGTAATAATAGAAGAACTGCAAACACAGAACACAACTGCCTTTACTGTATACTCACAACTATTGCTTTTGATTCAGAAAATTTATAAAGCAAAATTTTTTACTTCCCTTCAACAACTTTATTTTGTTTCAAGTAATGGAAAATTTGAGGTTTGAATTATGGAAATGTTATCAGATTCTTAAGGAGGAAAATGTTAAAAAAGATTAGCTACTGTCCATATATACATCCTCAACTAAGTGTTGAAAACAACACTGTATTTCAAGAAAAGTTCAGTTGACTTCAAGTCTTGTATCCAAAATAATTTTCCAAGAGGTAATCAGAGAGAATTTTCCACACCTGAACACAGAATCAAGCTATAGGAAGCTTCACCAACCCCATTCAGGAAAGACTCGCACTACCTGACCTCAGAACCTACTATACAGCTACAATAGTCAAAATGGCCTTGTACTGGTACAATGACAGACACATTGACCAATGGAACAGAATTGAGAACCCAGATGTAAATCCATCCACCTATGGTCACCTGATCTTTGACAAGGGCCCAAAGTCCATCTAATGGGGAAAAGACAGTCTTTTTAATAAATGGTGCTGGCAAAACTGGATGTCCATCTGCAAAAAAATGAAACAGGACCCATATCTCACACCATATACAAAAACTATCTCAAAATGAGTCAAAGACTTAAATAGAAAGCCATAAACCATGAAGTTCATAGAAGAAAAAATAGGATCAAGGCTAAAGGCCCTAGTACATGGCGTTAAGAGTATACAAACCACAACCAACAACACACAAGCTCCAGAGAATAAGCTAGATAATTGAGATCTTCTAAAAATTAAACAGTTAAACACTCATCAAAAGACTTCACCAAAAGAGGAAAAAAGAGAACCTACAGGCTGGGAAATAATTTCTGGCTATTACAAATCAGACAAAAGTCTAATCCCTAAAATCTACAAGAAAATCCAACTCCTCTACAACAAAAAGACAAATCAGTTAAAAAATGAGCAAAGGAAATGAACAGACACTTCATCAAAGAACACATTCAAGAAGCCAACAGACACATGAGGGAATGGTCATTATCTGTACCCATTAGGGAAATGCAAATCAAAGTCACAATGAGATACCATCTCACCCCAGCATTACTAGCACAGATCAATTAACCAGGAAATAACAAATGTTGGAGAGGCTACAGGGAGATTGGAACTATTATGCACTGCTGGTAGGAATACAAAATGATACAACCATTTTGGAAAATGATGACGATTCCTTAGAAAGCTAGGAATAGAAATACCATATGACCTAGTAATCCCACTCCTAGGAATATATCCTAGAGAAATAAGGGTCGTCACATGAACAGATATATGTACACCCATGTTCATTGCAGCATTATTCACAATAGCAAACAGACGGAATCAAACTAGATGTCCAACAACAGATACACGCATAAACTGTGCTACATACACACAATGTAGTATTATGAAATGTTAAATAACAATGATGAATCTATGAAGCCTCTCATAACATGGATGAACCTGGAGGCCATTATGCTGAGTGAAATAAGTCAATCACAAAAGGACAAACATTGTTTGAGACCACTGCTGTAAATACTTATGAAAAGGTTTACATACAAAAAGAAAGCATCTTTGATAGTTACGAGGGAGAGGAGAGGTGGGGATGTAAAAACACTTAATAGACAATAGATAAGTGGTAACCTTTGTGAAGTGTAAGACAGTACACAATACTGAGGAAGCTAGAACAACCTGTACAAGGCAAGGTCATGGTGGCTCCACAGACATATCCAATCTCCCTGAGGGACCTAATTTCTGGACTGAGGGCTGCGGGAACCATGATCTCGGAGAATATCTAGCTCAACTGGCATAACATGGTTTATAAGGAATATGTTCTACATTTTACTTTGGTGAGTAGGGTCTGGGGTCTTAAAATCCTATGAGCGGCCATCTAGGATACTCCACTGGTCTCACCCCTTTGGGAGCAAGGAAGAATGAGGAAAACTAAAGACATAAGTAAAATATTAGTCCAAAAGACTAAGGGACCACAACTACCACAGCTTCCACCAGACTGAGTCTAGAACAATGAGATGGTGCCCGGCTACCACCACTGACTGCCATGACAGGGATCACAAAAGAGGGTCCCAGACAGAGATGGAGAAAAATGTAGAACAATGTTTTAACTCAAAAAGAAAGACCAGACTTGGTGGCCTGACAGATACTGGACAAACCCTGAGAATATGGCTCGGGGACACACTTTCAGCTCAGTAATGCGGTCACCCTTGAGGTTCACCCTTCAGCCAAAGATTGCACAGGCCCATGGAACAAAAGAAGACTAAAAGGGTGCACCAGCCCTGGGGCAGGGACTGGAAGGCAGGAAGGAACAGGAAAGCTGGTAATAGGGAACCCAGGGCTGAGTAGGGAGAGTGATGACATGTCTTGGGGTTGTTATCAATGTCATAGCACAATGTGTGTACTAACTGTTTGATGAGAAACTCATTTGTTCTGTAAACCTTCATGTAAAGTACAATTAAAATAAAAGTGAGGGGGAAATCAACGCATTATGAAAGTAACAGAAGCTTTGGGAATTTGCCACATCCAGAGAAGCTTCCCAAGTTTTAATCAAGTGAGAACTCCAAATGGAAAGGAAAGAGCATTAAATAAATATGTTTATCTATACAAGAGACAAAATAAATAAATAATAAGACAGAGGAAGAAAGATCTCCAAAAATGCAATAACGGGGCATTTACAAGGACCAAGTATGTGATATTTTCAAGGAATAAATACAATAATTAAATAACTCAAAAAATACTACATTAAGTTTCAAAGAAATAAGCACAAAGTAACCTTATCAAATATAGGTTGAATATTGATGTTAATGAAGATATACCAACAGAAACGAGGGAGGGAGGAGCATATTAGGAATAGGTTTATTTTGTTAAGGCTGTATGTTAGCTGTTGCTCATATTTTAAACGTTGTTGCAATTGTAAGTGGTTTAATGCTGAAGATTATTCAAAAGTGGCTGTAGCAGAATAACGACAGGGAACTGCCAGACATTCAGGCCAGTTTCAGAAGAGGGCGTGGAGCCAGGGATATCATTGCTGATGATAGATGGATCCTGGCCGAAAGCAGAGAATACCAGAAGGATGTTTACCTGAATTTTATTGACTATGCAAAGGCATTCGACTGTGTGGACCATAACAAATTATGGATAACATTGCAAAGAATGGGAATTCCAGAACACTTAATTGTATTTATGAGGAACCTTTACATAGATCAAGATGCAGTTGTTCAGATGGAACAAGGGGATACTGATTGGTTTAAAGTCAGAAAAGTTGTCCGTCGGGGTTGTATCGTTTCACCATACCCATTCAATCTACATGCAGAGCAAATAATCCAAGAAGCTGGACTGTACAAAGACGGGGGCATAGGATTGGAGGAAGACTCATTAACAACCTGCATTATGCAGCTGATACAATCTTGTTTGCTGAAAGTGAAAAGGACTTGAAGGGCTTACTAATGAAGATCAAAGACCACAGCCTTCAGTATGGATTGCACCTCAACATAAAGAAAAGAAAAAATCCTCACAAGTGGGCCAAAGAGTAACATCATGATAAATGGAGAAAAGATTGATGCTGTCAAGGATTTCATTTTACTTGGATCTGTAATCAACAGCCATGGAAGCAGCAGTCACAAAATCAAACAATGCATTGCATTGGGTAAATCTCCTGCAAAGGACCTCTTTAAAGTGTTGAAAAGCAAAGATATTACCTTGAAGGATAAGGTGCACCTGACCCAAGCTATGTGTTTTTCTTTGCATCATATGCATGTGAAAGCTGGACAGTGAATAAGGAAGACTGAAGAAGAATTGATGCCTTTGAATTGTGGTGTTGGTGAAAAATATTGAATAAACCATGGACTGCCATAAGAATGAACAAATCTGTCTTGGAAGAAGTACAGCCAGAATGTTCCTTAGAAGTAAGGTTGGTGAGACTGAGTTTTACATACTTTAGACATGTTGTCAGGAGGGATCAGTCCCTGGAGAAGGATATCATGCTTGGCAAAGCACAGGGTCAGCGGAAAAGAGGAAGACCCTCAATGAGGTGGATTGACACAGTGGGTGCAGCAACCAGCTCAAGCATAACAACAATTGTGAGGGTGGTGCAGGACCGGGCAGTGTTTTGTTCTGTTGTGCATGGGGTCGCAATGATTCGGAACCTACTCAATTGCACCTAACAACAACAACATGGTCTATTCTGGAAAATAATCCATATGCGCTGGAGAAGAATGTGCATTGTTCCGATCCTGGGTGGAGTGTTCTATATATGCCCATTAGGTCCAATTGGTTTACTGTTTTATTTAAGTTCTTAGTGTCCTTAGTGATGTTCTTTCAGATGTTCTGTCTATAATCAACCCTACTATTATTGTGGAGTGGCCTATTTTCCTTTTCCAGTCAGTATTTGTTTCATGTGTATTGGTGTATTGCTATTAACTATATATATATTTATAATTGTTATGTCTTCTTGTTGAACTGACCCTTTCATTATTTTGTAATATCATTTTGTCCACATGCTAGGACAAAATAAGTCTCAACAAATTTTAGCAAAAAATTGAAATCATACAAAGCATCTCCTCTGACTATGACAATATGAAGCTAGAAAACAACAACAGAAAAAGGGAGAGTGAAAAAAAAAAGTAAAAACTAAATAATACAGTACTAAAAATTATTGGGCCATAGAAGAAATCATAAATGAAATTACAAAATTCCTAGAATCAAATGAAAATAAAAACACAATATATCAAAATTTTTGTTATGCAACAAAAACCATACTTCGCAGGAAATTCATACCAATAAATTCCTATATTTAAATAAAAAGAAAGGTCCAAAATCATTAACTTAAATGGACAACTTTAACAAATGGAAAAGAGAGAGCAAATGAAGCCTAAAGCTAAGAGGAAAAAAAAAAAAAAAACACCAGGAATAATAAAGATCACAGCAGAAATAAACTAAATAGAAAATAGAAAGAATAATAATAAAAAAAAAAAACAGAAATTGTTTCTTGAACGGATCGATAAAATAGAAAAAAACACTAGCTAGATTGAAAAGGGGGTAAAACAACAAACAAACAGAAGAGAAAAGGTAGAAAAACCAAATTCAAAAATGAAATTGATACATAGCAATCTATCCCACAGAGGTGAAGATGATCCTAAGTGGTATGAGAAATTGTAGCCCAACAAATCTGAAAACCTAGATGATATGGACAGATTCCTAGAAACACACTACCAACACAAACTAACACAAACAGAAGTAGAATATTTACAGAATCCGATTACAAAGGAAGAAGTTGAAGACATCATCAAAACACTACCAACAACAGCAAAAAGAGGAGGAGCAGATGGCTACACTGGATAATTCTACCAAATATTCAGAGAAGAGTTAACATCAATCCTACTCAATCACTTCAAAAACACAAAAGAGAGGGATACCTCAAGCCCTTTCTATGAAGCCAGCATAATGCTGATGCCTAAACCAGGCAAAGACATTAAGAAAAAAAGAAAATTACAAACCAATATCCCTTATGAACATAGATGCCAACACTTTCAATTAAATGCTAACCAACAGACTTCAGCCACATATAAAACAATCATATACCATAATCAAGTGGATTCATACCAAGATTACAAGGGTGATTCGAATTTAGAAAACCATTTAATCCATTACATAATAGAAGAATGACATGATCCTATCAGTTGATGCAGAAAATGCATTCAATAAAATTCAGCACCCTCTCCGGATAAAAACCCTCAGTAAAATAGGTATAGAAGGGAAATTTCTCAATATGATTAAGAGCATTTATGGAAAAGCAATAGTCGACATTACACTCAACTGAGAAAGGCTGAGAGCCTTCTCTTTCAGAACAGGACCAAGACAAAGACGCCCATTATCACTGCTCGTATTCAACAGTGAACTGGAAGTACCAGCCATAGAAAAAGAATAGAAAGAGAAATAAAAGGTATCCAGGTCAGAAAGGAAGATTGAGAGCTACCTATATTTGCAGATGACATGATCCTATACATAGAAAACTATTCCATGAGAAAACTGCCACAACTAATGGGAGAATTTAGCAACTTTGCACGATACAAGATCAACACATAAAAATCAGTTGCTTTCCTCTACACTAACAAAGGTGGCTCCAAAAAAGAAATCGAGCAAACGATTCCATTTGCCATAAACCCCAAGATGACAAATTACCTAGGAATTAACCTAACCAGGGACATAAAAGATTATACAATGAAAATTATAAAACAGTACTACAAGAGACTAAAAGAAATTTACAAAAATGGAAATACACCCAGTGCTAATGTAATGTTGGATTTAATATAGTGGAAATGTCAATTCTATCGAAAGCAATCTTCAGATATGTTACAAACCCAATTTAAACCCCAACAACATTTTTTTTAATGAAATGGGATAACTAATGACCAACATCATACGGAAAGGAAAGAAACCCCTGATGGACAAAGCAATATCGAAAAGAAAGAACAAAGCAGGAGGCCTCACACTTCTCAATGTTAAAACACACTTTGCAGCCACTATAATCAAAACAGCGTAGTATGTGTTCAATGATAGAAACACAGAGCAGTGGAATAGAACTGAGGACTTAGAATTAAACTCAGCCATCTACGGAAAACTGACTTTCAACAAGGGGAGAAAATCAATTCAGTGGGGCAGAAACAGTCTCCTTAATGAATGGTGCTGACAAGTCTGCATATTCACCTGCAGAAAATTGAAAATGGATGCATACTTCACACCATACACAAAAAACTAGCTCAGAATGGGTCAAAGACCTAAATGATAACCTTATAATAATGAAATTTTGTGGAAGAACACATAGGTGGAAAACTGTGGGACCTACACTTTTGTAAAAACAGAATAACAAACATAACAACAAATGCACACACACACACACAACGAACAAAATAGATAAATGGTACCTCATAAAAATTAAAAACATGTACTTTATTAAGAGAGTGAATAGAGAGCTGACAGATGGCAAAAAAAAAATCTTCAGAAATGACTTTTCTGATAAGGGTTTAACTTCTAAAATCTGTAGAAAGTTGCGACAAGTCATCCACAGAAAGACAAGCAACACATTCACAAATTGGGCAAAGGAGATGAGCAGAAGGTTCACCAAAGAGTTCACCCAAGCAGGTAAAAAACATGAGAGAAGATATTCACATTAGATGTTAGAGACATGCAACTCAAAAGTGCAATGAGATAAGATTTTCTCCAACTAAAATGGTGCTGATTGAAAAAAAAAAATGGGTAACAAGTAACAAATATTGGAACTCACAGGGAAATTGGAACCCATATCCATAGCTGATGGGAATGTAAACTGGTACACTCACTATGGAAAATGGTATGGCCCTTTCTCAAAAATGTAGAAATAGAGCTACCCTATGATCCAGCAATCCCACTCCTAGGAACATACCCTACACCCTTTGCAGTGTAGTCCCTTCCAACACAAAGCTACTCAATGAGACAGAGTAGAACTGCCCCATAAGGTTTCTAAGGAAAGGCTGGTGAATTCCAACTGCTAGTTTTTTCATTAGCAGCTGAGATCTTAACTACCACACTACCAGGGCTCCAGGTATATACCCTAGAGACCTAAAATAATGACGTGAACAGATATATGCACACCTATGTTCATTGCTGCTTTATTTGCAATAGCAAATAAATGGAAACAACAGAAGTGCCCATGAACAGATGAATGGATAAGCAAATTTTAGTATATACAAACAATGGAATACTGTACAACCATAGAGAAAAAAAAAGATGAGACCACAAAACATAATATAACATGGATGGACCTAGAGGGCATAATGCTAAGTGAGCATAGTCAAGCATATAAGGACAAATATTGTATGATTTTTTTTGGGTTTTTGTACCTCTTTTAAAGAACACAAGAATAAATATATTCTCATTGATGTTCATTGGTGGTAACCAGGGGTAAATGGTAAGTATATCTTAGATCTAAGAGAATTGTAAATCATTTTTGGTGATGGGAAAACCAACACCGAATGTTGATGTAGTGAGCACAACACAACCAAATTAGAAACAAATGTTTGAACACATATGGAGGGGAATAGTCATATTGGCATATGGGTAGGTACAAGTGTGCACGTAGGTGAGAGAAGGCAGAAGAATCTATTAAAAAAAAATGTCTTCGAGTTGATTCTGATACAGAGTGACCCGAAAGGACAGAGTAGAACTGTCCTATAGGGTTTCCAAGGAATGGCGAATGAATTATAGCTGCCAACCTTTTGGTTAGCAGTCTGAGCTCTTAACTGTTACTCCACCATGGCTCCAGAGGTATGTATAAGTCCAAATACGTGAGTATAGGCACATATGTTCATTGGAGAATACAAATACAGATACTCTATAGCTATAACCAAACTCCTTCCAAGACTGGTTTTCTGAATTTTAAAAGCTTAGGACCACAGTCTTACAGGACAACGCAGTAAACTGGTATAACATAGCTCACAACAATCATGATCTGCATCCTAGTGAAGGGAGTAGTATCTGCGGTCTTAACAAAAACTTGCAAGCAATATTATAAGGCACGATTAAGAGTCTCTACACACCAGGAGTAAGAAAGTAACCAAAACCTCAGAGAAGAAACAAGTCTATATGGGCCACAACCTCATCTATCCCAATACCAGAAGTATTAAATGGTTCTTGGGTCACAATCGATGGTTTTGGATAGAATGAGATTAAAATGTGGTGCAGAACTCTATTCTTATTTAGAAAGAAAAAGAAAAAGTCAGGCAAACTGAAATAGTAGAGAATGGACTCCCTGAGACTGTCACCCTAAGACACCCTTTCAACCTAGAGCCAAGCCTATCCCCTGAGATTAGCTTTTAGCAAAATAAGTAGAGTGGCACACACAATAAAAGATGTTACTTGTAAGATTGTTGCTCTGTTTAAAAACCACCAGTATGAGACCACAAGTTTAACAATTACACAGAAGCAAAGATGTGAAGCTAAAGGGGCAGGAAAAGTAGACTACTGGAAATGGAACCAACAGAACACAAAAACAATGTTGACATATTATTGTGATAAATGTAACTAATGTCACTGAACAATTTGTGTGGAAATTGTCAAATAGAAACCTAACTTGCTGTGTAAAATTTCTCCAAAAACCCAATAAAATATCATTTAAAATATATATATATTGCAAATCAATGAAAAATAATTAAACACCCATGTAACTCCCAAGTAGATTGATTCGTAGAACATAACTAGCACTGTAGAAGTCAATTACCAATCCTTTCCATATCTCCCAAGCCTCATATCCCAGCAATAACTACAAAAAAAAAAAAAAGGTTGACTTTTATTATAACTATGCTCAAGCTTTTCTTGGGAAGTTCCAAATCTCTGGGTCAGGCATTAGGGCATGAAGAACCCAAGATCCACATGTCAGATGGCAGGCTGCTGGCTCACAGCTGTGAAGGCCAACATTCAAGATCAGTAAGTGAGATGGCAGACTGCTGGCCCCAGTCCCAAGAACTGGAGATCAGACGATGATGAGCCAAATACTGGATCTAGGGCAGAGCTAAAGGCAGTGAGCTTTGCCAGAAAGTCAACATATGTTGGATACAGGTCACAACCCAAGAAAACTCCCTTTTAAATGATTGGCTACTCACAGCAGATCCCATCATGGAGATGATCACGTTGTATCAGATCTCATCATGGTGGTGATTACAACATTCTGTGACTGCCAAAGCACATCTTAGCTGCCAAGCCATGGACAATTGTGGCCCAGCCACATTGACATACAGTCTTAGAGATAACACTACCTAAGTGTTACTAAGATTTGAAGTCTTGAAGGGGAAGTATTTTATGACAACAGTCCAACAATTGACAATTGTTCTGGAATCTTGCCTCTAACCTAAGCTGGAATTCTATCAGAATCTTATTTTCTGCTAAGTGAAATTTAATAGGATTCTCAGCTGAGTAGTGGGTTTGCAGGGGGAATCAAGCAGGGAAAGGAAGAAAGAATGCTGTAAGGAAAAGAAAAAGTTCCCCTGTTGGGATTAACCTTGGGTGGGGGGGAAGGTTTGAACTAAATTCAGTATATTCAACAGCCAATCCTCAGTTTGTCCAGATAGTCCTGAAGAAATTACTTATATATTATATAATTTGTAGGTAAAAATATTCTTTGTTGTCAGAACATTTATTATAACTCTTACGGTGGCCAGCTCCAGAACTTGGATCGAGGCACCCATTTCAGAGGAGAAAATAAGCAAAAAACTTCAAGAAATGTGACAGGAGTTCAGCCTAAAAGGAACAGAGGGTCCATAGGAAGCAGTCATAACAGATAAGAGGAGAATTGGTTTGTGTCACTTTCGGATGGCCTCCAATGGCATTGCTCAGTTAAGGGCAATCAGGACCCTACTGAAGTCTAAGAAAGAAGAATTTCTGCACACTCTATTCCATTGAGAGGCTGCAGAGGAAGAGTATTCTGGGTAGAGTGAGAGCTATCTGGGCAAATAAATAAATAAACCAAATCAGAGAGTGCCAAAGAGATTTGTTTAATTAGAAATTTAACTGTGTCAAATGGAGGAGATCTCAGGGGAAGGGATAACTATTTTGTACATAGAGACCATTCCATGTTCAAAGTGAACAGACTGTTTTAAAGGTGTATTGAATACCATTGATGAAAAGTTGTTTCAGCCAAAGCAATTCGAACACTTAAATATACAAACCCTCTTCAGTGAGGAAGAAATAAGATTATCACAGACAAACCCAGACCCAAACCAACTACTGCCAAGTGCATTCTGACCAACAGTGACCCCTCAGGACAGAGTAGAACTGCCCCATCCAGTTTCCAAGGCTGTCAACCTTTAAGGAAGCTGACGGCCACAACTTTCTCCCATGGAGCAGATGGTGGATCCTAACTTCAGACCTCTTGGATAGCAGCCGAGCACTTTAACCACTGAGCCACCAAGCCTATTTTTCAAACTAAGAAAGGTAAATATGAAATGTTTTATATTAATATTTGACTTCAGGTCATATTATTAGAATCAATAATTAATATAAAGTATCAATTTTATTAAAGCATCTCCTATTTCTGACTATTAAATATAACTTACTTTGAGTTTAAATAGCAACATTAAATTACATTGCAACACTGAAAATTTGGAAAGCGCTCTTTTTTAAGAATACTAAATATTCGAGGAAAACATTTTTAGCAAAGACTTTGTGGCAAATTAGAATTATATTTGTGTATTTTGGCTCTGATGATATTTCAATATTTTAAAGTAAAATAATCCATGAAATAAATTTACAAACATTTAGGAGTCCAAGAAACATTTATTTTAAAGAAAATATTTTTATGTTACATAATTCATAAAATAAAGTTTTAAGTTCATATTATTATTAAAATTAATTTCAGGGTTTATGTTTTTAACTTCTATCAAAAATACAAATGTAGCTGAGCTTTAGGTAGGTTGGGGATATTGACAGTGATAAATATGTATCTGAATCAGAATATTGTCAACCAAAGTCAAACCTATTCCGTGCGAGTATAATCTGACTCATAAGGACCACATAGGATAGTGTAGAACTGTCTCACAGAGTTTCCACGGCTGTATATCTTTATGGAGACAGACCGCCACATCTTCCTCACACACAGTGGCTGTGTGGGTTTGAAGCACCTACATTTTGATTAGCAGCCCAGCATTTAACCCCTGTGCCACCAGGACCCCTTCAGAATATGATTACATATCCCTTAATCATTTGGATTTTTTCCAGGGAACAGATACTTAGATTTGAAATTTATATATATATATATATATATATATATATATATATACACACATATGAAAACATTAAGTTATATTTTACTTGAAGCAATAAGAAATTAAACATTTTCAAGAAAGAAGAGTAATATAGATAGTTTCAGGAGAACACACAGTAAATCTCTGCACTTTTTACCCTGTTCTCTTGAGAAAAACAGACAAACCTTACCTATTTAATGTTATACATGGATAATTTCTTCACCAAAAAAGTTGAGTGTGTAAAATTAGAAATTCTATTTCATCTAGCACTCAAAGTCATTTTATTCAATTAACAAGAATTTAATTTTTTTTTTTTATTAAATGCTGTCATTCATAAAGTAATGAATAAAGCTTTGGCTCTTTTGCTCTCTTGTGAGTCTGAATTCTTTTCTCCCTCTTAAGAGTGATGCTTTCATTTTAATAATATCTAATCCTTTGTTTCAGTTCAGAAACAAATCCTGAGTAACATATTAGATGTACACCCATTTTTTTTTATATTGATTTAAAGTAGGAAAATATTCACAGCCTTTAGCTCTCAGATCATTTAGTACCAGTGGAAAAAAAAAAAAAATGCATACAAAGGCTATTACCCTAATTGCAATTCTAGGGACTGAGCAGTGATGGGTACCATAGGTGTTAGAGCCCATAAAGTAGAAGTAAGGATATAAACCCAAATATTGACAGAATTCATGGTGAAATAGCAACTTGAGAGTTGAATGTTTTTTGAAGTTTTGTTACACTTCGATAATTGCTTTTAAGATCTCACTATACTCCCACAAAAATCCAGTGATACAAAGAAAAATAGGGAGTATTCCTCATGTGCTATAGCATACTGAGTAAAATTCAGAAGAATAAATTAGAATTAGTTTTAATAATAATAAATGGGTGATGATAATAAGTAACTTTAATAACAATAGATAACAATAATAATAACCTTTATAAATGTCAGGGTTTCTTCAAGGTTTTTTTTACTTATATTAAATGATTTACCCCGCGTAACAACACTAAATGTTGGTATAGTTGCTAGCCATTTAACAGCTGAGCAAACCGTGGCACTGGAAGGTTAACTTTTACAAAGTCCTCACACAGGTAGCTGTTGTTGGAGCTATAATTCGGCTCTACTCCATCTGGAAGTACTGTTTTTAACCATGGGCATATGCCCTGGTGCACAGTGGTTAAGCACTCGACTGCTAACCAAAAGGCCAGTGATTCAAACCAAACTGTTTTTTCTTGGAATGCAAACATGATAGTCTGCTTCCCTAAAAATTTACAGCCTTGGAAACAGTAGCGGGCAGTTCTAGTCTGTCCTATTCGGTCACTATGACTCGGGATTGACTCCTCAGCAATGGGCTTGGTAATTTTTAGCCTTGGCACAATACTCTTGCTTTGCTTAGTAAACGTTAGGACGGAGAGATGAAAAGCAGGGTGAGGCAAGAGGCACTTTGACTTTTACAATATTTAAGGAGGCCCTCGCTTTCAGGACTGTGCAACTGCAAGGATGGCCCTGAATGTCTCCTTAAATTTTGTACCTCAGGAGCTTCACTGACTAGTCCTTGTCCTGATCCTGATGAAGGGAATGGTTGGAAAAATAATTGCCAAAAAAGGCACTGACAACCACTTCATCAAATACCTATTTTACTAGGCAATTTGTTAAATCCTAGGGCTACAGGCTTAAAGAACTACAGTTCTAATTATAGAACAGTCACTAATAAGTAAACAATTTAAAATTGGTAAGTAGGTGGAAAATTAAATTATCACATTTAAGTCTTACAAAGAAGTACACCTTAGACTTTAAATAATTGCTTAATATCACAAAGATAATAAATCATGAAGAGTCAAACTCAAGTCTATTAAAAAAAAGATACTGACTTGCAGTCACAGGAAAAAAAAAAAGCTATGTACAATTGGCCAGATTACTCATACTGAGTCTCAATATCTTTATATAAAAGAAAAGTCAGTGAGGAAAGTTATCTAAAGTGCTATTTTTTAAGTAACAACCAAAATTATAACGGGTGCACACAGCACGGTGGGTATAACAGCCAAAACCTTTCCTCCTCCTAACCCACGCATATATACACAGGTAACAGAAACCCTCCATGCTACCGCTGTTTTTCCAGGGTGACTACATTTATTGTTTATGTCTGAATCAGTGTTCCCAGGCTAACTTCCCTGAATAAAATCCTCTTATCTTACCTACTTAATAACCTACCAAAGATATTTGTTTTATTCCCCTATGTAAAATGAAATATTGAGAGAATTTGCATTCTTCTTTCTAAAGCACCTAATATGAACTATATAATAAGAACCTCTATTTGTAAAATGTCAAGTCATGGAAGAACGAAGCTGTGAAATAGGCAGTTAAAAATATATGTGAAAACACAGTTTATAATAGAGTGTTTGAGAAGTTTGACTGAGAAAATGCACAGAGAAGTACAACAGGATTGCCAAGACCTGTAATTAACTTGAAGTGAGATTAGACCGCAAAGCTGAGTGTCCATCTCCAGTAGTTGCCAATTGCTCCAGTGCCTGTGCTGAGTCAGGTATTGCTTGATTTATTCCGGATTGTGCTTGGAAAGTATAGCAAAATGATCTTAAATTTGAGGGGACTGTTTACTGTGATTTAATAGGAGGTCATGGGACATATGTAAATAGTGTCATTCTTAAAGTGTAAACAATAGCAGTGATCATAAAATACAATGCAGACACCTCGATACAGTTTAGGGAAGAGGCAGAGACAGAGGAAGGTACAGGAAGTGCAAATGTTAATTTACCTTTTCCACAGATGAATCATCAAGAAAAACCTCCAGAAGACAACCTAACAGAACTGATGGCATTTGTTCTCTTGGGCTTTGCTGACATGCCCCAACTCCAGTGGTTTCTTTTTGGATTGTTTTTAATCATCTATATTATTATCCTAATGAGCAATGGCACCATATTTCTAATAACAAAAATGGATCCTGCTCTCCAGAGCCCTATGTATTTTTTCCTAGCAAATTTTTCCTTCTTGGAAATCTGCTATGTATCGGCTACTCTCCCCAGAATGCTGATGCATCTAGGAACCCAGAGACGAAGAATTTCCTTAGTTGCCTGTGCTGCACAGATGTGCTTTGTCCTCATGTTTGGAGCCACAGAATGTTTGCTCCTGGCAGTGATGGCCTATGACCGCTATGTGGCCATTTGTAACCCTCTGCACTATCCTCTAGTCTTGAACCACAGAGTCTGCATTCAGTTGGTGACTGGCTCCTGGACCGCTGGAATCCCAGTTCAGATAGGGCAGACATATCAGATTTTCTCTCTGCCTTTTTGTGGGTCTAACCAAATCAACCACTTCTTCTGTGATATTCCCCCAATACTCAAGCTGGCTTGTGGGGACACCTTTGTAAACGAGATGTTGGTCTACATAGTTGCTGTGTTACTTGTCATGGTTCCCTTTCTGATGATACTTGGCTCCTACAGTAAAATCATCTCCATCATCCTGAAGTTACCATCAGCCAAAAGTCGAGCCAAAGCCTTCTCTACTTGCTCATCTCATCTTACGGTTGTGGTGTTATTCTTTGGATCAGGCATTACTACATACTTAAGACCCAACACCAGACACTCAGAAAGAGCTGACAAAGTTCTATCTCTTTTCTACACTATCCTAATTCCTATGTTTAATCCCATAATATATAGTCTAAGGAACAAGGATGTCATAACAGCACTGAGAAAACTAGAATGTAAATAATTCATTTTATTAAATGTATAAGAATTGCTTTCTTACATATTTTTAACCAAATTTCAACAGATGTATACTTTTAATTATGATTTATGTTATGGATTGATTAAGTCCCTTAAAAATGTGTGTCAACTTGTCTAGGCCATGATTCCCAACATTGTGTGACTGCCCACCATTTTGTAATATGATTTGGAAGGGTCTACAAGGCAATGGGTTTGGTTTGGTGATTTTCCTATGTGTTGTAAATTCTACATCAATGACGTTAATGAGGCAGGGTTAGAGGTAGTTATTTTCATGATGCAGGACTCAATCTACAACATTAGGTTTTATTTTGAGTCAATTCTTTTGAGATATAAAAGAGAGAAACCAACAGAGAGACAGGGGGCTTCCTACCACCAAGAATGATGAACCAGAATGGGAGTATGTTCTTTGGCCCAGTTTCCCTGAGCTAAGAAGCTCCTAGACCAGGGGAAGATTGATGAAAAGGACCTTCCTCCCAAGCCAACAAAAAGAAAAGCTTCCCCTAGAGCCGTCACCTTGAATTTGGAATTCTAGTCCCCTAGACTGTGAGAATAAATTTACCTTTGTTAACCAATATACTTGTGGTATTTCTATTAGAGCAGCACCAGATTACTAAGACACTTTGTCTCTCCATACAATTATTTCCAAATTTAAAATCACTTTTAATATTGTCAGAACTTTCTGCTCAAATTATATAAGTGATATATATATCAGCAGATGGTAAATCATTCCTGTAGTAATTATATAATTTTGTTGTGCAATGTGCAGTGTGTTCAATAGAACTTTTACTTGGGCTGATTTAATTTAGTCAATTTATGTCATTTAGTTTAAACCACGTCATTCACTTCTAGAGTGTCCTTGCAGTTGTGAAGCCCATTTTAAAAACCAAGTTTGCAATATGCATTAATTAAATATTCACAGGGGATTGGTTCCAGTACGCCCATGAATATCAAAATCCATGGATGCTCAACTTCCTTTTATAAAGTGGTACAATATTTGTATTAAACCAATGTACAACCTTCTGTATACTTTAAATCATCTCTATATTACTTGTAATACCTAATACAATGTAAATGCTATGTGAATAGGCATTATACAGTACTGTATTGCTTAGGGAATAATGACAAGAGGCAAACAATGCTCAAACATAAGTGCTGGAGGGAGACTGAGCATCTCTGAAATGGAGGGAGGCTACATCAGGGAATGTCTACAAATAATTTCATTCTAGTTTTGCTTTTCAGAACTTTCTTTTTTTGGTTTTTATGAATACTTTCAATCTCAGTTAGTTGAATCTCTCAAGGTGGGACCTGAGAAACAGAATGCCAACTGTATCTATCTATCTATTGATCTATCTGTCTGTCTGTCTATCTCTATCTATTTATCTATTAACTATCTGTCTATCTATCTATCATCTGTTTATCTATCTATCTATCTATCATCTATCTATCATCTATCTATCTATCTTCATCATTGTCATCTATCTATATAGCATCTATCTAGCGTCTATCTATCTAGCATCTATCTATCTATCTATCTATATATACACACACACACAAGCATATATATATACATATATATAGATTTTTTTTACTTGGATCCACAATTAGCACATGTGGAAGCAGCACTAAAGAAATCAAACGGCATATTGCGTTGGCCAAATGTACTGCAAAAGAGCTCTTTTTAAGGCATTGGGAAGGAAAGATGACACTTTGAGGGCCCCAATTTATGTATTGTGTGTATTTATATATGTATGTGTGTGTATACATATATATATGTATATATGCTTATATATAAAAACTGTTAATGCTGTCACATTATTTTATACATTAAAAAAAAAAAAAACCCAAGATACAAAGAGTTAGCATAACTTTTCCTCCTTCACACACATGCAAGGATCGTAACTGACTATGCATATTCTGGATCCCTGGTGGCACAGTGATTAGGAGTTATGGCTGCTAAACAAATGGTCAACAGTTCAAATCCACCAACTGCTCCTTGATAAACCTATGTGGCAATTTTACTTAGTCCCATACGGTCACCACGAGTTGGAAATGAATGGACAGAAGGAGTTTGGTTTTTTGGTTTTTACACATGTTCTGTTTCTAGGCCTGGGTTTGAGTTAGGTCTTGACCACTTCAGTTTTTGTTTGACTTGGAAAATTATTTAATCGTTTAAAGTCACTTTTTATATTTGATATATATGTATGTGAACCTTGTAGAGTTTTGTGAAAATGAATATCTTGTAAAGAGCACACATACCACTGATTTAGTTTATAATTGTGATCACATTTGTAATTGAGGCATTTCCTTAATATCTTCCCTTATTTTCAGGCTTAGGAACAAAGATATCATGGAGACAATTAGAAAGTTAATTAAACATGACAAACTGCTTTGGCACCCAATATAATCCTAATAGGTATTTCTTCATTTATGCCCTACTTTCAAAAACTTGTCATAAATTTTGTTCACTCTTTTGTGATTGTGGTCTAAGTCAGCTGCTGCTGTTTTGGTATCAGCTGTCATCAAGTCAGAGCAGGACTCATGGCAAAGCCATGTGTTGTAGAGCAGGACTGTGCTGTGTAAGGTTTATTTGGTGCTGATCTTTACAGAAGCAGATAGCCAGGCCTTTCTTCTGCAGAGCCACTGGGTGGGTTCAATCTGCCAACCTTTCCATTAGCAGCTGATTGCAAACTGCTTGTGCTATCCATGGTCCCTCTTAAATCAATTCAACTTTGCCTGTTCCACGATTTTCAATCTTTTGCATGCTTTGCAATCACCTCTGAGTTAATAGAGAAATGATGCATTCTGATTCATTTGCTCTCAGGTGGTGTCAGAAAAATGCATATTAAAAACTTCCTATCGGGCACTATCTCAATCAGAATGGAGCAGTAGAAGTCTATATTTAGGGACTCAATACTGATATCATTGCTTGACTTTAACTTGTGCTTAATAATAAAAGAACTGCAAACACTTATCATAACTGCCTTTTTTGTATCCTCACAACTAACTCTTTGTGTGTGAGTGTGTTTTTTAGGTGACATTTACAGCTCAAGTTAATTTCTCATACAAAAATGTATACCCATAGTGTTTTGTGACATTAATTGAAATCCCCATAATATGACAGCACACTCCTCCCTTCCAACCCAGGTTCCCTGTGTCCATCTAATCAGTTCCTGTCCCTTCCTGCTTTCTCATCCTACTTTTGGACAGAAGCTGCCCATTTGGTCTCGTCTATCTGATTGAACTAAGAAGCACATTCCTCACTTGTATACTTTTTGTTTTATACTCCTGTCTAATCTTTGTCTGAAGAGTAGGTTTTGGTAATGGTTTCAGTTCTGGTTTAACAGAGCATCTGGAGACCATAGTTTCAGGGTTCCTCCAGTCTCAGTCAGAACCTAGAGCCTGGTCTTTTTACATGAATTTGAGTTCTGTTCTACGTTTTTCTCCTGCTCTGTCTGGGACTCTCTGTTGCGTTCCCTGTCAGGGCGGTCATCCGTGGTAGCCGGGCACCATTTAGTTCTTCTGGTCTCAGGCTGGTGAAATTTGGGTTTATGTGGTCCTTTAGTCCTTTAGGATAATATTTTCCCTGTGTCTTTGGTATTCTTCATTCTCCTTTGCTCCAAGTGGAATGGGACCATCTGATGTATCTCACAAGTTTTAAGTTCCCAGATGGCACTCATCAAAGTGGGATGTAGAACATTTTCTTAATAAACTCTGTTATGCCAATTGACCTACGTGTCCCCCAAAACTATGGTCCCCAAGCTCCAGCCCTAGCTACTCTGTTCCTCAAAGTATTTGGATGTGTCCAGGAAACTTTTTAGCTTTTTTTAAGTCCTGTTGTGCTGACTTCCCCTGCATTGTGTGTTATCTTTCCCTTCACCAAAATTGATCCTTTTCTACTGTCTAGTTAGTGAGTTTCCCTCCACTTCCCTTCCCACCCTGGTAACCACCAAAGAATGTTTTTTTCTGTGTTTAAACTTTTTCTTGAGTCCTTATTATAGTGGTCTCATACAATATTTGTCATTTTCTGACTGACTGATTTCATTTAGCATAATGCCTTCCAGTTTCATCCAGGGTGTGAGATGTTTCACAGATTCATCATTGTCCTTTATCATTGCCTACTATTCCTTTGTGTGTATGTATCATAATTTGTTCATCTATTCAGTTATTGATGGGCATTTATGTTGTTTCTATTTTTTTTTTTTTATTGTGAATAGTGTTATAATGAATATAGCTATGCGTTTGTCTATTCACGCAATGGCTCTTATTTCTCTTGGGTATATTCCTAGGAGTGGAATTGCTGGACCATATGGCACTTCTATTTCTAGCTTTTAAAAGAAGCACCAAATTTTTTTCCAAAGTGGTTGTATCATTTTACATTCCCACCAGCGGTGTATAAGGTTTCCAATCTCTCCACAACATCTCCAACATTTGTTATTTTGTGTTTTTTGCATTAGTGCCAGCCTTGTTGGTGTAATATAGTATCATACTCTAGCTTTGATTTGCATTTCTGTAATGACTACCCTAGTGGCATAGTGGTCAAGAGCTACATCTGCTTGGCAGTTTGAATCCACCACGTACCTCTTGGAAACCCTGTGGGGCAGCTCTACTCTGTTCTACAGGGTCGCTATGAGTTGGAATTAACTCTACGCCAATGGATTTGGAGTGACCAATGATCATAAGCACTTCCTCATGTGTCTGTTACCCCCCTGAATGTTTTCTTTGACAAAGTGTCTGTTCATATCCTTCACCCATTTTTTTAATTGGATTATTTATCTTTTTGTTGTTGAGAGTTTGTAGTATTTTATAGACTTTACAGATCAGACCCTGATCGAATATGTCATAGCCAAAATTTTTTTCCTTGTCTTTGGTTCTCTTTTTACTTTTTTGGTGAAGTCTTTTGATGAGCATAAGTGTTTGATTTTTAAGAGCTCCTAGTTATCTAGTTTCTCTTTCTGTTTGCACATGTTAGTTATGGTGTGTATACTGTTTATGCCATGTATTAGGGCTTCTAGTGTTGTCCCTATTTTTCCTTCCATCATCTTTATCATTTTAGATTTTATAGTTAGATCTTTGATCCATTTTGAGTTAGTTTTTGTGTATGGTTTGAGGAGTGGGTCCTGCTTCATTACTTTTAATTTTTTTTTTTTTTAGTTTTATTTTATAGACGGATATCCAGTTACACCACCATTTGTTAAAGAGACTGTCTTTTCCCTATTTAATGACCCTGGGCCTTTGTTGAATATCAGCAGCTCATAAGCGGATTTATGTCTAGGTTCTTGACTCTGTTCCATTGTTTTGTGTCTGTTATTGTACCAGTACCAGGCAGTTTTGACTACTGTGGCAGTATAATAGGTTTTAAAATTAGTTAGTAGAAGGCCTCTCACTTTGTTCTTCATCTTCAGTAATGCTTTAGTTATTCCATATGAAGTTGGTGATTTATTTCGCCATCTCATTAAAAAATGCTGTTGCAATTTGGATCAGAATTGCTTGGTATCTGTAGATACTTTCTGGTAAAATTGACATTTTCGTTATGTTGAGTCTTCCCATCCATTCGCACGGTGTGCTTTTCCACTCATGTAGGTCTCTTATGGTAAAAGTAACTCTTTTGATTCTGGAATTGCATAAAGCACAATTTTCTACTTCCCCTGAGCAACTTTATTTTATTTCAAGTATTGGAAAAATTGCAGTTTGCTTTATGAAAATGTTATCACTTTCTTAAGGAAGAGAATATTAAAAATATTAGCTACTATCTATATACAGCCTCATTTTTTGAGTATCAAAGCAATATAATTTAATGACATTTTGAAAATAATACTGTGCATGAAGAAAATGTTCAGTTTACTTCAAGTTTTATATGCAAAACTAATGTGATATCAAAATCAAAATTTATAAATGTACTTTTTGATGATCCATTCTCACTACTAAACCTATTCTCCCTATCAGTGTCCTCCGTATCAATGAATTACTTCTGTATTTACTGAGTTGCTTAAACAAAGGTGTAAAAGTTATTTGTTATTCTATCACCTCGCACTCATATCTGTAAAATTTCCAAAATAGAGCCATTTTTACATGTGTTTTCTCTTTGATCAATTATCGTCATTAACTTGATCTTTAGCAGTTGTTACCAAAAGAATCTACTTGCCTCATATCATAATCTCCTATTAGCCATTAATCTAAGGTTACCTCTAGGATTTTTAAGAAATAGATAAATAGTTTATTTCACTCCTCTATTTACAAACATCCAATAGTTTTATATTACATTGAGGACAAAAATCGAACACTTTACAAAATTTAGAAAATACCAAACTCGCTGGCTTCATCCTTTTTGAAATAAAATATATTGTAGGATTGGGTGGAGCAAGATGGAGAAGTGAGTAGATACTCCCATTTACTCCCCCAGCAACTTACACACTGAACAATGAATAAAAAGAACCACAGACTGAAATCTCAGAACTCCAGGGGCAGCTGCGGCTTTGGAGATTCTTTTTGAGTATAGAAGCAAGACAGAGCAGGAACAGGGATGGCACAGAAGCTGGGAGAACCTAAATGCTATTATCGGGAGCACTTGCTCATTGCCGCCATTTTGCAACACCCTAAACAGGGAACACAGAAAGGGAGCTCATTTCAGGAAGCTGTAGCCCACTTTTTTTTTTTTTTTTTAAGGCAGCACCAGTTGGCCCTGGGAGTTCATGTGCTATCCAACTGAGAGAGTTTGAAGGGAGATTGTGGCACTATGAGAGCTGTTGGATCTCACTAAGGTCCAGAAAGATGGGTAATAGAGCCAGGAGTATTTGCATGTGCAGCAGTGTGAGGGGAATACTTTAAAGTAGTGAATGACAAAAAGGGAAATAGTTGGCTCCTAGCTACAGTGTGACACCATGGGAGACCTGTGCAGGGGTGCCCATGAAAGAAAGGCTTAAAGAGCCCCCCATTTTTGTCACAGGAAAATCAAGCTCCATCCATTATGTCAGCATCTTTAACCAGCTAAACATCCCCTCACCCATGCATGCATTATGCATTCCAAAGATCAAGCGTCCTAAACTCCTAACTGTTGAAAAAAAAAAAAAACCTATCAATAAGAGTGCCCTCTAGTGGTTCTTAAGTGAGGAAACAAAGATCACTAATGTTGAGTTGATTCTGACTCATAGCAACCCTGTGGAGTGGAGCGCGCTGCCCCAAGGGGTTCCTAGGTCCCTGAGTCTTTGTGGACATCAGATGCCACACCTTTCTCCCACAATGTGGCTGGTGAGACAAGTGCCAGCCTTTCGGTTGACAGCTGAGCACTTGACCACTGCACCATCAGAGTGCCTAATCAGAAAATTTCCCCACAGAAATCAGAAGACAAAATTTAAGGGAAAAAAAATTAACAAAAGGCTCAAGCTCTACAAAAAATAGTAGAACATGCAAAATCACAAGATAAGAAGAACCAGTTAGAAGAAAACATGAAGAAAAAAAAAATTCTCCTATGGACATCAGATTAAAGCAAAAAATTGATAATTTTCAGACTCTGGTGCCAGGTATGTTTAAAGAAAGCTAAAAGCACACAGAATACAAACCACTGGATATCAGGAAAAAAAAAATGGAAGAACAAAATAATATTCCATGAAGAATTTGAAAGCATCAAAAAAAAAAAAAAAAAAAAAGATGCACAATCGGAACAGAAGTATAAAGCAACTGATTTAGAAGAAGTAAGAGAAACACTCAACAATAGAACAGACTGAAGATAGAAGAAATTAAAAGACAAAATAACTGAACTTATCAAGTCTCAAGAGAAAAAAAAAGACTAAAAGCAAACAAACCAAAAAGAAATATGGAATTCAATTAAGAAGTCTAACTTTAGAATTATTGAAATCCCAGAATGCTATGACAATAAGAAAACCATAGAAACAATTTTCCATGAGATAATCAGAGAGAATTTCTCAGACTTGAACAGAAAATCAATTCTGCAACTATAGGAAGCCACAGGAAACCCAACGAGAACAGACAAAAAATTCCAACTCCACGCCACAGCCAAATTAAATTCTTGAAAACAGAAGACAAGGAAGGAATTCTGAAAGGAGCAAGAGAACAACACAATATATTATACCAAGGATCTTTCACAAGAATCAGTGCAGGTTTCCTCAAAGACTCTAGAGCCCAGAAGACAATGGAGAGACATATATAAAATACTGAATGAAAAGAATTAGAAAAGAATTACCAACCAAGAATTCTTTACCTAATGTCTTAGGCTGGGTTCTCTAGAGAAGCAAAACCAGTAAAGTGTATAAATATATATACAGAAATTTATATTAAGGAAATGGCTCACGTGGTTGTAGAGGGTGGAGTATTCCAAGTGCAAGGATCAGGATAGAGGCTTCTCCTCATTCACATAACCACAGGGGCTGGTGAACCCAAGATTGGCAAAACAGAGAGCCAGGCTCTTGCTCACAGGCAGTGAAGATCGATGAATCCCAAGATTGGCAGGCAAGACTGTAGGTAAGCTGCTAGCTCAAGTTCCAAGAACCAGAGTTCAGATGACGGGAGCCAGATACAGGACCCAGCAGGAGCAAAAAGCCCCAAAACCTTGCCAGAATGTCAGCTTATATTCGAAGCAGGTGGCACACGCAAGGAAGTTCCCATTCAATAGATTGGTTACTCAGACAGATCCTACCATAAAAATATCGAATCTCAACAGGAAGTGATCTGAACATTGTACAACTGCCAAAACACTGAAAATCATGGTCCAGCCAAGGTGACACACAATCTTAACCACCACAGTCTGTCCCTTGTCTGCTCGGCACCTGTGCACCTTTTTAAATCATACGTAATCTCTGAATAAAGACAGTGATAAAGTCATGCTTGCACCTAACATGATAAACAAACACACATACCACTGAAAATGCACTAGCCCTGTTTACATCTTATACTTTATAAGTGAAGAAAACAAATATATTTGATGTGTGCGTACAAAGCTGAAATTCTCATAATAACTAAGGTCCTCATTTCTGCAACTGGTCGTGTGGACATTACTTGTATTCAGAACTACCTTCTTCCACCATCCATGCCGTATTCCCTTTGCCCTCAGCAAGCACCTCAGCTGGTCATGATTCTGTATCTGGTGAGGTGACCCAAAACTTCATTCCCAAAGGGTCTAGGCCATTAGTAGTCTTGCTGGAATGGGGTTGCTGTAGGTTTCTCCTGACTTTAATCACAGGGCATAGTAGAACTAAGAGAAACCCTAAGGGATCTCCTGCATTCCAGGCATACTCCTCTTTATTTCCATTATGTAATGTCAATCTGAATTCCTCTTTAATCAGGTTCAATTATACCAGCCAGTATGGCAACTCCCTTCTTTGCCTGTTGATCCAGAGGCATAAGGAGCCTAAAGTGGCCATATGGTATTCTTAGCTTCCAGTTCAATGGAATCAGTGATGTGTCTCCAGGCAGGAGCATAGATCATGGGGACAGGCAGCAAAATTCTTGTGAGTGGGTCACTGGGGGTAATACTGAGTGGTGCCATGCCCGTTTCAACACTTTGATTCCCGAGTGCATGAATTCTGGCTATGGGAGAAAGAGCACATAGATCATTTACAACATTCTGGTGAACATTGCCCAACTCTGCAAAGTATTGTCACATAGCTGGTGCTGTAATTGTGACTTTAGAAGACCATTCCATCATTCTATCAAGCCAGTAAAATCCATGAGCATGCACCCACTGCCAGATTTCATTTGGTATGAAGTTAGTCCCTTGATCTGAGGCAATGCTGTGTAGCGTACCATGATGGTGGACAGGCATTCTGTAAGTCCATGGATGGAAGTTTTGGCAGAAACATGGTGTGCAGGGAAAGCAAATCCATATCCAGAGTGTCTATTCCAGTAAGGACAAAACATCTTTCCACAATGGAAGGGGTCCAATGGAATCAACTTGCCACCAGGTTGTTGGCTGATCACCTTGAGGGATGATGCCATACTGGGGACTCAGTGTTGGTTTCTGCTGCTGGTGGATTGGGTATTCAGCAGCGGCTGTAGCCAAGCTAGCCTTGGTGAGCAGAAGTCCATGTTGCTGGGCTGGTGCATGATCTCCATCTCTGCCACCATGGCCACTTTGTTCATGAGCACGTTGAGCTATGACAGGAGTAGCTGGAAAAGAGGATGAGTGGTTTCCACAGAACAAATGACCCTATTCACTTGATTATTAAAATCATTCTCTGCTGAGGTCACCCTTTTGTGAGTATTTACATGAGACACAAATATCTTCCTTCTTTGGCCCATTCTGAGAGGTCTATCCACATGCCTCTTCTCCATCAATCCCTGTCTCCAATTTTCTAATCATGTTCCTTCCAAACCCCTGACCACCCAACCAAACCATTGCCCATGAATAAGTATACAGTCCCACAACTGGCCATTTCTCCTTCCAAAGTGAACAACCAGGTGCACTGCTCAAAGTTCAGCCCATTGTGAGAATTTCTCTCCACCACTTTCTTTCAGGGAGGTCTCAGAAAGGGGCTGTAGGGCTACTACTGTCGACTTTTGAGTGGTGCCTGCATATCATGCAGAACCATCTGTAAATCAGACATGAGCGTTCTCTTCCTCAGTCAACCAATGACAAGGAACTCCCCATGAGACCATAAGTGCAGGCTAGGAGATATAAGGTAATGTGACAGGAGTGGAGACCATGGGCATTTGGGCCACTTTCTCAGGTAACTTTCTTTTGCCTTCTGGTCTTGCTTGAGCCCAAACTCGAATATACCAATTCCATGTAACGAAGGAGTGCTGCTGTGCACTTCCAACTTTATGGTTCTGTGGGTCAGACAACACCCAGTTCATGATGGGCACCTCAGGCCACATGGTGATTTGGTGTCCCATGGTCAAGCTCTCATTATCTACTAAGGCCCAGTAACAAGTTAAAAGCTATTTCTCAAAAGGACAGTAGTTATCTGCAGAGAATGGAAAGTCTTTGCTCACAAATCCTAACCGTCTGCGTGTGATTCACCTAGAAGGGCCTGCCAAAGGCTCCAGGCAGCATCTGTATTTGCCACTGCCACTTCAGACACAATTGGGTCAACTGGATCGTACAGCCCAAGGGGCAGAGCAGCGTGCACAACAGCCTGAACCTGTTACAGAGCCTTCTCTTGTTTTGGGCTCCACTCAAAACTATCAGCTTTTTCGAGTCACTTGATAAATAGGCCAGAGTAGCACACCCAAATGAGGTATATGTTGCCTTCAAGATCCAAAGAGGTCCACTAGGCATTGTGATTCATTTTTAGTTGTGGGATCAGCCAGATGCAATAGCTCATCCTTCACTTTAGAAGGAATATCTAGACATGCCCCACACCAATGGATCTCTAAAAATTTCACTGAGGTGGAAGGTATCTGAATTTTGTTTGGGGTTAATTTCCCACTCTCTAGCACACAAATGTTTTACCAGTAAGTCCAGAGTCATTGACACTTCTTCCTAACTAGGTCCAATTAGCATAATGTCATCAATGTAATGGACCAGTGTGATATCTTGTGGGAAGAATGATGATCAAGGTCCCTGGGGACTAAATTATGACGTAGGGCTGGAGGGTTAATGTAGCTCTAAGGTAGGCAACTGAAGGTGTATTGCTGGCCTTGCCAGCTGAAGGCAAACTATTTCTGATGGTCCTTCAAAACAGGTAGGGAGAAAGTCATTAACCAGATCAATAGTTGCAAACCAGGTACCAGGAGATATATTAATTTGCTCAAGCAATGGAACTACATCTGGAACAGCAGCTTCAATTGGAGTTATCACCTGGTTAAGTTTTCAATAATCTGTCTACAAAACTATAACTAGACTTAAGTCCTAGCAAGCCCAAAAGGTGAAGTATAAAGTATGACCCAGGAAGACATACACTACACTCCAAAAAAACTGCTTGACTTTTCCAATATGTACAAGCAGATATCTGGGGAATATGTGTGGGCATGGCTATTAAGGGTGTAAGATAATTATTTAAGGAACATAAAGATGGATCATTCTGAGTTGATTGATATGGGTCCACTAAGCACAGTTTCTTCATTCAATGTTTCAGCATGAAAAATTTGGAAAGAACCTAATACTTTTTTGGCTAGATAGCTGAAGCATGGATTATGCAGTGGCCTACAATAAATCAAGTTGAAATACCTGATGTGCCTTGGTATACTGTAGAAGAAGGCAGCCAAAGGCTTAAGGAAATTGGCTTGCTAGAGTGGATTTATCAGGTTAGACCCACAAACCCACGCATATTACCCAGAGGACACACCTTTTACCACAACTGCAAGGAACAAATTCATGAAGGAAGCCCCAGAATCCTTCAAGGATTCTGTGATTTCTGTTTTGTGTAAATCAGGTTTGACAGTGCAACTGTCCTAACTGAATTAAGACATCTAATTACGATGGGTCTTATTGGACCTTGTGGTAGTAGGGGACAAATGGCTGCCCTCAACTGATAAAAACAAAGTGGTCACGGTTACAGTGATGGATAGCAGAATCAGAGCAGTAATCAGAATAGTCTGACTCATATAGACTTATGGCATTCACTACTTAGACATGGTGTCCCTAGGGGTTAAATAGATAGGAAATCTGCTAAATATTTTCTTGATCTGTACAAACAGATGAAAATTCCTGGTTAGGTGCATGGTAGTCTAACTTGAATCACCAGAATAGAGAGTCGATACCCTTAATCAATTACCAGACTTGAGTGAGTTTAAAGACTAACAACCCCTGAATGAAGGCGAGGCCAGGCACCCTTGAATAAGGACTCCAATACACTGCCAAAATTTTGTACAAGAAGTGGGGTGCTACTCTAACAGATACCTAAAATGTGTAAGTGTTATTGAAACTGTGAATGGATAGAGCCTAGATGAGTTTTAAAATGCCTAGCACTAAAAGCCTAGATTGACTTGAAGAGACTTTTGGTGGAATTACAGACATCCAAGACAATTCTGGCAACTCTATTGGTATAGTGTTTAAGCGCTACAGCTGCTAACCAAAAGTTTGACTGTTTGAATCCACCAGGCGCTCCTTTGAAACTCTATGGAGCAGTTCTACTCTGTCTTCTTATGTCACTGTGAGTCAGAATTGACTTGACAGCAACACTTTTGGTTTTCTGGGTAAGGCAATTCTGGTGAGGACTCAGAAAGAAATGAGGTAAGCTGTTACAGTGGAGATGGTGCGATTGGTGAGAAGCAGCAGCAGAGAACTGGCAGCCGCAGAGAACCAGAAGGAACAGAGCCAGGAGACCAGAATGAGACAGCACTGGAGCTGACCCACAGGGCGAGACAGCAGAATGCCTGTGTGCAAGAGGTGTTCTGGTGGAGTGCATTGTCCGTGGACACTTATTAGTGGAGCTAGACTTGATGACCCACAAAGCAAGAAAGATGACTGCTTTCCAGCTGAAGTTTATTGGCAGAGTGGGGCACCTACAGAAACCTACTGGTGGAGCTACAGAGTTGCCCCAGCAGGGCAGATGTGTGCTGAGTGGTCTGAAGTGCTGAGAGGCCAAGGGAGCAGGAAGCAGAAGCTTTTCATTAAAGAACCAACAGTACCAGAGAACAATCCAATTAGAATACAGGACAGGCCAACCAGTTATCAATCCAGACAGGGAACTCATAAAAACAAGTCAAAGCTAAAGGACTGAAAATAGGGAACCAGAGATATCAATATGTAAATGATGACAATATCAAAACAAAAATAAAGAAGGAATAAACAGTGTAGTCATAGAACTTCCGTAAGGAGAGGAAGTTAAGGCAACATCAAGAAATAAAAGATTGTTTTGAACTTAGAAAAATAAAGGTATAGAAAAATAAAGGTAAGTTTTAAGGTAACCACAAAGTAAGATAACAAACCTACCCATCACAATAAAAAAGAAGAAAACATAAAGACTCAGAAAACACGAAATCAACTGTAGTGAAAATACATAAAAATGTCTCAGCACAGAAAATTAAATGGAACAAGGAAACTGCCAACAGCACACACACAAAAAAATACATCAAATGACAGCCGTTAACTCATCTCTATCAATAATTACATTGAATGTAAATGCACTAATGCACCAATAAAGTGACAGAAAGTGGTAGAATGGATTAAAAAAAAAAGGTCCATCTGTGTGCTGCCTACGAGAGAAACAGTTTATACTCAATGACACAAACAAACTAAAACTCAAAAGCAGAAGAAAATATATCAAGCAAACAACATCCAAAGAAGAAAAAGATTGGCAATATTAATTTCTGACAAAATAGACTTTAAAGCAGAATCCCCCACAAAGGAGAAGGAAGAACAGTACATAATTATTAAAGGGTCAGTACGCCAGGAGGATATGACCAAAATAGGTATAAACACACCAAATGACAGGGCTCCAAAATACATAAAACAAAGTCTAAGAGTATTGAAAAGAGAAACAGGTAGCTCCAAAATAATAGTAGGAGTCTTCTAACACATCACTTTCAGTGAAGGTCAGAACATTTAGAAAGAAACTCAATAAACACTTTGGAGATCTGAATGCCACAATCAATCAACTTGACTTCATAGATACATACAGAACACTCCACCAAAGAGCAGCCAAGTGTACATTCTTTTCTATTGCACATGGAACACTCTTCAGAATAGACCACAATTTAGGCCACAAAGCAAGCCTCAGAGAATTTGTAAAATATTACGAAGCCTCTTTTCCGAGCATAATGCCATAAAAGTAGAAATCAATAACAGAAACAGCAAGGAAAAGAAATCAAACATAAGAAAACTGAAAAACACCTTGCTTAAAACTACTGGGTTATAGAAGAAATCAAGAACTGAATAAAGAAATTTATAGAATCAAACGAGAAAGAAAACATATTACCAGAACCTTTGGGACACAGCGAAGTCAGTGCTAAGAGGTCAGTTTATAGCAATAAATGCACACAGCCAAAATGAAGAAAGAGACAAAACCAAAATGTTAACCCTACAACTCAAATAAACAGAAAGAGAGCAGCAAAAAAAGCCCTCAGTCACCAGAAGAAAGAAAAGAATAAAGATCAGAGCAGAAATAAATGATATAGAGAATACAAAAACAATTGAAAGAGTGAAAAAGACCAAGAGTTAGTTCTTTGAAAAGATCGACGAACCATTGGTCAAACTGACAAAAGAAAAGGAGAGAAAGCAAATAACTTGAATAAGAAAAAAGATGGGTGCTATCACAATGGACCCAACTAAAATAAAAATAATCATAATAGAATACTATGAAAAATTGTACTCCAACAAATTTGAAAACCTAGAGGAAATGGACAAATTTCTAGAAATACACTACCTACTTAAACTAACACAAACTGAGATAGAAAAAAAAAAATACCCATAACAAAAGAAAAGACTGAAGAGGTAAAAAACAAAACAAAAAACTCCCAGCACCAACAAGAAAAGCCCCGGACCTGATGGCTTCACTGGAGAATTCTACCAAACTTTCAGAGAAGAAGTAACATCACTACTACTAAAGTTATTTCAGAGCATTGAAAAGGAAAGAACACTCCCAAATTCATTCTATGAAGCCATCATAACCCTGATACCAAAATCAGGCAAAGACACCACAAAAAGAGAAAATTACAGACAAATATCCTCAAGAACATGGAGGCAAAAATCCTCAACAAAATTCTAGCCGATAGAATTTGACAGTATATCAAAAAAATAATTCACCATGACCAAGTGGGATTTAATCTGGGACCTCATAAAAATTAAAAACCTGATCACCAGAAGTCTTATGAAAGAGAAAATAGACAACTGAGAGATGGCAAAAAGTCTTTGGAAATGACTTATCTGATAAGGGTCTAATTTCTAAAATCTGTAAAAAGTTGCAACAAGTCAACCTGCAAAAGAAAACTCATTCACAATATAGGCAAAGGCAGAAAGTTCACTAAAGAGTTCGTACAAGCAGACAACTAACATAGGAGAAGATAGTCACGATCATTAAACATTAGAGACATGCAACTCAAAATTACAATGAGATATCTTACCCAGCTAAAATTGCACTGACAAAAAAACAAGAACAAAAACAAAACAGATAACAACAAATGTTGGCAAATTTGTGGAGAAATTGGAGCCCATATCTATTGCTGGTGAAACTGTAAAATGTAACACTATCGAAAATGGTATGGCATTTTCTCAGAAAACTAGAAATAGAGCTACCGTATGATCCAGCAATCCTCCTCCTAGGTATAGACCTTACAGCCATTGTAGTATTGTTGATTCCAACTCATAGAGACCCTGTGGGACAAAGTAGAACTGTCCCATAACGTTTTTAAGGAGCAGCCTGCAAATACGAATTTTTGGTTTGAATTCATCAAGCTTTTGATTAGCAGCTGAGGTCTTAACCATTACACCAACAGGGCTCCAGGCATATACCCTGTTGTTGTTAGGTGCCTTAGAGTCGATTCTGACTCATAGCTACCCTGTGTACAACACAAGGAAACACTACTTGGTCCTGTGTCATCCTCACAATCAGTTGCAATGCTTGAGCTCATTGTTGTAACCACTGTGTCAATCCACCTTGTTGAAGGTCCTCCTCTTTTTCACTGACCCTCTGCTCTACCAACCATGATGTCCCTCTCCAGGGACTGGACCCTCCTGATAACATGTCCAAAGTTAGTGAGATGAAGTCTCTCCCTCCTTGCTCCTAATAAGCATTCTGCCTATATTTCTTCTCAGGTTTGTTCATTTTTCGTGATTTTATCCATTATTGGATAATTTCACTTGTGTGTGACTAATCGATGCAAAGACTAACTATCCCCCAAAAAACATTGCTATCAAATTGATTCCATCTCATGGATACCCCATGTGTTACAGAGCAGATCTTCTCTATAGGGTTCTCTTGACTGTACTCTTAACAGAAGCAGACCCCAGACCTTTCTTCTGCTGTGTTTCAGGGTGAGTTCAAACCACCAACCTCTAGGTTAGTTTCAAAAACAACACCAAGCCTGTTGCCACTGAGCCAATTCCAACTCATAGCTACCCTACAGGACAGAGTAGAACTGCCCTATATGGTTTCCAAGTAGTGGCTGGTGGATTCGAACTGTGGCCTTCTGGTTAGCACCCTGAGCACTTAACCACCACTCCACCAGGGCTCTTTTTAGGTTAATAGTGGAGCACAAACCATTTGTGCCACCAAAGAGTAGATACTCATTGAGGGTCTTCCTCTTTTCCGCTAACCCTGTACTTTGCCAAGCATGATGTCCTTCTCCAGGGATTGAACCATTCTGACAACATGCCCAAAATACGTAAGACACAGTCTCGCCATCCTTGCTTCTAAGGAGCATACTGGTTGTACTGCTTCCAAGACAGATTTGTTCATTCTTTTGGCAGTCCATGGTATATTCAATATTCTTTGCCAACACCACAATTCAAAGACATCAATTCTTCTTTGGTCTTCCTTATTCACTGTCCAGCTTTCACAAGCATATAATGCAATTGAAAATACCATGGGTTGGGTCAGGTTCACCTTAGTCTTCAAGGTGACATCTTTGCTCTTCAACACTTTAAAGAGGCCCTTTGCAGCAGACTTACCCAATGCAATGGATCTTTTGATTTCTTGACTGCTGCTTCCATAGCTGTTGATTGTGGATCCAGGTAAAATTAAATCCTTGACAACTTCAGCCTTTACTCTACAACTTACCTTGGACAATATTTCAGTCAGGATGGAGAAGTAGAGATCTATATTCTGGGACTCAAATCTTATATTATTGTTTGGCTTTAAATTGTGCTTAATTAAAAAAAAAAACTGCAAACACATTATAACTGCCTCTATTGTCTCCTCACAACAATCTCTTTTGATTCAGAAGTTGTATAAAGCAAAATTTTCTACTTCCCTCCAAAAACTTTATTTTATTTCAAGGAATGGAAAAGTTGAGGTTTGAATCATGAAAAATGTTATCAGATTCTTAAGGAGAAAAGTGTTAAAAATATTAGCTACTGTCTATATACCTCCTCATTTTTTTGAGTATTAATGTAATATAGCTCAATCAAGTGTTGAAAATAATACTGTGTGTCAAGAAAAAATTCAGTTTACTTCAAGTCTTATATTCAAAACGATTTTCCAAGAGACAATCAGAGAGAATTTCCTACACCTGAACAGAGTATCAAGCCAGCAACTATAGGAAGCTACACAACCCCATTCAGGAGAGATACAAAAAGATCAACTCCATGCCATATCAAAATCATATTCTTGAAATTCAAAGACTGGGAGAGAATTCTGAAAGCAGAAAGAGAACAACACAATGTAATATAAAAAAAGTCTTTCACAAGAATAAGTGCAGATTTCTTGTCAAAAACTCTAGAGCCCAGAAGACAATGGAGTGACATATATGAAATACTGAAGGAAAACATTTGTCAACGAGGAATTCTTTACCCAACAAAAGTGTCATTCAAAAACAAAGGGGAAATCAAGACATTACCAAACAAGCACAAGCTCTGGGAATTTGACACTACCAGGGAAACTTTGCAAGTTTTAATCAAGGGAGAACTCCAGATGGAATTGCAAGAACTTTAAATAAATACTTGCATTTATACAAGGGACAGAATAAATAAATTAATAAAAAATAAGAAAGGGGGAGAAGATCTCCAAAAATGCAACAGCATGGGCTATTAAAAGGACCATGTATATGATATTTTCAAGGAATAAGTACAATAATTAAATACCAAAAAAAATACTACATCGAGTTTAAAAGAAATAAGCACAAAGTAAACTCATCAAATATAGGTTGAACATTAATGTTAATGGAGACACACCAACAGAAATGGGGGAAGGAAGAGCATATTGGGAATATACTTATTTTGTTAAGGGTGTATGTGAACTATTGCTCATATTTTAAACATTGTTGCAATTGTAAGTTGTTTAATGTAGTGTTTGTAGTAACCACTAAGAAATCTCCAAGAAAAAAGCTTCAGAAGAAAAGAAGGAAGAAAGCAAAGGGGTTCATCAAAGGAAGCAACAACAACCAAAAACAAAAAGAAAAATCAGAATAAAAAACAAAGAAGTCACCTAACACTCAAAAGTCAAAGTGCAAAATGAGTGAGTGAGACACTAACTTTCAGTAATAACCTTAAATGTGAGTGGCCTAAATGCATCACGCAAAAAGGAGGGAGTGGCAGAATGGATTAAAAAAAAAAAATATGTTCCAAACTTTTACTGTCTACGAGAAACACAACTTAGATATAAGGATAAAAACAGACTGAAAGTAAAAGGATGGGAAAAATATTCCAGGCAACCAATAAAAAAAAAAAGTGCAAAACTGGCCAAACTGATTACAGATAAAATGAACTTTAAATGAAAATGTGTTATAAGAAATAAAGAAGGGCATTACAAAATAATAAAGGGGCAATTCAGCAAGAAGATATAACAATTGTAAAGATATACTTGTACTTAACAGCAATGCACCAAAATACATGAAACAAATATTGAACTGATTGGAAAAGAGAAATAGGCAACTTCACAATAATGGTGGGAGACTTCCACACACCACTTTCAATTATAGACAGAACATCTGAAAAGAAGATCACTAAGGACACTGAAAACTTAAATAAAACCATAAACCAACTGGACCTAACAGACATATATGTACAGCACTCCACACAGCATCAGAACAATACACATTCTTCTCCAGTGCACATGGATCATTTTCCAGAATAGACCATATGCTAGGACAAAATAAATCTCAACAAATTTAAAAAGATTGAAATCATACAAAGAATCTTTTCTGGCCGTAACAGTATGAAGATAGAAAAGAACAATGGAAAAGCAAGGGGGGAAATATGGAAACTAAATAATACACTACTAAAAATTATTGGGTCGTATAGAAGAAATCATAAATGAAATTAAAAAAAAATCCTAGAATCAAATGAATATAAAAACACAATATATCAAGATTTTTGTTATGCAACAAAGCAATACTTTGAGGGAAATTCATTGCAATAAATGCCTACATTAAAATAAAAAGAAACTCCCAGATCATCAACTTAAACTGAAAACTTGAAAAAATAGAAAAGGAAGAGCAAATGAAGTCTAAAGCTACCAGAAAAAAGAAAAAAAAAAAAAAAAACAGGAATAATAAAGATCACAGCAGAAATAAACTAAACAGAAAATAGAAAGAATGGACAAAACCGGAAGTTGTGTTTTTGAAAGGATCAGTAAAATAGAAAAACCAATGGCCAGGTTGAAAAGGGGGGGGAACGAAAGAGGGGAATAACCAAATTAAGAAATGAAATTGATGACATAATAGCATACCTAACAGAGATTTAAAAAAAAGAAAAAAGAATTCATAACTGATTAGTGTGAAAATTGTAGTCCAAAAAATTTGAAAACCGAGATGATATGGACAAATTCCTAGAAACACACTACCCACACAAACTAACACAGAAGTAGAAAATTTTCACAGACCCATTACAAAAGAAGAGATTGAAGATGTCTTTAAAACACTACCAATAACAACAACAACAAAAAGGCGAGGACCAGATGGCTATGCTGAATAATTCTATCAAACATTCAGAGAAGAGTTGACACCTCCAACTCAACCACTTCAGAAACACAGAAGAGATGGAAACATTAACAACCAAGCCCCTTCTATGAAGACAGCATAACCCCAATACCTAAGCCAGGCAAATTACATTACCAAGAAAAAAAAAGTAGAAACCAATATCCCTTATAAACATAGATGTAAACGTTTTCAATGAAATACTAGCCAACAGACTCCAGCCACATATAAAACAATCATACACCACAATCAAGTGTATTCATACCAAGATTATACGGATGATTCAAATTTAGAAAACCAGTTTAATCCATTACATAAATAAAACAAAGAAAAGAAAGATATGATCCTGTCAATTGATGCAGAAAATGCATTCAATAAAATTCAAACCCTCTCCTGATAAAAACGGTCAGTAAAATAAGTGTAGAAGGGAAATGTCTCATCATAATTAAGAGCATTTATGCAAAACCAACAGTCAACATTACACTCAACAGAGAAAGGCTGAGAGCTTTTCTTTCAGAACAGGACCAAGGCAAGTATTCCATTATCACCACTCTTATTCAACATTGTATTGGCAATAGTAGCCATAGAAGAAAAAAGAGAAATCAAAGGTATCCAAGTCAGAAAGGAAGATTTAAAACTATCTATATTTTGCATGTGACGTGATCCTACACATAGAAAACTTTAAAGATTCCAAAGAAAACTGCTGAAACTAATAGGAGAATTCAGCAATTTTGCAGGACACAAGATCAACACACAAAAATCAATTGCTTTCTTCTGTGCTAACAGAGATGGCTCCAAAAGAGAAATCAAGCAAAGAATTCCATTTACAATAGCTCCCAAAATGACAAAATACCTAGGAATTAACCTAACCAGGGACATAAAAGACTTATACAATGAAAATTATAAAACACTACTACAAGAGACTAAAATAAATTTATAAAAATTGAAATATTATCCAGTGCTCATGGATTGTTAGACTTAATATAGTAAAAATGTCAATTCTATCAAAAGCAATCTTCAGATATGTTGCAAATCCAATAAAACCCCAACAACATTTTTTTACTGAAATAATGACCAACATCATATGGAAAGGAAAGAAACCCCTGATGGACAAAGCAGTATTGAAGAGAAAGAACAAAGCAGGAGGCCTCACACTTTCCAATATTAAAACTTACTACGAAGCCACTGTAATCAAAACACCCTACTATAGATTCGATGATGAGAACATAGACCAGTGGAATAGAATTGAGAACTTAGAATTAAATCCAGCCATCTACGGACAACCAATTTTTAACAATGAGTGTAAGTTCATTCAGTGGGACAGAAAAAGTCTCTTTAATAATTGGTGCTGGCAAAACTTGATGTTTACCTGCAGAAAATGAAACAGGACCCACACATCACACCATACACAAAAACTAACTCAAAATGTGTCAAAGACCTAAATGGTAAACCTAAAATCATGAAATTGTGTGGAAGAAGAAATAGGGAGATAACTATGTGATCTAAGCTTTTGGAAAAATAGAGTAACAAACTTAACAAAAAAAGCATGAACAGAAGAAGACAAAATGGATAAATCATGCCTCATAAAAAATTAGAAACATATGATCATCAAAAGACTTTATTAAAAGAGTAAATAAACAAAGTACAGATGGCAAAAAAGTCTTTGGAAATGACTTATCTGCTAAGGGTCTGTTCCCTAAAATCTGCAGAAGTTGAAACAAGTCAACAACAAAAGACAAAGCATTCACAAAATGGGCAAAGGACATGAAAAGAGCCTTCACCAGTGTTCATCCAAGAAGGCATCAAACATATGAGAAGATAATCACTGTCATTAGATGTTAGAGACACGTAACTCAAAACTACAATGAAATACCCTCTTATCCCGGCTAAAATGGTACAGATTAAAAACACCCATAAAAAATAGATAACAACGAACTGTGGTGAGCTTGAGGGGAAACTGGAATGCATATCCATTGCTCATGGGACTGTAAAATGGTATACCCACTATGGAAAATGGTGTGGTCTTTTCTCAAAAATCTAGGCTATGGTCCCCCAATCCCATTCCTAGGTATATACCACCAACCCATTGCGGTCCATTTGATTCTGACTTACAGCAACTCTATGGGACAGAGTAAAACTGCCCCATATGCTTTTGAAGGATTTGTCGCTGAACTGCAAAGCTTTTGATTAGCAGCCAAGCTCTTTACTACCATGCAATCAGGGCTCTGGGTGTATACCCTAAAAAAAAAATAATAATAATGACGCAAAGAGACATAAGTGCACCTATGTTCATTGCTGCTTTATTCACAATACCAAATAAATGGAAACAACCAAAATGCCCATCAACAGATGAACGGATGAGCAAATTTTGGTACACACATACGATGGACCACTACAAAACCATAAACAACAAAGGTGAGTCTGTGAAACATATGACATGGATGGACCTGGAGGCTATAATGCTAAGTGAACTAAGTCAAGCATATAAGGACAAATATTGTATGAAAAAAAAAAAAAAACTGCCCTTGAGTTGATTCCAACTCATAGTGACCCTATAGAACAGAGTAGAATTGCCCCATAGGATTTCCAAGGGCGGACTGGTGGATTTGAACTGCCGATCTTTTGGTTAGCAGTTGAGCTCTTAACCATTGTCCCACCAGGGCTCAAATATTTTATGGTTGCTACTTTATAAGAACACAAGAATTGATATATAGAGACCAATATTCCTTGGTGGTAACCAGGGAGAGGAGGGAGGAGAGGGGAAATTACACCTTAGATCATTGACAGAGAAATAGAGGCTTAGAAATTATTATTATTATTTTTTTTTTAGTGATGTGAAAAGTGGCACCTAATGTGGATGTAGTGAGCTCAGCACAACCAAAGTGAAACAAGTGTTTTGGCATGAAGGGAGGGCTATAGGCATGTTGCATACTGGCAGGTAAAGTAGGTATGTAGGTGAGAATAAATGGAAGTACCTATTAAAAAACAAAACAGTTGCCATCAAATCGATTATGACTCATAGTGGCCCTATAGAACAGAGTAGAACTGCCCCATAAAGTTTCCAAAGAGTAGCTGGTGGATTTGAATTGCCAACTTTTTGGTTAGCAGCCTGATTTCTTAACCATTGTGCCACCACGGATCCAGAGGTATATGGAAATCCAAAAAATGTGGGTGGAGACCACATATATTCATTAGAGACAGGTACAGAGGTACAGATACTCCACAGACATAACCAAACACTTTCCAAGATTGGTTGTCTGGATTTGAAAGCTTAAGGCCATAGTCTTAGGAGGCAACTCAGTAACCTGCATAACATGTTGCTGTTGGTAGGTGCCACGGAGTCAATTCCCACTCATAGCGACACTATGTACAGCAGAAGGAAACACTGCCCAGTCCTGTGCCATCTTCACAATGGTTGTCATGCTTGAGCCCACTGTTACAGCTACTGTGTTAATCCATCTTGTTGAGGGTCTTTCTCTTTTTCCCTGTTCCTCTGCTTTACCAAGCATGATGTCCTTCTCCAGGGAATTATCCCTCCAAAGTATGTGAGGTGTAGTCTTGTCATCCTTGCTTCTAAGAAGCATTCTGATTGTACATAGTTCACAAAAGTCATTATCTGTATGCTAGTGAAGTAAGCAGCAACTGGAGTCTTAAAAACTTGCAAGCAGCCATCTGAGGTATAATTACAAGTGTCTACTCACCAGGAGCAAAACAGTAAGAAAGTAACAAGAAGTTCATATAACAAACAAGTCTGCACAGACCATAACCTCATCTATCCTGACACCAGAAGTAATAAATTGTGCCTGGCTACCACCACTGACCATTCTGACCAGGATCACAATAGATAATCCCGAATACAATGGGAGAAAAATGTGGAGCAGAGCTCGAATTCTTATTTAAAATAAATAAATAAATAAAGCCAGACAAACTGGAACAGTAGAGAACAGAGGGCTCCCTGAGACTTTCACCCTGAAACACTCAACTTAGAACAGAGCTGATCCCCTGAGATCACCTTTTTAGCAAAGAAACAGAGTGGCACACAAAATGAAAGATGTTGCCAGTAAGATCGATCAGCGTTCTACTTAAAAACCATCACTATGAGAACAAATGATTAACAATTACTTAAAAGCGAAGATGAGAAAAGGAAGCAGAGAAAGTAGGGTGCTGGGAATGGAACAAGCAGAACAGTTAAAGAGAACAATGACTTATTGTGATAAATGTAACTAATGTCAGTGAACAGTTTGTATGGAAATTGTCAAGTTGGACCCTAACTAGCTGTGTAAACTGTCAACAAACTTAATAAATTATTTAAAAATACATCTATAGCAAATTAATTAAAAAAATTAAACAAATGCACATGTAAATCCAAAGTAGATTGGTTCACAGAACATCACCAGCACTGTAGAAGTCAATTACCAACCATTTCCTGGTCATAGCACCCTCCTACTCCAGCAATAACCACAAGTTTGACTTTTATTATAATCATGCACTTGCTTTTTCAATATATTTTCACTACGTAACTATGCCTACAAAAAAATACACATTAAAACTGCCTCATTGCAGACTTCATGTAAAACAAGTCATGCAATGTGTATTCTATGCATTTTAATTTCATCAATGAACGTTGTATTTTTATAAATCATTCTTGTTGCATATACTTACAGTTTGTTCAATTTTATTCCTATTTATTATTTCAGGTATAAATATTCAGAGTTTTTCAAAATGCATTCTACTATGATGGACGTTTGGGATGTTTCCACTTTGGGACGTGCACACTATTGCATTATATATAAGAACTCATTAGAGTGAGGTTTCTACCTAAAACTATCAAGCAATTATTTAGTTCTCAAATAATGTTTCAGAGTAGATGTATCAATTTATATTTGTAATAGCAACGTTTGAAGGTGCCAATGTGATATTTCACTTCCTGACCAGCATTTAGCATCATCATCCTTTATGATTTTTACCCATTAACCTGAAGTAGAATATGTCACAGTAGTTTCAATTTCAATAATTATTATTATTATTATTAAGATAGGGCACATTTTAATATGTTTATGGATTTTCTCTTTTGTATTGTATCTTCAGGTGTCAATTGATCAATTTGCTTTCGAATTATTTGTCTTCATTCTTATTTATTTGACATTTTCTTTGATATTAGGGATATAATCTCTTTGTGACTTACATATATTAAAACTATTTTCCTATTTATTAGCTTTATTTTCACTCCATAAATGCCCTTTGATAAATAGCAATCCAAATTTTAATTTAGTCATATAAACTAATCTGAAGAAACAAACCAAAATGTTTATGAATGAACAGACTTAAAAACAAATCACATAAAGTTCCCAACATTGAAAACAAACAAAGCACTTCCATTTCTGATTAAGTTTCAGTAGCTCACAGAAAGACAATGTTCCTGCTTCAGCAACTAGGAAAACCTGGATACATTTTTAAAAATTATTTTTAGAGGGACTAAATAGCTGTGAAAGGAAAAAAAAGAATGATGAGAATATTTAAATGAAAACTCATTAAATTAGAGAAAGACAACCCTCTTAATGATTCATACTTTATTGGCTTATAATCTTTTGCAATTACAGAAAATGCTGCAATATAGATTTCTGGGATAATTTCATATGTGTGTATGTTTTATTGATTCAAAGACTAAATAATCCAAAAAACCATGGCTGTCAAATTGATTCTGACTCAAGGAAACCCAGTGTGGTACAGAGTAGAATTTCTCTACAAGGTTTTCTAGGCTGTATACTCAACAGAAACAGTGCATCCTACCTTTCTTCTGTTGTGTTCAGGGTGGGTTGGAAGCAACAACATGTAGGTTAATACCAAAAACCACACCAAACCCATTGCCATCGATTCCAACTCATAAAGAACCTACATGACTGAGTAGAACTACTCCACAGGGTTTCCAAGGAGTGCCTAGTGGATTTAACTGCCAAATTTTGGTTAGCAGCCTGAGCTCTTAAACTTTTCTATGCCAAGAGGGCTTCTTTAGTTTAGTAGTACAGCAAAAACCATTTGTGCAACCAAAGGCTAGATGTCGTTGTTGTTGTTAGGTACCAGAGAGTCAGTTCCACCACACAGTAACCCTATGTACAAACAGAAAGAAACACTGCCCAGTCCTGCACCATCCTCACAATTGTTGCTATCTTAAACCCATCCTTGCAGCCACTGTGTCAATCCATCTCATTGAGGGTCTTGCTCTTTTTCCCTGACCCTTTAACTCTAACAAGGATGATGTCCTTCTTCAGGGAATGATCCCTTCTGATAATACGTCCAAAGTATGTGAAATGTAATTCTAAGGAGCATTTTGTCTGTTATTTCTTTCAGGATCAATTTGTTTGTTCTTTTGGCAGTCCACGGTATAGTCAATATTCTTCACCAGCACCACAATTCAAAGGCGTCAACTCTTCTTAAAAAAAAAAAAAAAAAAAACTCTTCTTAGGTCTTCTTTATTCATTGTCCAGCTTTCACATGCATATGAGGAGATTGAAAACACCATGGATTGAGTCAGGTGCAACTTAGGCTTCAAGGGAAAATCATTGGTCTTTAATACTTAAAAGGGGTCTTTTACAGCAGATTTGCCCAATGCAATGCGTCTTTTGATTTCTTGACTGCTGCTTCCATGGGTGTTGTGGATTCAAGTAAAATGAAATCCTTGACAACTTCAATCTTTTCTCAATTTTTCATGATATTTCTTATTGATCCAGATGTGATTTTTTTTTTTTTTATGTTGAACTGTTATCCATACTGACGGCTGTGATCTTTGATCTTCATCAGTAATTGCTTCAAGTCCTCTTCACTTTCAGCAAGCAAAGTTGTGTCACCTATATAACATGGGTTGTTAATAAGTCTTCCTCCAGTACTTGTGTCCCATTCTTCTTTATATACTCCAGCTTCTAGGATTATTTGCTTCTAGGATTATTTGCTCAGCATACAAATACAACTGCCTCTTGGTCTAAGTAACAGGTTCCTCATAGGCATAATTTTAAGTGTGCTGAAATTCCCATTCTTTGCAATGTTATCAATAATTTATTATCCATATAGTTTAATGCCTTTGTATGGTCAATAAAACAGGGGTAAACATCTTTATGGTATTTTCACCTTTCAGCCAGGATCCATCTGACATCAGCCATGATAACCCTGGTTCCAAGCCCTCTTTTGAATCCAGCTTGAATTTCTGGCATTTCCCTGTCAATGTACTGCTGCAGTCGCTTTTGAATGATCTTCAGCAAAATTTTACTTGAGTATCATTTTTGTGATCATCTAGTGCTGCTATAACAGAAATACCACAAATGGATGCCTTTAACAAGGAGAAATGCATTTCCTCACAGTAAAGTAGGCTAAAAGTCCAAATTCAGAGCATCAATTCAAGGGGAAGGCTTTTTCTCTCTGTTGGCTCTGGAGGAAGGTTCTTGTCCTCAATCTTCCCCTGGTCGAGGAGCTTCTCAGGCACAGGGACCCTGGGACCAAAGGACATACTCTGCTCCTGGTGCTGCTTTCATGGTAGTATGAGTCCCCCTCCCTGATAGCTTCCCTTTTTTTATTCTTTCTTGAGAAATAAAAGATGATGCAGACCACATCTGAGGGAAACCCCCTTGACATTGGATCAGGGATGTGACCTGGGTAAGGGTATTACAATCCCACCTTATTCCTTTTTAATATAAAATTTCATCACAAAATGGAGGACAACCATACAATACTGGGAATCATGGCCTAATGAAGTTGATACACACATTTTTTGAGGGGCATAATTCAATCCATGACAGTCATATTAACAATATTCTTTGGTAATTTCCACATTTGGTTGGATCATCTTTCTTGGGAATAGTCATAAATATAGAACTCTTCCAGTTGGTTGGCCAGGTAGCTGTCCTTCAAATTTCTTCCAGTGCTGCATCTGTTTGTTGAAATATCTCAGTTGGTGTTCTATCAACTCCTAGAGGCTTGCATTCAGTGCAGCTTGGACTTCTTCCTTCAGTGCCATCCATTCCTGATCATATGCTACTTCCTCAAATGGTCAAATGTCTTACCAACTCTTTTTGACCTTGTCACCTTGTGTATTCCTTCCAACTTCTTTTGATGCTTCCTGGGTCATTTACTATTTTTCCCATAGAATTCTTCGATATTGCAACTGGAGACTTGGATTTTTTCATTAGTCTTTTCAGCTTTAGATATGCCAAGCATGTTCTTTCTTTTTGGTTTTCTATCTCCAGGTCTTTACACTTGTCATTATAATACACTGTCTTCTCAAGCTGCCTTTGAAATCTTCTGTTCAATTTCTTTCTTCATCATTTTTTCCTTTTGCTTTAGCTACTGGACTTTCAACAGCAAGTTTCAGAGTCTCTCCTGACATTCATTTTGGTCTTTTCTTTCTCTCCTGTCTTTTTAATGGCCTTCTGTTTTTTTTTTTTTTTTCTTTCTTCATGTATGATAACCTTGATGTTATTCCACAACTTGTCTAGTCTTCAGTCATTAGTGCTCAGCACATTAAATCTATTCTTGAGATGGTCTCTAAATTCAGGTAGGATATACTCAAGACTCTTGTTGGCTTATTCTAATTTTCTTCAGCTTCAACTTAAACTTGCATGGGAGCAATTGATGGTCTGTTCCATAGGAGGCCCCTGGCTTTGCTCTGACTGATGATATTGAGCTTTTACATCATCTTTTTTCCACAGATGTAGTTGATTTTATTCCTGTATATCCCTTCTGGTGAGGTTCACGTGTATAGTCACCTTTTATGTTGGTGAAAACTGGTATTTGCAATGCAAAATTCTTGCAAAATTCTATCATGCAATCTCTGGCATCATTTCTATAACCAAGGCCATATTTTCCAACTACGGATTCTTCTTCTTTGTTTCCAACTTTTGCGTTTCAATAACCAGTAATTATCAATGCATTTTGATTGCATGTTCAATCAATTTCAGACTGAAAAAGTTGGTAAACCCTTCAATTTCTTTATCTTTAGCCTTAGTGGTTGGTGTGTAAATTTGAATATAATCATATTACTAGTCTTCCTCGTAGGACTAGGGATATTATCCTATCAATGACAGCACTGCACTTCAGGATAGATCTTGAAATGTTCTTTTTGATGAGAAATGTAACATCATTCCAACATATTAAATCATATGATTCTCTGACGCAAAATAGCCAATACCAGATCATTTCAGCTGTCTAATGTCTCAGATATTGATGTTTATGTGGGCTATTTTGTTTTTGATGACTTCCAATTTTCCTAGATTCATAATTTGTACATTCCAGGTTCTGATTATTAATGGATGTTTGCAGATTTGCAGCTGTTTCTTTGGCTTTTATGTCACACCACATCAACAAATGAAAGCTTGACTCCATCCATGTCATTAAGGTTGACTCTACTCTGAGGAGGTAGCTTTTCACCAGTTATCTTTTGAGTGCCTTCAAACCTGAGGAGCTCATCTTCCAGCACTATATCAGGCAATGTTCCAACGTTATTCATAAGGTTTTCACCAACTAATTCTTTTCAGAAGTAGACCACATGTCCTTCTTCCTTGTCTGTGTTAGCCTGGAAGCTCAGCTGAAATCTGTCTGCCATGGGCGACCCTGATGGTATTTGAATAATGGTGCCATAGCTTCCAGTATCACAGCAACAGGCAAACCCCCACAGTATGACAAACTGACAGTCATGTCAGAGTATATATATATATATAGAGAGAGAGAGATTTCAAGGAAATTGTTCTCATGGTTGTAGATACTGGCAATCCCAAGTCCCTGGGTCAAGCATCAGGAGCTGATGAACCCATGATCCACAGGTCAGAGCGCTGGCTGATGGCTCATGGCTGGGAAGACTGATGAATCCAAGATCAGCAGGTATGCAGGCAGGCTGCTGGCCCAAGTCAAAAGAATAGGAGGTCAGATGCTGATGAGCCGAAAGCTGGATCCGGGACAGAACAAATGCCAGCTAGCTTTGGCAGAAAGTCCACAGATAGTGGATGCAGGCCACTACCCTAAGAAAAGTCCTTTTTAACTGACTGGCTACTCACAGCAGATCTCATCATGGAGGTGATAGCATTATATCAGATCTCTCCATGAAAGTGATTACATCATTGTACAACTGCCAGGCTACAGTATAACTGCCAATCCACTGACAATCATGACCCAGTCAAGTTGACATGCAATCTAAAGGTCATACTACTTAAGTATCACTCAGAGTTTAAGTCTTGAAGGGGAAGATTTTATAACAATAGACTGACTATTGTCCTGGAATATTGCCTCTCATCTCAGCTGGAATTATATCAGAATCTTATTTTCTCCTAAATGAAATTTATTGTGATTCACACCTTAAAAGTGAGTCCACAGAAGGAATAAAAGTTGGGGAAAGACGGTAGAATGTTGCAAGGAAAAGTAAAAGTCTCCTTGTTGAGTTAATCTTGAGGGAAAAAAAATACTTTTGAACTTGATTTAATATATCCAACAGCCAATTCTCAGTTTGCCCAGGTAGGCTTGAAGATATGAATTATATAGTACGTGATATGTAGGTAAAAATATTCTTTATTGTCAGAACATTTATTACAACTCTTACAGAGGCCAGCCACTGAATTTGGATGAAGTCACCCATTTCAGAGGAGAAAATTAGCAAAACAACATCAGGACAATGTCCTAGGAGCTCAGTCTATTAAGAGCAGAGTGTTCATAATAGATAAGGTGAGAATTGGAATTGTGTCAGTTTTTCATGGGCTCCAATGTACTGCTCAGTTAAGGGCAATTCAGGACCCTATTCAAGCCTAAGAAATAAAACTTTTTACACACTCTGTTCCATTGACAGGCTGCAGAGGAAGAGTATTCCGGGTAAAGGGAGAGCTCTCTGGGAAAATAAACAAATAAATAAACCAAATCGGAGAGTGCCAAAGAGATTTGTTTAATTAGAAAAATAACTGTCAGGTGGAAGAGATCCCAGGGGGTTAGAGACAGCTATTTTGTATTTAAAGAGCATTCCAGTATCAAACTGAATAGACTGTTTTAATGGCAGATTGGATACCATTGTTGAAACAAGCTATTTCAGCCAAAGTAATTTAAATACTTAAGTGTGTAAACCCTCTTCAGTGAGGAAGAAACAAGATTATCTCAAACAAACCAAAACCCACACCCACTCCAGTCTAGTTGATTCTGACTCAGCAACACAACAGGACAGAGTAGACCTGCCCTATCGGGTTTCCAAGGCTATAAATGTTTAAGGAAGCAAACTGCCACAGCTTTCTCCAGTGGAACAGCTGGTGGGTTCTAACTGTAGGCCTTCTGGATAGCAGCCTAACACTTTAACCACTGTGCCACCAGGGCTCCTGTGATCCAAATTAAGAAAGGTAACTATGAAATGTTTTATATTAATATCCTACTTTATGTTATTATTAAAATTAATATTTAACAAGAGTAGCAAATATGCTATTTTATTAAAGCAGTACTTTTACATTTTTGACTCTATTGAATATAATTTATCTTAAACAATGATTTTAAGTAGTGATATTAAGTTACTTTGACACTAAAAATTTGAAAAACTCCTATGTTTTTGTAAGAATACCAAAGAATATTCTAGGAAAACTTCATTTCCAACAAAGACTTTGTAGCAAACAAGCGTCATATTTATGTATTTTTGTTCTGATGATATGTTAGTAAGATATTCGAAGTAACACTATCCATGAAATAAATTTACAACCATTGAGGGTTCCAAGAAACATTTATTAGAAAGAAAAACAAAATGAAACAATTTATAAAATAATAAAGTTTTAAGTTCATATTGTTTTTCAAATTAATTTCAGGGTTTATGCTTCCAATTTATGTTAAAAACACAAACATCGCTGGGCTTTAGGTAGATTGAGAACATTAACAGTGACTACAGCAACTAATAACCATCTGAATTAGAATATTGTTAACCGAATCCAAACCCTTTGTCTCTCAGTGGATTCCAGCTCATAATGACCATATAGGACAGAGTAGAAATTCCTCACAGGTTTTCCAAGCTGTAAATCTTTATGGAAGCAGAATACCTCATCTTCCTCCCACAGACCTTTTGGTTAGCAGCCTACATTTAACCCTTGTGCCACCAGGACTCAGTCAGAATATTATTATGCATTCCTTAATCTTTGGGATTTTTTTCCCAGGGAATGAATGCTTAGATTTCAAATAAAAACATGATAACATTAAGTTTATTTCCCTTAAGTAATAAGAAGAGTAATATAGCTTTGGGAGAACACACAGGACAAATCTCTACTCTTTCTATCCTGTTCTCTTGAGAAAAACATAGGGAAATCTTACATATTTCATGTTATACGTGGATAATTTCATAACCAAAAAGTTGAGTTTGTATAATTAGAAATGCTATTTCAGTTAGTCCTCAAAGTCATAGTATTCAATTAACATAATTATTTTTTATTAAGTGCCATCATTCCTAAAGCATTACATAAAGAAGTGTTTCTTTTGTCCTCTTGTGAGTCTTAATTCTTCTTTCCCTTTTAAGAGTGACACTTTCATTTTAACAATGAGTATTTAACCACTGTATAACCAGTGATCTGTGCCAAGGTTAAAGAATAGTATTTCCCTAAAGAACTGGAATTGAATTATAGCTCCAACAACATCTAGCTATGTGATGACTTCCAGTTCAGAATCAAATCTTGAGTACCATAATTGGTGTACACCCATTTGTTAAGATCTATATTGATTTCAAGTAGGAAAATTGTCAACCTTTACCTCTCAGATCATTTAGCATCCATAAAGGAAATGCACACAACTGGTATTAATTGCAATCCTAAGTGCTGAGCAGTGATGGGTAATATAGGTGTTACAGTCCACAAAGTAGAGTTGATGATATAAACCCAAATATCAGCAGAGAATTTCTGGAGAAAATGCAACTTGAGAGTTGAATGGTTTTTGAAGTATGGTAACACTCTGATAATTTTTTTTAAGATCTTACTTTATTCCTTCCTTAGATACAAAAGAAAAATAAATTAGAGAATATTATTCATGTTGTAGAGAATACTGAGTAAAACCAGAAGAATTATTTAAATTTAGCTATAATAATAATAATAATAAATGGATGATAGTAATAATAAGTAACTGTTAATAATAGTCTTTCATAAATACGAGAACTTCTTCATGGTGTTTTACTTCTATTAAATGATTTAATTCACATAACAACACTCAATGTTGGTATAGTTGCTAGGCATTTTGCAGGTGAGCAAAAAGAGACAAGATCAGATTAATCAACTTGCATGAAGTCATCACATAGCTAGATGTTGTTGGAGCTATAATTCAATTCCAGTTCTTTAGGGAAATACTATTCTTTAACCTTGGCACAGATCACTGGTTATACAATGGTTAAATACTCAGCTGCCAACCCAAAGTTCAGAGGTTTAAACCCACCAGCTGTTCCATGGGAGAAAGATGTGGCAGTCTGCTTCTCTAAAGATACACGGCCTTGGAAACCCTATAGGGCAATTCTACTCTGTCCTATAGGGTTGCTATGAGTCGGAATTGACTCTTCTGTGAAGGATTTTTTTTTTTTTTAATCATGGCACCATACTTGTGGCTCTGCTTAGAGGACAAGGTGCGAATCTGTTAGGATGGAGAAATGAAGAGCAGGGTGAAGTAAGAGGCACCCGGGATACGAAGTATATGTAGGTACTCACTTTCAGGATTGTGGAAGTACAAGGATGGCCCTGAATGCCTCCTTAAATTTTGCAGCTTAGGTACCTCATTGACAAGTCTTTGCCCCGGCCCTGATGAAAGGAATGGTGAGAAAAATAATTGCCAACAAAGGAAATTAAAAGTGCTTTATCAAATACTTATTTTACTAGGCAATATGTTAAATCCTGGAGCTATAGGCTTAAAGAACATATTATCATTATCATAATCATAATTATAATTATAGAGCAATAACTAATAAGGAAACTGTTTAAAATTGGAAGGTAAGTGATAAATTTTATCAATATTATCTCATTTAATTCTCACAAAGAAGCAAACATTAGAAACTTTAAATAATTCTTTAACATCACTCAGATAATACAGGCATACCTTGGACCTATCGTGGGTTCAGTTCCAGACCACCACAGTAATGTAAATATCACAATAAATTAAGTCACATAAATTTTTTGGTTTCCCAGTACATAGAAAAGTTATGTTTACACTACACTGTGGTCTGTTAAGTGTTCAATAGCATTACGCCTAAAAATTAATGTACATAAAAAAATTTGTACATACCTTTATTAAAAGGTACTTTATAGCCAGCAAATGCCAATCATCATCTAAGCCTTCAGTGAGTTGTAATCTTTTTGCTGGTTGAGGGTCTTGCTCTGATATTGATGACTGCTGACCGATCAGGGTGGTGGATGCTGAATGTTGGGGTGGCTGTGGAAATTTCTTAAAATAAGACAACAGTGAAGTTTCCCTTATCAATTGACTCTTCCTTTCATGAAAGATTTGTCTGTAGCGTGCAATGCTGTTTGATAGCATTTTACTCACAGTAAAACATCTTCCAAAATTGGAGTCAATCCTCTCAAACCCTGATGCTGCTTTATCATCTAAGTTTATGTAATATTCTAAATCTTTTGTTGTCATTTCAACAATGTTCACATCATCTTCCCAAGAAGTAGATTCCATTTCAGAAACCACTTCCTTTGCTCATCCCTAAGAAGTAACTCCTCATCTGTTAAGTTTTTATCATGAGATTGCAGCAATTCAGTCTCATCTTCAGGGTCCACTTCTATTTCTAGTTCTTTTGCTATTTCCACCACATCTGCAATTGCTTGCTCCACTGAGGCTTGAAACACTCAAAGTCATCCGTAAGTGTTGGAATTGACTTCCTCCAAATGCCTCTTAATATTGATATTTTGACCTCCTCCCATGAATGAGTTGGACTCTACTGGGAGGCAAAGGGTTTGGAAACCCTGGTGGCATAGTGGTTAATTGCTACTGCTGCTTATTACAAAGGCTGGCAGTTGAAATCCACCAATTGCTCCTTGGCAACTCTGTGAGGAAGTTTCTACCCTGCCCTCTAGGGTCGCTATAGGAATCCACTAAACGGCAATGTTTTTTTTTTTTTTTGGTTCCATGAATCACCAATGTTTCTAATGGCTTCTAGAATTATGAATTCTTTCCAGAAGATTTTCAGTTTACTTTGCCTAGATCCATCAGAAGAATCACTGGCTATGGCAGCTATAGCCTTGTGAGACATATCTCTTAAAAACTAAGACTTGAAATTTGAAATTACTCCTTGATCCATGGGCTGCAGGATGGGTGTTGTGTTAGCAGGCATGAAAACATTAATCTCCTTGTACATCTCCAGCAGAGCTCTTGGGTGACCAGGTGCATTGTCAAATAGCAGTAATATTTTGAAAGGAATCATTTTTTTTCTAAGCAATAAGTCAATAACAGTGGTCTTAAAATATTCAGCAAACCATGTTGTAAACAGATGTGCTGTCAGCTAGGTCTTGTTGTTCCATTTATAGAGCACAGGCAAAGGAGATTTAGCATAATTCTTAAGGGTTTTTGGAATTGTAAATGAGCACTGGATTCAACTTACAGTCACCAGCTTCATTATCCCCTAACAGGAGACTCAGCCTGCCATTTGAAGCTTTGAAGCCAGGCATTGACTTCTCCTCTCTCCCATCTAGCTATGCAAGTCCTAGTTGGCATCCTCTTCCAACATAAGGCTGCTTTATCTGCATTAAACCTCTGTTGTTTACTGTAGCCCCCTCGTCAGTTACCTTAGCTGGGTCTTCTGGATCGTTTCCTGCAGCTTCTACATCAGCACTTTCTGCTCCACCTCGCATTCGTTTATGTTATGGAGAGAGCTTCTTCCTTCAGTCTCATGAAGGGACCCCTTCTAGCTTCAAACTTTCCTTCTGCAGCTTCCTCACCTTTCTCAGCCTTCGTAGAGTTGAAGAAAGCTAGGGCCTTGATCAGAAATAGGCATTGGCTTAACAGAATATTGTAGCTGGTTTTATCTTCTATCCAGACCACTAAAATATTGTCCTTATCAGCAATAAGTCTGTTTCGCTTTCTTATTGTTCATGAGTTCACTGGAGGAGACATTTTAATTTCCTTCGAGAACTTGTCCAGCACTCACAAGTTGGCTAACTGTTTGGTGCTGGAGACCTAGCTTTTGGCCTATCTTAGCTTCCAACATACCTTCCTTACTAAGTTTATGCATTTCTAGCTTTTGATTTGAAGTGAGAGGTGTGCAACTCTTCCTTTCACTTGAACACTTTTAATAACGTACAGTTATTAATTGGCCAAATTTCAATATCGTCATTGTTAACAAACCCTGGAGTGTATGTCTTTGTCCAGTGTGTTCAGACTTGCCAATTATCTGGTCACTGGTCTTTCAGAAAGAGAAAGTAACTTTATGGAAATGCACAGAGCAAGGAGCCCAGAGGAATTTTCTCAGATCTGAACCCCCGACTTGCAGGGAAGCAGGGTTTTTAAGTAATTTGCACAGCAAGATGATGGCTGCTCAGGCATACTGAGGAGAGAAAATTCTAGAAGGTGGCCAGGAAACAGGAGGTGATATTGTTCTTGTCAGACCTCTTGATTCTGAGTAGGTCTGGGTGGTGATTTTCCTTCTGATTCATTCCTCCTGTTGCTGTGTCCTCTGTTGAGGACAATTATGGTCACAGCTGGCCCTTAGCCAGATGTGGGGCAGACCAAATCTGGCTTAGGCAAGTTTAAGGACAAATGAAAATTTACTGGCATTTGTAGTGTCAGGTTACATTGTGTCTCAGGGAATAGGACAGCTCCAGGAGAAGGAGATAGACAGGGTAATGGCCTGTCAGTGGAGAAGCCAGAACACATACAACATTTATCGATTAAGGTTGCCATCTTGCATGGGTGCAGTTTGTGGCACCCCAAAACAATTACAATAGTAACATCAAATATCACTGATTACAGATTACCATAACAGAGCTAATAATAATTAAAAGGTTTGAAATATTGCAAGAATTACTCAAACGTGACACAGAGACAGGAAGTGAGCACATGCTGTTACAAAACTGGCTCTGATAGAGTTGCGGGATGCACGGTTTCCACAAACCTTCAATTTGTAGAAAAAAATGCAGTATCTGTGAAGCACAATAAAGTGAAGAACAATACAATGTTGTATGCCTGTAAATCATGGAGGTAGGAGTCACACTCAAGTCTATAAAAAAAATAAAAATAGATACTGAACTGCAGTCACAAAACCTATATGTAATTAGTTGAATTATCCATACTCAGTCTCAATATCCTTATATCTAAAGAAAAGTGAGTTTAGAAACAGTTATCTGAAGTGTAATTTTTGAGGAACAGCGAAAATAAAAGCAGGTGCACACAGCACAATGGGTGTAATGTAATAGTTAATACATATCCTCCTCCTGACCCCTCCACATACACACAGGTAACAATACCCTCCATGCCATCCCAGTTATCCCAAGGTGACTACCTTCATTGTTTGTGTCTGAATCAATGTTCCTAGGCTGACTTCTCTTAATAAAATCCTATTATTTACCCTCTAAATATCCTACAAAAAGATATTTAATTTCCCTATGCAAAATGAAATACTCCCACAGTTTTCTTTCTAAACTGTCTTATATGAACTGTATAATAGGAACCTATATGGAAGTGTCAAAAGAGGCAGTTGAAAATATATGTAGAAGACAGTTTCTGATAAAGTGATTAAGAAGCTTGACTGAGAAAATGCGTAGAGAATTGCAATAGAATTCTCAAGAAGTGTAATTAATTTAAAGTGAAATTAGATGGCAAAGCTGAGGGTCCATCTCTAGCAGTTGCCAGTTACTCCAGTGCCTGTGCTGAGTCAGGTATAGCTTAATCTATCCTGGGCTGTGGTCCAAAACTATAGTGAAATGATCTTAAAATAAATTTGAGGGGACTGTTTACTGTGATTAAAAAGGAGGACGTGGGACATACATAAACAGCATCATTCTTAAAGTGCAAACAATTGAAGTGATCGTAAAATCCAATCCTGACAGCTCGATACAATTTAGAGAAGAGGCAAAGAGATACAGGAAGGTAAAGGAAATGGTCTTGTAAATTTACATTTTCCACAGATGAATCATCAGCAAATTCTACCAGTAGATAATCTAACTGAACTGATGGAATTTGTTCTCTTGGGCTTTGTTGCTATGCCCCATTTCCAGTGGTTCCTTTTTGGATTATTTTTAATCATCTATACCATCATCCTGATGAGCAATGGCACCATATTTCTAATAACAAAAATGGATTCTGCTCTCCAGAGCCCTATGTATTTTTTCCTGGCAAATTTTTCCTTTTTGGAAATCTGCTATGTATCAACTACTCTCCCCAGAATGCTGATGAATCTTGGGAACCAGAGAAGAACAATCTCCTTAGGTGCCTCTGCTGCACAGATGTGCTTTGTCCTTATATTTGGAAGCACAGAGTGTTTACTCCTGGCATTGATGGCCTATGACCGCCACGTGACCATTTGCAACCCTCTGCACTATCCTTTAGTCATGAACCACAGGGTCTGTATACAGCTGGTAACTGGCTCCTGGACCACTGGAATTCAAGTTATGATTGTGCAGACGTATCAGATTTTCTCTCTGCCTTTTTGTGGATCTAACCAAATCAACCACTTCTTCTGTGACATTTTCCCAATACTCAAGTTGGCTTGTGGGGACACTTTTGTAAATGAGACGTTGGTCTACACAGTTGCTATGTTATTTGTCATGGTTCCATTTCTGCTAATACTTGGCTCCTACAGTAAAATCATCTCCAACATCCTGAAGTTGCCTTCAGCCACAAGTCGAGCCAAAGCTTTCTCTACCTGTTCATCTCATCTTATGGTTGTGGTGTTATTCTTTGGATCAGCCATTATTACATATTTAAGGCCCAACACCAGGCATTCAGAGGGAACTGACAAAGTACTTTCTCTTTTCTACACTGTCCTAACTCCTATGTTTAATCCCATGATACATAGTCTAAGGAACAAGGATGTCATAATAGCACTGAGAAAATTGCTATGTAAATAATTCACTTCATTAAAGAATGTGTTAAATGTATAAGAATTTCTTTCTTACATATTTTGTATCAAATTTCAACCAATGTATAAGTGCATTATGGATTGAACTGTGTCCCCCAAAAAGTGTGTCAACTTGGCTAGCGCATCATTCCCAATATTGTATGATTGTCCACCATTTTATTATATGAGTTCGAATCCTCTAAAAGGCAACTGGTTTGGTGTGACTATTTTCCTATGTGTTGTAAAACCTACCTCTGTGATGTCAATGATGCAGGATTAGAGGCAGTTACACAATGAGTAACTGCCCCATGCATCTGTCAATTTGTTGTACTGTGGGGAATTGTGTGTTGTTATGATGCTGGCAGCTATGTCACCGGTATTCAAATACCAGCAAGATCATCCATGGGGAACAGGTTTCAGATGAGCTTCCAGACTAAGAAAGACTAGGAAGAAGGACTCAGCAGTCTACTTCTGAAAAGAATTAGCTGGCAAAATCCTCGTGAATAGCATTAGAACATTGTCTGATATAGTGCTGGAAGATGAGCCATTTTTTGAGCTGAAAGAACTGAAGAAAACATTCAACCCTCAAGTTTCAATACTGAAGAATTCTATGGGGAAAATATTAAACGGTGCAGGAAGCATCAAAGGAAGATGGAAGGAATACAGAGAGACACTATACCAAAAAGAATTTGTTGACTTTCAACCATTTCAGGAGGTAACATATAATCAGGAACCTATGGTACTGAAGGAAGAAATCCAAGCTGCACTGAAGGTATTGGGGAAAAACAAAGCTCCAGGAATTGATGGAATACCAATTGAGTTGTTTCAACAAACAGATGCAACACTGGAAGTGCTCATTCATCTATGCCAAGAAATTTGGAAGACAGCTACACGGCCAACCAACTGGAAGAGATCCATATTTATACCTATTTCCAAGAAAGATGATCCAACCGAATGCAGAAATTATGGAACAATATAATTAATATCACGTGCAAGCAACGTTTTGCTGAACACATCATTCAAAAATGGCTGCAGCAGTACATAGACAGGGAACTGACAGAAATTCAAGCTGGATTCAGGAGAGGACTTGGTACCAGGGATATTATTGCTTCTCTCAGATGGATCCAGGCTGAAAGCAGAAAATACCAGAAACATGTTTACTAGCTCTTTATTGCCTATGCTAAGACATTGACTGTGTGGATCGTAGCAAATTATTAATAACATTGTGGAGAATGGGAATTCCAGAACACTTAGTCGTGCTCATGAGGAATCTATACATGGATCAAGAGGCAGTCATTCAAACAAGACAAGGTGATACTGCAGGGTTTAAAGTCAGGAAAGATGTGTATCAGGGTTTTGTCTTTCACCATGCCTATTCAGTTTGTAAGCTGAACAAATAATCTGAGAAACTAGACTACATGAAGAGGAAAAGGGCATCAGGTTTGGAGGAAGACTCATTAACAACCTGCGTTAAGCAGATGACACAACCTCACTTGCTGAAAGTGAAGAGGACTTGAAGCACTTACTGATGAAGATCAAAGACCACAGCCTTCAGTATGGATTAAAACTCAACATAAAGAAAACAAAAATCCTCACAACTGGCCAATAGGAAACATCATGATAAATGGAGAAAAGATTGAGATTGTCAAGGATTTCATTTAACTTGGATCGACAATCAACACCCATGCAATAAAAAATAGCAGTCAAAAAATCAAAAGATGCATTGCCTTGGGCAAATCTGCTGCAAGAGATCTCTCTAAAGTGTTAAAAACCAAAGATTTCAACTTGAGGACTAAGGTGTCTCTGGTCCAAGCCATGGTGTTTTCAATCACCTCTTGCATGTGAAAGCTGGACAGTGAATAAGGAAGACCTAAGAAGAATTTATGCCTGCTGATGCTGGCGAAAAATATTGACTATACATACCATGGACTGCGAAAAGAACAAAGAAATCTGTCTTGGAAGAAGTACAACCAGTATGCTCCTTGGAAGCAAGGATGGCAAGCCTGCATCTCACATAACTTGAACTTGCTGTCAGGAGGGATCAGTCCCACGAGAAGGGTATCATGACTGGTAAAGTAGAGGGTCAGTGAAAAAGAGGAAGACCCTCAGTGAGATGAATTGACACAGTGGCTGCAAGAACAGTCTCAAGCATAGCAACAACTGTGAGAATGATGCAGGACGGGACACTGCTTTGTTCTTTTGTTCATAGGGTCACTATGAGTAGGAACCAACTTGATATTACCTAACAACAACAACATGTAATGAGGCAAGACTCACTCTACAACATTAGGTTGTTTCTTGAGTGAATCTGATTTCAGATAAAATAGAGAAGTGAGCAGAAAGGCTGGGGTAACTCCTATCACCGAGAATGAAGACTAGGAGGGGAGCGTGTCCTTTGGACATGGATCCCTGTGCTGAGAAGCTCCTAGACCAGGGGAAGATTGATGACAACAACCTTCCCCTAGAGCAACAGAAAGAGAAAGCTTCTCCTGGAGCTGTCACCCTGAATTTGGACTTGCAACCTGCTGAACTGTGAGAATAAATTTCTCTTTGTTAAGCTACACACTTGTGGTATTTCTGTTATAGCAGCTCTAGTTTACTAAATCACTTTGTCTTTCCATACAGTGACAATTATTTACAAGTTAAAAATCACTTGAATGTCAGAACTTTCTGCTCAGATTGTATAAGTAAAATATGTATCAGCAAATAGCAAATCATTCCATTAGTAATTCTATAACGTCATTGTGCAATGTACTCCCTCACTAAGAACTTTTGCTTGGGCTTGTTTAATTTATTCAGTTGTAATGTATAATGTTATACCACTTATCCTGAACCATACAATTCATATCCATGAGTGTCCATACAGATGTGACACTGATTTTAAAAACCAGGTGTGCAATATGCATTAATTAAAACTAGTATCCTCAGTATCCACGGGGGATTCCAGGACTCCCACAAATACTAAAATCTGTGGATGCTGAAGTCCCTTATATAAAATGGCACAATATTTGCATACAAGCTATACACAAACTCCTGTACACTTTTAGTCATCTCTTGTTGTTGTTAGGTGCTATTGAGAGGGTTCCAACTCATACCAACCCCAGGCACAACAGAATGAAACACTTCCTGGTCCTGTGCCATCATCACAATGGTTGCTATGATTGAGCCCATTGTCGCAGCCACTGTCTCAGTCCATCTCGTTGAGGGCCTTCCTCTTTGTTGCTGACCTTCTACTTTACCAAGCATGATATGCCTCTCCGGGGACTGTTCCCATCTGACATGTCCAAAGTACATAAGATGCAATCTCGCCATCATTGCTTCTAAGTAACATTCTGGTGGTACTTCTTCCAAAACAGATTTACCCGTTCTTTTGGCAGTCCATAGTATATTCAGTATTCTTCACCAACACCACAGTTCAAGGAGTCAGTCCTTCTTATTTCTTCTTTATTCATTGTCCAGCTTTCACATGCATATGAGGTGATTGAAAAGACCATGGCACACCTTAGTCCTCAAGGTGACATCTTTGTTTTTAACACTTTAAAGAGATTTTTTGCAGCAGATTTGCCCAATGCAATGCATCTTTTGATTTCTTGACTGCTGCTTCCATGGATGCTGATTGTGGATCCAAGTAAAATGAAATCCTCGAGAGCCTCAATCTTTTCTCTGTTTATCATGATGCTGCTTATTGGCTCAGTTGTGAGGATTTTTGTTTTCTTTATGTTGAGGTTTAATCAATACTGAAGGCTGTGGTCTTTGATCTTCATCAGTAAGTGCTTCAAGTCCTCTTCACTTTCAGCAAGGAAGATTGTGTCATCTGCGTATCAAAGTTGTGAAATAGTCTTCCACCAATTCTATACCCCATTCTTCATATAGTCCAGCTACTCGGACTATTTTCATTAATTATCTCTAGAATACTACGTAAACAGTTGTTATAAAGTATTGTTAAAGAATAGTGACAAGACATGAGGCAAACAATGCTCACACACAGAGAGCTGGAGAAAGAGACCACTGCTGAGCATGCCTACACATCATTTCCTTTGTGAGGATTCCAGGTAGTGCATTGCATAATAACAACAATGATATAACCTCCATGATAAACCTGGAAAGACCTCTCTGAAGAACTAACATATGAGCTGAGTCATAAACAATTAGAAGTAGCAATTATGTGTAAAGAATATTCTAGGCAGATGAAAAAGCAACAGAAGACCCTTAAAGTTTATATTCTTAAAAAAAAAAAAAAAATTTCTTTTTTTTTTTTAGAAGCCTAAAAAACTGATTGCCTGGGGAAAGTATGTGTTAGCAGATGAGTTTGGATATAAAGATAGGGGCCAAGCTATATGGCAATTTTCAATTCCTGGGAAGAAATTTGAATTATTTCAACTACAGTGTGAATCCATGAAAGTGCTTAAGATTTTCTATAGAGAACACTTTGGTAATTTGAATCCACCATCGCCTCCTTGGGAACCCTATGAGGCAGTTATATTCCATCCTGTAGGGTTGCTATGAACCAGAATCAACTCAATAGCAAGGGATTTGTTTTTATTTATTCATTTATTTTCAATAGGGGACACTTAAGAAATAATTAAAACACAAATGCCACAGAAAAATACTGTAGAGGTTTGTGGGTGCGGTAATGCATCCTTCAAGTGTTTAGATCACTTAAAATTGTAAACCCAGCCCTGAAACAAGAGTCAGATGAGACAGGAAGCATATTATGTAGCAATCTACTGCATTCTATGATGGTATTGGATTATATAGGTAAATATATAGGCGCCCATCCGTATCTGCAGGAGTTTGGTTCCAAGACCCTATCTGACACCAAATTCCAAGGTGCTCGAGTTCATTCTATAAAATGGCATAGGATTTGTGTATCATATGAGCACATCCTCCCAAACACTTTAAATTATCTCTAGATTACTTCTAATGCCTAATATTATGTAAATGCAATGTAAATACTTGTTACACATTACCGTATTGTTTAGGGAATAATGTCAAAACAAGAGACGAACAATGCTCAAATAATAAGTGCTGGTGAGAGAAAGGATCTGTGAAATCATGGGGGGGCTGCGTCAGGGAATGCCTACACATTAGTGCATTGGCATGGATTCAGCATGGTGCTTGGAGTGCAGCAAATTCAAGTTTTGCTTTTAGGAACTTACTTTTTTTTTTTTTTTTTAACTTTTCCAAATACTTTTCAATCCTGGTTGATAGAATCTGTGGATACAGAATCCACAGACATGGAGGGCCAACTGTATATATGTGTATGTACATATATGTGTATATATAATACATAATAAATATATAATTATGTTATTAGCTATAAATGATAATTATATATATTTGATTATGTATGTATGTGCGTGTGTGTGTATATATATCTATATGTATATGTGTGTGCATGTGTGTGTTGTATATGTGTGTGTGTATGTATATATATATATATATACATATGAAACCCTGGTGGCATAGTGGCTAAGTGCTAGGGCTGCTAACCAAAGGGTTGGCAGTTCAAATCCACCAGGTGCTCCTTGGAAACTCTGTGGGGTAGTTCTACTCTGTCCTATAGGGTCGCTATGAGTCGGAATCGACTCGACGGCACTGGGGAGGTGGGGGTATATATATATATGGAAACCCTGGTGGCATAGTGGTTAAGAGTTTGGCTGCTAACCAAAAGGTCTGCAGCTCGAACCCACCAGGTCCTCTCTCTAGTCTCTCTGTGAGTTGGAATCGACTCAATGGCTGTGGGTTTGATTTTGGTATACATATATATACATACATAAACACCGGGAAGGATGAGGATTCCAGAGCACTTAATTGTGCTCATGAGAAACCTAATGGCAGACAAAGAGGCTGTTGATAAAAGAGAACAAGGGGAGAATGCATGATGTAAAGTCAGGAAAGTTGTGTGTCAGGGTTATATTCTTTCACCATATGTATTCAATTTGTATACAGAGGAAACAACCCAAAAAGCTGGGCTATATGAAGAAGAATGTGGCAAGAGTTTTGGAAGAATACTCATTAACAACCTGCAATATGCAAATTACACAACCTTGTTTCCTGAAAGTGAATAGAACTTGAAGCACTTACTAATGAAGATTAAAGGCTACAGCCTTCTGTTTGATTCAAAATGGCCAGTATAAGTCCATTTCAGTTCACTGATACTTAGGTTATCTATGTTATGTGTTCCATTTCCTTTTTGATGATTTCCAATTTCCTAATTTCATACTTCATACATTCCACATTCTGATTATTAACAGACGTTTGCAGCTGTTTCTTCTCATTTTGAGTCACACCACATCAGCAAATGAAGGTCCTGAAAGGTTGACTCCGTCCATATCATTAAGGTCCACTCTATCTTGAGGAAGCACCTCTTGCCTAGTAGTATTTTGACTGCCTTCCAAACTGAGGGGCTCATCTTCAGACACTATATCAGACAATGTTTAACTGCTATTCATAAGGGTTTCACTGACTAATTCTTTTCAGAAGTAGACCGCATGTCCTTCTTCCTACCCTGTCTTAGTCTGGAAGCTCAGATGAAACCTGTTTGCATGGTATTTGAATACCGGTGACACACCTTCCAGCACCACAGCAACGAGCAAGCCCCCAAGGTACAATAAACTGACAGTCACATGGCAACATATATATGGAGAGAGATTTATGTCAAGGAAATTGTTCTAATGGTTGTAGAGGCTGGCAAGTACCAAGTCCATGTGTCAAGCATCAGGAGCTAATGAACCCAAGATCCACAGGTCAGAGGGCAGGTTGATGGCTTTTGTCTGGGAAGACTGATGAATCCAAGATAAGCAGGTATGTAGGCAGGCTGCTAGGCCAAGTCAAAAGAACTGGAAGTCAGATGTTGATGAGCCAGATGCTGGATACAGGACATAGCAAAAGGAGCTAACTTTGGCAGAAAGTCCACAGATACAGGATGGATGCATGCAAAACTCCCTTTTAACTGATTGGCTACTCACAGCAAATTCCATCATGGAGGTAATCACATTATATGGGTCTCATCATGAAAGGATTACATCATTATACAACTCCCAAACTACAGTACAACTGCCAAACCCCTGACAATCATGGCCCAGCAAAATTGTCACCCAATCTTAAAGATCATACTATCTAATTGTCATTGAGATTCGAAGCCTTGAAGAGGAATTATTTTATGACAATAGACATGCTACTGTCCTGGAATTTTGCCTCTCATCTCAGCTGGAATTATTTCAAAATCTTATTTTCTCTTAAGTAAAGTTTAATAGGATTAACATGTTAAAAGTTGGCTCATGGAGGAACCAAGATGGCTGAATAGGGAGAAGCTTCCGCTGATTGCTCTTGCAACAAAGACTCGAAAAAACATGTGAATCGATTACATATATGAAAATCTGCTAACCCTGACCATCAAACACAGAACTAAGGAGTTGACCTAAGTGACAGGGGAGCAAAAGATGTGCACTGAGGCAGCAACTGCTTCTGGAGGTGGCGTGCCACACCTCAGCCTTGAGCCCTCAAGGTTCCCTGGATCCAGAGTGGTGGGCTGATCGCGGCTCAATGAGACGGGGCAAGAACGGGATGCAGCCCTAACATCCTGGAGTGACCTTAGCGGGGACCCAGCCAGTGCACACAGACTGCACACCGATGCGGCTGACAGGAGCATGAGAAACCATGGGGAAGCAGCAACTGGTTTCAGAGCCTGGAGTGCAGCTTCTCAGCCAGAAAACCTTGGTGCTGGGTTTTGGACTAAGTGCGGAGGAGCTGATCACAGCTTCCTGAGACGGCGCAAGCATGGGAAGCAGCCCTAACCTTTGGGGGAAATCTGGACCCAGCCAGCTCACACAGGCTACATGCCCCTCTGTAGTCTCAGATAAAACAGTCCTCACCAAACAAGATAAGTAACTTTATCTTGCCACACTACTCTCTCCTATCTATCTGATCTGTCCCCTTGCTGCCTCAGTTGGCTTCATTAACATTGGAATTCCCTGGGCCAGGCAGTGAAGTACTCTGCAGTTTCTGTTTTGTTTTTGTTTTTTCTAACCCATTCTCCTGGCCTGAGAGAGGCAGCAATTAGCAATCAGGGGAAATAATCCTTCCCTGATTTCCCTAAACTGGAATAATAATACAGAAAAAGATCCAGCCAAGCACAACAGATCCACAGCCTTTGACTTTCATCCCTACAGGGAAACAGGAGGCTATTATAATGCAAAAGTAATTCTGATAGAGATCTGTCTTTAATCGTTTTAGCTAAGCAGTGGAAAGGCAGTTTTTGGATGTCTAATACCTCTCTACCTATTAAACAGAGACCTCACTGATCCACGGCAGGGAACTGAGGGCTGAAGCTCCAACCACACCACCAAGCCACTTGCTAAAGGGATCTGAGGATAGTGATGCCTACCAATCTTTAAAGGTAAAAGCATTGGGTGCCTAAGGTAAAGCTGCAGAACCCACCCATCAGAGTGGTCTAGAGAATAGAGACACTCCTACCTCACTGGCATGTGGGGGAAGGCTGTCAGTATCCTGCCCTCCTCAGAGTGTGACCCCCTGCTGCTACTAGAATCTGGAGCATACAACTATCACCACTAATCCTCTATGTTAATAGGCGGCAGCCTACACCACACACTAGGTAACCACTATCAGGAACACCTAAGCTGATTCTATTCAAGAATAGTGAATGGACTCATAGGCTTATATAACTGGTAACAGCTCAAAGCAGCTGGTAACAGGACATAAGTAATTCAAAGGCTACAACAATCAAGACAGCACAATCTAGTAGCCCAAGTGGGTGTGTTGAAACAAAACAAAACAAGAAGATAAGAATCAGTGAGCAAATTTAAAATAAATCTTTACAATATCTTATAGATGGCTTGGAGGAAGCAGTCGATATCAAATCACATAAAGAAGCAGACCATGATTGCTTCTACAAAACCCAAAATCAAAGAATCAAAATCTTTCCCAAATGAAGATACAATCCTGGAATTGTCAGATGTAGAATATAAAAAACTAATATACAGAATGCTTCAAAACGTCAGGAATGACTTCAGAAATGAAATAAGGCAATCTACAGAAAAAGCCAAGGAACGCACTGATAAAGCAGTTGAAGAAATTAAAAAGATTATTAAGAACATAGTCAAAAATTTAATAAGCTGCAAGAATCCATAGAGAGACAGCATTCAGAAACCCAAAAGATTAAAAATAAAATTACAGAATTAGACAACTCAATAGGAAGTCAGAGGAGCAGAAGCGAGGAATTAGCAGAGTGGGGGAGGTGGAGGACAAGGCAATTGACACCAATATAGTTGAAGAAAAATCAGACAAAAGAATTAAAAAAATGAAGAAACCCTAAGAATCATGTGGGACTCTATCAAGGAGAATAACTTGCATGTGATTGGAGTTCCAGAACAGGGAGAGATAACAGAAAATAGGGAGAGAATTGCTGAAGATCTGTTGGCAGAAAACTTCCCTGGGATCATGAAAGATGAAAGGATATCTATCCAAGATGCTCATCAAACCCCATACAAGATAGATCCCAAAATAAAATCACCAAGACATATTATCATCAAACATGCCAAAAAAAAAAAGATAAAGAGAAAATTTTAAAAGCAGCCAGGGATAGACAAAAAGTCTCCTACAAAGGAGAATCAATAAGAATAAGTTCAGACTACTTGGCAGAAACCGTGCAGGCAAGAAGGCAATGGGATGACATGTATAGGGCATTGAAGGAGAAAAACTGCCAGCCAAAAATCATATATCCAGCAAAACTCTCTCTCAAATATGAAGGAGATGTGAAGACATTTACACATAAACACAAGCTTAGAGAATTTGCAAAAACCAAACCAAAGCTACAAGAGTAACTAAAGAATATTGTTTGCCCAGAAAATCAATAATATCAGATACCAACACAACACAAAGTCACAGAACAGAACATCCTGATATCAACTCAGATAGGGAAATCACAAAAACAAAATAGCATTAATTAAAAAAAAAAATGTGCAAAACAGGGAATCAATGAAGTCATTATGTAAAAGACTACAATAATCAAAAAAGAGGGACTAAATACAGGAGGCATAGATCTTCATATGGAAAGGAAACCAAGGCAAAATAAGGCAATAAGAGTTACGTTTTTACTTGGAAAAAAAGGGGTAAATGTTAAGGTTACTACAAAGAGGTCTAACAATTCCATACTTCAAAATAAAAACCAAGATAAACATAAAAACTCAACAAAAATAAATTCAAACACTATGAAAATGAGAAACACAATTCACAAAGAAGATCTTCTCATCACAAAAAAGTAAGTGGAAAAATGAAATTGTCAACAACACACAAAAAAAGGCATCAAAATGACAGCACGAAACTCATACTTATCTATAATTACGCTGAATGTAAATGGACTAAATGCACCAATAAAGAGACAGAGAGTCTCAGACTAGATTAAAAAAAAACATGATCTGTCTATCTGCTGGCTACAAGAGGCACACCTTAGACTTAGAGACACAAACAAACTAAAACTCAAAGGATGGAAAAAAATATATCAAGCAAACAACAATCAAAAAAGAACAGGAGTGGCAATATTAATTTCTCACAAAATAGACTTTAAAGTTAAATCCACCACAAAGGATAAAGAAGGACACTACATAATGATTATAGGGACAATTGACCAGGAAGATATAACCATATCAATTATTTACGCACCCAATGACAGGGCTGCAAGACACATAAAATAAACTTTAACGGAACTGAAAAGTGAGACAGACACCTCCACAATTATAGTAGGAGGCTTCAACACACCACTCGGTGAAGGATAGAATATCCAGTAAGAAGCTCAATAGAGACATGGAAGATCTAATTGCTACAATCAACCAACTTGACCTCATAGACTTATACGGAACACTCCACCGAACAGCTGCAAAATATACTTTTTTTTTCTAGTGCACATGGAACTTTCTCTAGAATAGATCACATATTAGGTCATAAAACAAACCGTTGCAGAATCGAAAACATCAGAATATTACAAAGGATCTTCTCAGGCCATAAGGCCATAAAAAAAAAAAAAAAAGAGTAGAAATCAATAACAGAAAAACCAAGGGAAAGAAATCAAATAATTGGAAACTAAACAATACCCTGCTCAAAAAAGACTGGGTTATAGAAGATATTAAGGAGGGAATAAATAAATTCATAGAATGCAATGAGACTGAAAACACTTCCTATCAAAACCTTTGGGACACAGCAAAAGCAGTGCTCAGAGGTCAATTTATATCAATAAATGCACACATACATAAAGAAGAAAGAGCCAAAATCAGAGAACTGTCCCTACAACTTGAGCAAATAGAAAGCGAGCAACAAAAGAATCCATCAGGCACCAGAAGAAAACAAATAATAAAAATTAGAGCAGAATTAAACGAATTAGAGAACAGAAAAACAACTGAAAGAATTAACAAAGTCAAAAGCTGGTTCTTTGAAAAAATTAACAAAATTGATAAACCATTGGCCAGACTGACTAAAGAAATACAGAAAAGGAAACAAATAACCCAAATAAGAGATGAGGTGGACCATATCACAACAGACCCAAATGAAATTAAAAGAATCATATCAGATATGAGTCGGTATTGACTCAACAGCAGTGGGTTATTTTTTTTTTTAATCAGATTACTATGGAAAATTGTACTCTAACAAATATGAAAACCTAGAAGAAATGGATGAATTCCTAGAAACACACTACCTACATAAACTAAAACAGAAGTAGAACAACTAAATAGACCCATAACAAAAAAAAAGAGATTGAAAAGGTAATAAAAAAAACTCCCAACAAAAAAAAGCCCTGGCCTGGATGGCTTCACTGCAGAGTTCTACCAAACTTTCAGAGAAGAGTTAACACCACTACTATTAAAGGTATTTCAAAGCATAGAAAAGGATGGAACACTACCTAACTCATTCTATGAAACCAGCATATCCCTGATACCAAAACCAGGTAAGGACACCACAAAAAAAGAAAATTACAGGCCTATATGCCTCATGAACATAGATGCAAAAATCCTCAACAAAATTCTAGCCAATAGAATTCTACAACATATCAAAAAAATAATCCACCATGACCAAGTGGGATTTATACCAGGTATGCAAGTTTGCTTCAATATTAGAAAAACAATTAATGTAATCCACCACATAAATAAAACAAAAGACAAAAACCACATGATCTTATCAATTGATGCAGAAAAGGCATTTGACAAAGTCCAAAACCCATTCATGATAAAAACACTCAGCAAAATAGGAATGGAAGGAAAATTCCTGAACATAATAAAGGGCATTTATACAAAGGCAACAGCCAACATTATCCTAAATGGAGAGAGCCTGAAATCATTCCCCTTGAGAACGGGAACCAGACAAGGATGCTCTTTATCACTGCTCTTATTCAACATTGTGCTGGAGGTCCTAGCCAGAGCAATTAGGCTAGACAAAGAAATAAAGGGCATCTGGATTGGCAAGGAAGGAGTAAAATGATCTCTATTTGCAGATGACATGATCTTATACACAGAAAACCCTAAGGAATCCTCCAGAAAACTACTGAAACTAATAGACAAGTTCAGCCTGATCTCTAAAATCTACATGATTTTGCTAAAACTCAACCACAAAAAGACAAACAACCCAATTGAAAAATAGGCAAAGTATATGACCAGGCACTTCACTAAAGAAGACATTCAGGCAGCTAACAGATAAATGAGGAAATGCTCTCGATCATTAGCCATTACAGAAATGTAAATCAAAAGTACAATGAGAGTCCATCTTACTCCAACAAGGATTGCATTAATCTAAAGAACACAAAATAATAAATGTTGGCGAGGTTGAGGAGAGACTGGAACACTTATACACTGCTGGTGGGAATGTAAAATGGTACAACCACTTTGGAAATCAATTTGGCGGATCTTTAAAAAACTAGAAATAGAATTACCATACGATCCAGTAATCCCACTCTTTGGAAGACATCCTAGAGAAATAAGAGCCTTTACACGAACATATATATTCACACCCACGTTCATTGCAGCACTGTTTAAAATAGCAAAAAGATGGAAGCAACCAAGGTGCCCATCAATGGATGAATAAATAAATAAATGATAGCATATTCACACAGTGGAATACTATGCATCCATAAAGAACAGTGATGAATCTGTGAAACATTTCATAACATGGAGGAACCTGGAAGGCATTATGCTGAGTAAAATTAGTCAGTTGCAAAAGGACAAATATTGTGTAAGACCACTATTATAAGATCTTGAGAAATACTTTAAAAAGAACACATTCTTTTGTGGTTACGGGAGGGGAGAGGGAGGGAGGGTAGGAGAGGGGTATTTAGTAATTAGATAGTAGGTAAGAACTACTTTAGGTGAATGGAAGGACAACAGTCAATACAGAGGAGGTCAGCACAAATGGACTAAACAAAAAGCAAAGAAATTTCCTGAATAAACTGAATGCTACGAAGGTCAGCAAAGCAGGGGCAGGGGTTTGGGGATGATGGTTTCAGGGGACATCTAAGTCAATTGGCAAAATAAAATCTATTAAGAAAACATTCGCATCCCACTTTGAAGAGTGGTATCTGGGTTCTTAAAGGCTAGCAAGCAGCCATCTAAGAAGAATCAATGAGTCTCAACCCACCTGAATCAAAGGAGAATGAAGAACACCAAGGACACAAGGTAATTATGAGCCCAAGAGACAGAAAGCATTACATGAACTAGAGACTACATCATCCTTACACGAGAAGAACTTGATGGTGCCTGGCTACAATCGATGACTTCCCTGACAGGGAACACAACAGAGAATCCCTGAGGGAACAGGAGAACAGTGGGGTGCAGACCCTAAATTCTCATTAAAAAGACTTAAGGGTCTGACTGAGACTAGAAGGATCCTGGCAGTCATGGTCCCCAAACTTTCTGTTGGCTTAGGACAGGAACCATTCCCAAAGCCAACTCATCAGACATGAATTGGACTGGACAATAGGTTGGAGAGAGGTGCTGATGAGGAGTGAGCTACTTGCATTAGGTGGACACTTGAGGCTATATTGGCATCTCCTGTCTGGAGGGGAGATGAAGGGTTAGAGGGGGTTAGAAGCTGGCAAAATAGTCATGAAAAGAGAGACTTGAAGGAGGGAGTGGGCTGTATATTGGGGGGAGAGTAATTGGGAGTACGTAGTAAGGTGTATATAAGTTTTTATGTCATAGACTGACTTGATTTGTAAACTTTCACTTAAAGCACAATAAAAATTATTAAAAAAAAATTGTACCTCACAATTACATAAAAAAAAAAAAAAAGTTCATTCACCGAAGGAATAAAGTTGGGGAAAGATGGTAGAATGCTGCAAGGAAAAGAACAAGTTTCTGTGTTGGATTAATATTGGGGAAAAAACATATTTTTGAACTAGATTTACTATATCCAACAGCCAGTTCCTAGTTTGCCCAGGTAATCTTGAAGAAATAAGGTATATATTACATGATACGTAGGTAAAAATATTCTTTGTTGTCAGAACATTCATTACAACTCTTGTAGAGATTAGTCTCTGAATTTGGATCAAGGTATCCATTTATGCCTATTCCCATAAAGGTGATCCAACCAAATGTGGAAATTTTAGAACAATATCATTGATATCACACACAAGCAAAATTTTGCTGAAGATCATTCAGAAACGACTGCAGCAGTATATCAACAGGGAACTGCCAAAAATTCAGGCCAGTTTCAGAAGAGGACGTGGAACCAGGGATATCATTGCTTATGTCAGATGGATACTGGCTGAAAGCAGAGAATACCAGAAGGATGTTTACCTGTGTTTTATTGACTACGCAAAGGCATTCAACTCTGTGGGTCATAACAAATTATGGATAACATTGCAAAGAATGGGAATTCCAGAACACTTAATTGTGCTCATGAGGAACATTTACATAAACCAAGAGGCAGTTATTTAGACAGAACGAGGGGATGATTGGTTTAAAGTCATTAAAGTTGTGCTTCAGAGCTGCATTCTTTCACCATACCTATTCAATCTGTATGCTGAACAAATAATACAAGAACTTGCGCTAGATGAAGAAGAATGGGGCATCAGGATTGGAGGAAGACTCATTAACAACCTGTGTTATGTAGATGACACAACCTTGCTTGCTGAAAGTGAAAAGGACTTGAAGCACTTACTAATGAAGGTCAAAGACCACAGACTTCAATATGGATTGCACCTCAACATAAAGGAAACAAAAATCCTCACAACTGGACCAATGAGCAACATCATGATAAACAGAGAGAAGATTGAAGTTGTTAAGGATTTCGTTTTACTTGGATCCACAATCAACAGCCATGGAAGCAGTAGCCAAGAAATCAAAAGACACATTGCATTGGGTAAGTCTGCTGCAAAGGATCTCTTTAAAGTGTTGGAGAGCAAAGATGTCACCTTGAAGACTAAGGTGTGCCTGACCCAAGACATGGTATTTTTCAGTCACATCATATGCATGTGAAAGCTGGACAATGAATAAGGAAGACCGAAGAAGAATTGACACCTTTGAATTATGGTGTGGGCAAAGAATATTGAATATACCATGGACTGTCAAAAGAACAAAGAAATCTGTCTTAGAAGAAGTACAACAAGAATGCTCCTTAGAAGCAAGGATGGGGAGGCTGCATCTTACATACTTTGGACATGTTGTCAGGAGGGATCAGTCCCTGGAGAAGGACATCATGCTTGGCAAAGTACAGGGTCAGCGGAAAAGAGGAAGACCCTCAACGAGGTGGATTGACACAGTGGCTGCAACAATGAGCTCAAGCATAACAACGATTGTAAGGATGGCTCAGGAGCAGGCAGTGTTTCGTTCTGTTGTGCAGAGGATAGTTATGAGTTGGAACCGACTCAACGGCACCTAACAACAACAACAACAACCCATTTAAGAGGAGATAATAAGGAAAATAACTAGAGGAAAATGTGACGGGAGCTCAGTCTAATAGGAACAGAGAGCCTGTATGAAATAGTCAGAATAGATGAGGTCAGAATTGGATTTGTGTCAGTTTTGCATAGCCTTCAATGCATTGCTCAGTTAAGTCAATTCAGGACCCTATTCAAGTCTAAAAAATAAGACTTCCTGCGTATACTATTCCATTGAGAGGCTGCAGAGGAAGAGTATTCTGAGTAGAGCGAGAGTTTTCTGGGAAAATAAATAAAGCAAATCAGAGAGAGCCAAAGTGATTTGTTTAATTAGAAATTTAACTGTCAGGCGTAAGAGATCCCCGAGGGTAGAGATAAATATTTTGTATTTAAAGAGCATTCCACAATCAAACCGAACAGACTTTTTTAAAGATGGAGTGAATACCATTGATGAAACAAGTTGTTTCAGTCAAAGCAATTTAAATACTTAAGTGTGTAACCCCTCTTCAGTGTGAAAGAAACAAGATTATCACAAACAAACCAAAACCCAAACCCACTCTAGTCTAGTTGATTCTGACTCAGTGGTACTACAGGACAGAGTAGAACCGCCTCATCAGGTTTCCAAGGCTATAAATGTTTAAGGAAGCCGACTGCCGCCACTTTTTCCAGTGGAACAACTGGTGGGTTTTAACTGCAGACCATCTGGACAGCAGCCGAGCCCTTTAACCACTGTGCCACTAGGGCTCCTATTATCCGAAATAAGAAAGGTAAATATGAAATGTTTTCTATTACTATTCCACTTTAGTTTGTATTATTATTAAAATTAATATTTAACATAGAGTAGCAAATGTGGTATTTTATTAAAGCAATGTCTTTATATTTCTGGCTGTACTAATATAATTTACCTTAAACAATGATTTTAAGTAGTGATATTGAATTACTTTGCAACACTGAACATTTGAAAAACTTCTATAGTTTTGTAAGAATACTAAATAATATTCTAGTAAACTTTATTTTCAGCAAAGTCTTTGTAGCAAACAAGCATTATCTTTTAGTTCTGATGATACTTTAATAAGATATTCAAAGTAAAATAATTCATTAAATAAATTTACAATCATTGAGGAACCCAAGAAACATTTATTATAAAGAAAAACAATAAGTTAAAGGATTTATAAAATAATAAAGTTCATATTGTTTGTGAAATTAATTTCAGGGTTTATTTTTCTAATTTATATCAAAAACACAAACAAAACAGAGGCTTAGGTAGTTTGGGGACATTGCCAGTGACTAATATCTAACTGAATCAGAATATTGTTCACCAAATTGAAATCCATTGTCTTTGAGTGGATTCCAAATCACAAGGATCATATAGGACAGAGTAGAAGTTCCTCACAGGCTTTCGAAGCTGTAAATCTTTATGGAAGCAGAATACCACATCTTCCTCCCACAAACCTTTTGGTTAGCAGCTGAGCACTTAACCACTGCACCGCCAGAACTCAGACAGAATATTGTTATGTGTTCCTTAATCATTTGGAGTTTTTCCGGGGAATGAATGCGTAGATTTCAAATAAAAATATGATAACATTAAGTTTCTTTTCCCTTAAGTAATAAGAACTTAAACATTTTCAGAAAAAAAAAGGAAGAGTAATATAGATAGTTTTGGGAGAACACACAGGGTAAACCTCTGCTCTTGAGAGTAACATAAATTTTACATATTTCATATTGTACATGGATAATTTCATTACCAAAAGTTGAGTTTGTATCATTAGAAATGCTATTTCAGTTAGTACTCAAAGTCAAGTTATTCAATTGACAAGAATTAAATTATTTTTTCATTAAATGCTGTCATTCCTAAAGCAATACATGAAGGTATGATTCTTCTGTTCTCTTGCGAGTCTTAGTTCTTCTCTCCCGCTTAAGAGTGATGGTTTCATTTTAACAATGTCTATTCCTTTATTTCAGTTCACAATCAAATCCCGAGTACCATATTGGGTATACACCCATTTTCTAGGATCCATGTTGATTTCAGGAAACCTTGGTGGCGTAGTGGTTAAATGCTATGGCTGCTAACCAAAGGGTCAGCAGTTCGAATCCACCAGGCGCTCCTTGGAAACTCTATGGAGCAGTTCTACTCTGTCCTATAGGGTCACTATGAGTCGGAATCGACTCAAAGGCACTGGGTTTGGTTTTGATGTTGATTTCAAGTAGGACTATAGTCACAGCATTTACTTCTCAGATCATTCAGTATCAGTAAATAGCACACAGATAATACTGGCATATCTTGGACATATTGTGGGTTCAGTTCCAGACCACCGCAATAAAGCAAATAATGGAATAAAGCAAGTCATACAAATTTTTTGGTTTTCCAGTGCATATAAAAGTTTTTTTTTAAATAAAAAATACTGTACTGTAGTCTATTAAGTGTGCAATAGCATTATGTCTGAAACACAAGGTAACCAATTAAAATCCAATGCCATTGAGTCGATTCCGACTCATAGCGACCCTATAGGACAGAGTAGAACTGCCCCATAGAGTTTCCAATGAGCATCTGGCAGATTTGAACTGCTGACCTCTTGGTTAGCAGCTGTAGCACTTAACCACTATGCCACCAGGGTTTGTACATACCTTAATGAAAAATACTTTATATTATCTAAGCCTTCAGCAAGTTGTAATCTTTTTGCTGGTCCAGGGTCTTGCCCCGATATTGATGGCTGTTGACTGATCAGAGTGGTGGTTGCTGAAGGCTGGGGTGACTGTGGCAATTTCTTAAAACAAGACAACAGTGAATTTTACCACATGAATTGACTATTCCTTTCATGAAAGATTTCTCTGTAGCACGCAATGTTGTTTGATAGTATTTTATCCCCAGTAGAACTTCTTCAAAATTGGAATGAATTCTTTCAAACCCTGGCACTGCTTTATTAACTGCTTACTTAATATTCTAAATCAACAGTATTTGCAGCTACTTCACCAGGAGTAGATTCCAACTCAGGAAACCACCTTCTTTGCTCATCCCTAAGAAGTAGCTTCTCATCCATAAAAGTTTTATCATGAAATTGCTACAATTCAACCTCATCTTCAGGCCCCACTTCTAATTTTAGTTCTCTTGCTACCACATCTGCAGTTACTTCCTCCCCTGAAGGCTTGAATCCCTTGAAATCATCCACGAGAGTTGGAATTAACTTCTTCCAAACTACTGTTAATGTTGATATTTTGACCTCCTCCCATGAATCACCAATGTTTCTAATGGCTTCTAGAATGCTAAATTCTTTCCAAAAGATTTTCACTTTACTTTGCCTAGAGACATCAGAGGAATCACTGTCCATGGCAGCTATAGCCTTATGATGTATCTCTTAAAAACTAAGACTTGAAATTACCCCTTGACCCATGGGCTGCAGAATGGATGTTGTGTTAGCAGGCATGAAAACATTAATCTCCTTGTACATCTCCATCAGTGCTCTTGGGTGACCAGGTGCATTGTCAAAGAGCAGTACAATTCTGAAAGGAATCATTTTTTCTGAGCAAAGATCTATATCAGTGGTCTTAAAATATTCAGTCAACCATGCTGTAAACAGGTATGCTGTTATCTAGGCCTTGTTGCTCCACTTACAGAGCACAGGCAGAGTAGATTTAGCATAATTCTTAAGGGCTCCAGGATTTTTTAAATGGCAAATGAGTATTGCCTTCAACTTAAAATCACCAGCTTCATTATCCCCTAACAAGAGACTCAGCCTGTTCTTTGAAGCTTTGAAGCCAGGTGTTGACTTCTCCCTTCTAGCCGTGAAAGTTATAGTTGGCATCTTCATCCAATATAAAGTTGTTTTGTCTACACGGAAATAGTTTTCAGTGTACCACCTTCATCAGTTACCTTAGGCCTTCTGCCTAAATTGCTGCATCTTCTCCGTCAGCACTTGCTGGTTCACCTTGCATTTTTAAGTCATGGAGATGGCTTCTTTCTTAAACCTCATGAACCAAGCTCTGTTAGCTTCAAACTTTTCTTCTTCTCAAAGCTTCCTTACCTCTCTCATCCCGTGTGTAACTGAAGAAAATTAGGGCCTTGCTCTGGATTAGGCTTTGGTTTAAGGGAATGTTGAAACTGGTTTGACCTTCTATCCACACCACTAAAACACCCTCTTTATCAACAAAAAGGCTGTTTTGCTTTCTTATTATTTATGTGTACAGTGGAGTAGCCGTTTTAATTTCCTTCAAGAACTTTTCCTTAGCATTCACAACTTGGTTAACCATTTGGTGCTAGAGGCCTAGCTTTCAGCCTATCTCAGCTTTTAACATTCCTTCCTCATTAAGTTTAATCTTTTCTAGCTTTTGATTTAAAGTGAGAGATGTACAACTCTTCCTTTCACTTGAGCACTTAAAGGCAATTGTAGGGTTATTAGTTGCCCTAATTTCAATATTGTCATGTCTCAGGGAATAAGGGGCCCTAAGGACAGGGACAGATATGGGGGAATGAGCAGTAGGTGGAGCAGTCAGGACACACAGATAATCATAACCGATATAATAATAATGAAAAAGTCTGAAATATTGCGAGAATTACCCAAATGAGACACAGAGACAAGAAGTGAGCACATGCTGTTGGAAAAATGGCACCAATAGAGTTGCTGGATTCACGGTTGCCACAAATACTAGATTTGTAAAAAAATCTAATATCTGCTTAGCAAAATAAAGTGAAGCTCAATAAAATGAAGTATGCCTGTAAATCATGGAAATCGGAGTCAATCTCAAGTCCTTTAAAAAAAAAATAGATAATGACTTGCAGTCACAAAACCTATGTGTAATTGATCAAATTATCCACACTTAGTGAGTCTCAATATTCTTTATTCTAAAGAAAAGTGGGTTTAGAAACAATTACACTTGAAGTTTTTTTTTTTTTTTTTTTTGAGGAACAACAAAAATAAAATCAGGTACACGCAACCCAGTGGGTACAACATAACAGCTTACACCTTTCCTCCTCCTGTTCCATACACATACACACAGGTAATAAATACTCTCCATGCTACCCCTGTTTTTCCAGAGTAACTACATTTACTGGTCATGTCTGAATCAATGTTCCCAAAATAACTTCCTTGAATAAATCCTCTTGTCTTAGCCAGTTGATATCCTACAAAAATTTGTTTTATTCCTCATGCAAAATAAAATACTCACACATTTTCTTTCTAAACTATCTAATATGAACTCTATAATAGGAACCTATAGGCTTAAAGTCATCAACTCATAGGAGAATGAAATGTTGAAATAGGCAGTTGAAAATGTATGTTAGAAGATAATTTATGACAGTGTTTGAGAGGTTTGACTAGAAAATGCATAGAGAAGTACAGTAGGGTTGTCGAGACGTATAATTAATTTGAAGTGAGATTAGATGGCAAAGCTGAGGGTCCATCTCCAGCAGTTGCCAATTGCTCCACTGCCTTTGCTGAGTCAGGTATAGCTTGACCTAGCCTGGGCTGTGCTCCGAAAACATAGTGAAATGATCTTAAAGTAAATGTGAGGAGACAGTTTACTGTGGTTTAACAGGAAAATGTGGGACATAGATAAATAGCATCATTCTTAAAGTGCAAACAATTGCAGTGATCATAAAATCCAACCCAGACATCTAAATGCAATTTAGAGAAGAGGCAAAGAAATACAGAAAGGCAAAGGAAATGCACATTTAAATGTACTTTTCCTACAGATGAATCATCAAGAAAAACCTCCAGAAGATAATCTAACTGAACTGGTGGAATTTGTTCTCTTGGGCTTTGCTGACACGCCACATCTCCAGTGGTTTCTTTTTGGGTTATTTTTAATCATCTATATCATTATCCTGATGAGCAATGGCACCATATTCCTAATAACAAAAATGGATCCCTCTCTCCAGAGCCCTATATATTTTTTCCTGGTAAATTTTTCCTTCTTGGAAGTCTGCTATGTGTCAGCTACTCTCCCCAGACTGCTGATGAATCTTGGGACCCAGAGAAGAAGAATTTCCTTAGTTGCCTGTGCTACACAGATGTGCTTTGTTCTTATATTTGGAGGCACAGAGTGTTTGCTCCTGGCAGTGATGGCCTATGACCGCTATGTGGCCATTTGTAACCCTCTGCACTATCCTCTAGTCATGAACCACAGGGTCTGTATCCAGTTGGTGACTATCTCCTGGACCATTGGAATCCCAGTTCAGATAGGGCAGACATATCAGATTTTCTCTCTGCCTTTTTGTGTATCTGACCAAATTAACCATTTCTTCTGTGACATTCCCCCAATACTCAAGCTGGCTTGTGGGGACACCTTTGTTAATGAGATGTTGGTCTACACAGTTGCTGTGTTATTTGTCATGGTTCCATTTCCATTGATACTGGGCTCCTATAGTAAAAGCGTCTCCATCATCCTGAAATTGCCATCAGCCACAGGCCAAGCCAAAGCCTTCTCCACTTGCTCGTCTCACCTTATGGTTATGGTGTTATTCTTTGGATCAGGCATTATTACATACTTAAGACCTAACACTAGACACTCAGAGGGAATTGACAAAATGCTTTCTCTTTTCTACACTATCCTAACTCCCACGTTTAATCCCATGATATATAGTTTAAGGAACAAAGATGTCATGATTGCACTGAAAAAATTGCTATGTAAATAATTCACTTCAGTAAAGAATGAGTTAAACATATAAGAATTGCTTTCTCACATATTTTTAATCAAATGTCAACAGATGTATACCTTTAACTATACCTTGTCTTTACATACACAGCAATTATTTCCAAATTAAAAATTATATGTAATCTTGTCAGAGCTTTATATAGGTAATATATTAAGTTGGATAAGCAAATATGTGTAAGCCGATAGCAAATCATTCCATTAGTAATTCTATAATTTCATCGTGTGGTTTTCTCCTTCAATAAGAAATTTTTTAGGGTTTGATTTAATTAATTCAAATGCAATTTATAATCTGTTATTTTACTTATTGGAAAGCGTTTAATTAATTTTCATGAGTGTCCATGTAGTTTTGAGACTCATTTGAAAAAACAGGTTGTTAATATGCTTTAATTAAAGCTACAGAGTGGTCCCTTAGTACAAGCTGGGGATTGGTTCCAGGACCCCCTGGAATGCAAAAACTTTCTGACACTTATGTTCCTTTTATAAAATGGCTTAGTATTTGCATGTAACCTATGCACAACCTTCCGTGTACTTTAAATAACCTCCAGATTATTTTTAATACCTAATACAATGTAAATGCTGTGTAAAAAAATATTATACAGCATAGTGTTGTTTAGGGAGTAATCACAAGACATGAGACCTCAAACGAGGAGTGCTGGAGAGAGACTGAGGATCCTTGAAATGGTGGAAGGCTACAGCAGGGTATAACTACACATTGTTTCATTCATGTGGTTTCAACATAGTACTGGGTGTGCAGCAAATTCAAGTTTTGTTTTTTGGAACTTCCTCTACCCCTCTTATCCACTGAATATTTTCATTCTGTGGTTGGTTGAATTGGTGGATGCAGAACCTGTATGTCACGGATTGAATTATGTCCTTCAAAAATGTCTGTCAACTTGACTAGGTCATGATTCCCTTGTATGATGGTCTAGCATTTTATCATCTGATGTGTTTTACCTATGTGTTGTAAATCCTATTCCTATGATGTAATAAAATGGATTAGCAGCAGTTATATTGATGAGATCTGCAAGATTAGGTAGTGTCTTAAGTCAATCTCTTTTGAGATATAAAAAAGAGAAGTGAGCAGAGAAACTGGGGACCTCATACCACCAAGAAAACAGTGCTGGAAGCAGAGCACGTCCTTTTGAACTGAGGCTCCTATGCTGAGATGCTCCCAGCCCAAGGAAAGGCTGATGGATCACAAGGACCTTCCTTCAGAGCTGACACAGAGAGAAAGCCTTCCCCTGCAGCTGGTACCCTGAATTTGAACTTGTAGCCTACTAGACTGTGAAAGAATAAGTCTCTCTTTTTTAAAGCAGTTCACTTGTGGTAATTCTGTTATAGCAGCACTAGGTGACTAAGACACTGTGGATATAGAGGGTTGACTGTACATACATTTTGGCCTTACAGTGACTTTCCAGAGAAACCATTCCTTAGAGGGAACAGAACACCTTTCAGTGAGGATGTATTTTATAAATCATGATGGTATATTAGTGTCATTGAACATTAGGCATGATTTATGTGTACATCAAATTAAAGATTTCTGTATAGTAAAATCCTATGGGTTGTAAAAATAGATATTAAAATATGTACAATATTTAGAAAAACATGAAATTATCCACAAATTTTTGTTTTTGCTTTTGTTTTTTAGTTTTCTGAAGATGACAGGAGGGATGAGAAAATTACAAGAGAGAGAATTCATTTTAAAAAAGAGGTATCTGTTATAAAAATAATATATATTACACACACACCTTGTACACAGCATACACACACAGACACACATTGAATATGATGAATGGAAATATGTCATAAAATGTTAATGATGAATATTCCAGAGTAAATGTCCTATTATTTTTATTTGGTTTTTCTTAATTTTTGGTGCTTATTACAATGAACTTGTGTTTTCCATGAAATAAAAAAAAAATGAAGCAATAAGTCTGTATTCTTGTGGATAATAAAACGATAGCAGTTAGTTGTTTGTGCCATTTCCCTACTTCTGTTTTGTAATTGACCTTATTCCATTTCAGTATTTTAGGCTTATCTAATGAATCTTTCATATATGAAACCAACAGATCCAAAAAAAATAAAAACCAAAAAAACACATCCAATCACCAGGCTTACAGTTTAAAAAGAATGTGCTGAAGCTTTCATCTGCTTTAAAAGTTTTTGCCCAGAAGTAAGTCAGTTATGTCCACATTTACATGGGCATACCTAGCTCAAGTGGGGAGGGAGGTGCAGGACTACTCCCCACTCAGAACGAAATGGAGAGAATTATAGAACTCCTAAAACTCAGTAATAAGAACAACAAAATTAATATTGGCAAAAGTTTGAACAGACTCTTCTCAAAGAAAATATACAGATGGAAAAAAAGGCCATGAATGATGATCACATCAATTTTGATTAAGAAAAAGAAAATGAAAAATAAAATAACATAACACTAGACTCTAAGGTTCCTAAGGTTCCTAGGTGGTATAAATGGTTTGCGCTTGACTACTAACTTAAAGGTTGGCGGTTCAACCTGGCACCATGTGACATTTCTGCCCCTTCTTGACAAGCTGTGCAGTGCCGCTCAGATGGGGACCCGCATATGATGGGCTCCCTTGGGGCATTTTTTTTCTTTCTTTTTTTCTCAGTTTCTTATCTCTCTCTACCTTCCTTCCTTACCCTTCTCATAAACATCTGATACTATGTGTTATTGCTGCTCCTTCTTGACCGGCTGTGCAGTGTGGCTCAGCTGGGGACCTGCTTCCAGTGGGCTCCCTTGGGGCATTTCTTTTTTTCTTATTATTTTTCTTGGTTTCTTGGTCTCTAGCTTCCTCCTTTTCCTTCCTCCCAACCACCTGGTATCTTTTTTTTTTCCCCCTCCTCAGTTTCTTATTTCTGTCTGCATTCCTTCCATTCTTTTCCCCCAACCACCTGACCACGAGTGACTTTCTCTCTTTTTTTGAATCTAGAATATTATAGATAGTACAATAAGTGATTATTTGACTTTACTCAGCTACAGAAAATCCATAGGATGTTCCAGTATTGCATGAAATGTTATTTCTGCCACAATTGTGTCACCTTTAGGACACTGTCCATAAAAAAAAAAAAAAAACACCCTTAGAATATGATTTAAAGTAAGTCTCTAATTTTTTGAGTTAACATTTGTTGACTTTAAAATTGTTGTTCTTCTTTCAGTCGATTCTTCCTCTTAGTGACCCAATGCACAACAGAATGAAACACAGTCCAGTCCTGCACAATTCTCACTATTGTTGCTATGCTTGAGCCCACTATTGCAGTCATTGTATGTCAGTCCCTCTAGTTGATGTTCTTCCTCTTTTTCCCTGTCCCTCTCCTTTATCAGGCATGGTGTCCTTCTCCAGGGACTGGTATTTCCTGATAACATGTTCAAAGTACATGAGACAAAGTCTCAAGATTCTCACTTCTAAGGAGTATTCTGGCTGTACTTCTTCTAAGACAGATTTCTCAGTCTTCTGGTATATTTATGGAAAATTCAATATCGTTTGCCAAGTCTGTAATTCAAAGGCATCAATTCTTTTTTGATCTTCATTATTCTTTGCCCAGCTTTTGCATGCATGAGTTGATGGAAAATACCATGACTTGAGTCAGATGCGCCTTAGTCCTCAAAATGACATCTTTGCTTTTTAATACTTTAACAAGGTCTTTTGCAGCAGATTTGCCCAATGTAATATGTTGTTCGATTTCTTTACTGCTGCATCCATGGCATTGATTGTGGATGTAAGTAAAATGAAACCCTTGACAACTTCAATATATTCCCTATTTATCATGATGTTGCTTATTGGTCCAGTTGTGAGTATTTTTTTCTTCTCTATGTTGAGGTGTATCCCATTCTGAAAGCAGTAATCTTAGATCTTTATCAGCAAGTGCTTCGAGTCCTGTTCTCTTTTTGTACAAAATTGTGTCACCTTCATGTCCCAGGTTGTTAATGAATCTTCGCCCAATCCTGATGCTGTTTTCTTCACATAGTTCAGTTTCTCAGATTATTTTTTCATCTTACAGACTGAATAAGTACAGTGAAATGATACAAAACTGACACACATTTCTTGATTTTAAACCACAGAGTCCTCCCTTGTTCTGTTTGAATGACTGTCTCTTGGTCATACAGGTTCTGCATGAGTGTAATTAAGTGTTCTGGAATTCCCATTCATTGCAATGTTATCCATAATTTGTTATAATCTACACAGTCCGATGCCTTTGCATAGTCAATAAAACACAGGTAAACATCTTTCTGATATTGTCTGCTTTCAACCACAATCCATCTGATATCAGCAATGATATCCCTCATTTCAATTCCTCTTCTGAATCCTGCTGGCAGTTCCCTATCAATGTACTGCTACAACTGCTTTTGAATTATCTTTAGCAAAATTTTACTTGCATATGATATTAATGATACTGTTTGATAATTTCTGTATTCTCTTGGATCACTTTTCATTGGAATGGGCACAAATATAGATATCTTCCAATCAGCTGGCCTGGTAGTTATCTTCCAAATTCCTCAGCATGGACCAGTGAGTCATTCCAAAGTTGAATCTACTTGTTGAAACATCTCAATTGGCATTTGTCAATTCCTACAGGCCTGTTTGTTGCCAATATCTTCAGGACAGCTGGACTTTTTCCTTTAACACCATTGGTTCTTGATCATTTGCTACCTCCTGAAATGGCTGAACATTGACCATTTATTTTTGATACATTGATTCTGTGTGTTCCTTCCAGCTTCTTTTAATGTTTACTGAGTTGTTCAATATTTTGTCCATAGAATTCTTCAGTATTGCAACTTCAGGTTTGAATTTTTTCTTCAGTTCCTTCACCTCGAGAAACGCCAAATGTGTTCTTCTCTTTTTCTTTTCTAACTCTAGGTTTTTGCACATTACATTATTTTGTCTTCTCAAGCCACCATCTGAAATCTTTCTTTAGCTCTTTTAATTCCTCATTTCTTCCATTAACTTTAACTACTCTATGATCAAGAAAAAGTTTTAGAATCTCTCCTGACATCCGCTTTGGTATTTATTTTCTTTCCTGTCTTTTTAATGATCTTTTGTTTTTATCACATACTATATCCTTGATGTCATTCCACAACTCGTCTGGTCTTCGGTCACTAGTGTTCAATGCATCAAATCTACTCTCGAGATGGTCTGTAAATTCAGGTGGGATATACTCAAGGTCATAGTTTTGCTCTCATGGACTTGTTCTATTTTTTTCAGCTTCAACTTGAATTTGATTATGAACAATTGATAGTTTGTTCCACAACCAGCCCCTGGTCTTGTTGTGACTGATGATACTGAGCTTCTGCATCATCTCTTCCCACAGATGTAGTCAATTTGATTCCTGTGTATTCCATTCAATGAGAACCATGTGTAAGGTTGCCATTTAAGGTGTTGAAAAAAGGTATTTCCAGTGAATAGGTCATTGGTCTTGCAAAATTCCATCACACAATCTCCAGCAACATTTCTATCACCAAGGCCATAATTTCCAATTACCAATCCTTCTTCTTTGTTTCCAACTTTCCCATTCCAGTCACCAGTAATTATCAATGCATCTTGATCCTATGTTTGATCAATTTCAGACTGCAGAAGTTGGTAAAGTCTTGAATTTCTTCATCTTTGGCCTTACTGGTTGATGGGTAAACTTGAATAATAGTCATATTAACTGGTCTTCCTTATAGGCATATGGATATTATGCTATCACTGACAACCTTGTACTGCAGGAGAAATCTTGAAGTGTTCATTTTGAAGATGAAAGTGATGCCATAGCTCTTCAATTTGTCATTCTTGGCAAAATAGATCATATGATCGGCCTTTTCAAAATAGCCGCCACCAGTTCTTTTCAGGTCAATAATGTCTAGGATATCAATTTTTATGCATCTCATTTCATTTTTTGTCGACTTGCCATCTTCCCAGATTCATACTGCATACATTCCACATTCTGATTTTAAAGGATGTTTGCAGTTGTTTCTTTTCAGTTTGAATAGTGCTACATCAGCAAATGAAGGTCCCAAGAGCTTTATTCCATCCACATCATTAAGGTCAACTCTACTATGAGCAGATATCTCTTCCCAGTCATATTTTTGAGTGCCTTCTAACCTGAAGGACTCATCTTCTGGCACTATATGAGACAATGATTAACTGCTATTCATAAGGTTTTCAGTGGCCAACTTTTCAGAAGTAGATCACAAGATCCTTCTTAATCAGTCTTAGTCTGGAAGCTATGCTGAAACCTGTCCACCAAGGGTGACCCTGTTTGTATTTGAAATACCAGTGACATAGCTTCCAGTGCCACAACAACACAAATTCACCACATTATAACAAACCGACAGATGAGTGATGACAGAAACTGGCCAATAGTAGATACAATGTGTGTTTGTTGAATAAGTGGTTAAAGGAGGGAATGGATAAATGCATATCACTATGCCTTTCTTCAAATGCTTTGAAAAATCCAGAAATTTTAGAGCCTTAATGAGAACATATTTATTTAATCTACCATGCATACATGTGGAATTACTCCAACCTTATTCCCAAAAGAATATGTACATCCATTAACTCTCTCCCTGGTAAAGTCCTGCCAGAGCACATGTTGCAACATAAAAATCCTGTCTGTCTCAACCAGTTTCCTTTGCAGAGGTCTCTGCATTCTTGTTTAGCAATATAGTCTATAATGGTTTACACCTATTTCATCTCTTTCATGACTGCATTCTAAACAGCAACTCCTATACCATTTCAGATTTTAAAAGAAAAGATCAATGAGATAAAAAGGAGAAAAAAAGGTTGGAAGTTATTTCATGATTCCTCTAAGTCCTCACCATTGTGTTTGCACTATTGTGCCTAATCTTTGCCACCTTTTGCCCTTTTTAAAGTGTTTGAAATTAACCCTTTGAACTAACATTATCAAGAGAAGTGAGCTTCTGTAAACACAGGCATTAATGTTCAACTCCCCCAATTCCAGATTCTCTAATCAACAGCTCACATAAAGAGATTATTTAGGTCATTTCTCCCTAAAATCTTCTATTGGCAGTTCTTTTGATAATTATGTCATTGTGCAGTTTTAGTTATGATCGTACTCATGTGTAAAAAATACAATTTTAGTTCTTCTTTTGTGTTTATATTTCTACATCATAAAAACCAAAACAAAAAGCCATTTGCTTTTTTATCATCCGACATGATGTTCTTCCTTCATGCATTTACTTTTTTGTTTATGCTAGTAAATATGTGTATATCTCTTTGTAATTAATATTTTATATGTTACAAGAATTTGATACATATTTATACAGATCATGATATTGATGATAAAGATGAAGATTTTGATAGTGATGATGGTGGTATTTTTCTCTTCTGAAATTTAACAAAGCAGGAACCACAATGTCATGGGACAGTGATGTCTCAAAAGTTCAGATGACTGATTTTTATTCTTTCCTTTAACAAAACCTTGAGCAAGTCCGTCCACTATCTTTCCCATCATATTCACAATTAGTAAAATGATAATAATGATAACATATCCTAATAACTCACAGGATTGTAATATGGCTCAAATATCTGCCTAGGATGGAAAAGCATTTGGAAAAATTTAAAGCCTCACAAAATTGAGATGTTGGGTTTATTTTCATAAAATTTATGGTGAATTCACTAGTTTTCTTATATTTTGTATTCAACTTCTTGAGAGTAATCGTTCCAATTTTTTTTTTTTTTTTGAGGGATGGAACATTCCACAATATTAATTATCTAGAGAAGAAAATCTGCAATTATTTCTCCTGCAAAAATGCAGTATTTTTCTAAAAAGTGTTGCTCATATATTAGCCCACTCAACAGATATGATAAAAGACAGTGAAACCTTATTTAATATTCAAAGAAGATATTAAATAATCATTATATTGTTTACTCAGGACCAATCAGCAATTACAGGACTATGGCTTCTTTTACACTTCTACAAAATTTGTTCAGAGCTTTGCATTTATTTTTTTCTTCTATGTCTCTACTCCCTATCTCCTCCAATGTGTTAATTACTGCTGAGGTAACTTCTAGAACTTATGTTCTTGACACAATTATTTACATGGTATCTACTACCAGCTAACACAATTGTAGTTGACTAGAAAATAAAATCTGATCACATACTTTATAACAATAGGCATTTGATTTTGCATATAATTTGTTGATCTGTACATGAATTCCAGAAAGAGCTCCATACTTTTCTTGAGCAAAGACCAATTATTTATTCTATTTTTTTTTCTTGTTTTTTGTATTGTCTCCATTTTCTAAGAGGTGGCATTTACTAACCTCTGGCCACTGAATATAAGAGGTATCTGATATAAGATTTGATGGAACATTTGCTGAAGATTTATACTGTCTTTTTATCATAATAATGGTTTTAATTCATACAACCCCAAGAACATTAATAATAAACACGTGTGCATTCCTATCTAGACCCATTTTGAATGATTATGTATATATATGTATATATGCACACACACATTGTATATATATATGTATATACACATATGATTGACTGGAAACTGCCAGAAATACACGATGGATTCAGAAGATGACTTGAAATGAAGAATAACATTGCCAATCTCAGATGGATCTCAGCTGAAAGCAGAGAATACCAGAAAGATGTTTACCTGTGTTTTATTGACTATGCAAAGGCATTCGACTCTGTGGATCAAATTATGGATAATATTGGGAAGAATGGGGATTCCAGAACACTTGATTATACTCACAAGGAACCAGTGCATAAATCAAGAAGCACCTCAAACAGAACCAGGGGGTACTGTGTGGTTTAAAGTCAGGGAAGGTGTGCATGTGGGTTGTATCTTTTCACCATACTTAAACTTTATGGTGAGCAAAGATCTGAGAAGCTGGACTATATGAAGGAGAATGGGGCATTAGGATTTGAGGAAGACTCGTTAACATCCTATGATATACAGATGACACAATCTTCCTTGCTGAAAGTGAAGAGGAGTTGAAACACTAATAACGAGTAAAGACTATAGCCTTCAGTATGGTTTTCTCTTTGACATAAAGAAAACAAAAATCCTCACAACTGGGCAAATAAGCAACATTATGATAAAGGGATAGATGATTGAAGTTGTCAAGGATGTCATTTTACTTGGATCCATAATCAACACCCATGGAAGCAGCAGTTAAGAAATCAAATGACACATTGCATTGGGGAAATCTGCTTCAAAAGACCTCTTTAAAGTCTTCAAAAGCAAAGATGTCAATTTAAGGACTAAGGTGTGCCTTACCCAAGCCATGGTGTTTTCAATCATCTCATATGCATTCGAAAGCTGGGCAATGAATAAGGAAGACTAAAGAACTGATGCCTTTGAATTATGTTGTTGGCAAATAATACTGAATATACCACAGACTGCCAAAAGAAGGAACAAATCTGTCTTGGAGGAAGTACAACCAGAATGCTCCTTAGAAGCAAGGATGGTGAGACTCTATTTCACATACTTTGGGCATATTTTCAGGAGGGATCTGTCCCTGGAAAAGGACATCATGCTTGGTAAGTAGAGGGTCAACGAAAAGGGGAAGACCCTCAACAAAATGGATTGACACAGTAGCTGCAACAATGGGATCAAGCGTAACAATAATCATGAGGATGGCACAGGATGAGGCAGTGTTTTATTCTGCTGTACATGGGGTCACTATGAGTAGAAAATAACTCAACAACACCGAACAACAATGATTGTCTGTACACGCACACACACACAGAAACACACACACAAGTGTGATTATCTATTCTGTCCCCTGAACAAAGACCATTTATGCATTATCCTATTAATAATAGTAACATTTTAGGCATAATGTCTCTTTGAAAAAATACATGTGGAAACTAAGCATGATTATCTATAAGATTGTGATAGTCATTAATAGGTTGTACTAAAATTCATTTTACCAAAGAGCTTTATGAGTTAAGGGAAGTATGAGTTCTTGGAGCATGTATCAAGAATCAACTCGACGGCACCTAACAACAACAACAAAGAGAAATGAAGTCCTGATACAAGTTACAATATAGATGAATCTTTAAAACATTATACTGAGTGAAATAAGTAAGTTACAAAAGGAAGGATATTGTATGATCCTACTTACATAAAATATTTAGGATGGTCATGTGTATAGAGACCAATGTTTATTAGAGGTTTCCAGGGTCGGGCAAAAGGGAGGGGAAAGGGGGGAGTTCATTCCTTATGGGATGTTAAGCTTCAGTTAAGGGTGATGGAAATACTTGGAAATCGCTTATGGTGATGGTTGAATAACAGAATAAACATAATCGAAGTCACTGAGTGTTGCATGTGAAGAATATTGAAATGGACCATTCTAATACCTTTCTTGTTAGTACCCCCATTGTTACTTTACGTATATTAAATTCTTGTAAAAGACTAATGAGATATGTTGAGCTGTCCCTATCCACAGAATTTATACATCGTATGAGAGCATGTTAAATATTTGCCATACCATACTCATTAAGGTACCAAAGCCTACATTCCTGAGAACACATTTCACATCACAGTAGGAATTCTAGGCTAATCTCTCCGTCTCAAGATTCATAACTATTCACATCTGCAAAGTCCCCTTTAAGTAACACAGTCACAGTTCACAGGGATTAAGATGTGGCTATCTCTCGGGGACCATTATTCTGTCTATCACTGTAACCCAACAAAAAAAACTAGTAGATTTTCTTTGACTACAGAACACCATAAAATATAAGTATTTAAATATTGAACCAGCAGTTATATGCCAAATACTACTGCTAAACAGAATGGCCCTTATCACACATGGCTGGGAAACATGACATATATGTTCACATAGGAGAGAAGTGATGTTTTCTTCCTCTTGTAATACAATCAGTAGCAGTAGAAGAATAAATAAAATGATGAGAAAAAGTGGCACATATACTAAGACTCAAACTATTGAGATGGCCAAGTAGAGCATTCAGATGCTTAGAAAATATGGGAAGTAAGATCATAGGACATTTTTTCTTTTATGGTGAGAAATTAGGATTATATTCATATAAAACTGATATGTGTTAAAATGCTTTTTTGATTTTAAAACATAATTTATACAAAGACATATCTTAAAATGAAGCAAGAGACATTGTGCAAAGAAATATTGAGACCAGTATTAGAATTTAATTGGAAGGAGAAGATATAAATAGTAAAGTAGAATCAGAAAATATACTAAATCAAAATCACATAGATAATTGAACAAATTAATTAATTATTAACTAAATATTTCAGTCTATACTCAAGTTTGGGCCAGACAAAATAGGCAAAGAGAAAGTTTTACATTAGCACTATACCACTTTTCCCAATGCTTTTGATGCTTATGGGAGTCAACCTATAAACCTTACTGGGAACAAAGAAAAATTTAGTATTTTCCCATTTGTTGCTAAAAAGTTATAATTGCTACACTATAATTATCAGTGCTCTCATAGAGTGGTGGAAGAAAGTTTTCGTTATGTAGTATTTTTTTTTTTTTTTGAACTTTCTACCTTTCCAAAAAAAAAAATCCTTGGAATACTAGTAAGTTGTAGGGGTTATTTATATATTCTAGACATTATACCCTTATCAGATATATGGCTCCCAATAATTTTCTCCCAATCTATAGGTTGCCTCTTCACTTTGTTGGTAAAATCCTTACACAAAAATCAGTTGGGTTTTTGTACTTCAGCAATGAGCAATCTAAAAAGAAAATTAAGGAAACGTTTATATTTGCAATGGTATTTAAAAGAATAAAATACCTCAGGATAAATTCAATCAAGGGAGTAAAAGACCTGTATAGACCTGGATATCCATTAAAGAAGACCTAAAAAAACGGAAGGATATCCTGTGCTCATGGATCGAAGACCTAATGTTGTTAAGATGTTAATACTACCCAATCTATCCATTCAATAGAATTCTCAACAAAATTTCCACACATAAGTTTTTGATTCATGTAGCAAACTGCTTGAGTGGCAGGCAAAATGGATTAGTTCAATTAGAAAGTAACCTGGGAAAGGAGTTGTTCCCCAGGGCAGAGACAATTTCCTATTTAAAGAGGACTAGTTTTTTGTTTTTTGTTTTTTTAGTTGTTCTGAAAGTAGAATATGTTTTAGAAGGTGGTCAACCTGTTCTAATAAAAGTGAATTATTTAAGTGTTACAAAAATCATATTTGTCATTTTCTGACTTTGAACTCAATCACTAAAGGTAAGCATGAAATTTTCCTTAATCAAACAGGTAAGCATAAACTATTTCTGTCCAATATCAAATTTATTTTTATGTGTACCTTTGCCTTTTAAGCATCAGCAGAAAGCATTCAATGTTATAAAACTAAAAAAAAAAACAAAAAACAGTTTTTCTTTTCTTTGACTTCAGACACTGCTCAGATAGTCATTTTACTTTTCTTATTTTCATGATTGTAGGATGAAATGAGAATAAAATGAGAAGAGTTTGGTGATACAATGGGCCAGTCTATCAAAACTTACAGTCTTCATATTATCCTAAGCACTAACATTTATTGATTGATTACTCTATGGTAAGCATGGGTTTAAATATTTTACAAGTATTAAATCTACGGATCATATCTCAAAAATATATATATATGTATAAAGAAAAAGGTAGTGAATGGACATAATTGAAATGTGTTTGTGTCCTGCTATCTAAGGAATTATTTTTTTACTGAGAGTTAAGTTCTATGATAAATCTGAAAATACTAAAGGTGTGTTATTTTCTTTTTATCATTAGAGACTTCTGCTAGAGGAAAAATTCCTCGGAATTGCATTCACCAATTTCTAACATTTATTTCCTATCTTCTATTTTTTTAAATCCTGGTGACATACTGGTTAAGAACTATGGCTACAAAAGAAAAGGTCAGCAGTTGGAATCCACCAGGCACTCCTTGGAAACCCTACGGAGCAGTTCTGTCTGTCCTATAGGGTCACTATGAGTCAGAATTGACTCGATGGCAATGGGTTTGGTTTGTTTTTTATTTAATTTTAAACTTGTTCTTAATTCAAGCTATATGCAGGTGTGTGTGTGTGTGTGTGTGTGTGTGTGTGTGTGTATAGTACTCTGGTGAATATGTATATCTGGTAAATACGTATATATACCATGATGAAGTTTGCAAACCCCGGTGGTTAGGAGCTCCGGCTGCTATCCAAAAGTTAGGCAGTTTGAATTCACCAGAGACTCCTTGGACACTGTATGGGCAGTTCTATTCTGTTCAGTAGGGTCACTTTGGGTCAGAATCAGCTCAATGGCAATGGGTTTAGGTTTGGTGATGATATTTCAGTTGATAACAAAATCTCTACCCCAAACAAAGTATGGAGATCACAAAAATAAAGTGTTTGAATAAAAGTAGAAATGCCAACATGTGTATCTAGTTATTTTCTTTCTGAGTTGTATAAATAATAGCTTCTAAAGATTTGCAAAAGCCAGATAGAATGTGAATGATTATATTTCTTACTTTGAAAGTGGCTTTACATTGAGAATCATTTTTGGTGTTCATAATACTTTTCTCCTTTTTGTAGAATAAAGATTTCAGTGGCTGTAGGAGATGTAGAACACTAGATTCTGTTTGCAAGCTTAGCCGTTTCTTTTCTTGTTATTTGTTTCTTCACACCTTAATTCCAGGTTTCTTTTCAGGTGTACTGCCCTGCTTGACCAGTGGGAATAATGCAGAGTGAGAGTCTAAGATTGAGGAACAGTTCATGAAAAAATCAAACAAAATAATGAGGATACAGTTCCTGAGGGCAATGGTCAGATCAAGTGTGGTTGGGGGATGCATGGTGGTGACAAAAATTCAAAAAAATGTTTGATCATTTGGACTCTAGATTTAATAACAAAGGTGACTGAAACATGATTATAGTTTTGTAGGACCGTGAAGTGAAAGAAAGTGTGGGCTGTGTAATCTAAAAAATTAAATCATATATTAGCATTATGTGTTAGACACTAGTTTCTGACCGTCCTTAAGATTCACAGTATCTTTACCCTCCCCTACAATCCAATTTTTATTGGGAGAACTGTGTTAGATAATGATTGTGAAAATACCTTTAATGCTCTACTATTTAATCTAGAATATTGTAGATGCTAAAATAAGCGGTTATTTGTTTTTCCTTTACTTAGTCACAGAAAATCCACAGAATGTCCAAATTTTCCTACTGTCCCAATTGTGTCTCCTGTAGGACATGATACAGGCCAACTAATAGCAACCCTATGGGACAGAATAGAACCGTCCCAGAGGGTTTCCAAGGGGTGTCTGGTGGATTCGAAATGCCAACCTCTTGTTAGCAGCCCTAGTTCTTATCCACTATGCCACCAGGGTTTTTAATAACTTTAGTATGTAGACATAACTGAGTCTCCCTTTTGTAAACGGTTAATCTCTATTGACAGGTCCCAGGGAGGTTCAGACAGTTAAGTGCTGGAATACTAGCCAAATGGTTGGCAGTTTGAATTCACCCTGAGGTGCCTTGAAAGATAGGCCTGGCAATTTGCTCCCAAAAGGTCACAGGCTTAAAAATCCTGTGGAACAGTTATACTCTGAACACATGGGGTCGTTGTGAGTTAGAATGGACTCAGCCGCAACTAACCACTAAAAACAACCATCTGTATTTACTTTCAGATTAATTTATACGTAATTATGGAAGTTATCTAGCATTACTGAAAACAATGTGGTACTGTGCTGATTTTTTAAAAGTGAATAAAATGCGTATTATTCTTTAACACACACACAAAGCAAAAAAAAAAAAAAAATTATACCCTTTAATCTAGTAATGGTGGGAGTCAGGTCACCTTTAGGTAGGAGGCCAAACTTACTACCTGGAAATTATTCTAAAGACTCAATCAATTTGATTCATTTATATAATCTAGCAAGTAAGTTATTAAATCAAGCTATATGACTGCTAACTGAAAGGTCAGCAGTTCGAACCCACTAACAGTCTGCTTCTGTATAGATTTCAGCGTTAGAAACCCTATGTGACAGCTCTACTCTGTCCTATAGGGTCTCTAAGAGTTGGAATCAACCTGACGGCAATGAGTTTGGTTTTTTGGGTTATACGGATATTAATAAATTATGTTTTGTTGAACAAAATACTAAGCATTGCATAGAAAAAAAATATTGAATCCTGTAAGAAACAAAGTAGGAATAGGGGTAAGAAAAGTACATAATAAAAATTGGCAGTCACAGCTTAACACACTCGTGTGTGCAAGATGCACTGTGTGCAAGAGAGAAGACCGAACGACACAAATGAGGTCGGCAGGAAGACAGCAAGTAGTGAGGATGGAATGATTTAGGAAAATATTATGGATGAGTTGTGGTTAGTGTTTCCCTTATAGAGCAGGTGTGTATAAATAAAGAAGTGAGCATTCTAGTTAAAATTGCTTTCTTAAGCATAAATACTAGGTGACTTGTTTCTAACTTATGACTGACTACATAATGTGAATAAAAATAATGACTTCTGACTTCACAGACCTTACATTGAAATATAAACAGATATTTAAAGTTTAAACATCAGTTCATAACATTTGGTGTTAACTCATCATCATGTTTTATAATAAAATAGCCTCAATTTACAGTATGTTAAAGCAAAACAAGACTTTTGAGATACCATAGGAAAATCACCATTTTCTATTAACTACATTTAGATGGTTCAATACTGTGATTGATGACTTATGGAGTATTTCTTTGGGTAATAACAATTAATTTTCAATTGATAACATTGGAAAGGAGAGTTGACAGGGAATCATGTCAATACAAGAATGAAATAATAATTGCTATCATTGAACATAATTTCAAATTTAGAGATTTTGAATGTTCATGTGAATAACAAAATTTAAAATCACATATGCCATCAACAGAAAAAAGGAAATATAAGGAAACTCGTAGCAGGAAAAAAAAAAAAGAAAACATTTGTTGGGGATTTATTGAGCAATAATTTAAAAATACACTTGACCATCTTTTTAGAGTAACTGTCATTTACAGGATTTGTTCTTATAGGAACCAGAAAAATTGTAAGGCACACTACCCCCGGTTTGCAAGTGAGAGTACAAAAGCCAAGAAAAGCAAAGTAAATTGTATTTCTGATTTAATCTTTCCTACAGATGAAACACGAAGTGAAAAAAGCTGAAGGCAATGTCTCTACAGCGATGCGATTTGTACTGCTGGGATTTTCTGACCTTTCAAATCTCCAAGAGTTTCTATTTGGAGTGTTCTCCATCATTTACATAATTATTATAATTGGAAATAGCCTCATAATAATACTAAGCAGACTCGATCCCGCATTACAGAAACCCATGTATTTTTTCCTGGCAAATTTTTCCTTATTGGAAATTTCTTATGTAACTGTCATTCTCCCCAGGATGCTAGTCAATCTTTGGACACAGGACAGAAGCATTTCTGTGCTGGGATGTGCCACCCAAATGTGCTTCTTTCTTATGCTGGCGGCCACTGAATGTTTCCTCCTGGCAGTGATGGCTTATGACCGCTATGTGGCCATTTGTAACCCTCTGCACTACCCTCTAGTCATGAACCAAAAGATGTGTGTGCAGCTAGCAGTTGGCTCCTGGATCATTGGCATCCCCGTCCAGATAGGGCAAACAGCTCAGATTTTCTGTCTGCATTTTTGTGATTCTGACAAAATTAACCACTTCTTCTGTGACATCCCTCCCATTATCAAGTTGGCCTGTGGGGACACTTTCATTCATGAGATGTCTGTCTATGCTGTAGCTATGTTTTTTGTTGCTGTCCCTTTTACGTTGATACTTGTCTCCTACGGTAAAATCATTTGTACCATTTTAAAGTTGCCAACAGCCTCAGGACAGGCTAAAGCATTCTCCACGTGTTCTTCCCACCTGCTGGTTGTGGTTTTATTCTTTGGATCTGCTGCCATCACCTATTTAAGACCCAGATCCAATCATTCTGCAGGAATGGACAAGCTGCTCTCTCTTTTCTACACCATAGTGACTCCGATGTTTAATCCCATGATATATAGCCTTAGAAACAAGGATGTTATTGTTGCACTGAGAAAATTCTTTCTTAAAAAGTAGCAGGATGAGGTAGCCAAAACCAAACCAAACCCAGTGCCGTCGAGTTGATTCTGACTCATAGCGACCCCATAGGACAGAGTAGAACTGCCCCATAGAGTTTCCAAGGAGTGTCTGGCGGATTCAAACTGCTGACCCTTTGGTTAGCAGTCGTAGCTCTTAACCACTACACCACCAGGGTTTCCATGATGAGGTAGAGACAACCTAAATATCCATCAGTAGATGAATGTGGTGAATACAATATTATTCAGTCAGAAAGAGAAATAAAGTCCTGATACACACAACACGTGGATGAAACTTGAAAACTTTATGCTGAGTGAAATAAGTCAGTTGCCCAAGGACAAAGACTTCATGATCTCACTTATAAAATATGGAAATATATAGTAACCAAAGGTTAGTAGTAATTAGGGGGGTAAGGAATAGGATAATTTTTGCCTAGGAGGCATTGAGTTTATGTTAATGGTGGTGGAATAATTTGTAAAAGGGTAATGATAGCAGTTGTCCAACATGAAGAATGTATTTAATGTCACTGAATCATGAATGTAGAAATTGTTGAATTGACAAATATTTTTTGTGTTTATTTTACTACACTTTTAAAGTAAATTGCTTAATTATTAATGTTTTAAGTGTACGTCATACAGTTATGAAACATTTCAAGTCTCTACATTTCCCTGTTGGCAATTCAATCACTTCAGCTTGTGATGTACTTTGAGATACCTGGCTTCAAGTTTACTACACTTTAGTATATACTTCTAAATTGGTCTAATTTCCCGTTCCATGTCTAAACAATAATTCTGTTTTATAAATAAAAGTGTGATCTGTTCCTCACTTTCTTTGTAAAAGAATAAGAATAGAATTCAAGCTATTAAAACTTTTGGTTTAAATATTCTTGCAAGTATACAAGATTAGTTGCATTAATGAATTAGTCATCTAAATTTTCATACCTGTATTTACCAACATCCTTTTATGATTCTATATCACAGATACTGGACAATAAATTAGTTAACTAAAAATAAAAACACTGTTGAGTTGATATCTACTGGACAACAGTGAATCAAAAATGAGTGTTTATTGAGTGAGTGATTCAATGGGAGCATGGATAAATGTATACTATTTTAGAGCATCAGTGAACATTCAGAGCATATTTATTAAACCTAGTATGTACCTATGTGGGATTGTTGTTGTTAGCTGCCGTACAGTTAGGCCTACTCATGGTGACCCCATAAAGAAAGGAAGGGAACTCTGCCTCTTCCTGTGCCATCTGCAGGATTGGTTGTGTGGGTCAGTCCATTCTGATCCATAGGGTTTGCATTAGCTGATTTTCAGAAGTAGAGAGCCAAGCCTTTCTTTCTAGTCCATCTTAGTCTAGAGGCTCTGCTGAAACCTGTTTAGCATCGTAATGACATTCAAGTCCACACTGACAGATGACTGGTGGCTATGCTTGAGGTGCATTGGCCAAGAACTGAACCCAGGTCTCCTGCATCAAGACGAGAATTCTAACACTGAACCACCAATGCCCCCCATGTAGAGTGATTTAAATCATATTCCCAAAAGAAAGCTTACATACACTTAGTTCTCTCCCTAGTAACTTCCTGCCAGAGCACAGGATGTAACAGAAAACTCCTATTCACCTCAAACAGTTTAATCTGCAGATATTTCTATGTCCTTTTTAGCAGTTATGAGCTAATGCTCTGGTTTATTTCATCACTTTTGTGACTGCACTCCAAACAGCAACTCCTAAACCACTTCAGATTTTAAAAGAAAAAAATCTATGAGATAAAAGGGGAAGAAAAAGTTGAAAATTATTTCTTGATTCCCCAAAGTCCACACCATTGTGACTATATTAGTTTCGCTGATGTTTGCAAATTTTAGTCCTTTCTAACGTGTTTCAAATGATTCATCCTTTCAATGGGCATCATCAAGAAAAGTGACTATCTGTCAACAGAACCATTAATGTCCATCCTGCCAACTCCAGATCCTCAAGCCAACAATTCTCATGCAGGGATTATTTAGTGCACCTGTCCCTAAGAACTTCCACTAGCAGCTCTCTTGACATTGTGACATTCTGTAAATTAGTTATGATTGTACACATGTACACCAGGCAATTTTAGTTCCTGTTTTATAGTTATATTTCTATATCATACAGCTGTTTACATCTTCTGCCATCTGACATGATGTCCTACAGTTATGCACTTATTTTTTTTTCTTTATAGCATAAAATGCATGTATCAAACACCTTATATATGTATACAAAACACCTCAGAGGATTTGGTTCCTTGATTTGGAGGTATAGGCTCATGGTTTTATGGGTTATCCCATTTATTTGGCCTAATAACATGTTTACTGTGTCTGTTCTACGTCATAGTTCATTGTGTAGTGCCTTGTGTCTTAAAGCTTGTAATCAGCCACCCAACACACAGCAATTGGTCTTTATTTATTTGGAACAACAGGGGAAAAAGGAGAGTCACGAATAGGTGGAGGATATGGAATGTGTGCCTACTTGCCTTCATAAACAATTCCTTCCTTTGGCTTGAGACCAGAACTACCTGATACCTGGCTACCATTTCTGAACATTTTCACCAAAGGTTCCATAAAGGAGTCCTGAACAGAATGGGGAAAATGCAGAATAGAATTTCAAATCCTCATGGACTCCAGACTTTCTGGAGCCATGAAGGTTGGATGAACCCCTGAAACTATTACCCTGAAGGTAACCTTTAAACTTTAAACCAAAAATGTCCCCTGAAGTCACTTTGAGCCAGAATAGTTTAGCTTACTTGCTAAAAAGGTCTGTCTTGAGCATTATGCTTTTTAAGAACTATCTGTCGTTGTTGTTGTTAGGTGCCGTTGAGTCGGTTCCGACTCATAGTGACCCTATGCACAACAGAAAGAAACAGTGCCCGGTCCTGCGCCATCCTTACAATCGTTGTTATGCTTAAGCTCATTGATGTAGCCACTGTGTCAATCCACCTCGTTGAGGATCTTCCTCTTTTCCGCTGACTCTGTACTCTGCTAAGCATGATGTCCTTCTTCAGGGACTGATCCCACCCAATAACATATCCAAAGTATGTAAGACCCAGTCTCGCCAACCTTGCTTCTAAGGAGCATTCTGGTTGCATTTCTTCCAAAACAGATTTGTTCATTCTTCTGGCAGTCCATGGTATATTCAATATTCTTCACCAACACCCCAATTCAAAGGCGTCAAACTCTTCTCGGTCTTCCTTATTCATTGTCCAGCTTTCATATGCCTATGATACGATTGAAAATACTGTGTCTTGGGTCAGGCACACCTTGGTCTTCAAGGTGACATCTTTGCTTTTTAATGCTTTAAAGACATCCTTTGTGGCAGATTTACCCAATGAAATCCTTCCTTTGATTTTTTGACTGCTACTTCTATAGGCGTTGATCGTGGATCCAAGTAAAAAGAAATCCTTAACAACTTCAATCTTTTCTCTGTTTGTCATGATGTTGCTTATTGGTCCAGTTGTGAGGATTTTTGCTTTCCTTATGTTGAGGTGCAACCTATACTGAAGTCTGTGGTCTTTGACCTTCATCAGTAAGTGCTTCAAGTCCTCTTCACTTTCAGCAAGCAAGGTTGTGTCATCTGCATAATGCAGGTTATTAATGAGTCTTCCTCCAATCCTGATGCCCGGTTCTTCTTTGTATAGTCCAGCTTCTCGAATTATTTGTTCAGCATACAGATTAAATAGGTATGGTGAAAGGATATAACACTGACACACACGTTTCCTGATTTAAACCAATCAGTATCCCCTTGTTCTGTCCGAACAACTGCCTTTTGATCTATGTAAGATTCCTCATGAGCACAATTAAGTGTTCTGGAATTCCCATTCTTCACAATGTTATCCGTAATTTGGTATGATCCACACTGTTGAACTCCTTTGCATAGTCAATAAAACAAAGGTAAACATCCTTCTGGTATTTTCTGCTTTCAGCCAAGATCCATCTGACATCAGCAGTGATATCCCTGGTTCCACGTCCCCTTCTGAAAGCAGCCTGAATTTCTGGCAGTTCCGAGTCAATATAGTGTTGCAGCCGTTCTTGAATGATCTTCAGAAAAATTCTGCTTATGTGTGATATTAATGATATTGTTCTATAATTTCCACATCAGTTGGATCACCTTTCTTTGGAATAGGCATAAATATGGATCTATTCCAGTCAGTTGTCCAGGAAGCTGTCTTCCATATTTCTTGGAATAGACAAATGAGCACCTCCAGCCCCGCATCTGTTTGTTGAAACATCTCAATTGATATTTGGTCAATTCCTGAAGCTTTGTTTTTCACCAATGTCTTCAGAGCAGCTTGGATATCTTTCTTTTGTACCATCGGTTCCTGATCGTATGCTATCTGTTGAAATGGTTGAACATCGACTAATTCTTTTTGGTATAATGACTGTCTGCTCCTTCCATCTTCTTTTGATGCTTCCTGTGTCCTTTAATATTTTCCCCATAGAATCCTTCACTACTGCAACTCAAGGCTTGAAGTTTTTCCTGAATTCTTTTAGTTTGAGAAACGCTGAGCAAATGCCTTCTTTCACCAACATAAATGGTGGCTATACACATGGACCTCACCAGATGGAACATACAGAAATCAAATTGACTACACCTGTGGAAAAAGATGATGAAAAGCTCAATATCATCAGTCAGAACAAGGCCAGGGGCTGACTGTGGAACAGACCATCAATTGCTTATATGCAAGTTCAAGCTGACACTGAAGAAAACAAGAGCAAGTCCATGAGAGCCAAAATACGGCCTTGAGTATATCTCACCTGAATTTAGAGATCATCTCAAGAATAGATTTGATGCATTGAACACTAGTGACTGAAGACCAGATGAGTTGTGGAATGACATCAAGGACATCGTACATGAAGAAAGCAAGAGGTCATTGAAAAGACAAGAAAGAAAGAAAAGACCAAGATGTATGTCAGAGGAGACTCTGAAACGTGCTTACGAATGTCAAGCAGCTAAAGCAAAAGGAAGAATTGATGAAGTAAAAGAACTGAACAGAATATTTCAAAGGGCAGCTCAAGAAGACAAAGTATTATAATGACATGTGTAAAGAACTGGAGATAGAAAACCAAAAGGGAAGAACACGCTCAGCGTTTCTCAAGCTGAAAGAACTGAGGAAAAAATTCAAGCCTCTAGTTGCAATAGTGAAGGATTCTTTGGGAAAAATATTAAAAGATGCAGGAAGCATCAAAAGAAGATGGAAGGAATACACAGAGTGAATAAAAAATATTGTCTTAATAAGGGCCATGTGTGTATTAATTTTTATATATCATTTATATGTTAAAATTATAGTAAATCTTTTCACATTTCTTTACTCTATAGTGCCATCACTTTCCTTCCACTACATTCTCATTTTCCTTTGCCTTTGAAGTAAGCTCATACAAAATTCATAGGGCTAAAATTTATATTTTGGAGTTAATGGGATTTTAATAGCAGCCCTGTTTTCTGAGGTACCTCGGAGTGGATTTGAACTGTCTACCTTTTAGCTATTATTTGAGCACTGAACCTTCTAGAACTTCTATATATACATGTATATGTACAAATAAAATAGATTGTTGTTGTTGTTGTTAGGTGCTGTCAAGTCGGTTCCGACTCATAGCGACCCTATGCACAACAGAACGAAACACTGCCCAGTCCTGTGCCATCCTTACAGTCGTTGTTATGCTTGAGCTCATTGTTGCAGCCACTGTGTCAATCCACCTTGTTGAGGGTCTTCCTCTTGTCCGCTGACCCTGTACTCCGCCAACCGTGATGTCCTTCTCCAGGGACTGATCCCTCCTGACAATATGTCCAAAGTATGTAAGACGCAGTCTCCCCATCCTTGCCTCTAAGGAGCATTCTGGTTGTACTTCTTCAAGGCCGATATGTTCGTTCTTTTGGCAGTCCATGGTATATTCAATATTCTTCACCAACACCACAATTCAAAGGCGTCAACTCTTCTTCAGTCTTCCTTATTCATTGTCCAGCTTTCACATGCATATGATGTGATTGAAAATACCGTGGGTTGGGTCAGGTGCACCTTAGTCTTCAGGTGACATCTTTGTTCTTCAACACTTTGAAGAGGTCCTTTGCAGCAGATTTGCCCAATGCAATGCGCCTTTTGATTTCTTGACTACTGCTTCCATGGCCGTTGATTGTGGATCCAAGTAAAATGAAATCCTTGACAACTCCAATCTTTTCTCTGTTTATATAATAGATACCAAGTAAAAATAATATAATTATATGAGCTGTGTTGTTTTATTTTCTTGCTGGCTGTATATGAATCTCCATGTTTCTGAAATGTTGGAAGAACTAGATATTTTCTGTTAGGGCAGGGTCTCTTACATTCATAAAAAAGGTGCTTCACCGACAAATGTGCCAATTCTGTAGCGCTGTTAATAAAGTCCCCAGGTGGTACAAACATTTAAGCATTCAGTTACTAGCCAAGAAGTTGGTGGTTTGAACCCATCCAGAGGTTCCTCAGAAAACTTGTGTGGCAATCTCCTTCTGAAAGATCACAGCCTTGAAAACTCTATGTGCAGTTCTATTCTACACACATGGGGTCACCATGACTCAGGATCTACTTGATGGCAATGGGTTTGTTTTTTTGTATGTTCCTTTTTTGTTGTTCTTGAAAGTTCATTTTTAGAGTTATTTTGGCCTTTTAGAACAAGTAAGTATTTTGTATATCTCTATTCTCTGAAGAATTTTCATAATTTGATGATGTTTCTTGATAAAATTTTTATAATTCACCAGTTGAAGTCTTTGTGCCTGTTTTTTTTTATAAAAAAGTTTTCAGAGATTTTTTTTTTTCTGGATACAAGATAATGTTTTTAGTTGCCATTGAGTCAGTTCCGACTCATAGAGACACTATGTACAACAATATAACACTGCTCGATCCTGCACCATCTTCACAATTGTTGTTATATTTGAACCCACTGTTGTAGCCACAGTCTCAGTCCAACTCATTGAAGATCTTCTTCTTTTTCACTGACCCTTTTCTATTTTACCAAGCATGATTGATGTCCTTCTCAGGAACTGGTCCCTCCTGATAACATGTCTAAAGTATTTGAGTCAAAATCTCACCCTCCTTGAGCATTCTGGCTGTACTTCCAAGACAGATTTGTGTTGACCTTGATCTGGGTTTTGTTGCAATATTAATTAGATTGATTTTAACTACTGGCTCCAAATATTTGTATTATTTACACATTGTAAAATGATAAGAATATTTTCTTCTTTGATTCTTGCTCTAACAGTAACTATATATCTTGTCAGCTCTTTGACATTTTTGAATAGATTTAAAATACATTTATAAATTATTATTTTTTTTGTTTCCAGTAAGAGAGTTGGTCTAAATATCTTAACTGGCTACATACTCAAAAAGAGAATCTCCTCTCTCAACAAACTTTTTGCTAGTTCCTGAAAATGTCATTTTTCTCTTGCTTTTACATTTTCTCTAATGTTTATTTATAGGGAAATTAGCATTAGCCTTTGCCAGTATGATACTTGTGAAAAACATGTTCTCAATATTAATTCAACTTTATTTTAAGTAATTAGCCAGAAAACCAATCCAACCTATTGGGGTATTGACCGCAAGGGTAGAGAAATTCAGAAGTAAGGACTTTTTATTTGATGATGGTTTCCTTAGATTTGAAGGACAAAGTATCATGTGCATAGAAAGGTGTGGTATCAGCCTACCAAAGTAATAAAAAGTGGCTTACAAGAAAATAAGCAAATTTGAAAAAGATATTTACAGAGTGAGAAACAGGACATTGTCTAGCCTAATGAAAGATCTGGGTTGTACCAAGGATCTCTAAGAACACTGAAAGATTAGGGAATTTTTGATGATTTGAAGAAGCTTGCTTACTAATTTTGTGTTTAGGTAATATTCCCTGGTACCATCTAGTGTGTGACAGATGTAAAACTCTACAGGTTCTGTGATAAAAAGAAACCATTTGGAAATCATTCAGCTAAGCAGCTTCATAGTGAAAGAGTAGTGACTGGGAAAGTCTAATTTTTTAAGGCTCAAGATGGGTATTCTAGATATTTTGGAAATAGCAGCATATATTTTTTCTGATGATTTCCTATATCACATTAGTTGCAAACTCCAAGACAAATCCTTAATATAGACTCTTCTGACACCCCTTTTCCACCCAACCTCCTTATCTCTAATATTCAATCTGATGTTAAAACCCATTCAATAAGTTGCCAAATATAAATATTGTATTTTTCAATTTTAGAATGCTCATTTGATTCTTTTCTATGAATTCCAATTGAATTGGATGAAAAAAATTATACTGTTTTTATTTATATCTAACATTTTATTATTTTATTTAATATAATGTTAGTTATTTTAAGGTTTTTGCTTCCCAAATTTAAGAGACAATCATTACATTTTTAAACATTTGAACTATTTTCAAAGAACCTCTTAAAGTAGGTCTTTCATAGAAATCTAAGTACCATTAAAAGTAATCCCAAAATTAGTAAGAATGAAAATTAGCTATTTAAGCCAATGCTAACAATGTTTTTCTAATAATTAATTATGCCACTAATTAAAAAAGAAATTAATACAATGTCAACACTTTTGTAAATTATTCCCTAGGTGTTCCTTTAAAATGAGTATATTTGGAACCCTTCAGTTATTAGGTTCCCAATGCCATGAGAATGTATTTAAAAGACCTTGGATCTATTGACAAAAGTATTCATCTAGGTTCTTTGAAAACAGTTCTTTCCTTGGTAAGTAACTCCTGTGACTATTAGACTGGTTTTAATGGTGCATAAATTAACTTTTGTGGATCTAAGAGAGAGAACCATTGATTTATGTCCCCAAAAGTGGGAAAGCACCTTTATCAGTCAGTATTGTACCCACACAGGTAATCCATCCTACATCGCCCTTTCTGATACAGCTTCTCTGTAAATGTAAAATATCTTTTGTTTAAATAAGCTTTTATATATGTATTACAGATAAGAGAACTGAAGCTTGACTGGTTACCTCACATTTTGAATTAATTTAAACTTATTTTCTATCATAAGATTGTGTTGCTATCATCTTTGGAAAAAACATAGTGAATCATAGCATTTTGATTGGATCTTTTCATTGATTACAACTTGAAGCAAGGATCTCAGGGCTGCTGTCTTCTCCTACCAAGACACTTATGCCTCTTTACTTCCCTCTCACCTTTGTGTAAACGGAATTTTTAAACTATCAGAAGGAATGATCAATGTGAAGTTTCAAGAAGTACATGCCCTGTTCAGTAAATAGGTGAGCCATTTTTTCCTATTCCTTCCTTCAGCTTTTTTCTTTTTTTTTTTCAGCTTCCCTATGCCCCTCACCCTGTCTCACGGTGCCCACACTATTCACACTTTAATCTCCTTCAAGGCTACTGTCATAGGCCTTGATTTTGGACACATCTGAATTTTAATTGCAGCTGCCAACTACCTGACCTTATATTATGCTGACTCAATTTTTTCATTCAAAATAAAAAATTAATAATGGTGATCTACCAACTAAAGAGCCTATGTATCATAAGGCTTTGGATTCAGGTTCTTAGAGTCCAATACTGTCTCTATTACATTCTAGCTCTCTAATTCCAAGTGCCTTAGTTCCTTATCTGTAAGAGAAAAATGATAATAATAGTATGTAGTTCAAACGTTTGTTGTTTTTTTGTGACAATTAAATAAGATACATGTAAAGTGTTTAGAATAACACCTTGAAGGTAACAATCACTATATAAATGCTAGCCATTATTAATAAAACCTTGGCATACAGCCCTAGCTATAAAATATGATTCAATGAGAGCAGTGTGGCTATTGAGACAAATCTTTGATATTTTCCTAACTGTGTCAGTCTCTCTAACTTACCCAGACAGATAGGTAAGTAGGTAGGTAAGTAAATAAATGGATGGCTGGATGGTAGGTGGACAGGGAAACATTTTTTTTTTTTATTATTTGATCAGTGCAGCAACCCTGTGAGATATTTGTTTTTATTCATATATATAAATAATATTAGAATTTATATTAATTTGTCCAAGATCCCACAATACTCTTGTAGTCAAGATAGAATTCCAACCACATTTTTTTCTAAGCTTAAAGCAAAGGTCTTATCTTTTCTAAATAACTTGATTATGTTGAAAACAGGCCAACTAAGAGTAAGTTAACTGCTGTCTTGCTTCAACTCATTCACACTTGGATACAAAAACATGACCACACACTGAAAAAGTAATTAACCCTTCTGATTTTCAGTAGATTCTCTGTGCCTGTGCCATAAGGTGGTTTTAATTACTGAAAGAGATAAAGTTGATAGCACCGTCACTGACAGAGTTTTTATATTTGTAATGAGCTAGTGACACAAAAACATTTTTAATTCCCTTCTTGGGATCTCTGTGGCAACACTAACATGGCTCATTGGGTGCTTTGCTCGTTTGTTTTTCTATATTTTCAAGCCCATCCTTCAATGTTAGCTTCAAATTTCTTACATTTCCAGGTTAAGTTCAATTTTTTTCTACTGTTAGAAGTATTCTGAAACCCCAGGGACAGTGTTTGACAAAGTTCTCAAAAAAAAAAAAAAAAAAACCCTGAATTATACAAGCATGAAGAGTACTAGTAACTAACTATATTTCAGTGAGAAGGCCATATAGAATGATTTTATTTAATTTGAAGTCAACATGTAACTCTTTTTTTTGGTCTATTTTACTCATTTAGTCAACTAATATTCATTCTGTCCTCAATGGAAGCCGGGCATTGCGATAGATGGAAAAATACATATTTAACTAATTTAATCAGCTTGGTCAATATCTTGATGGGGTTTATTGAATTACCCTAAGTCCTTTAAAAAATATACTCACAGCTGGTAATTAGTGACATTTATTTTTATTTTACTAATATTACTTTTACTTTATATTACAAAAAAACAAGAAAAAAAAACATGTAGCTGGTATATTTATTATACCATTCCATCCATTTTGTAATGAGATATTGGATGCAGTGACTAAAATATCTTGAGAGAAAAACCAAATGGTGCCATGATTCTCCTCATTCCAAGGCATGTTCAGCAAGTCGATTTCTGTTTAATAAATATTGATATTTCTTCTTTCCTTTATACCATCCTCAGTCCATTCATTAATCCACCTAATCCTGTATGGCAAATATTGTGTTACATTTCGGGTCCAAAAAGGTAAGCAAACTCCAACATGCCCTCTGCACCCATGGAGCCAACCATCCAATGGAAGAAATCATCGTTAAATCAAACAGATTAAATGAAACTTGCAATCATGAAATTTAATAGCTACTAAATTCTGAAATATATCTGTCAAATTTTATATCTGAAGAAAACTTTGAACTTTGGTTTCTTTATTTGTTGACACAATAAAAAAACTTACAATAGTATCTAATTTTATTTCTCTTTCATTATTATGATATTTTAGGATATTAGGATTCTCAAAACAGGAAAAAAAAAAAAAAACACATATAATATGGAACTGATAGAAGGAAACTACACTTTGGTGACTGAGTTTATTCTATTAGGGTTTCCAACTCGCCCTGAACTGCAGATTGTCCTATTCCTGGTGTTTCTGATGTTGTATGGTGTGATTCTAATGGGAAACATTGGCTTGATAATGTTAATCAGACTAGATTCCTATCTTCAAACCCCGATGTATTTTTTTCTCAGTAACCTATCCTTTGTAGACCTTTGTTATTCCTCAGCCATTGTTCCCAAAACGCTGGCCAACTTCCTCTCAGAGAACAAATCCATTTCCTATTATGGCTGTGCCCTGCAGTTCTATTTTTCCTGTACTTTTGCAGATACAGAATCCTTTATCTTGGTTGCCATGGCCTATGATCCCTATGTCACCATCTGTAACCCTTTGCTGTATACAGTTGTGATGTCCCGGGGCATCTGTGTATGGCTGATTGTCTTGTCCTATATTGGTGGCAACATGAGCTCCCTGGTTCATACATCCTTTGCCTTTATTCTGAAATATTGTGACAAAAATGTGATTAATCACTTTTTCTGTGACCTCCCTCCACTGCTTAAGCTCTCCTGCACAGACACCTCAGTTAATGAGTGGCTTCTCTCCACGTGTGGCAGCTCCATGGAAATCATCTGCTTCATCATCATCATTATCTGCTACTATTTCATTCTTCTCTCCGTCTTAAAGATTCGCTCTTCCAGTGGGAGGAAGAAAGCCTTCTCCACGTGTGCCTCTCACCTGACTTCTGTGGCCATTTATCAGGGGACTCTACTGTTTATTTACTCAAGGCCCAGCTCCCTGTATTCTCCCAACACTAATAAAATCATCTCAGTGTTCTATACCATTGTCATCCCAGTGCTAAATCCACTGATTTACAGTTTGAGAAACAAAGATGTAAAAGATGCAGCTAAGAAAGCTCTAAGATCAAAGACAGATTCCTCACGAGACGTTAAGCTCCGGGGACTCACCTAATTCCCCAATTATAAACTCTGATTGCAAAACTGCAATCATTTTACCGGTACACACACAACTCCTCACACAAGGGATTTTACCAAGCAGCCAAATGCGTTTTCTTTTATACGCAGTCAAAAGCATTTCATAATCCTAGTATATAAGACTACTTTTAAAAGTGTCGCAGTTGCCACCAAATAAGTCAGACTAGTGTTTAAATGTTTCTAGCTTGGGGTTTATGCTCAAACAGGTTGCATCAGGCTGTCTTAGCACATATAGTAAATACATAGTGTGTATACGTGTGTGGGGGGGGTGTCTCTATACAATGCCCCATATACAAAGGTAGATTACTGGGTGACAAAAGGAGCCAGATTGCTTTGGTTTACATGTCAACTGTGTGCCCTGTCAATATATAGCACCCTGAGCAAGCTCCTTAATTTTCGTATGCCTGGGTTTCTTGTATGTGAATGGAGAGAATATAGTGACTACATTGTTGATTATTGAATTACAAAGTGAATTAAGGGCTGACAATAATGCTTGAACCATTTTAAGCACTGAATAGATGTTAGTTATAGTATATATATCTTTATATAATATGCTCAGTTTAGTTAATAAAGGCATATCATACAATGAGATAGTGAGAAGCAGGACCGCTAGGAAAGCAGTAATGGAAATATCGAATCCCAAATTTGCTGAATAGCAATTCAATTCCTTGCAGATAACCTTCTATGTCCAATCCACTCCAAAGTGCTTTGGGAATTTTTTCTAAGTGGCAGTGGAAGAATATAGGTTAATTACAACATAAAACATTTGTTTTTCCTTTTTTTCGGTTACTCTTTTTATACACCAAAGCATTACTGAAAGTGTAAGTCATCCTTCTACAGCATCTCAGAAACAGAAGAAGCCATCTAATGTCTCACAGGGTCCTGCCTGCATCCTCATGAGGAAGTCAACCCACAAACCAGAGCAGAAAGCCCAGGAAAACTGAGTTTGAAAATGGAAATTGAACAATGTGCTCATTGAAAAATGTATTTCAGTAATTGATGTTTTTCTGTATATGAATATTGTTTCATAATAATACATTTTATAATCAGTGTTCTAGTAACATCAGCATTTAAAGGTATTTTTAAATCCATATACTCTTTGTTGTAAAAGCCCGCAAGATGCAGCCAAAGTCAATTATCAATTTCTGTCAATTACCAATATTCCTGGGAGGTTTTCTTAGGATTTCTGGCCAACAATGTTTCTCTTGAGCACTTCTGTTGCTTAATTTGGAAAAGAACACACTTACATCCAGCTACAAAAGATACTCACATACTTTAATATTAGATTAAGTTTCAAGTTTAGTTAGCCAACATTATAGAGGACCACGCCAGTCACACAGAGCAAGATTAGATATAGTATATCTCAACATAGCTTTTCATTTCCCCAAATTATTAACATATACAAGCATCTAATTGTGATAACTTTTGTATTGGGGTGCATCAAGCTGAATATAAAAATCTCATCTTTGCTAAAATGTTGTTTTTTCACACCCAAGAATTATATCACCAAAGATGATATCTCTTATGGGAAAATATAAATGTTTTCAATTAAGGGATTGACTAAAAATAGAGGGTGTCAGTATTTTTTCAATGTGTTTTTAAGTAGAAGCTCTTATAGAGATGAAATCTTCACTCAGGATATGAGGCGGCTATCATCTGCTTAGCTTCCCATATGGCTCGCACTACTTATTCTACCAAAACCAAAACCAAACCAGTTGTCATCAAGCAATTCTGACTCGAGGCAACCCCATGTTTTCCAGAGTTCACCTGCACTAAATAGGGTTTTGAATGGTAGTGACCTTTTGCAAGTAGATTGCCAGGTCTTCTTTCCAAGGCACCTGGGTGAACACAAATCCCCAACCTTTCAGTTAGCAGCAGAGCGTGTTAATCCTTTGTACCACCCAGGGATGCTGTGGTGAAGAAAGCAGCACTTAACACTATTAGTGACACAAAGATTCATAGAAGCAATATTCATAATAGCCCAAAACTGTAAACAACCCAATTGTCCACTAAGTGATGAATGGGTAAACAAAGTATGGTATACAATGGGATACTATTCAGCCATGAAAAGAATGGAGTATTGATTCATGTTAGAATATGGTTGAACATTGAAAATAGTATGCTAGAGAAAGAAGTCCAACACAAAAAACCACATATTGTATGATTCTATTTTTATGAAATGTCACGAATAGACAAATTCACAGATTCACAAAGTAGACTATGGTTTCCAGGATCTGGAGGGGAGATGGGAAGGAACAAAGTTAATGGGTACCGGTTGCTTCTTGGGATGACGAAAATGTTCTGGACCTACATGGCTTTAGTCATTGATCAATCTTGAGGACATGCTAAAAAACACTGAGTTGTACACTTTAAGGGGATAATTTCCGTAGTGTCTAAAACATAGCTCAGCATAAAAAAGAGAAACAAAGTAATCACTGAAGAGAAATATCACCTCTAAATCAGTAAGTGAATGAGAGTGTTTCAGAAAGGAAAAAAACAATAGGAAAGAGTTGGGAATGGTGAATTACAGGACGTATTTGAGTTTCACTGGATTTCTGATTTGACTGGAGAAGGAAGTATAGATTCAGGTATCTGAAAAACACAACACAAAAATAAGTTGCAGTCACTTTACTGACACTGATTAATTTCCTGATGGAAGTAAAGAATTGAGAGCTTAGCTTTTGCTAAAGTAATTTCAGTACTCACAGGGTGTTCTGGATTGAATTGTATCTCCCAAAAATGTGTGTCAACTTGGCTAGGCTGTGATTCCCAGGATTGTGTGGTTGTCCACCAGTTTGTGATCTAATGGTATACCCTAGGTGTTGTAAATGCTATCTCTATGATATTAATGAATCAGAATTAGAGACAGTTATGTTAATGAAGCAGGACTCAATCTCTAGAATTAGGTTATATTTTGAGTCAATTTCTTTGGAGATATAAAAGAGAGAATCGAGCAAAGAGGAGAGGGATCTCATGCCATCAAAAAAGGAAGAGTCAGGAGAAGAGTGTGTTCTTTGTCCCTGGGGTGCCTGGGCTGAAAAACTCCTAAACCCAAGAGAAGATTGATGAAAAGGACCTTACCCCAAAGCCGACGGAGAGAAAAAGCATTTCCCTGGAGTTGGTGTCTTGAATTTGGACTTTAGCCTCTGAAACTATGAGAGAATACATTTCCATTAGTTAAAGCCATCCACTTGTGATATTTCTGTTACTGAAGCACTAGGTAACTAAGGCAGGGTCTGGTACTAGGAGAGTGGGGTGCTGCTCTAACGGTGGGGTGCTACAATGTGGAAGTGGCTTTGGAATTGGGTAGAGGCTGGAAGAGTTTTAAAATGCCTAATAGTTAAAGCTTAGATTGCCTTGAAGCGACTGTTGGTGGAATTATGAACAACATACACAATTCTGGTGAGGACTCAGAAGGAAGTGAGGAGAGCTATAATACCAGAGATGGTGCAGATAGTGAGAATCAGCAGCAGAGAAATGGTGGCAGCTGAACCAGGAGGCCAGTGCAAGACAGCAAGGAAGACAACCCGCAGAACAAGAGAGCTGACTGACTTCCAACTGGGGATTACTGGTGCAGTGTGGTGCATCCAGGCACTTACTGGTAGAGCTAAAGAGCTTTGGAACACTTCCCTGAGTAGGGCAAAGGCTAGGCTGGCCCAAGAGATTCTGAGAGCCCAAGATGCCAAGGGACCAGGAAACAGAAGCTGAAGATAGAAGGAACACAGAAAGCAGAGCTGCTTCTGTCTCAAAGGGTAGGATCATAACCTCTGGGGTCTAATATGTGAAGCCGTGGTCTCTGGGGTTTCAAAGGGTGGCCACAGCCATCTAGGTTTCAAAGAGTCTGATCTTTACCAACTCAGTTCTGGAGTATGGGACTACTTTTCATGAGCACCAGTGGATGGGGTCAGATCCACTGCCCAAAGCTGAGAGGGTGGGTCTGCCATGCCCAAGTGGCAGAAGAATGGAGCCTGTCAGGTTCAAGGGGGTAGGGTCGCCATTCAGACAAACTAGGAGAATGGAGCTGCCCAAATGCAAGGGAGCAGTTGCTTTCCCAGTGGGCCTGGAAGGTGAGCTCCACCTCCAGGGTCAGGGAACTCCACCCAGAATCTGGAAGGAGTGGCTGATACCCAGAGTCTGGAGGGGAAGGCCATTACCTGAATGGTCTCAGAGAACAGAGGATTAATTTCAAGCCTTGAGAGATAATTTAATGTGTGCTGCTGACTCGTTTGGTGCTTTTTATCACTTTGTTCCCTTCAGTTCCTCCTATTTGTAATGGAAATGTCTAATTTATCTGGTCCACTGTTGTTCTTTGGAAGCAGATAACTTGTATTCTGGATTTCACAGATGAGAGTATTTTGCCCCAGGATTGACTTTGGATGTGGAGTTGATTTAAGGCTTTTGGGATGATATGATGGGGTTAATGTGTTTTACATATGTCAAAGACATGAATTTTTGGTGGTGAAAGGGTGGAATGTTATGGATTGAATTGTGTCTGCCCAAAATGTGTGTCAACTTCTCTAGGCCATGATTCCCAGGATTGTGTGGTTGTCCACCATTTTGTGACCTGATGTGATTATCCTTTGTGTTGTAAATCCTAGCCTCTATGATACTAATGAAGCAGGATTAAACGCAGTTACGTTATAGAAGCAAGAATCAACCTACAGGATTAGGCACTACCTTCAGTCAATCTCTTCTGAAATATAAAAGAGAGAATCGATCAGAGGGGAGAAGAACCTCATACCACCAAGAAAGAAATGCCAGGAGCAGAGCATGCCCTTTGGCCCTGGGCTCCCTGCACTGAGATGCTTCTAGACTAGGGGAAGACTAGTGACAAGGACCTTCCCCCAAAGCCAATAGAAATAGAAAGCCTTATCCTGGAGCTTGTTCCCTGAATTCGGACTTCTAGCCTCCTAGGCTGTGAGAGAATACATTTTTGCTTGTTAACATCATCCACTTGTGCTATTTCTGTTACAGGACCCCTAGATAATGAAGACACAGGTGAAAATACAGAATTAAAAATCTAATCACATGTTTGCATAACACAGAACATGAGGGCAGCAGCTTCGGAGATTTAAGTCCCAGACGTGACTGAGTAAGATAAAATGCAATCTATTGCTCATCTACCAGAGGAAAGAACAGAAAGATCTTCTCATCTCAGGTAGGTTTCTGAGTCTCCAAATTTAAATAACATAGAAAGAGAAAGCTAACATTTTTGGAAAATAAAAAATGAGAGATTTGTTAATAAATCAGTTTATAACTGCTTATTTGGTTTACAAAACTTGCGATAGCCAAAAAATCAACACGTTCTTCCCAGAACAAGAGAATTTGACTGAAAAAATTGCTATCTAAAAATAACAGGATTACAGCTTTAATTCTTTTATTTTAATCAGGTTCATAAGAAAACTATGCACCCCTTTCATCACTGTGCAAGATTGTACATGAGTTTAAGATTTTTTCAGTTCATTTAAAAAATATTTAAACTATTACTTTACAAATGTAAGCATGTCCACATGCAACACCATGTGAACCACAAGGCATATTTACTTAAGTGTAAAAAAAAAAAAAAAAGTTGAACCATCATCCATATTTCAATTCTTATATATCAACAGAAAGACATGGACACATAGAAACACATGTCACACACACATAAGTACACACATGCACAAGAAACAAAGTTAATCTGTTCCAAAATATTTTATTGGCCCTCTTCTCACGACCATTTTATAAGGAAAAAAATCAAATTAAAATCCAAACAGATGCAAAGATATGTGTTAGATTCTGTTGTTTCCACTTATTTTAGCACTTTTCTTTGAATGTCAAGAAGCTTGTACTTTTGCACCAGACCTGTCTACAAATCTTAATGAATATTGTGGCAAAGCAGTTATGCAATTCTAGAGGAAAATGCAGTACACACATTCATGTCTCACTAAATATTGAGATGGTTTAGACCAAGATAAGTAAAAATGCCTTTCATTGCTATGAAGTCTGTAGTACGCTCATTGATTATGGATCTAAAATGCAAGCTTTTAAACAAACATGGTTCCTGAGGAACACATTGTTATCATTTTTTTGACACTACGAATATTTGCAAGCAAACCAGATGTTTAGTCGTTTGTTATCCAGGATTGTCTTTCTAACATTAATGTTTTTTCCATATCATTTTATTTTTTTTTTTTACAAAACAATAAATGAACCCTCGACCCACATTATTTTGAAAATGGGATTTAGATTTCAATTCATTCAACTTCACTTCCTAAAATAAGGAAGTGAACTCCAGAAAAATTAGAAGCAAATAGTAAGTCACATGCCTCATGAAACCTGGAGGTTTAGGTCAAATTTTCCCAGCTTCCTATCCCACATATACATTATGGTGAAGAAACAAACAAACAAAAAACCCCAAATCTTTAGAGATTAACATGTCTCTTCATATTCTGAGCATAAAGAAGACATTTTACAGAACAAATATCTTTCTGCTTCATAGGTAATATTTTGTGGATGTCTAGAAGAGTTAAACATGGATCTACCATTTTCTTGATCATTTATCAACAGTTTAAAATAAGAACAAAAGAGAGTGGAAAGGGAAAATTGTTCCCCCTTGACTTAGTTCTTTTTTCTTTGAATTTCTAAAAATGAGAGATCGAAGTGAGGTTCTGCAACATGTTTCCAGTTGTTTGTGTTATTAACCGCCTGGCAGAGAAAATCTTGAATTTCCAAGATTTCATTATACTTGGATCCGTAATCAACATTCATAGAAGCAGGGGTCAGGAAAAGAAAGGATATATTGCACTGGGCAAATCAGTTGCAAAGGACCTCTCTAAAGTGTTGAAAAGCAAAAATGTCACCTTGGAGACTAAAGTTTGCCTGACCTAAGCCTTGGTGTATTCAATCACCTTATATGCATACGAAAGCTGGGTAATGAGTAAGGAAAACCAAAGAAGAATTGACGCCTTTGAATTATGGTGTTGGAGAAGAATATTGCACATACTATGGACTGTCAGAGGAACAAACAAACCTGTCTTGGAAGAAGTACAGCCAGAAAGCACCTAAGGAGTCAGAATGGAAAAATTTTGTCTCACTTACTTTGGGCATGGTTACTAGGAGAGATCACTCCCTGGGTAAAGACATCATGCTTGGTAAACTCCAAACCAAACCAAACCCAGTGCCATCAATTCGATTCGGACTCATAGTGACCCTATAGGATAGAGTAGAACTGCCCCATAGAGTTTCCAAGGAGTGCCTGGTGGATTCGAACTGCTGACCCTTTGGTTAGCAGCTGTAGCACTTAACCACTACGCCACCAGGGTTTCCCCCTTGGTAAACTAGAGGGTGAGAAAAAAGAAGAAAACCCTTAATGAGATGGACTGATCAGCAGCTGCATCAATGGGCTCAAAAATAGCAACAATTGTAAGGATGGCACAGGACTGGGCAGTGTTTCCTTCTGTTTGTTATGAGCCGGAGCCAACTCAATGGCTCCTGACAACAACAATCTCCTGGTAAATCTTGGAATGATCATTTTAGTTATAATGGACTCCCAGCTTAAAACACGAATGTACTTTTTCCTCAGCCACCTCTCATTCTGTGACCTCTGCTATTCCAGAGCAGTTGGGCTAAAGATGCTGGTTGACCTCTTAGCCAAAGACAAATCCATTTTTCCTATGGCTGTGCTCTGCAATTCTTCCTCTTCTGTATCTTTGCAGATTCTGAGTGTGTCCTGCTGGTGATGATGGCCTTTAATAGGTACAAGACTATTAGCAATCCCTTGCTCCATACAGTCTACATGTCCAGCAGTGCGGGCACTGTCCTCATGGCTTGGGTTTACCCAGGGGCATGGTGGATGATTTGATACATAGGATGTTAACTTTCTGCTTATGTTTCTTTGGGTCAAATGACATTAATCATTTCTCCTGTGACTTACCTCCACTTTTCCTTCTTTCCTGTTCTGATATTCAGGTCATTGAGCTGGCATTATTCACTGTTTTTAGCTTCATTGAACTGAGTACCATTTCTGAGGTTCTTGTCTCTTAAACTGTTACATCATTCTCTCAGTCTTAAAGATCCTCTCTGCTGAGGGAAGATTCATAGCTTTCCAGCACCTCCCATTTAACTGCTATTGCAATTTTCCAGTAACTGCACTATTCATGTACTTCTCATGAAGTTCTGCCTACAATCTAGAGCAAGACAAAATGACTTCATTGTTTCACACCCTTGTGATTCCTTTGTTAAACCCTATGATATACAGCCTAAGAAATAAAAATGTGAAAGACTCAGGAAAAACTTAAAAATAAAAGGGGGTTTTAAAATTTATATTAAATACATACACAGCTGTCCTAAAATCATGTGTTAAAATAGCATATAAAAAACAAATTTGTCTCAGATACATTAATAACATGTGTATTTTAACTAAAATCAAATTACAGACCTGCTTAAATGCTTCTCTTTGTGGTTCAGATACAGCCCTCTCTTCAAGGAATTGTTTTCATATCACTTTGTGTATGCCAATCATTGCTTCTCAAATGAGATTTTAAGCATTCGTAGCAAAATTTGATCTTCAGTAAAATTTTACTTGTGTGTGATATTAATGATATTGTTTGATAATTTCCACATTCTGTTGGATCACATTTTTTTGGATAGGCATAAATATGGGCTTTTCCAGTCAGTTGGCCAGGTAGCTATCTTCCAAATTTCTTCCAGTGCTACATCCATTTCTTGAAACACCTCGACTGGTATTCTGTCAATTCATGGAGCCTTGTTTTTGGCCAATGCCTTCAGTGCAACTTGGTCCTCTTCTTTTAGTATCATCAGTTCCTGATCATATACTACCTCCCGATATGTTTGAAAGTTGACCATTCCTTTTGATATAGTTACTGTCCTTCCATCTTCCTTTTATGCTTCCTGTGTTATTAAATATTTTCACCACAGAATCCTTCAATATTACAACCCAAGGCTTAAAGTTTTACTTCTGATCTTTCAGCTTGAGAAATGCCAAGGATTATCTTCTGTTTTGGTTTTCTATCTTCAGATCTTTGCCTGTGTCATTATAACACTATACTTTGCCTTCTCGAACTACCCTTTGAAATCTTCTGTCCAGTTCTTTTAAGTCATCATTCTCACATTTGCTTTAGCTACTTGACATTCAAGAGCAAGTTTCAGAGTCTCCTCTGAAGTCCATTTTGGTCTTTTATTTCTCCCCTATCTTTCTAATGACCTCTTGGTCCTCCATGTGTGTGATGTCCTTGATGTCATTCTACAATGCGTCTGGTCTTCGGTCATTAGTGTTCAATGTGCAAAATCTATTCTTGAGATGGTCTCTAAATTCAGGTGGGACAACCTCAAGGTCATACTTTGGCTCTTGTGGACATGTTCCAATTTTCTGCAGCTTCACCGTGAACTTGCGTATGAGCAACTGATCATCTGTTCCACAGCCAGTCCCTGCCCTTGTTCTGACTGATGATATTGAGCTTTTTCATCATTTCTCTCCACAGATGTAGTCAATTTGATTTCTGTGTATTCCATCTGGCAAAGTCCAAGTGTATAGTCAACATTTATGTTGTTGAAAAACAGTATTTATAATGATGAAGTCATTGGTCTTACAAACTTCTTTTATGAGATCACCAAGGCCATATTTTCCAACTACCTATCCTTGTTTGTTTCCAACTTTGAATTGCAATCACAATAATTTTCAATGCATCCCAACTGCATATTTCATAAATTTCAGACTGCAGAAGTTGGTAAAAAAATCTTCGATTACTATATCATTGGCCTTAGCAGTTGATGTCTAAATCTGAATAATAGTCGCATTAACTGGTCTTCCTTGCAGATGTATGAATATTATGCCGTCACTACAGCGTTGCACTTCACAACAGATCTTGAAATGTTCTTTTTGATGATGAATGCAACACCATTTCTTTTCAAGTTATTATTCCTGGCATAGCACACAATACGAATGTCCAATTCGCAGGGCCAGTAACAGTTCATATTGATGTTTCTGATGATTTCCAATGTTCCTAGATTCATACTTCATACCTTCCACATTCCAATTATTAGTGGATATTTGTAGTTGTTTCTTCTTATTTTCAGTCATGAAACATCAGCAAATGAAGGTTTTAAAAGCTTGACTCCATCCACGTCATTAAGGTGCACTCTACTGTAAGGAGGCAGCTTTTCCCCACTCATTTTTTGAGTGCCTTCCAACCTAAGGAACTCATCTTCTGACACTATATCAGACAATATTTCACTGCTGTTCATAATATTTTCACTGGCAAACCTTTTTCAGAAGTGGCTGTCAGGTTTTTCTTCCTAGTTTGTCTTAGTCTGGAAGCTTACCTGAAAACTTCTTGCCATGGATGACCCAGCTGGTGCTCGAATACTGGTAGCATAGCTTCCAGCATCACAGCAGCATGCAAGACAACACAGTAAGACAAACTGACAGACGTGTGCGGGTTTTAGTAACATGGTTTATAGTAATTTGCTTGCACCTATTCTGTCTCTTTCATGACTGCTCTCTAAAAAGAAACTCCTATACCATTTCAGATTTAAAAAGAGAAGATTGATGCAATAAAAAGAGGGGGAAAAAGTTGGATGTCATTTCATAATTGCATTAAGTCCACAATATTTTGTATATTAGTGTCCCTATTCTTTGCCACTTTTAGCCCCTTCTAAAGTGTTTGAAATTAACCCTTTGAATTGACATTTTCAAGAAAAATGACCATCTGTCAACCCCTCAATTCCAGATTCTCAAGTCAATAACTTACCTAAAGTGATTATTTAGTTCATTTCCCCCTAAAAACTTCTATTGACAGTTATTTTGGTAATTATGTCATTGTGTAGCTTTTGTTGTGATTATACCCATGTGTTAGAAATAATTTTATTTCCTCTTGTGTGTTTATATTTCTACATCATAAAGCCATTTACTTCTTCTGTTGTCTGACATGATGTTCTAAATTCATACATTTACTTTTTTGTTTATGGAAGTAAATATGTGTATATCCCTTCAAAATTAATATTTTATATGTTACAAGAATTTGAAACATGGTTCATAATGATCATGATAGCATTGATAAAGATGAATATTATGATAGTGATGGTGGTGGTGGTATTTTTCTTTTTGAAATTTAGCAAAGCAGGAATCACAATGTCATGGAACAGTGATGTCACAAAAGTTCAGGTAACTGATTTTTATTCTTCCCTTTACCAAAATCTTGAGCAAGTCAATTCACTACTTCTCCCATTACATTCACAGTTAGTACAAGGTAATAATGATAGTATTTTGTAATAACTCGCAGGATTGTTATAGATCTCAAATATCTACTTAAGGTGGAAAAGCATTCAGAAAAATTTAAAACATCACAAAATTGAGATGTTGGCTTTATTTACATAGAGCTCATGATGAAATCACTGGCTTTCTTATATTTTATGTTCCACTTCTCAGAGATAATCATTCCAATTTATTTATTTCTTTATTCATTTTTGAGGAGTGGAACATTCCACAATGTTAATTATCTAAAGAAGAAAACCTACTGACTTAAAAAACATCGGAATCATTTTTCTTTGAAAAAATGAATTTTTTTTTTTTTTTTTCTCAAACTTGTTGCTCATACATTAGCCCACTGAACAGGTACTCTAAAAGACAGTTAAACCTGCTTTAATGTTCTAAAAAGATAATAAAAATTTATATTATTTACTGAGGACCTATCAACAAGTACAGGAATATGAATTCTTTTACACTTTCACAGAATTTGTTCAGAGCTTTTCATTTTTTTTTTCTTCTTTTTCTCTGCTCCCTATCTTCCCCAGTGTGTTAATCCCTAGTGAGGTAATCTTGAGAACTTACTCTCTCCACGCAATTATTTATGCTATCTACTATCAGCTAACACAACTGAGGTTGACATGAAAAAAAAAAATCTGATGAAATACTTTATAACAATAGGCATCTGATTTTTCTTATAATTTGTTGACTTGTACATGAATGCCAGACAGAGCTCCATACAATTCCTGAAGCAATGACCAGTTATGTATTCTCATTTTTTTTAATCGTTTTTTATATTGCACCCACTTTCTGGGTGGGACATTTACTAACCTCTGACCACCAAATATAAAGGGAATCTAATATATGATTTGATGGACCATTTGCTGAAAACCTAGACTGTCTCTTTTATAGTAATAATGGTTTTAATTCATACAGCCTCAGGAATATCTAATAATAAAGAAAGCATGTGTGAATACCTATCTAAATCTATTTTGAATGGTTATATGTGTGTGTATATATATAGATACATTTAAAACCAAACCCATTGCCGTCAAATCAATTCTGACTCATAGCGGCCCTATACGACGGGGTAGAACTGCCCCATAGGGTTTCTGAGGAGTGTATGGTGGATTCAAACTGCTTACCTTTTGGTTAGCTAGCTCTTAACCACTATGCCACCAGGGTTTCCATATATATATATGTATAAAATTTTTTATATATGTATTTGTGTGTATTTATATATACACACACATTGTATGTATATGTACATTTGTGTGATTTCTCTATATGTGTGTGTAAATGATTGTCTATAAAAATAGACATGTATAAATAAGTGTATATATATACATACATATGTACGTTTATACACACACAAACACACACAGGATTGTTCATTCTATCCCCTGCACTAGGACCATTCATGCATCATTCTGTTAATAACAGTAACATCTTAGGCATAATGTGTTTCTAAAAAAACTACAAGTGGAAACTAAGCATGATTATCTATAAGATTGCAGTAGTCATTAGATTGTACTAAAACTCATTTCACCAAGGAGCTTTATGAGTTAAGGGAAGTATGTGTTCTTGGAGAATATATCAAGGATTTTCACATTATTACTTTGAGTCACAAAATTGTATGTGGCCTATTTTCTCTGAACTACAATTTCTAGCACCCTCTACATGTTGTATGTCTCATTCAAGATGCCATTATATGTCATGGAAGTAACAAAATTCTAGTAATGAGAATTAAAATTATCATATGTTCAATTTTTTTTTTTTTTTTTTTTTGTACTCTCTTGCCATAAGTCTGTTTAGTCTCTGTTGTCATTTTCCCCTGCTACTGGAGTAAGCTTACAAAATTTTCAAAAGGCTGAAAATTATGTTTTGGAATGGATGGCATTTTAATACTTGATAATTAGTAAAAATAACACTAATAATTAAGTAATCATGAGAAGTATTTAGATCAGATATGTGGGACATTTCATTTCATTACTAGTATTCCAAGGATTTTTTTTAGAAAGTTCAAAACCAAAAAAAAAAAACAACTATGTAATGAAAATTTTCTTTCTTCACTCTATGAAAGCATTGATAGTATTAGTGTAGCAATTACAACTTTTTAGCAAAAAAAGGGAAAATACAGTTTTAATACATTAGCCCTGTCCCCAGTAATGTTTGTAGGTTGACTCCAATAATTATGAAAAAGCATTAGGAAAAGTGCTATAGGACTTGAAAAACAATACCTTTTCTAATATAATACTTTCCCACCTCCTATTATGTCTATTATGTCTAACTAAAACATGATTACTGACTCAATCATTTAGTTAGTAATTAATTCAATTGTTCAACTATTTATTTGATTTTGATTTAGCATTTTTTGTAATTCTGTCTTAGCACTTAGATTTGTATCATCTCTACCCAGTTATTTTCTAACTCTGTTCTCAATATTTCTTTGTGTGATATCTGTTGCTTTTTTTAAGATATGTCTTTGTATGAATTTTTTGTTTTAAAACCCAAAGAGCATTTTAACATCTTATCAGTTTTATATAAACATAATGCTAACTTCTCGCCATAAAAAAGATGTCCTATGATCTAACTTTCCATATTTTCTGAGCCTCGTAATACTCCATTGGCCATCTCAAGAGTTTGGGTCTTGATAATATGTGCCACTTACTCTTATTATTTCATTTCTTCTTGTAGTGCTACTGACCGTATTGCAAGAGGAAGAAGACATTATTTCTCTCCTATATAAACATGTATGTCATGTTTCCCAGCAATGTGTGATAAAGGCCATTCTGTTTTACGGAGTTATTTGGCACATAACTGCTGAGTGAACATTTAATACGTATATATTACGGTATTTTGTACTGCCTCAAAGGAAATACTGGAGTTTGTGTGTGTGTGTTTAGTGGAATATTGTGATAGAAAGAACAGTGGCCCCCCAGGGGCAACATCCTAATCCTTGGGAACTGTGAATATGTTACTTAAAAGGGACTTTGCAGATGTGACTAAAGTTATGAATCTGAATCTGGGGATGTAGAGATTAGCCTACATTACTCTAGGTGGGGCCAGTTTAATCACATGAGTCCTTAAAAGAATAAGAGGAAGAAAGACAAGTAGATCAGAGAGATGCAATGACGGAAGAAGGAGCAGGAGAAAAGAGCCATGAGAAGGACTCAATTTGCTATTGTTGGATTTGAAGGCTGATGGGGCCACTAGCTAAGGTACTTGGTGACATCTAGAAGCTGAGAATGACCTTCATCTGATAGCCAGCAAGAAAATAGGGGCCTCAGTTCTACAGCATCGAAGAACTGAATTCTCCCAACATTCTAAAATGACCCTTCCCCCAAAGACTCCAGAAACAAAAGCAGTCCTAATAACACCTTAACTTTAGTCCTGTGAGGCCAGTGTTGGACTGCAGCCTACAGAGCTGTAAGATAATGAATTTGTGCAGTTTTTGGCCACTTGGTTTCTGGCAATTGGTTGTAACAGGAAAAGAGAACTAATAAAAGGATTCACCTAAAACGATGTGTGAGAAGTTGCAGACAAGCTCACAATACACCAGTTGAACCCATGACCGCTTCCGCTGTACAGGGCAAAGGTTTGAAATATTCAACTTCTTAGCCTCCCTTCCAGCAAAATACGGGTAGAAAAAAATATATATATGGGTAGACAGCTCAGGTCTTGCTACTGCGATGAATGTAAATGTTAACAAGTGCTATGGCTTTTGTTTTCATTTTATTTCATTTTTGGAAGGTTGAAACATTCATATCTAAGAATAGAAAAATAGGAATATGTGAGAGATTTGCCTCTGATATAATACATTTCAAAGTCCTGGACTAGTTAACACATCCCCCCAGACATTGCTGTATGAAATATATAAATAAGTTTTGTTTTATATGTCTGAATGCAATTCTGAAGGAGATAATATCAATAATACTAATGTTCTACAATGTTTGGGGGTGAAAATTTATCTTTAGTATGTTTTCCAAGTGGTGCAGAAGACCTTTTGTGATAAGAAGTGTGTTCTCAGCTTTGAAGTGTGGCGTCTGGGGTCTTAAATGATAACAAGCAGCCATCTAAGATGTATCAATGGGTCTCAACCCACCTGGATCAAAGGAGAATGAAAAACACCAAGGTCACAAGGTAATCATGACCCCAGGAGACAGAAAGGACTACATGAACTAGAGACTACATCATCCTTACGCAAGAAGAACTAGATGGTGCTTGGCTACGACCGATGGCTTCGCTGACAGGGACCACAACAGGGAACCCCTGAGGGAGCAGGAGAACAGTGGAATGCAGACCCCAAAATCTCATAAAAAGACCAGACTTAATGGTTTGACTGAGACTAGAAGAATCCCGGCGGTCATGGTCCCCAAACCTTCTGTTGGCCCAGGACAGGAACCATTCCTGAAGACAACTCTTCAGACATGGATTGGACTGGACAATGGGTTGGAGAGAGATGCTGATGAGGAGTGAGCTACTTGCATCAGGTGGACACTTGAGACTATGTTGGCATCTCCTGTCTAGAGGGGAGATGGGAGGGTAGAGAACCTGGTAAAACGGTCACGAAAGGTGAGACTGGAAGGAGGGGGTGGGCTGACTCATTAGGGGGAGAGTAAGTGGGAGTATGTAGTAAGGTGTACATAAGTTTATATGTGAGAGACTGACTTGATTTGTAAACTTTCACTTAAAGCACAATAAAAATTATTTAATAAAAAGTGTATTCTCAGAAATGTGGTTTTGGTGCTTTAATGAACATGATATGACTGAAAACTTAGAGTACTCCAAAAAATGATTTTCTGTTATATGCAAGTATTGAACATGCTCTCATATGATGTATAAAATTTTGTGGCTATAAAAAAAAAAAAGGCTATAGACAGCTTAAAATATCTCAGTCTGTTACAAGAATTTAATATACTTAAAGCAGCAATGGGGGCAGTAATAAGAAAAGTCTTAGAATGGTCCATTGCAACATTCTTTACATGCAACATTCAGTGACATTAATTCTTCTTATTATGTTATTCAACCATCACCATAATCAATTTCCAAATATTTCCATTACCCTTAACAGAAGCTCTTTGGCCCCTAAGGAATAACCCCCCCTCTGCCCACCCCTGTAACCACTGATAAACATTTGTCTCTACACATTACTATTCTAAATATTTTATGTAAAAGGGATCATATGATATTTGTCCTTTTGTAACTGAGTTATTTCACTCAGCATAATGTTTTAAAGGTTTGTCTATGTCGTTACTTGTATCAGGACTTCATTTCTCTTCATGGCTGAGTAATATTCCATTTTATGGACGAATCACATTCTTTTTCTACATCCATCTGCTTGTGGACATTTAGAACACTCTTGCTTTCATTTCTTTTGGGTATAGTCTTAGAAGTGGAATTGCTAGATCATATAGGCATCAGGATTGGAGGAAGACTCATTAACAACCTGCATTATGCAGATGGCACAACCTTGCTTGCTGAAAGTGAAGAGGATTGAAACACTTATTAATGAAGATAAAAGACCACAGCCTTCAGTATGGATTGCACCTCTACGTAAAGAAAACAAAAATCCTCACAACTGGACCAATGAGCAACACCACAATAAATGGAGAAAGGATTGAAGTTGTCAAGGATTTCATTTTACTTGATCCACAATCAACACCCGTGGAAGCAGTAGCCAAGAAATCAAAAGACACGTTGCATTGGGTAACTCTGCTGCAAAGGACCTCTTCAAAGTGCTGAAGAGCAAAGACGTCACCTTGAACACTAAGGTGAGCCTGACCCAAGCCGTGGTATTTTCAATTGCATCATATGCATGTGAAAGCTGGGCAATGAATAAGGAAGACCGAAGAAGAGTTGACGCCTTTGAATTGTGGTGTTGGTGAAGAATATTGTATATACCATGAACTGCCAAAAGAATGAACAAATCTGTCTTAGAAGAAGTACAACCAGAATGGTCCTTAGAGGCAAGGATGGCGAGACTGCATCTTACATACTTTGGACATGTTGTCAGGAGGGATCAGTCCCTGGAGAAGGACATCATGCTTGGCAGAGTACAGGGTCAGTGGAAAAGAGGAAGACCCTCAATGAGGTGGATTGACACAGTGGCTACAACAATGAGCTCAAGCATAACAACGATTGTAAGGATGGCACAGGAGCGGGTAGTGCTTTGTTCTGTTGTCCATAGGGTCACTATGATTCGGAACTGACTCAACGGCACCTAACAACAACAACATGGTAATTCCATGCATAACATTTTGAGGAATACCCAATGTTTTTTCTCAGCAGCTGTACCATTTAACAGTTCCACCAGCAATGGATAAGTGTTCTGATTCCTCCACATCCTCACCAAAACTGGTTCATTTTTACTTTTTTAATCATAATCATCTTTGTGGGTCTAACGTAATACCTAACTGTAGTTTTAGTTTGCATTTGGCTACTAACTGATGAGGTTGAGCATCTTTTCATATGCTTGTTGGCATTTGTATTCCCTTTGTGAAATATGTATTGAAGCCCTTTTCCTATTTTTTGATTGTGTTGTTTTTGTTAAGTTGTAGGGGTTATGTATATATTCTACATATTAAACCCTTATCAGATATATGGTTCCCAATAACTTTTCCTTAGTCTCTAGCTTGTCTCTTCACTTTGTTAATACAGTCCTTACACAAAAATCACTTGGGTTTTTATATATCAGCAAGAAGAAATCCAAAAAGGAAATTAAGGAAAGAATTTCATTTGCGAAGGTATTTAAAAGAATAAAATATCTAGCAATAAATTTAGAAAAGGAAGTAAAAGAATTGTAAAGTGTAGACTGTAAAATGTTATGGATAGACATTAAAGAAGACCTAAATAAATGGGAGGATATTCTGTGCTTATGAATAGAGGAACAAACATTGTTAAGATGCTGATACTACCTACACAACCTATAGATTCAAGAGAATTTTCATAAAATTTTTTAACAGATATGTTTTTCATTATTGTAGGAAACTCTTGAGCGGCAGTCGAAATGGCTTAGTTCAATTAGAAAATAACCTGGGAATGGAGTCTTTCCCCAGGGCAGAGACTTTCTCCTATTTAAAGAAGACTAGGTTCCCTAATGAGTTGGAATCAACTCAGATGGCAACGGGTTTAGTTTTGGGTTATTTGTTCTGAGAGTATAATATCTTTTAGATGGTGGTTAACTGCTGTTCCAATAAAAGTGAATTATTTAACTGTTCCAAAAAGCTTATTTATCATTTTATCTCAATCCCTAAAGGTAAGCATGAAATTTTCCTTAATCAAACAGGTAAGCATGCACTGTATCTATCCAAAATCAGTTTATTTTCATGTGTATCTTTTTTTTATATGCAACGGCAAAGAGAGTTCAATTTTAGAAAACAAAAAAAAGGTAATTTTTTTTTCAGTTTTGAACACTGCTCAGATAGACATTGTACATTTCTTATTTTCATAATTATGGGATGAAATGAGAATTCAGTAATATAATAAGCCAATATATCAAAACTTACTGGCTTCATCATTATCATCATCATCCTAAGTGCTAACATTTGTTGATTGATTGCTCTATGTTAAGGAAGGGTGTAAATATTTTACATGTATTAAATCTATGGATCATATCTCATAAAAACCAAACAATACATGTATAAAGAACAAGATTGTGAATGGACGTAATTGATATGCATTTGTTTCCTACTGGTATCTAAGAAAGTGTTTGTGAAGAGTTAAGTTCCATGATTAATCTGAAAATACTAGGGATATGTTGGCATACTTTTCTTTTTATCATTAGAGACTTCTACTAGAGGAAAAATACCTCTGAATTGCATTCATCAATTTCTAACATTCATTTCCTATCTTCTATTTAATTCTAAACTTGCTGTTAATTCAAGCAAAATATTAATATATTAGTGCTTGAACCAAGGAGGTTAGAACAGTTAAACCCTGGGGTACTAGCAAAGGATTGTGATGAGATTGTATTTGATAACAAAATCTCTGCCCCAAACAGAGTGTGGAGACCAGAAAAATAAACATAAAGTGTTTGAATAAAAATAGACATGCCAGCATGTGTATCTAGTTATTTTCTTTCTGAGTTGTATAAACAGTAATTTCCAAAGATTTGCGGAAGTTGGATAGAATGTGAATAACTATAATATTTCTTGCTTTAATAGTGGCTTTACATTGAGAATCATTTTTGATTTTCATAACACTGTTTCTCCTTTTCACCGAAAGAAAAAAAGGTCTCAGTAGCTGTAGGAGATGTAGAACACTAGATTCGTGTTTGCAGCTTCAGGTATTTCTGTTTCTTCTCAGCTTAGTTTTAGGTTTCTTTACAAATGTACTGCCTTGCTTCATCAGTGGGAATATGGCAGAGGGGGAGTCTAAGATTGAGAGAAGAGTTTATGAAAAGATCAGACAAAATAATGAGAGTACAGTTTCTGAGGACGATAGATCAAGTGTGGCGACACGATGCATGGTGTTGAAAAACATTCAACAAACAATTTTGATCGTCTTTTGTGCCTTAGGCTCTAGATTGAATTACACAGGTGAATAAAACATGGTTATAGTTTTATAGAATGGAGAAGTGGAAGTATGGGTTGTATAGTATAAAGAATTCAAATCATATTAATATTACGTGTTAGACGATAGTTTCTGGCCATCCTTAACACTCACTTATAGTATCTTTAACATTCCCTACAATCCAATTTTTATTGGGAGAACTGCATCAGATGATGATTGTGAAAATAACTTTAGTGCTTTACTATTTAGTCTAGAATATTGTAGATGCTACAGTAAGTGGTTATTTGATTTTCCTTTACTTAGTCACAGAAAATCCATAGAATGTCCAGGTTTTGCTACTGTTCCAATTGTGTCTCCTCTAGGACATAATACATGCTTAACATCTTTAGTATATAGTTGTAGGTGAGTCTCCTCTTTGCAATGAGTTAATCTCCGTTGACAGGCCCCAGGGAGGTTGGAACAGTTAAGTAGTATAAACTCACTACCGTCGAGTCGATTCTGACTCATAGTAGAAGCCAAATGGCTGGCAGTTTGAGTTACCTTGGCGTGCCTTGGAAGATAGGGCTGGTAATCTGCTTCCAAAAGGTCACAGCCTTAAAAACCATATGGAGCAACTCTACTCTGAACATGTGGGGTTATCATGAGTTAGAATGGACTCAATGGCAACTAGTCACAAAAAGCAAACATCTGTATTTACTTTCAAATTAATTTACACAAAGAAGTTATCTAGCAATACTGAAAACAATGAGGTAATGTGCTAATTCTATAAGTGTGAATAAAATGAGTATTATTCTTTAACATAAAAAACCCATACAGAAAGGAAAAAAAAAAAAAAAAGCAGTATTAGATCCATAAATCTAGTAATATTGGAAGGCAGGTCAGATATTAAGTAGGAGCCCATCTTTAGTACCTGGAAATTATTCTGAAGTCTCAATCAATTTCATTCGTTTACATAATCTGACAAATAAGTTATTAAATCAAGTTCTGTGGCTGCTAACTGAAAGGTCAGCAGTTTGTAGCCACTAGCAGTCTGCTTCTGTAAAGATTTCAGCCTTGGAAACCCCATGGGTCAGTTCTACTCTGTTCTATAGAGTCTCTATGAGTTGGAATCAACTCGACAGCGGGAAGTTTGGTTTTTTGGTTATATGGGTATTAATAAATCATGCTTTGTTGAACAAACACTATGCAGTGCATAGGAAAAATATATTGAATTCAATAAGAAGCTTATAATGTAGGAATAGGGGTAAGAAAAGTGCATAATAAAAATTGACAGTCACAGTTTAACACTCACCTGTGTGCAGTATGCAGTGTGTGCAAGAGAGCTGACTGAAGGGCACAAATGAGGTTGGCAGAAAGAGAGCAAGTAGTGACTGTGGGATGATTTAGGAAAATATGGATGAATTGTGGTTAATGTCCCTCTTATAGAACAGGTGTGTATGCAGAATAAAGAGGTGGGCATTCTAGTTCAAACTGCTTTTGCACAAATCCTAGGTGAACTTGTGCCTAACTTATGCCTGACTACAAAATGTGTTTACAAATATCACTTCTGACTTCACAGACCTTACACTGAAACATAAACACAGATTTTAAGATCAAATGCCAGCCCATAACATTTGGGAATTAGCTCATCATCACGTTTTATAACAAAATGGCCTTGATGAACTTTATGCTAAAGCAAAACGAGACTTTTTGAGATACCGCAGGAAAACCAACATTTCCTATTAAATACATTTAGGTGGTTCAAAACTGTGATAAATGACTTGGAGAGTCTTTATTTAGACGATGAAATTAATTCAAAACTGATAATATTGGAAAACAGAGTGGAGAAGAAAGCATTCCAAGAAAAAAAAAATGGAGTAATCACTACCATTGGGGAAAAAAAAAAACATTGAACATAATCTCAAATTTTGAGATTTTGACTGTTTAGATGAATAGCAAAATTTAAAATCACATATGCCATCAACGGGAACAAAGAAATATAAGGAAACCCTTAACAGGGGAAAAGAAAAAAAAAAAAGGAAATATTTCTTGCAGATTTATTGAGCAATAATTTAAAAATACACTTGACCATTGTTCTAGAGCAACTGTCATTTATGGGGTTTGTTCCTATACGGAGTTGGAAAAATTGTAAGGCATACAATTCCCAGTTTGCAAGTGAGCATGCAAAAGCCAAGAAAGTGAATAACTTGTATTTCTAATTTAATCTTTCCTACAGATGAAATGTGAAGTGAAAAAAGCTGAAGGCAATGTCTCTACAGTGATGCAGTTTGTACTGCTGGGATTTTCTGATCTTTCAAATCTCCAAGGATTTCTCTTTGGAGTGTTCTCCATCATTTACATAATTATTATAATTGGAAATAGCCTCATAATAGTACTAACCAGTCTCGATCCTGCATTACAGAAACCCATGTATTTTTTCCTGGCAAATTTTTCCTTATTGGAAATTTCTTATGTAACTGTCACTCTACCCAGGATGCTAATGAATCTTTGGACACAGGACAGAAGCATTTCTGTGCTGGGATGTGCCACCCAAATGTGCTTCTTTCTTATGCTGGGGGCCACTGAATGTTTCCTCCTGGCAGTGATGGCTTATGACCGCTATGTGGCCATTTGTAACCCTCTGCACTACCCTCTAGTCATGAACCAAAAGATGTGTGTCCAGCTAGCAGTTGGCTCCTGGATCATTGGCATCCCAGTCCAGATAGGGCAAACAACTCAGGTTTTCTCTCTACATTTTTGCAATTGTAACCAAATTAACCACTTCTTCTGTGACATCCCTCATATCATCAAGCTGGCCTGTGGGGACACTGCTGTTCATGAGATGTCTGTCTATGTAGTAACTATATTGATTGTCACTGTCCCTTTTATGTTGATACTTGCCTCCTACAGTAAAATCATCTGCACCATTTTAAAGTTGCCAACAGCCTCAGGACAGGCTAAAGCCTTCTCCACATGTTCTTCTCACCTGCTGGTTGTGCTTTTATTCTTTGGATCTACTACCATCACCTATTTAAGACCCAAATCCTATCATTCTGCAGGAATGGACAAGCTACTCTCTCTTTTTTACACCATAGTGACTCCGCTGTTTAATCCCATGATATACAGCCTTAGAAACAAAGATGTTATTGCCGCACTGAGAAAATTCTTTCTTAAAATGTAGTAGGATGAGGTCGAAACAACCTAAGTCTCCATCAGTATTGGTCAATCATAAAGAGAAATAAAGTCCTGATACCACAACATGGATGAAATTTGAAAACTTTATTCTTAGGGAAATAAGTCAGTCACACAAAGACAAATGCGTTGTTTTCTCACTTAAAGGAAATATGCAAATATATAGAAACCAAAGGTTAGTAGTGATTATGGGAGCAGGGAGAAAAGGAGAGTTTTTACCTAGGAAGCATAGAGTTTATGTTAATGGTGGTGGAATAATTTGTAAAAGGGTAATGATAACAGTTACACAAGAAGAACGTATTTATTATCACTCAATTATGCATGTAGAAATTGTTGAATTAGCAAATGTTTTGTTGTGTTTATTTCACTCCATTTTGAAAGTACTATGATGAGCTTAATTATTAACATTTTAAGTGTGTGTCACACAGTTATGAAACATTTCAGGTCTCCACATTTCCCTGTTAACAGGTCAATTCTAGCTTATGACGTACTGTGAGATACCTAGCCTGAAGTTTACTGTGCTTGAGTGTATACTTGAAAAACTGCTCTAACTTCACTGTTCCGTATCTTTACAATAATCTTCTTGTACAAATAAAAGTGTGATCTGTTCTGCACTTTCTTAGTAAAAACTAAGAGCAAAATTCAAGCTATTAATATATTTACATATTCTTGCAACTATACAAAATTAGTTTCCTTAATTAATCAGTTGTCTGAATTTTCATACTTGTATTTTTTAGTATCCTTTTCTGTTTCTATTTCACAAATTTTGGGCAATAGAAAACAAAAGCCATTGTGTTGTTTCTGACTGGACAATAAACCAATCCCGTTGCTGTCGAGTCGATTCCGACCCATAGCGACCCTATAGGACAGAGTAGAACTGTGCCATAGAGTTTCCAAAGAGCACCTGGTGGATTCGAACTGCTGACATTTTGGTTAGCAGCTGTAGCACTTAACCACTATGCCACCAGAGTTTCTGACTGGAAAATAGTAAATGAAAAATGAGTGTTCATTGAGTGAGTAATTAAACGAGTGATTAAATAAGTTCGTGGGTAAATGGATACTGCTGTCTCCTACCTCAAACTTTTGCATAAATCTAGAGGTTTTCATGCATCAATGAATATTGACAGCATTAATGTTATTAATTATTAAATTATTAAACCTACTATATACCTATGTGGGATTGTTGTTGTCAGCTGCTGTCCGGTCAGCTCTGGCTCATGGCCACCCCATCCGCAAAGGGGAAACACTGCTTGTTCCTGTGCCATCTGCATAATCAGTTGTGTGGGTCAGTCCATTCTGATCCACAGGGCTTTCATTAGCTGATTTTCAGAAGTAGAGAGCCAGGCCTTTCTTGCTGGTCCATCTTAGTCTAGAAGCTCCACTGAAACCTGTTCAGCGTCATAGTAACGTTCAAACCTACACTGACAGATGAGCAATGGGTATGCTTGAGGTGTATTGGCCAAGAACTGAACCCAGGTCTCCTGCATCAAGACAAGAATTCTAACACTGAACCACCAGTGCCTCCCATGTAGAGTGATTCAAATCATATCCACAAAAGAAAGCTTACATACACTTAGTTCTCTCCCTAGTAACTTCCTGCCAGAGCACACGATGTAAGAGGACACTCCTACTCACCTCAACCAGTTTAATTTCCAGGTATTTCTACCTTCTTTTTAGCAGCTACGGCCTTATGCTCTGGTTTATTTCATCTCTTTCATGACTGCACTCCCAACAGCAACTCCTAAACCACTTCAGATTTTAAAAGAAAAAATCTATGAGATAAAAGGGGAGGAAAAAGTCAGGAGTTTTTTCTTAATTCCCTAAAGTTCACACCCACTGTGACTATATTAGTTTGGCTAATATTTGCAAACTTTAGTCCTTTCCAACGTGTTCGAAATTATCAAACCTTTCAAGTAGCTTTATCAAAAAAGGTGACTATCCGTCAACAGAGCCATTAATGCCCATCCTGCAACTCCAGATCCTCAAATCAACAGTTCACATAAAGATATTATTCAGGGAATCTGTCCCTGAGAACTTCTATTAGCAGTTCTCTTGACAATTTTGACATTCTATAATTAGTTATGATTGCACATATGTATACAAGGCAATTTAAGTTCCTGTTTTATAGTTACAGTTCTACATCATATAGTTATTTACAATTATGCATTAATTTTTTTTCTTTATGGAAGTAAAAATGCATTTATCAAACACCTTACATGCATATAGAAAACACCTCAGAGGATTTGGTTCCTTGGCATGGAGGTATAGGCTCATGGCTTCATGGGCCATCCCAGTTAACTGGCATAATAATGTGTTTAGTGTGCCTCTTCTATCTTGTAGTTCATTGAGTAGTGCCTTGGGTCTTAAAAGCTTTCAAGCAGCCATCCAAGGGACAACAGTTGGTCTCTATTCACTTGGAACAACAAAGGAAAAAGAAGAGTCAAGAACAGAAGGAGGATATGGAATGTATGGCTACTAGCCTCCATGAACAACTGCCTCCTTTGGCATGAGCCCAGAAGGACCGCATGGTGCCTAGCTATCATTACCGAATATTTGGATCAAAGATTCCATAAAGGAATCCTGATCAAAAAGGGGAAAATGAAGAACAGAATTTCAAATTCTCATAGGCTCCAGGCTTCCTGAAGCCATGAAGGTTGGGTGAACCCCTGAATTATTACATGGAGAAAGTCTTTAAACATTAATCCAGAAATGTTTCCAGAAGTTATCTTGAAATAATAAAAAAAAAAAAAACTCAGAAAAGAAGAGAGAGAATCCTTGCACAAGTTGAACAATGTAATCAAAGTTGCTAAGTTGCACATGTAGAAGCTGTTGAATTGGTATATGTTTTGCTGTATATATTTTCACTGACAACAACAAATTAAATGAAATTTAGAAAAAATGCATGCAGCCCTTCTCATTTAATATTTTATATTTTACAAGAATTTGATACATAGTCCATGATGATGATGATGATAGGAATAATGAATATGGTTTCAATTGTGGTGGTTTTTTTTTTTAATTTAATAAAGATGTATCACATTGTCATGAGACAACACTATACCAGCAGTTCAGATAACTGATTTTTATTCTTTTTATTACTAATATCTTGAAGAAGTCAGTTAGCTAATTTTTTCATCACATTTACAATTAGTAAAATGACAATTATTATAACATTTCCTGACTATATAATTCCCTCACTAGTTCATGATTGCAGTAAGGTCTCTATACACTTCTTGAAGCAAAATCTGTAATTTACTTGCATTTATCATGTCTTTTTTTCCCCTGATTTTTTATTGTTCCAGCTTTCTCGATGATGTCATTTACTGACCTCTGGCCACATAGTGGAGCCCTGGCGACCCAGCAGTTAAGAGCTCGGCTGCTAACCAAAATGTCGGCAGTTTGAATCTACCAGCTGCTCCTTGGAAACCCTATGGGCAGTTCTACTCTCTCCGATAGGGTCGCTATGAGCCAGAATCAACTTGACAGCAGTGAGTCCAGTTTTGCTTTTTTGGGCCACATATGAGGAATCTATGATTTGGTGGATCTTTTTCTGAAGATTCAGGTTCTCCTAACAGAATGTATCTCTAAAAAAATACATGTGGAAACTAAGCATGATTATCATAAGATTGTAGTAGTCATTAGATATTGTACTAAAACTCATTTCACCAAAGAGTTTTACAAGTTAAGGGAAATATGTCCTTAGAGTGTATATCAAAGATTTTCACATTGTGACTTTAAGTCACAAAATAGTATGTAGCTTATTTTCTCTGAACTACGATTTCCAGCACCCTGTACATGTCATTTGTCTCATTCAAGATGCCATTATCTGCCAGGGAAGTAATAAATTCTAGCAATGAGGATTAAAGTTGTCATGAATACATTCAATTTTTTTTTACTCTTGTGCCGTCACTCTCTTTAGTCTCTGGTATGATTTTCCCCCGTGTAAGGTTACAAAATTTTCACAAGGCTGAAAAATAAGTTTTGGAGTGGATGGAATTTTAATACTTGATAATTAGTATAAATAACACTAATAATTACGTAATTATTGAGACTAGATCAGATATGTGGGACATTTTATTTCATTACTAGTAATACAAAGATTTTTTTAGAAAGTTCAAAACCAAAAACAACTATGTCGTGAAAATTTTCTTTCTTCACTCTATGAAAGCACTGATAGTGTTAGTATAACAATTACAACTTTTTAGCAACAAATGGGAAAATGCAGTTTTAATACATTTTTCAGTGTTCCCAGTAATGTTTGTAGGTTGACTCCCCCAAGTATCAAAAGCATTAGGAAAAGTGCTATAGTACTTGAAAAACAATGTTTTTTTCTGGTATAATACTTTCCGACTTCCTATTATGTCTAGCTAAAATACGATTACTGGCTCAATCATTTAGTTAATAATTCATTTGTTCAACTATTTATTTGATCTAGCATTTTTGTAATTCTGTCTTAGCACTTAGATTTATATCATCTCCACCCAGTTACTTTCTAATTCTGTTCTCAATATTTCATTGTACATCTATTGATTCTTTTTAAGATATGTCTTTGTATAAATTATTTGGTTTAAAATCCAAAAAAGCATTTTAACATCATGTCAGTTTTATATATACATAATGCTAGTTTCTCACCATTAAAACACGTCCTATGATTTTACTTCTCAAATTTCCTAAGCCTCTGAATGCTCTTCTTGGCCATCTCAAGAGTTTGGACCACTTCCTCTTATCAGTTTATTTATTCTGGTAGTGCTACTGACTGTATTGCAAGAGAAAGTAGACATTACTTCTCTCCTATATGAACATATATGACATGTGTCCCAGCCATGTGTGATAAGGGCCATTCATTTAGCAATGGTATTTGGCATATAACTGCTGATTGAACATTTAATACATATATATTATGGTGCTTTGTACTGCCTCAAAGGAAATCCTTTTTGTGTGTGTGTGTGTGTTTATTGGAATATTGTGATAGACAGAATAGTGGCCACCCAGAGATACCACATCCTAAACCCTAGGAATTGTGAATATGCTCCTTGAAAGGGACTTTGCAGATATGATTATAGTTATGAGTCTGAGGATGGAGAGATTAGCCTAGGTTATCCTGGGATGCTCAATCCAAACACATGAGTTCTTAAAAGGATAAGAGGAAGAAAGAAGAGTATCTCAGAGAGCTACAATGACAGAAGGGGCAGGAGAAAGGAGCCATGAGAAGGACTCAATTTGCTATTGCTGGATTTGAAGGCTGATGGAGCCACAAGCCAGGAACTTGGTACCATCTAGAATCTGAGAACGGCCTTCAGCTGACAGCCAGCAAGAAAGTAGGGGTCTTAGTCCTACAGTGTCAAGGAACTGCATTCTCCCAACAATCTAAAATGATCTTTTCCTCAGAGCCTCCAGAAACAAAGGCAGTCCTGATAATAACTTAACTTTAGTCCTGTGAGGCCAGTGTTGGGCTGTGGCCTACGGAGCTGTAAGATAATGAATCTGTGCCATTTTAAGCCATTCAGCATATGGCAATTTGTAACAACAGTCAAAGCAAACTAATATGTGGATTCACATAAAATGATGTGTGAAAATTTGCAGACCGGCTCACAATACACCAGTCTAATCCATGACCACTTCCACAGTAGAGGGAAAAGGTTTGAAATATTCAACTTCCTAGCCTCCCTTCCAGGTAAGTATGGGTAGATGACTCAGGTCTTGCTACTACGATGAACTTAAATGTCAGCAAGTGCCATGTCTTTTGTTTTCACTTTATTTCATTTTTGGAAGGTCGAAGCATTCATATCTAAGAATAGAAAAATAGGAAGATGTAAGAGACTTGTCACTGATATAATACTTTTTAAAGCCCTGGACTAGCTAACTCATCCTCCCAGATGTTTTGCTGTGTGAAATATATAACTAAGTTTTCTTTTATATATCTGAATGTAATTCTGAAAGAGATAATATCAACAATATTAATGTTCCACAATATTTGGGGGCAGACAGCTTCTCTTTAGTACGTTTTCCAAGTGATGCAGAAGACCTTTTGTGATAAGAAGTGTGTTCTCAGGTAGGCAGGTTTTGGTACTTGAATGAACATGGTATGATTGAACACATCAAGTGTTCAAAAGATGATTTTCTGTGATAGGCAAATATTTAACATTCTCTCATATGATGTATAAACTTTTGTGGATATAGACAGCTTGAAATATCTCAGTCCTTTACAAGAATTTAATATACTGAAAGTAGCAATGGGGGCAGCAATAAGTAAGGCCTTAGAATGGCCCATTTCAACATTCTTCACAGGCAACATTCAGTGACATTGATTTTGCTTATGATGTCACTCAACCATCACCACAATCAATTTACAGATATTTCCATCAACCTTAACAGAAGCTCTTTGTCCCCTAAGGAAAATCCCCCCCGCCCCGGCTTTTCCCTCCCTCTGCCCATCCCTGTAACCACTAATAAGCATTGGTCTCTACACATGACTATTCTAAATATTTTATGTAAGTGGGATCATACAATATTTGTCCTTTTGTGACTGAATTATTTCACTCAGCATAATATTTTAAAAGGTTCTTCTGTATTGTAACATGTATCAGGACTTCCTTTCTCTTTATGGCTGAGTAATATTCCCCTTTATAGATGAATCACATTCTTTTTATATATCCATCTGCTTATGGACCTATAGGTTGTTTCTGTCTTTTGGCTATTATGAACGTAGCTGCAACAAATATTGGTATATAAGAATCTGTTAACACTCTTGCTTTCAACTCTTTTGGGTATGTACTTAGAAGTGGAATTGCTGGATCATATGGTAATTCTATGCCTAACTTTTTAAGGAAGCACCCAATGTTTGTTCTCAGCAGCTGTACCTTTTACAATTCCACCAGCAGTGGATAAGTGTTCTGATTCCTCCACATCCTCGCCAAAACTTGTTGATCTCCACTTTTTTATTCATAACCATCTTTGTGGACCTAAAGTCATATCTAACTGTAGTTTTAGTTTGCATTTGGGTATTAACTGATGATGTTGAGCATCTTTTCATATGTTTTTTGGTCATTTTTATCATATTTGTTAAATATCTGTTGAAGCCCTTTTTGTATTTTTTGATTGAGTTGTTTTTTGTAAGTTGTAGGGGTTATTTATATATTCTAGATGTTAAGCCCTTATCAGATATATGGTTCCCAATAATTTTTCCCCAGTCTGTGGCTTGTCTCTTCACTTTGTTAATACAGTCCTTACACAAAAATCGCTTGGCTTTTTATACATCAGCAAGAAGAAATCCAAAAAGGAAATTAAGGAAACCATTCCATTTGCAGTGGTATTTAAAGAATAAAATATATAGCAATAAATTTAAACAAAGGAGTAAAAGACTTGTACACTATAGACTATAAAATGTTATGGAAAGACATTGAAGAACACCTAAATAAATGGAAGGATACTCTGTGCTTATGGATCGAAGATCTCACGTCGTTAAGATGTTGGTACTACCTAAACAATGTATAGATTCAAGAGAATTCTCAAAAATTTAACCAGATATGCTTTTTATTATAGTAGCAAACTCTTTGAGTGGCAGCCAAAATGGCTTAGTTCAATTAGAAAGTAACCTGGGAATGGAGTTGCTCCCTGGACAGAGACTTTCACCTATTTAAAGAAGACTAGGTTCACTATGAGTTGGAATCAACTCAATGGCATCGGGTTTAGTTTTGGGTTATTTGTTCTGAGAGTAGAATATCTTTTAGATGGTGGTTAACTGCTATTCCAACAGAGGTGAATTATTTAACTGTTACAAAATGCTTATTTGTCATTTTATCACAATCACTAAAGGTAAGCACGGAATTTTCCTTAATCAAACAGGTAAGCATGAACTATATCTGTCCAATATCAAATTTATTTTCACATGGATCTTTATTTTATAAGCATTCAATTTTAGAAAACAAAAAAGTATTTTTTTTCAATTTGAACACTTTTCAGATAGTTATTGTATATTTCTTATTTTCATGATTTTGAGATGAAATGAGAATAAAATAAGAATTCAGTAATATAATGGGCCCATATATCAAAACTTATTATCTTCATCAATGTCATCATCATCCTAAGTGCTCACATTTATTGACTGATTACTATATGTTAAGGATGGGTATAAGTATTTTACATGTATTAACTCATAAAAACCAAATAATGTATGTATAAAGAACAAGATAGTGAATGGACATAATTGAAATGTATTTGTTTTCTACTGGTAATTAAGAAATTGTTTGTTAGGAGTTAGGTTCTATGATAAAGCTGAAAATACTAGGGATATGGTGGTATACTTTTCTTTTTATCATTACAGTCTTCTACTAGACAAAAAATTCCTCTGAATGGCACTCATCAATTTCTAATATTCATTTCCTATCTTCTATTTAATTTTAAACTTGCTGTTAATTCAAGCAATATAATTAATATATTATGGCTTGAACCAGGGAGGGTAGATCAATTAAGCCCTGGGATACTAGCCAAAAGGTTGTGATGATGTTTCAATTGATAACAAAATCTCTGCCCCAAACAGAGTGTAGAGACCAGAAAAATAAACATAAAGTGTTTGAGCAAAAATAGACATGCCAGCATGTGTGTCTAATTATTTTCTTTCTGAGCTGTATAAACAGTAGCTTCTAAAGATTTGCGGGAGTCAGAAGGAATTTGAATAATTATAATATTTCTTACTTTAATACTGGCTTTACATTGAGAATCATTTTTGATGTTTATAACACTGTTTCTCCTTTTTATAGACAAAAATTGAGAAAAAAAAAAAAGTTTCAGTAGCTCTAGGAAACACAGAACACTAGATTCCTGTTTGCAAATTTAGCTGTTTCCTTTTCTGGTTTTTCCTTCACACTTTGATTTCAGGTTTCTTTTCAGATGCCCTGCTCTGCTTGATCAGGGGGAATAATGCAGAGAGGGAGTCTAAGATAGAGAGAGAAAAAAAAAAGATAGAAGAGTTTATGAAAAGATCAGAGAAAATAATGAGGATACAGCCTCTGAGGACGATGGTCAGATCAAGTGTGGCTGCAGGATACATGGTGGTGACGAAAAGTCGACAAACAGTTGTGATCATTTTCCATGCATTAGGCTCTAGATTGAATTACAGAGGTGGATAAAACATTGCTATAATTTTGTAGAATGGTGAAGTTAAAGAAAGTATGGGTTGTATAATCTAAAGAGTTAAAATCATATTTTATTAATATGTGTTAGACGCCAGTTTAAGACCATCTTAAAGACTCCTTACAGTATCTTTAACATTCCCTATAATCTAATTTATATTGAGAGACCTGTGTCAGATAATGATGTGGAAATAACTTTAGAACTTTACTATTTAGTCTAGAATATTGTAGATGCTACAGTAAGTGGTTGTTTTTCCTTTACTTAGTCACAGAAAATCCCTAGAATGTCCAAATTTTGCTACTGTCCCAATTGTGTCTCCTCTAGGACATGATACACGCTTAACACCCTTAGTTTGTAGTTATAGGTGAGTCTCCTCTTTGCAAGGAGTTAATCACTATTGATGGATCCCAGGGAGATTGGAACAGTTAAGTGCTGGAATACTAATCAAATGTTTGGCACTTTGAATTTACCCTGATGTGCCTTGGAATATAGGCCTGGCGATTTGCTTCCAAAAGGTCATAGCCTTAAAAACTCTATGGATCAGTCCTACTTTGACCACATGGGGTCGTCATGAGTTAAAATGAACTCAAAGGCAACTAACCACCAAAAAACAACCATTTGTATTTACTTGCAAATTAATTTACACATATTATAGAAGTTATCAAGCAATACTGAAAACAATGTGGCAATGTACTAATATTTTAAGAGTGGATAAAAAAGAGTATTATTCTTTAACACACACACAAAAAAAACAGAAACATGATTAGATCCTTTAGTAATGGTGAGAGTCAGGTCACATTTAGGTAGGAGCGGCATTCTTACTACTTGGAAATTATTCTAAAGATTCAATCCATTTGATTTTTTTATATAATCTATCAAATACGTTATTAAACCAACTTATGTGACTGCTAAACAAAAGATCGGCAGTTGGACCCCACTAGCAGTCTGCTTCTGTAAAGTTCTCACCTTGGAAACCCTATAAGACCGTTCTACTCCATCCTATAGGGTTGCTAAGAGCTGGAATCAACTCGAAGCCAAAGAGTTCGGTTTTCTTGTGATATGGATATTAATGAATCGTGTTTCGTTGAATAAAATGCTATGCATTGCATAGAAAAATGTACTGAATTCTCTAAGAAGCTTATAATGTAGGAAGAGGGGTAAGAAAAGTACGTAATATAAATTCACAGTCACAATCTAACACGCGTGCGCAAAATGCAGTGCCTGCGAGAGAGAAGACTGAACGGCACAAACGAGGTCGGCAGGAAGACAGCAATTACTGAACATGGGATGATTCGGGAAAATATGGATCATTTGTAGTTAATGTTACTCTTAAAGAACGGGTATGTGTGAGGAATAAAGAAGTGGACATTCTATTTAAAATTGTTTTCTTGAGCATGAAAGCTGGGTGAACTTGTCTCTAACTTATGCCTGACTACAAAATGTAAATAAAAATGATGACTTCTGACTTCACAGACCTTACATTGAAATAGAAGCACAGATTTAAAGTTTAAATGTCAGCCCATAATATTTGGTGGTTAACTCATCATCATGTTTTATAATAAAATAGCCTCAATTTGTAGTATGTTAAAGGAAAACGTGACTTTTGAGATATCATGGGAAAATCACCATTTTCTAATAACTACGTTTAAATGGTTCAAAACGAGGATAGATGACTTACAGAGTATTTATTCCCACAATGAATTTAATTTTCAATTGATAGTATTGGGAAACAGAATTGAGAGGAAAGCATGCCAACTAAAAACAAATGGAATAATTGCTATCATTGAATACGATTCCAGATTTTGAGATTTTGAGGGTTTAGATGAATAGCAAACTTTATTTTTTTATAATTTTTATTGTGCTTCAAGTGAGAGTTTACAAATCAAGTCAGTCTCTCACACAAAAACATATACACCTAGCTACACATTCCCAATTGCTCTCTCCCTAAGGAGACAGCCCGCTTCCTCCCTCCACTCTCTCTTTTTGTGTCCATTTCACCAGCTTCCAACCCCCTCCACCCTCTCAGCTCCCCTCCAGGCAGGAGATGCCAACATAGCCTCAAGTGTCCACCTGATCCAAGAAGCTCACTCCTCACTGGCATCCCTCTCCAACCCATTGTCCAGTCCAATCCCTGTCTGAAGAGTTGGCTTTGGGAATGGTTCCTGTCCTGGGCCAACAGAGGGTCTGGGGGTCATGACCACCAGGGTCCTTCTAGTCTCAGTCAGACCATTAAGTCTGGTCTTTTTATGAGAATATGGGGTCTGCATCCCACTGCTCTCCTGCTCCCTCAGGGGTTAGGCGAACAGCAAACTTTACAATCATGTATGTGATCAAAGAAACAAGGAAATACAAGAATACCCATAGCAGAAAGAAAAAAAAAATGTTTCGTATGGATCTACTGAACAAGAATTTAAGAACACACTTGATCATCTTTTTAGAGCAACTGTCATTTATAGGAATTGTTCTTATAGAGAATTGGAAAAATTGTAAGACATGCCACCCACAGTTTGCAAGTGAGAGTACAAAGCCAAGAAAAGTGAAATAACTTGTACTTCTGATTTTATCATTCCAACAGATGAAATGTGAAGTGAAAAAAGCTGAAGGTAATGTCTCTACAGTGATGCAATTTGTACTGTTGGGATTTTCTGATCTTTCACATCTCCAAGGGTTTCTATCTGGAGTGTTCTCCATCATTTACATAATTGTTATAATTAGAAATAGCCTCATAATAATACTAATCAGACTTGATCCTGCATTACAGACACCCATGTATTTTTTCCTGGCAAATTTTTCCTTATCGGAAATTTCTTATGTAACTGTCACTCTCCCCCGGATGCTAGTGAATCTTTGGACTCAGGACAGAAGCATTTCTGTGCTGGAATGTGCCACCCAGATGTGCTTCTTTCTTATGCTGGGGGCCACTGAATGTTTCCTCCTGGCAGTGATGGCTTATGACCGCTATGTGGCCATTTGTAACCCTCTGCACTACCCTCTAGTCGTGAACCAAAAGATGTGTGTCCAGCTAGCAGTTGGCTCCTGGATCATTGGCATCCCAGTCCAGATAGGGCAAACAGCTACAGTTTTCTCTGTGCATTTTTGCAATTGTAACCAAATTAACCACTTCTTCTGTGACATCTCCCCCATTACCAAGCTGGCCTGTGGGGACACTTCTGCTCATGAGATGTCTGTCTACGCCGTAACTATGTTGTTTGCTGCTGTCCCTTTTATGTTGATACTTGCCTCCTACAGCAAAATCATTTCTGCCGTTCTAAAGTTGCCAACAGCCTCAGGACAGGCTAAAGCCTTCTCCACATGTTCTTCCCAGCTGCTGGTTGTGGTTTTATTCTTTGGATCTGCTACTATCACCTACTTAAGACCCAAGTCCTATCATTCTGCAGGAATGGACAAACTGCTATCTCTTTTCTACACTATACTAACTCCGATGTTTAATCCCATGATATACAGCCTTAGAAATAAGGATGTCATTGCCACCCTGAGAAAATTATTGCTTAAAAAAAAGTATGATAAGTAGAAACAACCTAAGTGTCCATCAGCAGATGAATGTGTTACATTTAATATTGCTCGATCCCAAAGAGAAATAAAGTTCTGTAACACAACACAACATAGATGAAACTTAAAAACTTTGTGCTGAATGAAATAAATTAGTTGCACAAAGACAAATGTTTTATGACCTCACTTACGAGAGTAGGGAGAAAAGAATTTTTACCTAGGAGGCACTGCATTTATGATAATGGCGTGGAATAATTTGTAAAATGGTAACGATAATGTCTGTACAACATAAAGAATATATTTAATGTCACTCAATTATGCACGTAGAATTTGTTGAATTGGCAAATGTTCTGCTGTGTTTATTTCACTACATTTTGAAAGCAGTATGATGAGCTTAGTTATTAACATTTTAAGTGTGTGTCACACAGTTATGAAATATCTCAAATCTCTACATTTCCGCATTGACAAGTCAATCACTTCCAGCTTAGGAGGTGCTTTGAGATACCTAGCTTAAAGTTTACTGTGCTTAAGTGTATACTTGAAAAACTGATCTAACTTCACTGTTCCATATCTATACAATAATCTTGTTGTATAAATAATACTGTGATCTCTTCTACAATTTCTTTATTAAAACTAAGAACAAAATTCAAGCTATTAAAATGTTTAGCTTAAATATTCTTGCAAGTATACAAGATTAGTTGCCTTAATTAGTTGGCTAAATTTTCATACTTGTATTTGCTAAAATTCTTTTCTGATTCTATATCAGAGACACTGGACAATAGAAGAAAACCCATTGTATTGTTTCTGGCTGGATAGTAGTAAATGGCAAATGAGTGTTTGTTGAGTAATTAACTGAGTGCGTGGATAAATGGATACTGCTATCTCCTACTTCAATCTTTTGGGTAAATCTAGAGATTTTAGAGCATCAATGAGCATTGAGAGCATATTTATTAAACCTACTCTGCACCCATGTGGGACTGTTGTTGTTACCTGCTGTCCAGTCAGCCTGACTCATGGCGACCCCATACACAATGGACAGAAACACTGCCTGTTCCTATCCCATCTGCATGATTGATTGTGTGGATCAGTCCACTCTGATCCACAGGGATTTCATTAGCTGATTTTTCAGAAGAAGATAGCCAGGCTTTTTTTCAGTCCATCTCAGTCTAGAAGCACCACTGAAACCTGCTCAGCATTGTAGTAACATTCAAACCTACCCTGACAGATGGGTGATGGCTGTGGTGGAGGTGCATTGCCCAAGAGCTGAACCCAAGTCTCCTGCGTGGAAGACAAGAATTCTAACACCAAACCACCAATACCCCCTATGTAGAGTGATCCAAATCACATTTGCAAAAGAAAGCTTACATACACTTAATTCTCACCCTCGTAACTTCCTGCCAGAGCACACGATGTAACAGAAGACCCCTACTCACATCAACCAGTTAAATTTCCACATATTTCTATGTTCTTTTTAGCAATTATGGCCTAATGCTCTGGTTTATTACATCCCTTTCATCACCGCACTCCAAACAGCAACTCTTATAGCACTTCAGATTTAAAAAAAAAAAAAAAAAAGCCTATGAGATAAAAGAGGAGGAAAAAGTTTGAATTTATTTCTTGAATCCCCATGGTCCACACCATTATGATTATATATATTTGGCTGATGTTTGCAAAATTTAGTCCTTTCTAAAGTGATTGAAATTAGTAAATTTTTTAACTGGCATTATCAAGAAAAGTGACCATCTGTCAACAGAGCCATTAATGCCCATCCTGCCAACTCCAGATCCTCCAATCAACAACTCACATAAAGATATTATTCAGTACATCTGTCCCTGAGAATTTCTAATTGTGACATTCCATAAGTTAGTTATGATTGTACACATATATACAAGACAATTTTAGTTCCTCTATTGTAGTTATATTTCTCCTTCATCAAGCTATTTACATCTTCTGCCATCTGACATGATGCCCTACATTTATATACTTATTTGTTTCTTTATGGAAGTAAAATGCATATATTAAACACCTTATATGCATATACCAAACACCTCAGAGGACTTGGTTCTTTGGTATGGAGGTATAAGGTCATGGTTTCATGGGACATCCCAGTTAACTGGCCTAATAACATGTTCAGTGCATCTGTTCTACTTCGTAGTTCATTGTATGGTGCCTTGGGTCTTAAAAGCTTGCAAGCCGCTATCCAAGGCACAGCAATTAGTCTCTATTCACTTCAGATATCAGAGGAAAAAGAAGAGTCAAGAATAGAAGGAGGATATGGAATGTGTGGCTATTTGCCTCCATGAACAATTGCCTCCTTTGGCATGAGCACAGAACTGTGTGGTACCTGGCAAACATCACTGAATATTTGATCGAAGATTCCATGGAGGAATCTTGATCAAAAGTGGGAAAATGCAGAACAGAGTTTCAAATTCTCATGGACTCCAGACTTCCTGGAGCCACTAATGTTGGATGAATCCCTGAAAATATTACCCTGAGATAAACTTTAAACCTTAAACCAAAAATGTCCCCTGAAGTCATCTTAAAATGGGATATAGTTTAACTTAGCTACTAAAAAAGGTCCGCCTTGAGCATTCAGCTATTTTAACAACTGTTCAAATGGGATCAAAATAATACCAGCAACTCGAAAGATTAGATAAGAATCTTTGAGGGTAGTAGGTTTATGTTAATGAGGGGGGAACAACTCAGAAAATGAGGGTGAATATAATCAATGTCACTAAACTGGACATTTTGAAACTGTTGAATTGTAGTATGTTTTGCTGTGTATATTCTCAAAAAACAATATGAATAAAATTTAGAAAAAATGCATACATCATTTTTCATTTAATATTTTATATGTTACAAGAATTTGATACATAGTCCATGATGATGATGTTGGTAGAGATGACAGAAATGACGATTATGGTGGCAGTTTTGGTGGTAAATTTTTTTAATTTAATAAAGGTATATCACAATGTTATGAGACAATGCTATCCCAGTAGTTCAGATAACTAATTTTTAACCTTTTTATTACTAATATCTTGAACAAATCATTTAACTAATTTTTTCATCACATTTACAATTAGTAAGGTGACAATTATTATAACCTTTCCTGATTATATGATTCACTGACTAGCTCATGATTGCCACTAAGATCTCTATACATTATTTCTTGAAGAAAAACCTATAATTTACTCTCTATACATAATTTCTTGAAGAAAAACCTATAATTTACTTTCATTTATCATATCTTTTTTTCCGCTGAATTTTATATTGTTTCAGCTTTCTCGATGGTGTCATTTACTGACCTCTCACCACACAGTGGAGTCCTGGTGACTGACCCAGTGGTTAAGAGCTTAGCTGCTAACCAAAACGTCAGCAGTTCGAACCCACCAGTCACACTATGGAAATCCTATGTGGCCGTTCTGCTCTGTCATATAGGATCACTATGAGTTGGAATCGACTTGATAGCAGCAGGTCTGGTTTTAGTTTTTTTGGCCACATATGAGGAATCTAATATATAATTTGTTGGACCTTTTTTTTTTTTTAATATTGAGGTTCTCTCTTTCATTGTAAGGGTGGATTTAATATACTCATCCTCAGACATACATGTCTAATAAAGAAGAAAATATGTGTGTGTTCCTGTCTACATCCAAATTGGATGATTGTTGATACACACACAGGATTGCTTCTTCTATTGCTTTGACAAAGACCATTTATGCATTGTCTTTTATACATCATTTATATATTAAAATTTTGGTAAACTTGTTTACATCTTGTTACTCTATAGTGCCGTTACTCTCCTTCCTCTATACTGTCATTTTTTTCTGCTGTTGGAGTAAGATTATACAAGATTCATATGCCTAAGATTTATCTTTTGAAGTTAATGGGATTTTAACTTCCAAGGTACCTCTGGGTGGGTTTGAACTGACTACCTTTAGGCTAGTATTCTAGCACTAAACATCCAAGAACTCCTATATATACACTTATATATACAAATAAAATAATATAAGAAACAAAAATTAAAAATAATATAATTATGTGAGTTTTGTTGTTTTTTCTTGCAATCTGTATATGAATTAACACGTTTCTGAAATGTTAAAAGTGCTAGATTTTTTCAGGTAGGTCAGAGTCTCTTACATTCCTAGAAGAGGCGGCTTCACAGACATATGTGCAAATTCTGTAGCAATATTCATATATTAAAAAGTCCTCGGGGAGTGCAAACATTTAAGAGTTCAACTACTAGCCAAAAGGTTGGTGGTTTGAACCTACCCAGAGATGCCACAGAAGACCTGACTGGTGATCAGCTTCTGAAAGATCACAGCCTTGAAAACTCTATGTGCAGTTCTATTTGGCACACATGAGGTTGCCATGAGTCAGAATCTACTTGATGGTAATGGGTTTGATTTTTTTGTATGTCTCTTTTTTGATGTTGTTGAAAGTCCTTCTCAAGTTCCCTTTTAGGGTTATTTTGTCCTTCTACAACAAGTGAGTATTCTGTATGTCTCTATTCTCTGAACAATTTTGTATAATTTGATACAGTTTATTTCCAAAATATTTGTAATTCACCAGTGAAGTCCTTTGTGATCTGAGGTTTTTTTCGTAACAAAGTTTTGAGGGATATTTTTTTCTGGATACAAGATAATGTTGTTAGGTACCGTTGAGTCGGTTCTGACTCATGTTGATGTTATGTACAACAAATAACAGTGCCCCATCCTGCACCAGCCTCACAATCTTTATGTTTGAGCCCATTGTTGTAGCCACTGTGTCAATCCAACTCACTGAGGGTCTTCTTTATTGCTGACCCTCTATTTTACCAAACATAATGTCCTTCTCCAGGGACTGGTCCCTCCTTATAACATGTCCGAAGTATGTGACTCAAAGTCTCACCATCGTTGCTTCTAAGAAGCTTTCTAGCTGTACTTCCAAGGCAGATTTGTAGCTGAGCTGGGTCTGGGTTTTTTTGCAATGTTCATTAGATTCATTTTAACTTATGGCTCCAAATATTTGTATTATTTACACATTATAAAGTGATGAGAGTATTTTCTTCTTGATCCTTGCTCTAATGGTAACTAAATAACTTGTCAGTTCACTTCTGTTTTTGAGTGGATTTAAAGTAGCTTTCTGCATTATTATTATTTTTTTTTCCAGGAAGGGAGTTGGTCTCAATATCTTAACAAGCTATACACCCAGAAAGAGAACCTCTCCTCTTACAAATTTTTTTTGCTAATTCTTAGAAATATCATTTTTTCTCTTACTTTTACAGCTTCTCCAGTATTTATTTATTGGAAAATTACCATTAGCCTTCGCTAGTTTGATACTTGTCAAAAACATGAGTTCAATATTAATTCAATTTTATTTTAATTAATTAAAAAACCAGTTCAACCTATTGAGGTATTGACACCAAGGGAAGGGAAATTCAGAGGTCGGGGCTTTTTGTTTGATGATGGTTTACTTGGATTTGAAGTATAAGAGTATCATGTGCATACGGACATGTGATATCAACCTATCAAAGTAACAGAAGAGTGGCTTAAATGAAAATAAGCAAATTTGAAAAAGATATTTACAGACTGAGAAACAGAGCATTGTCTAGCCTCATGAAAGATCTGGGTTGTGCCAAAGATCTCTAAGAACACTGAAAGATTAGGGAATTTTTGATGATTTGAAGAAACTTGCTTACTAATTTTGTGTTTGGGTAATTTTCCCTGGTAACATCTAGTGTGTGAAAGATGTAAAACTCTGTAGGTTCTGTAATACAAAGAAAGCATTTTGAAATTATTCAGCTGAGCACCTTTTAAATGAAAGAGTAGTATCCAGGAAATTCTGATTTTTAAGGTTCAAGATGTATATTCTAGATATTTTAGTGATAGTAACATATATTTTTCCTGATGATTTCCTATATCATGTTAGTTGCAAACTCCAAGACAAAGCCTTAATATAGACTCTTCTGACAGTACTTGTCCACCCAATCTCCTGATCTCTAGTATTCAAAGTGATGTTGAAATCCATTCAATAAGTTGTTAAATATAAGTATTTTATTTTTCCAATTATAGAATGTTGATTAGATTCTTTTTTATGAATTCTTATTTGAATTGGATGAAAAAATTTTCCACTCTTTTTATTGATAGCTAACATTTTATCATTTTATTTAATAAAATATTAGTTATTTTTGTTTTTGCTTGCCAAATTTAAAAGACAATCATCGCATTTTTTAATATTTGAACTATTTTCAAAAAAAAGCACCCCTTAAAATAGGTCTTTTGTAGAATTCTAAGTATCATTAAAAATAATCTCAAAATTAGTAAGAATTAAAATTACTATTCAAATTGATGTTAACAGTGGTTATCTAATAATTAATTATGCAACTAATTAAAAAAAAAAAAAACCTAACACAATGTCAATAATCCTGCTAATTATTCTCCAGGTTTCTCTTTAAAATGAGCATGTTTGGAACCCTTCAATTGTTAGGTCCCCAATGCCATGAGAATGTATTTAAAGGCCCTTGGATCTATTGACAAAAGTATTCAGCCAGGTTCTTGGAAAACAGTTCTTTCCTTGGTAAGTAACTTCTGTGGCTACTAGAGTGGTTTTAATGGTGCATAAATTGGCTTTCATGGACCTAAGAGAAAGAACCATTGATTTATGTTCAAAAATGTGGAAAAGGACCTTTATCTGTCAGTACTGTACCCACACGGTAATGCATCGTACATCACCTTTTCTGATGCAACTTCTTTGTAAATGTAAAGCATTTAAAAAAGCTTTTACATATGTATTACAGATAAGAGAGCTGAAGCATGACTGGTTCCCTGATATTTTGAATTAATTTAAGTTTATTGTCTATCTTAAGATTGTGTTGCGATATCTTTGGGGAAAAAAATAGTGAATCAAAGCATATTGATTGGATCTTTTTGTTAATTTCTGTTTAAAACAAGAATCTCAGGACTGCTGTCTTCTCCTACCACTATACTTAATACCTACCTCTTTACTTCCCTCTCCCCTTTGTGTAGATGAAATATTTTTAGACTATAAGAAGGAACGATCAATGTGAAGTTTCCAGAAGTATGTGCTCTGTTCAGTAAATATGTAAGCCACTTATTCCTTCCCTCAGCTTCACTACGTCCCGCACCCTGTCTTATGGTGGCCACATTATTCATAGTCCAATCACCCTCAAGGTTACTGTCACAGACCTTGACTTTGGACACATACGAATTTTAATTTGCAGCTACCAACTACAAGACCTTATATTATGCTAAGCTTTAAGTTTCTCATCCAAAATAAAAAAATGAATAATGACGATCTATCGACGAAAGAGCCTGTCTATGTATCATAAGGCTTTGGATGCAGGCTCTTAGGTTCCAGTGCTGTCTCTATTACATCCTAGCTCTCAAATCCCAAGTGTCTTAGTTCCCTTATTTGTAAGAGAAAAATGATAATAATAGTATGTAGATCAAACCTTGGTTATTTTTGTTGTGACAATTGAATAAGATATATGCAGTCTTTAGAATATCACCTTGAAGCTAACAATCACTATATAAATGCTAGCCATTATTAATAAAACCTTGGCTTACAGCTCTAGTCATAAATATGATTAAGTGAGAGCAGTGTGGCTACTGAGACAAGTTTTTGATGTTTTCCTGTGTCAGCCACTCTGAAAAGTAACTACGTGGATGGACAGATAGGTAAGTATGTAGGTAGGTAAGTAGATAAATGGATGGTTGGATGGTAGGTGGACAGGGAGATCATTTTTTTTTTATTTGATTAGTACAGCAACCCTGTGAGATATTTGTTATCATTCATATGTATAAATAATATAATTTATATTAATTTGCTCAAGATCCCACAGTACTCTTGTAGTCAAGATAGAATTCCAACCATATTTTTTCTAAGTCTAAAGCAGAGGTCTCATCTTTTCTAAATAACCTCATTATATTGAAAACAGGTGAACTAAGAGTAAGTTAACTGCTGTCTTGCTGTAGTGCTGCATCTCATTCCCACTCTTGGATACAATAACGTGACCACACATTGAACAAGTAATTAACCCTTCTGATTCTCAATAGATTCTCTGTGTCTGTGCCATAGGATGGTTTTAGTTACTGAATGAGATAAAGTTGATAGCACCATCACTGAGTTTTTACACATGTAATGAGCTAGTGACCCAAAAACATTTTTAATTCCCTTCTTGGGATCTCTGTGGCAACACTAACATAGCTCATTGGATGCTTTGCTCATTTGTTTTCATATATTTTTCAAGTCCATCCTTCAAGGTTAGCTTCAAATTTCTTACTGTTCCAGGTTAAGTTAAAATTCTTTCTACTGTTAGAAGTATTCTGAAACCCCAGGAAAACTGATTGACAGATTTCTCAGTATAAACACCCTGAATTATAAAAACATAAAAAGTAATAGCGGCTAACTATATTTCAGTGAGAAGGACATATAGAATGATTTTATTTCATTTGAAGTAACTGGAACATTTTTTTTGTGTGTGTCTACTTACTTATTTAAACCAAAAACAAACACAGTGCCATTGAGTCGACTCCGACTCCCAGCAACCCTATAGGAGAGAGTAGAACTGCCCCACAGAGTTTCCAAGGAGCACCTGGTGGATTCGAACTGCTGACCCTTTCATTAGCAGCTGTAGCACTTAACTAACTACACCAGCAGGGTTTCTACTTACTTGTTTCGTCAACTAATATCCATTCTGTGCTCATTGGAAGCTGGGCATTGTGATTGATGGAACGATATATATTTAACAAATTTAATCAGCTTGGCTAACACAGGATTTATAGAATTACCCTAACTTCTTTTAAAAATATACTCATGGTAGGTAATTAGTGACATTGGTTTTATTTCACTAATATTACGTTACTTTATATTAATAAGAAATAGGTACAAAAAACAATTAGCTGGTGTATGTTTTATTATACCACTCTATCCATTGACTATAATTTCTTGAGAGAAAAAGCAAATGCCTCCATAATTCTCCTCATTCTAAGGCATGTTCTACAAGTCGTTTTCTGTTTAATAAATATTGATATTTCTTCTGTCCTTTATACAATCCTCAGTCCATTCATTAATCCATCTAATCTTGTAACTATAGTGTTAAACATTTCAGGTACAAAAAGGTAAGCAAACTGTAACATGCCCTCTGTACTGTGGAGCCAACTGTCCATTGGAAGAAATAGTCGTTAATGAAAGAAATTAAATAAAACTTGTGACAATGGAATTTAACAGCTATTGAATTCTGAAATACATCTCTCAAATTTTGTATTTGAAGAGAAGTTTCTTTGGTTTCTTTATCTGACTGATGGTTTGTTGAACAATCAAACTAATTTATGATTACATCTAATTTTATTTCTCTTTCATGATTATAATGTTTTAGGATATTAGGATTCTCAAAACAGGAAAAAAATAATAATATGGAACTGATAGAAAGAAACTACACCTTGGTGACTGAATTTGTTCTATTAGGGTTTCCAACATGCCCTGAACTGCAGATTGTCCTATTCCTGGTGTTTCTGATGTTGTATGCTGTGATTCTAATGGGGAACATTGGCTTGATAATGTTAATCAGAATAGATTCCCGTCTTCAAACCCCCATGTATTTTTTTCTCAGTAACCTATCCTTTGTAGACCTTTGTTATTCCTCAGCCATTGTTCCCAAAATGCTGGTCAACTTCCTCTCAGAGAACAAATCCATTTCCTATTATGGCTGTGCCCTGCAGTTCTATTTTTTCTGTACTTTTGCAGATACAGAATCCTTTATCTTGGCTGCCATGGCCTATGATCGCTATGTCGCCATCTGTAACCCTTTGCTGTATGCAGTTGTGATGTCCCGGGGCACCTGTGTATGGCTGATTGTCTTGTCCTATATTGGTGGCAACGTAAGCTTCCTGGTTCATACATCCTTTGCTTTTATTCTGAAATACTGTGACAAAAATGTGATTAGTCATTTTTTCTGTGACCTCCCTCCACTGCTTAAGCTCTCCTGCACAGACACCTCAGTTAATGAGTGGCTCCTCTCCACATATGGCAGCTCCGTGGAAATCATCTGCTTCCTCATCATCGTTATCTCCTACTATTTCATTCTTTTCTCAGTCTTAAAGATTCGCTCTTCCAGTGGGAGGAAGAAAACCTTCTCCACGTGTGCCTCACACCTGACTTCTGTGGTCATTTATCAGGGGACTCTACTCTTTATTTACTCAAGGCCCAGTTCCCTGTATTCTCCCAACACTGATAAAATCATCTCGGTGTTCTACACCATTGTCATCCCAGTGCTAAATCCACTGATTTACAGTTTGAGAAACAAAGATGTAAAAGATGCAGCTAAGAAAGCTCTAAGATCAAAGACAGATTCCTCATGAGACGTTAAGCTCCGGGGACTCACCAATTCCCCAATTATAAACTCTGATTGGGAAACTGCAATCATTTTACCAGTACACACACAACTCCTCACACAAGGGATTTTACCAAGCAGCTAAATGCATTTTCTTTTATACACAGTCAAAAGCATTTCATAACCCCAGTATATAAGACTACGTTTAAAAGTGTTACAATTGCCACTAAATAAATCAGACTAGTGTTTAAATGTTTCTAGCTTGGGTTTCATGCTCAAACAGGTTGCATCCGGCTGTCTTAACACCTACAGTAAATACATTGTTTTTTGTGTGTGTGTGCGCGTGTGTGCTGTAAAAAAAGCAGAATATCTCATATACAGGGGTAGATTACTGAATGACAGAAGGAGCCAGATTGCTTTGGTTTACATGTCAACTCTGTGCCCGACTAACAAATAGCACCTTGAGCAAGCTACTTAATTTATGTGTGCCTTGGTTTCCTCATATGAGAAAATGGGGAGAATACAGTAACCACGTCACTGGTTGTTGAATGATAAAGTGCGTTAGTGCTGAGAGTAGTGCTTAAGCCATTTTAGGCACTGAACAGATGTTAGTTATTGTGTGTATATGTTTATACAATATGCTCACCTTCATTAATAAAGGCGTATCATGCAATGAGATAGTGAGAAGCAGGACTTCTAGGAAAGCAGTAACAGAAAAATCAAATCCCAGTTTGCTGAATAGCAGTTCAGCTCCTTGCAGAGAACCTTCTGTGTCCAATCCACTCCAAACTACTTTGGGAATTTTTTTTAAGTGGGAGTGGAACAATAGGTTAATTACAACACAAAACATTTGTTTTTCCTTTTTTCTGCTACCTTTTTCTACACCAAAGTATTACTGACGGTGTAAATCATCCTCCTACAGCATCTCAGAAACAGAAGAAGTGCTGATGCCTCACAGGGTCCTGCCTGCATCCTCATGAGGAAGTCAACCCATAGAGCAGAGCAGAAAACCCAGGAAAAGGCGTTTGACAATGGAAATTCAACCACGTGCTTATTGGGAAATGTATTTCAGTAACTGATGTTTTTCTATATATGATTATTATTGCATAATAATGAATTTTATAATCTGTGTTCTAGAAATGTCAGCATTGAAAGGTATGTTTAAATCCATGTACTCTTTGTTGTAAAAACCTGCAAGATGTAGCCAAAGTCAATTATCAATTGTTGATTTCTTTCCATTATCAATTTTCCCTGGAGGTTTTCTTGAGATTTCTGACCAACAGTGGTTCTCCTGAGCACTTCTGTTGCTTAATTTGGAAGAGAACACACTCACATCCAGCTACAAAGACAATGGTACTGTTTAATATTAGATTAAGTTTCAGATTTACTTAGCCAAGGTTGTAGAGGATCATGCCAGCCACAGAGAGCAAGATTAGATATACTATATCTCAACACAGCTTTTCATTGCTCCAAACTATTAACACATACAAGCATGTGATAACATTTGTATTGGAAAGTATAAAGCTGCATATAAAAATCTCATTTTTGATACACCACTGTCTTTTCGTACTCAAGAAAAGAGATTATATCTCTTACAGGAAAATATAAATGTTTTCAGAGAAGGGACTGACTGACAATAGAGGGTGTCGGTATTTTTTCAATGTGTTCAAGTGGAAGCACTTACGTAGATGACACCATGACTCTGGGTATGAGGTGGCTATCATCTTTTCGGCTTTCCACATGGCTTATGCTACTTTTCTACCAAAACCCAAACCATACTGATTGCTGTCAATTCTGACTCATGGCAACATCATGTGTTTCAGAGTAGAGCTTCACTACATAGAGTTTTCAATGGTTGTGGCCTTTTGGAAGTAGATTGCCAGGTCTGTTTTCCGAGGCACCTGGGTTGACTCAAACCTCCAAGCTTTAGTTAGCTGCAGAGCATGTTAATCTTTTGTACCACCCAGGGATGCCATGGTGAAGAAAGCATCACTTAACACTAATACTGATACAAATATTCATAGCAGCAAATATTCATAATAGCCCCAAACTGTAAACAACCCATGTGTCCATTCAGTGATGTATGGGTAAACAAAATATAGTATACAATGGGATACTATTCAGCCATGAAAAAGGATGGAGTATTGATACTTATTACAATATGGGTGAACATTGAAAATAATATGCTAAAGAAAGAAGCCCAGCAAAAAAATTCACTTATTACATGATTCTACTATTATGGCTGTTATGAAGTGTCCAGAATAGACAAATGCATAGATTCACAAAATAGGTTGTGGTTTCCAGGATCTGGGGGGAGTGGTGAAAGTACAATGTTAATGGGTACAGACTGCTTTTTGGGATGATGAAAAATGCTATGGACTTAGATAGCTGTAGTGGTTGTACAAACTTGTGGACATGCTACGTAACACTAAAACGTACAATTTAAAGGGATGAATTTTATAGTGTGTGAAACATAAAAAAGAAAAAAAAATTACCACTGAAGAGTAATAACATTCCTAAATCAGTAAGTGAATGAGAGTGTTGTAGAAACGGAAGAAACAAAAACAAGAATAGAAAAGAGCTGGGAGTGATGAAGTAGAGAATCTATTAAGTTTCAATGGATTTCTGATTTGACTGGACAGAAGGAGGTACAGATTCAGGGTAGCTGAAAATCATAACATAAAAATAAGTTTCGGTCATCTTCCTAACATTAATTTGATGACAGGAGTAAAAAATTGAGCGCTCAGCCTTTGCTAAATTCTTTTAGGTATTCACAGGGTGTTATGGATTGAATCATGTCTCCCAAAAATGTGAATCTACTTAACTACACAATGACTCCCAAGATTGTGTGGTTGTCCATCATTTTGTGATCTGATGTGATTATCCTACAGGTTGTAAATCCTACCTCTGTGATGTTGATGAGGTGGGATAGTGGCAGTTATGCTAATGAGGCAAGACTCAATTTATAGGATTAGGTTGTATTTTGAGTCAATCTCTTTTGAACTATGCAATTCCCTGTGAACCATATGACATAGTTACTTAAGTGTACAAAGACTGGACCATCATCCACATTTCCATTCTTATGTATCAACAGTGAGACATGCACACACATGAACACGTTACACACATATAAATACACATATGCATAAGAAACAAAGTTTATATATTTCAGAAATTTTATTAGCCCTCTGCTCACTTGATTCTGTAATGAAACAGTTAATTTAAAATGCAAAGATATGCCAAGTATGTGTTCGATTCTGTTGTTTCCATTTATTTTTGCATTTCTGTTTGAATGTCAAGACTTGTAATTTTGCACCCAAGCTCTTTACAAATCATAAGAACATTGTGGCAAAGCAGGGATACAATTCCAGAGAAAACTTTAGTAAATGTACTTCATGTCTCACCAAATAGTAAGTTGATGTAGACCAAGATTAGTAACAATGATTTTCATTATTATCAAATCAGTGGTATGCTCACTGATTACAGATCTAAAATGCAAGCTTTTAAGCCAATCATGATTTCTGAGGAGCACATTAATTGTGATCATTTTTTTTGGCACTGTGAATATATGCAAGAAAACCAGATGCTTAGTCATGTGTCTTCCGGGTTTGCTGTCTAACACTGGTATTTTTTCCATATTGTTTTATTTTTTTCATGAGGCAATAAATGCACTCTTGGCAGGCATTATTTTGAAAATGGATCAAGATTTCAATTCATCCAACTTCACTTCCAGAGATAAGGAAGTAAAGTCCAAAAAAAAAAAAAAGAAGAAGAAATAGGAAGTCACATGCCTCATGAAACCTGGAGGTTTAGATCTAAGTTTCTCGACTTCCTATCTGACATATAAATATTTTTTATTATTGTCAAAAAAAAAAATGCCTCTTTAGAGAGCAATACATCTGAATATTGTGAGGATAAAAAAGATGTTTTACAGGAACAAATTTATTTCTACTTTATAGACAATATTTTGTGGATGCCCAGAAGTGTTAAACATAAATCTACCATTTTCTGGATCATTTTATCAACAGTTTAAAATAAGAACAAAGGACAGTAGAAAGGAAAAATTGTCCCCCCTTGAGTGAATTCTTTTTTCTTTTCTTTGAATTGCTAATAGGAAGAGATCAAAGTGACCCTCTTTAGCATGTTTCTAGTTATTTATGTCATTAACCTCCTGGCAGAGAAACTATTGAAGTTTGTCAAGATTTCATTTTACTTGGATCCATATTTAACACCCATAGAAGCAGATGTCAAGAAATAAAACAATTTATTGCACTGGGAAAATCTGCTCAACAGGCCTCTTTAAAGTGCTAGTAAGCAAAGATGTCACCTTGGGGACTAAGGTGCGCCTGACCTGGGACATGGTGTATTCAATTGCCTCTCATGCATGTGAAAGCTGGATGATGAATAAGGAAGACTGAAGAAGAATCGATGCCTTAGGAATTATGGTGTTGGAGAAGAATATTGAATATACTGTGGATTGTCAGAGGAACAAACAAATCTGTCTTGGAAGAAGTACAGCCAGAACGTTCCTTAGAAGCGAAGATGGCAAGACTTTCTCTCGCGTACTCTGGGCATGTTATCAGGAGACACTAGTCCCTGGGGAAGGACATCATGCTTGGTGAAGTAGAGGGTCAGTGAAAAAGAGGGAGACACTTGACGAGATGGGTTGACACAGTGGCTGCAACAAAGGGCTAAAAAATTGCAACAATTTTAAGGATGTCATATGACTAAGCAGTGTTTGCTTCTATTGTATATAGGGTCCATATGAGTCAGAGCTGATTCAAAGGCACCTAACGACAACCTTCTGTCAAATCATGGAATGATTGTTTTAATTAGAATGGACTCCCAGCTTCAAATGCCAATGTACATTTTCCTCAGCCACCTCTCCTTCTGTGACCTCTGCTATTCCACAGCAATTGAGCCCAAAAAAAAAAAAATTTTTTTTTTTTTTTTTTTAGCCAAAGACAAATCAATTTCCTTCTATGGCTGTGCTCTGCAATTCTTCATCTTCAGTCTTTGGAGATTCTGAGTGTCTCCTGCTGGTGGCTCTAACTTTTGATCAGTACAAAGCCATTAGCAACCACTTGCTCTATACAGTAAACATGTCCAGTAGTGTGTGCTCCATGCTTATGTTTGGGGTTTACCTCGTAGGCATGGTGGATGCTTTGATATATACCACATTAAATTTCCATTTATTTTTCTGTGAGTCAGATGAAATTAATCATTTCTTCTGTAATTTGCCTCTACTTCTCCTCCTTTCCTATTCTGATATTCAGGTCAATGAGCTGATATTATTCACGGTTTTTGTTTCATTGAACTGAATACTGTTTCTGCTGTTCTTGTCTCTTATGGTTGCATTATCTTCTCGGCCTTAAAGATCCACTTTTCTGAGGGAAGGTTCAAAGCTTTCTCCACCTGTACCTCTCACTTAACTGCGGTTGCAATTTTCCAGGGTACTATGCTCTTTATGTGTTTCTGGCCAAGTTCTGCCTACTCTCTAGATGGCATTTCCTTAAAAAGCTAGAAATAGAGATACCATATGATCCAGTAATCCCATGCCTAGGAATCAAACCTGGAGGAATAAGAGCTGCCACATGGATAGATATATGCATGCCCATGTTCATTGCAGCACTATTCACAATACCAAAAAAATGGAAACAACCTAAATGACCACCAACAAATGAATGAATAAGCAAATTATGTTATACACATATAATGTAACACTGCACAGCAATAAAGAACAATGATGAATCCACAAAATATCACACAACATGAATGAATCTGGTGGAAATTATACTGAGTGAAACAAGTCGGTCTCAAAGGACAAAAATTGTATGAGAACACTCTTATTAGAACTCTAGAAAAGGTTTGCACACAGAAATAAACATTTTTTGACGGATACGAGAATGAGGAGAAAGGGAGAGGGGATATCACTAACTAGATAGTAGACAAGTGTCAACTTCGGTGAAGGGAAAGACAACACACAATTGTAGGGAAAGTCAGCACAACTGGACCAAAGCAAAAACATAGAAGTTTCCTTGATACATCCAAACACTCTGAGGGACTGAGTACCTGGGTCTGGGACCTGGGGATCATAATCTTAGGGAATGTCTGGGTCAATTGGCATAACAGAGTTCACAAAGAAAATTTTCTACATCCCACTTTGGAGAATGGCTTCTAGGGTCTTAAAATCTTGCAAGTGCCCTTCTAAGATACAACTATTAGTCCCATCTTGTCTGGAGCAAAGGAGAATGAGGAATACCAAAGACACAATGAAAATATTAGCCCAAAGGTCTAAAGGACCACATGAACCAGAAACTCCACCAGCCTGAGCCCAGAAGAACTAGATAGTGTCCTGTTACCATCATACAGTGCTCTGAAAGGGATCGGAACAAAGAATCCCATCCAGAATGGGAGAAAAATGTAGAATAGAATCCAAATTAAAAAAAAAAAAAAGACCAGACTTACTTATCTGACAGAGACTGAAGGAACTCTCAAGACTGTGGTCTCCAGGCACTCGGCTAACTCAGAACTGAAGCCTGCAGTCTACTACTTTTCAGACAAAAATTAGACAGGCCTATAAAACAAAAATAACACTCATGAAGAACATGCTTCTTAGTTCAATCAAATATACAAGACCAAATGGCCAAAAGCAAGATGACATAGCAGGAAGGGACAGGAACTTGTTAATGGACACAGGGAACCCAGGGTAAGGATGAGTATGCTGTCACATTGTGGGGACTGCAACCAATGTCACAAAACAACGTGCATAAATTTTTAAATGAGAGATTAACTTGAGCTGTAAGCTTTCATCTGAAGCTCAATAAAATTAAAAATACATATTTTGGTAAAATGTATATATTTCAAAACATATGCCAAGTAAACAGGTTTTTCATGTACAATTCGGTGACACTTATTATATTAATTATATTGAGAAATCGTCACCAGTATCTGTTGCAAAAAGTAAGTTTTAAAAATAAACAGCAGTCACCTATTCAATGTTTATTGCAGCACTTTTCACTATAGTCAAAAGGAGGAAACAACTGGAAGGTTCGTCAACAAATTAACAGATAAACAAATTGTGCTATATACACACAATGGATTACTACTCAGCCATAAAGAGAAATGAAGTCCTGATCCAAGCCACAATATGGATGAACCTTGTAAACCTCATGCTGAGTGAAGTCAGTCAGTCTCAAAAGTACAAATGCTGTATGATCTCATTTATAAGAAAAACACTGGTATATGGAAACCAAGGAGCCCTGGTGGCGCAGTGGTTAAGAGTTCAACTACTAACCAAAAGGTTGGCAGTTCAGATTCACCAGCCACTAGTTGGAAACCTATGGTGCATTTCTACTCTATCCTATAGTGTTGTTATGAGTTGGAACCAACTTGGCAACAAAGAGTTATTTTTTGGTTTTCAAAGATGATTAGTGGTTATCAAGGCTGAGAGGGAAGGTGAAGAGGGAATTTTTGCTTAGGAGGAATTGAGTTTACGTTAATGCTAGTGGAATGACCTGGAAAGGGATAGTGAGAATGGTTGTACAACTTGGAGAATGTAATTAATTTTACTGAATTATACATTTAGAAATTGTTGATCAGGTATATATTTTGTTATGCATAATTTCGCTACTATATATAGACAGATCAATAGAGAAAGACTATAGAGATTTTTTTTCTCATGAAAGCATTACCCTAACACATGTGTTTTCTTAAAGTCATTTTTTTAACCTATGAACTAAATGAGAAGAAACAGCCCTCAAAGTCTGTTTATTTCTACTCTTTGTTCATTATCCACCAAAAAAAAAAAAAAAAACAGAAGATAATTAAAAGCAAACATTTCATAGTCTATTACTTTTAAAACATCCTTGTTCTAGAGACTGAGAATTTTGGGAGAAACAAATATGAACAGAAAAAAAAAAAAAATTAAGATAGAGTGGGTTGTGTGTAATGAATGTTATACAGTCATAAAATCATTGGGTTGGGGGTGGTTGACGTGGTTGGTGGAAGGGAATCAGACTGTGGTTAATGACAATAAAGGACAGCCATTAAAGGGATGTCATATTTCTCAATGAGGAAGTAAAGAAGGTGGCTTTAGAAATGGAAGAAACAGGATAAGCAATGGAAAGGAGGTTAGAGTCATTTAGTAGAGATTCTATCTGAGCTTCATTAGATGTGTGATTTGACAGGAGGATGGTAGCCATAAAGCATGGCATTAGACTCAATTATTGTTATAGGATACTGATCATTTTGAATGAAAACTTCAGGCTTTGCTAAAGTTGCTGCAGAATTCACAGGGGAAAAATACAGAATCAGAAATTTAATTAATCGCATGTTCGTATAACACAGAAAAATGAGGTAGAGACTTCAGAGATTTAAGTCCCAAGTGTCACTAAGTAACAATAAAATGTGACCTTCCTTGTGCTTGCCTACCTAAAACCAGAACAGAAAGACATGCTCATTTCAGGTAGGATTCTGAATTGTCAAATTAAAAGAATATAGAAAAAAGTTTTTTTTGAAAAATGAGGAATCAAATATTGAGGAATTTGTAAATGAATAATTTTATACTTAATTATCCAGTTAAATAAACTCTGTAATCTAATAGCCAAACCATAATGTTTTATGGTTGAAGCTGTGAAAATTTGACTGACATCATTAGTATGAGTAAATAGATATTTTATTAATTTATATTTTAACTAAAATTCATAAGTAAATTATTAGTTTTATTACTGTTCGAGTGATTTCACTATATACATGAATTTTAGATTTTTCTAGTGCTATTCCAACCATAATTGATGTGTCAAATTAAAAATGCCAATTTGTATAAATTCAAATTTGTATGAACCAAATACTATAATAACTAAGTACAGAAAAAAAAAAAACTCAGGCTACCATTCGCATTTCGATTTTCATATACCAACCAAAATATTCACACAAACACATACATAGGCACACAAGAAAATGAATCCTTTATAATTCTTAAACATTTGTTATTCCTCTTTCCTTTCTTAATTTTTACAGAAAATTCAACTTAGAAATCCAAAGAGATACAAATACATGTGTTAAATTCTGTTTTTCCCGCTTTGTATCACTTCTCTTTAGTTTGTCAATGGACACATCCTTTGGGTTCAGATCAGTCATATAACTTGGTTGTAAATGCTCGTCACAGAGGAAGTGTGATAGAAAAGTTGAATAAAACATGTTTCATTCATGCTTCATTATTCAGTTAAAATTCAAGGCATCATAGACCAAAACAGTAACATGATCATTTTCATTTGTTAATTTTTATTGTTGCTGAATCTTTAAAGTCAATTGTATTTCAGGACAAATACAGTAAAAGTGATTGCATTTTCCTCCAATGGGTCATTTATCTGTATATGTCCGACGTTGAGGCCTGTGCCCTCTGGCTGTGTGTCTCTGACTACTGTGTGTTTGTGTATCACTCTCAATCTGGAATGGGCCTTAGGTGTATTTCAAACCCGCTGTCTAAGACAAGACAGTAGAGGACAATACAAATGACAGATATCATGAATGACACACGGATTTAGAATCAAAGTTTCCAAAGTTTGTGTTCCAGACATTTTAATTATTTTTTTTTCAATAAAGTAACCCCAGACCAAAAACCCATTGCTGTCAAGTCAATTCTGACTCATAGCTACCCTAAAGGACAGAGCAGAACTGCCCCGTAGGGTTTCCAAGGAGCACCTGGTGGATTCAAACTGCAGACCTTTTGGTTAGCAGCTGTACCTCTTAACCACTGCACACACCACCAGGGTTTCCAATTACAGTGCCTCTTTAAGAATTACATTTATCTGGGCTTCTTTCTGTGGATAAAGAAGACAATTTACAGAAAGAAAATGTGCTGTCTTAAAAGATAATATTTTGTGAATGTCCAGCAGAGTTAAACTCTGATGTATGATTCTCTTGATTGTTTTTGTAGCTGTTTAAAACAAGAACAAAGGAGAATGGATGGAGAAAATTGTTCCTCCTTGACCGAATTCCACCTCTTGGGAATTACTAATAACCCTGAGATCAAAGCAGCCGTATTCATCATGTTTCAGGTTGTTTATGTCATTATTCTTGTGGGAAATCTTGGGATGATCATTTTAATTAGAATGGACTCCCAGCTCCAAACACCAATGTACCGTTTCCTCAGCCACCTCTCCTTCTGTGACCTGAGCTATTCCACAGCAATTGGGCCCAAGATGCTGGTGGACCTCTTAGCCAAAGACAAATCAATTTCTTTCTATGGCTGTGCTCTGCAATTCTTCATCTTCTGTGTCTTTGCAGATTCTGAGTGTCTCCTGCTGGCAGTGATGGCCTTTGATAGGTACAAGGCCATTAGCAACCCCTTGCTCTATACAGTCGACATGTCCAGCAGCATGTGCTCTGTGCTTATGGCTGGGGTTTACCTGGTGGGCATGGTGGATGCTTTGATACACACCACGTTAACTTTCCGCTTATGTTTCTGTGGGTCAAATGAAATTAATCATTTCTTTTGTGATATTCCTCCTCTTCTGTTGCTATCTTGTTCAGACACGCAGGTCAATGAATTAGTGATATTCACCATTTTTGGCTTCATTGAACTGAGTACCATTTCAGGAGTTCTTGTCTCTTACTGTTACATCATCCTCTCAGTGTTAAAGATCCGCTCCGCTGAGGGAAGGTTCAAAGCTTTCTCCACCTGCACCTCTCACTTAACTGCTGTTGCAGTTTTCCAGGGAACTATGCTCTTTATGTATTTCCGGCCGAGTTCTGCCTACTCTCCGGATCAAGACAAAATGACCTCTTTGTTTTACACCCTTGTGATTCCCATGTTAAATCCGCTGATATACAGCCTAAGAAATAAAGACGTGAAAGGGGCTTTAGAAAAACTGAAAAATAAAAGATGGTTTTAAAACATAAAACACACAGTTCTTTTTGTAAAATCATATGGTAGAAAGCTGTATAAGAAACAAAGTTGTCCCAGATACATTAATTTAATAAAAAAAGTATTTTACCTAAAGCCATATCACATGAAAGTTTTGCATTTCCTGAAACATGTCTTGCTTCATGCTGTGTCTTAAACTGATGTATGGTACTGCCTCTTTGCGGAGAACTTCACAGGCATTTCTTAGTGTGCTGACTTTTCTTTCCTCATTGTATCATTCATGGATCACTTCAGTTATTCTAAGATTTATTGATTTTTTTCGTAAGTGCTTATTGTGCACTTTTATACACTGTATTTCATGGTGAATCTAGCAGTTTCTATACTAATGAATTTTATAATCTAGTGGAAGTTATGAACATTAATTAAGCATTCAAATAATTTATCATAAATCACAAATCTTCATGAACTAAAAAGACTGGGCACTATTAATCCAGAGCAAAATTCTAAATCTAGTGTGCAGAAGAAAGGCTCCCCTGGAATGGAAGCATTTAACCTCGATCTAGGAGTCCTGTTTGGTATAAATGGTGCTTATTAGACATCAGTCAAAGGAATATTAACTGAGTGTAAAGTATGTACCTTGAATGTATTATCTTTGTAGCTCATGAGTAAGTAATCTAAATTATTGTGGTTACTAGAGATAATGAATCTATAAAGACATGTGTATTCATGACATTGTTGTTGTTAGTAGCCGTGGAGGCAGTTCTGACCCACAGTGACCCTGTGCACGACAGAACAAAACTCTGCCCGGTCCCACAGGATCTCACAATTTTTGCTGTGCTTGAGCCTATTGTTACAGCCACTGTGTCAGTACATCTTGTTGAGGTTCTTCCTCTTTTTCACTGACCCTGTGCTTTACCAAGCATGATGTCCCTCTCCAGGGACTGACCCCTCCTGACAACATATCCAAAGTATGTGAGATGTAGTCTCACCATCTGTTTCTAAGGAGCATTCTGGTTGTACTTTTTCCAAGACAGATTTGTTCATTCTTTTGGCAGCTCATGGTATATTCAATATTTTTGTCAACACCACAATTCAAAGGCATCAATTCCTCTTTGGGCTTCCCTATTCGTTGTCCAGTTTTCCCGTGCATACGATGCAACTGAAAACACCATGGCTTGGGTCAGGTGTACCTTAGTCCTCTAGGTAACATCTTTGCTCGTCAACACTTTAAAGAAGTCTTTTGCAGCAGATTTGCCCAAGGCAATGTGTCTTGATTTTTTGACTGCTGCTTCCATAGCTGTTCATTGTGGATCCAGGTAAGATGAGGTCCTTGACAACTTCAATCTTTTCACCATTTATCATGATGTTGCTTTTTGATTTAGTTGTGAGGATTTTTGTTTTCTTTATGTTGAGGTGTAATCCATACTGAAGGCTCTGGTCTTAGATCTTCATCAGTAAATGCTTCAAGTCCTCTTCACTTTCAGCAAGCAAGGTTGTGTAATTGCATAACACAAGTTGTTATTGAGTCTTCCTCCAATCCTGAAGCCCTGTTCTTCTTCATATAGTCCAACTTCTCAGATTATTTGCTCAGCATACACCTTGAATAGGTATGGTGAAAGGATACAACCCTGACAACATACCTTTACTGACTTTAAACCATGCAGTATCCCCTCGTTCTGTCCGAATAACTGTCTCTGGATCCATGCACAGATTTCTCATGAGCATAATTAAGTGTTCTGTAATTCCCATTCTTTGCAATGTTATCCATAATTTGTTATGATCCACATAGTTAAATGTCTTTGCATAGTCAATAAAACACAGGTAAACATCTTTCTGATACTCTGCTTTCAGCCATGATCCATCTGACATCAGCAATGATATCCCTGGTTCCATGTCCTCTTCTAAATCTGGTTTGAATTTCTGGAAGTTCTCTGTCGATATACTGCTGCAGCTGCTTTTGAATGATCTGCAGCAATATTTTGCTTGCTTGTGGTATTAATGATATTATTCTATAATCTCTGCATTCAGTTGGATTATCTTTCTGGAAAATAGGCATAAATATGGATCTCTTCCAGTAGGTTGGCCAGGTAGCTCTCTTCCAAATTTCTTGGCATAGACAAGAGAGCACTTCCGGCACTGCATCTGTTTGTTGAAACACCTCAGTTGGTATTCTGTCAATTCCTGGATCCTTGTTTTTCACTGATTCCTTCAGTGCAGCTTGGACTTCTCTTCTTTCAGTACCATTGGTTCCTGATCATACGTTACCTCCTAAAATGGTTGAATGTTGACCAGTTCTTTTTGGTATAGTGACTCTGTGTATGCCTTCCATCTTCTTTTGATGCTTCCTGTGCCATTTAATATTTACCCTGTAGAATTTTTCAGTATTGTAACCTGAATTTTTTCTTTAGTTCTTTCAGCTTGAGAAATGTCTTCTGTATTCTTCCCTTTTGGTTTTCTCTCTCCAGGTCTTTGCACATGTCATCACAATACTTTATTTTTCTTCTCAAGCCGCCCTTTTAAATCTTCTGTTCAGATATTTTACTTCATTTTTTTTCTTTTGCTTTAACTACTCTATGTTCAAGAACAAGTTTCAGAGTCTCTTCTGACATCCATTTAGGTCTTTTCTTTCTCTCCTGTCTTTTTAATGACCTCGCGCTTTCTTCATATATGATGTCCTTGATGTCATTCCACAACTGGCCTTAGGTTATTAGTGCTCAATGCATCAAATCTATTCTTCAGATGGTCACTAAATTCAGGTAGAATGTGCACAAGGTCATACTTTGACTCTTGGGGACTCGTTCTAATTTTCTTCAGTTTCAACTTGAACTTGCATATGAATAATTAATGGTCTCATCCACAGTCATCCCTTGCCTTGTTCTGACTAATGATATTGAGCTTTTCCATGGTAGTCTCTTTCCACAGATGTGGTCAATTTGATTCCATCTGGCGAGGTCCATGTGTATCGTTGCCATTTATGTTGCTGAAAAATGGTATTTGCAATGAAAAAGTCATTGGTCTTACAAAATTCAGTCATGCTATCTCCAACATCATTTCTATCACCAAGGCCATATTTTCCAACTACTGATCCTTCTTCGTTTCCAACTTCTGCGTTCCAATCACCAGTACTTATCAATGTATCCTCATTGCATGTTTGATCTATTTCAGACTGAAGTTAGTAGAAATCTTCAGTTTCTTCATCTTTGGCCTTGTGGTTGATGGGTAAATTTAGACAATATTCATATTAACTGGTCTTCATTTTAGGCTACGGATATTATCCTATCACTGAGAGCATTGTAGTTACAAGGTAATTAAAAATCATTCATCTAGGTAAAAAAAAAAAAAAGTCAAGTTGACTCTGACTCATGGAGACCCCATATGTGTCAAAGCAGAGCAGTACTCCATGATTTCAATGGCCAATTTTTCAGAATTATATCTCCAGGCCTTTCTCCCAAAGCACCTCTGGAGAACTCAAACTTCCAATCTTTCAGGTACCAGCCAAGTACATTAACCATTTGTACCACCCAGAGATTCCTTCATCTAAATATTTTCTTGATATTTACCTAAATCATCTCTGCTCTAATTTTCTGTTGGCAAAACATTGATTCAGCTTGTTCAGAAAACATGCATATGGTCACATATTTGAAGACTATATAAAACTCAAAGACATGGTTAATTATTTATTACACTTTTAGAAGCCTAAACCATTGAATGTCTAAGCTATACAGCTGCCATGGTAAAATTCTCTTGTGAGAAAACATTTCTGAATTCTGGTAAATCCTAAAAGCCCCTCTGCTTTTCTAGGTGTCATTTCCTTGTGGAACACTGTGACATGTTAGGGGAAGATATGTTAGAAAAATCCTGTGGAATATCCTTGTTTTAAATGAGTTTTATGATTTTCTCCTCCACCATGTTTTCTCAATTACCAATGTTTTTTGTCAAACTGGTGCTTATAAACAAGTACTCAGGGAGTCACTGCATTATCTCTACTTCAGAAGATGCAAATATGACGTATAATTATCTCCTTTCCATAAGACCGTTTTATATTACACTATCAAAAGACTGATTTTATTTGCATAATGTCCCTTCTAATCACACCTACTGGGTGTGATCTATAGTGAAGGAAATTTTAAGCTCAATAAATGAGAAATTTGAACTTCAGTAAATGGATATCCAAAAATGTAATAAATCAACTTAATTAATTGCAGCCTAAATCTCCCTAAAACCACTTTCTGGGATTATAGTTTGAGGGTTTCATGGTTCTGCCATCTGGGCCAGATGGCCTGAACTGACCCTTCTATCTTGGGATTCCATGCAAATGGAGAAAACATAACATTAATAAACTTTTAACAATACAAATCTGTCTACTTCAATTCTAACAGCCCCTGTGTGTAGTTACTGAGTTTTATAAGCAAATTCCTCAATCTTCTCTCTTTCCTTCGTCCTCGACACTGAAATTCCTAAACATGAAAATGGCATATGGTAGTAGATTAGGGTAAGCATATAACACAGTGAACATATAAATACATACTGGTGCTGTTATCTTTAACTACATTTGTATGGATAAAGCAGAAGTAATGCTCAATGATCCAGAAAGATGGAGGTCGTACGTTAAAGTCAGAGACAGCAATCTTTAAACTCCCCGGAAACTCCTTTCCAGAAGCATGTTATGAAGAGGGAAACAAAAGCAGTCTAAATCACTGGGCCATTTAAGAAGTCACTATTCTTCTTCACCAGCTCTTAGGGCCCTGTATGTAATCATTCCTGTAGGTGGATGATTAGGGTGTACACAGAACCTGTCTCCCCTATTGGAGAGGTTATGAAAAAGAAAATAAGTTTTGTGGCTCATCTTCATTCAAAAGGATTGCACTGTGTCTCTAGGCTGAATAACCTGAAATGTCAGTAACAATGATGCCTGGCTAGATATGATGAGGTTCAGAAGGCCAGATACTTATAAGTACAGCCCTTCTGATACCCTCTTATTCACATTCAGACTCTCATAAACAATAGAAATAGATATGCAACTTTATTAGTGCTGAAGTAAATAGAAGTTAAAACACCTGTGTATAGCTCACCTACAGAACAGCCAAAACAAAAGTGATGGACAACACCTAGCATTGGTGGGATAATAAACAACTGTAGCTCTCATACCTTTTTATTAGAAGTAGGAATTGGCATCTTTGGTGAGCTGTATGGAAGTATCTACTACAGCTGAACATACAGTTTTATACTCAAGAGAAATCAGGGTACATTGACGTTTGTATCTGTCAGGTCAGGGTACAAATATGGTGTCCAGACATGGACCAATAACTTTAAAATTCCTTCCAAAATTGGAGGGTGCCAAGGGATTAAAGATAGAGAAGGGCAACTCCAGTGTGGGCTCGAAAGAACTTTACTTGTTGGAGGCAGAATTAAAGCAGATCTCCCTATCAAGCAGTAGAAGGTGAAGGTTTTATAGTGGTCAAAGTCACAGTGGCTACACACCAGGTAGTTACATCAGACTGCTTCAGCAAGGTCACATGATGGGGCTTGGAAAACAGCAGTGAACTAACAGACACAGTGCTGAACTAACGGAAAGCATGAGGGCAGCCATGACTGGCCGCTGGAAGCCTGTTTTCCACTTCAGACCACCTCTTGAGGCTGGCTCTTACAATTTGATGTGTTCCTTCTCTTCTGCAAAGTCCCTGAGGGCCCCAAAAGGAGATGTCACTGTAGTGACGGACAGCACTGTTGTAGCTGGAGGCACAGACCATACAAGCAGTATAGGAAAACACAGCAGACAATCCCTACACCCAGGAAAATACCAAGACCCATCAAAATACCATGCCAACTACAGAGTTGCCTAATCGATTCATATCAGGGCACCACTCTCCAAGGCGTGCTTTCAGGGCTTGAAAAGGGGAGTTTCCCATGGACCCAGCACCTTCTTTTGTTGTGGACTATGATGAATCCATGAGCCCATACTAGGAAGATATTGGCTGCCTCAAAGTGAAGAAAGAAGAGTAGGCCATCTGTGTACCAGGCATCTGCTGGCAGCGGGTCTTCTTCTCTTGGAGGAGAGGGGAGGTGACTCTGGTGGTGCACTAGCCTGTGTGGGGGGACGGGAATAATCTCGATATGCCCCTGGACCAATTACAGCCTGTAAATCTTGGGACAACAAAATGGCAGCAAGGGCACTGCCCTGTTGAGGTATACATGCCATCTGGTCAGCATAGCTATCTGGACATAGCTATCTGGGCTATAGCTGATGATGGAATGAAATACAGCCCACTGAACCACTCATTTATGGGCAAAGCAGTGCAAACAGTGACAGCTATTGTCTCTGCTACTGACTCTACCTGGCAGAGAGTGTCACAGGCTGCTAACAATTGCTTCTTCATGGGATTGTATCAGTTTTCTGTCCCCTTCCACAGTTGAGACCAAAAACCTAGGGGGACTAGTTTCATCCTGGTCTTGCCACAAGGCCCAGCAAAGGCTATCCTTGGTGCTGCTCATATCTCCAGAAGGATTAAAACTTCCCGTATTGTGCCCAGCTCTTTCACTTGTACAATCAGCATCTTTTCTTTCTCAAAAGCTTGCTGCTGTTCATCTAATCCAGTTCCAAGATGTACCCTTTTTACCAGTCAATAAAGTAGTCTCGACCACTGGGCCAAGTGAGGAATGAATACTTTTCAATACCCCAAAAGACTCACGAAGCCTGCACTTCCTTTGGCATTCTAGAGGTGGGGAAAGCTTGTATCATATCAACTATGGCTTCAGGCAACACAAGGTTCTTACCAGACCAGATGACCCCTAGGAATTTTACTGATGTTCATGGTTCCTGCACCTTATGTGGATTTGCAACCCATCCTTTCCCCCATAGGTGGCTAATTAGGGTGTCCAGACACTACTGTAACAGAGAAACATCTTCAGTAGTTAACATGATGTCACCAAGGTAATGAAATTGATGGACAGCTGTGAGGAAGGTGAAAAGAGCCAGATCTCTAGCCACCATATCAAGGCAAATGGTGGAACTATGTAAATATCCTTGATTAAAAAAAAAAAAAAAGAAAAAACTTTTTTTTTTTTTTATCCTTGATGGAGCACTTGAAATGTCCATCGCTGCCCCTCCCAGGTAAGACAAGCTGGTCTTGGGCAGATAGGGCCAGAGCTAAAGAATGCATTGGCCAGATCTAACACAGCGTGATACATGCCTAGGTCTCTACTAAGGGTTTCTAACAAAGAATCTATGCTTGGAACTGCAGCATATAGACGAGGAATCACTATGTTAAGTTTCTTATGATCCACAGTCACACACCAGGACACATATGGTTTCTTCACAAGACACACAGGGCTATTAAAAGCACTGTGGGCTTCCTGGAGGATACCTATACTTTTTAATTCCAAAATAGTTTCACTAAATTCATTGTCATCCAGGCAACTTATACTGCTTAATGTCTACCACACTTGGTGGTGAGGACAGGGTAACTGGTTGCCATGCCATGTTTCCCTTCAGGACTGTCTTTACTATCCTCACTTGAAGCTGGAATTCTCCCACAGATGTGGTCAAAGTCAGTCCCATGATGGTCTCCACCCCTAGAATGTATTCTGGTACTGGGGAAATATGAACTTGATATGGTGCAGGGGAATGGGCTCTACTGCAGGGTCAGAAGTACCTGTTATACATGGATGGACTTTCCTTCTTACCCACCAATTGCCAAGGGGGCTCTTGAAATGACTCAGGTTTTCCAAAGATAAGGGTGTACTGTTCCTGAGTATCAACCAGAGCTAGCACCTGCTGTCTGTTTCTTCTTGACCAATGATCTACAGGTGATCTTAACCCCACCCCTAGTCCCAGAGGGTAGGTAAAGTCCATCTGGTGGCAAGAGGTAGTTCCCCATGTGGGGCAGTAGGACACAGAGGGTGATATTGTTGCTCAGGCTTTAGTTCCTTCCAAAGACTTACCAAAACAACATTCAGTTACTTATCTACCTTGTGCACTGCCATTCTGGTGACCACTAAGTTCATCCACGTCTGCTTTTGGGTTACTTTCAAGAAGCCCTTAGATGATAGTCTTGCAAGTTTCTCAGTCTTTTTTTTTTTTTTTCTCTCTCTCTTTTTCTAAGTTTCACACTCCTTCTCTCTAGCCTTCTCAGTTTCACCCAAATCAGCCACAGCTTGTCCCACCTGGTATTATAGTGACATGTCCAAAGATCTGATGATGGAAAACCAAAAGGAAAGAACACACTCCACATTTCTCAAACTAAAAAAAAAAAATGAAGAAAAATTCAAGCCTGAAGTTGCAATATTAAAGGGTTCTACAGGGAAAGTATTAAACAATACAGGAAGCATCAAAAGATGATTGAAGAAACACAGTGTCATGTACCAAAAAAAAAAAAAAAATTTGACATTCAACAATTTCAGGAGGTAGCACATGATCAGGAGCCAATGGCACCAAAGGAAGAGGTGCAAGCTGCACTGATGGCATTGGTGAAAAACAAGGCTCCAGAAATTGACAGAATATCAATTGAGATATTTCAACAAACAGTTACAGTGCCTGCCGTGTTCAGTCCCCTATGTCAAGAAATTTAGAAGACAGCTACCTGGACAAATGACTGGAACATACTCATATTTGCTCCCATTCCAAAGAAAGTAACCCAACAGGATGTGGAAACTATCTAACAATATCATTAATATCACCCACAAGTAAAATTTTGCTGAAGATCTTTCATAAGGGATTGTAGCAGTATGTGAACAGTAAACAGCCAGAAATTCAAGCTGGATTCAGAAGATCACACAGAATAAGGGATAGCATTGCTGATGTCAGATAGATCATGGCTGAAAGCAGAGAATACCAGAAAGATGTTTACCTGTGTTTTATTGACCATGCAAAGGCATTTGACTGTGTGGATCATAAAAAATTATGAATAACATTGTAAAGAATGGGAATTCCAGAGCACTTAATTTTCCTCCTGAAGAAACTGTATATAGACCAAGAGGCAGCCTTTTGAACAGAACAGCAGGATACTAAGTGATTTAAGGTCAAGAAATGCATGAGTTACGGTTTTGTCCTTCCACCAGACTTACCGAATCTGTATTCTGAGCAAATAATATGAGAAGCTGGACTATATGAAGAAGAATGAGGCTTCAGGATTGGAAGAAAACTCAATCACAACCTTCGATATGCAGATGACACAACCTTGCTTGACAAAAGTGAAGAGGAATTGAAGCACTTACAGATGAAGATCAAAAACCACAGCCTCCAGTATGGATTATACTCCAAAATAAAAAAACCCTCACAACTGGACCAATTAGCAACATCATTATAAACGCAGAAAAGATTGAAGTGCCAAGGATTTCATTTGACTTGAATCCACAATCAACTTTCACGGAAGCAAAAAAGAAAACAAATGGTGCATTGTATTGGGCAAATCGGTTGCAAAAGATCTCTTTAAAATGTCATTTTAAGGACTCAGGTGAGCCTGACCTAACCATGGTGTTTTCATATGCATGTGAAAGCTGGACAATGAATAAGCAAGAGGAAAGAAGACCGATGGCTTTGAATTAGATGTTGACGAAGAACACTGATTATACCGTGGACTGCCAGAAGATACAAATCCATCTTGAAAGGAGTACAACCAGGATTCTCCTTAGAAGCAAGGACAGTGAAACTACATCTCACTTACTTTGGACATATTATCAGGAGGGGCCGGTCCCTGGAGAAGGACATCATGCTGGGTAGAGGGTCAGCGAAAAAGAGGAAGACCCTCAATGAGATGGATTGACACAGTGGCTGCAACAATGGGCTCAAGCACAACAAAGATTGTGAGGATGGTGCACGACCAGGCAGTATTTTGCTCTATTGTACATAGAGCGTTGCTATGAGTCAGGACTGACTTGATAGCACCCAACAACAACAACTCGTCCCTGAGATCCACTATAATGTTTTGTTTCTATGTATTTGCTTGATTCATATTAATGAGATCATGCAGTATTTGTTCTTCTGAGAGTGACTTATTTTTCTCAGTAGGTTTTCATTATAAAAATGTGGAAAGTGATATCCAGAGGTAATAAATAACCATGTGAATTCGAGCTTGCTCTCAATTGGTCCCTGACTACAGTGTAATAAACAAATCTTTCTTTGCTACTCATGTGGAACGTTACAGTGTTTTTATGTTAAAACCAAGTTTGGAAATACACAAAAATAGCAATGCACAGATTTTCAGAGAACTTAGGTGTCATCTAAGTCCTACTTTTAAACCATGACAGGGTTCTAGCAATGCTTGAGGCCCAAGAAGAGCAAATAGAAAGTGTCAAAACACTTGAAACATAATTTGTTTTATTTATCTTAGCTGAACACTTCAACGTTATTAACTTTGATGTGAAATGGGTGACTATATTGCACAATTCCTGGGAGGCCATAGAAAATAAAAACAGTGTCAGCTAAAGTTGGGAAGATGGCAGTCCTATGGACAGCTTACTATATTGGCTTTGGTCTGAGTAAAATTTGATAATTGTGAATTGTTACAGGACACTGAAAAGTACAGATTTCTATGTTTATTAAACATCTACTTTCAACTGATATTTTAGGTTATGCATAATAATTATGCACATCCATGGTACCTTACATCTTAATGCAAATAAGGTATATGGAGCCTGTGATGGTCTGGGTATGTGTTAACTTGGCTAGGCCAAGATTCTCAGTATTTTATAGCGTCCTCCATTTTATGCGTTATAAATCCTAACCTCTACATGTTAACGAGGCAGGATTGTTGTGGGGTATATCTTGAGTTACAGCCTTGCAGAAGGGGGTGACTCAATTTCCATGTCACGCCCTTCTCTAGGATGTGGCCTGCTTCTGATGTGTATATAGGGGAGCCCCAACAAGGCTCTCTCTCTCTACATCTGGATTCCATGTCCAGTTCATGATTATCTAACTTCTGGTTTGGGAGACTAGAGACAGAGGCCTGCTGTCTGACCTGCTGATGTTGGGACTTGCTAGACTTAGCAGCCCTGTGGGGCTGGGGCCTATTGTCTGACCTGATTTGCGAACTTCTGAAGGCTTCTGAGCCAGCAGCCCATGGTCTGACCTGCCAGTTTGGGCTTACTAGCCCCTGCAGCAACGTGGATTGGGAGAAGCTTAAGCCTGGCCCACGAATTCGGGACAGTGTCGTACTTCAGGATAGATCCTGAAGTGTTCTTTTTGACCATGGATGCAAAGTCATCCCCCTTCAATATGTTATTCCAGGCATAGTAAACCATATGTTTGTCTGATTCAAATTGGCCAATACTAATCCGTTTCAACTCACTAATGCCTAGGATGTTGATGTTTATGCATTCTGTTTCATTTTTGACTATTTCTAATTTTTCTAGATACATACTTTGTATGTTCCATGTTCCGATTATTAATGTTTGTAGCTGTTTCTTTTCATTTTGAGTCTTGTGAGAGAGAAAAAGAAAGAGGGAAGGGGAAAGACAGAATTTTTGTTTAGAGGGTATCTTAGTTATCTAGCACTGCTGTAACAGAGATACCACAAGCGGATGGCTTTAGCAAACAGAAATTTATTCTATCACAGTCTAGGAGGTGTCTGAATTCAGGGTGCCAGCTTTAGCAGCAGGCTTCCTGTCTTGGTCAGCTCTAGGGGAAGGTCCTTGTCATCAATCTTCACCTGGTCAAGGAGCTTCTCAGTGCAAGGATCCCAGGTCCAAAGAGCATACTCTGCTCCTGGCACACCCTGGTGGCTTAGTGGTTAAGTGCTACGGCTGCTAACCAAAAGGTCAGCAGTTCAAATCCGCCAGGCGCTCCTTACAAACTCTATAGGGCAGCTCTGCTCTGTCCTACAGGGTTGCTGTAAGTCAGAATTGACTTGATGGCAGTGGGTAGTAGGTATTAGGTCCCTCTCCTCTCTGTTCAACTCTCTTTTATATCTAAAAAGGAATTGACTCAAGATACAACTTAATTCTGTATAGAGTCCCGATTCATTAGCACAACTGCCTCTAATCATGCCTTATTGATATCAGAGAGGTGAGGATTAACAATGCATGCAATAATCACATCAGATCACAAAATGGTGTACAACCACACAATACTAGGAATCATGGGCTTGCAAAGCTGATGAATATTTTTGGGCAATACGATTCAATCCATGACAGGGGTCATCGAGTTTATGTTAACGGTGGTGGAATGATTTGGAAAAGAATAGTGACAATATTTGCACAACTGGAAAAACATAATTAATTTCATTATTTGAATGTGCGGAAATTGTTGACTTTTTGTATGTTTTGTTATATGCAATTTCACTACTATATATACATACATAGAGTGGGAGAGAAAATAGAACTAAGTTTCCTTTTTCTTTTTGTTTATTTTTATTGTGCTTTAGATGAAGGTTTACTGAGCAAATTAGTTTCTCATTAAATAATTAACACACTTACTGTTTTGTGACATTGGTTGCCAACTTGACAACATTCTCCCCTTCTCAATATTGGGTTTCCCATTTCCGTATGTCCAGCTTTCCTGTTCTCTGCTGTCTTCTCATCCTTGCCCCTGGGCTGGGGTGCCCATTTAGTCTCATACATGATTGAACTACAGGTATTATTGTTTGTTTTATGGGCCTGTCTAATCTCTGGCTGAAGGGTCAATCTCAGGAGTGACTTCTGTACTAATTAATCAGTACAACACAAAAAATCGAGGCCAGAGGCTTTAGAGATTTAAGTCCCAAATGTCACTAAGTAAAGATAAAATGTGACCTGCCTAGTGTTCACCTACCCAAAATCAGGAGAAGAAAAATATGCTCATCTCAGGTAGGATTCTTAATTGCCAAAATAAAAGACTATAGAAGAAAAATATTTTTTTTGGAACCAAATATTGGTGAATTTGTAAATGAATCATTTTATACCTACTTATCCAGTTAAATAAACTCTAAACTATATAAAACCATAATATTTTATGGTTGAAGCTGTGTGAATTTGACTGACTTCATTTGTTTGAGTAGATATTACATTAATTTATATTTTAACTAAAATTCATAAGTAAATTATTACTTTTTATTACTGTTCAAATTCTATCACTATAAATATGAATTTTAGATTTGTTCTAATGTTATTCCAACCATAACTGAGATATTAAAAATACCAATAAGTATAAATTCAAGTTCATATAAACCACATACTATAAAATCTACATATAAAAAAAAAATTTTATAGGAAAAAAAAGACCATAATTGACATTTCAGTTTTTATATACTAACATATTCACACACACATAGAAAATGAACCCTTTATATTTCTCAGTTATTATTTATTATTCTTCTCCACATTTTCTTTTTCTTTTTTGGAATATTCAATTTAAAATCCAAAGAAATGCAAGTATATGCATTAAATCCTGTTTTCCCCAGTTTTATCAGTTCTTTTCAGTTTGTCTACAGACTTATCTTTGGGTATCAGATCAGTAATATAACAGGGTTACAGACAGTAGGAAAAGAAGAGGCGAAGTGTGGTAGAAAAGGTGAATAAAATGTGTTTCTCTCCTGTTTAGCTGTTCATTTAGAACTCAAGACCTCAGAGACCAAAACAGTAACGTGATAATTTCCATTTGTTAAGTTATACACACTCTCGCTCATTGTTGCTGAATCCTTAAAATCAGTTATATTTCAGGAAGAATCCAACGATGGCGGTTTTTTGTGTCCGGCGGAGGATTTCCCTTTACCCACCGGGAGCCGAGGCCCGCGTCCTCCGGCTCTGTCTCCCCACCTCGGATTATCGTTATTAGTTTAATGCCGTTTTGAATCTGGATGAGCTTCAGGTTCATTCAAACCTGCCGTCTAAGGTGAGACAGACAGGAGAAGACAGCACAAATGACAGACGTTAAGAATGACATCGATTTAGAATTAAAGTCCCTGAGCTTTGTGTTTGAAACACTTCAGTTTTTTTTCAGTAACATAACGGTGCCTCTTTAATACTGACATTTGTCTGGGCTCATTTCTGTGGATAAAGGAGACAATTTACGGAAAGTGTTCTGCCTTAAAGACAATACTTTGCGGGTGTCCAGCAGAGCTGAACCCTGATCTGTCATTGTCTTGATCACTTTTGTAGCCATTTAGAACAAGAACAAAAAAGAATGGATGGAGAAAATTGTTCCTCCTTGACTGAGTTCCACCTCATGGGAATTACTAATAAGCCTGAGATCAAAGCCACCATATTCACCATGTTTCTGGTTGTTTATCTCATTATTCTTGTGGCAAATCTTGGAATGATCATTTTAATTAGAATGGACTCCCAGCTTCAAACACCAATGTACTTTTTCCTCAGCCACCTCTCCTTCTGTGACCTCTGCTATTCCACAGCAGTTGGGCCCAAGATGGTGGGCCCAGGATGCTGGTGGACCTCTTAGCCAAGGACAAATCAATTTCCTTTTATGGCTGTGCTCTGCAGTTCTTCATCTTCTGTTTCTTTGCAGATTCCGAGTGTCTCCTGCTGGCAGTGATGGCCTTTGATAGGTACAAGGCCATTAGCAACCCCTTGCTCTATATAGTCGACATGTCCAGCAGGGTGTGCTCTGTGCTCATGGCTGGGGTTTACCTGGTGAGCATGGTGGATGCCTTGATACACACCACGTTAACTTTCCACTTGTGTTTCTGTGGGTCAAATGAAATTAATCATTTCTTCTGTGATTTACCTCCACTTCTCCTCCTTTCCTGTTCTGATATTCAGGTCAATGAGCTGGCATTATTCACTGTTTTTGGCTTCATTGAACTGAGTACCATTTCAGGGATTCTTGTCTCTTACTGTTACATCATTCTCTCAGTCTTAAAGATCTGCTCTGCTGAGGGAAGGTTCAAAGCTTTCTCTACCTGCACCTCCCACTTAACTGCTGTTGCCATTTTCCAGGGAACAGGACTTTTCATGTATTTCCAACCAAGTTCTGTCTACTCTCTAGATCAAGACAAAATGACCTCATTGTTTTATACCGTTGTCATCCCCATGTTAAACCCACTGATTTACAGTCTACGGAACAAGGATGTGAAAGAGGCTCTTAAGAAAATTAAAAATAAAAGATGGTTTTATTGAAAAATTATATATGTATTTTCTCATAGTGTTTCACTATAATATGTGGAAATCATATTTGTTTCAACTAATTTGGTATATTCTAATAAGTATTTATATTGTACCCCACGTGTATACCCCCTACAGTCACCAGATACCCAGTGTACCATTACATGCCTTGAGTTGATAAGTATATGTATAAGTATAAGTATATGTATATGTATAAGTATAAGTATAAGTATATGTATATGTATATGTATATGTATATGTATATGTATATGTATATGTATATGTATATGTATATGTATATGTATATGTATATGTATATGTATATGTATATGTATATGTATATGTATATGTATATGTATATGTATATGTATATGTATATGTATATGTATATGTATATGTATTCTTTCTTTGTGGAAAACTTTCATATTTTTTCTTAGTGTGTCAAGTTTTTATTTGTTCAAACTTTTATTCATGCATTAATTTACTTTTCCTAAAATTTATCAAATGTTGGCTAAATGCTTATTACACATGTTGGTGCTTTGAATTTTATGGTAAATTGAGTAGATTTTTATAATAATGAATCTAAGTATCTAATAGAAATTACCAACATTAATTAAATAACTTAATCATTGAAATTATTTAAGTTATTTATTAATAATAATGCCACGAAGTAGAAAGACTGAGCATTACAAATATAAAGCAGATTAATCAAATCTGGTACGCATAGTTAATAAGTCCTCCACTGAAATGGAGGCATTTAGTCTGGTATCTGAACAATGGGTAGGCATTAACTGAGATGCTAGTGGTAGTAATAGTTGAACCAGCAATTGGACAGGTCTTGAAGTGAACAAGATTGTGCTATTTCTGCAGAAATTAAAGAAGGTCAACATAACTAGCTTACAGAGAGCGAAAGTTAAGTCCTTGTACTGCTGTTCTCAACTCAGTCAGTTCCTTCAGGGAACATTTCTTACCTCTTGAATCCTCTAAGCCCTGATTAAATATCCCTTTCTTTGGTTCACACACCACCATGTGCCTCAGGATATTGTTGAATCTATGACTCTGTTTTCCAAATCATTATCTCCAGTTGGGGGTTATGGAAACTCTGAGGTCAAGGACCATGCATTGTATCTCCTTTACTCAAGTACTAACATAACATAACATCTGAGTAAACATATAAATAAAACAAGAAATCACCTAATTTTTGTTGAGTGTTCATTACCTATAAGGCAAAACAGGAAATATCACTAAGGGTCTATTATATGCCTTGAATATAGTTTTTGTGTCTTATGAGTAATTACATAAATAGGTGGTGAATACTAAAAGCAATGGAACTTTTATTGTTTTTGTCAGCTGTCAAGTCAGCTCCAAATCATCGTAAATACAAATTATTATTTAGAAAATAAATAAAAGATCATTTACAAGATAACTGAAATCTTCATATGGATCTACTCTATTTTTCTGATGGCAAAAGCCTTAGAACATGAGATTGTTCCGTAAAGAAGGATATGGGCATGTGCTGGGAGGATTTCAAAAGAATCAAGGACACTTAAAATTTTGCAGCAATTATACAAGCAGAATCACATTCAGTATCTAAGACTATCTCGTTTGCACTGAAAAATGCCTTTGAGTGAAAGCATTTCAGATTTCCAGGAAAGCTCAAGAAGGACAATGTGATTCCTTTGCTCTCCAAGGTGACAGTTTTTATGGGATCCTGTGACACTGTAGGGTAAGTATAAAGGTAGAGAAAAAAAAAATTAGGGTGGGTAGTGCTTATTTTGGACATAATCTCTTCTCAATTAATCCACGCTATTTTGGAAATTTTACCAATGAACTAGTTGCTATCTTAAATAGCAGCAAGGCAGGAGTGCATTTGAATCATATTAAACCTCAAACAAAGAAAGTTTTAAGTGGGTTCCCATATCTCAGAAGGTACAAAGATACCACCTAGCTAACTCATAGTTATCCCATATGGTGATTTTTATGAATTTAAGGCAAATTTGATCTGCATACCGGCCCCTATAAACAGATGTAATTATGATGATGAATTCTAATTCTAAAGAGGATATTTCAACTTCATTCATAAGCATTCAAACCTCAATAAAAGAGAAGAGTGCCTAAATGGAATAAACTGATGTATAAAATGTATAAGGCCCCTGTGCCTAAATTCGTGCAAGTATAGGATGAATAACCCCTCATTAGGCTCATTGTTTGGGAGATTCATGATTCATCTAGGGGTTTAGACTGATGACCTGTAAGAATTTTCTATCTTGGCCTTCTGTAGGGAAAGCTAACACTGAAATACTTTATACTACTCTGTCTAATTCAAACCTTCCCTTCCCTTTACTCCTGCCTCTCCAACCCATACACTTCTCATATATCCACCATGAAACTATTATTATCCAAATAAGATATTTCTCAATGTTTGTGTATATAATGAATTAATATTATAGCCCCCCTCTCTCTTTTTTTATTTTTGTTATCTCTTTCAGCCCAGGCTCTGGTATCCCTAAACGCATGCATAACAAAGTGATCAGAGGTTAGAGTACATATATGTTAATACCAACAAGTAGCTCCATACTGTTGATAAGCTAGCTAGCAAAATTTGATAAACTGAAAAAGGTAATAATGTTCAATAGTCCAACAGTGGAATTCTTTCTTAACAAGCAGCAAATTTTAACCTCATTTTAAATTTACTCTACAAATGTGTTATGAACTAGGGAAGTAACAAGAAGGAAAAATAGGCCTGAGTCTCTACTCTAAACTTACAGTAAGTGTGACTTTAACAAATCACTTTTTTCTTTGAACTTCAGTTCCCTTTCTGTGACTAGATAGGCCCTAACTAGATAATCTTTTTGTGCTTTCCAGCTGGCATATTCTGTGTCTATATACACATGATTCTATTGCTGTCTAAACTTATTTTAAAGGAAAAAATAAAATAAAATAACAGATGGGTGGTATGATATTTATCCAAAGGACTGTGTTATGACTCTAGACCAGTTTTACCTGAAATGGAAGTGACAATGATGACAGTAAGATAGCATGTGATGAATGATACCCAGTACCACTAAGATGGACTTGTTTAACTGCTCTCTTACCTGCATTTTTATTTTAATAGACACTTCATAAAATTGAGCATAAATCTCCTGAATCATGAATAAAATGACATACTCTACATAATGGCTAAAATTAGAATGACAGAGGTGGTGCCAATATGGTGCTACAGACAGAAGCACCATTCCGTTATTCTGCAGCAAAGACAGGAAAAACTAAGTATAAGAGATACAGAAGTCACACCTGGAGTTCTAAGCATCAATGACAGGATAAAAATGGAATGCACTGAACAGAAGAAGAAACAGACAGAGAATGAGAAGAGCTACAGAGCATAGGTCCCCTGTCAGCTAATAAGGCACGACTTCACTATCTTGGAGCACAGCCAACAGTGATCCCAGTCAGGGAGTTTAGGATCTGCATACTGGCCCCTATAAACAGATGTATTCATGATGATGAATCCTAATTATAAAAATAGTATTTTAACTTCATTCATAAGAATTTTAAGCTCAATAAAAGAGTGTCTAAATGGAATAAACTGATTTGTAAAATCACTAACCTTCCAACAGGAGACAAAGCACCAGGTAGCCAAAGAAACATGGATTCTCACCCCTCATCCTTCTGTCTTATCCACTGCCTCCACTGCTTCCCAAAAGGGCACTATCACCCAGTCGGAGAGATAGCACTTCCCTACTCCCCTGGGTTTGTCCTGCCCACACCAGCTGGCTCCTTTGGCACATTTTTTTTCTCTGTCTTTTTCTTCCTTTTTTTTTCTCCCTCCCATATAGCTCTCTGTACTGTTTTCACCCCATCCTTACAAGCCATGCTACACTGCTTGGCTGGAGAAACACCAGCTTGTACTCATCCTAGATCTGCCACAACCCTACCAGCAGGCTCCCTCAGTGCCATTTTTTTTCTCTCTGTTTCTCTTTCTTCTTTTTCATTCTCCCTTCCACCTAACCCCATATGCCACCTATGCCCCTTCCCAATGAGCCATGTTGCACTGCCCTGCAAGACAGACACCAGCTTACAGCCACTCCAGTTCTACCACACCTTCACTGACCAGCTCGCTCCATGCTGTATTCTTTTTTCTTTTTCTCTCTCTTTTCGTTCCTTTATTTTCTTTCTCCTTCCCATCTAGCCCTGTGTGCTGCCTCCACCCCTTCTCCACAGGCTGTGCCTCACCACTCATTAAGAGAGCCACTGTCACAGGCCTCCCCGTGTGTGTCCCGACCCCATGCGCTGGCTCCCACTAAGCTGCCATTTTTATTTTATTTTATTGCTTTTTTTGCTCTCTCTTCTTTTTTTTCTTTTCTTGCTCCCACCTAGCTACACACATCAAAACTCCACCTTTCCAACTGGCCCTCAGGCCCCCACTCCCACCAGTTATCTCCCAATGAGCCATCTTTTTTCTTTCTCTTTCTTCCTCTTCACTCTCCTTCTTACCTAGACCTATGTACCATCTCTGCCCCTTCCCAAAAAGCCACACCTCACTGTCCAGCAAGAGAGACACCAGCCCACTGCCACTCAGCTTTCACCCCCCCAACAAAGAATGGTTCCTTCAGCATCATATGTAAATTTTTTTCTTCTTTTTCCCTTTCTTCCCATGCATCACCTCTGAACCTTCTCAGTGGTCCGTGCTGAACTACTCAGCTAGATAGCCACCAATACATAGCCTCCCCAGGTCTTCCCCACCTCCACCCATCAGCTCCTGTCATGTCACCATTTTTTCCTTTTCTCTATTTCTCTTTTTTCAGTTTCTTTCTTGCTCCTACCTAGCCCCATATGCCACCTCCATCCCATCCTACCAGGAGAAACCTCAGTACCTCCCTATCACTACCCATTGGTTCCCACCACACTGTCATTTCTTTTTTCTTTCTTTAGTTTATCTCTCTTCATTCTTTTCTTTCTCCCTCCCACCTAGCTCCACACATCACATACCCCTTCCAATCAGGCCTCGAGTACTCCCCACCCCCTGTCATTGGCCCCCACCTCACTGCCAGTTATTTAATTAATTAATTTGTTTGTTTTCAGACCCAGCTGAAATAAAAGGGATCATAACAGAGTACTATAAAAAACTATGCTCCAACAAATTTGAGAACCTAGAAGAAATGGACAAATTTCTAAAAACTCACTACTTACCTAAACTAACACAAACGTATAATGAGACGTATAACTGGACATATAACAAGAGATTTCAGAGGTAATGAAAAGAACAAAACAAAACAAAATCTCCTCTCCAAAAAAAAGCCTGGCCTGGATGGCTTCCCTATGTTTTTTCCTATATAACATTGTGCTGAAGTCCTAGCTAGAGCAATAAGGCAAGGAAAAAAATCATACTAAAAGGCCATCCAAATTGGAAAGGAAGAAGTAAAACTATCCATATTTGCAGATGGTATGATCCTATACAAAGAGAACCCCAAAGACTCCACAAGAAAACTACTGCAACTAATAGAAAGATTCAGCATAATAGCAGGATACAAGACTAGTACACAAAAATCATTTAAATTCCTACACACCAACAAAGAGAACTTTAAAAAAGAAATTAAGAAAATAATACAATTTGTAATAGCCCCTACAAAAATAAAATACTTAGGAATAATTCTGACCAGGAATGTAAAAGAACTATACAAAGAAAACTACAAAAACACTATAGCAAAAACAAACAAACAAACAAAAAAAGACCTATATAAATGAAATAACATTCCATGCTCATATATAGGAAGAGTAAACATTATGGAAACATCAATTCTGCCCAAAGTGATTTACAGATGTAATGCATTTCCAATCTAAATTCCAACAGCATTTTTTAATGAGATGGAAAAACTAATCACTAACTTTATATAGAAAGGAAAGAGGCCCTGAGAGAGCAAAGCTTTATTGAAAAAGAACAAAGTAGGAGGCTGCACACTACCTGATGTCAGAACCTACCATACAGTCACTGCTGCCAAAACAGCCTGAGAATGGTACAACGACAGACACTTAGACCGATGCAAAGAGTTGAAAGCCCAGGCATAGTGGTGAAGTGCTACGGCTGCTAACCAAAGGTCGGCAGTTTGAATTCACCAGGCACTCCTTGGAAACTGTATGGTGCAGTTCTACTCTGTCCTATAGGGTCCCTATGAGTTGACTCAATGGCAACAGGTTTTTTTTTTCTTTATGGTCATCCCAAAGTCCATTAAATGGGGAAAAGACAACTCATTAACAAATAGTGCCGGCAAACAATTGGACGTTCATCCATAAAATTGAAACGGGACCCATACATCACATTATACACAAAAACTAACTCAAAATGGATCAAGACCTAAATATAAAACCTAAAACTATAAAGATGATTGAATAAAAAATAGGGACAATGCTAGGGGCCCTAATATATGCCATAAATAGAGTAGAAACCGTAACTAAAAATGCACAAGCTCTAGAATATAAACTAGATAACTGGGAGCTTCTAAAAATTGAACACTTAGGCTCATCAAAAGACTTCACCAAAAGAGTAAAAAGAGAATCTATTGACTGAGAAAAAAAAAAAAAAAAATTGGACATATTCCATAAGGGTGTAATCTCTAAAATCAACAAGATACTGCAACACTTCAACAACGAAAAGCCAAATGATCGAATTATAAAATGATATGAAAAAACACTTCAACAAAGAAGACATTCAAATTGCTAACAGACACATGAGGAAATGATTGAGGTCAATAGCCATTGGAAAAGTGCAAGTCAAAACTCCATTGAGATATCATTTCACCCCGAAATTACTGGCATTAATCACAAAAAAAAGAAAATAACAAGTGTTGGAGAGGTTATGGGGAGATTGGAACTCTTATTCACTGCTAGTGAGAAAGTAAAATGATCCAACCACTATGGAAAACAATATGGCACTTCCTGAAAAGCTAGAAATAGAAATATCATATGATCCAGCCATCCCATTTCTAGGAATATATTCTAGAGAAATAAGAGCCATCACACAAATAGACATGTGCACACCCATGTTCACTGCAGCATTATTCACAATAGCAAAAATGGAAACAACCTAGTTGCCCATCAATAGATGAACAGATAAATTATGGTACATGCACACAATGGAATACTATGCATTGATAAAGAACAATGATGAATATGTGAGATATCTCATAAAAAAATTTTTTTTAAACATGGATAAATCTGGAAAGCATTATGCTGAGTGAAATAAGTGAATCACAAAAAAATATACTGTACGACATCACCATTAGAAAAGCTCAAGAAAAAGTTTACACACCGAAAGAAAAAATCTTTGATGATTACAAAGGAGGGAAGGGTCGAGGAAAGGAAACCATTAATTAGATAGTAGATAAGTGTTGACTGTGCTGAAGGGAAAGAAGTTCACAATATAGAGGAAGTCAGCACAACCTGACCAAGGCAAAGTCATAGAAGCTTCATAGACACATCCAAATACCCTGACGGACTCAGTTACTGGGGCTGAGGGCTGGGGATCATGGTGGTGGGGGCCATTAAGTCAATTGGCATAACAAAGTTCATAAAGACAATGTTCTACATTCAAATACAGTGAGTAGCATCTGGTCTTAAAAGCTTGCCAGAAGCCATCTAAGATATATCTACTGGTCCCATCACTTTTGGACCAAAGGAGATGAAGAAAACCAAAGATACAGGGGAAACACTAGTCCAAAGGACTAATGAATCATGAATACCACAAGTTCCATCAGCCTGAGCCCCGAAGAACTAGATGGTGCCTGGCTACCATCACCAACTGCTCTTACAGGGTTCACAACGGAGGATCCCAGACAGACCAGGAGAAAAAAAATTCCAATTCACACATAAAATTATGATCAGACTTACTGGTCTTATGGAGACTGGAAGAGCCCCCAAGAAAGACTGTGGCCCCCAGACACCCTCATAACTCAGAACTGATGCCTACAGATGTTCACCCTTCAGCTAACCTTTATGTGTCAGAATCGGCTCAACAGCAATGGATTTGGTTTGATTTTTTGTTATAAAAAAACAGTAGCACACATGAGGAACATGTTTCTTAGTTCAACATGTATATGAGACCACAGGGCAGCACCTGCCCAAAAGCAATGATGAGAAGGCAAGAAGGGACAGGAAATGGATGAATGGAAATGGAGAACTGGGGTGTGGTAGGGGAGAGTGTTGACACATCGCGGGGATTACAACGAATGTCTCAAAACAATTTGTGTATAAATCGTTGAACGAAAATCTAATTTGCTCTGTAAAGGTTCACTTAAAGCACAATTTAAGAAAGAAAAGAAAGAAACCCGTGTGGACTAGTTCTACTCTGATGCACATGGGGTCACCGTGAGTTGTAGTTGACTGGACAGCAACTGGTGCTGGTGAATATGGAGACTGGGGCAGATAATACTGTGTGTAAAACTTTTAACTCATGGAATTTGGTGCATTTTTTATCTTAAATGTTAATCTTAGATTAGCATTTTAATGAAAACCCAGCCAATTAAGTGATCTGAGTGCCACGTTTTTGTTATTCAGTTAAAGATTTAAAAAATGTTTCAACCATCTGTTTTTCATTCAACTTTCTGCTTATCCCTAAGGGTGTGCACAGGATCTGTGCTTGCTGATGGCTGGTCCTCCTCTTCTCCTGGCACATCAGAAACTGAATGAACCTCCTGGATCCCAGTGGTTAGATGCAGATATTAGACCAGTTGGAAGGTGAACAGTCTTCCAGAGCCAGAGATTTACTTGCCAGTGCAAGAGCCTTTAAAAGTTTCCTTCTTCAGGCCACAGACGTTGTGGATCCACATGTAGAGAAAGACCCCAAATCTACCTGGGTCTCTGAATGACTACAATGAGCAGAGCCCACTGCCGACCCTTTCTGGACTTTTAACTAGAGGATAGACTTTGTTATTATTATTATTATTATTGTGTTTTAAGTGAAAGTCTACAATTCAAGTCAGTCTCTCATACAAAAACTTATAAACACCTTGCTATGTAACTCTAGCTGCTCTTCCCCTAATGTGACAGCCCCCTTTTCCTCTCCAACCTGTATTCCCTGTGTGCATACAACCAGCTCCTGGCCCTCTTTGTCTTCTCGTCTTGCCTCCAGGCAGAAGCTGCCCACATAGTCTCGTGCGTCTACTTGAGCCAAGAAGGTCACTCCTCACCAGTATCATTTTCTGTTTTATACTCTAGTCCAATTCCTGTCCAAAGGGTTGGCTTTGGGAATGGCTCCAGTCCTGGGCTAACAGAGGGTCTGGGGACAATGACTTCTGGGGTCCCTCAGTCTCAGTCAGACGATTTAGTCTGGTCTTATTATAAGAATCTGAGGTCTGCATCCCACTGTTCTCATGCACCATCAGGGATTCTCTGTCGTGTTCCCTGTCGGGACAGTCATCAGTGTTAGCTAGGCACCATCTAGTTCTTTCAGTCTCAGGCTGATGGAGTCTCTGGTTTATGTGCCCTTTCCAGAATTTGTTATATTAAGCCACTTATATTTGGGGAATGTCTTTATAACACAGTATATAACACAGGACCGTTTGGGACTCCTGGACAGTTCGTTTACACTATACAATTGGGTGATGGTTTAAAAAAAAATTAAGGATTGGTGAAAGTGTTGATCAACAAGGTGTTTCATACTTTGGTGAGATGTCTACTAACTAGGAAAACAGTTTGGCAGTACCTACTACACCTGAGGGCATATATCATTTTCCAATTCTTAGTTTACTACCAAAGAGAGATTAGTATATATCTGCACAAAAAGACATGCACAAGAAAGTTCACAGTGATATTATTGGTAATAGCAAAAGAGAAAACAATTCCACTCCCTATCAACATTAGAATAGACAAATAAATAATATATTCATACAATGGAATACCACACAACAATGAAAATTAGTGCCCAGAAACTGCATACAGCTATAAGGATGGATCTCACAAATCTGTTATTGAAGAAAACAGTACATCCTCTCATGTATTGGTCAAAGAAAAAAAAAAAAAAAAACACAAGTATTCACTTTTCAGAAGTATCCACTCAAGTATGGGTCAAAAAAAAAAATCTATAATAATAAAAGTTAGTAAACCTGGGGGTAATGAGCTTATATGTTATAAGTAGCACCTAGAAGGCTCTAAGGATTCTGGTAATATTCTATTTCTTGGTATGGATACTAGTTTCAAAGGTGTTTTTATTTTGTGAAAATTTGTTTAACAGTACACTTATTGAATATTCTCTACATACATTACACACCAAAAGGGTTTTCTAAAAATAGTCTATTCACCATTTGACTGTAGGAGATTTCAGAATTTTAATATTATAAATTTAGACTTTTAACAATGCCTTGTATAGAATAGAGTGCAACGTATCTTGTGTACAATAATAGAGTTCAACATATTTTTTGTAAAATTAAAGGTGCAACTTTCATCAACTGGTCCTATCCCTTTCAGACCAAAGGAGATGAAGAAAACCAAAGATACAAGGGAAATGATAGTCCAAAGGACTAATGGATCACCAGTACCACAACTTCCATCAGCCTGAGCCCAGAAGAACTAGATGGTACCTGGCTACCATCGCCAACCGCTCTTACAGAGTTCACAACAGAGGGCCCTGGACAGAGCAGGAAAAACAAAATTCAAATTCAGACAAAAAAATATGACCAGACTAACTGGTCTTACGGAGACTGGAAGAACCCCCAAGAAAGACTATGGCCCACAGACTGTCTTATAACTCAGAACTGATGATTTTGATGAGTTATATTCTTTTTATTATTAAAATTTGCTGTCTTACGAGGAGACTTAAGGTACACTGATACCAGTAAACGCACTGAATTTATTTGGTAATAGCCCATGCCTCAAGGCAAGATAACTACTTTCTGAAGGAGATAGGTTTATAAATAGAGAGTTGTCTACATAGCATTAAGTTAGAGGAACTAAAAAAGTTGTTTAGATACACACACACAAACATATGTATATGCTTTTTTTTTCCCTCACTTGTCTCTGGTGTCTTAACTTCCACATTATGACATATTTTTCCCATGCTTTAAGGAATCCATCTTTAATTAAACATGAATTCCTTTGGGAAGTTAGGGTATCCAATTTTTAATAGGAATATGGCCACCATGGCTCAGGTTTTACTGGGGAGAGTGGAAAGGAAGTTAGAATACATGGTCCAGAGGGACAGCCATGTTTTGGTAGGAATGTCTGCATCTTGCCTAATCAGAGTGTTACCAGTGAAATTTGGCATCCCAATACACAGGGAACCACTTGAGGGGAAAATTAGTTTTGAAAGAAATCAGAAGAAAGTGACCAAGAATGACATTACTGCCTTTAAACATGCAACATTTTTTTCTATATATGCAAATTTTGCAATTTTTTTTTTTTTTGTGTGTGGTAAAGAAATAAATGAACTGCATTAAGATACACCCTACTGAAGGCGGGGCCAAGATGGCGGAATAGACAGACTCTTCTGGTGAGCCCTCTTACAAAAAAGACCCAAAAAAAAAACAAATGAAAGCAGTATATTTATGACAAGCTAGGAGCCCTGAACATCAAAGGCAAAGTTAGAAAACGAACTGAGCAGCTGGGGAGGAAGAAACGGTTCAGAAGCAGAGAGGAGTTAACAGACCTGAGTCACCGGGAGCCTTCAGGCACCATCCCCGGAAGTGGCTGCAGTGGGCCGATACTAGCGTTCAGCTGCAGTTTCCTCGGGGAGAATCAGCCAAACACACGGCCTACTCACACCTCCAGAACCAGAGAAGAACAGTGCTCTCAGCAAAAGGTAAATACTTGCATATATTTTACCACATCCCCCACCCCCAAGCAGGCTTCATTGGCTGTTGATTTCCCTGGGCCTGAGATAGACCCTGTTGAGTGCCTAGAGCCATCCTCCTGGCCTTGGAGAAGGGATAAAATCATAGTTGGGGGAAACGATAACCTGGGGAAAGGTAACCCGGGGAACTCAGGACAGAAGCGGCTCCTGTCCAGGCATAACCAGTCCATGGGCTTTTAGTACCTTTCCCCCCTGCATGGACTGTGTGGGCCTATTTCAGGAGAATAGGCCCTTGTTGGCAGACTACAACAGTTTCAGCTGTGTGGTGGAGAGGTGGGTGTTTGATATTTGACACTGATTTGCCTATTAAACTGGGTCCTCACCTACCCACATCAGGGGCCTAAGGACTGGTGGCTCCACTCAGGTCACCCAGCCACCTGCGGCAGGGATCCAGGGATAACTGGTACCTCCCAGGCCTTACAACCAAAAACATTAGGTGCCTATGCTCTGTCTGCAGAACCCACCTGCTTGTACACTCTAGGGAAGAAGGACATGCTTTCCTCAGAGACATTTGGGGGACAGTTATCAGACCTGTGCCTTGTTCTGAGTGTGACTCCCTGCTGCAGCCAGATACTGGTACCTACACCAATCACCCCTGCTCCTCTAAGACTATCAGACAGAGCCTGTACCACACACTTGATGAGCAGTTATCTGGACACCTGAGCTGAATCCATACAAGAAAAGTGAATGGATTCCTAGACTGATATACCTGGTAACAGCTCTAGCCATCTGGGGACAGGACATCAGAGCTTCGAGGTGAAAATAATCAAGCTACCTTACTCAAACAACCCATTTGAGTATATCAAAACAAAACAAAGCAAGAAGCTAGGATAAGTAAGCAAACATAAAATAAACTAATACAATAACTTATAGATGGCTTGGAGACAACAGTCAATATCAAATAACATAAACAGACTGTGATCACTTCAACAAGCCCTCAAAACAAAGAATCAAAGGATCTTCTAGATGAAAGTACCTTCCTGGAATTACCAGACACAGAATACAAAAGATTATTATAAAGAACACTTCAAGACATCAGGAAGGAAATCAGAAAATATGCAGGACAAGCAAAGGAGCACACAGATAAAGCAGTTGAGGAAAACAAAAGGTTATTCAGGAACATAATGAAAACTTTAATAAGCTGGAAAAATTCATGGACAGAGAGCAATCAGAAATTCAGAAGATTAACAATAACATTACAGAATTAGGCAATTCGAAAGAAAGTCTGAGGAGCAGAACTGAGCAAGTGGAAGGCAGAATTTGTGAACTTGAAGATAAAGCACATGGCACCAACATTTTTGAAGAAAAATCAGATAAAAGAACTTTAAAAAATAAAGAAAACTTAAGAATCATGTGGGACTCTATCAAGAGAAATAACCTAAGAGTGATTGGAGTGCCAGAACAGGAAGGGATAACAGAAAATACAGAGAGAATTGTTGAAGATTTTTTTGCCAGAAAACTTTCCTGATATCGTGAAAGATGAGAAGATATCTATCCAAGATGCTAATCGAACTCCACATAAGGAGGATTTTAAAAAGAATGTCACCAAGACATATTATAATCAAACTTGCCAAAACCCAAGATAAAGAGAGAATTTTAAGAGCAGCTAGGGATAAACAAAAAAGTTACCTACAAAGGAAAGTCAATAAGAAAAACCTTGGACTACTCATCAGAAACCATGGAGGTAAGAAGACAATGGGATGACTTATGTAAAGAATTGAAGGGAAAACATTGTCAGCCAAGGATTATATATCCAGCAAAACTGTCTCTTAAATATGAAGGTGAAATTAAGACATTTCCTGATAAACAGAAGTTTAGGGAATTCATAAAAACCAAGCCAAAACTACAAGAAATACTAAAGAGAGTTATCTGGTTAGAAAATCAATATCAGGCACCGGAAGGAAACAAATAATAAAAATTAGAGCAGAACTAAATGAAATAGAAAACAGAAAAGCAATTGAAAGAATTAACAAGACCAAAAGCTGTTTTTTTGAAAAAATCAACAAAATTGATAAACCACTGTCCAAACTGACAAAAGAAAAACAGGAGAGGAAGCAAATAACCCGAATAAGAAATAAGATGGGTGATATTACAACAGGCCCAAATGAAATTAAAAGAATCATATCAGATTAGTATTAAAAATTGTACTCTAGCAAATTTGAAAACCTAGAAGAAATAGATGAATTCCTAGAAAAACACTACTTACCTAAACTAACACAAACAGAGGTAGAACAACTAAATAGACCCATAACAAAAGAAGAGATTGAAAAGGTAATCAAAAACTCCCAACAAAAAAAACTCTGGCCTGGACAGCTTCACTGCAGAGTTCTACCAAACTTTCAAAGAAGAGTTAACACCACTACTAGTAAAGGTATTTCAGAACATAGAAAATGACGGAATACACCCAAACTCATTCTATGAAGCCAACATACCCCTGATGCCAAAACCAGGGAAAGACACCACAAAAAAAGATAATTACAGACTTATATTCCTCATAAATGCAAAAATTCTCAAAAAAATTCTAGCCAATAGAATTCAACTTCATATCAAAAAAAAAAAAAAAAAATTCACCATGGCCAAGTGGGATTCATATCAACTATGCAGGGATGGTTCAACATTAGAAAAACAAGTAATGTAATCTATCATATAAATAAAACCAAAGATAGGAACCACATGATCTGATCAACTGATTCAGAAAAGGCATTTGACACAGTCCAACACCCATTCATGATAAAAACTCTCAGCAAAATAGGAATAGAAGGAAAATTCCTCAACATAATAAAGGGCATTTATACAAAGCCAACAGCCAACACCACCCTGAGTGGAGAGAGTCTGAAAGCATTCCTCTTGGGGTCAGGAACCAGACAAGGATGCCCTTTATCACCACCATTATTCAACACTGTGCTGGAGATCCTAGCCAGAACAATTAGGCTAGATAAAGAAATAAAGGGCATCCAGATAGGCAAGGAAGAAGTAAAACAATCTCTATTTGCAGATGACATGATCTTATACACAGAAAATCCCAAAGAATCCTCAAAAAAAAACTACTGAAACTAATAGAAGAGTTCAGCAGAGAATCAGAATATGAGATAAACATATAAAAATCAGTTGGATTCCTCTACACCACCAACAACCAAAAAAAATAAAAGAGGAAATCATCAAATCAATATCATTTACAGTAGCCCCCAAGAAAATAAAATACTTAGGAACAAATCTCACCAGAGATGTTGAAAGACTTATACAAAGAAAACTACAAAATGCTACTATAAGAGACCAAAAGAGACCTATATAAGTGGAATAACATACCTTCTTCATGGACAGGAACACTTAACACTGTAAAAATGTCTATTCTACCAAAAGCATTCTATAGATACAATGCAATTGCAATCTGAATTCCAAGGACATTTTTTAATGAGATGGAGAAACAAATCACCAACTTCATATGGAAGGGAAAGAGGCCCCAGATAAGCAAAGCATTACCGAAAAAGAACAAGGTGGGAGGCCTCACTCTACCTTCTCATCCAAAGAAAAAAAAAAAAGACTTCACCAAAAGAGTAAAAAGATTACCTACAGACTGAGAAAAAGCTTTTTAGCTATGACATTTCCGATCTGCGTCTGATCTCTAAAATGTACATGATATTGCAAAAAATCAACTACAAAAAGACAAATAACCCTATTAAAAAAACGTGCAAAAGATATGAACAGGCACTTCACTAAAGATGACATTGAGGTAGCTAACAGATACATGAAAAAATGCTCATGATCATTAGCCATTACAAAACCAGAAAACCAAACCGACTGCCTTCGAGTCGATTCCGACTCATAGCGACCCTATAGGACAGAGTAGAACTGCCCCATAGAGTTTCCAAGGAGCGCCTGGCAGATTCGAACTGCCGACCTTTTGGTTAGCAGCTGTAGTACTTAACCATTACGCTACCATTAGCCATTGGAGAAATGCAAATCAAAACTACAATGAGATTCCATCTTCAACAAGGCAGGCATTAATCCAAAAAACACAAAATAATAAATGTTGGAGAGCTTGTGGAGAGACTGGAACACTTACACACTGCTGGTGGGAATGTAAAATGGTACATCCACCATGAAAATCGATTTGGCACTTCCTTAAAAAGGTAGAAATAGAACTGCCATACAATCCAGCAATCTTACCCCTTGGCATATATCCTAGAGAAACAAGATCCTTTACACGAACAGGTACATCCACACCCATGTTCATTGCAGCACTGTTTACAATAGCAAAAAGTTGGAAGCAACCAAGGTGCCCATCAACAGATGAATGGATAAATAAATTATGGTATATTCACACAATGGAATACTACGCATCAATAAAGAACAGTGATGAATCTGGGAAACATTTCATAAAATGGAGGAATCTGAAAGGCATTATGCTGAGTGAAATTATCAGTTGAAAAAAGGACAAATATTGTATAAGACCACTATTATAAGAACTCAAGAAATAGTTTAAACAGAGAAGAAAATATTCTTTGATGGTTGGGGGGAGGGGAGGGAAGGAGGGAGATGTGTATTCACTAATTAGATGTAGATAAGAACTATTTTAGGTGAATGGAAAGGAAACACATGACATAGGAGAGGTCAGCACAACTGGACTAAACCAAAAGCAAAGAAGTTTCCTGAATAAACTGAACACTTCGAAGGGGCAGGGGTTTGGGATCATGGTTTTGGGGAACATCTAAGTCAATTGGCATAATAAAATCTACTAAGAAAACACTCTGCATCCCACTTTGGAGAATGGCATCTGGGGTCTTAAACTCTAGCAAGCAGCCATCTAAGATGCATCAGTGGGTCTTAACCTACCTAGAGTAATGGAGAATGAAGAACACCAAGGACACAAGGTAATTATGAACCCAAGAGACAGAAAGGGCCACATATATCAGAGACTACATCAGCCTGAGACCAGAAGAACTAGTTGGTGCCCAGCCACAACCAATGACTGCCCTGACAGGGAACACAACAGATAACCCCTGAGGGAGCAGGAGAGCAGGGGGATGCAAACCCCAAATTCTTGTAAAAAGACCAGAATTAGTGATCTGATTGAGACTAGCAGCACCCTGGTGGTCATGGTCCTCAGACCTTCTGTAAGCACAAGGCAGGAACCATTCCCTAAGCCAACTCTTCCGACAGGGATTGGGCTGGACAAGGGATAGAAAATGATACTGGTGAAGAATGAGCTTCTTGGATCAAGTAGACACATGACACTATGTTGGCATCTCCTGTCTGGAGGGGAGATGAGAGACCAGAGGGGATCAGAAGCTGGCTGAATGGACACTAAAAGAGAGAGTGGATGAAAGTAGTGTGCTGTCTCATTAGGGGGAGAGCAATTAGGAGTATATAGCAAAATGTATATACATTTTTGTGTGAGAGAATGACTTTGATTTGTAAACTTTCACCTAAAGCACAATAAAAAAAGAAAAAAAAGATACAACATACCATGAGTATGCGTAATTATTATTCGTTACCTAAAAGTATCAATAAAAAAAAAATAGTAGGTGTTTAATAATCACAGAAATATATTCTTGTCAGTATCCTGCAACAATTCACATTTATCAAATATCACTCAGAATGTGGCCAAGCAGTGAACTTCCACAGGTCTACCACCTTGCACAACTTCGGGTGACACCAATTTTCTTATTTTCTACCACCTCCCTGGAATTGTGCAATATAGTAGCCCATTTCACAACAAAGTTAATAATGTTCAAGTGTTTGTCTAAAATAGATAAAACAGATTATGTTTCAAATCTGTTGACACTTTCTATTTGCACACCTCTGTCCTCTATTATGGCCGGAATTCTGCCTGGCTTTAAAAGTGGAACTTTGACGATCTATAAGTTCTCTTAGATTTCTAACAATCTGTGGATTACTATTTCAGTACATTTCCAAATTTGGTTTTAACATAAAAACACTATAACGTTCCAAGAGAGTAGCAAAGAGATTTTATTTTTTAAAGAATGGTTTGTTTTATAAGACTGTAGTCAGGAATCAATTGAGAGCAAGTGTTCTGGAGTCAGATAACTTAATGTCCATGATCCTCCAGGTGTTTAGTTATCATTTCTGGGTCTTACTTTCCACATTTATATAATGAGATTGCTAGAGAAAACTCAGGATGCACAAGATAATACAATAAATAATGTATGGTGATAAGTTAATATGTGAAAAATACCTGCCATTTAGTAAGGAAGCTACGATGGACTATATTTAAGTCCATACTTGTGCCCCTGAAAGCCCATTCCTGAACAAAAAGGTACTTAAAACACATGGGAGGAAGAGTGGATGGATATTTTTATGTTTCAGAACAAGGTGGAAGCATGATTTAACTCTGGGCCCTGATGAAGAAGTCCGATCAAGCCAAGATGGTAGACTAAATTTTAGGGAGGGTGGCGTAGTACACTGATATCTATGGGGTTAGGGGGAGGGTTGAGTGGGAAAAAAAATCACATGTCCAGTATCCAGCAATTTTCAGTGTACTGCCATAAATAATTGAACACAAAAGTTAAGTTTTATGTATAATTTAAGTAAAATTTATTTTGGTAAAATATGTGTATAACAAAACATATGTCAATTAACTTTTTTCAGTTACAATTCAGTGACATCCATTGCGATAATTATGTTGTGCAACCATCACCAGTGTGTGTTGCTTAAAGATTATTTTTAAAATAAACAAAATGTAGATAAACAAAATGTGGTACATACACAACGGAATACTAAACCCAGTGCCATCAAGTTGATTCCGACTCATAGCGACCCTATAGGGCAGAGGAGAACTGCCCCGTAGAGTTTCCAAGGAGTGCCTGGTGGATTCAAACTGCCGACCCCTTTGGTTAGCAGTTGTAGCACTTAACCACTACGCCCCCAGGGTTTCCAATGGAATGCTAGTCACCCATAAAGAGAAATGAAATCCTGATGCATGCTACGACATGGATGAAACTTAACATCATTCTGAGCTAAATAAGTCAGTCTCAAAAGAACAAACACTGTATGATCTCATTTCTATGAAGTAAGCAAATATATAGAAACCGAAGATTATTTAGTGGCTATCAAGGGTGAGAAGGAAGGGGAGAGAGGGAATTTTTTCTTAGGGAATATTGAGTTTATGTTAATGGTAATGGAATGATTTGGAAAAGGATAGTGAAAATGGTTGCATAACTTGAATAATATAATTGCACTGAACTTTGTACATAAAGAAATTTTTGACTTGCTGCATATTTTATGTATAATTTCAGTATTAGAGAAAGAGAGAGAATAGAACTGAGCTCATTTTTTCTTGAAAGCATCCTTCTATCACATGTGTGTTCTTAAAAAGAACATCCTCACAACTATCAATTCTATGAGAGAAACAGCCCTTGAAGTCTGATTATTTCTAGTCTTTGTTCATTTTTTCCAGACAACCAGAAGATATTTAAGACCAAACAATTAATGATCAATTACTTTTGAAAACTTTTGTTCTAGAGACTGTAAGAATGTCAACTATAAACAGAAAAACATAATAATTCATGACATAGTGGGTTATGTGTAATGAATGCTATACAGTCATAAAATCATTGGACTGGGGATGGATGGTATGTAGTTGGGGAGAGTAAAACAGACAATGATTAATGAAAATAAAGAGTAACCAAATAAGAAAGATTATCTTATTTCTAAATGCAGAAGTGAAGATCTTTGTCTCAGAAATGAAAGAAACAGGGTGAACAATAGAAACAAGATGAAAATCATACAGTAGCAAGTCTATCCGAGCTTCATTAGATGTGCGATTTGACTAGAGGAGGGTGCAGAGTCAAGGTAGCTATAAAGCATAGCGTTAGACTCAATTGTTGTTACTCAACATTGATCACTTTGAATGAAAACTTCAGGCTTTGTTAAAAAAAGGTGCAGCATTCACAGGGGAAAGATGCAGATCCAGGGACCTAATTAGTCACATGTTTGTATGACACAAAAAATGAGAGCAGAGCCTTTAGAGATTTAAGTACCAAATGTCACTAAGAAAAATAAAGCGTGCCCTGCCTAGTGTTCACCTACCCAAAATCAGAAGAGAAAGACATGCTCATCTCAGGTAGGATCCTGAATTGACAAATTAAAAAAAAAAAAAAGACTGCAGAAAAAAATTTTTTTTGAAAATTGAGGAATCAAATATTGAGGAATTCATAAATAAATCATTTTATACCTACGTATTCAATTAAGTAAACTCTGCAGTCAAACAACCAAACTGTAATATTTTATGATTGAAGCTGTGTGAATTGGACTGACCTCATTTTGTATGAGTAAAGGAGATATTTTATTAATTTATATTTCTACTAAAATTCCTAAGGAAATCATTACTTTTTGTTACCACTCAAGTGACATCACTATACATGTGAATTTAAGCTTTCTTTTAGTGTTATTCCAACTATAACAGAGGTATCACACTAAGAATACCAATATGTATAAATTCAAGTTCATATGGACCATACAAAATAATACTGAAAAAAAAAATACTGAAGCACAGAAAAAAAATCAGACTACCATTCACATTTCAATTTTTATACACCAACAGACATTCACACACACAGACACATAAACAAGAACATGAACCCTTTATAAGTCTGAAACATTTATTACCCCTCTTCCCATTTGCATTTTTTATGGAAAATTCATTCTAATAATCCAAGGAGATGCAAATGTGTGTTAATTCTGTTTTTCCCTTTGTATCACTTCTTTTCAGTTTGTCTGTGGACTTATCCTTTGGGTTCAGGTCAGTCATATAACTGGGTTATAAAAGTTCAGCAAACCAGGAAAGTGGAATAAAACATGTTCCATTCATGTTTAATCAGTGGAATCAAAAGACATCATAGAGAAAAACAGTAGCTTAATCAATTTCATTTATTAGTTTATGTGGAGTATTACTTATTGTTGTTAGATCTTAAAATCAATTATGTTTCTGGATGAATACAATAAATGTGACTTTTTTTTTCTTTTTTGTCCAAAGGGGTATTTATTTTTACCTGTCAGACTGTTAGGTGTGTGTCTTCTGGCTTTGTGGCTCTAACTTTAGCGTTTCTTTAATATTATTTTGAATCTGGACTTAGCTTTAGATTTAATCAAAGCTACTGTCTGAGCTAAGACAGGAGAAACTAACACAAATGACATATGTCAAGACTGATATACAGATTTAGATCCAAACTTCCTGTTCCAGGCATTTATTTATTTATTTTTCAATAACATAACAATGTCTGTTTAACAGTGACATTTATCTGGGCTACGTTCTGAGGATAAAGAAGACAATTTACAGAGAGAAAGTGTTCTGCCTTACAGATAGTATTTTACGTATGTCTAACATAGTTAACCCTGATCTATAACCTTCTTGTCATTCCCGTAGCAGTTTAGAACAAGATCAAAGAAGAATGGGTGGAAAAAATTGTTCTTCATTGACTGAATTCCACCTTTTGGGAATTACTAATAACCCTGAAATCAAAGCAACCGTATTTGCCACGTTTCTCGTCATATATCTCATTATTCTTGTGGCAAATCTTGGAATGATCATTTTAATTAAAATGGACTCCCAGCTTCAAACACCGATGTAATTTTTCCTCAGCCACCTCTCCTTCTGTGACCTCTGTTATTCCACAGCAGTTGGGCCCAAGATGCTGGTGGACCTCTTAGCCAAAGGCAAGGCAATTTCCTTCTATGGCTGTGCTCTGCAGTTCTTCGTCTTCTGTGTCTTTGAAAATTCTGAGTGTCTCCTGCTGGCAGTGATGGCCTTTGATCGGTACAAGGCCATTAGCAACCCCTTGCTCTATACAGTCGACATGTCCAGCAGCATGTGCTCCGTGCTCACGGCTGGGGTTTACCTGGTGGGTACGGTGGATGCCTTGATACACACCACGTTAACTTTCCGCTTATGTTTCTGTGGGTCAAATGAAATTAATCATTTCTTCTGTGATTTACCTCCACTTTTCCTCCTTTCCTGTTCTGATATTCAGGTCAATGAGTTGGCATTATTCACTGTTTTTGGCTTCATTGAACTGAGTACCATTTCAGGGGTTCTTGTCTCTTACTGTTACATCATCCTCTCAGTCTTAAAGATCTGCTCTGCTGAGGGAAGGTTCAAAGCTTTCTCCACCTGCACCTCTCACTTAACGGCTGTTGCAATTTTCCAGGGAACTATGCTCTTTATGTATTTCCGACCAAGTTCTGCCTACTCTCTAGAGCAAGACAAAATGACCTCATTGTTTTATACCCTTGTTATCCCCATGTTAAACCCTCTGATTTATAGTCTACGGAACAAGGATGTGAAAGAGGCTCTGGAAAAACTGAAAAATAAAAAGCTGTTTTAAATAGTTCTGCACACACATAAACAGTTGTTTTCTTCAAATCATTTAGTATAGAACAATGTGATCTCAAATACTTTAATACAATGAGTATTTATATAAATTCTCAACTATACCAGATGTTAGGTAGTTTCCTAAACATTCTATAATTTTTATGTGTTTTCAATTTAAGCACAGTACTCTCTAATTTTGCAAAACAGTTTTGTCTCCTAAGTGTGCCAAAATCTTATTTGTTCAATGTTTCTGTCCTAGTTAACTGGTGTTGCTATAACAGAAATACCACAAGTGGATGACTATAACAAAGAAAGAATTATTCTCTCACAGTCTAGAAGGGTAAAAGTTAGAATTCAGGGTACTAGCTCCAGGAGAAGTCTTTCTCTTTGTGCCGACTCTGGAGGAAGGTCTTTGTCATCAATATTCCCCTGGTCTAGAAGCTGCTTAGTACAGGCACCCAGGGTCCAAATGACACTCTCTGCTCCTTTTTTCTTGGTGGTAGTAGTTCCCTCTCCTCTTGATTTTTATCTCAAAAGAGATTGACTGATGACACAATCTAATCCTGTAGATTGTGTCCTCCTCATTAACAACATAGAAGTTAGGATTTATAACACAGAGATAATAACATTAGATCACAAAATGGAGGACAGCCGCACATACTGAGAATCAGGGCCTGGCCAAGCTGATACACATTTGGGGGGACACAGTTCAAACTATAATAGTTTCTTTCTTGCATTACCTGAATTATTCTTAAAGCTGTGTGTTTATTGAGTGCCTATTGTACTTCCTGGTGCTTTGTATTTTATGGTCAATTCAATAGTGTCTGTACTAATGAATCCTATAATCTTGTGTAACTGACAAACAGTAATTAGATAATTATTCACAGAATTTATAACAAACTGTAAAACATCATGAAATAAAAGGGTAAGGTGCTCTTAATCCAAAGTAAGATGTCTAAATCTACTCTGCAAAGAAGAAAAGCGTCTTTGAAATGGGGACATGTAGTTTCTGATGTAAATTATGAATGGACATGTCAATTGGCGAGACGAAAGTATTTGAAGAAGAAGGATTGGCAATTAGTGGTGATGAAGCGGATATGACAATGTTTTTAGAGAAAATGCAGCCCCAATTTATTAGATATGAAAAAGCAAAAAGAAAGACTTGGTGAAGTTTATCCTTGTGCTGTAGCTCTTAACTCTCCCCGTCCTTCATCTAGGAAGACTTCCTTTCATCCCCCCTCCCTACTCCACACCCCATCTCAGGACTGGACAAATTCCTCTAGCCTTGGTTCATAATCTAACCTCTCCTCAAGTCATCATTTTATCTGTCATGGGGTTTGTTAAAACATTGTGTATAAACTGAGATTGAGAGTACTCTGTGATGATGAGTGTTTCTTCCTTGTTATAATAAACACCTGCGTTGTGTCCATGCCATAGAAGGGGAAAACATACATAATGAAGTCAACATAATCTATAACATTTTTTGAGTGATGTTTACATGGCTGTAAAAACAAAGTTAACTGAGGAAATAGTATAAGCCTTGAATGTATTTTTTATAACTCGTAAGAAAGTTCATAATATGATTGTGGTTATTAGGGGTAAAGGATCTATGAAGATACCCATATTAATTACTTGGGAAACAAAAAGCATTCATTTGGGTACTTTTTTTTTTTTAATTTTTATTGTGCTTTAAGTGAAAGTTTACAAATCAAGTCAGTCTCTCACACAAAAACTTATATACACTTTGCTACATACTCCCAATTGCTCTCCCTCTAATGAGACAGCCCCCTCCCCCCTCCACTCTCTCTTTTCGTGTCCATTCGGCCAGCTTCTAACCCCCTCTACCCTCTCATCTACCCTCAAGTGTCCACCAGATCCAAGAAGCTCACTCCTCCCCAGCATCCCTCTCCAACCCATTGTCCAGTCCGATCTATGTCTGAGGAGTTGGCTTCAGGAATGGTTCCTGCCCTGGGGCAACAGAAGGTCTGGGGGCCATGACTACGAGGGTCCTTCTAGTTTCAGTCAGACCATTAAGTCTGGTCTTTTTATGAGAATTTGGGGTCTGCGTCCCGCTGCTCTCCTGCTCCCTCAGGGGTTCTCTGCTGTGTTCCCTGTCAGGGCAGTCATCGATTTAGCCATGCACTATCTAGTTCTTCTTGTCTCAGGCTGATACAGTCTCTGGTTTATGTGGCCCTTTCTGTCTCTTGGGCTCGTAATTACCATGTGTCCTTGGTGTTCTTCATTCTCCTTTGGTACAGGTGGGTTGAGACCAATTGATGCATCTTAGATAGCCACTTGCTAACGTTTAAGACCCTAGACGCCACCCTCCAAAATGGAATGCAGAATGTTTTCTTAACAGATTTTATTATTCCAATTGACTAAGATGTCCCCCGAAACCATAGTCCCCAAACCCCCAACCCTGCTACACTGGCCTTCGAAGCATTCAGTTTATTCAGGAAACTTCTTTGCTTTTGGTTTAGTCCAGTTGTGCTAACCTTCCCTGTATTGTGTGTTCTCTTTCCCTTCATCTAAAGTAGTTCTTATCTACTAATTGGTGAATATTAGCAACCATCAAAGAATATTTTCTTTTCTGTTTAAACAATTTTTCAAGTTCTTATAACAGTGGTCTTATACAATATTTGTCCTTTTGCAACTGACTCATTTCACTCAGCATAATGCCTTCCAGATTCCTCCACGTTATGGATGTTTCACAGATTCATCACTGTTATTTATTGATGCATAGTAATCCATTGTGTGAATATACCACAATTTATTTATCCATTCATCTGTTGATGGGCACCTTGGTTGCTTCCAACTTTTTGCTACTGTAAACAGTGCTGCAATGAACATGGGTGTGCATATATCTGTTCGTGTAAAGGCTCTTATTTCTCTAGGATGTATTCCAAGGAATGGGATTGCTGAATAGTATGGTAATTATATTTCTAGCTTTTTTAAGGAAGCACCAAATCAATTTCCAAAGTGGTTGTACCATTTTACATTCCCGCCAGCAATGTACAAGTGTTCTAGTCTCTCCACAGCCTATCCAACATTTATTATTTCGTGTTTTTTGCATTAATGCCAGCCTTGTTGGAGTGAGATAGAATCTCATTGTAGTTTTGATTTTCATTTCTGTAATGGCTAATGATCTGAGCATTTCCTCATGTATTTATCAGCCACCTGAATGTCTCCTGTAGTGAAGTGTCTCTTCATATCTTTTGCCCATTTTTTAATTGGGTTATTTACCTTTTTGCAGTTGAGTTTTTGCAGTACCATGTAGATTTTAGAGATCAGGCACTGATCAGAAGTGTCATAGCTAAAAACTTTTTCTCGGTCTGTAGGTAATCTTTTTACTCTTTCGGTGAAGTCTTTGGATGAGCAGAGGTGTTTGAATATTAGGAGCTCCCAGTTATTCAGTTTTTCTTCTGCATTGTTAGTAATGTTTTGTATACTGTTTATTCCATGTATTAGGGCTCCAAATGTTGTCCCTACTTTTCTTCCATGATCTTTATCATTTTAGATCATATATTTAGTTCTTTGATCCATTTTGAGCTCCTTCTTGTGCATGGTGTGAGGTATGGGTATTGTTTCATTTTTTTTGCAGATGGATATCCAATTATGCCAGCACAATTTGTTAAAAAGATTGTCTTTTCCCCATTTAGCTGCTTTGGGGCCTTTGTCAAATATCAACTGCTCATATGTGGATGGATTTATGTCTGCATTCTCAATTCTGTTCCGTTGGTCTATGTATCTGTTGTTGTAGCAGTACCAGGCTGTTTCGACTACTGTGGCAGTATAATAGGCTCTAAAATCAGGTGCAGTAGGCCTCTCACTTTGTTCTTCCATATGAAGTTGGTGATTTACTTTTCCATCTCATTAAAAAGTGTCGTTGGAATTTGAATCTCAATTGCATTAAATGTATTGATCACTTTTGGTAGAATAGACATTTTTATAATGTTAAGTCTTCCTATCCATGAGCAAGGTATGTTTTTCCACTTGTCTAGGTCTCTTTTGGTTTCTTGCAGAAGTGTTTTGTAGTATTCTTTGTATAAGTCTTTTACATCTCGGGTAAGATTTATTCCCAAGGATTTTATCTTCTTGGGGGCTACTGTGAATGGTATTGATTTGGTGATTTCCTCTTCAATGTTCTTTTTGTTCGTGTAGAGGAATCCAGCTTATTTTTTTTTTATTAACTTTTATTAAGCTTCAAGTGAACGTTTACAAATCCAATCAGTCTGTCACATATAAGTTTACATACATCTCACTCCCTACTCCCACTTGTTCTCCCCCTCTTGAGTCAGCCCTTTCAGTCTCTCCTTTCGTGACAATTTTGCCAGCTTCCCTCTCTCTCTATCCTCCCATCCCCCCTCCAGACAAGAGTTGCCAACACAATCTCAAGTGTCCACCTGATATAATTAGCTCACTCTTCAACAGCGTCTCTCTCCCACCCGCTGACCAGTCCCTTTCATGTCTGATGAGTTGTCTTCAGGGATGGTTCCTGTCCTGTGCCGACAGAAGGTCTGGGGAGCATGGCCGCCGGGATTCCTCTAGTCTCAGTCAGACCATTAAGTTTGGTCTTTTTATGAGAATTTGGGGTCTGCATCCCACTGATCTCCTGCTCCCTCAGGGGTCCTCTGCTGTGCTCCCTGTCAGGGCAGTCATCAACTGTGGCCAGGCACCAACTAGTTCTTCAGGTCTCAGGATGATGTAGGTCTCTGGTTCATGTGGCCCTTTCTGTCTCTTGGGCTCTTAGTTGTCGTGTGGCCTTGGTGTTCTTCATTTTCCTTTGCTCCAGGTGGGTTGAGACCAATTGATACATCTTAGATGGCCGCTTGTTAGCATTTAAGACCCCAGACGCCACATTTCAAAGTGGGATGCAGAATGTTTTCATAATAGAATTATTTTGCCAATTGACTTAGAAGTCCCCGCAAACCATGTTCCCCAGACCCCCGCCCTTGCTCCGCTGACCTTTGAAGCATTCATTTTATCCCGGAAACTTCTTTGCTTTTGGTCCAGTCCAATTGAGCTGACCTTCCATGTATTGAGTGTTGTCTTTCCCTTCACCTAAAGCAGTTCTTATCTACTGATTAATCAATAAAAAACCCTCTCCCACCCTCCCTCCCTCCCCGCCTCGTAACCACAAAAGTATGTGTTCTTCTCAGTTTATAGTATCTCTCAAGATCTTATAATAGTGGTCTTATACAATATTTGTCCTTTTGCCTCTGACTAATTTCGCTCAGCATAATGCCTTCCAGGTTCCTCCATGTTATGAAATGTTTCACAGATTCGTCACTGCTCTTTATCGATGCGTAGTCTTCCATTTTGTGAATATACCATATTTATTTACCCATTCATCCATTGATGGACACCTTGGTTGCTTCCAGCTTTTTGCTATTGTAAACAGAGCTGCAATAAACATGGGTGTGCATATATCTGTTTGTATGAAGGCTGTTGTATCTCTAGGGTATATTCCGAGGAGTGGGATTTCTGGGTTGTATGGTAGTTCTATTTCTAACTGTTTAAGATAACGCCAGATAGATTTCCAAAGTGGTTGTACCATTTTACATTCCCACCAGCAGTGTATAAGAGTTCCAATCTCTCCGCAGCCTCTCCAACATTTATTATTTTGTGTTTTTTGGATTAATGCCAGCCTTGCTGGTGTACGATGGAATCTCATCATAGTTTTAATTTGCATTTCTCTAATGGCTAATGATCGAGAGCATTTTCTCATATATCTGTTGGCTGCCTGAATATCTTCTTTAGTGAAATGTGTGTTCATATCCTTTGCCCACTTCTTGATTGGGTTGTTTGTCTTTTTGTGATTGAGTTTTGACAGAATCATGTAGATTTTAGAAATCAGGCACTGGTCAGAGATGTCATAGCTGAAAATTCTTTCCCAGTCTGTAGGTGGTCTTTTGACTCTTTTGGTGAAGTCTTTAGATGAGCATAGGTGTTTGATTTTTAGGAGCTCCCAGTTATCGGGTTTCTCTTCATCATTTTTGGTAATGTTTTGTATTCTGTTTATGCCTTGTATTAGGGCTCCTAGGGTTGTCCCAATTTTTTCTTCCATGATCTTTATCGTTTTAGTCTTTACGTTTAGGTCTTTGATCCACTTGGAGTTAGTTTTTGTGCATGGTGTAAGGTATGGGTCCTGTTTCACTTTTTTGCAAATGGATATCCAGTTATGCCAGCAGCATTTGTTAAAAAGGCTTTCTTTTCCCCAATTAATTGACACTGGTCCTTTGTCAAATATCAGCTGCTCATACGTGGATGGATCTATGTCTGGGTTCTCAATTCTGTTCCATTGGTCTATGTGCCTGTTGTTGTACCAGTACCAGGCTGTTTTGACTACTGTGGCTGTATAATAGGTTCTGAAATCAGGTAAAGTGAGGCGTCCCACTTTCTTCTTCTTTTTCAGTAGTGCTTTGCTTATCCGGGGCTTCTTTCCCTTCCATATGAAATTGGTGATTTGTTTCTCTATCCCCTTAAAATATGACATTGGAATTTGGATCGGAAGTGCGTTAAATGTATAGATGGCTTTTGGTAGAATAGACATTTTTACTATGTTAAGTCTTCCTATCCATGAGCAAGGTATGTTTTTCCACTTAAGTATGTGCTTTTGAATTTCTTGTAGTAGAGCTTTGTAGTTTTCTTTGTATAGGTCTTTTACATCCTCGGTAAGATTTATTCCTAAGTATTTTATCTTCTTGGGGGCTACTGTGAATGGTCTTGATTTGGTTATTTCCTCTTCGGTGTTCTTTTTGTTGATGTAGAGGAATCCAAGTGATTTTTGTATGTTTATTTTATAACCTGAGACACTGCCAAACTCCTCTATTAGTTTCAGTAGTTTTCTGGAGGATTCCTTAGGGTTTTCTGTGTATATAATCATGTCATCTGCAAATAGTGATAACTTTACTTATTCCTTGCCAATCCGGATACCTTTTATTTCTTTGTCTAGCCTAATTGCCCTGGCTAGGACTTCCAGCACGATGTTGAATAAGAGCGGTGATAAAGGGCATCCTTGTCTGGTTCCCGTTCTCAAGGGAAATGCTTTCAGGTTCTCTCCATTTAGAGTGATATTGGCTGTTGGCTTTGCATAGATGCCCTTTATTATGTTGAGGAATTTTCCTTCGATTCCTATTTTGGTAAGAGTTTTTATCATAAATGGGTGTTGGACTTTGTCAAATGCCTTTTCTGCATCCATTGATAAGATCATGTGGTTTTTGTCTTTTGTTTTATTTATGTGATGGATTACATTAATGCTTTTTCTGATATTAAACCAGCCTTGCATACCTGGTATAAATCCCACTTGATCAGGGTGAATTATTTTTTTGATGTATTGTTGGATTCTATTGGCTAGAATTTTGTTGAGGATTTTTGCATCTATGTTCATGGGGGATATAGGTCTATAATTTTCTTTTTTGTAATGTCTTTACCTGGTTTTGGTATCAGGGAGATGGTGGCTTCATAGAATGAGTTGGGTAGTATTCCGTCATTTTCTATGCTATGGAATACCTTCAGAAGTAGTGGCGTTAACTCTTCTCTGAAAGTTTGGTGGAACTCTGCAGTGAAGCCGTCCGGGCCAGGGCTTTTTCTTGTTGGAAGTTTTTTGATTACCGTTTCAATCTCTTTTTTTGTTATGCATCTATTTAGTTGTTCTAGTTCTGAATGTGTTAGTTTAGGTAGGTAGTGTTTTTCCAGGAATTCATCCATTTCTTCTAGGTTTTCAAATTTGTTAGAGTACAATTTTTCATAATAATCTGAAATGATTCTTTTAACTTCATTTGGTTCTGTTGTGATGTGGTCCTTCTCATTTCTTATTCAGGTTATTTGTTTCCTTTCCTGTATTTCTTTAGTCAGTCTAGCCAATAGTTTATCAATTTTGTTAATTTTTTCAAAGAACCAGCTTTTGGCTTTGTTAATTCTTTCAATTGTTTTTCTGTTCTCTAATTCATTTAGTTCAGCTCTAATTTTTATTATTTGTTTTCTTCTGGTGCCTGATGGATTCTTTTGTTGCTCACTTTCTGTTTGTTCAAGTTGTTGGGACAGTTCTCTGATTTTGGCTCTTTCTTCTTTTTGTATGTGTACATTTATCGATATAAATTGGCCTCTGAGCACTGCTTTTGCTGTGTCCCAGAGGTTTTGATAGGAAGTATTTTCATTCTCATTGCTTTCTAAGAATTTCCTTATTCCCTCCTTGATGTCTTCTATAACCCAGTCTTTTTTCAGGAGGGTATTGTTCATTTTCCAAGTATTTGATTTCTTTTCCCTAGTTTTTCTGTTATTGATCTCTAATTTTATTGCCTTGTGGTCTGAGAAGATGCTTTGTAATATTTCGATGTTATGGACTCTGCAAAGGTTTGTTTTATGACCTAATATGTGGTCTATTCTAGAGAATGTTCCATGTGCGCTAGAAAAAAAAGTATATTTTGCAGCAGTTGGGTGGAGAGTTCTGTATAAGTCAATGAGGTCAAGTTGGTTGATTGTTGTAATTAGATCTTCCGTGTCTCTATTGAGCTTCTTACTGGATGTCCTGTCCTTCTCCGAAAGTGGTGTGTTGAAGTCTCCTACTATAATCGTGGAGGTGTCTATCTCACTTTTTAATTCTGTTAAAATTTGATTTACGTATCTTGCAGCCCTGTCATTGGGTGCATAAATATTTAATATGATTATGTCTTCCTGATCAATTGTCCCTTTTATCATTATATAGTGTCCTTCTTTATCCTTTGTGGTGGATTTAAGTCTAAAGTCTATTTTGTCAGAAATTAATATTGCTACTCCTCTTCTTTTTTGCTTATTGTTTGCTTGATATATTTTTTTCCATCCTTTGAGTTTTAGTTTGTTTGTGTCTCTAAGTCTAAGGAGTGTCTCTTGTAGGCAGCATATAGATGGATCGTGTTTCTTTATCCAGTCTGTGACTCTCTGTCTCTTTATTGGTGCATTTAGTCCATTTACATTCAGCATAATTATAGATAAATAAGTTTTTAGTGCTGTCATTTTGATGCCTTTTTATGTGTGTTGTTGACAATTTCATTTTTCCACATACTTTTTTGTGCTGAGGCGTTTTTCTTAGTAAATTGTGAGATCCTCATTTTCATAGTGTTTGACTTTATGTTAGTTGAGTCGTTACGTTTTTCTTGGCTTTTATCTTGACTTATAGAGTTGTTATACCTTTTTGTGGTTACCTTATTATTTACCCCTATTTTTCTAAGTATAAACCTAACTTGTATTGTTCTATATCGCCTTGTATCACTCTCCATATGGCAGTTCAATGCCTCCTGTATTTAGTCCCTCTTTTTTATTATGTGATCTTTTACTTATTGACTTCCATGATTCCGTTATGTGTATTTTTTTTTTAATTAATCTTAATTTGTTTGTTTTTGTGATTTCCCTGTTTGAGTTGATATCAGGACGTTCTGTTTTGTGACCTTGTGTTGTGCTGATATCTGATATTATTGGTTCTCTGACCAAACAATATCCTTTAGTATTTCTTGTAGCTTTGGTTTGGTTTTTGCAAATTCTCTAAACTTGTATTTATCTGTAAATATCTTAATTTCACCTTCGTATTTCAGAGAGAGTTTTGCTGGATATATGATCCTTGGCTGGCAGTTTTTCTCCTTCAGTGTTCTGTATATGTCGTCCCATTCCCTTCTTGCCTGCATGGTTTCTGCTGAGTAGTCTGAACTTATTCTTATTGATTGTCCCTTGAAGGAAACCTTTCTTTTCTCCCTGGCTGCTTTTAAAATTTTCTGTTTATCTTTGGTTTTGGTGAGTTTGATGATAATATGTCTTGGTGTTTTTCTTTTTGGATCAATCTTAAATGGGGCTCGATGAGCATCTTGGATAGATATCCTTTCGTCTTTCACGATGTCAGGGAAGTTTTGTGTCAGGATTTCTTCAACTATTTTCTCTGTGTTTTCTGTTCCCCCTCCCTGTTCTGGGACTCCAATCACCTGCAGGTTATCCTTCTTGATAGAGTCCCACATGATTCTTAGGGTTTCTTCATTTTTTTTAATTCTTTTATCTGATTTTTTTTCAGCTATGTTGGTGTTGATTTCCCTGGTCCTCCAGATGTCCCAGTCTGCATTCTAATTGTTTGAGTCTGCTCCTCTGACTTCCTATTGCATTGTCTAATTCTGTAATTTTATTGTTAATCTTTTGGATTTCTACATGCTGTCTCTCTATGGATTCTTGCAACATATTAATTTTTCCACTATTTTCTTGAATAATCTTTTTGAGTTCTTCAACAGTTTTATCAGTGTGTTCCTTGGCTTTTTCTGCAGTTATCCTAATTTCATTTGTGATATCTTTAAGCATTCTGTAAATTAGTTTTTTATATTCTGTATCTGATAATTCCAGGATTGTATCTTCATTTGGGAAAGATTTTGATTCTTTTGTTTGGGGGGTTGGAGAAGCTGTCATGGTCTGCTTCTTTAAGTGGTTTGATATGGATTGTTGTCTCCGAGCCATCACTGGGAAACTAGTTTTTCCAGAAAATCCGCTGCGTCCAGTCCAAATCCCGGCAGGACGGTTGCCCGGCTGGGACGCTGCTCTCCCCGTTCCAAGACCAGTCACTGCCTCCCGGGGACTTCTCCTACCGGCTGCGTCCCACGCCGCCCGCGGAACTGGCTGGTCCCCCTCCCGGGGTTAGTTCAGGGGGGTGGAGCAGCTCTCTGTGCTTGGGCCGTACCTGACTGGTACGCTGGCTCCAGGCTCTGAAAACAATCGCTGCTTCCCCGTATTAGTTCGTTCTCCGTCTCTAAATCTGTGTTTGTTGTTCAGGGTTCGTAGATTGTTATGTATGTGATCAATTCAGTTGTTTTTCCGTGTCTTTGTTGTAAGAGGGATCCGAGGTAGCGTCTGCCTAGTTTGCCATCTTGGCTCCGCCCTCCAGCTTATTTTTGTGTGTTTATCTTGTATCCTGATACAGTGCTGAACTCTTCTATTAGTTTCAGTATTTTTCTTGAGGATTCCTTAGGGTTTTCTGTGTATAAGATCATGTCATCTGCAAATAGAGATAGTTTTACTTCTTCCTTGCCAATCTGGATGCCGTTTATTTCTTTATCTAGCCTAATTGCTCTTGGCTAGCACCTCCAGCACTATGCTGAATAAGAGCAGTGATAAAGGGTATCCTTGTCTGGTTCCTGATCTCAAGGGAATGCTTTCAGGCTCTCTCCATTTAGGATAATTTTGGGTGTTGGCTTTGTATAAATGCCCTTTATTATGTTGAGGAATTTTCCTTCTATTCTTATTTTGCTGAGAATTTTTACCATGAATGGGTGTTGAACTTTGTCAAATGCATTTTCTGCATCAATTGATAAAATCATGTGATTCTTGTCTTTTGTTTTATTTATATATGATGGATCACATTGATCGTTTTTCTAATGTTGAACCATCCCTGCATAGCTGATATGAATCCGACATGGTCATGGTGAATTATTTTTTTGATATGCTGTTGAATTCTATTGGCTAGAATTTTGTTGAGGATTTTTGCATCTAAGTTCACGAGTGATATGTCTGTAATTTTCTTTTTTTTGGTGTCTTTCCCTGGTTTTGGTATCAGGGATATCCTGGCTTCATAGAATGAGTTTGGGAGTATTCCGTCCTTTTCTATGCTCTGAAATACCTTTAGTAGTAGTGGTGTCAACTCTTCTCTGAAAGTTTGGTAGAACTCTGCAGTGAAGCCGTCCAGGCCAGGGCTGTTTTTGTTTGGAGTTTTTTGATTACCTTTTCAATCTCTTCTTTCGTTTTGGGTCTGTTTAGTTGTTCTACCTCTGTTTCTGTGAATTTAAGTAAGTAGCGTGTTTCTAGGGATTCATCTATTTCTTCTAGGTTTTCAAATTTGCTAGAGTACAATTTTTCATAGTAATCTAAATACGATTCTTTTAATTTCAGTTCTGTCTGTTGCAGTATCACACATCTCATTTCTTATTTGGGTTATTTGCATCCTCTCCCATATTTCTTTTGTCAGTTTGGCCAACGGTTTATCAATTTTGTTGATTTTTTCAAAGAACTAGCTTTTGGTCTTGTTAATTCTTTCAATTTTTTTTTTTTTGTATTTCATTTTGTTCTCCTCTAATTATTATGTTTTGTTTTCATCTGGTGCCTGAGGGTTTCTTTTGTATCTCTCTTTCAATTTGTTCCAGTTGTAGGGATAATTCTTTGATTTTGGCCCTTTCTTCTTTTTGTATGTGTGCATTTATTGATGCAAATTGACCTTTGAGCTCTCCTTTCGCTGTGTCGCAAAGGTTCTGATAGGAAGTGTTTTCATTCTCTGTGGATTCTATGAATTTCTTTATTCCATCCTTAATGTCTTCTATAACCCAGTCTTTTTAGAGCAGGGTATCGTTCAGTTTCCAAGTATTTAGTTTCTTTTCTCTGCTTTTTCTGTTATTGATTTCCACTGTTATGGCCTTATGGTCAGAGAAGATGCTTTGCAATATTTCAATGGTTTGGATTGTACTCAGGCTTGCTTTATTACCTCATACGTGGTCTATTCTAGAGAATGTTCCATGTGCACTAGAAAAGAAAGTATATTTGGTTGCTGTTGGGTGGAGTGTTCTCTATATGTCTGTGAGGTCAAGTTGGTTGATTGTGGCGTTTAGATCTTCCATATCTTTATTGAGTTTCTTTCTGGATGTCATGTCCTTCACTGAAAGTGGTGTGTTGAAGTCTGCTACTATTATTGTAGAGCTGTCTATCTCACTTTTCAATGCTGATGGAGTTTGTTTTATGTATCTTGCAGCCCTATCATTGGGTGCGTAAATATTTAATATGGTTATATCTTCTTGGTGTATTGTCCCTTTAATCATTATATAGTGTCCTTCCTTGACCTTTGTGTTGGCTTTAACTTTAAAGTCTATTTTGTCATAAATTAATATTACCACTCCTGCTCTTCTTTGATTGTTGTTTACTTGATATATTTTTTCCATCCTTTGAGTTTTACTTTGTTTGTGTCTCTAAGTCTAAGGTGTGTCTCTTGTAGGCAGCGTATAGACAGATCTCATTTTTTAATCCATTCTCCCACTCTCTGTCTCTTTATTGGTGCACTTAGTCCATTTACATTCAGCATAATTATGGATAGGTATGAATTTGGTGTTATCATTTTGATGTCTTTTTGTGTGTGTTGTTGACAGTTTCTTTTTCCCACTTAATTTTATGTGCTGAGCGGATTATCTTTATATATTGTCCTTTCTTCACATTCGTTGTTGTTGATTTTGTTTCTGCTGAGTCTCTATTTTTTCTTGTATTTTATTTTGATGAGTAGAATAGTTTGTCTCCTTTGTGTTTACCTTTTTACCCCGTTTTTCTAAATTTAATCCTAACATTTATTTCTTTGTAGCGCCGTATCTTCCTCTCCATGTGGAACATCTATGATTTCACTTCTTAGTCCCTCTTTATTATTTTAGTGTTGACTTCTTTTATATAATAACATCCTTGTTACCCTGTTTTGAGCTTTTTTTTTTTTTTTAAAACTTGCTTTGTTTTTTTGATTTCCCTTTCTGGGTTGACTTCTGATTGCTGTGCCCAGTGTTCTAGTCTTGGGTTGATACCTTATATTATTGATTTTCTAACCAAAGAATTTCCTTTAGTATTTCTTGTAGTTTTGGTTTGGTTTCTATGAATTCCCTAAACTTCTGTTTATCTGGAAATGTCCTAATAACACCTTCATATTTAAGGGACGGTTTTGCTGGATATTTGATTCTTGGCTGACAAATTTTTTCCTTCATTTTTTTAAATAAGTCATCCCATTGCCTTCTTGCCTGCATGGTTTGTGCCGAGTAGTCTGAACTTATTCTTCTTGGCTCTCCTTTGTAGGTGACTTTTCGTTTATCCCTACCTGCTTTTAAAATTCCCTCATTATCTTTGGTTTTGGCAAGTATGATTATAATATGTCTTGGTGACTTCTTTTAAGATCTACCTTATGTGGAGTTTGATGAGCATCTTGGATAGATATCTTCTCATCTTTCACAATATCAGGGAAGTTTTCTGGCAACAAGTCTTCAACAGTTCTCTCCATATTTTCTGTTATCCCTCCCTGTTCTGGCACTCCAATCACTCACAGGTTTTTTCTCTTTAGGCAGTCCCACATGATTCTTAAGGTTTATTCTTTATTTTTAATTATTTTATGTGATTTTTCTTCAAATATATTAGTGTCAAGTGATTTATCTTTGAGTTCAGAAATTCTAGTTTCTACCTGCTCAATTCTACTCCTCTGACTTTCTACTGAGTTGCCTAATTCTGTAATTTTATTGCTAATCTTCTGAATTTCTGATTGCTGTCTGTCTATGGATTTTTTCCAGCTTATTAAATTTTTCATTATGTTCTTGAATAATTTTTTAAAATTTCTTCAATTGTTTTGTCTCTGTGCTCCTTGGCTTGTTCTGTATATTGCCTCATTTCCTTCCTGATGTCTTGAAGGATTCTGTTCATTAATCTTTTGTATTCTGCCTCTGGTAATTCCAGGAATGCACTTTCATCTAGGAGATCCCTTGATTCTTTGTTTTGAGAGCTTGTTGAGGTGATCATGGTCTGTTTCTTTATGTGAGTTGATATTGGCTGCTGCTTCCAAACCACCTATAAGTTATTGTATTAGTTTATTTCATGTTTGCTTTCTGTGTCATATCTCCTTGCTTTGCTTTTTTTTTTTTTTTTTGATATGCCCATATGGATTGCTCAAGTGAGTTAGCTTGATTATTTTTGTCTTTGATGCTGTTCTGTCCCCAGATGGCTACACCTGTTATCACGTATATCAGTCTAGGAGTCCATTCAGTTTTCTTTTATGAATTCAGCTCAGGTGTCCAGGTAGCTGATCATCAAGTGTGTGGTACAGGCTCTGTCCTATGGTCTTGGAGGGGCAGGGGTGATTTGCATAGTTACCAGTATCTGATTGCAGCATGGGTTCATACTCTGAAGAAGGCAGGGTGCTGAGAATAGTCCCCCATGTATCTCTGAGGAAAGTGTGTCCCTGCTCCCTAGAGCATACAGGTGGGTGGTTTCTGTAGATGGACCATGGGCCCCCAATATTTTGGGTTCTATCAACTGGTAGGTACCAGTTAACCTTGGACCCCTTTTGCAGGTTTTTTTTTTTTTTTTTTTTTGGTGACCTTAGTGGAACTACCAGTCCTTAGGCACCTGATGTGGGTAGGTGAGGACTCTGTTTAATATGCAAAGCAATGTCAAACATCAAACACCCACCTCTCTGCCACACAGCTAAAATGGTTGGAGTCTGCCAACAAGGGCCTATTTTTTTTTAAATAGGCCCATACAGGTACTTGGAGAGGGGGAAGGTACTCAAAGTCCAAGGACCATTATGCCTAGACAGGAGCTGCTTCTGTCCTGAGCTCCCCTGGTTAGTGGAGCTGGCAAATTATCTTTTCTCCCAATTGCAAATTTATTCCTTCTCCAAGGCCAGGAGGATGGCTCTACATGCTCAACAGGGGCTATCTCAGGCACAGGAAAATCAGCTACTGAAGCCAGCTTGGGGGCTGGGGGTGTGGTAAAATATACACCAGTACTCAGCTTTTGCCGAGAGCAGTGTTGTTCTCTGGTTCCAGAGGTGTGAGTAGGCTGTGTGGCTGACTGCTTCTCCCTGAGGAAACTGCAGCCAAATGCTAGTACCAGCCCGCTGCTGCCATTCCCAGGAATGGTGCCTGAGGACTCCCCAAGATTCAGGTCTGATAACTCCTCTCTGCTTCTGAACTGTCCCTTTCTCCCCCTACCCCTCAGTTCGTTTTCTAAGCTTGCCTTTGATGTGCAGGACTCCTAGCTTGTCAAAAATATACCAGTTTCACTTGTTTTTTCAGATCTTTGTTGTAAAAGGGCTCACCGGGATCATCTGTCTATTCCACCATCTTGGCTCCACTTCTCCAATTAAATCTTATGGGTCATAGTCTGCCTACCCCTGAACTGGATTATATAAATAATGTATGTTATGCTTGTACATTAGAATTCTACATAGCAATAAGAATGATCTGCTGCCAACAACAACATGGAGAAATCTCATAAACATATTAATGAGTGGAAGATCATCAGAAATAAAAGTATAAAAAACTATGATTTCACTCCTAAATAATTAAAAAATATATAAAATTATCTATTATATTGTATAACAAATGGTTGTGGGGCCCATGGACAGTCTCCAAAAACCTGATAATGTTCTGATTTTTGGTCTGTGTCCTGGCACAGAAATATTTTCATATCTGAAATTTCATTTACGGTACAATTTATTACTTGAGAATTTTGTATAAGCACATCGTACCACAGAAAATATTTCATAAACAGTCTATTCACTATGAGACAGTAAACAACAGAACTTCTATTATGATTTTTTAAATCTCTAGCAATTTGCTTTACACAATAAGTTTTCATGTTTGTAAAAATCACACAGCTTTCATAGACTATTTCAGTAAATAATTATCCTTTATATTACTAAAAATGTACTGCCTTGATAAGAGCAATGATGTTCTTATAAACTCAGAGTCTCTGCTAGTCTCGTTTTCAGCACCATGGAGACTGAGTGACTCTGGTTCTCTTTGGGGCCAGTATCAGTCATTGAACTTCTTTTATAGCAGCCATGCTTCAATGCCAGACAACTATTTTCTAAAGCAAGATAGACAGATAGACAGTTGCTTACATAATAATATGTTAAGGACACTGGTGACACCAGAAAAGTTGTTTAGATACAGGTTTAAATTCTACTCAAATCTTTTCTTCACTTATTTATCTGATGTTTGAAGTTCCACTCAAATCTTTTTCTTTGCATGAAGAATTGTTTATAAATTAAATAGTCATTATCATAGGATAGATTAAGTAAATCAATGTACATAAATAAAAAGGAGTACCAAACTATTAATAATACTTGTATACATATAAAGTGTGTTTATTATGGTCATTTTTCTTTCTTTCTTTATTTTTTTAATCAGGCAGATTATGTAACAAAACATAGTTATCCTTAGGTAGTGAGATTTTGGTTAGTTTTTTCTATCTTTAAACAATTTTTTATTTTGTGCATGTGGTTAAAGGGATAGTGTGTGTGTGTGTGTGTGTAGTGTGTGAATGTGTGCATGTTTGTAGTGTATGTTATGAAATTAATACATAATGCTTACATACAATGAATGATAGTTGGCCAGAGATCATTTAAGTTTTTTTTTTTTTTTTAATCAGGTATAATCTTGGACATCAAAGTAGATAGGAATAAAAGACTAATGGGTAATAAGTTTGGACTATATTCAATTTCTGAACTTAAATATACTTCTCCATTATGGGGTCTAACTACAAAATTGGGAGGAAAATAACTTTTTTTATAAAATATGGTTGATTATCTGGATCAAGTAATTGTAAAAATCATGACCATGGACTCTAATATAATTAATTTCTTATTCTGTAAAACAAAAACTGTTAGTGTCATGGATTGAATTGCGCCCCCCCAAAATATGTGTCAACTTGGTTAGGCCATGGTTCCCAGTTTTGTGTGGTTGTCTTCCATTTTGTGATTGTAATTTTACTATGTGTTGTAAATCCTAATTTCTGCATGTGGTTAATGAGGCAAGATTAGACTATGTTAAAGAGGTTTAGGGTATGATTATAACACTCTGACTAAGGCTACATCCCTGATCCAATATAAAGAGAGTTTCCTTGGGGTGTGGTCTACACCACTTTTTATATTACAAGAGATAACAGGAAGGGAAGGAAGCAGAGAGTTGAGGACCTCATATCTCCAAGAAAACAGCACTGGGAGCAGAGCTCATCCTTTGGACCTAGGGTTCCTACACCTGAGAAGCTCCTTGACCAGGGGAAGACTGATGACAAGGACCTTCTTCCAGAGCAGAAAGAGAGAGAAAGCCTTCGTCTGGAGCTGATGCTCTGAATTTGCACTTCTGGCCTACTTGACTGTGAGAGAATAAATTTCTCTTCGTTAAAACCATTGATTCTTGGTATTTCTAGCATCACTGGATAACTAAGACAATAAGAATTACCATTGGTATTACACAGGTGTGTGGGGAAATAACATGATTTAACTTGAATGAAAGTCTACTGAAAACTCTGTACAAAACCAAACCAAACCGTTGTTGCTGAGTCACTCTAACTCATGGTGATCCCAAGTCTGGTAATGCAGAAATGTGTTCCATAGGGTTTTCCTGGTTGTAACCTTTATGGTTAAGAAAAAATGATGAAATAAAAGAGTTGAACAGAAGATTTTCAAGGACTTCTTGAGAAGACAAAGTATTATAATGACATCTGCAAAGAGCAGGAGATAGAAAATCAAAAGAGAAGAACACACTTAGCATTTATCAAGTTGAAAGAACTGAAGAAAAAAATTCATGCCTTAAATTGCAATATCAAAGGATTATACGAGGAAAATATTAAACAATTCAGGAAGCATCAAAAGAAGATGGAAGGAATACACAGAGTCACTATATCAAAAAGAATTGGTCAACATTCAACCACTTCAGAAGATACATTATGAACAGGAATCAATAGTACTGAAGGAAGAGGTCCAAGTTGCACTGAAGGCGTTAGTGAAAAACAAGGCTCCAAGAATTGACAGAATATCAATTGAGATGTTTCAACAAATGGAAGCAGTGTTGAAAATGCTCATCCATCTATGCCAAGAAATTTGGAAGACAGCTACATGGCCAGCCGACCAGAAGAGATACATATTTATGCCTGTTCTCAAGAAAGGTGATCCAACAAAATTAGCGGAAATTATCAAATAATATCATTAATATATCATGCAAGCAAAATTTTGCTGAAGATCATTCAAAAGCAGCTGCAGCAGTATATTGAAAGGGAAATCCCAGAAGTTCAGGCTGGATTCAGTAGAGGACATGGAACCAGAGACATCATTGCTGATTCAAATGGATCCTGGCTGAAAGCAGAGAATACCAGGAAGATGTTTACTTGTGTTTTATTGACTATGCAAAGGCATTCAACTGTGTGGATAACAAATTGTGTATAACATTGGGAAGAATAGGCATTCCAGAACACTTAATTTAGTTCATGAGGAACCTGTACATAGATCAAGAGGCAGTCATTTGAACAGGACAAGACAATACCGCATGGTTTTGAGCTAGGAAAGGTGTGAATCAGGATTGTATCCTTTCCCTATACTTATTCAATCTGTATACTGAGCAAATAATATGACAAGCTGGACTACATGAAGAAGAATGGGGCATCAGAATTGGAGGAAGATTCATTAACAACCTATATTATGCAGATAACACAATATTACTTGCTGAAAGTGAAGAAGACTTGAAGCACTTACTGATGAAGATCAAAGGCCACAGCTTTCAATATGGATTACACCTCAACGTAAAGAAAACAAAAATCCTCACAACTGGACCAATAAGCAACATCATGTTAAAGGGATAAAAGATTGAAGTTGTCAAGGATTTCATTTTACTTGGATCCACAATCAACACTCAGGGAAGCAGGAGTCAAATAATCAAAAGACACATTGCATTGGGCAAATGTACTGCAAAAGACCTCTTTAAAGTATTAAAAAGCACAGATGTCGCCTTGAAGATTAAGGTGTGCCTGGCCCAAGCCATGATGTTTCCAATTGCCTCATATGCATGTAGAAGCTGGACAATGAATAAGGAAGATTGAAGAAGAATTGATGTCTTTGAATTGTGGCATTGGCAAAAAATACCAAATATACCATGGACTGCAGAGAGGAACAAATCTGTCTAGGAAGAAGTACAACCAGAATGCTCCTTAGAAGCAAGGATGGCGAGACTACAGATAACATACTTTGGACATCTTGTCAGGAGGAATCAGTTCCCGGAGAAGGACATTATGCTTGGTAAAGCAGAGCATTAGCAAAAAAGAGGAAAACTCTCAACAAGATGAATTGACATACTGGCTGCAACAATGAGCTCAAACATAACAATGATTGTGAGGAGGGTGCAGGACCTGGCAGTGTTTTGCCCGGTTGTACACAGGTCACTGTGAGTCAGATCCATCAAGACGGCACCTAACAACAACAACAACAACCTTTATGGGAGCAAGTTGCCAGGACTTTCTCCCATGGTGCTAACCTTTAGGTTAATAAGTGAGAGTTTAACCTTTTGTGCCACCCAAGGATCTTGCAAGCTCAATACAGAGTTATTAAAATGTAAAAGGTTTTATTGACATTATTACTTAATAGATTTACATTACAATAGAAATACTTCCAGTTGAGTCAATCCTACCATTCTTCCTTAACTTACTTTTAATTACAAAAAGTGAGAAAGTATCCTGGAGTAAAACATGAAGACAGTGTAATGATGCTAAATTATGACTTCCATTTCCTTCTTTCAGGGATTTCATAGATCTAAGTGATGACTGCTGAGAACCACACTTTGTTTACTGACTTCATATTCTCAGGGTTTTCTGGCAGAAAGTATGTGTAGCAGGGGCTCTTTGTGTTCTTTCTCCTGGTTTATGGTATAACCATGATTACAAATTGAGGGATGATCCTACTGATCAATACAGACCCCACTTCACACACCTCTGCACTGCCTCCTCTCCTTTCTAAGGGCGAGCCATGCCACTTAGTGAGTGGTGAGAGAGAAATCACCACCCCTCTACCCTATTTCTGCCCTGCCCCCAAGGGCTGAGTCTCCCACCACATTTTTGTGTGTGTGTGTGCTTTTCTTTGTAATTTGGTTTCTTCTCTCTCTTTCCCCTCTTTCCTTTCTTTCTTCCACCTACCTTGCCCCATTCTCCACCCACGGCCCTTCTTGACAAGCTGAGCCATACCACTTGGCTAGAGAGCCACTGGCACATGGCCTCCCTGTAGAAATCTAACATCAAAAAGTGAAGAAAATAATGCATTCCTTTAGTGTATAAAATGAGCTGAGTACTATGTACTTTAAAAAAAAAAATCATAAGAATGAAATAATTCATTGAAAATATGCAATATACAGTAGGTTAATTTTTTGCATTACTTATTAAACAGGGTTTGAAAGCAAATAAAATAATTTGATTATCTCTTTTTTTGTTTTTTGACTCTATAATCACAAATACCTTAATTGGTGTTCACAGAGTAATTTGTAGTATTTATCACAGCATCCCAATCATTGTCCAAACCTCTTCCAGACTCAATGTATTCTATTAGAATAACCTATTAATTAACTCTATCATCTTCTATGAAATTAAACCTACTCATGTTATCTAAAATTGGTTTTTATGAATATCTTTCATGTATATATTTAAGGAAAAATATATCCCTTACTGTTTATTATTTTACTCTTTCTTTTAAAGATGCTGATTTAATAGTCTTTATATATAAGCATAAAAACAAGATTTTTTAAATTTTATTTGATAGTTTTTAAGAAATTATCAAGATGAGAGAGAACTTAATATAAGAACTTGAACTTTGAAGTGAGAAAGACTTGAGTTCAAATCCAAAAACTGCCATTTACTTGTTAGCTGAATGACCCTCTGCAGACTACTTAACCTTGTTAGACCTCAGTTTCCTCATCTATTAAAAAAAAAAAAAAAAAAAAACGATTTTCATCTAATTGATTCCTACTCATAGCAACCCTATAGGCAGAGTAGAACTACCCCAGAGGGTTTCCAAGGAGTGGCTGGTGAATTCCACCTGCCAACCTTTTGGTTAGCAGCCTAGCTTTTTAACCACTGTGCCAGCAGAGCTTTTTTTTTTTTTTTTTCCTCCATCTATTTAAAAAAAAAAATTTAGCAGGGTTTATTTCACTGAATGTATTGATTTCATAAAGGTGCCTAACATTACTAAAAGTCCTAATATACTAATTATTATCACAGAAATAAATATTTACTTTTAAAAAGTGTACACACAACTACCTGAGTTTTATCAAGAGAGTTCCTAAGATGATATAGAGGAGCCCTAAATAACTAGCTCCCTATCCAGGGGCTAAACCTTGATATGATTGACCCCTGGAAAAAAAAGGTATTATTTATGGCATCATTTCATAAAAGCGAGTCTCCAAGCTCCATCTTTCTACCCTCTTTAGAACATGCTCACCCAGTCTAGAAGATTCCAGTTGTAGGTCCTAACCTCAAAACGTCCATATGCGTAGCTCTCTCCCCAGCTACTTTAAGACATGTTCTTCCTAAACCTGCCTTCACACCTAGTTAGAGCTTAGTAGAGGTTTCTTCATGTCTACCAGTTTTGGTCAAAACATTCCCATATCTGTTTCCATGGCCAACCACCTAGAACCATATTCCTGATCTAAGTCCCATACCTCACATTCCCAAGGAGTGAGGTTTAGATAATTAATCCCAGATTGCTTGACTTTATGGGATCCTATATTATCCTATCTCCAGGGCCATGGCCAAATTGACACACTTAGCTGTATATGGATCAGTAGCTACCAATTATGATTGACCCATGCCCTTCAGAGAGCATTCCCTGCTTAGAATTTAGAAAGAAACCCTTGGTTCTCATCACCTCAAACAGCAATACACAACAGCCTTCACTGCTGAAAAGCACACACTAGCCAAAGCCCTGTTCCACCACTGATCTACATGGAGAAACCCCTTCTGTGACAACAGATCCCATCCTAGTGGATTTTACTGTGATCAGAATTTAGAATGCAGTGTACTGCTATCATAAGACTTTGCTTTCTTGATCTTCCTCTCTCCTATGCCTCTATCTCACCTTTGGGTGGAGTACTTTCTTTAGATTTTCCAGCTTTCTCCATAGGCCATGTCCCAGCTGAAATCAGGCTATCATCCCACCGTTAGTGAGCTCCAGGTCACGTCTCTGTCTCTCAGAGTCCACCACGCTCAGAGCTTTCAGCTGGTTGATCACCAGTGTAGATTTCAGACTATATATGTTCTTGATGGAATATTCTATGGATTGGGATTTTAATGTAGTCAATATTAGCAAATTTTTGTTTGTTTTTTTTTTTAAGCCATCAGACTCAAAAATATCTTTTAATAGTTATTGCATATACAGTGCCAATCCAGAAAATGAACCAAAAATACTGGGGAAAAAATAGTTTCTTCCCACTAGAGGTATATATTCAATACTAAAAAAACAATAAACAGTAAAATTACTTAGGATTTTTTTTTTCATAAAAATTCATTTAGTAACTACACTGAGGAACATTCATGGTAGAGGCAAGGGATCAAATAAGGAGTAAGGAATTAATAAGTAACCCTAACAGAGTTACTTTTTTTTTTTTTTTAACAGAGTTATAGAACACAGTCACAAGTAGCTTCAGGTTAAGATGGAAATTGGTGAGGGTGTTAAAAGAAGCACACCTAAGATTCAAGTGGCATTCAGATTGTGAGTTATCATCTGTAGTTGAAGGGGGATTCAGGAAAAAAAAAAAAATATATATATATATATATATATATATATATATATGTAGAGGTTATATTTGAACAGGTCCTTTTTAGAGTGAGTAGGATTTGAACAGCTAACCTACAATGCACACATATATACACAAGATAAAACTTAATTGAAATAGAGGCTAAATGATTTCTATTTTTTTTTTTTATATTCATGAAACCAGGAATTTTAGTATGCTAATGGCTTATCCAATATTGAGAGTAATCATGGTGGAAGGTTAGGATGGGAAAGGAAAGGAGTAAGGACATGAAATATAAGAGATAAAATGAAGGGTAAACCTGTTCCAGAAATAATATTACAAATTGCACTTTAAAATGGCAGAGATAGACATAATTACAGGTGATATGAGAGGGCCAGTTCTGATGTTAGTACCTGACCTATTCTCTGGCTGAGATCTAATAACCAGCAAATTTGGAGAACATCCATATTGAACTTAGTATCTCCAACATTCTAACCATAGTCCAAGAAACAGGCACTGTTGAAACATTTTCAAGTCTTATTTCATCCTTTCTTAAGAAAGCAATTTTCAACTGATAAGTTTTCTAAAGGCATTTTTGACATCTTTGTTCCTTAGACTGTAAATCAGGGGATTCAACATAGGTATTATCAATGTATAGAACACAGAGGCCACTTTGTCGACATCCAGTGAATGATCTGTGCTGGGGCGCAAATAAATGAAGATCAAGGTACCATGGTAGATAGTGACAACGATCAGGTGGGAGGCACAAGTGGAGAAGCCTTTCTTTCTTCCCTCAGCAGAACCTGTCTTAAGAATGGCTGCTATGATGAAGACATATGAGAGAAGAACTGTTAAAAGACAGATAGCTTCAACCAAACTAGCAAAGATCACTAGAACAATGTCATGCATATATGTGTCAGTGCAGGACAGTGAAAATAATGGGGAGATATCACAAAAGAAATGGTTAACTTCTCTGGAGCAGAAAGAGAGGTGGAAGGTGTTAGTGGTATGAATAATGGAGCTCATGGTGCCCCCCCAAAAAGCTCCCATTGCAAACTGGCCACAAATTCTCCTGGACATGATAACAGTATAAAGCAGTGGGTTGCAGATTGCTATGTACCGGTCATAAGCCATGGCAGCCAAGAGGAAAGATTCTGTATCAACCAACGAACAGAAAAAATAGAGCTGTGTAGCACAGCCATTGTAAGAAATTGTCTTCTTATCAGAAACCAAGTCCACCAGTAATTTGGGAGCAATGACAGAAGAGTAGCATGCATCTATGAAGGACAATATGCAGAGGAAAAAGTACATAGGGGTGTGCAGGTGGGGACTGCTTGTGATTAATAAAATCATCCCAAGGTTCCCCATGAGTGTCACCGAGTAGATGGAAAAGAACACAGCAAAAAGAAGCCTCTGAAGTTCTGGGTGGTCACTAAATCCCAGGAGGAAGAACTCAGTCTTCTCTGTGCCATTCACTTCCTCCATCTCTTTGCAGTGCTTTGTGATTTCTGGAGCAGTGACACAGTAATGATGACAATGTCAACAATAACCTGGACATTGACAAAAAAAATTAAAAAATGCCAAAATAAATAGAACAGTCATTCTAAAATCTATTGGGGCATCCATATAGCACTTAGTCATGTGTACAGTTAATCCAACATAACTCATAGGTTTTCAAATATTTTAGTGAAGAAGTTTATATTTTTTAATCCAAATTGCTAATGTACCACTTCTTATTCCTGAAAGCTATTTGTTTCCACCTTAAATGGCACCACCCTCAAGCTAGTTGCTGACTCTAAACCTTGGCTTCACCCATAATTTCTCTAACTCTCCCCTCCACCACATTCTGTGCATCCAAAATTCCACAACTAAACATCTCATCTCTGTCCAATCCACACAACTTCCACTAACATATTAATCATTACTTCTTTCATCTCTTCCTCTATCTGTTGCACAAGCCAATTTATCAGCTGCTTCATCTCCAGTCTTGTCTGATCCAGTCTGTTCTCCTCTGATTCACCATCCTCCAATCACACAAACTCCCTCTAACCCACTAAATCTTGCCTCCCTCAGCACAGCCACTGGTTGTCTCTACAGTGTGTTGGTGGATCTAAAGGAAAGCTGTCACCTCTGAAATGATGTACCTCATGTGCCTACAGCTTGGTTAGTAAAACTTGGTTAGTAGGCTCGTGTTTTTTGCAAAGGAAAATGCAGCTAATTATTCAGGTTGTCTCTGCCTTTTGCCAGAGAACAGCTCAGCTAATGCAGAACAATGGGATTTTAGTTGACATTCACTCTCATAGGCTGGTGCTTTGGTGCAGTGCTGTGAGCTCTGTCCCACAGGGCCTTTGCGCATGCAATTTCTTCTACCCAGGATATTCTTCTTCCTACAAGCATTATTCTCCAGGAAAAAAAAAAAAAAAAAAAACTGTTGATTCTGACTCATAGCAAATACATAGGGCAGAGTAGAACTGCCCATAGGGTTATCCAAGGAGCAGCTGGTGCATTCAAACTGCCAGTCTCTTGGTTAGCAGCTGAATGCTTAACCACTGTGCTGCCAAGACTCACTCAAGCTAAATGCTGACTTTTCAGCAAGGTCTCCACTGTTTAACTCTATGTGATCTCTCCATTATTCTCTATCTCTGCATCCTAGTCATTCTCTTCATAGCACTTATCGCAATTTAAAAACATTTTTCTTTATTCACCTGTTGGTTATTATATGTCTCCTTCCCTATATTTCCCTATATTGTATAATCTCTGAGGGCATAAATGATGTCTTCAATTTTTTTTTTTTTAATTTCCAACGTTGTATAACCAATGCCTTGTATAATCCTGATCCATCCCATTGCCAATGAATGGATTCTGACTCATAGCGACCCACAGGGCAGAGTAGAACTACTCCATATGGTTTCCAAGGAGCACCTGGTAGATTCAAACTGCCGACCTTTTGGTTGATAGCCTGAGCTCTTAACCACTGTGCCACCAGGGCTCCTGAATCCTGACCCATAGTAGATTCTAATTCAACAAAGATTGAATAAATCAAGGATAATCCCTAATATATAAATAGTGAGAGATTGAGTATACAAATGGGCAATGGCCAGACCATATACCACAATAGAACTCTGACACGCAACCTCTGCAGCAAATAGCCTAGGAAGCCAAATCCGAACATTCTCAATAATTGACCCAGAGCAATCACAATTTGGCCTATATATTGCCAGCTTCCCATAATTTTGTCTATACTATTAACCCATTGCTGTCAAGTCGGGTCTGACTCATAGCGACCATAGAGGACAGAGTAGAACTGCCCCGTAGAGTTTCCAAGGAGCGCCTGGTGGATTTGAACTGCTGACCTTTTGGCTAGCAGCTGTAGCACTTTAGTCACAATAAATACAATTTGTTACACATATTTCTAGTATTTTCTCTGCACATTTAGGCTTTTAACAATTTTGTCTAGCTTTTGTTAAAAACCTAAATGTGTACAGAAACACCAGAAATATGTATAACAAATTGTATTTATTGTGAGTAGATACAATTCAAATGAAACAGCATCAACCCGAAAGTATCAAGAAGGTGCTCCAAAGACAGAACAGTGAAAGAAAGTAATATAGGTCATTGGGTCACCTTTGGATATAATACCGCAATGCTTGTTTAACAAGGGTCACATGTGTTGATTCTCAAGGTGGGCAGCTCTCAACACCCCTAAGTATCTGGGTCTGGCAGGGCACTCCCCTAAATGTCACTCTCATGTTAATTTCTCGTGAGACAGCCTCAAAGCACTTACAAGGTTCCAGGGTCAGTCAGTTGTAGAAAGAGCTGATAAGGACATGCAATACACCTTCCCGTCAGACCATGGAGTTCCTGCTTCTCCAATCTGGCTGCTCAAAGGTCATTCTCTAAAAGTGCCCAACGCCTAAAGTAAAATGGTCTCTGCTAATGCGCTTACTAGGCTGTTGTTTAACCTGAAGTTGACTCCAGGGAAGCCAGTTCCTTAAAGCCTCAAGGTTCAAAAGGACACCTAAGGGCAAATGGCCTGGGTGGCTCACCTGAACTCCATTAACCCAGAAACCTAGATTCCAAGAGAATAGAAACAGTTTCTCACTTCCAACTCAGGATCAACTCGAAAAAGACAAACATGCTCCCCAAGCCAATCAATTGCATAAAATGCCCTGTTTCTAATTAGCCCAATTCCAGCTTCCTGGTGTCAACAATTAAGCCTTCCTTTTTTCTCACTATAAGATTTGTCACATCCCTGCCTTCATTGAGTCCCTGTCAAACACAGGAAAAAAAATCAAAAAAAAACAGTGCTGTCAAGTCTATTCCGACTCATAGAGACCCTAGAGGACAGAGTAGAACTGCCCCATAGAGTTTCCAAGGAGCACCTGGTGGATTCAAACTGTCAACCGTTTGGTTAGCAGCCGTAGCACTTAACCACTACACCACCAGGGTTTACAAGTGATGGTGATTTACTACCGTGCTAAAATGGAATAATTAGACTTCGTTCCCAGTTGTGTTGCATTTATTTATTTCCACAAAAAATAAAGTCATTACTTTCCAGGTGAAGAGTTGTGGTTGGAACACCAGAAGCTATGTATTTCTCACTTTCAGATGTAGTCTGCCTCTGAGGAAAAAAAAAAAAAAAAGCATCCCTTAGATAGTTTGAAATCCACTGATAATGTATCAAGCTCAAAGACTAAATTAGTAAGCAAGTGCGGAATCCTTCCCCTGTCACTCAGTAGTTGGGAATACTTGGGCAAGACAATAAATCTCTTAGTGTCAACTTCATTTATAAAATGTCAATGACAGTACATTTCTCATCAAGTTATAACGGTAAGCATTAAATGAATTTCCATCCTCAGTTTCAATATCCTCACCATCTTGTTTCTTTACTGTCCAAAGTAGCAATACAGCAAGCAACTCTAGGTCAATTCAGATACCTATTTGATTTTATTCAGAATCTAAGCTATGGAATGCAACTCGAGAAATCTTTACACTACCAGATTTAATATTTTTCAACCCAGGCAACTGCTTTATTTGTATCCACAATCATTTCTATTCTTTCTATAGGGAAGAACTGTAAGCAATTTTCAAATGGGCTCATCTATCCACCCATGTGGGTTATTTTCACTTTTATTGCCCTTGCCCTATTTTACAATTCTGCAATTTGTAGACAGTGAATAGTAATTCAAATGATGCTTGTCCATACACACATACATTCCCCCCGCAATGGAGAGGGAGTTGACTTCCCTCCCCCTTGTGGAAAAAGTCAGTTTTGTATCTATTTGTAAATGTATTTGTGGATATCTGATCGGATGAAATTATGCTTCTTTAAATTTCACTGTGTAGCCATTGTTACACCATGCTCTTTCCCCAATTTATTGCAGGTTTTTAAGAAAATTAACATTTTATTAAAACTTTGCGTACATTTAGAGTAAATAAGCAGAGTGTAACTATCAGAAGAGTTATTCTCTGAGTAGATAGAACAAAGCAGCGATGTAACAATGATCCTGAACTCTGGAATATTGCTCAGTGTTTCTTTTTCTAACTTTGTTATGTTTCTGGCTAGCTAAATTAGATAAATTCTGGGCAAGTGTCATATACCTGGCTTCAACATATTTTGATCTTATGATCTTCAAAGTACTTTCACATTTAATTTAATTCTCACAACTCTTTAAAATATGTTGAGGGTGATGTCTTTATAGAAAAGGAACTGGTAATCGGAGGCCATTTGAGCAGCCCAGATTTGCATACCTCTGTAATAAAAGGATCTGGTTAGGCCTTTGGAGATTCTATGTTATTATGATAGGGCATTCTCCAATAAGCAGATAATTCAATTCCTAATTAGAGTCCAGGAGTCCCTGGGTTATGTAAATGTTCCACACAGTGTTACTAGCTGAAAGGTTGGACGTTCAAACCCATCCAAATTTGCCTCATATCCATCCAGGTGTGCCTCGGAAGATAGGTTTGGTGGCCTGCTTCTGAAAGGTCACAGTCTTGAAAACACTATGGGGTAGTTCTACTCTGCACACATGGGTTTGCCATAAGGCAGAATCCATTTGATGGCCACTAACAACAACAATTGGACTCCATTTATTCTGGGTTTTGTCTAAAAAATAAAATGTGCTAAATGTGCTTTGTTATTATCATTGTTTGACATGTTTGAGGATTTACAAACTGTCTTATTCCAGGCATGTTACCACTTCTAACATCAGATTTCTATGTGTAAAATCAATGGATATAAGAGATAATTTCATATAACCCCATGCAGCTGTAAAATTGTATGATTCTGTCGAGAATACTTACCAGACTGATTCCTCTCTTTTGCCCTTCTTCTTACTACAGTGTTGTTAGCCTCAGTTCGTTTTCTAGCGGAAAATCAAATATGACACTTAGAGACAAAAACATTCATTTAATTGCAACATTTATCAGAATCCATTTGAGGTGTGCCTTCTGTGTTCATAGAACAAGTGTTAACCTCTCATAGGAAGGCTTTGGTTCCTTAGGAGCATTTACAGACTTTTTATGCTTTGCTTTGAGAAGTTTGAAATCATCTTCCTGATCAGACATCAGTTCTTAGGGACCGACACTCTCACATCTAAATCCCAAAGGGAAAAATATGTGAGCAATTAAACATTTCTAATTAGGAGTTAGTTAAACACACAATAAAATGATGTAATATGTTTTTCTGTATCTTGAAGATATCCCAAAGAAGCATGTCTTGGCCTTTGAAGTGGTATATTATTAAATAGAAAATTGGATTGTGATATTTATTACTTATTTTATTTAACCAGCTCAAAGCAATTTATCAAACAACTATTGGAATATTCTATGTAAAGGGATGGTTCAATGAGCAGGGAGCAAACAAACATACATCTAGCTATCCACTGAGAGATATAAAGATCCAGAAATTTAACACGTCAAAGAAGAACCACCTGTGAATGAAGTTAATAACTCTAATATGTGCTATTATTTACTTTTTTCTGTGTTCAAATTGAACGTTGACCATCCAAGACCTGAACAGGTCAGAAAGTCTTCATTCAAACAATACAATTATACTGTGTATATTTTGTGCCAAATATTGTTTTAGGCACACGACAGAGAAGAGGAGGATAATTTGACTGGGCATTAAGGATTTAGTTAAGTCCAGAAGAGGAAATGACAGAGAGTAGAGAAACAACATAAACGATGTTGTGCTGTTAAGAAAGTCCATGGCAAACTTGCAGAATTTAAGATGAGGTCTAGAGAGAATGTCTTGTCTAATGAAGAAAGATGTGACAGGAAAGATATATTTGATTAAGACAAAATGGCCTTGAATTCTACTTCAAGCTTTGTAAAAACAAGAAAGTTCAATGCTGAAGGTTCTTATGAGAAGGCCATATATATTGTATGTACATTGTACTAGTTTATTGATGCACTAGTTCTGTGGTTCCCAATATGAGTGGTTTCTCTCCTCAGGGAACATTTGACAATGCTTGGAGACAGTTCTGCTAGTCAGAACATTGAGGGCTGGGTCAGGGAAGAGAGGAAGGGTGCTGCTTGCATCAAATGGGAAGAGGCCAAGGATACTGTCCAACATCCTACACTGCCCAGGACAGAACTCCATAACAAGGATAGACAGAAGCACCATGCCATCCCTCCACAGTAAAGACAAAAAAAAAACTAAGTAAAACAAACGTCCTTCCTGGAACCTGAAGTGCCAAATGAAGGGATAGAGAACTCAGCCAAACACCGAGTGAAATAAGAAACTGACAGAGGACAGAGAGCAAGGAGAGATACGTACAGACGACCCCATCAGCTAATGCAGCATGGATCTGCCATCTTGAACTCCAGTCGGGGATGAGCAGACAGGGAGCATGGGAAAGCACCTTTGCGGAACTCCCAGCAGGAGACAGAGCACCTGGTAACCACCCATACGTGCTCTCCCACTCCCATTCTCTCCCCACCGCTTTACCTTCAAGCTTCCTGGTAGGCTGTGGTCACTTGGCTGGCCAGAAAGTGCAGCATCCATGCCTCTTGGATTCACTCCATCCACACAGGAGATCAGCAGACAGGGAGTAGGGGAAAGCAGCTTCATGAAGTTCCCAGCAGGAGACAGACCACCTGGTAACCAGAAATATAAGCTTTCTTAGCCACCCTCTGTTCCCCCCCACCACCTCCAGCATCCTCTGCTTCCCGCTAGCCACAGTCTCTTGGCCGGGAGGCAACTGCTTTAGCCACAGGCTGCTTGGATTTGTCCTGCTCACACTGGCTGGGCTCCTGAGCTGATATTGGTTCTTTCCATCTCTTTTGGTTTCTTCCGTGCCTCCTACCACCACCCCCTCCTTTCTCTGGAACACCTGGTTCCATGTGCCATCTTTGCTTCTTCTTGAAAATATGTGAAGCCATGCTTGTCTGGGGAACAACTCCCCAGGTCTGCAACACCACGCTGGAATCTCTGGGGCTTTATTTCCCCCCTTGTTTTGTTTTGTTCTGTTTTGTTTGTTTTCTTTTTGCAGCTTGGAAGCCCCTTCTAGCCAGGCTGCACTGCATGGCTCAGGAGCCACTCCCCCAATCTGAGCAGCTGCATGGGTGGGATCCCTGAGGCATTTCTTTTTTCTTCTTCTTCTTTCTTTTCCCTTTTCTTTTCTCTCTTTTTCTGTTTCTGTGTCTTGATTTCTCAGTTCTCTTCTCTCTACATTTATCTTCTTTTCCTGTCTCCTGAATACCCAGTGCTGTGAAACCCTGGTGGTGTAGTGGTTAAGTGCTATGGCTGCTAACCAAAGGGTCAGCAGTTCAAATCTGCCAGGCACTCCTTGGAAACTCTATGGGGCAGTTCTACTCCTATAGGGTCGCTATGAGTCAGAATCGATTTGATGGCACTGAGTTTGGTTTCTTGGTTTGGTGTGACATCTATACCCCTTCTAGCCAGGCTGTATTGTGAAGCATGGGATTCACTTCCCCAGTCTTAGCAGCCCCACCAGTGGGACTCTGGGAGTCCTGAGGGCTTTTCTTTTGTTCTACTCCAATTTTTTATCCAGGTATTTTCTTTTTTTTTTTTTTTTTTTTGCTTTTCTCCATTTCTCAGTTTCTTATCTCTCCACTCCAATGGCAAGCTCCCTTAGCACTCAATTTTTTTCTCTTTCCTTGATTGCTTCTTTGTTTTTAGCCCCTGTTTTTCTCTCCTCTCTCTCTTCTTTCCCACACCCCTAATAGCTCCACACATTACAACCTTCCCCCTCTCTCCTGCCTACCTGTACCGTGCACTGAACACCACACCTCCAAGCAGCACAGGCACGGCCTACTGGAACCTTCCCAGCACTAATTCCTGGCCAGCCCTGTCAGTCCTAGTATGTACAAAAAAACAACCCATCTCAGCCCCTCCCCTTCAGCTGGACCTGCCCTGCTGCACCATAGCCAAATGACTGCCCTGCCCATTGGACAAGGAGGTAAAAAGTATCCTGACTACAGATGAGCAAACAAGGAACTCACAGCCTACCTGCTCAGACATAACCAAATAAAACAAAAAAGCAGAAAAAAACAAACAAATCTACAATGAAGAAATGAAGAAAATAATTACTGAATGTCCCAAAGACAGCGGACAATACCAAAACATTAAAAAAAAAAAAAAAAGGGCAAGATGGGTCCAGTAGGTTTCCAAAATAAAACACCAGGTGACTTTCCAGTAGAAGAAAAGATACTAGAACTACCTGAGAGGGAATTCAAATCTTTAATATTCAGAGCAATCCAAGAGTTGAAATAAAAAGCAGATAAACATGAGGTAAAAATAGAAACGTTTTTGGAAAAAAATGGACTAATTCATGGCAAATACAGACAAAAAAATGGAACAATTCAGGAGAGTAACACAGGAACAAAATGCCAAATTAAATTCACAACTAGAAATCATTCAAAAACAACAATTACAAATCCAAAAGATAAACAACAAGATTTCAGAAATGGACAGTGCCACAGGAGGGGTGAGGAGAAGGTTTGAAATGATGGAAGACAGAATCAGGGAAATCAAAGACAGACACTTGAATACAACTCTGAGGAAAAATCAGAAAAAAGAATGTAGGAAAATGAAGAAACCCTGAGAATTATGTGGGATACAATCAAAAGCAAAACTTTGTGAGTGATCGGAGTTCCAGAACAGGGAGAGAAAATGGAAAACTCAGAGAGGGTCTTTGAAGAACTGCTAACAGAAAACTTCCCTAATATCATGAATGACGAAAAGCTGACCATCCAAGAAGCTCAACGAACCTCATAATGGATAGACCCCAAAAGAAAAACATCAAGGAATATCATAATCACTTTCTTTAAAACCAGAGACAAAGAAAAAAATCCTGAAAGCAGCTCAAGAAAAACAAATAGTTATGTACAGAGGAGAAACAACAAGACTAAGCTCTGATTATTCGGCAGAAACCATACAGGCAAGAAGGCAATGGGATAACATATATAAAACCTTGAAAGAAAAAAAATTGCCAATGAAGAATAATATATCCTGAAAAACTTTCATTCAAATATGATCGGGAAATTAGGACATTTCCAGATAAGCAGGAATTAAGGGAATATGTAAAAACCAAACCAAACTTACAAGAATTATTAAAGGGAGTCCTTTGGTCTGAGAACAAACAACATCAAATTACAGCCTGAATCTAGGACACAAAATTATACCAGCCAGATACTGACATAGGAAATGAACTCTCAAAGAGTAACGAAAACCAAAACAATTGCAAAAGGGAACCAGAGAGGTTAATCTGTAAATGACAACAACATCAGAACAATAAAAGAGAGAATAAATGGTATAGTTATAAAACTCTATAATGGAGAGTAAGGCAAAGCAATACCAAGTAACAATAAAAATAGGCTGGGTCAAACCTAGGAAGATAAGGGTAAATTTCAAAGTAACTACAAAGAAAGTTAACAAACCTATTCATCAAAATAAAGGAGAAAAACATAAAGTCTCAATGAAAAAAAAACCTACAAAAACAAAAGAAATGAAAAAAGAAATCCATAAACAAAAGGAACTCAGCACAGGACCTTATGCTGAGTGAAATAAGTCAATCATAAAAGGACAAATATAGTATGAGACCACTACTGTAAAAACTCATGAAAAGGTTGACATACAAAAAGAAACAATATTTGATAGTTACAAGGGAGGGGAGGGGTGGGGATGGAAAAACACTTAATAGACAAAAAATAAGTGGTAACTTTGTTGAAGGGTAAGACAGTACACAATACTGGGGAAGCCAGCACAACCTGTACAAGGCAAGGCCATGGAACCTCCATAGACACATCCAAACTCCCTGGAGGACTGAATTGCTGGGCTGAGAGCTGTAGGGACCATGGTCTCAGGGAACATGTAGTTCAATTGGCATAAAAGAGTTTATAGAGAAAATGTTCTACATTCTACTTTGGTGAGTAGCGTCTGCGGTCTTAAAAGCCTGTGAGCAGCCATCTAGGATATTCCACTGGTCTCACCCCTTTGGGAGCAAGGAAGAATGAAGAAAACTAAAGACGACACAAGAGAAAGATTAGTCCAAAGGACTAATGGACCACATCTACCATGGCCTCCACCAGACTGAGTCCAGTACAACTAGATGGTGCCTGGCTACCATCACTGACTGGTCTGATAGTGATCATAATAGAGGGTCCCAGCCAGAGCTGGACAAAAATGTAGAACAAAATCCTAACTCAAAAAGCAAGACCAGACTTGCTGGCCTGACAGAGACTGGGGAAACTCTGTGAATATGGTCCCCAGACACACTTTCAGCCCAGTAATGAGGCCACTCCTGAGGTTCACCCTTCAGCCAAAGATTGAACAGGCCCATGGAACAAAACAAGACTAAAGGTGCGCACCAGCCCTGGGGCAGGGACTTGAAGCAGGAGAGAAAAGGAGAGCTGGTAATAGGGAACCCAGGGTTGAGTGTTGACACATAGTGGGGTTGTTAACCAATGTCATATAGAATGTATGTACTAATTCTTTGATGAGAAACTAGTTTGTTCTGTAAACCTTCATCTAAATTTCAATGAGAAAAAAAAGCAAAAAAAGAACTCCATAGCAAAGAATTGCCTGAACCAAAATGTCAATAATACCAAGGATGATAAACTGCTTTAGTTGGAGCTTCAAATTTACCTTACTTTTATCTTAACATGAAAAATCTCTCAGGTAATATGAGAAATCTCACCTCATTTAAAATATTTGAATTTCAATACAGTGCCACATTTTCATCTCAAGCACATTACTCATTTTTTTTTTCCAGTTAGCATTTATTTAATTGAAATAATAAGTAACCATTTGTGACAGGTATTCTGGAATATTTCTTAATGGTTAACACATGATTCTTGCCCCAAAGATACCGTTTTAAGAAACGTTAGTAAGAATGCTTTCTATGAGGCAAGTCCTTGCAGTTTTATGATTTAACACACATGTACACACACAGAGGAAGGTGTTTTAATGACAGCACAGAGAGAGGTTTGAAGATTCTGGCATTTTTAAGTTTGGAGTGACGGGGCCACAAGCCAAGGAAAACTGGAAGTCACAGGAAGCTATAAGAGGAAAGGACCAAATTCTTCCCAAGAGGCCCTAGAGAGGATGTGGCCTTGCCAAAACCTTTATTTCAGCCCAATGATACCGATTTCAGATTTCTGACCTCCAGAAGTTCAAGAGAATAAATCTGTGTTCTTTGAGTCCACCAACATTATGATAATTGGTTCAGGAGCCACAGGAAACTAATACTATGGGTAAGATTTACAAAGGTAAAAATGGTTAAAATCATTTCAGACAGACCACAACATTAACGAAGACACACAAACTTGAAAAACAGAGGGTATCAAACATATGATATACTTGTTTAATCAAGAATGAAAGTGAAATACAGAGCTAAAAGTATGGTAAAACACAGAGCATAGGCAACAACAAGAATAACAACAGCTAATTTATTAAGCACATATATTACACCATATCTAGCACTAAGAGTTTGATATTCATTGTTTTTTTAATTTACATGATAATATTATGAGAAGTGACCAACCAGCTGTCCTCAGTTTGACTCTGACTCATGTCTACCCAACAGGTGCCAGAGTAGAGTTTTGTTCCACAGGGTTTTCAGTGGCCAGTTTTTTGGGGAATACACCATCTGGTCTTTCTTCTGAGGCACCCCTGGGTGGACTTGAACTTCCAAACTATTGACCAATAGCCAAGCTCTTTAACTGTTTGCACCACGGAGGAACTCATGAGATAGGTAGAATATTATTACAACATTCATTTTACAGATGAGAAAGTTTTTAAAAGTTGCAAAAGTAATTGACATTGGAAAAGAAAAAGTAGTAAAAGAGAAAATAACCAAAAAATGATTAAAATTTAATTCCCACATATACCCATAAACACATGGGAAGGTTGCTCCAAATTAAAAAAAATATACACATTTTATACATATAATATATGCATACATGTATAATATAAATATAATATATATAACAAAAAACCCATAATATAAATATATAAATATAATATGATATAAAGTTCTACTCTGTCCTAGAGGGTCGCTATGAGTCGAAATCGACTCGATGGCAGTGGGTTTTTTTATTATATGTATTATATTGTATGTATATATGTAATATAGTATATACATATAATATATACATATATAAGAAAAATGTATATCCCCTGAAATAAAAAGGAATTGAATTCAGTAAGAATGGTTACATTCATTAAGGACATTGGAAAGACATGTCTCTTTATTTTTGCTTTGCTGGAAATATATTGGTTTAACACAAACCAAAAAAACTGAGGCTTAACGGTGCCATTTTAAGCCCAAGCAAAATACTCAGAGAGACCAGAGGACAGCAGCAAAAGGTGGTAGGTGCATTTGAACAATGTTCTGTTTAATACTGGGTATTTAAGAGAAATCTAAAAGGTGAGTAGAGAACAAAGAATCATGCAAAGTACCCTGGTTCACTAATGTCTTTCCTGGATTTCCATTTCATTGGTTTTTACTCAAACAAAAATCCCTTCTTAAAGGTCCTTTTTGAAACCCTAAGTCCAGCTAGGAGACCTGGTGGTACAGTGGTTAAGGCTCACTATGGGTCAGAATCAACTCAATGACCATGAGTTTTTTGGTTAAGTCCCGCTAAGAAAATGGCCCCTTGGTGAGTAAATTAAATCCCATCACTTTCCTGAGAGCTTCTTTCACATCCTTGTTCCTCAGGCTGTAGATCAGGGGGTTCAGCATGGGAATTACTACAGTGTAGAACACTGTGGCTACCTTGTCTGTGTCCAGACTGTTGCTAGAGCTGGGCCTGCAATAAATGAAAAGGATTGTTACATGGAAGACAATTATGGCTGTGAAGTGAGAGGCACAGGTGGAAAACGCTCTACGCCTTCCCTCTGCAGAGCGCATCCTCAGGATGGTGACAAGAATAAGCAAGTAGGAGGTGAGGATGACCACAATGGTGATGCTCTCATTGACAATGGTCACAATGTACACCAGCAGTTCATTCATAGAGACATCAGAGCAGGCAAGAGATAAGAGAGGAAGTAGATCACAGAAGAAGTGGTTAATCACATTCGATTGATAGGACGGGATCTCAAGAGCTAAACACAAGTGCATCAGAGAGCACACTGTTCCACACAGGTAGCAGCCAGACACTAGCTCCAAACGGAGCTTCTGGGACATGATGACCATGTACAGCAGGGGGTTGCAGATGGCCACAAACCGGTCATAGGCCATCACAGCCAGCAGGATGACCTCAGTGATTCCATAAGCACAAAACAAATAGAATTGCACTATGCATTCCAGGAAAGAAATGGCTTTGTCCTTGTTGATGATATTGTCCAGTGTCTTAGGCACAATGACGGTGGAGTAACAGAAATCCACAAAGGACAAGTGGCTGAGGAAAAAGTACATGGGGGTGTGAAGCTGACTGCTGACCTGAATCAGTGCAATCATGCCCAGGTTGCCCACAACTGTGACTCCATAGATTAGAAGGAAAAACAGGAAGAGGAAGATTTTCAGCTCAGGGACATCTGATAATCCCTGGAGAATGAACTCTGTCACCACGGTGCAATTTTCTTCCACCATTTTCCACTATATTTCAGGCTTGGGAAAACAATTACATTTTTTATCTTTCTCCTAGAAGAGAATAAGAGTTTTATGTTAACTTCACAGAGACAGAATATTTATATGAAAAATAGTTTTTATAAGAAAACTGCCTATAAGAAAAATGTAATTGTCAAATCATTCAAAGTGTTAAAAACTTCTGTAGATCCCACTGGTTAAAAATAATCATCATCAAAAGCCTTAAATGATTCTCAGAATTTATCTGCACAGTAGATTGGGATTACCTACTAAATTAGTGTTTTGATGAAACTTTGTAAGTGATTCAATGTTATGCTTTACAGCTCCATTGAATTTACCTCCTGTTCCCTGAGAAACTTAACAAGCTGTGTCCAGTTGGGGTTTTAGCTGTTGTGCTCCTGTATGATATTTATATTTTTGTTGTTGTTGTTTTTCTTCCAGTTTATTGGTAGCATAAATTATTAGTAGATGAGGTACCTGTTTTTTCCAATTTCGTGGAGTTCGACAAACTTCCTTGAGTCAGTGGCTTAGAAAGACCTGTTTACATTTGGTATTATGCTGAATTAAAAAAAAGATAAAGTAGATAGTGAAAGCCATAATCTTTTTAGCTTATCAAATTAACCAAGTGATTTTGCTAATTATAAGGGTGATAATGAATGCTAACAATGCTAACTGTTGTATAAACTTTTTCTGGAAAACAGTTAAAAAGCAGATGTCCAAAGTATTAACTCCAAAGCAACAATGAAAGTTAAATTAACTTTTTTTTTTCAGAAGAGACATTTTATTTGTAGCAATCTTTTGTAAGAATTGTTTAAATGTATTGACAAATTACTTTGAAAAATTAAGTTCAAAGCTATATGGCAGCAATGTTTATGGCATTAAATATAAGCAAATACTAAATATAAGAAAATAAATTATTAAGCATGTGTACAGTGTGACTGTAATGGAAAATCATAATGGTGTTTGAAATTAAGTTTCAGACACAGTTAATTAAAAACAGGATGACTAATAGCACACCTGGGAACAGATGTAGCTGTTGACGCGATGTAGCTGTAGAGGTATGAATGGAGCTAGAGAGGTTACATGTAATCAATTTAATGTCAGGTTACAATCCTTAAAAGCACATGTTTTATCCATATTGAAAAAGAGGCAAATAAATATTTTCCCAAGTTCTCACAGAGTAGATTGGGGGAGTGGTTATGTGATCTAGCCTATGTCAGCGGGAGCTGTGACCCAGACTTATTGCTTATAGGAAAGACGTACAGAAGTTGAGGAATTTTACTCTCTCCTAGACTCAGAGACACATGTGCCATCACGATTGTATGAGAAAAGACAGGATTAGGAACACACACAGCTTGGTATTTTCTCCATATGTTGGACTAATTTTTAAAAAGTGGGGACAATTACTTGTCCTGAAGTCATGGTTTGATCATCTACCTGATCGTAATTACATACATACAACTCTTTGCCAACTCCTAAATTAAAGATTTTCTTTCAAATGTTTGTTTCCAATCTAGGCTGATAGCATAAAACTTGGCCATGGTAAAGTCAATCATTGGTGAAAAGAATTAAATCCTTTCCTGAGTAAAGGTAACTGACAAGTCCATGTGTCCTCACACCAGCTGTAGGGCACATTAATGTAACCTCGAACTTAGGGTGACAATTAGGGAATATCTCTGTGGTCATCTGTATTAGAGTCAGTGAAGGAAATTTGTGTGAAAGAAGAAGGAAAGGGAAAGAAAAGGAGAAAAACAAAAGATCTACCGTTTTGTTTGCTGTGTATTCGAACCGAAATTATTAGCTGTCGCCCAGTGTTTGGTGTTACAGAGGAGTTGTTCTAATTTTCCATCAAATATCTCTTAATACTAAAGACAAAAGTATTTTAAAATTGACTAGATAATTTGAAATATTTTAAATTTTAAATCATTTAAATATTTTAAATAATCAGTATATAGGAAAAGGGTTTCTGTATAAACATTCTCTAATTAAAAGAGAGCTTATAACTATTACAGAAACATAAAGCTTATAATTATTATTGAAGTTTATAAAGTATTCTACATAACTAGAAGAATGAGACATATTTTAAAAATATTTTCTTGTTCACAAAATGTATTTCTTTCAATATTCAAGTAACTAGAGTCTAGTTCTAGCTAACAAACCTGACTGGTAGACATCTCTTCCCTGGACTTGAAGATATCAGCCCGTGTGTAGTATAAAAAAAAAAAAGTATAGAGACTTTATATTGCAATTTAAGCTCCTGGGGACTGGGTCCCTTCAGTTCTCAAAACAATTATTTGTCTCTATGGAACACTAAAGAGAAACCGTTAAAAATAAAACTTACTTTACATATAAGACACAAATGATTGTTCATCTCTACGGCATGTCTACTGGAAATTAATATAACAAACCCAATACTGTAACTTGGGAAACAATATGGAAAGGCAAGCAAACATCTGCCAAAATTTCATGGTACGTTATATCAACCCAAAATCCCAGTATTGTGTATGTGGGTAAAGTTCGTATTAACATCCTGAAATGACATGAATATTTCTTGTTAATTTTTCCTTTTCCATAATGTTGCAAAATATCCTAATTTCCTGCAAGGCATAGCATTTATCACACCAACCCCAATCTAGTCAGTAGTAGAGCTGGGCTTCAGTTTTGCTATTTCTTTGATTACCTCAGTGCACCACAAGCTTCATATTTCTGTGGTGTTACCTCATGCTTAGTGTGAGGGCTGGTTTGTCATAGATATACGTTTAATACAAACGAAGTTTTAGGTCTTTCCTTTCACCTCCGCCTCAGAGAGGGCCCCTTTCCAGATCATTCTCCCTCCCCTGACAGTGAAATGCTGAAATGAATTTCCAATGACATTATGTAGTTTCCCCTTGAAATTTTAATCAAAAATTATAAATATGCATAAGTTTTTAAATAATAATATAGTAATGATACATGTAATGATAATTCATTTATTGTAGGCAAAAATCACATAGAGTTTTATTACCACAGAAAATTATAGGTCCATTTATATTCAGCATCTACTTAGTTGCAAGGAAATCCTGGTGGTGTAGCGGTTAAGTGCTAGGGAGGCTAAACAAAAGGTGGGCAGTTCAGATCCACCAGGGGCTCCTTGGAAACCCTATGGGGCAGTTCTACTCTGTCCTATAGGGTGGCTATGAGTCGGAATCAACTCAATGGCAATGGGTTTGGTTTTGGTTTTTAGTTGTAAAGCAGTATGTTAGTGTGAATAATAAAGGATGCAGTTCTGGACAGTAAGTGAAATTTAAATCATTCAGAAGCAAAAAGAAATGATATAAAATCTAATGATCCATATATTTCAAATGAATCATGATGGACTCCAGACTGCTATAGTATACACTTGAAATTACAGGTCTTCCTTTTTCAATTTAAAATTTGATGGATAACACCAACATAAATCATGCTTGACATAGCAACTATGAAAGCTACCAGAGAGAATGTTGGACTCGAACGTTAGATACTAGCAGAATATGAGATTTACCATCAGTGTTTGTTGAAAAGTGTTATTGCCCATGTGGTTGAAGTCCCAGATTTAAACTTTTGTCAGAGTACCTAAACTATATGGGTCTCTGTTCCCCCAGCATAAAAGTTAAAGCGGTTGTGTCTCTTCCTTCACCAAAAAATTAAACATCTTTTGCAAATTTAGGTGAAAAAAATAAGGGTTTATTCTTTTCAAAGTGATTATTCACTGTTTATTAAAATTGAGATTAATTTCTTTAGTGCTTTTCACTTGTTCCATGTGAAATAAATAAGAATTAAACCACAATGTGGATTGGAAGATTGTTTATTTGTGAATATCTAAAACTATGCTGGTCATCATTAGACAAGCAAATATTAACCAAAACAGGGTGACTTTAACTCATCATTGTAAACTTACCATCACATAATCTTTCTGAATAATTTAATTGAACCGATATAAAAAATAATTGCCCAGGTTTCATTTTACATTCATAAAACAGTCATTTCCCTATTATGTAGCTGCCAGGCGCTCCTTGGAAACTCTATGGAGCAGTTCTACTCTGCCCTGTAGGGCTGCTTTCAGTCGGAATCGACTCGATGGCACTGCATTTGCTTTCGTTTTTTTTGGTTATATCTGACTTAATTTGGAATTCCATTAACGCACAGAGAGTATATAACAACAGAAGGATAAATAAGTAATTCAGGAAAAAAAAAATGATGCTATAAAGAAAAGATAAATCTGATGTTATAACGTTTCCAAATTAGATACCAATCTCTATGAAGGTTTTGTGTAATAACTATTGTATTTAATAAAGGAAAATCAATTATCCCTAATACACACAACAACTTTGGTCTTTGATTATTTCTTCCTTCACATTGTAATTAGAAATGATAATTAATTTAAAATGGTAGTAAAACCCAAGGAGGGAAATTAGCTCTCACTACTTATGATGACGCCCTTCAGTTGTTCCATGAAGACTGCCTAGAGAGTCCTGATGAAGATTATGCCCTTGCTCAAGCTGCCATAATGGATTAATACTGTATTTACCTGTATTGATAGATGAGAGAAAGTATTCAAAAAATAGTACAAGAACATAGCATCTCTGTGTTTGTTCTCGACATTCTCAGGATCAATGTAATGTATTTAAACCTCTTTTTTATACCCTGTCTTCCTCCACAGTGGAATTAGTTCCTGAAATAATTTAGAATAATAACTATAAATCATTCTAATTTTTATTCCTTCCAGCACCTAACGAGATACCATTTATGTATATGCCAGAAAATAGTAGCTCAAAAATCTTTGTTGAATCACTGCCTTAATTATATACATTCTTGTCGCCGGAACATTGTTCATACTGTTTGCTCCTGCATAAAACTTCTTTTTTTAATTTTTTAAAAATTATTTTATTTATTTTATTGTTGAGAACATACACAACAAAACATATACCAATTCTACAGTTTCTACATGTACCATTTAGTGACATCGATTATATTCTTCAAGTGTGTAACCATTCTTACCCTCCTTTTCTGAGTCATTCTTCCCCCATTAACGAAAATTCACTATCCCCTAAGGTTCCTATCTAATCTTTTCGGTTGCTGTTATCAGTTGGATCCCATACAGACAGTTCTTAAAGGGCATAATGCTCAAGGCAGACCTTTTTTACTAGTTAAGCTAATTTATTGTTTAGTTTTAAGAAGACTTCAAGGGATATTTTTGGTTTAAAGCTTAAGGATTATCTCAGGCCAAGAGTTTCAGTGGTTTACCCAATATTCACGTCTCCAGAAATTATGGCGTCCATGAGAATTTAAATTCTCTTCTGCATTTTCCCCCTTTTGATCAGGATTTTTTTATGGAATCTTTGATCAAAATAATCAGTAATGGTGGCCAGGCACCATGTAGTTCTTCCGGTCTCGTGGCAAAGGAGGCAGTTGTACATGGAGGCAATTAGCACACATTCCATATCCTCCTTCTGTTCTTTACTATCCTTCATCCTCTGTTGTAAATAGAAACAACTTTTTATACCTGGGATGGCAGATTGAAAGTTTTTAAGACCCCAGGCACTGTTCATAGAGCTAGGAGGTAAAACAGAAGCACAGAACATGTTATTAGGCCAATTGACCAGGGTGTCCTATGAGATCATGACCATAAGCTTCCAAGCCAAAAAAAAAAAAAAAAATCCCATGAGGTTTTTGATTGTACAGAAGCAGCCACAGCAGCTACTCTTTTTTTTTTCCCACTGTTGTAAATATATCTATCACATGATATTTAACAATTTGACTTTTTATATGTGTACAGCTTATTCTTTCTCTGTGTTTCTCTTAAACTCTTGTCTAACCTTCAAGGCCAAGTTAAAAGAGCATGTCAATTATGAAGCAATTCCTCCCATATCCACAAATGGATTTGAATTCTTTCTCCCCACTCACCCATTTACAAATTTTACTGTATTTAACATTGCAAATTGGTTACTTTTTGCCTGCCACATAACACCACTGGGTTTTTTTAATGTAATTTTTATTGTGCTTTATGTAAAAGTTTACAAACCAAGTCCATCTCTCACACAAAAGCTTACATACACCTTGCTACATACTCCCAATTGCTCTCCCCCTAATGAGGCAGCCCGCTCTCTCCCTCTGCTATTCATGATCATTTGGCTAGCTTCTAACCCCCTCTACCCTCTTATCTCCCCTCCAGGCAGGAGATGCTAACATAGTCTCAAGTGTCCACCAAATCCAAGAAGCTCACTCCTCACCAGCATCCCTCTCCAACGCATTGTCCAGTCCAAACCACGTCTGAAGAGTTGGCTTCGAGAACGGTTCCTGTCCTGGGCCAACAGAAGGTATGGGGGCCATGACCACCGGGGTCTTCTAATCTCAGTAAGACCATTAAGTCTGGTCTTTTTATGAGAATTTGGGGTCTACATCCCACTGCTCTCCTGCTCCCTCAGGGGTTCTGTGTTGTGTTCCCTGTCAGGGCAGTCATCAGTTGTAGCCGGGCACCATCTAGTTCTTCTGGTATTAGGATGATGCAGTCTCTGGTTTATGTGGCCCCTTCTGTCTCTTGGCCTTGATATTACCTTCTGTCCCTGGTGTTCTTCATTTTCCTTTGATCCAGGTGGGTTGAGACCAATTGATGCATCTTAGATGGCTCCTTGTTACCGTTTAAGACCCCAGATGCCACTCTTCAAAGTGGGATGCAGAATGTTTTCTTAATAGATTTCATTATGCCAATTGGCTTAGATGTCCCCTGAAACCATGGTCCCCAAACCCCTGTCACTACTACTCTGGCCCTCGAACCGTTCAGTTTATTCAGGAAACTGATTTTGGTTTAGTCCATTTGTGCTGACCTCCCCTGTATTGTGTGTGGTTTTTGCCTTCACCTAAAGTAGTTCTTATCTACTATCTAATTAGTGAATACCCCTCTCCCACTCCCCCTCCCTCCCCCTCTCGTAACCACAAAGAAATATTTTCTTCTCAGTTTAGACTATTTCTCAAGTTCTTGTAATAGTGGTCTTATATAATCTTTGCCCTTTTGCAACTGACTAATTTCCCTCAGCATAATGCCTTCCAGGTTCCTCCATGTTATGAAACGTTTCACAGATTACTCACTGTTCTTTACTGATGCATAGTATTCCATTGTGTGAATATACCATAATTTATTTATCCATTCATCCGTTGATGGGCACCTTGGTTGCCTCCAACTTTTTACTATTGTAAACAGTGTTGCAATTAACATGGGTGTGCATCTATCTGTTCGTGTAAAGGCTCTTATTTCCCTAGGATATATTCCAAGGAGTGGGATTGCTGGATCATATGGTAGTTCTATTTCTAGCTTTTTAAGGAAGCGCCAAATTGATTTCCAAAGTGGTTGTACCATTTTACATTCCCACCAGCAGTGTATAAGTGTTCCAATCTCTCCACAGTCTGCATTTAACTAATGGCTAACGATCATGAACATTTCCTCATGTATCTGTTAGCTACCTGGATGTCTTCTTTAGTGAAGTATCTATTCATATCTTTTGCCCATTGTTTCATGGGTTATTTGTCTTTTTGTAGTTGAGTTTTTGCAGTATCATGTAGATTTTAGAGATCAGGGGCTGATCGGAAATGTCATAGCTAAAAACTTTTTCCCAGTCTGTAGGTAGCCTTTATAATCTTTTGATGGAGTCTTTGGATGAGCATAGATGTTTGATTTTTAGGGGCTCCCAGTTATCTAGCTTTTCTTCTGCATTCTTAATAATTTTTTGTATACTGTTTATGGAGTGTATTAGGGCTCCTGTTTTTTCTTCCATGATCTATATTGTTTTAGATATTATATTTAGGTCTTTGATCCACTTTGAGCTCATTTTTGTGCATGGAGTGTGGTATGGGTCTGGTTTCATTTTTTTGCAGATGGATATCCAGTTATGCCAGCACCATTTGTTAAAAAGTCTGTCTTTTCCCCATTTAACTGTTTTGGGGACTTTGTCAAATATCAACTGCTCATATATGGATGGATTTATGTCTGGATTCTCAATTCCGCTCCATTGTTCTATGTATCTGTTGTTGTACAAGCACCAGGCTGTTTTGACTACTGTGGCAGTATAATAGGTTCTAAACTCAGGTAAAGTAAGGCCTCCCACTTTGTTCTTCTTTTTCAGTAATGCCTTATTTATCCGGGGCCTCTTTCCCTTCCATATGAACTTGGTAATTTGTTTCTCTATCTCATTAAAAAGTGTCATTGGAATTTGGATCGGAATTGCATTAAATGCATAGATCGCTTTTGGTAGAATAGACATTCTTATACTGTTAAGTCTTCCTATCCATGAACAAGGTATGTTTTTCCAGATATGTCCCTTTTGGTTTCTTGCAGAAGTGTACTCTAGTTTTCTTTATATAAGTCTTTTACATCTCTGGTAAGATGTATTCCCAAGTATTTTATCTTCTTGGGGGCTACTGTAATGGCATTGATTTGGTGATTTCCTCTTCGATGTTCTTTTTGTTGGTGTAGAGGAATCCAACTGATTTTTGTATGTTTATCTTGTATCCCGATGCTCTGCTGAACTCTTCTATTAGTTTCAGTAGTTTTCTGGAGGATTCCTTCAGGTTTTCTGTGTATAAGATCATGTCATCTGCAAATAGAGATACTTTTACTTCTTCTTCTTCTTTGCCAATCTGGATGCCCTTTATTTCTTTATCTAGCCTAATTGCTCTAGCTAGGACCTCCGACACAATGTTGAATAAGAATGGTGATAAAGGGCATCTTTGTCTGGTTCCCGATCTCATTGGGGAAGCTTTCAGGTTTTCTCCATTTAGGGTGAGGTTGGCTGTTGGCTTTGGATAAATGCCCTTTATTTTGTTGAGAAATTTTCCTTCTATTCTTATTTTGCTGAGAGTTTTTATCATGAATGGGTGTTGAACTTTGTCAAATGCCTTTTCTGCATCAATTGATAAAATCATGTGATTCTTGTCCTTTATTTATGTCGTGGATTACATTAATTGTTTTTCTAATGTCGAACCATCTCTGCATGCCTGATATGAATCCCACTTGTTCATGGTGAAGTATGTTTTTGATATGTTGTCAAATTCTATTGGGTAGAATTTTGTTGAGGATTTTTGCAACTACGTTCACGAGGGATATAGGTCTATAATTTTCTTTTCTTGTGTCTTTACCTGGTTTTGGTATTAGGGATTTGGTGGCTTCATAGAATAAGTCTGGTAGTATTACCATCCTTTTCTATGCTCTGAAATACCTTTAATAATAGTGGTGTTAACTCTTCTCTGAAAGTTTCGTAGAACTCTGCAGTGAAGCTGTCCGGACAAGGGCTTTTATTTGTTGAGAGTTTTTGATTACCTTTTCAATCTCTTCTTTTGTTATGGGTCTATTTAATTTTTCTACCTCTGTTTGTGCTAGTTAGGTTGGTAGTGTGTTTCTAGGAATTCATTCATTTCTTCTAGGTTTTCAAATTTGTTAGAGTACAATTTTTCATAGTAACCTGATATGATTCTTCTAATTTCAGTTGGGTCTGTTGTAATATTGGCCATCTCATTTCTTATTTGGGTTATATGCTTCCTCTCCTGTTTTTCTTTTGTCAGTTTGGCCAGTGTTTTATCAATTTTTTTCAAAAAAAACAGCTTTTGGTGTTGTTAATTCAATTGTTTTTCTGTTTTCTATTTTATGTAGTTATGCTCTAATTTTTATTATTTGTTTTCTTCTGGTGCCTGAGGGTTCCTTTTGTTGCTGCCTTTCTATTTGTTCAAGTTGTAGGGATAATTCTTTGATTTTGGCTCTTTCTTCTTTGTGGATGTGTGCATTTATTGATATGAATTGGACTCTGAGCACCACTTTTGGTGTGTCCCAAATGTTCTGTAGGATGTGTTTTCATTCTCGTTGGATTTTATGCATTTCTTTATTCCATCTTTAATGCCTTCTATAATCCAGTCTTTTTTGAGCAAAGCATTGTTCAGTTTCCAAGTGTTTGATTTCTTTTCTGTGCTTTTCCTATTATTGATTTCCACTTTTATGGCCTTATGGTCAGAGAAGATGCTTTATAATATTTCAATGTTTTGGATTCTGTTAAGGCTTGCTTTATGACCTAATATGTGGTCTATTCTAGAGAATGTTCCATGTGCACTAGAAAAGATAGTATACTTGGTTGCTGGTGGGTAGATGTTCTGTATATGTTCATGCGGTCAGGTGGGATGATAGTAGCATTTAGATTTTCCAAGTCTTTTTTGAGCTTCTTTCTGGATTTCCCGTCCTTCATTGAAATTGGCATGTTGGAGTCTCCTACTATTATTGTTGAGTTGTCTATCTCACTCTTCAATGCTGACAGAGTTTGTTTTATGTATCTTGCAGCCCTGTCATTGGATGCATGAATATTTAATATGGTTATATCTTTCTGGTGTATTGTATAGTGTCCTTTCCTATCCTTTGTGATGGATTTAACTTTAAAGTCTATTTTCTCAAAAATTAATATTGCCTCTCCTGCTCTTTTTTGACTGTTGTTTGCTTAATATATTTTTTTCCATCCTTTGAGTTTTTTTTTTTTTTTTAGTTTTAGTTTGTGTCTCTAAGCCTAAGCTGTGTCTTTTGTAGGCAGCATATAGACAGATCTTGTTTTTTAATCCACACTGCCACTCTCTGTCTCTTTACTTGCGCATTTAGTCCATTTACATTCAAGGTAATTATGGATAGGTATGAATTTAGTGCTACCATTTTGATGTCTTTTCTTGTGTGTTCTTGACAGTTTCTTTTTCCCACTTAAATTTATGTGCTGAGTAGTTTATATATTGTCCTTTCCTCATATTTGTTGTTGTTAATTTTGTTTCTGCTGAGTCTCTATTTTTCCCTTGTATTTTATTTTGATGAGGAGGATAGTTTGTCTCCTTTGTGTTTACCTTATTATTTACCCCTATTTTTCTAAATTTAAAACTAACTTTTATTTCTTTGTATCACGGTATGTTCCTCTCCATATAGAAGGTGTATGATTACATTTCTTAGTCCCTCTTTATTATTATAATGTTGTCTTCTTCTATATAATAACATCGCTGTTACCCTGTTTTGAGCTTTTTTTTAATTATTATTCTTGCATTGTTTTTTTGGATTTCCCTGTCTGGGTTAACTTCTGGTTGCTCTGCCCAGTGTTCCAGCCTTGGGTTGATACCTTATATAATTGATTTTCTAACCAAAGAACTCCCTTTAGTATTTCTAGTAGTTTTGGTTTGTTTTTTACGAATTCCCTAAACTTGTGTTTATCTGGAGATGTCTTAATTTCACCTTCATATTTAAGAGACTGTTTTGCTGGATATGTGATTATTGGCAGGCAATTTTTTTCCTTCAGTTTTTTAAATAAGTCATCCCATTGCCTTCTTGTCTGCATGGTTTCTGCCAAGTAGACTGAGCTTATTCTTATTGGCTCTCCTTTGTAGGTGACTTTTCGTTTAACCCTAACTGCTCTTATAATTCTCTCTTTATCTTTGGTTTTGGCAAGCTTGATTATAATATGTCTTGATGATTTTCTTTTAAGATCTACCTTATGTGGAGTTCGATGAGCATCTTGGATAGATATCTTCTCATCTTTCATGATATCAGGGAAGTTTTCTGGCAACAAGTCTTCTATAGCTCTCTCCATATTTTCTGTTTTCCTTTCCTGCTTTGGTACTCCAATCACTCATTGGTTTTTTCTCTTGAGGGAGTCCCACATGATTCTTAAGGTTTCTTCATTTTTTTTTAATTCTTTTATCTGATTTTTCTTTGAATATATTACTGCCAAGTGATTTATCTTCGAGTTCAGAAATTCTAGCCTCTACTTGCTCAATTCTGCTTCTCTGACTTTCTATTGAGTTGTCTACTTCTGTAATTTTATTGTTAATCTTCTGCATTTCTGATTACTGTCTGTCTATGGATTTTTCCAGCTTATTAAACTTTTCGTTATGATCCTGAATAATCTGTCTTATTTCTTTAATTGCTGTATCTGTGTGTTCCTTGGCTTGTTCTGCGTATTGCCTCATTTCCTTCCTAATGTATTGAAAAAAGGGTTCTGTTTATTAAACTTTTGTATTCTGGCTCTGGTAATTTCAGGAATGAACTTTTTCTAGAAGATCCCTGGATTCTTTGTTTTGAGAAACTGTTGAGGTGATCAGGGTCTGTTTCTTTGTGTGACTTGATATTGACTGTTGTCTCCGGCCATCTATACGTTATCGCATTCATTTATGCTTGCTTACTGTGTCATAGCTGCTTGCTTTGTTTTCTTTTGGTATACCTCTGTGGGTTGCTTGAGTGAGCTAGCTTGATTATTTTCTCCTTTGGAGCTCTGATATCTTGTCCCCAGATGGCTAGAGCTGTTATCTGGTATATCAGTCTAGGAGCTCATTCAGTTTTCTTGTATGAATTCAACTCAGGTTTCCAGGTAGCTGATCAACAAGTGTGTGGTACAGGCTCTGTCCTATGGTCTTAGAGGGGCAGGGGTGATTGGTGTTCATACCAGTAGCTGATTGCAGCAGGGGGTCATGCTCTGAACAAGGCCGGGGGCTGAGAACTGATCCCCAAGTGTCTCTTAGGAAAGCACATCCCTGTTTCCTTGATCATGCAGGTGGGTGGGTTCTGCAGACGGACCATGCGGACTTAAAGTTTTTGGTTATATGGACTGGGAGGTACCAGTTATCCTTGGACCCATGTTGCTGGTGGCTAGGTGACCTGAGTGGAACTACCAGTCCTTAGGTCCCTGATGAGGGTAGGTGAAGACTTTGTTTAATAAGCAAAGCAATGTCAAACATCAAACACCCCCCTCTCCACAGCATAGCTGAAACAGTTGTAGTCTGCCAACAAGGGCTTATCATCCTGAAATAGGCCCACACAGGTCCATGCAGAAGGGAAAGATGCTCAACATCTATGGACAGTTTATGCCTGAACAGGAGCAGCTTCTGTCCTGAGCTTCCCCGGTTAATGGAGCTAGCAAATTATCTTTCCCCTCAAATGCAAAATTTTTCCTTCCCCCAGGCTGGAAGGATGGCTCTAGATGCTCAATAGTGTCTATCTCATGCCCAGGGAATTCAGCTGATGAAGCCAGCTTGGGGGTGGGAGGGGGCGCAGTATAATATACACAAGTACTTAGCTTTTCCTGAGAGCGCTGTTCTTCTCTGGTTCTGGAGGTGTGAGCAGGCTCTGTGGCTGGCTGGCTCTCCCCAAAGAAACTGCAGCTGAATGCTAGCACCAGCCCACCATCACCGCTGTTCCAGGAATGGTAACTGAGGGCTCCCCGTGATTCAGGTCTAGTTACTCCTCTCCACTTCTGAACAGTCTCTTCCTTCCCCTGCCCCTCAGTTCATTTTCTGAACTTACTTTTGAGGCTCAGGGCTCCCAGCTTGTCACAAATATATTTGTTTCAATTGTTTTTTTCAGGTCTTTGTTGTAAAAAGGGTCGCAGACAGTATCTGTCTATTCCACCACCTTGGCTCCACACACCATTGGATTTTAAGGTCCTCAAAGATGAGGAAGATTTTTTTTTTAAAACTGTTATTTGTTTCACTCGTTTTACGATAGTAATTTGGTTGTTTATTTAGCACCTATAATCTTCCAGGTACCAGGGAAGAAACGATGAGGGAACCAACATTTATTTCGTGTATACAATATGGCAGATGTGGTATTTCCATTTTATTTTGCTTCACATAGCATCTGGCTTATACGAGCAAAGTCAAGTATAGTTTCTGTGACCTAAAACTCATAGTATTTCTATTGTAAATTGTTCTCTCTAATTGAAGATATAAAATGATGTTTAAAAATGAAACTTTAATGGATAATTAATTCAAACTTTGAGAAATGTCTTCTGTAATAAGTGCAATACATGTTCATCTGTGCATGCATTCAATATGAAAAATACAAATTGTGTTCATTATTTTGTTGATTGTATCTTTGACAACCTTATTCTTCAGACTATAGATCTGAAGATTCAACACGGGGATTACCACTGTGTGAAACATAGAGGCCACTTTGGCTGTGTGTCTGGAGTTTTTGTAGTTAGGCACATAGTAGAGAAAGGGTATGGTGATGTGGAAGATGATGATGGTGGTGAAGCGAGAGGCATGGGTGAAGAAGACTTTGTGGTGTTCATCAGCTGAATGCGTATTCTGGGTAGTGACAATGATGAACACATAATAAGTGAGGATGAGTAGTGTCATCACCTCACTAAGGGTGGCAATGGTGAAAAGAAGCTATCGGCAGGAAAGAGGTCAGGGAGGAAGACTCACAGATGAATTGGTTGATTGTGTTGAAACCACAAAAGGATAATTTCAAAGCAGAACAGGTTAGAGCCAAGAAACATGCTACTCCTTTTGTACATGATCTGACCACCAGCATAGCACAGTCTCTGGAACATCCAACTATGTAAACCAGATGGTTGCAAATGGTCACAAAGGAGTCATAGGCCATCACAGGGAGTAAAATTAATTCAGTCACTATGAAGGTGCCAAATTGGGGAGGCGGAAGCACCATGAACCATCAAAATGAAATGGTTCCTTCTTTCACAGTTAGATTCACCAGTATCTTGTGAGCAATGATGGAGGAATAGCAGAAATCTATAAATGAGAGGTGGCTGAGGAAAAAGTACATGGAGATGTGCAGTTTGAGGTAAATTTTGATGATTGTGATCATTGCAAGATTCCAGCCACACTGAAACTCTAGGTGGACAGAAATATTAAGAAGTTAGGCATCTGAAATTCTGAGTAATCTGAGAAGCCCAAGAGAGTGACATGGGCCCAGCATCTATATTTTTCTCTGCCACAAAGACGTTTCCTGCTGGTGGAATCAGAAAATCAGTCTTGAAAACTAGTAAGAGCAAGTAAACTGAGACACTTGACTAAGGTAAAGTGGTTGCTTTAGAATTTGGGGCCCTATTTCATCTTGCCGTATTTTTACATATGTATAAACCTCTGATTTATAGTTTAAAGCCTGTGACTAAGTGCAAACTAAAGAAAGTTTTCTCCATTTTTCTGTGGTTAATCTGAGATAATAACAATAAACTGTTTCACAGGAGCTATCAAGGCCTTTCCTGAAACAATGACTCAGGAAGAAGACCTTGATGATGGCTCTGATCTAGGCCTCTTAGGCAACTGCTGTCAAGAAAAACTTCATTTGAGCAAGATGTTTCTAAGAAAGAAATGTCCTATAGCTTTCCTCTACCTAACCTCAATCCAGTAATCTGCTTTGTATTAATCTAATTTTCAATGTTCCATCAAAATAGTATAGCTCAAGTCCTTTGTTCTTAACCTTTAAAAGGCCTTCGCAGAGTCACCATTTTGGAAGTGTTTGCTCTTTCTGTAAAATTGGACATTTTAACCAGTTTGCACTGTTAGCAAACATACAATAAATCTGTTTGCTTTACTTTGACAGAGTACACATTTATTACTTTTAGACATAAACTGGTCACCATGAAGGGACTGAAGAAGAATTTACCTCTGTAGCTACGAAGAGGCCAGGGATTTTTGACTAACAGTACTGAGCTGGGCCATTTTGGGGCCCTCCATCCTCTGGCAGATTTGGGAGTGCAGGAAGATAAATTCCTCTCAAGTCAGATTCTTTTTTGTGTAGAACTTCCCTCTTGAATTTTATTGTAGGATTCGTCATCTATATGTCTACCTTTCTCCTCTTTGTTCACATTTGAATTTGAATATACTGACCAAGATGCCATTCAGTATTGTGACATGATATTTACCTAGGAATCTCATGGTCTTGTAAACCTTTGGTTGGCTCTGGGAAACTGCAAGTAACAGTCAGGTTTGGATTGTGCTGTGTGCACATTTATTCTGTCCATCTGACAGTTTGGAAAAATGTAAATGGCCACTTTAACTCTTATTTTCTGTTTCTTTTCTCTCCCACATGCAAGTTAATAGTTTTTACAAATAGGCCTACTTTGACTAGTTCATTTGGTTGTCTGTAAACAATTTAAAGTTGGTGAAATCTTTGTTAAAGCTTGAGCTTCCTTGTTCATACCTGCTAGTCTGTACGATTAACACGCAAAAGGAGGGGCTGCCTCTGGGTTACCAAGCAACAAAGCTCAGAGATCACCATGCTGCATACATTTAAGATAATAGAAGCATATCTCTATAAATAAGGCAGAACTCTGCAATCTTTAACCAACTTTAAAAAAAAAAAAAAAAAAAACTTTAACCAGGCAACTGAAAAAAAATGCTTCTAAAAAAGGCTTTTAAAATACCCTTAAATGGACAGACTTCCGGCTAACATGGCTTTATAGGCAGAAGGACCACGCAGTCCGTCCACAGCAAAGACCGGAAAAATTAAGTAAAACAGAGACAAACGTCTTTCGTGGAACCTGAAGTGTCAAATGAAGAGATAACTCAGCCAAGCACTGCATGGAATAAGAAACTGACAGAGGACAGAGAGCGAGGGGAGATACGTACAGAAGGCCCCATCAGCTAACGCAGCATGGATTCACCATCTTGGACTCCGTTGGGAATTGGCAGACAGGAGCATGGGAAAGCAGCTTCGCAGAACTCCTAGCAGGAGACAGAGCACCCGGTAACCAGTGATACCCTCTTTTCCACCGCCCATCCTCTCCCCACCGCTCTACCTCCAAGCTTCCTGGTTGACTGCGATGGCTCAGCCAGCCATCTGATCTGAGATCGGCGGACAGGGATTTTGAGAAAGCAGCTTCACCAAGTTCCCAGCGGGAGAAAGAACCCTTTTCAAAGTCCCCCTTCTACTGCCACCCTTAGCTTCCTCTGCTTCCTGCCAGCCGCTGTCTATTGGCTGGGAGGCAACTGCTTTGTCCTCAGGCTGCATGGATTCGCCCTGCCCACACTGGCCGGGGCCCTGAGCTGGTGTTGGTTCTTTCCATCTCTGTTGTTTTTTTCTGCGCCTCCTACCACCTCTGCCTCCTTTCTCTGGAACAACTGGCTCCATGCACTATCTTTGCTTCTTCTTAAAAGGTTGTGAAGCCCGGCTCAACTAGAGAACGACTCCCCCAGCCTGTGACACCACTCTGGTGGGATACCTGGGGCTTTTTTTCCTTGTTTCACTTTGTTGTTTACTTCTCCTTTGCACAGCTTGGGAGCCCCTTCTAGCTGGGCTGCACTACACAGCTTAGGAGCCACTCTCCTAATCTGCGCAACTGCATAGTTGGAATCCCTGGGAGCACTTTCTTCCCCCCCTTTTTTCTTTTTTTTTCTTTTCTCTCTCTTTCTCCCTTTCTGCCTTTCTCCATTTCTCTACTCTCATCTCTCTATACTTACCTTCTTTTCCTATCTTCTGAATACCTGGTGCTGTGCAGCATTTATACCCTTTCTAGCCAGGCTATACTGTGCAGCCTGGGAGCCACTTCCCCAGTCTTAGCAGCCCCACCAATGGGACTTGGATACTCCTGGGTTCTTTTTTTTTTTTTTCTTTTCCAAATTTTTATCTAGTTATTTTTCCTTTCTTTTTGCTTTTCTCCATTTCTTGGTTTCTTGTCTATCCACTCCAATGGCAAGCTCCCTTAGCACTCTTTTTTTTATTATTATTCTTTACTTCTTTGTTTTTGGCTCCTTTTTCTCTCTCCTCTCTCTCCTCTTCCCATCCCCCTATTAGCTCCACACATCACAACCCCCCCACTCCTGCATACCTGCACTGTGCTCTGAGCATCACACCCCCAAGCAGCACAGGTGAGGCCAACTAGAACCTGCCCAGCACTGATTCCTGGCCTGATCTCTTGTCCCTAGTATATGCCACAAACAACCCATCCCAGGCCCCTCTGCTTCAGCTGCATCTTCCCTGCTGTAACATATCTGAATGGCTGGACCTGCCCATTGTACAAGGAGGTGAAAAGTACCATAACTACAGAAGAGCAAACAACAAAGAATACACAGCCTGCCTGCTCAGACATAACAAAGTAAAACAAAAAAGCAGGACAAAACAAACAAATCTATAATCAATAAATGAAGAAAACAACTACTGAATGTCCCAAAGACAGCAGACAATATCAAAACATATAAATAAAACAGGACAGGACGGGTCCAGTAAGCATCCAAAATAAAACACCAGATGTTTTTCCAGTAGAAGAAAAGGCACTAGGACTACCTGAAAGGGAATTCAAATCTCTAATATTCAGAGAAATTCAAGAGTTGAAGCAAAAAGGAGACAAAAATGAGGGAAAAATAGACAAATTTATGGACAAGGCAGAAAAATTCATGAAAAGTACAGACAAAAAAAATGGAAGAATTCAGGAAGATAATACAGAAAAAAAAAGCTAAAATAAATTCACAACTAGAAATCATTCAAAAACAACAATTACAAATCCAAAAGATAAATAACAAGATTTCAGAAATGGTCAGTGTCACAGAAGAGCTGAAGAGCAGGTTTGAAATGATGGAAGACAGAATCAGCAAAATTGAAGACAAACACTTGGATACAGCTCCATTTCAGGAAAAATCAGAAAAAAAGAACAAAGAAAAATGAGGAAACTCTGAGAACTATATAGCACACAATCAAATGCAAAAATTTGCAAGTGATTGGAATTCCAGAACAGGGAAAGAAAACGGAAAACACAGAGAGGATCATTGAAGAATTGCTGACAGAAAACTTTCCTAATATCATGAATGATGAAAAGCTGACCATCCAAAAAGCTCAATGAGCTCCAAAAAGGATAGACCCCCAAAGCAAAACACCAAGGCATACCAGAATCACTCTCACTAAAACCAAAGACAAAAAAAAAAAAAAAAAAAAAATGCTGCAAGCAGCTCGAGAAAAACAAAAAGCCACCTACAGAGGGGAAACAATAAGACTAAACTCTGATTGTTTGGCAGAAACCATGTGGCCAAGAAGGCAATGGGATGACATATACAAAACCTTGAAAGAAAAAATTGCCAACCAAGAATAATATATCCTGCAAAACTTTTTTCACACATGGTGGTAAAATTAGGACCCCTCCAGATAAACAAAAATTAAGGGAATATGTGAAAACCAAACCAAACTTTTAAGAGTTATTAAAGGGAGTCCTTCGGTCTGAGAACAAACATCAAACCATAGCCTGAATCTAGGAAGCAAGATTGTACCAGCCAGATAGCCACCTAAGAAATGAACTCTGAAAGACTATCCAAAACCAAAACAATTGCAAAAGGGAACCAGAGAGGTTAATCTGTAAATGACAGCAACCACAGAATAATAAAAGAGGGAATAAATGGCATAGGTACAGAACTTTCTAACGGAGAAACACTGGTGGCATAGTGGTTAAGTGCTACGGCTGCCAACCAAAAGGTGAGTAGTTCAAATCCACCAAACACTCCTTGGAAACTCTATGGGGCAGTTCTATTCTATCCTATGGGGTCTCTATGAGTTGGAACCGACTCGATGGCATTGGGTATAACAGAGAGGAAGGTAAGGTGATACCAAGTAATAATAGACTGGTTCAAATCTAGGAAGATGAGGGTAAATTTCAAGGCAACTACAAAGAAAGTTAACACACCTACTCATCAAAATAAAGAAGAGAAGCATAAAGTCTCAATAAAAACAAAATCTACAAAAACAAAGGAAATGAAAAAACAAATCCACAAACAAAAGGAACTCAGCACAGGAGAGTAAGAAGAACAAAGAAAATGTTAGCACCACACAAAAAAAAAGTGCTACAAAGTGACAGCAATAAAGTCACACATCAAAAATTACACTGAATGTAAATGGCCTAAATGCACCCATAAAGAGACACAGAGTGACTGAATGGATTAAAAAAAAAAAAAACAGGATCCATCCATATGCTGTCTACAAGAGACACACCTTAGAAACAAAGATGTAAATTTATTAAAAATGACAGAATGGAAAAAAAATAAATCAAGCAAATAACTACCAAAGAAGAGCAGGAGTGGCAATACTAATCTCAGATAAGATAGACTTAAAAACAAAATCCACCATAAAAGACAAAGAAGGGCAGTATGTAACGATTAAAGGGACAATCCGTCATGAAGACTTAGCCATAATAAACATCTACGCACCCAATGACTGGGCTCCAAAATACATAAAACAAACTCTAACAGCACTGAAATAAAATATCCTTAAATAAATGAGCCTGGATTTCCCCTCTACCACAATGCTGATATAAAGTTCGTGTTTATGACAATTATAAGCTAAATATATTTACAAATAACTTAGAACATCAATAATCACTTTAAGAAAATGAGTTCCCAATTGTGTTGTCTTCTCTTACCTTGGAAGACCTTTCATTTGGTTTTTAGTGGTGAGAGGGAAGGGGAAAGAAGGAATGTTTGCTTTGGGGGGCTTTGAGTTTACATTAATGGTAGCAGAGTGATTTGGAAAAGGACAGTGAGAAATGGTTGCACAGCTTGAAGAATGTAATTAAGTTCAATGAATTTACATGTAGAAATTGTTGACTTGGTTTATGTTTTGTTATGCATAATTTCACTACTAGATTGATGATAGATAGATAGATAGATGATAGACAGACAGATAGGTAGATAGATAAATCTATCTTTTCTTGAAAGCATAATCCTAACTTATGTATTTTCTTAAGAAGAGTAACCATGTACCTATTCACTGTATAAGAGACAGCTCTTAAAGTCTATTTCTACTCTGCTCATTATCCACCAAACGAACGGAATATATTTAAGAACAAACATTTAATGATCCATTACTTCTGAAAATCTTTGTGCTAGAGACTGTGAGCATGTCTAAAGAAACAAATATGAACAGAAAAAACTAATTCAAGACAGAGTAGGTGCCTTAGTTATCTAGTGCTGCTATAACAGAAATACCATGAGTGGATGGCTTTAACAAAAAGAAATTAATTTTCTCACAGTCTAGTAGGCTAGAAGTCCAAACAGGGCCTCAGCTCCAGGGAAGGGTTTCCCTCTCTGCTGGTTCTGGAGGAAGGTCCCTCTTGTCAATCTTTCCCTGGACTAGGAGTTTGCACAGGAACCCTGGGTCCAAAGGACACCCTCTGCTCGCGTTGCTTCCTTCTTGGTGGTATGAGGTTCCCACTCTCCACTTGTGTCCCTTTCCTTTTATCTCTTGTAAGATAAAAGGTGGGGCAGGCCACACTTCAGGGAAACTCCCTTTCCATTGGATCAGTTATGTGACCTCAGTAAGGGTGTTACAGTCTCACCCTAATCCTCTTTAACATAAAATTACAATCGCAAAATGGAGGACAGCCACACAATACTGGAAACCACGGCCTGACCAAGTTGATACATATTTCTGGGGGACACAATTCAATCCCTGACAGTGGGTTATGTGTAGTGGATGTTATACGGTCACAAAATCATTGGATTAGAGGTGGTGAAATGTGTTGGGGGAAAAGCATCAGATAGCAATTAATGAAAATAGGTAACCATTACAGAATTGTTATATTTCTAAATGCGGAAGTGAAGAATATTGTCTCAGAAATTTAAAAAAAAACAAAGGATGAAAAATGGAAAGTAGATGAGAGTCATTTAGTAGTGAAGTCCATCTGCATTTCATTAGATGTGGGACTTGACTGGAGGAAGGCATAGATTCAAGGTTGCCATAAAGCATAATATTAGACTCAATTCTTGTTATTGGACATTGATCAGCTAGAATGAAAATTTCAGGCTTTGCTAAAGTTGTTGCAGAATTCACAGGGGAAAATACAGAACCAGAAATCTAATTAATCACACTTTTGCATAACAGAGAAAATGAGGGCAGACTAGCGATTCAAGTCCCTAATGTCACTAAGCAAAAATAAAACGTGACCTGCCTAGTGTTCACCTACCCAAAATCAGAAGAGAAAGACATGTTCATCTCAGGTAGGATTCTGAATTGACAAGACAAAAGACTACAGAAAAAAAAAAATTGGGGGGAACATAGAGTAATCAAATATTGAGGTATTTGTAAATGAATCATTTTTTGCCTACTTATTCACTTAAATAAACTGCATCTAAATGGGAAGCCAGAATGTTTTATGGTTGAAGCTGTGGGTATTTGACCGACCTCATCTGTATGAATAAAGGAGATATTTTATTAATTTATATTTCAACTAAAATTCACAAGTAAGTCATTACTTTTTATTATTGTTCAAGTGATACCAATATATATGTGAATTTAAAATGTGTTCTAGTGTTGATCCTACCGTAACTGACGTATCACATTAAAAATATCAATATGTATAAGTTCAAGTTCATATGAAATACATACTATAATACCTAAGTACAGAAAAAAATAAGAAAAAAATCGGACCACCATTCGCTTTTCAATTTTTCTAAAGCAACAGAAAGATTCACACACACATGTATACACACACACAGACACACGAAAATGAACCCTTTATAATTCTGAAGTATTTATTACTCCTCATTTTCATTTGTTATGGAAAATTCAATATGAAAATGGAAAGAAATACAAATGTGTGTGTTAAGTTCTGTTTTTCCCGCTCTGTATCACTTCTCTTTAGTTTGCTAATGGACTTATTCTTTGAGATCAGGTCAGTCATACAAGTGGGTTAGAAATGCTCATCAAAGAAAAATGAAATATGATAGAACAGTTTAATTAAACATGCTTCATTCACGTTTAATCAGTTGAAACTAGACATCATAGACAAAAGCAGTAACATAATAAATTTAATGATTAATTTATATGCAATGTCATTCATTGTTGCTGATTCTTTAAACTCAATTATGTTTCAGGGTGAATACAATAAATGTGATCACTTTTTTTGTTCAAAAGGGTATTTCTTTTAACACAAGTCAGAAGTTTAAGCCTGTATCTTCTGGCTTGGTCTTTCTAATGTTTGTGTTTCTTTATGTCATTTTCAATGTGTTGTGAGGTTTAAGTTTATTCAAATCTACTGTCTGAGATAGGACAATAGAGGCAAATGCAAATGACAAGTGTCAAGAAAGATTTATAGATTTATAATCAGCTTTTGAACTTCATGTTCCAGACATTTTAGTTTTTATCGATAACATAAAAATGGCTCTTTAACAGTGACATTTATCTTGACCTGTTACTGAGGATAAAGACAATTCAGAGAAAGTGTTCTGCTTTACAGACAAGGTTTTGTGCGTGTTCAGCAGAGGTAAACCCTGATGTATTATTTTCTTGATTTTTTCTTAGTCATTTAGAAAAAGAACAAAGAAGGATGGATGAAGAAAATTGTTCCTCCTTGACTGAATTCCAACTCTTGGGAATTACTAATAACCCTGAGATTGAAGCGACCATATTTGCTATATTTCTGGCTGCATATCTCATTATTCTTGTGACAAATCTTGGAATGATCATTTTAATTAGAATGGACTCCCAGCTTCAAACACCAATGTACTTTTTCCTCAGCCACCTCTCCTTCTGTGACCTCTGTTATTCCACAGCAGTTGGACCCAAGATGCTGGTGGACCTCTTAACTAAAGACAAGTCAATTTCCTTCTATGGCTGTGCTCTGCAATTCTTCATCTTCTGTATCTTTGGAGATTCTGAGTGCCTCCTGCTGGCAGTGATGGCCTTTGATAGGTACAAGGCCATTAGCAATCCCTTGCTGTATACAGTCAACATGTCCAGCAGGGTGTGCTCCGTCCTCACGGCTGGGGTTTACCTGGTAGGCATGGTGGATGCTTTGATAGATATGACGTTAGCTTTCCGCTTATGTTTCTGTGGGTCAAATGAAATTAATCATTTCTTCTGTGACTTACCTCCCCTTCTCCTCCTTTCCTGTTCTGATATTCAAGTCAATGAGCTGGCATTATTCACTGTTTTTGGCTTCATAGAACTGAGTTCCATTTCAGGAGTTCTTGTCTCTTACTGTTACATCATTCTCTCAGTCTTAAAGATCCGCTCTGCTGAGGGAAAGTTCAAAGCTTTCTCCACCTGCACCTCTCACTTAATTGCTGTTGCAATTTTCCAGGGAACAGGACTTTTCATGTATTTCCGACCAAGTTCTGCCTACTCTCTAGATGGAGACAAAATGACCTCATTGTTTTACACCCTTGTCATCCCCATGTTAAACCCACTGATTTACAGTCTACGAAACAAAGATGTGAAAGAGGCTCTTAAGAAACTTAAAAATAAAAGATGGTTTTATTGAAAAATGATGTATTTATTTTCTCCCAATGTTTCTTTATAATATGTGGAAATTGAATTTGTTTCAACTAATTTGGTGCATTCCAATAAGTACTTATACTATATTCCAGATATATATACCTGCTCTGTTCCCCAGATATGCCATGTGTTACTACGTGTCTTGAATTGATATATGTACTCCCTCTGTGTTGAAAAGTTTCCAAATTCTTCTTACTTTGTCAACTTTTTGTTTGGTCATCTTTTATTTATGCATTAATTTATTTTGTCTGAAATTTATTGATTATTTGGTAAGTGCCTATTATACGTCTAAATGCCTTGAATTCTATTGTAGATTTTTATAATAATGAATCTAACGGAAGTTACAAACATTAATTAAATAATCTAATCATTGAAATTTTTCAAATTATTTATTAATAATAATGCCATGAATGTAAAGACTGGGCATTACAAATACTAAGCAGGTTCATCAAACCTAGTGTGCAGAGATAAGAAGTCCTCCATAGAAATGGAAGCATTTAGTCTGGTATCTAAAGGATGAGTAGGCATTAACTGAGAGATGAAAATGGGGAGAGAAGGCAGTTGAAGCAGTAATTGGAGAGGCCTTGAAGTGAACAGGACCATGCTATTTCTGCAGAAAATAAAGAGGGTCAACATGGCTAGTTTATAGGGAACAAAAGGACTAGCCTGATGAGTTAAATCCCTGTGTTGCAGTTCTCAACTCAGTCACTTCCTTCAGGTAACATTGTTTCCCTTAAATATCCCTTTCCTTGGTTCACACACCACCATGTGCCTCAGGACATTGTTGAATCTGTGACTCTGTTTTCTAAATCATTATCTCTGCTGTGGGGTTATGGACACTCTGAGGTCAAGGACTAGGCATTTTACGTCCTTTAGTCAAGTACCAACATAACATCTGAGTAAACAGGTAATAAAACAAAAAAAGTCATCAAAATTTTTATTTAATGCCTATTTTGTTGTTGTTGTTAGGTGCCATTGAGTTGGTTCCGATTCATAGTGGCCCTATGCACAACAGAACGAAACACTGCCCGGTCATGCGCCATCCTTACAATCATTGTTATGCTTGAGCTCATTGTTGCAGCCACTATGTCAATCCACCTCATTGAGGGTCTTCCTCTTTTCCACTGACCCTGTACTTTGCCAAGCATGATGTCCTTCTCCAGGGACTGATCTCTCCTGACAATATGACCAAGGTATGTAAGACGCAGTTTTGCCATACTTGCCTCCAAGGAGCATTCTGGCTGTATTTCTTCCAAGACAGATTTGTTCATCCTTTGGGGAGTCCATGGTATATTTGACATTCTTTGCCAACACCACAATTCAAAAGAGTCAATTCTTCTTTGGTCTTCCTTATTCATTGTCCAGCTTTCACATGCATATGATGTGATTGAAAATACCATGGCTTGGGTCAGGCGCAGCTTAGTCTTCAGGGTGACATCTTTGCTCTTCAACACTTTGAAGAGGTCCTTTGCAGCAGATTTGCCCAATGCAATGCGTCTTTTGATTTCTTGACTGCTGCTTCCATGGCTGTTGATTGTGGATCCAAGTAAAATGAAATCCTTGACAACTTCAATCTTTTCTCTGTTTATCATGATGTTGTTCATTGGTCCAGTTGTGAGGATTTTTGTTTTCTTTATGTTGAGGCGTAATCCATACTGAAGGCTGTGGTCTTTGATCTTCATTAGTAAGTGCTTCAAGTCCTCTTCACTTTCAGCAAGCAAGGTTGTGTCATCTGCATAACTCAGGATGTTAATGAGTCTTCCTCCAAACCTGATGCCCAGTTCTTCTTCATATAGTCCAGCTTCTCTGCTTATTCGTTCAGCATACAGATTAAATAGGTATGGTGAAAGAATACAACCCTGACGCACATCTTTCCTGACTTTAAATCAATCAGTATCCCCTTGTTCTCTTTGAACAACTGCCTCTCGATCTATGAAAAGGTTCATCATGAGCACAATTAAGTGTTCTGGAATTCCCATTCTTTGCAATGTTATCCATTATTTGTTATGATCCGCACTGTCGAATGCCTTTGCATAGTCAATAAAACACAGGTAAAAATCCTTCTGGTATTCTCTGCTTTCAGCCAGGATCCATCTGACATCAGCAATGATATCCCTGGTTCCACGTCCTCTTCTGAATCCAGCCTGAATTTCTGCAGCCGTTTTGAATGATCTTCAGCAAAATTTTGCTTGCGTGTGATTTTAACGATATTGTTCTATAATTTCCACATTCAGTTGGATCACCTTTCTTGGGAATAGCCATAAATATGGATCTCTTCCAGTCAGTTGGCCAGGAGGCTGTCCTCCATATTTTTTGGCACAGACAAGTTAGCACCTCCAGCACTGCATCTGTTTGTTGAAACATCTCAATTGACATTCCATCAATTCCTGGAGCCTTGTTTTTCACCAATGCCTTCAGAGCAGCTTGGACTTCTTCCTTCAGTACCATCAATTATTGTTAATATGCCACCTCTTGAAATGGTTGAATATCGACTAATTCTTTTTGGTGTAATGACTCTGTATATTCCTTCCAACGTCTTTTGATGCTTTCTGTGATGTTTAATATTTTCCCTATGGAATCCTTCACTATTGCAACTCGAGGCTTGAATTTTTTCTTCAGTTCTTTCAGCTTCAGAAACCACAAGCGTGTTCTTCCCTTTTGGTTTTCCATCTCCAGCTCTTTGCACATGTCATTATAATACTTTGTCTTCTCGAAAGGCCCTTTGAAATCTTCTGTTCAGTTCTTTTACTTCATCAATTCTTCCTTTTGCTTTAGCTGCTCAACACTCAAGAGCAAGTTTCAGAGTCTCTTCTGATATTCATCTTGGTCTTTTCTTTCTTTCCTGTCTTTTCAGTGACCTCTTGCTTTCTTCATGGATGATGTCCTTGATGTCATTCCACAATTCATCTAGTCTTCGGTCGCTAGTGTTCAATGCATCAAATCTATTCTTGAGATGGTCTCTAAATTCAGGTGGGATATACTCAAGGTCATATTTTGGCTCTCGTGGACTTGCTCTGATTTTCTTCAGTTTCACCTTGAACTTGCAAATGAGCAATTGATGGTCTGTTCCACAGTTGGCTCCTGGCAGCAGCTGATAAAAATCTTCTATTTCTTCATCTTTGGCCATAGTGGTTGATGCATAAATTTGAATAATAGTTGTATGAACTGGTCTTCCTTGTAGACGTATGGATATTATCCTACCACTGACAGTGTTGTACTTCAGGATAGACCTTGAAACATTCTTTTTGATGATGAATGCAACACCATTCCTCTTCAAGTTGTCCTTCCAGCATAGTAGACTATATGATTGTCTGATTCAAAATGGCCAATACCAGTCCATTTCAGCTCACTAATGCCTAGGATATCGATGTTTATGCATCCATTTCATTTTTGATGATTTCCAATTTTCCTAGATTTATACTTTGTACATTCCAGGTTCCAATTATTAATAGTTGTTTGCAGCTGTTTCTTCTCATTTTGAGTTGTGCCACATCAGCAAATGAAGGTCCTGAAAGCTTTACTCCATCCACGTCATTAAGGTCGACTCAACTTTGAGAAGGCAGCTCTTCCCTGGTTGTCTTTTGAGTACCTTCCAACCTGGGGGGCTCATCTTCCAGCACTATGTTCCACTGCTATTCATAAGGTTTTCACTGGCTAATGCTTTTCAGAAGTAGCCTGCTGGGTCCTTCTGCCTATTCTGTCTTAGTCTGGAAGCTCAGCTGAAACCTGTCCTCCATCGGTGACCCTGCTGGTGCCTGAATACCCAGTGGCATAGCTTCCAGCATCACAGCAACACACAAGCCCCCATAGTACGAGAAACTGACAGACACATGGGGGATTTAATACCTGTAAGGAAAAAAAGGAGAGTGTATTATGTGCCTTGAATAAAGTTTTTGTGTCTTATAAGCAATTACATAAAGAGGTTGTGAATACTAAAAGCAATGGAACTTTTGTTTTTGTTGTTGTTGTTAGCTATTGTCAAGTCAGCTCCAGATCATGGTGACCTTAAGTATAAAGATATGCAAATTATTATTTGGAAAATAATTACATAAAAATGTATTTACAAGGCATTTGACAACTTCACATGGATCTGCTGTACTTTTCTGATGACAAAAGCCTCAGAACATGAGGTTGTTTCACAAACAGGGACATGGGCATGTGCTGGAAGGACCTTACAAGAATCAATGACACTCTTAAAGTTATACAACAATTATACAAGCTAAATCACATTCCATATCTAAGACTGACTAGTTTGTACTGCAAAATGCCCTCGAGTGAAAATATTTCAGACTGCCAGGAAAACCCAAGAAAGACAATGTAATTCCTTTGGTCTTCAGGGTGGAAGTTTTTCTGGGATCCTGAGACACAGTAGGGTAAGTATGAAGATAGGAAAAAGAAAAAAAAAAAGGCTGGGTGTGATGGTTATAGTTGTTTGTCAACTTGACTGGGCCTTGATTCTCAGTGATTAGACAGTAGTATGATGTTGTGTTCCCTTCTGTGATGAGATTTGATATAATCTTCTGTGAGTAGCCAATCAGTTGAAGGGAGTTCAGTTGGGCACGTGCCTTGCATCAAATATGTGTGTACATTCTGGAAGGCCTTAGGAGGCTTTTACTTATTTTGGATCTTGCAGCCAGTTCCTGTGTGTCCAACCTCCAGTTCCTGGGTCTTTACCTAGCAGTTTACCTGCAGTGAGCTCTGCTCTCTGGTCTGCTGATCCTGGGTTCACCAGACACTGTGGCTTTGTGAATCAGGAGAAGCCTCAATCCTGACCCAAGGGCTTAGGACGTTCCAGCCTCTACAACTGCCTGAGCTGTTTCCTTGACATAATCCCTCGCTGTATATACTTATATACTCATATGCTTAATCGGTTCTAGAGAACCCAGCCTAAGACAATGGGTGATGCTTCTTTTGGACCTAATTCCTTCTCAGTTAATCCTTGTTCTTTTGGAAATGTTAGCTACGAACTAGTTGCTGTCTTGAAGTGCAGCATGCAGGAGTGCATTCAAATCGTATTGAATTCCAAGCAAACAAGAGTTTAAGTAGGTTTCTTCTACATAAGAAGGTACAGATACCATCTAGCTAACTCATAGTTCTCCCATATGATGATTGTAATGTATTTAAAGTCAAATTTGATATGCATATTGGCCTCTATAAAAAGATGTAATTATGAAGATGAATTCTAAAGAAGATATTTTAAGTTTATTCAACAAAGCATTTTGAGCTAATAAAAGAGCACGTAAATGGAATGAGCTGATTTGTAAAATATGTTAAGAGATATCTGTGCCTAAATTGGTGCAAGTAGAGGATGAATAATCCCTCATTAGACCCATTGTTTGGGGAATTCATGATTCAACTAGGGTATTGAGCAGATGACCTGTAAGACCTTGTTATCTTGATCTTCTATAGGGAAAGCTACCATTTAAATATTTTAATCTACCCTACACTAATTCATATCTACCCTTTCCCTTAATTCTCTGCCTCTCTTATTTATATGCTTCTTATACTCCCACCATCTAAAATATTATTGTCCACATAAGGCATTACCAATGTCTGTTTATAATGAGTTACTGTTATTGCCCCCCACTCCCTTTTCTTAATCTTAGTTGCTTCTTTCTGCACAGACACCAGCGTCCCTGATCATAAGCATAACACAGTTGTCACAGATTAGAGTGTGTTGTTGTGGTTAGGTGCCATTGAGTCGGTGCTGACTCAGGGCAATATAGGTATGATAATACCAACAACTAGCTATATTGGTGATAACTTAGCGGGCAAAATCTGATACACTGAAAAGGTCATAATATTCAGTAATCCAGTGTGTTTTTCATACTCAGTGCAGTAATTTTAATGTAGCTTTAAATCCACTCTAGAAGCATGTTATGAACAAGGAAAGTAACAGGAGGAAAACTGTGTCTGAGTCTCTGTCTAAATTTACAGTTAAGTGTGACCATTAACAAATCCTATTTTCTTTGAAAATCAATTCCTTCTCTGTGAAAAGAGAGGCGTTAACAGGATAATCTTTATTGTGCTTTCCAGCTGGCATATTCTGTATCTATATACACATGATTCTATCACTGCTTAAACCTAATTTATTTAGGAGAGATTAAAAAAGTAAATAAAATAGATGAGATGCATGATATTTATTCAAAGGACTGTTGCATCCCTAGGCCAGTTTTATCTGAAATGGCAGCAACATTGATGACAGTGAAATAGCATGAGTTGCAAGATCCACAGTCCCACTCAGATAGACACATTTAACTGGTCCCTTATTCTGCATTTTTACTTTAATGGACTTCATAAAACTGGATATTCTTAGTCATGAATAAAATAACATACTCTACATGATGTCTAAAATTAAAATGACAGTCAATATTAAGCGTTGGTGATTGTGTGGCCCAACCAGATGTTTCACACATTGGTGAGGCATCTCCTACTTAGGAAAACAGCTGTACCTACTAAATCTGAGTGTATATATCATATTCCAATACCTAGTTTACTACCAAAGAGAAATAAATATATATTTCCACCGAAAGACATGCAAAAGAGAGTTCACAGCAAAAGGGAAAACAACTCAACTCCCTATCAACATTAGAATAGACAAATACATGATGATGTATTTATACAATGAAATATCATACAACAATGAGAAGGAATTTCCTACAACCACATGCAACAACAAGGAAGGATCTCACAAATATGTTGTTGAAAACAGCACATACTCTAAGTATTCACTCATGTATGGGCCAAAAAACAATATCATAATAAAAGTTAGGAAAGCAGTTATCCCAGTGGGTAATGAGTTTATGACTTAAGAAGGAGCAGGTCGAAATCTTCTGGGATTCTGAGAATATTCTGTTTCGGTCTGGATGATAGTTTAAAAGGTGTTTTTATTTTGAGAAAATCCCTATAATTGTGTAGCTATTCCTTGAGTATTCTCTTTGTGAATATCATACACCAACAGTCTATTCAACATTTGATTGTAAGAAATTTCAGAATTTCTTTATTATGAATTTTGATTCTTAGCAATGGCTGTGTAAAATAAAGTTCAACGTATTTTTTTTTTTTTGGTAAAATTAAAGGTGCAATTTTCGTCAGGTAATTCAGATAATTATTCTTTTTGTAATTAAAACTTGCTGTCTTGCAAAGAGACTTAATGTACACTGATATCGGTATATACACTTAATCGATTTCATAAATCCCCTGTCCCAGTGCAAGACAACTATTTTCTGAAGGAAGTGAGTTTATAAATAAACAGTTGCCTACATAGCATTTTGTTAGTGACACCAGTGACACTAAGGAAGGTATATAGATACATTTTATTTTATTTTTTCTTAACTTGCTCCCTTCTGGTATCTTAAACTCTACCTTACGACTTTTTTCCCCATGATCTAAGGAATCCACATTCAATTAAATATAAATACCGTCAGGAGGTTAATTAACTTATCCAATTTTTAATAAGAATATAGCCTCCAAGGCTCAGTTTTAATGGAAAGGGTGGAAAGGAAGTTAGTCTGGATGATCTGGAAGGACAGTCATGCTTTGATAGGGAAAGTCTGGGTCTTTCCCAATTAGAGTGTAGCCAGAGGGAATTTGGCATCCCAGGAGACAGGGAAGCACTTGAGGGGAAAATTAGTATGGAAAGAAATCAAAAGAATAAGACCAAGTATGACTTCACCACTTCCAAATGTGTACCAGAGAAAAAGATAATTGTAGCAAAGCTCCTGAGTAACATAAAGGCATCAGCTTCTTGAGGTTATCTGGTGGATAATTGTTAGCAATTAGTGAGGTCGTTGGATCTTTAAACAATATCTCCTAGAGTAGTACATTGCGTACTATAGTATTAGAATTATCACATTAAAAAATGCAAGAAATATGAAAAATCACTGAAATGTATCAAATAACAGCACTTTGCTAAACATCAGGAATACTTTTTTTTTTTTTTTAATGAATGTAGCTTAAGGCATGATCATGCCTCATAGGTAAAATGAGAAATATTTCTGTCTATTCCCAGTGATGGTTCAGAATAAACAAGAAATTATTTGGAATATTGAGTAGATTCACTGGCTTATGCTTATTACTTCTTAATTTTTTTCTGCATATGCAAATTTTGCAATTATTTCTTTTGTGGTAAAGAAATAAATGAACTGCATTAACATACAATGTACCATGGGTGTGCATAGTTATTATGTATTATCTAAAACTATCAAATGACAGTAAATGTTTAAGAAAGGTAGAAATGTGTAGTGGGTACAAAATGACATTTCCAGTATGTCTCAATTTTAAAGGTGCTATCCTGAATAATAATACACAAAGTTTATTTACAGGGGTGATTTAAAACATTTTTATTTTGGTATATGCATATATATATATATATACACACATAAACATATATATATATATACATAAACAGGGAAACCCTGGTGGCATAGTGGTTAAGTGCTATAGCTGCCAACCAAATGGTTAGCAGTTCGAATCCGCCAGGCGCTGCTTGGAAACTCTATGGGGCAGTTCTACTCTGTCCTATAGGGTCGCTATGAGTCGGAATCAACTCGATGGCACTGGGTTTATACATAAACCTGCCAATTAAACATTTTTATGTACAATTCAGTGACACTGGTTTCAATTACTGTGTTGTGCAGCCATCACCAGTATGTATTGCCAAAAGGGAGTTTTAAAAAATAAACAGCATTCACCTGAGCAAAGTTCATTACAGCACTTTTCACAATAGTCAAAAGGAGGAAACAACTGAAATGTTCATCAACAAATTAATGGATAAGCAAAATGTGGTATATACACACTCAGTGAAAGACTACTCAATCATAAAAAGAAAGGAAATTCTGACGCATGTCACACGAGCCACTGCATGGCCGAAACTTGAAATATCATGCTGAGCAGAATAAGTCAATCTCAAAAGAACAAACATTGTATGAACTCATTTATTTGAAATAAGCAAAAATATAGAAAAGAAGGATTATTAGTAGTTATCAGGGGTGAGAAGGAAGGAGAAAGAAGGAATTTTTGCTTAGGAGACATTGCAATTATGTTAATGGTGATGGAATGATTTGGAAAAGGATAGTGAAAATGGTTACACAACATGAAGAATGTAACTAATTTCACCAAATTGTACATGTAGAAATTGTTGATTTGGTGTATTTTTTTCTTATATATAATTTCACTATTATACATATATATATATAGTTCATATGCAAGTCCAAGTTGAAACTGAAGAGAATTAGAATAAGTCCACATGAGCTGAAGTGCGACCTTGAATATATCCTACTTGAATTTAGAGACCTTCTCAAGAATAGATTTGACATATTAAACACTAATGACTGAAGACCAGATGAATCATGGAATGACATCAAGGAAATCATATAAGAGGAAAGTAAGAGGTCATTAAAAAGACAAGAAAGAAAGAAATTAATGTCAGAAGACACTCTGAAACTTTTTCGTGAACATCAAGTAGCTAAAACAAAAGGAAGGAATGATAAAGTAAAAGAGCTGAACAAATGACTTCCAAGGGCAGCTTGAGAAGACAAAATATTACAATGACATGTGCAAAGACCTGGAGATAGAAAACCAAAAGAGAAGAACAGGTTCAGCATTTCTCAAGCTGAAAGAACTGAAGAAAAAATTCAAGCCTGAAGTTACAATATTGAACGATTTTCTGGGGAAAATATTAAATGATGCAGGAAGCATCAAAAGAAGATGGAAGGAATACACAGAATCACTATATCAAAAAGAATTGATATTCAACCATTTCACGAGGTGGCATATGCTCAGGAGATATGAATGAAGAAGATATGAAGGAAGAAGTCCAAGCTACGCTGAAGACATTGACAAAAAACATGTTTCCATAAAAGGATGCTGCCCTGGAAGTCCTCACTTGTCTAACCCAAGAAATGTGAAAGACAGCTGCCTGGCCAAACGACTGGAAGAGATCCCTATTTATGCCTATTCCAAAGAAATTTGAGCCATCTAAATGTGAAAATTATCAAAAATATCATTAATACCACAAGCAAGTAAAATTTTGCTGACGATCATTCAAAAGCAGTTGCAACACTACATCTATAGATAGAGAAGTGCCAGAAATTCAGCTTAGATTCAGAAGAGGACACAGAAGTTGGGGTATCATGGGTGATGTCAGATGGATCCTGACTGGAAGCAGAGAATACCAGAAATACGTTTACCTGAGTTTTATTGACTATGCAAAAACCTTCAACAGTGTGGATCATAACAAATTACTGATATCATTGGAAAGAACGGAAGCTCCAGAACACTTAATTGTGCTCATGAGGAACCTATACATAGATCAAGAGGCCTTCATTTGAACAGAAGAGGGGATACTGGGAGCTTTAAAGTCAGGAAAGGTAGGCCTCAAAGTTGTATCCTTTACCATACCTATTCAAATGGTGGAACCCTGGTGGTGCAGTGGTTAAGTGTTTGGCTGCTAACCAAAAGGTCAGCAGTACGAATCCAGCAGCCATTTCTTGGAAACCCTACTGGACAGTTCTACTCTGTCCTATAGGGTCACTATGAGTTGAAACTGACTCGATGGCAATGGGTTTGGTTTTGGTTTATTCAATCTGTATGCTGAGCAAATACTCCAAGAAGATGGAATATATGAAGAAGAATGGGGGATCAGGATTGGAGAAAGGCATATTAACAACCTGCATTATGCAGATGATACAACCTTGCTTGCTGCTGATGAAGATCAAAGACCAGAGCCTTCACTATGGATTGTACCTCAACATGAAGAAAACAAAAATTCTCACAAGTGGACCAAAAAGCAACATCATGATAAACAGAGAAAAGATTGATGTTGTCAAGGATTTCATTTTATTTGGGTCCACAATCAACATCCAAGGAAGCAGCCTTTTTTTTTTTTACTAACTTTTATTGAGTTTCAAGTGAACGTTTACAAATCAAGTCAGTCTGTCACATATAAGTTTATATATACCTTACTCCGTACTCCCACTTGCTCTCCCCCTAATGAGTCAGCCCTTCCAGTCTCTCCTTTCGTGACAATTTTGCCAGCTTCCAACTCTCTCTATCCTCCCATTCCCCCTCCAGGCAGGAGATGCCAACACAGTCTCAAGTGTCCACCTGATATAATTACCTCACTCTTCATCAGCATCTCTCTCCCACCCACTGTCCAGTACCTTTCATGTCTCATGAGTTGTCTTTGGGAATGGTTCCTGTCCTGGGCCAACAGAAGGTTTGGGGACCATGGCCTCCGGGATTCCTCTAGTCTCTGCCAGACCATTAAGTATGGTCTTTTTATGAGAATTTGGGGTCTGCATCCCACTGATCTCCTGCTCCCTCAGGGGTCCTCTGCTGTGCTCCCTGTCAGGGCAGTCATCGGTTGTGGCCGGGCACCAACTAGTTCTTCTGGTCTCAGGATGAAGTAAGTCTCTGGTTCATGTGGCCCTTTCTGTCTCTTGGGCTCTTAGTTATCGTGTGACCTTGGTGTTCTTCATTCTCCTTTGATCCAGGTGGGTTGAGACCCATTGATGCATCTTAGATGGCCGTTTGTTAGCATTTAAGACCCCAGACGCCACCTTTCAAAGTGGGATGCAGAATGTTTTCATAATAGAATTATTTTGCCAATTGACTTAAAAGTCCCCACAAACCATGGTCCCCAAACCCCCGCCCTTGCTCCGCTGACCTTTGAAGCATTCGGTTTATCCTGGAAACTTCTTTGCTTTTGGTCCAGTCCAGTTCAGCTGACCTTCCATGTATTGAGTATTGTCCTTCCCTTCACCTAAAGCGGTTCTTATCTACTGATTAATCAGTAAAAAACCCTCTCCCACCCTCCCTCCCTCTCCCCTCGTAACTACAAAAGTATGTGTTCTTCTCAGTTTATACTATTTCTCAAGATCTTATAATAGTGGTCTTACACAATATTTGTCCTTTTGCCTCTGACTCATTTCACTCAGCATAATGTCTTCCAGGTTTCTCCATGTTATGAAATGTTTCACAGATTCTTCACTGTTCTTTAACAATTCGTAGTATTCCATTGTATGGATATACCACAATTTATTTAACCATTCATCTGTTGATGGACACCTTGGTTGCTTCCAGCTTTTTGCTATTGTAAACAGAGCTGCAATAAACATGGGTGTGCATATATCTGTTTGTGTGAAGGCTCTTATTTCTCTAGGGTAAATTCCAAGGAGTGGGATTTCTGGGTTGTATGGTAGTTCTATTTCTAACTGTTTAAGATAATGCCAGATAGATTTCCAAAGTGGTTGTACCATTTGATATGCCCACCAGCAGTGTATAAGAGTTCCAATCTCTCTGCAGCTTCTCCAACATTTAAATTGTGTGTTTTTTGGATTAATGCCAGCCTTGTTGGAGTGAGATGGACTCTCATCCTACTTTTAATTTGCATTTCTCTAATGGCTAATGATCGAGAGCATTTTCTCATGTATCTGTTAGCTGAAGTGTGTGTTCATATCCTTTGCCCACTTCTTGAATGGGTAGTTTGTCTTTTTGTGGTTGAGTTTTGACAGAATCATACAGATTTTAGAGATCAGGCGCTGCTCAGAGATGTCATAGCTGAAAATTCTTTCCCAGTCTGTAGGTGGTCTTTTTACTCTTTTGGTGAAGTCTTTAGGTGAGCATAGGTGTTTCATTTTTAGGAGTTCCCAGTTATCTGGTTTCTCTTCGTCATTTTTGGTAATGTTTTGTACTCTGTTTATGCCCTGTATTAGGGCTCCTAAGGTTGTCCCTATTTTTTCTTCCATGTTCTTTATCATTTTAGTCTTTATGTTTAGGTCTTTGATCCACTTGGAGTTAGTTTTTGTGCATGGTGTGAGGTATGGGTCCTGTTTCATTTTTTTGCAAATGGATATCCAGTTATGCCAGCACCATTTGTTAAAAAGGCTTTCTTTTCCCCAATTAACTGACACTGGGCCTTTGTCAAATATCAGCTGCTCATACGTGGATAGATTTATATCTGGGTTCTCAATTCTGTTCCATTGGTCTATGTGCCTGTTGTTGTACCAGTACCAGGCTGTTTTGACTACTGTGGCTGTATAATAGGTTCTGAAATCAGGTAGAGTAAGGCCTCCCACTTTCTTCTTCTTTTTCAGTAGTGCTTTGCTTATCCGAGGCTTCTTTCCCTTCCATATGAAGTTGGTGATTTCTCTATCACATTAAAAAATGACATTAGAATTTGGATCAGAAGTGCATTGTATGTATAGATGGCTTTTGGTAGAATAGACATTTTTACTATGTTCACTCTTCCTATCCATGAGCAAGGTATGTTTTTCCTCTTAAGTATGTCCTTTTGAATTCCTTGTAGTTGAGCTTTGTAGTTTTCTTTGTATAGGTCTTTTACATCCTTGGTAAGATTTATTCCTAAGTATTTTATCTTCTTGGGGGCTACTGTGAATGGTATTGATTTGGTTATTTCCACTTCGGTGTTCTTTTATGTTGATGTAGAAGAATCGAAGTGATTTTTGTATGTTTATTTTATAACCTGAGACTCTGCCAAACTCTTCTATTAGTTTCAGTAGTTTTCTGGAGGATTCCTTAGGGTTTTTTGTGTATAAGATCATGTCATCTGCAAATAGAGATAATTTTACTTCCTCTTTGCCATTCCAAATGCCCTTTATATCTTTGTCTAGCCTAATTGCTCTGGCTAGGACTTCTATCACAATGTTGAATAAGAGCGGTGATAAAGGACATCCTTGTCTGGTTCCCGTTCTCAAGGGAAATGCTTTCAGGCTCTCTCCATTTAGAGTGATGTTGGCTGTTTGCATAGATGCCCTTAATTATGTTGAGGAATTTTCCTTCAATTCCTATTTTGGTGAGAGTTTTTATCATAAATGGGTGTTGGACTTTGTCAAATGCCTTTTCTGCATCAATTGATAAGATCATGTGGTATTTGTCTTTTGTTTTATTTATATGGTGGATTACATTAATGGTTTTCCTAATATCAAACCAGCCTTGCATACCCGGTATAAATCCCACTTGGTCATGGTAAATTATTTTTTTCATATGTTGTTGAATTCTATTGGCTAGAATTTTGTTGAGGATTTTTGCATCTATGTTCATGAGGGATATAGGTTTGTAATTTTCTTTTTTTGTGATGTCTTTACCTGGTTTTGGTATCAGGGAGATGGTGGCTTCATAGAATGAGTTAGGTAGTATTCCGTCATTTTCTATGCTTTGAAATACCTTTAGTAGTAGTGGTGTTATCTCTTTGCTGAAAGTTTGGTAGAACTCTGCAGTATAGCCATCCGGGCCAGGGCTTTTTTTGTTGGAAGTTTTTGGATTACCGTTTCAATCTCTTTTTTTGTTATGAGTCTATTAAGTTATTCTACTTCTGATTGTGTTAGTTTAGGTAGGTAGTGTTTTTCCAGGAATTCATCCATTTCTTCTAGGTTTTCAAATTTGTTAGAGTACAATTTTTCGTAATAATCTGATATGCTTCTTTTAATTTCAGTTGGGTCTGTTGTGATGTGGCCCTTCTCGTTTCTTATTCGGGTTATTTGTTTCCTTTCCTGTATTTCTTTAGTCAGTCTAGCCAATGGTTTATCAATTTTGTTAATTTTTTCAAAGAACCAGCTTTTGGCTTTGTTAATTCTTTCAATTGTTTTTGTGTTCTCTAATTCATTTAGTTCAGCTCTAATTTTTATTATTTGTTTTCTTCTGGTGCCTGATGGATTCTTTTGTTACTCACTTTCTATTTGTTCAAGCTGTAGGGACAGTTCTCTGATTTTGGCTCTTTCTTCTTTTTGTATGTGTACATTTATCGATATAAATTGGCCTCTGAGCACTGCTTTTGCTGTGTCCCAGAGCATTTGATAGGAAGTATTTTCATTCTCGTTGCATTCTATGAATTTCCTTATTCCCTCCTTGATGTCTTCTATAACCCAGTCTTTTTTCAGGAGGGTATTGTTCAGTTTCCAAGTATTTTATTTCTTTTCCCTAGTTTTTCTGTTATTGATTTCTAGTTTCATTGTCTTGTGGTCTGAGAAGATGCTTTGTAATATTTCAATGTTTTGGATTCTGCAAAGGTTTGTTTTATGACCTAATATGTGGTCTATTCTAGAGAATTTTCCATGTGCGCTAGAAAAAAAAGTATACTTTGCAGCAGTTGGGTGGAGAGTTCTGTAGAAGTCAATGAGGTCAAGTTGGTTGATTGTTGTAATTAGGTCTTCCGTGTCTCTATTGAGCTTCTTACTGGATGTCCTGTCCTTCTCTGAAAGTGGTGTGTTGAAGTCTCCTACTATAATTGCAGAGGTGTCTATCTCACTTTTCAGTTCTGTTAAAATTTGATTTATGTATCTTGTAGCCCTGTCATTGGGTGCATAAATATTTAATATGGTTATATCTTCCTGATCAATTGTCCCTTTTATCATTATGTAGTGTCCTTCTTTATCCTTTGTGGTGGATTTAAGTTTAAAGTCTATTTTTTCAGAAATTAATATTGCTACTCCTCTTCTTTTTTGCTTATTGTTTGCTTGATATATTTTTTTCCATCCTTTGAGTTTTAGTTTGTTTGTGTCTCTAAGTCTAAGGTGTGTCTCTTGTAGGCAGCCTATAGACGGATCGTGTTTCTTTATCCAGTCTGTGACTCTCTGTCTCTTTATTGGTGCATTTAGTCCATTTACATTCAGGGTAATTATAGATAAGTGTTCAGTGTTGTCATTTTTTGCCTTTTTATGTGTGTTGTTGACAATTTCATTTTTCCACTTACTTTTTTGTGCTGAGACATTTTTCTTAGTAAATTGTGAGATCCTCATTTTCATAGTATTTGACGTTATGTTTGTTGAGTCAGTACATTTTTCTTGGCTTTTATTTTGAGTTATGGAGTTGTTATACCTCTTTGTGGTTACCTTAATATTTACCCCTATTTTTCTAAGTAAAAACCTAACTTGTATTGTCCTATATTGCCTTGTATCCCTCTCCATATGGCAGTTCTATGCCACCTGTATTTAGTCCCTCTTTTTGATTATTGTGATCTTTTACATATTGACTTCAATGATTCCCTGTTTTGAGCATTTTTTTTTTAATTAATCTGAATTTTTTTTTGTGCTTTCCCTATTTGAGTTGATATCAGGATGTTCTGTTCTGTGACCTTGTGTTGTGCTGGTATCTGATATTATTGGTTTTCTAACCAATTTCCTTTAGTATTTCTTGTAGCTTTGGTTTGATTTTTGCAAATTCTCTAAGCTTGTGTTTATCTGTAAATATCTTAATTTCACCTTCATATTTCAGAGAGAGTTTTGCTGGATATTCGATCCTTGGCTGGCAGTTTTTCTCCTTCAGTGCTCTGTATATGTCATCCCATTGCCTTCTTGCCTGCATGGTTTCTGCTGAGTAGTCTGAACTTTTTCTTATTGATTCTCCCTTGAAGGAGACCTTTCTTTCCTCCCTGGCTGCTTTTAAAATTTTCTGTTTATCTTTGGTTTTGGCAAGTTTGATGATAATATGTCTTGGTGTTTTTCTTTTTGGATCAATCTTAAATGGTGTTCGATGAGCATCTTGGATAGATATCCTTTCGTCTTTCATGATGTCAGGGAAGTTTTCTGTCAGCAGATCTTCAACTATTTTCTCTGTGTTTTCTGTTCTCCTTCCCTGTTCTGGGACTCCAATCACACGCAAGTTATCCTTCTTGATAGAGTCCCACATGATTCTTAGGGTTTCTTCATTTTTTAAAATTCTTTTATCTGATTTTTTTTCAGCTATGTTGGTGTTAATTCCCTGGTCCTCCAGATTTCCCACTCTGCATTCTAATTGCTCAAGTCTGCTCCTCTGACTTCCTATTGCATTGTCTAATTCTGTAATTTTATTGTTAATCTTTTGGATTTCTGCATGCTGTCTCTCCATGGATTCTTGCAACTTATTAATTTTTCTACTATGTTCTTAAATAATCTTTTTGAGTTCTTCAACAGTTTTATCAGTGTGTTCCTTGGCTTTTTCTGTAGATTGCCTTATTTCATTTCTGAGGTCATCCCTGATGTCTTGAAGCATTCTGTAAATCAGTTTTTTATATTCTGTTTCTGATAATTCCAGGATTGTATCTTCATTTGGGAAAGATTTTGATTCTTTTGTTTGGGGGGTTGTAGGAGCTGTCATGGTCTGCTTCTTTATGTGGTTTGATATCAACTGCTGTCTCCAAGCCATCACTAAGGTATTGTAGTGATTTATTCTATATTTCCTCACTGAGTCTTATCCTGTTTTGTTTTCTTTCAATATACGTGGATGGGCTACTAGATTGTGCTGTCTTGTTTGTTGTAGCCCTGGCCTCACTTATGACCTATTACCAGTTGGTTTGGGCTGTTGCCAGGTATATATGCCTGAGTCTATTCACTATTCTTGAGTAGAATCTGATTTTGGGTCATCGTGTGTGTGCTGCACCCTAACACCTATCCACCTCGAGAAGTAGTGGTGATAGTTGTGTGCACCAGATTCTATTAGCAGCTGGGGTTCACACTCCGGGGGGGCAGGATGCTGACAGGCTTCCCCCAAGTGTCAGTGAGGTAGGTGTGTCTCTATTCCTATAGCACCTTGGTGGCAGGGCTCTGTAGCTATACCTTAGGCCCCCAATGCAAGTACCTCTACTTATTGGTAGGTGTCATCCTCCTTAGACCCCTAAGGCAAGAGGCTAGGTGGTCTTGGGGGAGCTTCAGCCCTCAGTTACCTGTTGTGGGTCAGTGAGGGCTCTGTTGAATAAGCAGAGATATCAGACCTGGGAAACTTGTTTTTCCAGTAAATCTGCTAAAAAAAAAAATGCAGTCAGATCCCTATCAGAACTGCCTTTGCATTATAACAGTCACCTTGTTCCCTGTAAGGATGAAAGCCCGAGATTTGGATCATATATGCTTGGCTGGAGCTGGTTCTGTGTTTTTAGTCCAATTAGGGAAGGATTTTTGGTCCCTGGGTTTTTTGTGGTTGCTTCTCTCAGGCCGGAAGAATGGGTTAGGAAAAGACCAAAAAAAAAAAAAAAAAGGGAAAAGCAAAGCCGCGGAGCTGGAGTTGTTCTCCCTCTGGCTCAGGAAATTCCAATGTTAATGTAGCCACCTGGGAAGGGGAGGGGAGTGTTCAGAAAAATAGGAGAGAGTAGCACCCCGGAATATAGCCAAAGTTGCTTATCTTGCTTGGGATGACTATTTTATCTGAGATTCCCAAGGGGCGTGTCGCCTATGTGTGCTGGCTGGTTAGAGATTGCCTCCGAGGGTCTGGCCCGCTGAAGCCGTGGTCAGATCCTCTGCTTCCAGTCCAAAGCCCAGCGTCAAGGTTCCCCTGCTGGGACGCTGCACTCCTGGCTCCAAAACCAGTCACTGCCTCCCGGGGACTTCTCTTCCCACCAGCCGCGATGCCACGCTGCCCACGCGGACCAGCTGGGCCCCCTCTCGGGGTCAGTTCAGGGGGGTAGGGCTGCGCCCCGTGTTTGTGCCATCACAAGATGTTGTGTTCAGCTCTCCTGCGCCCAGTCCTAAGCCCGGTGCCAAGGTTACCTGACTGGGATGCTGGCTCCAGACTCCAAAAACAGTCTCTGCTTCCCCGTAGTTGTTCGTTCTCCGTCTCTGTCACTCAGGTCAACTCTTTAAATCTGTGTTTGTTGTTCAGGGTTCGTAGATTGTCATGTATGTGATCGATTCACTTGTTTTTCCGAGTCTTTGTTGCAAGAGGGATCTGAGGTAGCGTCTACCTAGTCAGCCATCTTGGCCCCCAGTCGGAAGCAGCCTTTAAGAAATCACAAGATATGTTGCTTTGGACAAATCTGCTGCAAAAGACTTTTTTTAAGTGTTGAAAAGCAAAGATGTCACCTTGAACACTAAGGTGCCCCTGACCCAAGACAAGGTGTTTTCAATTGCCTCATATACATGCAAAAGCTGGACAATGAATAAGGAAGACTGAAGAAGAATTGACACCTTTGAATTATGGTGTTGGTAAAAAACATTGAATATAACTTGGCCTACCAGAAGAATGAACAAATCTGTCTTGGAAGAAGTACAACCAGACAGCTCCTTAGAAGCAAGGATGGCAAAGATACGCCTCACAAGCTGTGGATGTGTTATCAGGAGGGGTGTATCCCTGGAGAAGGACATCATGACTAGTAAACTACAGTGTCAGCAAAAAAGAGGAAGTCTCTCAATGAGATGAATTGACATAGTGAGTGCAACAATGGGCTTGTGCTTAAGAAGGATTGTCAGGATGGCACAGGACAAGGCAGTGCTTTGTTCTGTTGTAGATAGGGCCGTTAGGAGTCAGAAACGACTGGATGGCACCTAACAAGAACAACAACAACATGGATAGCTAGAGAGAGAGAGAAAAAAAAAAAATAGAACAAAGTTTATTTTTTCTTTAAAGCATCATCCTAACACAGACATTTTCTTAAAAAATTCATCTTTGCACCTATCATCTCTATGAGGAGAAAAGCCCCTAAAGTCTGTTTATTTCTACTTTTTGTTCTTCATCCACAAAACAACCAGAAGATATTTAAGAGCAAACTTTTAATGATCCATTACTTTGAAAACTTCTATTCTGGAGACTGTGAGAATTTTGAGAGAAACAAATTAAAAAAAAAAAAATCCAACACAAAGTTCATTATGTATAATGGGTATTATACAATAATAAAATTATTGGATGGGGGATGGGGGGTGGTTGGAATGTGGTTGGGGGAAGGGAATCAGTGATTAATTAAAATAAAGGATAACCATTATAGGATTGTCATATATCTAAATGGGGGACTGAAGAAGTATGTTTCAGAAATGTAAAAGAAAAAAAAAACCAGGGTGAACAATGGAAAAGATATGAAAATCATTTAGTAGAGAGGATCTGAGCTTCATTAGTTGTGTGATGTGACTGGAAGATGATGTAGATTCAAGGTAGCCATAAAGCATAGCATTAAACTCAATTGTTACTGGACATTGATCAGTTTGTATAAAAACTTCAGTCTTTGCTAAAGTTGTTACAGCAGCCACAGGGGAAAAATACAGAACGAAAAATCTAATTAATCCCATGTTTACACAACACAGGAAAATGAGGGCAGAGGGTTTAGGGATTTAAGCCCCAAATGTCACTAAGTAAAAATAAAAAGTCACCTGCCTTGTGTTCACCTACCCAAAATGAGAACAGAAAGACATGCTCATGGCAGGTAGGATTTTGAATTGACAAATTAAAAGACTGTAGGAAAAAACAATTTTTTTTTTTTTGGAAAACTGAGGAATCAAATATTGAGGAATTTGTAAATGAATCATTTTATGCCTACTTTTTCACTTAAATAACTCTGCAGTCTAACAGCCAAACCATATCTTATTGTTGAAGCTGTGTGAATTTGAGTGACCTCATTTGTATGAGTAAAGTACATATTTTATTAATTTATATTTTAATGAAAATTCATAAGTAAATCATTACTTTTAATTACTGTTCAAGTGATATCACTACATATGTGAATTTAAGATTTGTTCTAGTGCTATTTCAACCACAGTTGAGTTATCACTTTAAAAGCACTAATACATATAAATTTCAGTTCATACGGAACACACATTATAATACATAAGCAGAGAAACAAATAAAAATCAGACCACCATCTGCACTGCAATTTTTATACACGAACAGAGAGATTCACACATGCTCACAGACACAGACACACACACACACACTCACACAAGGAAATTAACCCTTAATATTTCTGAAACATTTATTATTCCTCTTCCTATTCATTAAGTGCTACGGCTGCTAACCAAAGGGACAGCAGTTCGAATCCGCCAGGCGCTCCTTAGAAACTCTATGGGGCAGTGCTCCTCTGTCCTATAGGGTTGCTATAAGTCAGAATTGACGCAACGGCACTGGGTTTAGTTTGGTTTCCGATTTTCGATTTTTATTGGAAATTTAATTTAAAAATCTAAAGAGATACAGATGTTTGTGTTAAACTCTGTACTTCCCACTTTGTATCATTTCTCTTTAGTTTGTCAGTGGACATATCTTTCCAGTCATAAACTGGACTATAAATGGTCAGCAAAGAGGAGATGAAGGGTGATAGAAAAGTTGAGTAAAATATGTTTTATTCAAGTTTAGCTGTTCAGAGAAAACTAAAGACATCATACACCAAAACAGTAACGTAATAACTTTCATTTGTTAACTTATATGCAGTGTCATTTGTTGTTGCTGAATCTTTAAAATCAATTATATTTCTGGATGAATACAAAAAAATGTGATCACTTTTTTGGTGCAACCAGGTATTTATTTTTCCATGTCAAATGTTTAGGCCTGTATCTTCTGGCTTGGTCCCTCTGACTACTGTGTTTTGTTTTAATATCATTTTGAATCTGGAATGAGCTTTATGTTTATTCAAACCTACTGCGTCAGATTAGATATAATAGTCATGTATCAAGAGTGACATATGGAATTGGAATCAAAGTTTATGAACTTTCTATTCAAGACATTTTGAATTTTTTTCAGTAACATAACAATGACGCTTTTTCAGTGACATTCATCCGGGCTAGTTTCTGAAGATCAAGAAGACAATTTACAGAAAGAAAGTGTTCTGTCTTACAGAGAATATTTTGTGGCTGTCCACCACCAGACTTATACTCTGATCTAGCATTTTCTTGATCTTTTTTGTGACCATTTAAAATAAGAACAAAGAAGAATGGATGGAGAAAATTGCTCCTCCTTGACTGAATTCCAACTCTTGGGAATTACTAATAACCCTGAGATCAAAGTGACCATATTCACCTTGTTTCTGGTTGTTTACCTCATTATTCTTGTGGCAAATCTTGGAATGATCTTTCTAATAAGAATGGACTCCCAGCTTCAAACACCAATGTACTTTTTCCTCAGCCACCTCTCCTTCTGTGACCTCTGCTATTCCGCAGCAATTGGGCCCAAGATGCTGGTGGACCTCTTAGCCAAAGACAAATCAATTTCTTTCTATGGCTGTGCTCTGAGTTCTTCATCCTCTGTATCTTTACAGATTCTGAGTGTCTCCTGCTGGTGATGGCCTTTGATAGATACAAGGCCATTAGCAACCCCTTGCTCTATATAGTCAACATGTCCAGCAGGGTGTGCTCCATGCTTATGGCTGGGGTTTACCTGGTGAGTATGGTGGACGCTTCGATAGAAACGACATTAGCTTTCCACTTATGTTTCTGTGGGTCAAATGAAATTAATTATTTCTTCTGTGATTTACCTCCACTTTTCCTTCTTTCCTGTTCTGATATTCAGGTCAATGAGTTGGCATTATTCATTGTTTTTGGCTTCATTGAACTGAGTACCATTTCAGGAGTTCTTGTCTCTTACTGTTACATCATCCTCTCAGTCTTAAAGACACGCTCTGCTGAGGGAAGGTTCAAAGCTTTCTCCATCTGCACCTCCCACTTAACTGTTGTTGCTGTTTTCCAGGGAACTTTGCTCTTTACGTATTTCCGGCCAAGTTCTTCCTACTCTCTAGATCGAGACAAGATGACCTATTGTTTTATACCCTTGTTATTCCCATGTTAAACCCACTGGTGTACAGCCTAAGGAATAAAGATGTGAAAGAAGCTCTGGAAAAACTGAAAAATAAAATGCTGTTTTAACTAGTTAAACACACACATAAAGAGTTGTAGTTTTCCTCAAATGTATAGCACAGAATAATGTGGTCTGAAATTCTTTAGTACAATGAGTATTTATACAAAATCTCTACTCTAGTAATTATTAGGTACTTTCTAAATATGCTATACTTCCTTATATGTCTTTAATTTAAATACAGTACTCTCTAATTTTATAAAACTTTCTGGTCTCCTTATTAGTGTACCAAAATTTTATTTCCAGGACTTATTGTTTATTTCACGCCTACTGTACTTTTTATTTATTTATTTTTATACTTTTAGGTGTTTTGTGTTTCAATCCAGTGGTTTCTATACTAATGAATTCTATAATCCAGTGTAAATGGTAAACTTTAATTAGCTAATAATTCAAATAATTCATAACAAAATATAAAATATCATGAAACAAAAAGGCAAGGTGCTCTTAATCCAAAGTAAAATGTCTCAATCTACTGTGGAAAGAAGAAAAACTTCTTTGAAATGGGCACATGCAGTTCCTGATCTACATGATGAATGGAGATGCAAAGTGGGGGAGAGGAAAGTATTTGAGGCAGAAGGATTGGCGATTAGTGATGATAATGTGGATATGACTATGTTTTTAGAGGAAATGAAGCCTCAAATTTTTAGATATAAAAGAGCAAAAAGAAGGACCTTGGTGAAGCCCATCCTTGTGTGTAGTTCTTACCTCTCCTGTCCTTTCCTCTAGAAGGATTTCCTTTCATCCCCCCACCCCACCACATCTCAGGCCTGGACAAATTCCCCTAGTCTGGGTTTATAAACCACCCTCTCCTCAGGGCCTCATTTTATCTGTCACTTGGTTTGTTAAATTGCTGCTTATAAGCTGAGATTAAGAGCACTCTGTGATGATGAGTGTTTCATCCCTGTTATTAAGAAGCACCTGCATTGTGCCCATGACATAGAATGGGAAAACAGATGTGTGATAAAATCAGCATACTCGATAACATTTTTTGAGTGACGTTTACTTTGCAGTCAAAACAAAAGTAACTAAGGTAATAGTATATGTCTCAAATATATTTTTTACACCTTTTAAGAAAGTTCATAATATGGTTGTGGTTATTATTCATAATGGATCTTTAAAGATATACATATTAATTTCCGGAGAATTGAAGAGTATTCATTTGGGTACTTTCTTGATGTGCACCTACTTTATCGGGCTCTGTTCTACTTTTTGATAGCCAAAAAAAAAAAGTATGAGGCTGATGCGGAAATATCAACATAGCCTTATACTTAAAGGACTACAAAAGACTCAGGAAACACTGATGGTATAGTGGTTAAGAACTATGGCTGCTAACCAAAAGTTCAGCAGTTCTAATCTACGAAGTTCTCCTAGGAAACTCTGTGGGTCACTTCTACTCTGTCCTATATAGTCACTACAAGTAGGAATCGACTCAACAGCAAGGTGTTATACAAGACTCGAGGACTCTCTTAATTACTCGTTACAAATGTAGAAGCTAAAAGCCACTGAATGTCATAGGCAACACAGCTGCGATTGCTAAGAGACAATATATCATTTTATGAAAACATTTCAGAATTTCAGTAAATCGCAAGAGTGCCTTTGCTTTTCCAAGTGGAATTTTTGTGTGGTACACTGTGATATGCTTGGGAAAGGTAAGGTGGTGGAAAAAGTATATGGGGAGGGATTGTTTTGAAAAAGTTTTTAGGGTTCCCTCTTTACAATATTTTCTCAATTAATCCACACTCTTTTCAAATTGTTACTTATGAAAAGCAGAATGGAATAAAAGTATGTTTACATATATTAATGTCCAATGTTTGGGGGGTACCAAGTTCAGTGGATTGTCTCTAATTTTGAAGATGCTTTAATGGCATCTAATTAACTTATCTTCCTTCCATATCACAGTTACATATTACAGCATCACGAGACTGACGTGTTTTGCATATGGGCCTCTTTAATCACGTCTAATGGGTTTTGAACTGAAGAAAAGGAACTATTAACCCAGATAAATGATTCATTTTAAGATGAATCAATGTTTGTCTGAAATGGGTTAAACAACTTGATTAATTGCAGGCATCATCTCCCTACATTTCTGCAAGGACAGGTTGAATACTTCCTTTCTGGGAATTTTTTTAAGGGATCTTATGTTTTAAATAGGAACTTGTTAAGATGGCCTGAACCAATCCTTCTACCTTTCTTCTTGGGAGTCTACAGAAATGGAGAAAACTTAATATCAAAGGCTGTAATCTATGCTAGCCTGTCTACAATCCTCACCGTTACCTTCCGTTATCTGTCTCTTTAAATCACTCCTTCTCACTCATCCACTAACAACTGAGGGCAAATATTATTGTCCAAGTATGAGATTACCAATGCCTATGTGTAAGGGTGAATTTTATAGTTGAATTCCTATATCTTGACTCCTTTCTTCAGGAAATTGGCATTCACATTTTAATATGCACTTTATTAAAGAAAAAGTGGTTATCCAACTTTATTCGTGCTCGGATAAATAAAAAGGAAACTTCGATCCAGCACCATAACCCTATACATAAAAAGTGGCATAGCGATGGTAGATTTGGGTATATGTATAACACAGGAAACAAACTGACATACCGTTGATAATGGCTGTTTAAAGACATTTGTAAGAGCAAAGCAGTAATAATGCTCAATGACTTGGTAGGTGGGAGGTGCTCTTTCAAAGACAGAGGCAGCAAATTTAAACCCTCCTTAGTAAATTCACCTCAGAAACATATTAGAAGCCAGGGATGCAATGCCACTCTAAATCATGTGTCTTAACTAATAAGTCACTCTTCCTTGCCACACCTCATTTTTCCCTGAATAAATGACAGGGTCAGAATAGATTCTCTCTGTCATCCTTTCTAGCTGGCAAATTCTCTTTGTATCTATGATCCTAAACAAAAAACAAAACGAAAGAAAAATATTGCTGAGTGGATTTCAACCATGTGTTACAGATTAGAACTGCTCTATAGAATTTTCTTGAATGTCATCTTTACAGAAGAGTTCAGGAGGCCTTTCTTCTGTGGTGCTTTGGGGTGGATTCAAGCCTCCAACCTTTAGGCTAGCAGTTGAACAAAAGCAGTTGGTGTCATCCAGGGACCTATATACGACTCTACTGCTTGTAAACCCATCCCCACTACTGAAAGGGTTATAAATAAAAAAATAAATAATGACTCATTCTTGGTACAAAAAGACTACATTGCAACTCTTGGTTGGTTCATCTGAAATGGCTGTGACAATTAAGTCAGCTAATAACGTTAGTTACAGGAGACCAAATGCTTTTAGAAATTTTTCCTTTGACAAGCCTCCTAATTGGCATTCACTTTTTAATGTGCACTTTATTAAAAGAAAAGAAAAAAAAGTGGTTATCCAACTTTATTTGTGCTCAGATAAATAAAAATAAGCCTCAGTGCAGTACCATAACGCAACTGCAAAATAGCTAAAACCAAAATGATGGACGATATTCAGTATTGGTGAGGGTGTGCAACAGCCATAGCTCTCACACATTAACAGTGGAAGTGGGAAATGGCATCCGCATTGGAAAACTGTATGCTGTTAAACACCATTGAATTGGCTCCAACTCACAGTGACCCTATGCACAACAGAAGGAAACGCTGCCCGGTCCCATGCCATCCTCACAATTGTTTCTCTACTTGAGCCCATTGTTGCAGCCACTGTGTCAATCCATCTTGTTAAGGGTCTTCCTCTTTTTCGATGACCATCTATTTTACCAAGCATGATGTCCTTCTCCAGGGACTGATCCCTCCTGACAACTTATCTGAAGTATGCGAGAAGCACCTTGGCATCCTTGCTTCCAAGGAGCATTCTGGTTTGTACTTGGTGGATATTAACCCATTTCACTTGGATATAAAGCTAAAATATGATTTTTGAGTCATGGAGCAAGTATATGTCCAGCTATATTAAAAAATATATATACTGCCATATAGTTTTCTATTCTGAAAATTCCTCTAACTGTACACCTATTACTTGAGTGTTCTCTAAGTGTACCTTACACAGCAAAAGGCTTTTCTAAACACAGTCTAGTCACAATTTGATTGTAAGAAATTTAAAAATTACTTTAGTATGAACTATGATTTTTAGCAATGCCTATGTATGATAAAGTTCAATGTAATTTTTTGTGGAATTAAAGGTAAAATTTTCATCAGATATTTCAGTGAATATTCTTTTTATACTTAAAACTTGCTATCTTGCAAGGAGACTCAACATACAGTGACATGAGTATATACAATTTATTTATTTAATAAAAGCCCATGCCCCAGAGCAAGACAAGTATTTTCTGAAGGAAATGAGTTTATAAATAAACAGTTGCCTACATAGCATTTTGTTAGTGGCACCAGTGACTCTAAAATCCAAAAAAAAAAATATATATATATTGCCGTCTAGTTGAGTCCCACTCATAGCGACCCTATAAAACAGAGTAGATCTGCCCCATAGACTTTCGAAGGAGCACCTGGTAGATTTGAACTGCCAATCATTTGGTTAGCAGCTGTATCACTTAACCACTATGCCACCAGTAACACTAAAAAAAAACCCACTGCTAGGGAAATTATTTAGGTACATTTTTTTCTTCCTTCTGATGTCTCAAATTCTACCTTAAGTCATTTTTTCCCCATGATCTAAGGAATACATCTTCAATTAAATATAATATCTTTGGGAGGTTAATTAGCTTATCCAATTTTTAATAAAAATATAGCCACCATGGCTTAGTTTTAATGGGGAAGGTGGTAAGGGATAAAACTTGATGGTCTAGTGGGACAGTCATGTTTTGGTAGGAAAAGTCTGGGTCTTGCCTAATTATAGCGTGGCCAGAGGGAATTTGGTATCCCAGGAGACAGGGAGGACTTGAGGAGGAAATTAGTTTGGAAAGAAATCAGAAGAAGGAGACTAAGAATGACTTCACCTCCTCTAAATGTGCATCAGAGAAATAGATAATTGTGGCAAAGCTCTTGAGTAACACAAAGGCATCAGCTTCTTGAGATCACCCGGTGGACAATTACTAGCAATTAGTGAAGTTGTTGGATATTCGTCTCAACGATGTCTCCCATAGGAGGACACTGGGTATTGCAGTATTGGAATCATCACATAGAAAATTACAATGGAATATGAAAACTCATTCAAGTGTATCAACTACCAGCACTTTGCTCAACATCAGGAATATTTTATTTTAATAAGTGTAGCCTACTAATTTTTAAGGCATGGTCATGCTTTATAGGCAAACGGAAAAGGTTGGTTCTGTCTACTCCCAGTGTGGGTTGAGAATAAACAAGAAATTACCTAGAATACAGAGTAAATTCACTGACTTATGTCCATCACATCTTCTTCTTCTTTTTTTTTTCATATATACATATTTTGCAATTACTTCTTTTGTGGTAAAAAATAAATAATGAACAACATTAAGATTATGATGCACCATGGGTGTGTATAATTATTATGCATTATCTAAAAATATCAACTGACAGTAGGTAACTAACAAACACAGAAATTTATTCTTGTCAGTGACTTGCAATCATTCACAATTGTCAAATATTACACAGGCCCTGGCCAATGCAGCAAACTTCCACAGGGCTATTTCATACAACTTCAGGTCACACCATTTTTCTCATTTCCAATGACCTTCCCAGAATTGTGCAGTATAGTAGCCCATTTCACACCAAAGTCAATAATGTTCAAGTGTTAAGCTAAGATAAATAAAACAGATTATATATCAAATCTGGTGACATTTTCTATTTGCTCTCCTCTAACTTTAATCATTGTTAGAATCCTGCCTTGGTGGGACTTCAATGACCTCTAAGTTCTCTTAGATCTCTAAAAATCTTTGGATTACTATTTTTGTGTATTTGTGCACACTTGATTTTAACATAAAAGCACTATAAAATTCCAAGTGTTGCAAAGAAAGTTATTCTTTAAAGAGACATTTGTTTTATTACTCTATAGTCAGGCATCAGTTGTGAACAAATGCTTTGGAGTCAGATAAACTTAATGTCCTTGATCCTCCAGATATCTATTTACTGCTTTTGGATCTCACTTTCCACATTCATATAATGAAGCTATTAGAGACATTTTAGGATGCACAAGCTAATGCAAGGAATAAATAATATAATGTGATAAGTTAATATATGAAAAACACTTGCCATTAGTAAGAATGCTACATTGTACTATATTTAAAATCATGTTTGTGCCTCTGAAAGTCCACTGTTGAGTGAAAAGGTACACACATTCACAGAAGGAAGAGAGGATAGATATTTTAATGATTCAGAACGAGAAGAAGACACGATTTAGCTCTGGGCCTGATGAAGAAGTCCTATCAAAGTGACCAAGATGGTAGACTAACATTCAAGGAGTGTAGGGTAGTACATTGACAACTATAGATGTATGGGGAAGATAGTTGTTCTTGTTGTTAAATGCCGTCAAGTCGATTCTGACTCATAGCAACCCTTTGCACAACAGACTGAAACACTGCCCGGTACTGCGCCATCCTTAAAATAATTGTTATGCTTGATCTCACTGTTGTAGCCACTGTCTCAATCCACCTCGTTAAGGATCTTCCTCTTTTCCACTAACTCTGTACTTTGCCAAGCATAATAATCTTCCCCACTGATCTCTTCTGACAATATGTCCAAAGTATGTAAGACACAGTCACGCCATCCTTGCTTTTAAGAAGCATTCTGGTTGCACTCTTCCAAGACAGATTTGTTCATTCTTTTGGCAGTCCATGGCATATTCAATATTCTTCGCCAACACCACGATTCAAAGGCATCAATTCTTCGGTCTTCCTTATTCATTGTCCAGCTTTCACATGCATATGATGCGATTGAAAATACCATGGCTTGAGACAGATGCACCTTAGTCTTCTAGGTGACATCTTTGCCCTTCAACACTTTAAAGAGGTCCTTCGCAGCAGATTTACCCAATGCAATGAGTCATTTGATGTCTTGACTGCTGCTTCCATGGCTGTTGATTGTGGAACGAAGTGAAATGAAATCCTTGACAACTTTGATCTTTTCTCTATTTATCATGATGTTGCTCTTTGGTCCAGTTGTGAAGATTTTTGTTTTCTTTATATTGAGGTGCAATCCATACTGAAGGCTGTGGTCTTTGATCTTCATTAGTAAGTGCTGCAAGTTCTCTTCACTTTCAGCAAGCAAGGTTGTGTCATCTGCATAACACAGGGTGTTATTGAGTCTTCCTCCAATCCTGCTGCCTCGTTCTTCTTCATATAGTCCAGCTTCTTGTATTATTTGCTCAGCATACAGATTGAATAGGAATGGTGAAAGATACAGCCCTGACCCACAACTGTACTGACTTTAAGCCACATAGTATCCCCTTGTTCTGTCTGAACAACTGCCTCTTGATCTATGTAAAGGTTTCTCATGAGCACAATTAATTGTTCTGGAACTCCCATTCTTAGCAATATTATCCATAATTTGTTATGATCTACAAAGTCCAATGCCTTCGCATAGTCAATAAAACACAGGTAAACAACCTTTTGTTATTCTCTGCTTTCAGCCAGGATCCATCTGACATCAGCAATGATATCCCTCATCCATGTCCTCTTCCAAATCCAGCCTGAATTTCTGGCATTTCCCTGTGGACATACTGTTGCAACTGTTTTTGAATGATCTTCAGCAAAATTTTGCTTGCATGTGGTATTAATGACATTGTTCTATAATTCTGTACTTGGTTGGATCAACTTTCTTGGGAATAGGCATTAATATGGGTCTCTTCCAGTCTGCTGGCCAGGAAGCTGTCTTCTATATTTCTTGCCATAATCAAGTGAGCAACCCCAGCGCTGCATCCATTGTTGAAACATCTCAGTTGGTACTCTGTCAATTCCTGAAGCCTTGTTTTTTAGAAAACTCTGCTGGCATAGTGGTTAAGTGTTACAGCTGCTAACCAAGAGGTCAGCAGTTACGATCCACCAGGCACTCCTTGGAAACTCTATGGGGAGGTTCTACTCTGTCCCATAGGGCAGCTATGAGTCAGAATCGACTCGACAGCAGTGGGTTTGTTTGTTTTTTTCTTTTTTGCCAATGTCTCCAGAGCAGCTTGGACTTCTTCCTTCAGTACCGTCGGTTCCTGGTCATGTGCTACCTCTTGAAACGGTTGAAAATCGACTAATTCTTTTTGGTATAAAGACTCTGTGTTTTCCTTCCATCTTCTTTTGATGCTTCCTGTGTCCTTTAATATTTTCCCCATAGAATCATCCACTATTGCAACTCGAGGCTTGACTTTTTTCCTCAGTTCATTTGGTTTGAGAAACACTGAGCGTATTCTTCTCTTTTGGTTTTCTATCTCCAGCTCTTTGAACATGTCGTTATAATACTTTACTTTGTCTTCTCAAGCTGCCCTTTGAAATTTTCTGTTCAGTTCTTTTATTTCATCATTTCTTTCTTTTGCTTTAGCTGTTCGATGTTCATAACCAAGTTTCAAAATCTCCTCTGACATACGTCTTGGTGTTTTCTTTCCTTTCTGCATTTTCAATGACCTCTTACTTTCTTCATGTATGATGTCCTTGATGTCATCCCACAACTCGTCTGTTCTTTGGTCACTAGTGTTCAGTGTGTCAAATCTATTCTCTAGATGGTCTCTAAATTCAGGTGGGATACACTCAAGGTCATGTTTGGCTCCCTGTCTATCACTCTTTTGTACTGTGGGGGTTTGTGTGTTGCTGTGATGCTGGAAGCTATGCCACGTATTCAGGGTCACCCATGGAAGACAGGTTTCAGCTGAGGTTCCAGACTAAGGCGGACTAAGAAGAAGGATCCAGCAGTTTACTTCTGAAAAGCATTAGCCAGTGAAAACCTTATGAATAGCAGCAGAACATTGTCTGATATAGTGCTGGAAAATGAGCCCCCCAGGTTGGAAGGCACTCAAAAGACAACCGGGGAAGATCTGCCTTCTCAATGTAGAGTTGACCTTAATGACGTGGATGGAGTAAAGCTTTCAGAACCTTCATTTGCTGATGTGGGATGACTCAAAATGAGAAGAAACAGCTGCAAACATCCATAAATAATCAGAACCTGGAATGTACAAAGCATGAATCTAGAAAAATTTGAAATAATCAAAAATGAAATGGAACACATAAACATTGATATCCTAGGCATTAGTGAGCTGAAATGGGATGATATTGGCCCTTTTGAATGAGACAATCATATTATCTACTATGCTGGGAATGACAACTTGAAGAGAAATGGTTTTGCATTTGTCATCAAAAAGAACATTTTAAGATCTAGCCTGAAGTAACACTGTCAGTGATAGGATAATATCCATATGCCTACAAGGAAGACAATTTAATACGATTTTTATCCAAATTTACAAACCAACCACTAAGGCCAAAGATGAAGAAATAGAAAATTTTTAACAGCTGCTGCAGTCTGAAATTGATCAAACATGCAATCAGGATGCATTGATAATTACTAGTGATTGGAATGCAAAAGTTGGAAACAAAGAAAAAGGATCAGTAGTTGTAAAATATGGCCTTGGTGATAGAAACAATGCCAGAAATCAAATGATAGAATTTTGCAAGACCAACAACTTCTTCATTGCAAATACCTTCTTTTAACAACATAAAGGGCGACTATACACATGGACCTCACCAGGTGGAACACACAGGAATAAATTGACTACATTTGTGGAAAGAGATGATGTAGAAGCTCAATATCATCAGTCAGAACAAGGCCAGTGGCCAACTGTGGAACAGACCATCTATTACTCGTATGCAAGTTCAAGCTGAAACTGAAGAAAATCAGAGCCTAAGTCCACAACAGGGGGAAGATTGAGTGGGTACAAAATTGTGTCTCCATTACCTCCCAATTTCCAATGTGCTGTCATGAATAATAATATACAAAAGTTATTTTTATGGGTGATTTATATTTTTTATTCTGGTAAATATATATATATATGAAAACACATGCCAATTAAAGATTTTCTTTATGTTCAACTCAGTGACACTAATTGCAATAATTATGCTGTGCAACCATTACCAGTATGTATTGCCAAAAAGTAATTTTTAAAAATAAACAGCACTCACCTGTGCAATGTTCATTACAGCACTTTTCACAATAGCCAGAAAGAGGAAAGAACTGAAACTTTAGTCAACAAATTATTGGATAAACAAAGTGTGACATATACACCCAATGGGAGACTGCTCAGCCATAAAGAGAAATGAAATTCTGACTCATGCCACACATGCCGCAACATGGATGAACCTTGAAAACACCATGCTGAGTGAAAAAAGTCAATCTCAAAAGAAGAAATATTGTATGATCTGATTTATATGAGATAAGCAAACATAGAGAAACCAAAGATTATTAGTAGTTATTAGGGATGAGAGGGAAAGAGAAAGAAGGGATTTTTGCTAAGGGGGCAATGTGTTTATGTCAATTTACTGGAATCATTTGGAAAAAGATAGGGAGAATGGTTACACAACATGAAGAATGTAATTTATTTCTCCAAATTGTACATGTAGAAATTGTTGACTCGATGTATTTTTTCTTATGTATACTTTCACTATTACCAATGTATATATAGATATAGGTAGCTCACATGCAAGTTCAAATGCTCATATGCAAGTCCAGGCTGAAACTGAAGAAAATTAGAACAAGTCCACAAGAGCTAAAGTGTGACCTTGAGTGTGCCTTACCTGAATGTAGAGACCACCTGAACAGTAGATTTGATGTCTTGAACACTAATGAGGGAAGAACAGACCAGTTGTGGAATGACATCAAGGACATCATACATGAAGAAAGCAAGAGGTCAATAAAAAGACAGGAAGGAAACAAAAGACCAAAATGGATGTTAGAAGACACCCTGAAACTTGCTCTTGAACATCAAGTAGCTAAAGCAAAAAGAAGAAATGGTGAAGTAAGAGAGTGAACAGAAGATTTCTAATGGTGGCTTAAGAAGACAAAGTAAAGTATTATAATGACACGTGCAAAGACCTGGAGATAGAAAACTAAAAGTGAAGAACATGTTCGGCATTTCTGAAGCTGAAAGATCTGAAAAAAAAAATCCAAACCTCAAGTTGCAATATTGGAAGATTCTATGGGGAAAATATCAAAAGACACAGCAAGCATCAAAAGAAGATGGAAGGAATACATAGCTTCACTATACCAAAAAGAATTGGTCTACATCAACCATTTCAGGACGTAGCATATGATCAGGAACTGATGGTACTGAAGGAAGAATTCCAAGCTACACTGAAGACATCGGCAAAAAACAAAGCTCCAGGAATTGACAGAATAACAATTGAGATGTTCCAACAAATGGATGCTGCACTGGAAGTGCTCACTCATCTAAGCCAAGAAATTTGGAAGACAGCTACCTGGCCAAGCTACTGGAACAGATTCATATTTATGCCTATTCCAAAGAAAGGTGACCCATCCAAATACAGAAATTATCGAACGATATCCTTAATATCACATGCAAGCAAAATTTTGCTGAAGATGATTCAAAAGATGTTGCAGAATAAAATTGACAGGGAACTGCCAGATATTCAATGTGGATTCAGAAAAAGACATAAAACAAGGGATATCATGGATGATGTCAGATGGATCCTGGTTGAAGGCAGAGAATACCAGAAAGATATTTACCTGTGTTTTATTGATTACACAAAGATATTTGACTGTGTGAATCATAACAAATTATGAATAACATTGGGAAGAATGTGAATTCCAGAACACTTGATTTTGCTCATGAGGAGCATGTACATAGATCAAGAAGCAGTCATTTGAACAGAACAAGGGATACTGCGTGGATTAAAGTCAGGAAAGGTGGGCATCAGGGTTGTATCATTTCACCATACTTATTCAACCAGTGAAACTCTGGTGGTGTAGTGTTTAAGCCTTTGGTTGCTAACCAAAAGGTCAGTAGTTTGAATCTACTAGCTCCTCCTTGAAAACACTATGGCTCAGTTCTACTCTGTCTTATACAGTTGCTAGGAGTCAGAACTGACTTGATGACAATGCTTTTGGTTTGGTTTATTCAATCTGTATGCTGAGAAAATCGTTAGAGAAGATGGACTATGTGAAGAAGAATGGGGCATCAGGATTGAAGAAAAACTTATTGATAACCAGCATTAGCCAGATGAGACAAACTTGCTTGCTGAAAGGGTAGAGGACTTGAAGCACTTACTGATGAAAATCAAAGACCACAGCCTTCAGTATGGATTACACCTCAACATAAAGAACAATCCTCACAACTGTACCAATGAGCAACATTATGATAAATGGAGAAAAATTTGAACTTGTCAAGGATTTCATTTTACTTGGATCCACAATCAACACCCATGGAAGCAGGAATCTAGAAATCAAAAGAAGCATTGCATTTGGCAAATCTGCATAAGGGACCTCTTTAAAGTGTTGAAAAACAAAGACGTCACATTGAAGACTAAGGTGCACCTGATCCAAGCCATGGTGTTTTCAATTGTCTCATATGCATGTGAAAGCTGGACAATGAATAAGGAAGACTGACGAAGAATTGAGCCTTAGAATTTTGGTGTTTGCAAAAAATATTGAATATACCATGGACTGCCAAAAGAATGAACAAATTTGTCTTGGAAGAAGTACAACCAGAATGCTCTTTAGAAGCAAAGACGGCAAGACTACTTCTCACATACTTTGGACATGTTACCTGGATGAATCAGTCCCTGGAGAAGGACATCATGCTTGGTAAAGTACAGTGTCATCAAAAAAGAGGAGGACTGTCAAGGAGATGGATTGACACAGTGGCTGCAATAATGGGCTCTAGTATGACAAGGATTGTGAGGATAGCACAGGACCGGGCAGTGTTTTGTTCTGTTGTACATAGGGTAGCTATGAGTTGGAACCAACTCAACAGCACTTAACAACAACAACAACAGCAAAGATAGATAGCTAGTGAGAGAGAGGAAAAAAAAAAAAGAACTAAGTATTTTTTCTTGAAACCGTTATGGTAACACATATGTTTCCTTAAAAAGCTTTATCCTTGCACGAGTCAACTATATGAGTAGAAAGAGCCCCCAAAATCTGTTTATTTCTGCTCTTTGGTTATCCACCAAACAACCAGAAAATATTTAAGAGCAACATTTAATGATCCTTTATTTTGGAAATTCTTATTCTAGAGCCTGTGAGAATTTCCAGAGAAACAGACAATAAAATAATAATAATTCAAGACCAAATGGGTTACGTGTGATGAATGTTATACAATCATAAAATCATTGGATTGGGGTCAGTTGACATGTGGTTGGGGGAAGGGAATCAGACAGTGATTAAAGAAAATAAAGGCTAAGCATTATAGGAAAGTCATATATCTAAACGGGGCAGTGAAGAATTTTTTTTCAGAAATGGAGACAGACATGATGAACAATGGGAAATATATGAAAATCAAGTAGTAGAGAGGATCTGAGCTTCATTACATGTGTGATTTGACTGGAGGATGATGCAGATTCAACGTTGCCATAAAGCATAGCTTTAAATTCAGTAGTTAATGGACATTGAAGAAAACTTCGGTCTTTGCTAAAGTTGTTGCAGCATTCACACGGGAAAAATACAGAACAACCAGGAATCTAATTAATCACTTGTTGGCATAACACAGGAAAATGAGGGCAGAGCCTAGGGATTTAAGTCCCAAATGCTACTAAGCAAAAGTAAAATGTGACCTGCCGAGTGTTCAGCTGCCCAAAATCAGAAGAGAAAGACATGCTCATCTAAGGTAGGATTCTGAATTGAAAAATCAAGAGTATAGAAAAAACTTGGGGGGGAAATATGAGGAATCAAATGTTGAGGAAATTATAAATGAAGCATTTTATGCCCACTTTTTCACTTAAATAAACTCTGCAATCTAACAACCAAACCATAATATCTTATGGTGGAAGCTGTGTGAATACGGCTGACCTAATTTGTATGAATAAAGGAGATAATTTATTAATTTACATTGTAACTAAAAATCATAAGTAAAACATTACTTTTTATTACTGTTCAAGTGATATCACTATACATGTGAATTTAAGATTTCTTCTAGTGCTTTTTCAACCCTAATTGAGGAATCACATTAAAAATACCAATGTGCATAAATTCTAGTTTGCATGGACCACACACTATAATACCTAAATACATAAAGAAATAAAAATCATACCACCACTCAGTTTTTATATACCAACACAGAGGTTCGTACACACTCACAGACACACACATACACAAGGAAATGAACCCTTAATATTTCTAAAACATTTATTTTTCCTCTTCCTATTTTCATTTTTTATGTAAAATTAATTTTAAAAATCCAAAGAGATTACAAATGTGTGTGTTAAATCCTGTATTTCCCACTTTTTTCATTTCTCTTTAGTTTGTCAACACACATATCCTTTGGGATCTGGTCAGTCATATAACTGGACCATAAATGGTCATCAAAGAGGATATGAAGTGTGATAGAAAAGTCCAATAAAACGTGTTTTGCTCATGTTTAGTTATTCTGATAAAACTAAAGACATCATGCACCAAAATGGTAACATTGTAACTTTCACTTAGTAACTTACATGCAGGACTATTTATTGTTGCTGAATCTTTAGCATCAATTATGTCTCTGGATGAATACAAAAAAGTGTGATTGCTTTTTTTGTGCAAACAGGTATTTATTTTTACATGTCAAATGTTTAGGCCTGCATCTTCTGGCTTTGTCTCTCTGACTATCATGTTTTTTTAATATAATATTTTTACTGGAATGAGCATTAGATTTATTCAAACTTACTGTCTCAGATAATATATAATTGTCATATGGCACAGGTGACACATGGATTTGGAGTCCAAGCTTCTGAACTTAATATTCAAGAAGTTTTGAATTTTTTCAGTAAGATAAAAATGCCCCTTTTTCAGTGACTTTTATCTGAACAAGTTCCTGAGGGTAAAGTAGGCAATTTACAGAAGGAATGTGTTCTGTCTTACAGATAATATTTTGCTGACGTCCACTAGAGTTAAACTCTGAAATATCATTTTCTTGATCATTTTTATAACCATTTAGAATAAGAACAAAGAAGAATGGATGAAGAAAATTGCTCCTCCTTGACTGAATTCCACTTCGTGGGAATTACTAATAACTCTGAGATCAAAGTGACCATATTCACCTTGTTTCTGGTGGTTTATTTCATTATTCTTGTGGCAAATCTTGGAATGATCATTTTAATAAGAATGGACTCCCAGCTTCAAACACCAATGTACTTTTTCCTCAGCCACCTCTCCTTCTGTGACCTGAGCTATTCCACAGCAATTGGGCCCAAGATGCTGGTGGACCTCTTAGCCAAAGACAAATCAATTTTTTTCTATGGCTGTGCTCTGCAATTCTTCATCTTCTGTATCTTTGCAGATTCTGAGTGTCTCCTGCTGGCAGTGATGGCCTTTGACAGGTACAAGGCCATTAGCAACCCCTTGCTCTATACAGTCAACATGTCCAGCAGGGTGTGCTCCATGTTTATGGTTGGTATTTATCTGGTGGGCATAGTGGATGCTTTGATACACACTACGTTAACTTTCCGCTTATGTTTCTGTGGATCAAATGAAATTAATCATTTCTTCTGTGATACTCCTCCGCTTCTGTTGCTATCTTGTTCAGATACACAGGTCAATGAGTTAGTGATATTCATTGTTTTTGGCTTCATTGAACTGAGTACCCTTTCAGGGGTTTTAGTTTCTTACTGTTACATCATCCTCTCAGTCTTAAAGATCCACTCTTCTGAGGGAAAGTTGAAAGCTTTCTCCACCTGCACTTCTCATTTAACTGCTGTTGCAATGTTCCAGGGAACTATGCTCTTTATGTATTTCCGGCCAAGTTCTTCCTACTCTCTAGATCAAGACAAGATGACTTCATTGTTTTATACCCTTATTATTCCCATGTTCAACCCCCTGATATACAGCCTAAGAAATAAAGATGTGAAAGAAACGTTGGAAAAACTGAAAAATAAAATGCTGTTCTAAATAGTTACACATATGAGGAGTGGTAGTTTTCTTCAAATCATATAGTGAAGTGTCATGTGCTCTCAAATTCTTTAGTACAATGAGTATTCATTCAAATTCTCTACTGCACCAATTACTAGGTACTTTGCTAAATATTTTTTTTTCCTAAATAAGCTATACTTTCTTATCTGTCTTCAATTTAAATATAGTACTGTCTAATTTTAGAAAACTTTCCAGTCTCCTTATTAAAGTATGAAAATTTGACTTGTTCAATTTTTGTTTTAATGCATTAACTGAATTATTCTAGGAGTTATTGATCGTTTATTTAACATCTACTATACTTCTTGACATTTTGTATTTTATGGCCAATCCAGTGATTACTATACTAATGGATTCTATAATACAGTATAAATGGCAAATTTATTTAGGTAATAATTCATAACAAACTACAAAACATGATGAAATGAAAAAGCAAGGTGCTCTTAATCCAAAGTAAAATGTCTCAATCAACTGTGAAAAGAAGAAAGACTTTGAAATGGGCACATATAGTTTCTGATCTAAATGAAGAATGGAAATGCAAAGTGGGAGAGAGGAACTTATTCCAGGCAGAAGGATTGGCAATTAGTGGTCATCAGGTGCATATGACTATGTCTTTTTAGAGGAAATGAAGCCTCAAATTATTAGATATTAAAAAGCAAAGAAAAGGACCTTGGTGAAGCCCATTCTTATGCTGTAATTCTTAACTCATCACTTCCTTCCCTCCAACATCTCCCCACCCCACCTCAGGCATGGACAAATTCCCCTAGTCTTGGTTCATAAACCACCTTCCCCTCGGGGTGTCATTTTATCTGTCACTTGGTTTGTTAAATCATTGTTTATAAGCTGAGATTAAGAGCACTCTGTGCCATTGAATGTTCCATCCCTGTTATAACAAGCACATGCATTGTGTCCATGACATAGGATTGGTAAACAGATACACAATAAAATCAACATATTCCGTACTCCATAACATTGTTCATATGGTAGTCAAAACACAACTAACTGAGAGAATAGTATATGCCTTGATCATGTTTTTTACATCTTGTAAGAAAGTTCATAATATGGTTGTGGTTATTAGAGGTAATGGACCTATGAAGATATGCATATTAATTACTTGAGAATTAAAGAACATGCATTTGGGTACTTTCTTTATGTGCGACAACTTCATTGGGCTCTGTTCTAGTTTTTTGATAGCCAAAACCAAGCAAGAGGCTGGTTTGGAAACATGGATATAGCCTTATATCTAAAGGACTATACAAGACTCAGGAAAACATGGTGACATAGTAGTTAACATTTATGGCTGCTAATCAAAAATTCAGCAGTCCTAATCCACCAAGCACTCCTTGGAAACTCTAGGGATCACTTCTACTCTGTCCTATAGGGTCCTTGTGAGCTGGAATCTACTCAATGGCAATGGGATATACAGGACTCAAGGACACTCTTAATCACTCACTACAACGTGAAAGCTAAAAGCCACTGAATGTCATGGGCAATATAGCTGCCATTGCAAAAGGTCATTTTATGAAAACTTTTCTGTCAAAACATTAAATCAAGAATTGATTAACACGTTCTTTGAGTTAGATAAAATATTTTAGACTTTGGGAACCATATGGTTTCTGACACAGCATCTCATAACTGCCCTTGTTTGACAAAACAGCCATATGCAGTAATTAATAAATGCATGAGAAGATTGTGCTCCAATTATAACTTATGGCTCATAGTTTGCCTACCCTGCATAGGATTAGATAAATAATGTATGGTATATGTGTACATTAAAATACTACTCAGTGAGGTGGGGCCAAGATAGAGGAGTAGTCAGATGCTTCCGGTGATCCCTCTTACAACAAAGCCCTGAAAAAACAAGTGAATCAATTATATAGATATATGACAAGCTAGGAACACTGAGCATCAAAGCAAAGTTAAGAAATTGGACTGAGTGATAGGGGAGGGAGAGACGGTGCAGAACTAGCAAGGGCTAGCCGAGCCCACGGCAATGCCTCAGCCCTGATTCCTTTGCACAACTCTGATGGGGCTGATGGTAGTTTTGGTGGATAAAGCCACTTCAGTGATCTTGGCAGGGACTCAGCCAGTCACACAAAGACTACTCATGCCTCTGGAATCTGAGATAAAACAGTGCTTTTGGTACAAGATAGGTGATTTTGCCTAATTTATCACTTGGATCTAATAGGTCCTCCTTTTGAAAGAACTCTTTCCTATCTATCTGATCCCTCCTGCCTCTACCCCAGCTGGCCTCATTAACAGTTGATTTCCCTGGGCCTGAGAAAGGTCTTGCTGTGCTCCCTGAGTCATTCTCCTGTCCTTGGAGAAGCAACGAATTAACAAATGGGAGAAAAATACTCTGCCAACTCCCCTAATCTGGAAACTCAGAGCAGAAGCAGCTCCATTCCAAGCACAAGTGATCCACAGACTCTTTCACCCATGCATGGATCCTGGTGGCTCCAATACACCAGATGGGAACTGGCAATTATATTGCAAGGGCAAATCTGTTTGAGGCCTGACTGTACCTGTTTCAGCTGGGTGGTGGAAGGGCAGCTTTTGGACATTTCATACTGCTCTGCCTATAAACAGGGCCTTCACCTACCTACAGCAGAAGCCTGAGGACTGGAGGCTCCAACCATGCCACCTAGCCACCTGCAAAAGGGCTCTAAGGATAAGTGGTGCCTACCACTCCTTACATGTAAAAGCATTGGTTGCCTATTGTACAGCTGCAGAGCCCACCCACAAAAGCACTCTAGAGAACAGGGATGTGCCTTCCTCACAGACACTCAGGGGAAGGTTGTCAGACCCCTGCCTTCCTCAGAGTGTGACCCCCCACCCCGTTACTACCAGAAACCTGTGCATACACCAATCACCACTGCTCCTCTAAGATAGTAGGTGAGAGCCTAGCCTATACCACACACTAGGTGACTGACTATCAGGACACCTGAGTTGAATCTATACAAGAATAGTGAATGGACTCCTAGGCTCATATACTTGGCAACAGATCTAGCCATCTGATAACAGGACATTACTACTTCAAAGGCTCCAATAATCAAGTTAGCTTACTCTAGTAGCCTATCTTGGTATATCAAAACAAAATAAATCAAGAAACTAGGACTTGGTAAACAAACATAAAATAAATTAATGCAATAACTTATAGATGGCTCAGAGGCAACAGTCAATATAAAATCACATAAAGAAGCTGACCATGATTACTTCAGCAGACTTCCAAAACAAAAAATCAAGGACTCTCCCGGAAGATGAATTCCTGACATGACCAGATGTAGAATTCAAAAGATTAATACAGAACACTTAAAGACATCAGGAATGAGATCAGGCAAAATGAAGAACAAGCCAAAGAACACACAGATAAAGCAGTTGAAGAAATTAACGAGATTATTCAAGAAAATAATGAAAAAATTTAATAAGCTGCAAGAATCCAGGGAGAGACAGCAATCAAAAATTCAGAAGATTAACAATAAAAGCTAAATGACGAAGAGAAACCCGATAACTGGGAGCTCCTAAAAATCAAACACCTATGCTCATCTAAAGACTTCTCCAAAAGAGTCAAAAGACCACCTACAGACTGGGAAAGAATTTTCAGCTATGACATCTCCGACCAACGCCTGATCTCTAAAATCTACATGATTCTGTCAAAACTCAACCACAAAAAGACAAACAACCCAATCAAGAAGTGGGCAAAGGATATGAACACACATTTCTCTAAAGAAGATATTCAGGCAGCCAACAGATACATGAGAAAATGCTCTCGATCAGTAGCCATTAGAGAAATGCAGATTAAAACTATGATGAGATTCCATCTCACTCCAACAAAAAACAAGGCTGGCATTAATCCAAAAAACACAAAATAATAAATGTTGGAGAGGCTGCGGAGAGATTGGAACTCTTATACACTGCTGGTGAGAATGTAAAATGGTACAACCACTTTGGAAATCTATCTGGCGTTATCTTAAACAGTTAGAAATAGAACTACCATACAACCCAGAAATCCCACTCCTCGGAATATACCCTAGAGAAACAAGAGCCTTCACACAAACAGATATATGCACACCCATGTTTATTGCAGCTCTGTTTACAATAGCAAAAAGCTGGAAGCAACCAAGGTGTCCATCTACGGATGAATGGGTAAATAAATTGTGGTATTTTATATTCACACAATGGAATACTACGCATCGATAAAGAACAGTGATGAATCTGTCAAACATTTCATAACATGGAGGGACCTGGAAGGCATTATGCTGAGCAAAATGAGTCAGAGGCAAAAGGACAAATATTGTATAAGACCACTATTACAAGATCTTGAGAAATAGTATAAACTGAGAAGAACACATACTTTCGTGGTTATGGGGGGGGGAGGGAGGGAGGGAGGGAGAGGGTTTTTTACTGATTAATTAGCTGAAAAGAACTGCTTTAGGTGAAGGGAAGGACAACACTCAATACATGGAAGGTCAGCTCAACTGGACTGGACTGGACCAAAAGCAAAGAAGTTTCCGGGATAAACTGAATACTTCAAAGGTCAGTGAAGCAAGGGCGGGGGTTTGGGAACCATGGTTTAAGGGGACTTCTAAGTCAATTGGCAAAATAATTCTATTATGTGAACATTCTGCATCCCACTTTGAAATGTGGCATCTGGGGTCTTAAAAGCTAACAAGCGGCCATCTAAGATGCATCAAGTGGTCTCAACCCACCTGGATCAAAGGAGAATGAAGAACACCAAGACAACTAAGAGCCCAAGAGACAGAGAGGGCCACATGAACCAGAGACCTACATCATCCTGAGACCAGAGGAACTAGTTGGTGCCCGGCCACAATCGATGACTGCCCTCACAGGGAGCACAATAGAGAACCCCTGAGGGAGCAGGAGATCAGTGGGATGCAGACCCCAAATTCTCATAAAAAGACCATACTTAATGGTCTGGATGTGACTAGAGGAATCCCGGTGGTCATGATCCCCAAACCTTCTGTTGGCACAGGACGGGAACCATCCCCGAAGACAATTCATCAGACATGAAAGGGACTGGACAGTGGGTGGGAGAGAGATGCTGATGAAGAGTGAGCTAATTATATCACGTGGCCACTTGAGACTGTGTTGGCATCTCCTGTCTGGAGGGGGGATGGGAGGATAGAGAGAGTTGGAGGCTGCCAAAGTTTTCACGAAAGGAGAGACTGGAAGGGCTGACTCATTAGGGGGAGAGCAAGTGGGAGTAAGGAGTAAGATGTATATTAACTTATATGTGACAGACTGACTTGATTTGTAAACGTTTACTTGAAGCTCAATAAAAGTTAATAAAAAATATATATATATAATTTGCCATGACTAAGTGGGATTCATACCAGGTATACAGGGATGGTTCAACATTAGAAAAACAATCAATATAATCTATCACATAAATAAAACAAAAGACAAGAACCACAGGATCTTATCAATTGATTCAGAAAAGGCATTTGACAAAGGCCAACACACATTCATTGTAAAAACTTTCAGCAAAATAGGAATAGAAGGAAAATTCCTCAACATTATAAAGGGCATTTACACAAAGCCAACATCCAACATCATCCTAAAGGAAGAGAGCCTGAAAGCATTCCCCTTCAAAACAGGAACCAGGCCAGGACGCCCTTTATCACCACACTTTTTCAACATTATGCTGGAAGTCCTAGCCAGAGTAAGTAGGCTAGATAAAGAAAAAAAGGCATCCAAATTGGCAAAGAAAAGTATCTCTGCAGATGACATGATCTTATACACAGAAAAAACATAAAGAATCCTCAAGAAAACTACTGGCACTAATAGAAATGTTCAGTGGAAAATCAGGATACAAGCTAAACATACATAAATCAGTTGCATTCCTCTACACCAACAAAGAGGGCATTGAAGAGGAAATCACCAAATCAATACGATTTACAATAGCCCATAAGAAGATAAAATACTTAGGAATAAATCGAACTGGAGATTTAAAATACCTATACAAAGAAAACTATAAGAGTATGGCAAGAAACCAAAAGAGACATACATAAGTGGAAAAACATACCTTGCTTGTGGATAGGAAGACTCAACATTGTAAAAATGTCTATTCTGCCCAAAGCAATCTATAGATACAGTGAAATCCTATCCAAATGCAAGTAACAATTTTTAATGAGATGGAGAACAAATCACCACCTTCATATGGCAGAGAAAGAGGCCCCGTATAAGTAAAGCATTACTGAAAAAGAACAAAGTGGGAGGCCTCACACGGCCTGATCTTAGAGCATATTATACCGCCACAGTAGTCAAAAGAACCTGGTACTGGTACAACAGGTACATAGACCAGTGGAACAGAATTCAGAATCCAGACATAAAACCATCCACATATGAGCCCAATGGTCCAAAACCTGTTAAATGAGAAAAAGACAGTGTCTTTAAAAAATGGTGCTGGCATAACTGCATATCCATCTGCAAAAAAAATGAAAAAAGACCCATATATCACACCATGAAAAAAACCCAACTCAAAATGGATCAAACACCTAAAAATAAAATCTTAAACAATAAAAATCACAAAAGAAAAAACACGGACAACACAGTTGTTGTTCTTAGGTGCCATCGAGTCAGTTCTGACTCATAGCAACCCTATGCACAACAGAAGGAAGCACTGCCTGGTCCTGAGCCATTGTTACATTCGTTGTTATGTTTGAGCTCATCGTTGCAGCCACTGTGTCAATTCACCTCGTTGAAGGTCTTCCTCTTTCCGCTGACCTTGTACTCTGCCAAGCATGATGTCCTTCTCCAGGCAATGATCTCTCCTGACAACATGTCCAAAGTATGTAAGACGCAGTCTTGCCACCCTTGCTTCTAAGGAGCATTCTGCTTGTACTTCTTCTAACACAATTTGTTCATTCTTTTGGCAGTCCATGGTATGTTCAATATGATTCACCAACACCATAATTCAAAGGCGTCAATTCTTTTTCGGTCTTCCTTATTCATTGTTCAGCTTTCACACTCATTTATGATGCGATTGAAAATACCATTCTTTAGGTCAGGCACACCTTACTCTTCAAGGTGACATCTTTGCTCTTCAACACTTTAAAGACATCCTTTGCAGCAGATTTGCCCAATACAATGCATCTTTTGATTTCTTGACTGCTGCTTCCATGGCTGTTGATTGTGGATCCAAGTAAAATGAAATCCTTGACAACTTCAATCTTTTCTCCGTTTATCATGATGTTGCTCATTGGTCCAGTTGTGAGGGTTTTTGTTTTCTTTATGTTGAGGTGTAATCCATACTGAAGGCTGTGGTCTTTGATCTTCATTAGTAAGTGCTTCAAGTCCTCTTCACTTTCAGCAAGCAAGGTTGTGTCATCTGCATAAAGCAGATTGTTAATGATTCTTCCTCCAGTACTAATGTCCTCTTCTCCTTCATATAGTCCAGCTTCTTCAATTATTTGCTCAGCGTAAAGATTGAATAGGTATGGTGAAATAATACAACCCTGATGGGCAACTTTCCTGACTTTAAACCAATCAGTATCCCCTTGTTCTGTCCAAATAACTGCCTCTTGATCCATGTAAAGGTTCCTCATGAGCACACTTAAATGTTCTGGAATTCCCATTCATTGCAATGTTATCCATAATTTGTTATGATCCACACTGTCGAATGTGTTCGCATAGGCAATAAAACACAGGTAAACATCCTTCTGGTATTCTCTGCTTTTGGCCAGGATCCATCTGACATCAGCAATGATATGCCTGGTTTCACGTCGTCTACTGAAATCAGCCTGAATTTCTTGCAGTTTTCTGTCAATATACTGCTGCAGCCATTTTTGAATGATCTTCAGCAGAATTTTGCTTGCTTGTGATATTAGTGATATTGTTCTCTAATTTCCACATTTGGTCAGATCACCTTTCTTGGGAATAGGCATAAATATAGATCTCTTCCAGTCAGTTGGCCAGGAAGCTGTCTTCCATATTTCTTGGCATAGACAAGTGAACACCTCTAGAGCTACATCTGTTTCTTGAAACATCTCAATTGATATTCCATCAATTCCTGGAGCCTTGTTTTTCACAATGCCTTCAGAGGAGCTTGGACTTCTTCATTCAGTACCATTGGTTATTGATCATATGCCACCTCTTGAAATAGTTGAACATCGACTAAATCTTTTTGGTATAATGAGTCTGTGTATTTCTTCCATCTTCTTTTGATGCTTCCTGCGTGGTTTAATATTTTCCGCACAGAATCCTTCACTTTTTCAACTCGAGGCTTGAATTTTTTCTTCAGTTCTTTGAGCTTGAGAAACACCAAGCGTGTTCTTCCCTTGTGGTTTTCCATCTCCAGCTCTTTGCATATTTCATCATAATATTTTACTTTGTCTTCTCAAGACGCCCTTTGAAATCTTCTGTTCAGTTCTTTTACTTCATCAATTCTTCCTTCTGCTTTAGTTGCTCAATGTTCGAGAGCAAGTTTCAGAATGTCCTCTGACATAATCCTCGTCTTTTCTTTCTTTCCTTTCTTTTCAATGACCTCTTGCTTTCTTCACGGATGATGTCCTTGATGTCATTCCACAACTCATCTGGTCTTCGGTTACTAGCATTCAATGCATCAAATCTATTTTTCAGATGGTCTCTAAATTCAGCTGGGATGTACTCAAGGTCATTTTTTGGCTCTCGTGGACTTGTTCTGGTTTTCTGCATTTTCAGCTTGTTTGAACTTGCATATGAGTAATTGATGGTCTGATCCACAGTCAGCCCCTGGCCTTCTTCTGACTGATGATATTGAGCTTTTCCATTGCCTCTTTCCACAGATGTAGTCAATTTGATTACTGTGTGTTCCATCTGGTGAGGTATAGGCACCATTTATGTTGGTGAAAGAAGGTATTTGCAATGAAGAAGTCATTGGTCTTGCAATATTCTATCGTTCTATCTCTGGCATTGTTTCTATCACCAAGGCCATGTTTTCCAACTACTGATTCTTCTTCTTTGTTTCCAACTTATGCTTTCCAATGGCCAGTAAATATCAATGAATCTTGATAGCATGTTTGATCAATTTCAGACTGCACCCACTGATAAAATCTTATTTTTCTTCATCTTTGGCCCTAGTGGTTGGTGCATAAATTTGAATAACAGTCATATTAACTGGTAGGCATATGGATATTATCCTATCACTGACAGCGTTGTACTTCAGGATCAATCTTGAAAAGTTCTTTTTGATGATGAATGCAACACCATTCCTCTTCAAGCTGTCATTCCCAGCGTATAGACTACATGATTGTCCTATTCAAAATGGCCTGTACCAGTCCATTTCAGCTCACTAATGGCTAGGATATTGATGTTTATGTGTTCCATTTCATTTTTGATGATTTCCAATTATCTTAGATTCTTACCTCATACATTCCAAGTTCCGATTATTAATGGATGTTTGCTGCTGTTTCTTCTCATTTTGAGTCATGCCACATCAGCAAATGAAGGTCCCAAAAGCCTTACTCCATCCACATCATTAAGGTCGACTCTACTTTGAGGAGGCAGCTCTTGCCCAGTCATCTTCTGAGTGCCTTCCAACCTGAGGGGCTCATCTTCCAGCACTATATCAGACACTGTTTTACTGCTATTCCTAAGGTTTTCACTGGCTAATGCTTTTCAGAAGTAAACTGTCAGATCCTTCTTCCCAGTTTGCCCTAATATGTGGCATAAACTGTGTACAAAACATTACTAGAAATGTACAAACACCAGAAGAGAAATTAGATGACTGGGAGCTCCTTTAAAAGTCAAACACTTATGCTCATCCAAAGACTTCACCAAAAGGGTAAAAATATTACCTACAGATTGGGAAAAATTTTCAGCTATGACATTTCTGAACAGCAGCTGATCTCTAAAATTTACATGTTATTGCAAAAATTCGACAACAAAAAGACAAATAACCCAATTAAAAAAGGGCCAAAGAATAAGTACAGGCACATCACTAAAGAAGACATTCAGGTAGCTAACAGATACATGAGGATATGGTCACGATCATTAGCCATGAGAAAAATGCAAATCAAAAGTACAATGAGAGTCTATCTCACTCCAACAAGGCTGGTATTAATCCAGAAAACACAAAATAGTAAATGTTGGAGCGGTTGTGGAGAAACTGGAACACTTATACACTGCTGGTGGGAACGTAAAATGGTACAACCACTTCGGAAATTGATTTGGCGCTTCCTTAAAAGCTAGAAATAGAACTACCATACTATCCAGCAATCCCACTCCTCAGAATATATCCCAGAGAAATAAGAGCTTTTACATGAAGAGATACATGTGCGCCCATGTTTATTGCAGCACTGTTTATAATAGCAAAAAATGGAAGCAGCCAAAGTGCTCATCAAAGGATGAATGGATAAAAAAATTATGGTATATTTACACGATGGAATACTAGGCATCGATAAAGAACAGCAATGAATCTGTGAAACATCTCATAACATGGAGGAATCTGGAAGGCATTATACTGCGTGAAATTAGTCAGTTGAAAAAAGGGCAAATGTTATATGAGACCACTATTATAAGAACTCAGGAAACAGTTTAAACAGAGAAGAAAATATTCTTTGATGGTTATTATGATACGGGGGAGGGAGGAAGGCAGGGAGATGGGGTTTCACTAATTAGATAGTACATAAGAACTAATTTAAGTGACAGGAAAGACGACACACAATACAGGAGAGGTCAGCAAAACTGGACTAAAACAAAAGTAAAGAAGTTTCCTGAACAAACCTAATGCTTCCAAGGCCAGTATAACAGAGGCAGAGGCTTGGGAACAATGGTTTCAGGGAACATCAAGTTCAACTGGCACAATAAAATCTATTAATAAAACTTTCTGCATACCACTTTGGAGAGTGGCTTCTGGTGTCTTAAATGCTAGCAAGCAGCCACCTAAGGTGTGTCATTTGCTCTCAGCCCACATGGAGCACAGGAGAATGAAGAACACGAAAGACACAAGGCAATGATGAGCCCAGGAGACAGAAAAGGCCACATCAATCACAGACTTCATCAGTCTGAGACCAGAAGAACTAGACGATGCCTGGCTACAACTGATGACTGCTGTGACAGGAAACACAACAGAGAATCCCTGAAGGAGCAGGGAAACAGTGGGATGCAGACCCCAAATTCTGATTAAAAGACCAGACTTAATGGTCTGACTGAGACTAGAAGGACCCTGGAAGTCATGGTCCCCAGGCCTTCTGTTAGCCCAAGACCAGAATCATTCCCAAAGCCAACTCTTCAGACAGGGATTGGACTGGACTATAAGATAGAAAATGATACTGGTGAGGAGTGTCTCTTGGATGAAGTAGACACGAGAGACTATGTGGACATCTCCTGTCTGGAGGGGAGATGTGAAAGCCAAGGGGGACAGAAGCTGGCTGAATGCACATGGAAATAGAGGGTGGAGAGAAGGAGTATGTTGTCTCATTAGGGGGAGAACAACTAGAAGTATATAGCAAGGTGTATATAAATTTTTGTATGAGACTGACTTGATTTGTAAACTTTCACTTAAAGCACAATAAAAATAATTAAAAAAAAATACTGCTCAGCAATGAGAATGAATGATCTACTGCCAGCTGCAATAACACGGAAAAATTTCACAAATATTACTGAGCAGAAGAAACAGCAGTGTAAAAACTGTAAGGTTTCACTTCTAAATAGCTCAAAAACATAAAACGAATCTATTATATTTGAAGGCAATTTGTTGTGGGGCCTGTGGACAGTCTCCAAAAAGCTGATAATGTTCTGTTTTTGGTCTGTATTCTGGCTGCAGGGATGTTTTCATTTTTAAAATTTCATTTGCTGTACAATTTATTACTTGAGACTTTTCTATTTAGCTATTGTACCTCAGAAAGTATGCTACAGTCTACTCACTATGAGATAATAAGAAACAGAACATCTATTATTTTTTAAATGTCCAGCAATTTATTGTACACTATAAGTTTTCACAGGATGTTTGTAAATTAATCAATCATACAGCTTTCATAGATTATTTCACTAAATATCTTTTATGTTATTAAAAATGTGCTGCCCTGATAAGAGCAGCGACGTCCTTATAAACCCCCAGCCTCCCTCTGCTAGCCTCGTTTGCAGCACCATGGAGCCTGAGTGGCTCTGGTTGTCTTTGGGGCCAGTTTCATGCGTTGAACTTCTTCTTGCATAATAGCTATGCTTCAGTGTCAGACAACTATTTTCTGAAGTAAGAAGTTTATAGGTGAACAGTTCCTTACATAGTAGTATACTAAGGACACTGGTTACACCAGGGAAGCTGTTTAGATACAGATTTAAATTCCAGTAAAATCTTTTTTTTTTCATGAAGAATTGTTTGTACACCAAATGGTCATTATCATAGGATAGATTAAATAAATCAATGTACATGAATAAAAATAAATACAATATTATTCATAATACTTCTCTGAATATAAAGTGTATTTATACTGAAGTCATTTTTCCTTAAAATTTTTAAATCTGGTGGGTTATAAAACAAAACATGATTACCCCTAGGCAGTGAGATTTTGGTTAGCTTTTTCTCCCTTTAAGCAACTGTTTAGCTTTTGCATGTGGCTAAAGGGAGAGTGTGTGTGTGCACGTGTGTAAGGGCATGTGTGGTGTGAGAGTGTGTGCATGTTTTAGAGTATATTATGAAATTAAAAGACAATGGTTATATAGGGAGTGGTGAGCCAGAAGTAATGAATCATGGTTGCCTAGAAATCATTTAAGTTTTTTTTTTTTTTTTAATCAGTATAATCTTGGAAAACAAAGTAGACGGGAAGATAAGAATATTAGGAAATAAATGTGGGCTGTATTCAATGCTTGAACTATTCACTTAAATGAGCTTCTCTATTACAGGGTCTAACTACAAAATTACAGTAATTTTCTTAAGGATCCTTTAGGGTTTTCTGTGTGTAGGCTCACATCATCTGCAAATAGAGATACTTTTACTTCTTCCTTACCAATCTGGATGGCCTGTATTTCTTTTTCTAGCCTAATTGCTCTGGCTAGGACCTCCAGCTGAATAAGAGTGGTGATAAAGGGCATCCTTGTCTGGCTCCGGTTCTCAAGAGGAATGTTTTCAGACCCTCTCCGCTTAGGATGATGTTGGCTGTTGGCTTTGTATAAATGCATTTATTACGTTGAGGTATTTTCCTTCTATTTTTATTTTGCTGAGGGTATTTATCACGAATAGGTGTTGGACTTTGTCAAATGCCTTTTCTGGATCAATTGATCAGATCGTGTGGTTCCTATCTTTGGTTTTATTTACATGATAGATTTTAGCCGGTATGGATTCAACTTAGTTCTGGCGAATGATTTTTTTTTTTTTTTTTTTGGTACATTGTTGAATTCTATTGGCTTCAATTTCTTTGAGGATTTTTGCATCTAAGTTCATGAGGGATTTAGGTCTGCAATTTTCTCTTTTTTGTTGTCTTTACCTGGTTTTGATATCAAGGATTTGCTGGCTTCATAGAATGACTTTGGGAGTATTCCATCCTTTTCTATGCTCTGAAATGCCTTTAGTAGTGGTGTTAACTCTTCTCTGAAAGTTTGGTAGAGCTCTGCAGTGAAGCCGCCTGGGCCAGGGCTTTTTTTTTTTTGTTGTTGGGAGTTTTTAAATTACCTTTTCAATCTCTTCTTTTATTTTGGGTTTATTTAGTTGTTCTACCCCTATTTGTGTTAGTTTAAGTAGGTAGTGTGTTTCTAGAAATTCACCCATTTCTTCTAGGTTTTCAAATTAGTTAGAATACAATTTTTCATAGTAATCTGATATGATTCTTTTTTAATTTCAGTTGAGTCTGTTGCAATATCACCCATCTCATTTCTTATTTGGGTTATTTGTTTCCTCTCCTGTTTTTCTTTTGTTTGGCCAATGGTTTATCAATTTTGTCAAAGACCCAGCTTTTGGTCTTATTAACTCTTTCAATTGTTTTTCTGTTGTCTATTTCATTTAATTCTGCTCTAAATTTTATTATTTCCTTTCTTCGGGGAAACCCTGGTGGCATAGTGGTTAAGTACACGGCTGCTAACCAAGAGGTTGGCAGTTCAAATCTGCCAGGTTCTCCTTGGAAACTCTATGGGGCAGTTCTACTCTGTCCTCTAGGGTTACTATGAGTCAGAATCGACTTGATGACAGTGGGTTTGGTTTTTGGTTTTGGCTTTCTTCTGGTGCCTGAGGGTTTATTTTGTTGCTTTCTTTCTATCTGTTCAACTGGTAGGGGTAATTCTTTGATTTTGGACCTTTTTTCTTTTTTTGGATGTGTGCATTTATTGCTATAAATTGACAGCTGTTGCAGTCTGAAATTGATCAATCTTGAAATCAAGATGCAATGATAATTACTGGTGATTGGAATGAGAAAGTTGAAAACAAAGAAGAAGGATCGGTCATTGGAAAATATGGCCTTGGTGATAGAAACAATGCCAGAGATCGAATGATAGAATTTTGCAAGACCAACGACTTCTTCGTTGCAAATACCTTCTTTCACCAACATAAATGGCGACTATACACATGGACCTTGTCAGGTGGAACACACAGAAATCAGATTTCCTACATCTGTGGAAAGAGACGATAGAAAAGCTCAATATCATCGGTCAGAACAAGACCAGGGGCTGACTGTGAAACAGACCATCAATTGTTCATATGCAAGTTCAAGCTGAAACTGAAGAAAATCAGAGCAAGTCCACGAGAGCCAAAATATGACCTTGAGTATATCCCACATGAATTTAGAGACCATCTCCAGAATAGATTTGATGCATTGAACACTAGTGACCAAAGACCAGACGAGTTGTGAAATGACATCAAGGACACCATCCATGAAGAAAGCAAGAGGTCACTGAAAAGACAGGAAAGAAAGAAAAGACCAAGGTGGATGTCAGAGGAGACTCTGAAACTTGCTCTTGTGCATCGAGCGGCTAAAGCAAAAGGAAGAATTGATGAAGTAAGGGAATCGAACAGAAGATTTCAAAGGAACTCTGGAGAAGACAAAGTAAAGTATTCTAATGACATGTGCAAAGAGCTGGAGATGGAAAACCAAAAGGGAAAAACACGCTCGGTGTTTCTCAAGCTGAAAGAACTGAAGAAAAAATTCAAGCCTAGAGTTGCAATAGTGAAGGATTCTATGAGGAAAATATTAAACGATGCAGGAAACATCAAAAGAAGATGGAAGGAATACACAGAGTCATTATACCAAAAAGAACTAGTCGATATTCAACCATTTCAAGAGGTGGCATATGATCAGGAACCGATGGTACAGAAGGAAGAAGTCCAAGCTGATCTGAAGGCATTGGCAAAAAACAGGGCTCCAGGAATTGATGGAATATCAATGGAGATGTTTCAACAAACAGATGCAGCGCTGGAGGTGCTCACTCGTCCATGCCAAGAAATATGGAAGACAGCTTCCTGGCCAACTGACTGGAAGAGATCCATATTTATGCCTATTCCCAAGAAAGGGGGTGATCCAACCAAATGTGGAAATTGTAGAACAATGTCATTAATATCACACGCAAGCAAAATTTTGCTGAAGATCATTCAAAAACGGCTGCAGCAGTATGTCGACAGGGAACTGCCAGAAATTCAGGCCAATTTCAGGAGAGGATGTGGAACCAGGGATACCATTGCTGATGTCAGATGGATCCTGGCTGAAAGCAGAGAATACCAGAAGGATGTTTACCTGTGTTTTATTGACTATGCAAAGGCATTCGACTGTGTGGATCATAACAAACTATGGATAACACTGGGAAGAACTGGAATTCCAGAACACTCAATTGTGCTCATGAGGAACCTTTACATAGATCAAGAGGAACCTTTACATAGATCAAGAGGCAGTTGTTCGGACAGAACAAGGGGATACTGATTGGTTTAAAGTCAGGAAAGGTGTGCGTCAGGGTTGTACTCTTTCACCATACCTATTTAATCTGTATGCTGAACAAAGAATACGAGAAGCTGGTCTGTATGAAGAAGAACGGGGCATCAGGATTGGAGGAAGACTCGTTAACAACCTGTGTTATGCAGGTGACACAACCTTGCTTGCTGAAAGTGAAGAGGACTTGAAGCACTTACTAATGAAGATCAAAGACCACAGCCTTCAGTATGGATTACACCTCAACATAAAGAAAACAAAAATCTTCACAACTGGACCAATGAAAAACATCATGATAAACGGAAGAAAGACTGAAGTTGTCAAGGATTTCATTTTACTTGGATCCGCAATCAACAGCCATTGAAGCAGCAATCAAGAAATCAAAAGACACATTGCATTGGGTAAATCTGTTGCAAAGGGCCTCTTCAAAGTGCTGAAGAGCAAAGATGTCACCCTGAAGACTACGGTGTGCCTGGCCCAAGCCATGGTATTTTCAATCACATCATATGCATGTGAAAGCTGGACAATGAATAAGGAAGACGGAAGAAGAGTTGATGTCTTTGAATTGTGGTGCTGACGAAGAATATTGCATATACTATGGACTGCCAAAAGAACAAACAAACCTGTCTTGGAAGAAGCGCAGCCAGAATGCTCCTTACAGGCAAGGATGGCGAGACTGCGTCTTACATACTTTGGAGATGTTGTCAAGAGAGATGAGTCCCTGGAGAAGGACATAATGCTTGGCAGATTACAGGGTCAGCGGAAAAAAGGAAGACCCTCAACAAGGTCATTTGACAGTGGCTGCAACAATGAGCTCAAGCAGAACGATGACGCAGGGCCGGGCAGTGTTTCGTTCTGTTGTGCATCAGGTCGCTATGAGTCGGAACCGACTCGACGGCACCTAACAACAAGAACAACAACATGTTTGTACATTAAAATATTACTCAGAAGTGAGAATGAATGAACTACTGCCAATCACAACATGGAGAAATCTCAGAATCATATTGATGAAAGAAATAAACCAGAAATAAAAGTGCAAACACTGTATGATTTCACTTCTAAATAGTTCAAAAACATACAAAACAAATCTACTATATTGGATATCATTTTTTTATGGGGCCCATGGACAGTCTCCAAAAAGTGGATAATTTTGTGTTTTTTGATCTGTGTTCTCACTTCAGGGACATTTCTGAAAATCCATTTGCTGTACAATTTATTACTTGAGAATTTTTATATGCATATTATACCTTAGTTGGTATTACATAGTATATTCATTATGAGATTGTAAACAACAGAATATCATTATTATATTTTACATCTCTAGCAATTTCTTGCACACAGTAAGTTTTCACATTATGTTTGTAAAATTAGTCATTTGCACAACTTTCATAGACTATTTCAGTAAATAATGATCCTTTATGTTCCTAAAAATTTGCAACCTGGATACGAACAGTAACGTTCTTATAAACTGACAAGCTCTGCTAGTCGTATTTCCAGCACCAGGGAGGCTAAATGACTCTGGTTCACTTTGGGGCCAGCATCCTGCACTGAACTTATCTCATTACAGCCGTACTTCACTGCCAGACAACTGTTCTCTGACGTTTATAAGTAGACAGTTACTTACATAGTATGTTAAGGGTATAGTACTCATGACACCAGGGAAGCTGTTTAGTTACAGCTTTAAATTCTACTCAAATCTTTTTATCTTGTATGTATGTGATGCTTTAATTTTGTGTTTTGAATTCCATTCAAACATTTTTTTTAATGAAGATTGTTAAGATACCAAATGATCATTGCCATAGGATAGATTATATAAATCAATGTATATAAATAAAAAGGAATGCACTATTATTCATAACACTTATTTACACACAAAGTGGGTTCATTCTGAAGTCATTTTTGTTTATTTATTTATTTTTTTAATCTGGTAGATCCTACAACAAAACATGGTTATCCCCAGGTAGTGAGATTTTGGTTAGTTTTTTCCGTCTTTAAGCAATTATTTTGTGCATTTTATTTTAAAGGGAGAGTGTTGGGGTATCTGTGTGTGCAGTGTTTGGGTATGTGCAAGTTTGTAGTGTATATCATGAAATTAAAACAATGCTTATATAGGGAGTGGTGAGCAAGAGATAATGAATGATGTTTGACTAGAGATCGTTTAAGTATTATTTTATCAAGTATAATAGTGGATGTCAAAGTAGATCGAAAACAAACAATAATGGGGAATAAGTTGGATTTATTTTTAACCACCCAACCTGTATGAAATAACAGGTGATAAATCATGTAATTATATCAGTCACATAGTCCTGTGAGACAAACTTTTGAATACCCAGGGACCAGACACAAAGGTAGTTATATAATCTCGGTCATCAAAAGACAGCACTGAAGGTCCACACAGAGATAGCTGCATCTAAGAAATAAGTCACTAGCTCTAGATCAGGTACTAGTATTTACTGTTGTTGTTAATTTGTTTTTTAATTAACTTTTTATATTTCTTTTTTCTCTTGCCACTAAAATTATGTTTATAAAACCAGGGGAGGTTATGGCTCTTCGCATAAACTTTTATTTTAATTAAATATATTAACATCCTTAGATAACAGAGCATATGACAAAATGCAAGAAGTAATTGGAGTGGTGGTCAGAATTGTTTTTATTATTACTATTATTTTCAATGTCTTAATTAAATTTTCTGCATTTTAAAAACGTTCCTTCCCTGGGAAGGAAAACGTTTCTAAAGATGTGTCTACAGGGATAGATATTTAAATGAGTTCATGTCAAGGTTTTGGAGACCTACACTTTGTTTTTGTTTGTTTGTTTTGTTTTTTATTGTGCTTTAAGTGAAAGTTTACAAACCAATTCAGTCTCTCATACAAAAATTGGTACACACCTTGCTATGTACTTCTAGTTGTTCTTCCCCTAATGAGACAGCAAACTCCTTCTCTCTACCCTGTATTCCCCGTGTCTATTCAGCCAGCTTCTGTCCCCCTCTGCCTTCTCATTTCCCCTCCAGACAGGAGCTGCCCACCTAGTCTCATGTGTCCACTTGAGCCAAGAAGCTCACTCCTCATCAGCATCATTTTCTATCCCATAGTCCAGTCCAGTCCCTGTCTGAAGAGTTGGTTTTGGGGATGGTTCCTATCTTGGTCCAACAGAAGATCTGGTGACCATGACCTCTGGGGTCCCTCTAGTCTCAGTCAGACTATTAAGTCTGGTTTTTTATGAGAATTTGAGGTCTGCATCCCACTGCTCTCCTGTTCCATCAGGGATTCTCTGTTGTGTTCCCTGTCAGGGCAGTCATCAGTTGTAGCCAGGCTCCATCTAGTACTTCTGGTCTCAGGCTAATGTAATCTCTGACTCATGTGGCCCTTTCGGTCTCTTGTTAGAGCCCTGTACTTTGGTCATTTTTCAGATATCATCCCTTTCACAATCCCCCTTTTTTTAATCTACCTTCATTCCATTTTTTTTTTTAATCCCCACAGAGCAGGAGGTACATGTATGATATGATATATGATAAAATTGATTTCAGTAAAACATAACAGTAGGACCCAAAATTCAGTTGTCCTCCCAAGTTCCACAACATCTTCTTAACCAAGGGCAAGCGGATTTCAAAGGTATTGAAGAGAAAGAACAACACAATATTATAAGTTCTGGAAATTGAGAAGGAGAACACAAATCAGACATGACTTTGAGGTTATGAGAGTTGATCGAACATGTATTACTATCACAGGTCTTACACATGTAATCTGTTTGTGAATAGAGACCATTAGTTCTTGCAGGTTACTTTAGAGGGACAACACAGGAAACCATACTCCCTTTCAGGCTTCTCTGCCACTTGTGTTAACAGCACCCTTACAATTAGTTTCAAAATGCTCTTCATATGTCCATTGAGCAACAGAAATTTGCTGAAGAGAGCATGGTTAGCCCTGGCATATCTTTGTCTGTCTATTCACGTCAGCCTATTGCTCATGGGGACCCCGGGAGCGCAATGGTTAAAAGCTATGGCTGCTAACCAAAAGGTCGGCAGTTTGAATCCACCAGCCTCTCTTTGGAAGCTCTATGGGGCAGTTCTACTCTGTCCTACAGGGTTGCTATGAATTGAAATCAACTTGACAGCAAAGAGTTTTTTTGGTTTTTTCTTATTGCTCATGAAGATCTTTCAACCCCCTTTTCTAGAAACCACTACCTGTTCTACTCTGGCAGGTCCTGATTCACAGACTATGTCTATCGCATGGACAATGAATGGGATGCAGTTTTGTTTGTTGAGTCTGGATAGGACCTGAGGGGTTAATGGGATAAAAAGGGGAATGTTTTATCCAAAACCTGCTACAGCTCTATCTGTTCTACAATCTGTGATGATCTGAGTGAAAAAATAAAGGACTATATTAAATACCTGAACTGCTCACTTAAATATGCTTCCCTATTACTGAGTCCAGCTACAAAATTGGGGATAAAAAGAGCTTCTTATGAGATGATGTGGATTAGCTGGACCAATTAATTGTAAGAATCATGACCCTAAATTCTCAAATTATCAATTTCTTAATCCACACAATAAAAATAGTAAGAATATCATGAATACTACGTAGGTGTGTGGAAATAACATGATTTAATTAGAATGAAAGTGTCCTGCAAACTCTGTATGAAACCAAACCAAGCCGTTGCTGTTGAGTCAGTCTGACTCATAGTGACTCCAAGTGTCATAGAGTAGAACTGTGTTCCATAGGGTTTTCTTGGCTGTAAACTTTATGGAAGCAGATTGCCAGGCCTTTCTCCCAAGGTTCCAACCCTAAGTTAATAGTACAGTACTTAGCCCTTTATGCCACCCAAGGACCTTGCAAATTCTGTACAGAGCTATAAAAATGTAAAAGGCAGTATTGCCATTATTATTTAGTAGATTTGTATACCTATGGGTATATTTCCAGTTGGGTCAATTCACTTCGAGCAATCCTAGTATTCTTTCTTTACTTATTTTTAATTACCAAAAATGAGAAAGGACCCGAGGTTAAACTGTGAAGACAGTAAGATGATGCTAGCCTTTCACTTCCATTTCCTTCTTTCAGGGATTTCATAAATTTAAGTGATGGCCACTGAGAACCACACTTTTCTTTACTGACTTCATATTCTTAGGGTTTTCTGACAGAAAGTGTGTGCAGCAGGGGCTCTTTGTACTCTTTCTCCTGGTTTATGGCATAACCATGATTGCAAATCTAGGGATGATCCCACTGATCAAGATAGACTCCAGACTTCACACACCCATGTATTACTTCCTGAGCAATCTGTCTTTCTGTGATGTCTGCTACTCCTCCACTGTCTCTCCCAAGATGTTGGCTGATTTCTTATCTGAGCAAAAGAGGATTTCATATAACTTATGTGCCATTCAGATGTATTTTTTTGGGACCTTTGCTGATGTGGAATGTCTCATTTTGGCTGCCATGGCCTATGACTGTTATGTAGCCATTTGTAATCCACTTCTTTATACAATTGCCATGTCCAGGAGAGTCTATACTCAGCTAGTGGCTGGTGTTTACATTGTGGGGTTGGTGGATTCAGCAATCCACACTTGCTTCACATTTCGACTGTCCTTCTGCAAGTCCAATGTTATCAATCACTTTTTCTGTGACATCCCACCTTTGCTAGCCCTCTCCTGCTCAGATACATCCATCAATGAGATAGTGATGTTTGCTTTTATTGGTTGTGCTGTGGGGTGCAGCATCGTAACCGTTCTTCTCTCCTATAGCTCTATCATAACTACCATCTTTAGAATGAACTCAACTGAGGGGAGACGCAAAGCCTTTTCCACATGTGCCTCCCACTTAACCGCTGTGGCTATATTCCATGGTACACTCCTGTTCATGTATTTCCGACCAAGTTCAAGTTACTCAATGGACACTGACAAAATAGCCTCTGTCTTCTACACAGTCGTGATCCCTATGTTAAACCCACTGATCTATAGCCTGAGGAATAAGGATGTGAAAGATGCCCTGAAAAAAACAATGAGCATTAAATTATGTTCTGGGTGAAACTGGGTTTTCAACCCAGAAGTATTGATGTAAAGATTCTCCGAGCTAAAGTTGAAGGACTTTGACATAAGGGCCTGCAGTTTCACCAATACACTCTTGTAGATATTTTTTGTTAGTGATCTTTGTGCCTAAGCTGAGTGTTAAAACACAAAAAAAAACGTGATTAAGTTGATTCTAACTCATAGCTACCCCACAGGGTTTCCAAGCTGTAAATCTCTACAGAAACTGACTGCTACATCTTTCTTTTATGGATCAGCTGGTGGTTTTGGAAGGCAGATCTTTTGGTTAGTAGTCGATGGCTTTAACCGTTGCATCACCAGGGCTCCAACTGTGTGTAGGGAGCTTTTACTATTGGTCTTATTCTTCTCTCCAGAGTAAGAGTGGTAATGGTTTAACTTTGCTATTATGCAGAAGGAGCTCCTCTATTCTGTGCCCATGAGTATGTCTGAGTGAGATATCATGGGTTATAGCAGCATAGCCTCTAACACCGATTCCACATACCCTCATTAGAAGTCAATTTTTAAAAAATGAGTCTAATAAATATATGGAATCCTGGTGACACAGTGGTTAAAGCAATCGACTGATAATTGAAAGGTCAGGCATTCGAAACCACCAGTGGTTATGCAGGAGAAAGATGTGGCAGTTGGCTTCCATAGAGATTTATAGCCTTGGAAACTGTACGGAGTCGCCATCAGTCAGAACCAACTTGATGGCAGTGGATTTGGGTCAATAAATACAGTTGCTCGGCCAGAGGGAAGTTTTCATGAATCAAAAGTAGTTTTATTTGTAACATTCCTATCTATTAGCATGGCCCCTGGAAATGTTGCATCATAACACGTAGATGTAGATAATCCATATGGGTAAATCTGCTGCAATAGATTTAAAGTTTCACAAAGGCAAGATCCTTCTGTCTTGTTCACCATTATTTTTGCACAGCTATTCTCAATACTAGGCTCCAAAATGTCCATCAAAAATACTTACTGAATAAATACATCAGTGCTTCCCTGGTAAAACTGATACAAATTGTGTCCTTTTACATACAAGTAGAACATCTATCCTTTAATTTTGTTTTAGCACGTTCACTTTACATGAAATATATCTGCAGCTCTTATCATTTGGCCTTGTCTGAAATAAGAAATTAGGGGCAGGGCTCATTTGACATAAAAACCATCTCAGGCCCTTCATTCCTCATTGCTGTTGCTATTGCTAGTTGTCTTCAAATTGATTCTGACTCATGGTGACCCCATGTATGCAGAGTAGAACCACTGCATGAATTTTCAAAGCCATGACATTTCAGAAGCCAATGGCCAGGCCTGTCTTCCAAGGCACTTCTGGGTTAGTTCAAACTTCCAACCTTTCAGTTAGTAGTTGAGAGCTTCACTGTTTGTGTCCCCAGGCGACCCCTCCATTCTTCCTTAACCTGCAGCAATAATATCAGCAGATGTCCTCAGGATCAGTGGTTCATGGTTTATATTGCACCTTCCAGCCTGAGAATCAACCTGCAGGTTTTTTCTTGCTTCTACTCTGGGGATTAGGTGTGGTGATGTGGTACTATTGACAACTGTATGTGAACTTCAAGAATGGAAGTTAAGTGTGAAGGGCCTGGACCTTCTCTAAAGGCCACTGCAAAAGGTACTCTGTCTCCCCTGATGTGTCCATGGCATTATACACGGCATTAATATATAAACAGAGAAAATACCCAATTATACATTTTAAGTTGCAAAGGAAGAGTTATTAATGTGAAAATACGTGCAGTGGGAAAAATACAAATAAATAAATAAAGGTTAAGACCGTATTTATATTAGTATTCCATTTATAATAATTAAATTGTCTTTATGCATATCTGTGAAATAAACTGAAACCCTATTTTGAGCAAAAATTTAATACCCACCCACTGCTGTCGAGATTTTAATAGTAGTTTTAAAAGCAGTGTGGAGACTTAGTCTGACCTCTTCTCACTTCATAAGAGGGAAGGAGAATCAAGATCAACAGCCCAAGGCTGATTCCTATGAGATGGAGGTCTGATATGTCTCCTCTCTTGTCATCTTTACCAAATCTGACACCCACAATCCCTCCCACAGCACTGTCTACTTCTCTGCTGGGTTCAATAATTCACTGCAAGGCCACACAGAACTCATAGACAATACTCACAATCATGGGGTTTATTAGGGGAGTACAGGTTACAATTCAATCTCAGGAACACTCAAGGGTACAGTTCTTCCGTCAGAACGGCCTCTTCCCAGCTGTGCTCACAGGCGTGCCTCTCCCTTGCCCTAGGGCTCTGCACAAAGGCACTGAGCTTTTTCTCTTGGTGGGCCAGGAAGCCCACCTCACCATTTCCTGCCACCAGGTCTCTGCCGGGTCTCACCTGCCACTGCTTCTCAGCACCTTCAGGGTTACAGATCACTGTCTCTCTGAGCCTCCTTCTCCCAAGAGCTTCTCAGCCCAGGGATACTGGGTCCAAAGGACATGCTGGCTTCTAGCTGTTCTTCCTTGATGGTGGCGGTATTCTTTCTTTCCGGCATCTGGGGTGGCTTATTTCAAGCAGACCTGGATAACTAAACTGACCAATCCCTTTGGTGGGCCACAATTAGCATATCTGCATAGTCCTTCCCAATCACTTAGGTGAAAGTTACAAGACTATGGCTAGAAAGGCCACACAGAAGTGATCCATCACATTTCAGTGGTCATCTCTAAGTGACTGGAAGATATCGTGTAAAACAATTTTTTTGTTTTATATATCAGTGTTCTTTTGAAAAAATCCATAATACATATGTATTGCATTAAGAATGAGAAAAAAAAAAAAAAACTTGTTTTATAATAGCAGTTTATGTACGGACATTATTTATGAGCATGCACACGTGTGCGTGTGTGTGTATGTAACCATGTGTAGATATGTGAGCCTGTATAATTGACATATTTACAAATTCATTAAAACCAATTTATTCCAAATAAAGTTTTTTTCTTGTAATTTGTTAATCATTTAGTTCATAGACAGAACTTCTTAATTATACAATTATGAATTGTTTTGGAATAATCCTGTCATCTTTTCCAGTGACTTAATTGAGTTAATTGCATATGCTGTTCTCATTGTAAGCAATTAACAATTAATCCAGTTATGAAAAACATGACACAATTTCAGGTGCCCAGGTGTACACATTTTATTTTAGGTTGTTGTTAAGAAGGAAACATGAAGGCATTCTCTCCTGGATCTGAGACTACAGAGCAGTAATTTACAAGAGGTCTTTCATTTGGATCTTGCCTAATTTTATACATTCCTTTAGTGTATAAAATGAGCTGAGTGTTTTTTACTTTAAAAATTACCGAGATGAAATAATATAAATAATGATATTCCACGTGCTATTTGTTTCACGTTGCTTATTAGACAGGTTTTGAAAACAAATAAAGTTATTTGATAATCTCTTAAATATGTGTTTTCCTCTATAATCTCAAATACTTTAATTGGTGCTCATAGAATAATTTATATTATTTAGCAGGACATCACAATTACTGTCCAATCCTTTCCAAACTCAATGTTTTCTATTAGAATAATGTATTAGTTAACGATATCCTCATCTATGAAATTAGGCCTACTCATGTTACCGAAAATTGGTTTTCACCACCACCTTTCAGCAATATGTATAAGGAAAAAATATCCTTTATTATTATTATTATTTATCCTTTTCATTGAAGGCACTGATTTACACATGGGTAGAAAACCAGAATTTTTAAAACTTTGATTATTTTTGTTTTAAGAAAATTATCAAGACGAGAGTATAAGATAAGGACTTGAACTTTGAAGTAAGACACACCTGGCAGTTCATAAACTACCATTTACTTGTTAGCTGTATGACCTTTTTCAGGTTACTTAACCTTGTTTTTTTTTTTAGTTTCTTCACCTGCTTAGCAGGGATTAAAAACAATATATATCACTGGGTATATCACTGTCATAATTGTGCCTGACATTATTAAAAGGTTTGAAAATTCAGAAACAAATATTTATTTTTAAAGAGCGTTCACACAACTACCTGAGTTTGATCAAGAAAATTCCTAAGGTGATATAGAGCCCTTAATAACTAGCTCCCTAGCCAGGGGCTGAAACTTGATATGACTGAACACTGGGGGTGGGGGATGCTATTCATTGCATTATCTCAAGCAGTGAGTCTCCAAGCCCCATCTTTCTACCCTCTTTAGAACCTGCTCACCCTGTCTGGGAGACCCCAGTTGTAGATCCTAACCTCAAAATTCCCATGTGTGTAGCTTTCTCCCCAGCCACCTTAAGGCATGTTCTTCAAACCTGCCTTTACTCCTTGTTATTGCTTAGTAGAGGTTTCTTCATGGCTACCAATTTTGGTCACAACATTCCCATGTTCCATGACCAGCTACCTGGAACCATACTACTGATCTAAGACCCACACTTCTTATACCCAAGAAGAGAGTTTGGATAATTAATGTCAGAGTACTTGATTTTATGTTATCCTTTATGACCCTATCTCCAGGGCCATGGCCAAATGGGCACACATAGCAGCAATTGGATCGCTAGCTACTAATTATGATTCTCCCACGCCTTTCAGACAGCATTCCCTGCTCAGTATTTAGAAAGAAGCACTTGATTCTCAACAGCCTTGAACCACAATGCACAAAACTCTTCACTGTTGAAAGCATACAGTGTCCAGGGCCCTGTCCCACCAGTAATCTACATGGACAAACCCCTTCTTGTGAAAATAGATCCCACCTCAGTGAATAAAACTGTGGTCTAGATTTTTTTTTTTCTAGATTTAGAACCCAGCATACATTGCCATTGTCAGAAGGCATTGTTCTCTTGGTCATCCTCTTTCCTATGCCTCAATCTTACCTTTGGCTATGGCACTTTTTTTAGATTTTACAGCCTTCTCCATGGGTCTTGCCCCAGTTGCAGACCAGGTTATCATTCTACCATTAATGGGCTCCAAGTCTTACCTCTGTCTACCAGAGCCCAACTTCTCTCAGATTGTTCAGCTTGGTGCTTACCAATATAGATTCCAGACTGAATATGTTGTTGATGAAATATTCTATGAATTAGATTTTAATCTAGTCAACTTTGTTTTTTTAAGCCAACATACTGAAAAACATTCTTTAATAGTTATTTGTGTATATACTGCCACTCTAGAGAAAAAAAAAAAAATACTGGAAAGAAAATACAGCACTGGGTTTTTTGGGGGGGTGGTTAGAGGCATATATTCAATATGAAAAACAATCAACAGTAAAATTAATTAGGGCTTTTTCATAAAAATTCAGTCAGTAACTACACTGGGGAAGATACCACGGTAGAGGCAAGGGATCAAATAATGAGTAAGGAATTAATGAATAAGTCTAATAGAATTATAGAACACAGTCTCAAGTAGTTTCACGGTAAGATAGGAATTGATGAGAGTGTTACAAGAAGCACACTCAAGATTTGAGTGGCATTCAGATTGTAAGTTATTATCTGTAATTGAAGGGTGATTCAGAAAAAAATCATGTAAAATTTAAATTAGAGCAGGACCTTTTTAGAGTGAGTAGGATTTGAACAGCTAAGCTACCATGTGCACTTATTTACATGGTGATAAAAATAAATTGAAAAAGAGTCTCAATGATTTGTATTCATTTATGTTCACAAAAGAGGGAGTTACAGTATGTCATTGGCTTGTCCCATATGGGGAATAATCATGGTGTGAGATTAGGATGGAAAGAAAGCTTGGAATATAGGAAATAAAATGAAGGGTAAATCTTATCCAGAAATAAATATTACAAATGTCAACTTTAAAATGGTAGAGATAGACACAATATAAGTCATGTGAGAGGGCCAGTTCTGATGTTAAGTCCTGGCTACATGCTATGGCCGAGTATTTATTACCTGCAACTTTGGAGAACATCCATATTAAACTTTCATCTCCAGCATTCCAACCATAGGCCAAGAAACATATATTGCTGAAAGGTTTTCAAGTCTTATTTCATCCTTTCCTAAGAAGCAATTTTCAACTGATAAGTTTTCTAAAGGCATTTTTGACATCTTTGTTCCTTAGACTGTAAATCAGGGGATTCAACATAGGTACAATCAATGTATAGAACACAGAGGTCACTTTGTCGATATCCAGTGAATGACCTGTACCAGGGCGCAAATAAATGATGATCAAGGTACCATGGTAGATAGTGACAATGATCAGGTGGGAAGCACAAGTGAGGAAACCTTTCTTTCTTCCCTCAGCAGAACTTATCTTGAGGAGAGCTGCTATGATGAAGACATATGAGAGAAGAACTGTCAGAAGACAGACAGCTTCAGACAAACTAGCAAACACCACCAGAACTATGTCATGAATGTAGGTGTCTGTGCAGGACAGTGAAAATAGAGGGGAGACATCACAAAAGACATGGTTAATTTCTTTGGAGCAGAAAGTGAGATGGAAGGTGTTAGTGGTGTGGATAATGGAGCTCATGGTGCCCCCCAAAAATGCTCCCATTGCAAGCTGGCAACAAATTCTCTTGGACGTAATAACAGTATAAAGCAGTGGGTTGTAGATTGCTATGTACCAGTCATAAGCCATGGCAGCCAAGAGGAAAGATTCTGTATCAACCAAAGAAATGAAAAAATAGAGCTGTGCAGCACACCCATTGTAAGAAATTGTCTTCTAATCAGAAACCAAGTCCACCAGTAATTTGGGAGCAATGACAGAAGAGTAGCATGCATCTATGAGGGACAATATGCAGAGGAAAAAGTACATAGGGGTGTGCAGGTGGGAACTGCTTGTGATTAATAAAATCATCCCAAGGTTCCCCACGAGCATCACCGAGTAGATGGAAAAGAACACAGCAAAAAGAAGCCTCTGAAGTTCTGGGTGGTCACTAAATCCCAGGAAGAAGAACTCAGTCTTCACTGTGCCGTTCACTTTCTCTGTCTCTTTGCAGTGCTTTGTGGATTCAGGAGCAGTGACAGATATAATGATGACAATGTTAATAACAACCCAGACATTGACAAAAAAAAATGAAAGTGCCAAAATAAATAGAACAGCCATTCTAAAATTTACTGGGTCATCCTTATGGCACCTAGTCACGCCTACAGTTAATCCAACAGAATGCATAGGTTTTCAAATATTTTAGCAGCAGAAGCTTATATAAAAAAACCCAGAAGCTTATATATATATACACACACACACACACATATTTTAGCTAAACTGCCAACTGAGCCACTTTCTTATTCCTTAAAGCTATTTGTTCCCACATTAAACGACACTATCCTCAAGCTAGTTGCTGACTCTAAACTTGGTATTCAGCCTTAATTTCTCTAACTCTGTCCTCCACCACATTCTGTGCATCTAAAATTTCACAACTAAACATCTCACCTCTGTCCAGTCCACTCGACCAGGACTACCATATTAATCACTGCTTCTTTCATCTTTGCCTTTAACTGTTGCACAAGCCAATTCATCAGCTGCTCCACCTCCAATCTTGTCTGATGCAATCTGTTCACCCCTCATTCACTGTCCTCCAGTCATGAAAACTCCCTGTAACACACTACAATCTTACCTTCCTCAGCCTGGCCACTGCTTGTCTCTACAGTGTGTTGGTGGATCTAACAGAAATTTGCTGCCTCTGGAATAATGTAGTTTCATATGCCTAGAGCTTGGTTACCAAAAACGTACCTAAACCCTTTACTATCAAGCAAATTCTAACTCATAGCAACCAGGCCTATATTTTTGTGCAAAGGAAAAAGTACACTATTTTTTAGGTTGTCTCAACCCTTTGCCAGAGAACAGCTCAGCTAACATAGAACAATAGGATTTGAGTTGACAATCACTCTCCTAGGCTGGCGTTTTGATGAAGAGTTGTATGAGCTCTGTGCTTCAGGGCCTTTGCACATGCATTTTCTTCTACCCAGAAAATTATTCTTCCAACATTTTTTATTCTCCGAGCTCAGCTTAAATCCTGACTTTCAGCAAGGTCTCTACTGACCAACTCTAAGTAGTTCCTCCATTATTCTCCATCTCTGCATCCTAGTTATTCCCTTCATAGCACTTATCACAATTTGTAATTTTTTTTCTTATTTATCTATTTATTATACATGTCCCTCCCTAGACTGTATGATCTCTGACAACAAGAGTGACGTCTTTAATTTTTTTTAATTTCCATCATTGTAGAATCAATGCCTTATATAATCCTGACCCATAGTAGATTCTCAATCAACAAAGATTAATAAATAACTTTAATCCTGAATATATAAACAGTGACAGACTGAATATACAAATAGGCAATGTCCAGACCACATATCACAATAGAACTCTGACCCACAACCTCTTCATCAAATAACCCAGGAAGCCAAATCAGAACATTCTCAGTAATTGATCCAGAATTAAGACCAAATTATGATTTTGTCATTGTCTTGCTTGTTTTCCTCAATTTTGTTTGACTTCTTTTAAAAATCTAAATGTGCAGAGAAACATCAGAAATGTATATAACAGACTATATTTATTGTGAGTAAATACAGTTCTAACTGGGCAGCTTCAACCTGAAAGTATCGGGAAGGTGCTCCGAAGAAGGGACAGTGAAAGGGTTACATAGATCATTGAGTGGCCTTTAGATATAGCACCACAGCATTTGTTCTTCAAGGCTTCAAGGATCAGGTGCATGAATCCTCAAGGTGGCCAGCTGTCAAGGATCCTAAGTATCTGGGTCTGGCAAGACAGTCCCCTGAAGGTCATTGTCTTGTTAATTTCTCAGGAGATAGCATCAAAGCACTTACAAGGTTTCAGGGTCAGTCAGTTGTAGAAACAAAGTCACTAAGGACATGCATACATCTTCCAGTCAGACCATTGAGTTCCTGCTTTTCCAAACTGGGTACACATAGATCATTCTCTAGGGGACCCAATGCCTAAGGCAAAATGGTCTCTGCTAATCTGTTTATGAGGCTGTTTGACCTGAAGTTGGCTCCAGGAAAACCAGCTCCTTAAAGCCTTAAGTTTCAAAAGAATACTTAAGGGTGAATGACCTGGATGGGTCACTGGAACTCCATGAACACAGAAATGTAGATTTCAGGAGAATTAAAACAGTTTCTCACTTCTAATTCATGACAAAAGAGAAAAAGCCAAATAAACTCCAAGACAATCATTTGCACAAAATGCCCCATTTCTAATAAGTCCAATTCCAGCTTTCCTGTGTCAACAATCTCCAATGAGGGCGTACTTTAAGCCTTCCCTTTTTCTCATGTAAACTTTCCCACTCCTCTGCCTGCCTTTGAGTTCCTGTCAAATACAAGTAATGGCAATGAACCACCTTGATATAGCAAACTGAATAAACAGGCTTTATTTGTCCCCAGTTGGATTGCCTTCATTTATTTCTACAACAGATAAAAACATTACTGTTTCAGGTGAAGATTTTTGGATAGAAGAGCAGAATTTCTGTATTTCTCACCTTAAGATGTAGTTTGTCTCTGAAGAAAAGGGGATCCATTAGAACAGCTTGAAATCCACTGATAATATAGAAAGACCAAAGACTGAATTAATAAGGTAAGTGCTGAATTCTTCCCCTGTCACACAGCAGGGGAATAGTTGGGCAGTACAATTAATCTCTTAGTTTCAGTTTCTTCATCTATAATATGACAATGAGAGTGCCTTTCTCATCAAGTTACAATGGTAAGTGTTAAATAAATTTCCATTAACGATCTCAATATTCTCACCATCTTCCTTTACTGTTCAAAGTGGCAACATAGAAAGGAACTCTGGGTAGATCCAGACATCTATTTTATTTTATCCAGAGCCAATCTATGGAATGCAACTTGAGAAATGTTTATAATAACACATTTATTATTTTTCAACCCAGGCATCTGCTTTAATTATATGCAAGATGATTTCTATTCCTTCTGCAGGGAATAACTGTAATAGATTTTCAAATGGGCTCATCTATCCATTCATCTGGGCTATTTCCACTTTTATTGCTCTTTCCTTATTTTACAGCTCTGCAACTTGTAGACAATCACTAGGAACGCAAATGATAGTGGTTCACGGAAAAAGTATATTTTGTCCAGTGGACAGGGAGTTGATTTCCCTCCCTCCTGTGGAAAAACACAGTTTTATATCTATTTGTATATGTACTTGTGTATTCCGATGCATAAAAGTATGCCTCTTTAAATTTCCCTTTGTAGCATTTGTTATTTCATGCCATTTCCCCAATTTCTTAAAGGTTTTACTAAAGTTAAATATTTTACTAAAACGTTCTATACATTTAGGGTAAATAAGCAGAGTGTAGCTATCAGAAGAGTTATTCTTTGACTAGACAGAACAAAGTATACATAAAACAATGAACATGAAATCTGCAATGTTGGTCATTTCTTTTTCTACCTTGGTGCAGTTTCTGGCAAGCTAAGGTAGATTAATTCTGAACAAGTGTCACATACTTGGTCTTAACATATTTTGATCTCATTATTTCCAAAGTAATTTCACATTTAATTCTCATAACTCTTTAAAATATGTTAAGGTTGATTGTCTCTCAACTTTATAGAAAAGGAACTGGTAACCACAGACCAATTGACCAGCCCAGGGTTCCACAGCTCTGCAATGAAAAAGTCTGGTTAGGACTTTAGAGATTCTATTTCGTTTGGTTAAGGCATTCTCCAATAAGCAGGTAATTACATTTTTATCTTCAAAAAAAAAAAAATTTTTTTTTCTTTTAATTCCTAGTCCCTGGATGGCATAAATTGTTAAGCACTGGGTTATTAGCTGAAAGATTGGATGCTCAAACCCACCAAGGGTTACCTCAGACCCACTCAGAGGCACCAAGGAAGATAAGTATGGTGGTCTGCTCCTGAAAGTTCAGTCTTGAAAACCTCATGGAGCAGTTGTACTCTGCACACATGGTGTTGCCACGAGTCAGAACACACTTAATGGCGACTATCTTTTTTTTTTTTTTTTAGAACCTATTAATTATGGGTTTCATCTTAAAATACAATGTGGTTAAAGTGTTTTGTAATTTTTGTTCTTGTTGGAAATACCTTGAAGACTTAAAGTTGTCTTATTTCAGACATGTTTCCATTCCAAACATCAGATTTCTATTTATAAAACAAGTGAATATAAGAAATGATCTTGTAGAACCCCATTCAGCCATAAAATTGTTTGATTCTGTTAAGAATACTTACCAGATTAATGACTTTCTATTACCCACTTTCTTACTACACTGTTGTCAATCTCAGTTCATTTTCTAGTGGGAAAATCAAGTATGACACTTAGAGACAAAAACATTCAGTTCATTGCAACATTTATCTGAATCCATTAGGGTGTGCCTTCTGTGTTCCTAGAACCAGTTTTTGCCTACCATAGGAAGGTTTGGTTCCTAGAAGCATGCACAGCCTTTTTATGCTTTGCTTTGTGACTTTTGAGATCATCTTCCTGATCAGACATAAGTTCTCAGGGACTTACACTCTCATATCTAAATCCCAAAGGGAAAAGACATATGAGCAATTAAAAAGTTCTAATCAGAAGTTGGTTAAACACAAAATAAAATGAAGTAATATGTTTTTGTATATCTTGAAAATGTCCAAAGAAACATGTCTTGGCTTCAGAGTGGTAGATTATTAAAATCAGCCTGAAACCAGAAGAACTAGATGATGCCAGGCTACCACCAATGACCACCCTGACAGCAAACACAACAGACAATTCCTGACAGAGCAGGAGAAAAGTGGAGTGCAGAACTTAAATTCTACTAAAAAGACCAGACTTAATTGTCTGACTGAGATTGGAGGAACCCTGAAAGACAGGGTCCCCATACTCTCTGTTAGGCCAAAACTAAAACCATCCCTGAAGCCGGTTTTTCAGACAAAGATTAGACTGGACTATAAGACATAAAATGAAACTCCGGAACAGTGTGCTTCTTAGCTCAAGAACATTAAAAAAAAAAAAAAAAAAAACGAGACTAAATAGGCATCTCCTGTCTGGAAACAAGATGAGAAAGGGACAGGAGCTGGTTGAATGGACACGGGAAATCCAGGGTGGGATGAGGAGTGTGCTGTCACATTATAGCGAGAGCAACTAGGATCACATAACAATGTATGTATAAATTTTTGTATGAGAAACTGATTTAAACTGTAAACTTTCAGTTAAGGCACAATAAAAAAAATAATTAAAATGAGGTCTAGAGAGAATGTGTTGTCTAATGAAGAAAAGTATGGTGGGAAAGATATATTTGATTTAGACAAAATAGCCTTGAATTTCACTTCAAGCTTTGTAAACACAGGGAAGTTCAATGTGGAAGGTTCCTATGAGAAGGCTGGAGCTGAAGTATATCGATCCACTAGTTCAGTGGTCCCAAGAGTGGGTGATTTTTCTCCTTATGGAACATTTGACAATGCCTGGAGATAGCTTTGCTTGTCAGACTTCTCAGAGGTGGGTCAGGGAGGAGAGGAAGGGTGCTGCTTTCATCTAATAAGTAGAGGCCAGAGAGGCTGTCACATCCTACAGTTCCCAGGGCTGAACTCCATGGCAAAGAATTGTCTGACCCAAAATGGCAAGATCACCAAGGTTGATAAACTGCTCTAGTTGGAGGTTCAAGGTGAACAATTTCCCTTAGCTTTATCTTAAACTGCAAAATCGCTCAGGTAATATGAGAAATCTCACCTCATTTAAAACATTTGAATTTCAAGGCAGTGCCATATTTTCATTTTAAATACAACATAACTCCATATTTTTCACCTAGCATGTGTTCATTTATTTAATTGAAATAATAAGTAGCTGTGCCAGGGATACTGGAATATTTTCTAAATAGTTAACACATGATCCTTGCTCCAAATATAACTTTTTAGGATATGTTAGTAAGAGTGCTATCTATGTGTGCCATGTCCTTGCAGTTTTATGATTTAGCACATAAATAAACACACATAGAGGAAGATGTTGTGAAGACAGGAGAGAGGTTTGAAGATGGTGGCATTGAAGGTTGGAGTGATAGGGCCACAAGCCAAGCAAAACTGGAAGTCACCAAAAGCTATGAGACAAGGAATAAATTCTTCCCATGAGCCCCTAGAGAGAGTCTGGCCCTGACAAAACCCTGATTTCAGCCCAATGATACTGATTTCAAATTTTTGATCACCAGAACTAACACGAGAATAAATTTCTGTTCTTTCAAGTCATCAACATTGTGATAATCTGTTCAGGAGCCTCAGGAAATTAAGACTATAGGTAAGATTTACAAATGATTAAAATAATTTCAAAAACAACATTAACAAAGACACAGAAACTTGAAAAAGATAAGGGATCAAATACATGATCTACTTGTTTAATCAAGAATTAAAGTGAAATACAGAGCATAAAGTATGGTGAAACACAGAGCAAACAATAATAACAATGAGTGCAACTAATTTACTAATCAAATACATTTATTATACCATATATAACTCTAATAATTTGAGATTCATTGTTTATTTAATTTCCATGATAAAATTATGAGAAGTACCAACCATTTGTCCTCAATTTGACTCCGAATTTCAGTTACCCCATATATGTCAGAGTAGAACTCTGTTTCATAAGGTTTTTGATAGCTGACTTTTTCAGAAGCACTCCATTGGGCCTTTCTTCTGAGGCACACCTGGGTGGATTTGAACTTCCAAACTATTGGTATATAGCCAAGTTCCTTAACTATTTGCACCACCCAGGAGCTCATGAGACAGGTAGAATAATATTACACTCATTTTACAGATAAGAATTTTCTTAAAAGGTGCAAAACTACAAACACTGCAATAGAAAAAGTAGTAAAAGAAATAATAACCAAAAAATGACTAAAAATTAATTCCTACAAATATCCAAAAACTCATGGGAAGCTCAGTCCAAATTAAAATATATATATATGTATATTTATTTATGTATGTATTATATGCTCAGAGCCCTGGTGCCACAGTGGTTAAGAGCGCAGCTGCTAACCAAAAGGTTAGCAGTTGGAATCCACCAGCTTCCCCTTGGGAACCCTATGGGGCAGTTGTCCTATAGGGTCACTATGAGTCAGAATCGACTTGATGGCATCAGGTTTATATATAATACATATTTACATATATATAAATATGAGACAACTGTATAGTTATTCCTCTGAAGAAAAGGAATTATTTAATTCAATAAGAATGGTTATATGCATTAAGGGCGTTGTTTTTAAAAGACATGTCTCATTATATGTACTTTGTTGGAAACATATTTGTGTAACCACAAATCAAAAAAAAGAGGTTTAACAGTACCATCCCACAAACCCGAATCAAAACACTCAGAGACTGGAGGATACAGCAAAGATGGCAGATATATTTGAACAATGCTCTTCTCTGGGAAATTTAAGAGAAGTCTAAAAGGTGAGTAGACAACAAAGAATCATGCGTAGTACCCTAGTTCACTAATGTCCTTCCCCGGTTTCCATTCATCCATTTCTACCAAAACTCAAATCCATCCTTAAAGGTTCCTTTTGAAACTTTAAGTCCAGCTAAGAAAATGGCCCCTTGGAAAGTAAGTTAAATCCCATCACTTTTCTGAAAGCTTCTTTCACATCCTTGTTCCTCAGGCTGTAGATCAGGGGGTTCAGCATGGGAATCACTGCAGTGTAGAACACTGCGGCTATCTTGTCTGTATCCAGAATGTTGCCTGAGCTGGGACTGCAATAAATGAAAAGAATTGTTACGTGAAAGACAATGATGGCTGTGAAGTGGGAAGCACAGGTGGAAAACACTTTGCGCCTTCCCTCTGCAGAGCGCATCCTCAGGATGGTGATGAGAATAAACAAGTAGGAGGTGAGGATGACCACAATGGTGATGATCTCATTGGCAGTGGCCACAATGTACAAAAGCAATTCATTCATAGAGACATCAGAACAGGCAAGAGATAAGAGAGGGGGTAGATCACAGAAGAAGTGGTTAATGACATTCGATTGATAGGACGGGATCTCAAGAGCTAAACACAAGTGCATCAGAGAACACACTGTTCCACACAGGTAGCAGCCAGACATCAGCTCCACACGGAGCTTCTGGGACATGATGACCATGTACAGCAGTGGGCTGCAGATGGCCACAAAGCGGTCGTAGGCCATCACAGCCAGCAAGTTAACCTCAGTGATTCCATAAGCACAAAACAAATAGAATTGCACCATGCATTCCAGGAAGGAAATGGATTTGTCCTTGTTTATGATATTGGCCAGTGTCCTAGGCACAATGATGGTGGAGTAACAGAAATCCACAAAGGATAAGTGGCTGAGGAAAAAGTACATGGGGGTGTGAAGCTGACTGCTGACCTGAATCAGTGCAATCATGCCCAAGTTGCCCACAACTGTGATCCCATAGATTAGAAGGAAAAACAGGAAGAGGAAGACTCTCAGCTCTGGGATGTCTGATAGTCCCTGGAGAATAAACTCTGTCACCACGGTGCAGTTTTCCTCCACCATTTTCTGCTATGTTTCAGGTTTGGGAAAACAAATTAAATCTTTTGTCTTTCTCCTAGAAGAGAATAAGAGTTTCATATCAGCTTCACAGAAATAGAATATTGATATGAAAAATAGTTTTTATGAGAAAACTATATATAAGAAAAATGCAAATGTCAAACCATTCAAAATGTGAATAACTTCTGTTGATCCCACCGATTAAAAGTAGTCATCAACCAAAGCCTTGAATGTTTCTCAGAATTTATCTGCATACAGATTGAGGTGACCTATTGCCTTAGTGGTCTAATGGAATTTTGAAATAGATTCAATGTTATGCTTTACAGCTGCATAGAAATTAGCTCCTGTGCCCTGAAAACCTTAATGAGCTATATCCAGTTAGGACAACAGCTGTTGTGATCCTGTATAACACACAATTTTTTTTTCTTTCAGTTTATCGGTAACATATATTTGCAGTACACGAGCTACATACTGTGTATATCCAATGCTATGGAATGTGACAAACTTCCTTGAGATCAGTGGCTTATAAAGACCTTTTTACATATGATATTATGCAGAATAAAAGAAGATAATTAGACTGTGGAATTCATAATCTTTTTACTTTATCTAATTAACCAAGTGATTTAATAATTAGAAGGGTAATGGTCAATGCTAGCAATGCTAACTGTCATATAAACTTTTCCAGGAAGCATTTAAAGAGCAAATATCCAAAACATTAACATTAATCCAAAACAACAATAAAAAGTTAAATGATCTTTCTCGTGGAAGAGAGATTTTATTCTTAGCCATGTATTATAAGAAATGTTTAATTTTACTCTCTGCCCTCCCTCCTAGAGTCAGACAGGTGTGCTATGACAATTCAGTATGAAAAGACAGGATTATCAATAAAATTTTGAAAAATCATGTTGAAAGCTACATTTCAATGATGTTTATATTAAAAATAAGAAAATATTATGTATAAAAAATAGATAAATTGTTAAAAGTGCTATACATCATGACTATAATGGAAAATCACAATGGTGTTTGAAATTAAGTTTCAGACATGGTTACTTAAAGACGGGATAACAAATAGTATACCTGGGAACAGATGTAGCTGTTGATGTAGGTGTAGAGGTATGAATCTAGAGAGATGTTACATGTAATCAATTTAGTGTCAGCCCATAATCCTGAAAACCACATATTTTATCCACGTTAAAAAAGAGGCAAATAAAAATTTTCCAAAGTCCTTACAGAGTAGATTAGGGGGAGTGGTTATGTTATCTAGTCTATGCAAGTGGGAGCTGCAATCTAGACATTTTGCACGGAGCAAAAACATACAGAAGTTGAAGAATTTTACTCTCTGCCCTCCCTCCTAGATTCATAGATGTATGTGCTATCACGATTGTGTGAGAAAAGACAGGATTAGGAACATACACAGCTTGGTATTTGGACTAATTTTAAAGAAATGGGGACAAATAGTTGACCTGAAGTCATGGTTTGATCATCTACCTGATCGTAACTGCATACATACTTACATACTTTCTTACAACACTTTGCCAACCCCTAAATTAAAGAGAAAAATAAACTTGGAAATGTTTCTTTCCAATCCAGGCTGATAGTATAAATTAGGTCATGGTAAAGTCAATCATTATTTGAAAAGAATTAAATCCTTTCCTGAGTAAAGATAACCGACAAGTCCATGTGTCCTCATACTAGCTGTGTGGGCACATTAATGTAACCCTCAGAATTAGGGTGACATTAAGGGACATCTCAGTGGTCATCTTTACTGGATTTAATGAAGGAAATTTGTGTGAAAGAAGAAGGAAAGAGAAAGAAGGGGGGGGAAAGATTTACCATTTTGTTTACTGTGTATTCTAACACACTTTATTGGGTATCACCCAGTGTTTGGTGTTACAGAGGAATTGTTCTAATTTCCCATCAAGTATCTCTTACTACTAAAGATGAAAGTATTTTAAGTAATAAGTACACAGGAAAAGGGTTTCTGTGTAAACATACTGTAATTAGAAGAGCAGAAGAGTGCTTATAACTATTATAGAAACTTATTACAGAGCTTATGTTATTATTGAAGCTTGTAAGTCTTCTACATAATGAAAATAATTAGATATATTTTTAGAATATTTTCTAGTTCATAAAATGTATTCATTTCAATATTCAGGTTTTTTTAGAGTCTAGTTCTGGCTAACAAACCTGACTGGCAGACATTTTTCCCTGGCCCCCAAGATGTCCTCCTAGCTATTATACAGAGTTAGAGACTTTATACCGTAACTTAAGCTTCTGGGGACTGGGTCCCTTAAATTCCCCAAACAATTATTAGTCTTTATGGAATACCAAAAATAAATAATTAAAAATAAAACTTTCTTTACATATAAGACACAAATGATTGTTAATCTCTGCAGCATGTCAATTGAAAACTAATAAAACATGCTGCATATCCTAACTTGGGAACCAATTCTGGAAAACCAAACAAACCTTCTCCGAAACTTCATGGTGTGTTTTGGGCAACTAAAATCCCAGTATTGTATATGTGATCTGCAGCTAGTATTGACATTCTGAAATAATATAAATGTTCTTTCCGAATTTTCCTTTTCCCATGCGTTTTGTTATTGGGTGCAGGCCACTTGATTCCAACTTACGGTGACTCCATGTTAAACAGAATGAGACACTGCCTGGTACTGTACCATCTTCACAATCACAGCTGTGTTTGAACTCATTGTTTCAGGCACTATATCAATCCACCTTGTTGAGGGTCTTCCTCTTTTTCACTGACCCTCTATTTTACCATAGTATCCATTCACTAACCCATACTTTACATAGTATTCCTTTGTCGCAGTAATACAAAGTATGCTAACATTCTGCAGGGCGTAGTGTCTACCAAAAAAAAAAAAAAAGAGCCTGTTGCCCTCGAGTTGATTCCAACTCATAGAAACCCTATAGGACAGAGTAAAACTTCCCCATAGAGTTTTCAAGGAGCACCTGGTGGATTTGAACTGCTGACCTTTTGGTTAGCAGCCATAGCACTTAACCAGTACTCCTCCAGGGTTTCCACAGCCACACTAAAACCGATGTAGTCAGTAGTAGAGCTGGGCTTCAATTTTCCTGATTCTGTGGTTACCTCTTTATGGTTACCTCAGTGCAACACAAGCTTCAAATTTTTTTTTTTTTTTTCCAGTGTGAGGGCTGCTGCTTTGTCCTTGATATGACATTTAACACAACCTAAGTGTTAGGTCTTCCCTTTCACCTCCACATCAGAGAGGATCTCTTTCCAAATCACTCTCCCTCCCCTGGCGGTGAAATGCTGGTACATGTTACTCAATGCTCGCGTTAGCTGATCTTCCAGTGACCTCGGTTATCTAATGTGTTCCAGGAAGGCTGTGATTTTGCAGAATGTTTGTCCTTTAATAATGGAAACAAATCCTTTTTCAGCTTTCTACCTCCTGAACTGAATCCAGAGTCTGATTATACTGTTTTAAAGAATATTTGACTAAGTTAAATTGCAACAAGCTTTTTAAATTGCTATTTAGTATATAACATACTGAAGGCTTTTTCAAATAATTTTCTCAGATAATGACATGGAGAATGCTTCTAATGCCTAGATAACAATTCCATTTGAAGATAAGGAGATTAACAGATTTTCCTTCAACAAAAATGAAAAAAAAATCTAATAATATTTAATAAATTGTTAAAATAATCATTGATAATAAGTGACTATGAAAGCTTTCACATACGATGTTAAAAAATTCAGTGCCACTGCTGTTTTAATAAAACAATTCTTTTCTATCTTTGTTTTACTATCAGATTTAGAGATGCTGAATCTGTATTATTCTAACGATAAGAAATATTCATCCATGGATAGTTTTACTAATTGAAGTAAAGAAAATAAAATCAACTTCATTAATATCGTTGGGATGTGTTTCCAATGACATTATATAGTTTCTCCTTGAAAATTTTATCAAATTTATAAATACACTTAAGTTTTCAAATAAAAATATATCTTTCCCAATAATTCATTGAACCAATATAAAAATTGTCCAGTTTTCATTTTACACTCATGAAAACAGTATTTTTCCCTATTATGTTTCTGACTGAATTTGGAATTCCATCCAGACGCTAAGGGGGAAAGAAAAGATTACTAAGAAAAAATAAATCTGATGTTATAAAATTTTCCAGTTAGATACCACCGTCTATGAAAGTTATTTTTTGTAGTAACTATTTTATTTATTAAAGGAAAACCAATTCTCCCTAATAAACACAATAATTTTGGTCTTTGATTATTTCTTAATTTAGAGTATAATTAGAAATGACAATTCATTTAAAACCATAGTAAAGTCCAAGCTCTCAGTGGTTATCACAACCCCACTCTATTATTGTAGGAAGACTGCCTGGAGTGTTCTGATGATGAATGTTGAGATTATGTCCTTGATCAAACTGCCATATTGGATTAACAATATATTTACACTTATTAATAGATGATAGAACGGAATCAAAAAACACAGCACATGAACAAATCATCTCTGTGTTTGTTCTCAACATTCTAATCTTCCAGATACAGGGAAACAAAGGATGAGAGAATAAGCATTCATTTCAAGTATACAATACGGCAGATGGGGTATTTCCATTTTATTTTGCTCCATACAGAGGGCCAATCTATCTAAACCTCGTTTTTATACCCTGTCATCCTCCACAGTGAAATTCTTTCCTGAAATAATTTAGAATAGTAATTATATTTCGTTCTAATTTGCATTCCTTCCAGCAACTAACAAGACACCTTTTACATATGTGGTATAAAACAGAAGCTCAAAACACTTTGCTCAGTCATTGACTTAATTGTACATTCTTGCCTTCTGAACATTGCTCATACTGTTTAATCCTGTATAAAACTTCTTTCTTTTTTAAAATTTTAATATATTTTTATTTATTGTGTTGTTGAGAATATACACAGTAAAAACAAACCAGTGTTGTCAATTCGATTCCGACTCATAGCGAACATACACCAATTCAGCAGTTCATACCTGTATCCTTTAGTGACATTGATTACATTCTTCAAGTTGTATAACCATTCTCACCCTCCTTTTGTGATTTGTTCCTTCCTCATTAACAAAACTTCTCTGTCCCCTAAGGTTGCTATTCAATCTTTCAAGTTGCTGCTATCAGTTTGATTCCATATAAATAATTCTTACCCTTTCATTATTAATTTTTTTTTTTAATTTGATGCTATGTGTTTTCACTAATTGTGGCATGCTGATTCAAAGACCTATTTGGAATTTTTGATATGAGTTATGTGTTTTGAGATATATGATCTGGTAATACAATCCACCAGTAAGACAGGTGGCACTGTAGTGCCGCAGATCAGTGGCATAACAATATAACACTAAGAATTAAATAGTTTATTGTGAGTGCCTTTCCATTAGGTTACATGGGGAATCTCTGGTTTTCTAAATATGACACAGAATAAAAAACAAAACAAACCCATCACGTATCCTTAACTATCACATAGGAAAGCCATAATTATGCTTGTGATCCTTATCTCACAGAAATAAAAGAAAAAAAAGGGGTAAAACTTTACAAAACTAGAACATCCAGGAAGCATCACCTAATAGATTGCTCATCATACACAGCAATGAGGCTCCAACTCTGGTCTACTGAGCTTCATACGTTTCAAAAGTGACCCACCTTGACACTAAATGCATTTGAACTAAAATAATATATTGTCTTGATAATGAAGGTTTACAGCAGTTTCTTCTCAGTTTGAGTCATGGCACAGCAGCAAATGAAGGTCCTGAATGCTTGACTCCATCCACCTCATTAAGGTCGACTCTACTTTGAGGAGACAGCTCTTCACAAGTCGTATTTTGAGTGTCTTCCAATCTGAGAGGCTCATCTTCTGGCACTATGTCAGACAATGTTCTGCTGCTATTCATAAGCTTTTCACTGGCTAATTCTTTTCAGAAGTAGACCGCCAGTTGCTTCTTCCTAGTCCGTTTTAGCCTGGAATCTTGACTGAAACCTGTCCACCATGGATGCTGCTGCTGGTGTTTGAATAGTGGTGGCATAACTTCCAGCATCACAGCAACACACAAGCCCCCACAGTATGACAGACGGACAGACACATGGAGGATAACATAGGAATTAGTCTTTTAACTATCTGCATGAAACACTTAATGATCGTCCCACAATTAGTGGCTGTTCTAGATGCATAAGCCTTTCTCAACCACACCCATGGCTGTCCACTCAATTCTGATTCACAGCAACAATACAGTGTTTACAAGGGTATAAATTTCTACAGAAACAGACTGCCACATCTTTCTCCTGCAGAGCCACTGGTGGTTTTGAACTGCTGAACTTTCGACTACCAGCAAATTGCTTTAAACACTGTGCAAACAGGGAATGCATAGATATTGATATCCTAGGCATTAGTGAACTGAAATGGGCTGTTATTGGCCATTTTGAATCAGACAATCATGTGGTCTACTATGCCAGGTATGACAACTTGAAGAGGAATGCCTTGCATTTATCTTCAAAAAGAACATTTTGAGATCTATCCTGAAGTGCAACTCTGTCAGTGACAGAGTAATATCCATATGTGTACAAGGAAGAGCAGTTAATATGAATATTATTCAAATTTATGCACCAACCACCAAGGCCAAAGATAAAGAAACTGAAGATTTTTACCAACTTCTGTTGTCAGAAATTGATCAAATATGCAATCAGGATGCATTGATAATTACTATTGATTGGAATGAAAAGTTAGAAACAAAGAGGAAGGATCAGTAGTCAAAAAACATGGCGTTGGTGATAGAAATGATGCCAGAGATCGCAAGATAGAATTTTGCAAGACCAATGAATTCTTCATTGCAAATACAATTTTTCACCAATGTAAATAGAAACTATACACATGGACCTCTCCAGATGGAATACACAGGAATCAAATTGACTATATCTGTGGAGAGAGATGATGGAAAAGCTCAAAATCATCAGTCAGAAAGAGGCCAGGGGCAGACTGTGGAACAGACCATCAATTGCTCATATGCAAGTGCAAGTTGAAACTGAAGAAAATTAGAACAAATCCACAAGAGACAAAGTATGGCCTTGAGCATATACCACCTGAATTTAAAGACCATCTCAAGAATAGGTTTGATGCATTGAAAACTAATGACTGAAGACCAGACAACTTGTGAAAATGACATTAAGGGCATCATACATGAAGAAAGCAAGATGTCATTAAAAAGAAAATAAAGACCAAAAATGGATGTCAGAAGAGACGCTGAAACTTGCCCTTGAAATTCGAGTAGCTAAAGCAAAAGGAAGAAATGCTGAAGTAAAAGAATTGAACAGAAGATTTCAAAGGGTGGCTAAAGAGGACAAAGTAAAGTATTATAATGACATGTGCTAAGAGATAGAAAACCAAAAGTGAATAACACACTCGGTATTTCTCAAGCTGAAAGAACTGCAAAAAAGTTCAGGCCTCAAGTTGTAATATTGAAGTATTCTGTGGAGAAAGTATTAAACTACGCAGGAAGCATCAAAAGAAGATGGAAGGAATGCACAAAGTCACTATACCAAAAATAATTGATCAGTGTTTAACCATTTCAGGACGTAGCATGTGATCAGGAATGGATGGTACTGAAGGAAGAAGTCCAAGCTGCACTGAAGGCATTGGTGAAAAATAAGGCTGCAGGAATTGACCGAGTACTAACTGAGATGTTTCAACAAACAGATACAGCCCTGAAAGTGCTCACATGTCTATGCCAAGAAATTTGTAAGACTGCTATCCGGCCAACTGACAAGAAGAGATCTGTATTTATACCTATTTCCAAGAAAAGTGATCTTACCAAATGTGGAAATTATTGAACAATATCACTAATATCACACGCAAGTAAAAATTTTGCCAAAGATCATTCAAAAGCAGCCATATCAATATATCGACAGGGAACTGCCAGAAATTCGAGCCAGATTCAGAAGAAGACATGGAACCAAGAATATCATTGCTGATGTCAGACGGATCCTGGCTCAAGCAGAGAATATGAGAAAGATGTTTATCTGTGTTTTATTGACTATGCAAAATCATTTGACTGCGTGAATCATAACAAATTATGAATAACATTGTGAAGAATGGGAAATCCAGAACACTTAATTGTGTTCATGAGGAAACTGTACATAGTTCAAGAGACAGACGTGTGAACAGAACAAGGGCATGCTGCATGATTTAAAATCAGAAAATATGTGCATCAGGGTTGTATCCTTTCACCATACCTATTCAAACTGTATGCTGAGCAAATAATCTCAGACGCTGGACTCTATGAAGAAGTATGGAGTACCAGAATTGGAGACAAACTCATTAGCAACCTGTGTTACGCAGATGACACAACTTTGCTTGCTGAAAGCAAAGAGGACTTGAAGCACTTACTGATGAAGATCAAAAACCACAGCCTGCAGTATGAATGGCATCTCAACGTATAGAAAACAAAAATCCTTACAACTGGACCAATAAGCAACATCATGATAAATGGAGAAAAGACTGAAGTTGTCAAGGATTTCATTTTACTTGGAACCACAGTCAAGATCCATGGAAGCAGCAGTCAAGAAATCAAAGCATGCATTTCATTGGGCAAATCTGCTGCAAAAGACCTCTTTAAGGTGTTGAAAAACAAAGATGTCACCTTGAAGACTAAGGTGTGCCTGACCCAAGCCATGACGTTTTCGATTGCCTCATATGCATGCGAAAGTGGGATGATGAAGAAGAAAGAAAGGAAGGAGAACTGATGCCTTTGAATTATGGTGTTTTTGAAGAATATTGGCTATACATTGGACTGCCAAAAGAAGGAACAAATCTGTCTCGGAAGAAGTACAATCATAATTCTCCTTAGAAGCAAGGATGGCAAGACTATATCTCACTTACTTGGGCATGTAATCAGGAGGGATGATGTCCCTGGAGAAGGACATCATGCTTGGTAAATTAGAGGGTCATTGAAAAAGATGAAGACCCTCAACGAGATGGATTGATACTGAGGCTTCAACAGTGGGCTCAAGTATACAATGATTGTGAGGATGGCATAGGACGGGCTATGTTTTGTTTTGTGATACACAGGACCACTATGAGTCCGAACCGACTCAAAGGCACCTAACGACAACAACAGCAACAATGTCCTATCTATGAGATGCAGAGGTGTAAAAAGTGGCTAGAATACAGTTACACCAATAGTAAGGAAAAAGTTAAAAGAACATAATGCTCAAGGCAGATATTTTTTTACTACGTAAGCTAAACCACTGTTTGGTTTTAAGAAGACTTCACGGAATGTTTTTGGTTTGAGATGTAAAGACTATCTCAGGGCAAGAGTTTCAGGGCCTCATTCAACATTCATTGCTCCAGGAAGTTTGGTGTCCATGAGAATTTGAAATTTGTTCTGCATTTTTCCCTTTTGATCAGAAATCGTCTATGGAGTTTTTGGTCAAAATGTTCAGTAATGGTAGCAAGACACTGTCCAGTTGTCCTGGTCTCAGGGCAAAGGAGGCAGTTGTTCATGGAGGCAATTAGTCACACATTCCACATTCTCCTCCTAGTCATGACTCTCCTTTTTTCTCTTTTGCTCCAGGAAAATAAAGACCAGTTGTTACACTTTGGATGACCAGCTTCAAGCTTTTAAAACCCCAGGCACTATGCACTAAAAAACGAGGTAGAACAGAAGCACTAAATCCATTATTAGGCCAATTAACTGGAATACATCATGAAACCATAATCCTAAACCTCCAAGCCAAGAAGCCAAGTTCCAGGAGCTTTTTAGTTGTACATAACCAAGCTTAGCAGCTACTCTTTTTTTTTTTTTTTTTGCCATTGTTGTAAATATATCTATCACGCTTTTGACAATTCAACTTTTTACGGGTGTACAACTTAATCTTGCTCTTGTGCTTGTCTTAAAATCTCATCTCTTCTTAAAGACCAAGTTAAAAGAGCATATCAATTATGAAGCAATTCCTTTATTATCCTCAAATGAATTTGAACTCTCATGTCACTCACCCAGTTATGAAGTTTGCTATACTGAACATTGTAAAATAGCTACTTTTTTGCTTGTCACACTACCACCACTGGATTTTAAGGTCCCTGAGGATGAGGAAGATACTTTTTTTTTTTTAACTGTGATTTATTTTACTAATTTTACAATAGTAATTTGGTTGTTTATTTAACAGCTATAATCTTTCCTCTGTCCTACAGGGTTGTTATCAGTTGGAATCAACTCAATGGCAATGAGTTTTTTCTTTTTTTTTAAATAATCTTCTAGATACCAGAAAAGAAAGGATGAAAGAACAAACACTCATTTCAAATATGCAATGTGGCAGATGTGGTGTTTCCAATTTCTTTTGCTTGACCCAGCATCTGGCTTATAAAAGCAGATCCAAGTACAGTCTCTCCAGCCAAAAACTCATAGTATTTCTATTGTAAAATGTTCTCTATTTTTGAAGATCCAAAATGATGCTTAATAATGAAACTTTGACCCATGATTCTTTTGCAGATCAGAGAAATGTATTCTGTAATAATTCAACTACATGTTTACCAATGGATAGACTCAATACGAAAAAACAAAAATTGTGTTCATGATTTTCCTGACTGTATCTTTGACATCCTTATTCCTCAGACTGTAAATCAGAGGATGCAACATGGGGATCTCCACTGTGTAAAGCACAAAGGACCTTTTGACTCTGTGACCTGAGTTTTTGGAGTTGGGTACACACTAGAGGAAGGGCATGATGCCGTGGAAGATAGTAGTGGAGATCAGGTGTGAGGCACGTTACCCATTAGCTGAACACATCCTCAGGATGGTGACAAAGATGAATGCATAAGAGATGAGAATGATAAGTTTGTCACCTCATTAAAGGTGACAAAGAAGAAAAGCAGCAACTGGTGGAGATGAATATCAAAGCAAGAAAGAGAAATCAGGGAGGATAGCTCACAGAAGAAATGTCTGATTGTGTTTAAACCACAAAAAAATAATTTGAAACCAGGGCATATGAATCTCAAAAAGCACACTAGTGTGCATGCATATGGTTTGGTCACCAACATGGCACAAAATCTCTGGGATGTGGCAACTGTGTACAGCAGAGCATTATAAAAGGCCACAAAATAGTAATAGGTCATCACAGTGAATAAAATTTATTCAGTTACTATGAAGTTATTTTTTTTAAAAAATGCACCATATACCCTGAAAAATGAAATGATTCTGTCTTGTAATATTAGATTCACCCATATCTTGGGAGCAATGATGGAGGAATAGCATCCACTAATGAAAGGCGACTGAGGAAAAAGTACATGGGGGTGTGCAGTTTGGGGTTAATTTTGATGATTTCAATCATACCAAGATTCCCAACCACACTGAAGCTCTAGATGAACAGGAATATCAAGAAGATGGCGATCTGAAGTTCTGGGTAATCTGAGAAGCCCAAGAGAGTAAACGTGGCCCCAGCATTTATATTTCTCTCTACCAGAAACATGTTTCCTGTTGGTGGAATCTGAAAATCAATCTTATAAATAAGTGATTAAGGAGAGTGATGGATACACGAAGCATGGTTAACTATCACCCAGGTAGAGCATTTAGGAGAGACAAAATACATAGATCTCTGTCATAATTCTGATGGGTGTTAAGTATCCAAAACATACAAGAATATCTAAAGTTTCAAAAACAGAATTACTAATTAATTTTACTTTCTCAAAAACTGTAAAAATTAATTCTGTTCATGTTCTGAAATGTAATTTTAAAGACTGCAAGTGTCATTATTACGAACTCAAGCAATTTGGATGGCACCGTGCATCCCAATCTTCATTTAAGACATTCCAATCTCACTGAATCTATGAATTCTGGAAAGAAAAGTCTAAGAAAATGAGGAAAAGTATTCATATCTGGCCTACTGAAACTAAGGAAAAGTGAAAGCATCTGAAATAACTTCTGTAATTAAAATCAATTTTTATGTAATATTGACATGTGCATATATTGCAATATAAAGAAAGAATAGTCATTATGTTCATCTTTGGTTATATCGATATTTTAAATGGAAGTTTAGCAGTTTCATCATCACTCTTTTTAAGGAAGTCAGACATCAAAGTCAATTCTGATTTATCATTTTCTGTAAAGACTACCTATCAACCTGCTTTGTTCTACAGTTGAGCAAATAGAAGCCTAAGGAAGCCATGACTTGCCCAGTGACATATAGATTTTAGATCATGTATCTATAACTAGAACCCACCTCCTCTGACTCTGTGCCATGTATGCATCCCTGTATACCAGGCTCTGACTCACACTACAGATTGAGATGCTAACATTTTTCCCTTCTGAGGATCACAACCCTGGTGGCATAGTAGTTAAGTGCTATGGCTCACAATTTCAAACACTTCATTCTACTAACTTTTTGAGTGCTTATAAGACAAATTTTAGATTGTAAAACTATGCAAACTAGTTTAGTAAAAGTATTGAGAAACACAGAGATGTTCTGAAAATGTGTGTCAAGATGAAACATATAGAAATGAAATTTAGGGACATGTCCCCATTCAAAATTAACTTTTGGAAAAACTCTTTAACTTTTGATAGTGCTTCACTTTTCTAAGCCCTTGTCTCTTCTTTCCCTTCAAGGCACCTAGAATACTGATTCTATCCCTATATTTCCTGTTGAGAAGATGGGTGAGAATCTTAAAGTGAAGATATTTTTGAGGAAGAAGTTCTTAATATAAAGAGAATGGTGGGAATTCACAGATTGATGTCAGGTGTATTTCCCAGATAAACTAAAGGATACCCAGTTAAATCTGAATCTTAGATTTTTTTTTTTAAAGCATGTATCAAATATTGGATGGGAAATTACTACTTAAAAAAAAGATATTTATTTATCTGAGGTTCAAATTTAAAGGGGTGTCCTGTATTTTTATTTTCTAAACTTGGCAACCCTATGCCCAGAAAAGCTCAGAATTTTAGGATTACAAACTCATCACAGTTCCTGGAGACCCTTCCTTGTTTTAGTACTATTTTAAATCCCACGTGTTATGAATGCCTTCAGTGAGTCTCTTGTAAAGAGGACCTCTTACTCAGACTATGAATTCTGGTAAGCTCATCTCTGGTTCTACAACCCAAGACATAGGTTCCAGATGTTCGAACACTAAAAGCCTCAGGTCCCATGTAACACTTAGAACTCTCAATAGCCCTTTCTATTGAGATATTCAAGGATTTAAGAACAAACCGAAAGTCAATCTTTCTCAGACAATTCTCACTATTATAAATGTTTCCTTAATATCCTATTTCAGAGTTTCTCAACTTTGACACTATTAATACTTTTTGTGCTAGATAATTTCTATGCAGAGCTGCCTTGTGCATTGCATAATGTTTAGCAGCATCCCTGGCCTCTTTCCACTAGATTCCAGTAGTACCTTCCCCTCTCAGTCTTTACAATCAAAAATGTCTCCAGATGTTGTCAGATGTTCACCTTGGGTGTTGGGGGGAGGTTCGGGGATAGCAAAATTGCACTTAGTGCTTAATTAAATAAATTACATCTATTTCCTTGATGGTGGTAGATTTTAATGTTTCTGCTGCCTGAATTTGACTTGTAACTAATGTGCATATTTAATATCATGATTCCTTTTCTCTCAAATGTTGTCCTATGGATTAAATAATGCGTATTATCTTTGAATCCAGGAATTGCAGTATTGAAAATCTCCTTCCTTTTAATTGCTTTTTTTGTTTGTTTTCTTTTTACCCTCATTAGCACATGAGCCAGTATTTTTTCCATGCTCTTAAATCTTATTTAGACCTGTTTCTGTATATGAACTGCATGAAGAAGAATGGGCATCAGGATTGGAGGAAGATTCATTAATAACCTGCGTTATGCAGATGGCACAACCTTGATTGCTGGGAGTGAAGAGGACTTGAAGCACTTACTAATGAATATCAAAGACCACAGCCTTCAGTATGGGTTACATCTCAACATAAAGAAAACAAAATTTCTCACAACTGGGCCAATTACCAACATCATGATAAATGGAGAAGAGATTGAAGTTGTCAAAGACTTGATTTTGCTTGGATCCACATTCAACAGCCATAGAAGCAGCAGTCAAGAAATCAAGAGATGCGTTTCATTGGGCAAATCTGCTGCAAAAGACATCTTCAAAGTGTTGAAAATCAAAGAAGTCACCTTGAAGACTAAGGTGCCCCTGATCCAAGCTGTGGTATTTTCAGTCACATCTTATGCATGGGAAAGCTGGACAATGAATAAAAAAAAAAGAGCAAAGAAAAATCGATGCCTTTGAATCAAGATGTTGGCAAATAATATTAAATATACCATGGACTGCAAAAGAACAAACAAATCTGTCTTGGAAGAAGTACAACCAGAATGCTCCTTAGAAGCAAGATGGCAAGACTGCATCTTACATCCTTTAGACATATTATCAGGAGCGATCAGTCCCTGGAGAAGGACATCATGCTTGGTAGAGTACAGGGTCAGTGAAAAAGGGGAAGACCATCAACCAGGTGGATTAGCACAGTGACTATAACAATGGGCTTAAGCATAACAACAACTATGAGAAGGGCAAAGGACGGGGCAGTGTTTCATTCTACAGAACATAGGGTCTCTGTGAGTTGATTCTGACTCAATGGCACCTAACAACAACTATGTATTTTTTTTCCAGAAAGTTCATTTTATTCCTTTCAATTCAATTTTATGTAAATAAATGCCTATTCTCCCTTACACAACTCTTTCAAAAATTCACAGAAGCAAGTAGACAGACATTCTCGAGAACTCTCAAGACCGTCTGTTCTCTGACTCCCTGGAAATTGTTATTCAGGAAACTGCTACTGAGGTACTCATCTAAGCCAGGCTGTCTGTACAAAGATTTGTAGGAAAAGTGAGCATCCTGTCCCCTGAAAATCCAGATACAAAACATCAGCAGTGACCAGAAATTTCCCCAAATAATTTTTCCCTTGAAAAACTGCCTGAAACTAAGACATTTTCTAGATTCCTTGCATGAAAAAGAATATCCTTGTTTTCTGAGAATCTGAAAACAACTCTGCTGTTGGAAAAGGCAGCCCCCCTTCTCTCTCTGAAGAGATGGTTTAGGGGAGATACTAAGATTCTTCCATCTACTTCCATTCCCTTTGACACCAGGACCCTAGAGAAAATCTGTTGCCTTATTCTCCAGAGGCATCAAAACAAGCAATTAAAAACAGCTACTGTTTTCTGATGCAATTTTGGTTTCTTAGAAAACCTGAAGGTAAACAGCAGCAGCTTTAGAAACATTTTACATTGAACTTAACTAGAAATTTAGAAGTCATCTCCTTGTACTCTGATCGTTCCCATACTTTTTTTGAAAATTGTTGTATGCTATGAAATCTTATTAGCAGTTATCTTCATATTTACTCAACAGAAATTTTTTAAGTGTCAACCATCTCCTTAGTCTCTGTAAGGAACAACATCCCACCTGTGACACTAACTACACTTGGGAAGTAGAGAAATGCTCTCTTCAGGTCCCTCACTGCTTAGTTACATTCCTGCCAAGGGCATTAGGTGCAGAGCATCTCTTCATATATGTTGACGATAGGACAATGATGTCAGACATTTACTTTCTCAGTGTCTCCAGAAGTAGCTACATCTGGCTAGAAACAGAATTATTAGGATTTGTAAAGTTATTGCCAACCTCTCAGAGCACTGATATACAGAGAAATTGTCTACTGTTCACAGCAGGATCTCATTTTCACTTGTGATTTATCATATAGTTTCCACCAAGTCATCCAGATTTTACATCCCCTTAACATCACACATTGACACCACATTCTTGATTATCTTCTCTTTTACAACTAACAATTCCCTAGATCATATTTTTGTTATTTCACACCTACACTCTTCAGTAGTCTATATAGCATTTGACCCTACCTGATGATGTGTCCAAAACAAATGAGTCAGACAGTGCTCTGTTGTGATCCATAAGGCTATTACTGGCTAATTTTTTTTTTGATTGCCAGGACCTTCTAGCTTGCCTTAGTCTGGAAACTCCATTAAAACCTGTCCACCATGGCTGACCCTGCTGGTATTTTAAATACTAGTAGCATAGCTTCCAGTATCACCGTAACATGCAAGTCACCATAGTACAACAAACTCTTTACTTATTGTATGCAGTTTAATTTTCCTTAAAACCCCGTGAAATAATCATTAATATTGTCTCAATTTTTCCAATGAGAAAGTATTTGGAGTTTCAACACACCGGGCACTGCAATGACAAAAACTGCAGCAAAATGAATAAAGGAAAAAAGAAATAAACAAATATATGACAACAATTTTAAAATGAAATTTAAAAATGTATTCACATATGGAATTCTCATTTTATGCATAAACTGACACAGGTGTGTTCTTCACTGTAAAAAAAAAAAAAAAAGGAATTCAGTTTTGAAAAGAATCATATTTTCCATTACAGATACTGAAAAAGTTGTCATGAATTCTCCATTAGATTTTTGAAGTTTTACAGTAAATTAAATGCCTGTGCCTTAACAGTGCCATTGTCATATCTACTTAAACAATTACAGATTGGAGAAAAGCAAACAAATGTATTAAAATTATTTAAATATATTCAATTCTTCTCTTGTTAATTGGAAAGGCACAGAGATAAGTGAATGAAAAGTTATCATTCCTAACTACCTAGTTCCTTACTGTTTTCTCCAGTCCAACACCGTAACCCACCTAGTCACCCCTGCACCACCTTCCACTTTGAAACTTGCAGCCCTGCTAAGAAAGTGTTCTCTAGAAAAATATTTTGGGGGCCGCCATTTTCTTGATAGCTTCCTTCACATCTTTGTTCCTTAGGCTATATATCAGGGGGTTCAGCATGGGAATCACTACAGTGTAGAACACTGTGGCTACCTTTTCTTTGTCCAAACTCTTACCTGAACTAGGCTGGCAATAAATGAAAAGGATTGTTCCATGGAAGACAACGATGGCTGTGAGGTGGGAGGCACAGGTAGAAAAGGCTTTGTACCGTCCCTCTGCAGAGTGCATCCTCAGAATGGTGATGAAAATAAAGAAGTAGGAGGTGAGGATTATCACAATGGTGCCGATCTCATTGACAGTGGCTACGATAAACAGCAGCAGTTCATTCATAGAGACATCAGAGCAGGCAAGAGATAAAAGAGGGGTAGATCACAGAAGTAGTGGTTAATCACATTTGATCGATAGGATGGAATTTCAAGAGCTAAACACAAGTGCATCAGAGAACACACTGTTCCACACAGGTAGCAGCCAGACACCAGCTCTACACGGAGCTTCTGGGACATGATGACCATGTACAGCAGTGGGTTGCAGATGGCCAAAAACCTGTCATAGGCCATTACGGCCAACAGTGTGACCTCCGTGACCACACATGTGCAAAACAAGTAGAACTGTACAGTACACCCCACAAAAGAAATGGCTTTGTCCTTGTTTAAGATATTGTCCAGCATCTTAGGCACAACAGCGGTGGAGTAGCAGAAATCCACAAAGGACAAGTGGCTGAGGAAGAAGTACATGGGGGTGTGAAGTGGAGAGCTGACCTGAATCAATGCTATCATGCCCAGGTTACCCAATACCGTGACTCCATAAATTAGAAGGAACAGTAGAAAGATGAAGACTCTCAGCTCCGGGATGTCTGATAATCCAAGGAGAATGAACTCTGTCACCATGGTGCAGTTTTTCTGGTTCATGTTCCAACTTTATTCGGGGATGGAGAAAATACATAAATAAACTAAAAGTTACTCTCCATTATGTGATCCAAATTTTAGATCTGGCTCTCTGCTAAGAGGAGGCACGAGAAGAAGTAAGAGAATAATTTTGGCAGGAAAGGAATGGGACATTACTTTTGTGAAGTTGAAGAAGAGTTCAGACATAGTAAAAAAAATAGCTGCATAAGGCTCACAGGTTCACAGATCACACAGAAACATTAATATCTACTAAAACCTATATGACTCTTTAAACATGCATTCTACAATTCAGAGATTATAACTTAACCATTAGAAGGAGGTTAAAGTATTACTTAATTACCCTTATTGTTCCATGAAATTCAAATCTCTTCTTCCTGACAAACTTTACAATCAATATCCCAAATATTGGGCTCCTGGAAAATAACCTTTAAAATGTATAGCACCCTTCTCTGGGTTTTCCATTGAAGTGATGGATCACTAACTCAGAAGTGTTCATTTTTTATAGATATTGTTTAGATGGAGACTATAGCTTTTCTATAAAATTTTTGTAATTATTTTGGTAATTACACTATTTAATCTTGGTCATGGTTTATAGGATTGGATATTCTTTAATACTACCTTCCTATAACTATATCCCTGATAAGACCTATTTAACAGTGAAATTCCCTGCTTTGAATCAACTGGAAGAATTGACCAAAGATATGGATTGGAAAGTATGAACAAAAATGCCTACTTGCTCCATTGTAGCATTATTTATGATATTACAACTTAAAATTCACTTAAGTGTTAAGAAGGACATGGTGAAATTATGACACATATATATGATGCAGCTAACAAAAGAATAAGTTTAAAGAATTTTTAATGATGTGAAAAATGACTGACAAAATATCAACTTGAAAAATAGAATTCACAGGTAGAATATTATGTATGTATACACAAGTTGATTTGCAATTTTAATCCTCACCACATCCTTGAAGCATAATTTTTATCCCCATTTTTTTAAAGTGAAATGTATAAACTTAACTGAATTAATGCAAAGCATAAATATTATGGTGTGAGGGGGGAAAAAGGGTGACTTTTTTTTGTGTATGGCAGCTGGCTTCAAGGTGTAGGACACAAAGCAAAGGCAGAGGACAATAACTATTTCATTTCTTCTCTCTCTTCCTGGCTCTTAGTAGATGCATACACTATAGTGAATTACCTCTATGAGAAAAATAAAAATAATCTTCCAGATCCCAAAAAATATCACTCATGTACATATTCAAACAAACAGACTGTAGCCTAGCCAGCCAACCTGTGGGACAGACATAGTTTCCCTTTTTCTGAAGATGCTATGATAGAAAATGTTATCGCCTTTATGTTTTTTCTTTGGGCTCTCATGGGGACCATCTTTCTTAAGCTTATTGAACCAAACATTGATCTCTGCGGGATATCAACAAGGAAACTACCGTATCTTGGGGTTCAAGCAATTATTGACCTCTATGGGATATACTTTGGACATGTCAGGAGGGATCAGTCCCGAGAGAAGGACATCATGCTTGGCAAATTACAGGGTCAGAGGAAAAGAGGAAGACCCTCAATGAGGTGGATAGACTCAGTGACTGCAACAATGAGCTCAAGCTTAACAATGATTGTAAGGATGGTGCAGGACCAGGCAGTGTTTTGTTCTGTTGTGCATAGGGTCGCTATGAGTTGGAACTGACTTGACGGCACCTAACAACAACAACATGGGATATAAGTCCCTGGGTAATGGTGCAAATGGTTAAACGTTTGGCTGCTGACTGGATAGCTGGAAGTTTAAATCCATCCAGTGGTACCTCTAAAGAAAGGTTTGGCAAAATCTACTCAATAGCAACTGGTGTTTGGTTTTGATGAAATATAAATCCCAGTTTGGAATTAATAAGATTATAATCCATCAAGGTTTCCTCCAGAGTGCATTGTGAATTACAGAGAATGTATGCTGTGTCCAAACATCGCCTCTGTGAGCCTGTAGTGAAATATATGACCAGGTTTTGTAAATGGTTCCTGTCTTACACTCAAAAGCTCTTTCCTGGAGGGGATAGGGTCTAAACTCATATTAGAGTTCCATCAAATGCCAGAAATGGGTGGGGAAAATAACTACCTTTTACTTAGAACAATAATAATTGTTCAGACTTATTGAGCCCTTCCTACATACCAGGTAGTATTCTAAATACAAGTGTTAACTCAATTCAGCTTTATAAAACTAAACAATAAGGGCACTGTTATCATGGCTTCTTTCCATATGAGGTGACTGAGTTACAGGCAGGTGTAACTTGCCCAGGGCCACACATATGATCACTGGTAGGAAGAGGCCACAGGTTGTTTTTTGGTTTGTACATCCAGATGACTAAGTGAGGAAGAGCAGAGGTACAGAGTGGCCCTGGGATGGCATACTCCCTAGGAAGAACTTTCAATGCTAGAGGCCATTAAGTGAGACTGCCTCAAGTATCTCTCCTCCGAGGGCTGCTCCTTTGTTGGTTGTGTGATGTGTACGTGGAGCCCTGGTGGGACAATGGTTAAGAGCTACAGCTGCTAGCCAAAAATGAGCAGTTTGAATCTGCCAGCTGCTCCTTGGAAATCCTATGGGGTAGTTGTACTCTGTCCTGTAGGGTCACTATAAGTCAGATTCATCTAGATGGCAATGTGTTTGACTTGGTTTTTTGGTTTCAGTGAAAGAATAGTAGATATTCTTGTCATATAAGTTTTGGGGAACTCTTTTTGATAATCTTCCCAGAAACTGAGAAAATGAGTGGCTGTAATGACTACTTAAATCACTCAGAAACATATTGGTTAAAAATAACAAGAGCTTTTTTTTGTTGCCCACTATTGCATGGATCAGGTGGGAAGCTCTGCTGATCTGGTTCAGGCTTGGCTGACCTTGGCTCCTCCTGCTTAGGTGTATGAGATCAGCTGATTTAACAGTGTCTCATTCTCCAGTCTGGCTGTGGGCTATATGTCAGCTGGTGTGATTGGGAGGGTGTTGGGTGACTAGGTTATGTCTCCCATTATCCAATTGGCTAGTCTGTGTTGGTCCACATGGCAGCTTTGCAGGATTGCAAGAGATTGTGCAAAAGCCTCAAGGCCTCTCAAAGGCTACAAGTGGCACAATGTCACTTTGGCCACCATCTGTCAGCCAAAGAAAGTTGCAAGAGTAGGCCACATTTAAGAAATAGAGAAATTGATTTTACCACTTGTGAATAGCTGCAAAGGGCGTGGATACAGGAAGGACTAGAGAATATAGGCGATGTAGCAAATCCTTTCGGAAAGAAAGTTTGCCTTCAAAATAATTCAAAATCAATCTAATTGTGTTTAATGCATCACTAAAAGTAACTTTTTGATGAAAGATCAGCATAAGAAATTGGCACATACCTTACATGGAGTTGAAAGAGTTTAGTGACATTGCTACTACAACACAATTTCCAACAGCTTCTATCTCCATTTGCTTTCAGTATGACCAATCTTCCTCAGCACTTTCATTTATTAAAATGTAAAGATGCTTAGCCTATTATCTTCTAGCATTGTGTTGTTTTTCCATGGATACAATAATTGATAAAAATAAAAAGTCCAAACTTATTCTTTTCATTAAAAAAAATTCCCAATAACATTTTTTATTTCTGATTAATTATATTTTATTGAAATTTGAATACAATTATATTTATTAGTTAATACTATACTTATTGTTACAAGGTTAACTCAATTCAAAAGAAAAAAACATTCAATGACATTAAAAGCATTATGATCACAAGAAATTAAAAGTATGAGTGTTATTCATAAAATTATAATGTCTATGAGGAAAGTGGAGATTGAAATACAAGGTCAGGAGAACAAGGAAAGATATATGTCTATATGTCTGATTGCTTAAAATGATCTTGTTCATGTAATTTAAGTTAATTATAATTTGCAATGGAGATTACACATTGTGCTGTTATTTAAACTTACAAGGAAATATATGTCAGATTAAATTCCTACGGTACATACTTTTTCAAGAATAATTTAGGGATATGTGACCATCTTAGGCTAGGTTCCCTAGAGAAGCAAAACTAATAAAGCATATACATAAAGAGAAATTTATCTCAAGGAAATGGCTAAAGCAGTTGTAGAGGTTGGCAAGTCCTAAGTCCATGGGTCAGGTGTCAGGCTGGAGGCTTCTCCTGACTCACATAGCTGTGGAGGCTGGCCAATTCAAGACCAGCAGGTAAGAAGTCAGGTTACTGGCTCACAGGCTGTAGAAGCCAATGAATCCCAAGATCAGCAGGCAATACATCTGGCTGCTGGCACTAGTCCCAAGAACTGGAGGTCAGATGATGACAAGCCAGATGTAGGATCCAGAGCAAGCAAGCAAGAATTGCCAGAACATCCATATATATATATACATATTCTATGTAGAGGATAGAAGCTCCTCTTACAACTGATTAGCTGATTACATCATGAAGGACTACATCATTACATAACTGCTGAATTACATCATTAGATAACAGCCATACCACATCATTACATAGCTGCCAACCCACTGAAAATCATGGCCCAGCCAAGTTGACAGACAACCTTAACAATCACAGTGACCAAAAAAATTGATTGCTAAAATTTGATAAAGAATCTGCCATGAAGAATCTGAAATGTCACAACTTGAAAAAATATGAGATTATATGACAGTATTTAATAAAAGAGTTGTTTGCCAGTGTGGTTGGAATTTTAAATGATTGGCCTGGTTCTATCAACAATGGCTTCTACAACCTTGGCCAAGTTACTTCAATTGGATGGGTCTCAGTTTTATCAGAGCAAAAGATAAGTGGGTTGTGCCAGTTCCATCACGAAATACGATCATTTCCCAAAGCATGAGAGAAGTGAAATTTTTTTCTCAATAAAAGGGGGTTAATTAGCCATCATTGATTCAATTTAAGAGTAATATAATTTCAAAGAAAATTAGAAATGTATAAGTTCCAGATGTGTAGTGAAGGATACTTATGTAAATATCCAGAGAAATAGAGGTCAAATAAGTGAAAAAGTCTTTCATCAGACATTCAATATCTAAAACAATGTTTTCCTATATTTTATCTTTTAATATGCAATGATTATTTAATTGATTTCTTATCAACAAATATGTAAGACCGAAGACAGAAATCTTAATTAATAATCATAAGTTAAAAATCATATGACCATCCCAAATAATTTTTGAGCCCACATAACATTGCTCCCCAGTTAAAAAAAAAAAAAAAAATTTTCTCCCTCACGAAAACACTTGACCAATTATTTTTCTCATTATATGGCTGATTTTTGGGAATCTTATCTAGACATACTGAGTAGAGAATAGGAGAAGGATGTACGAGTTAGTCAAGCAAAGGTGAGTTATTAAGATGAGATATATAATATTTTGACTTTACCAAGTTAAATATGTTGAGATATTAATGGCTGCCTGATGATAATTTTTTTTTCTGTTTGTAGTAAGTTTATGTAATCAATTAGTATTCAACTTCTATGGTAACTCAATATTTTTCTTTTTTTTAATGGTGGATGAGAGTTCTTTTGAGAAGAATTAAAAAACTAGGTCTTTGTTCCAATAAATACAGAACGAAAGAAAATAAAGTATTTATAATTATTATGATGGATGAGTAAGCAAAAATATAGCATGGAATACAGATCGGAAAGAGAGTCATTATTCCTATTTTTTGCATATACTAGTTTTTTGAGATTCGTCTTTAAGCCTCTGCTGCAGCAAAGTATAGTTTATTACTCTGACACAGGGGAACTTTTTGAAAACATGTTTAAGATCTAGACCATATTTATTCAATTTTGCATTCATGTCAAAGTAGCCTGTATATAAGGTACGACTTACACACACATACTATGGGGCAGTTCTACTCTGTCCTATAGGGTCGCTATGAGTCGGAATCAACTCGATGGCACTGGGTACACACACATACACAGAGGGAAACGCACACACACACATTATTCAGTATTCACTCAATAAAAAATTGGTGAGATAGTTGACTCAATATCACATTGTCACTTACTTTAATTTGTTCTTTCTAGTCTCTCCTGAATATAACCCCTTCTTCACTAAAATACGTTTCCTAAAATTCTGCTCGTACTCCAAGGGCAAAGTCAAATAATATTTTCTTTATGAAGACACACTGACAATATCCCTAAATGGATTTGAACTATTCCTTGACCCAGTCTTTCTATGACACTCATTATAGTCTGCCTCATAGAATATTCACTTTTTTCATTAACCCATCATCGCCACTATATTATGCATCCTTTGAAGGTAAAGACAACGTATTTTCTTAACTGCCTTTGTAGATTTGTAAGAGAAACTCATGTGTTAATGCAAACCTACTATATTCCATGTATCTTATAATAAAGGCACATGGTATGAATGTTCATTTAGCTTACAGAAGGTGCCCCACATCATATATATATACATATATATATATATATATATGCTTTTTCATTCTTCACTATCAAATTTTAAGCCAGCTCATGTTATCTCATTTTCGTTTTTAAGGAAAGCAAAAATATTTACAACTGGACCAATAAGCAAAAAAAAAAAAAAAAAAGCAACATAGTGATAAATGGAGAAATTATTGAAGTTGTCAAAGATATCATTTTATTTGCATCCACAATCATCATGCATGGAAGCAGTAGCCAAAAAATCAAAAGACACGTTGGATTGGGCAAATCTGCTGCAAAAGATCTCTTTAAAGTGTTAAAAAACAAATACGTCACTTTGAGGACTAAGGTGTACCTGGCCCAAGCTATGGTGTTTTCAATCACTTCATATGCATAGGAAAGCTGAACAATGAATAAGGAAGACCAAAGAAGAATTAACACCATTGAATTATGGTGCTGGTGAAGAATACTGAATATACCATGACTGCCAGAAAAACGAACAAATCTGTGTTGGAAGAAGTATAGCCAGAGTGCTCAGTAGATGTGAGAATGGCAAGACTTTGCCTCATATACTTTGGATATGTTATAATCAGGGATCAGTCCCTGGAGAAGAACATCATACTTGGTGAAGCAGAGTATCAGCGAAAAAAAGGAAAACCCTTACCAAAATGGATTGACACAGTGGCTGCAACAGTGGGCTCAAGCATAATAAAGATTATAGGGATGGCACAGGACAAGGCAGTGTTTCCTTCTGTTGCACATAGGGTCTCTACGAGTCAGAACCAACTCATAGGCACCTCATAATAACAATGGCTGTGAAGTGGGAGGCACAGTCGGAAAAGTCTTTGCACTGTCCCTCTGCAGAGTAGGATCTTAGGATGGTTATGAGAACAAGCAAGCAGGAAGGAGGTGAGGATAGCTACCATGGTGATAATCTCATTGATAGTAGCCACAGTGTACAACAGCAGTTCATTTATAGAGACATCAGATCAAGCAAGTGATAAGAAAAGGCGTTGATTACGGCAGTAGTGTTTAATCACATTTTTGAGGTAGGATGGACTCTCAAGAGCTAAACACATATGAGTCAAAGAACACCCTCTTCCTCACATATATCAGCTAGATACCACCTCCCCAGAGACTTTCTGAGAGATGAGAACCATGTACAGTGGTGGATTGGAGATAGCCTCAAAGTAGTCATTGGTCCCCACAGCCAGCCAGATGACCTCAGTGATTGTACAAGAACAAAACAAGTAGAATTGCACAGGGCATCCTAGGAAGAAAATGGCTTTGTCCCTGTTTATGTGTATTTCTTTACCTGTAAAAGATTGGTGTAAGGTTTTTTAACCCACATGGTGACAGGCTGAACTCTGATATATAGTATATAGCACTGATGATATATTTGTTTACTATCCAGTATTTTTTTCCTAGTGCAAGAATCAATCTATAGTTACTGAGTGCATGACTCCTGATGGAGAGAGTCACTTTATAGCAAAATTTAAAAAGGATGTGGAAAAAAATAACTGTCAGTGATTCTTAATAACATCTAGGCGAAACACTCACAAGAAAGTTGTATTGTTTACGTATGTATCTTTGATTTAAAGAGATGGGAGGTGTGTTTAAAGGTTTATTTAAATTTAAAACATTGAATGAAATTCATGTCAGAATCACTACTCATAAATTGCATAATCACAATGTGAATCTCCAAGCTCTTGATGACAATGAATTTAAAGCACACAAGATAATACCATTTTAGTAAAAGATTAACCATATTCAACAAAATCACAGTATTTTAATATTTCTAATCTTTTTATTGCATTGTTTTAACAAGGAGCCTCTAGGAATAATCGATATTCTAAAATGTCATATGATAATTCTTTGGAAAATCTTTTTGGTAGTATTCCCAGTAACTGAGAAAGTGAGTGACACCAATGACTACATACAAACCACTCAAAAATGTGTTAAAACAAAAATATTTTATTATTGCTAACCACTAAAACCAAAGATGAAGAAATTGAACTTGCAATCAGACTGCATTGATAATTAATGGTGATTAGAATGCAAAAATTAGAAATAAATAAGCAGGATCAGTAGTTGGAAAATATGGCCTTGGCGATAGAAATGATGCTGGAGATCACATGATAGAATTTTGCAAGACAAATGACTTCTTTATTGCAAATACCTTTCTTCAACAACATAAACTGCCACTATACATTTGGACTTCACCAAATGGAACATATAGGAATCAGATCAACTGTATCTGTGGAAAGCGATGATGGAAAAACTCAATATCATCAGTCAGAACAAAGATGGGGCCAGATGTGGAACTGACCCTCAATTGTTCATATGGAAGTTGAAGCTGAAGAAATTTAGAAGTCCAAAAAAGCGAAAGTACAACCCTGAGTATATTGCCCTTGAATTTAGAGACCATCTCAAGAATAGATTTGATGTGTTGAACACTAATAACCAAAGACCAGACAAGTTGTGGAATGATCTCAAGAACATCATACATGAAGAAAGCAAGAGGTCATTAAAAAGAAAAGAAAGAAAATGCCAAAAAGGATGTCAGTTGAGTAGCTAAAGCAAAAGGAAGAAATGCTGAAGTAAAAGAGCTGAACAGAAGATTTCAAATGGCTGCTCGAGAAGAGAAAGTATTATAATGACATGTACAAAGATCTGGAGATAGAATACCAAAAGAGAAGAACACGCTTGACATTTCTCAAGCTGAAAAGAGCTGAAGAAAAAATACAGACATCAAGTTGCAGTATTGATGGATTCATAGGCAAAATACTGAATGACAAAGGAAGCAGCAAAAGAAGATGGAAAGGATACACAAAGTCACTGTACCAAAAAGTATTGGTCAACATCCAATCATTTCAGGAGGCAGCATGTGACCAAGAACCAATGGTACTGAGGAAAGAAGTCCAAGCTAAAATGAAGACATTGGAATACCAACTGAGATGTTTCAACAAATGGGTGCAGTGATGGAAGTGCTCACTTGTCTAAGCCAAGAAGTTTGGAAGAGAGATACCTGGCCAAATGACTGGAAGATATCCATATTTATGTGTATTCCAAAGAAAGGTAATCTATCCAAATTTGGAAATTATGGAACAATATTGTTAATATCACCTACAAGTAAAATTTTGCTGAAGATCATTCAAAAGCAGTTTCAGCAGTACATCAGCAGGGAACTGCCAGAGTCAGCACAGATTCAGAAGAGGACATGGAACTAGGGATATCATGAGTAATATCAGATGAATTCTGGCAGAAAGCAGAGAATACCAGAAAGATGTTTACCTGTGTTTTATTGACTATGCAAAGGCATTTGACTGTGTGGATCATAACAAATTACGGATAAAATTGCAGAGAATGGGAATTCCAGAAGACTTCGTTGTGTTCATGACGAACCTGTACATAGACCAAGAAGCAGTCTTTTGAACAGAACGGGATTCTGCATGGTTTAAAGTCAGGAAAGGTGTGTGTCAGGGTTATATGCTTTCACCGTATTTATTCAATCTGTATGCTGAGCAGATAATCCAAGAAGCTGGACTATGTGAAGAATGGAGAATCAGGATTGGAAGAGACTCATTAAAATCTGTGTTATGCAGATGACACGACCTTGGTTTCTGAAAATGAAGAGGACTTGAAGCACTTACTGATGAAGATCAAAGACTAAAGCCTTCATTATGGACTACACTCAACATAAAAAAAGGAAAAACCCTAACAACTGGACCAATTAGCAACATCATGATAAACAGAAAACATTGAAGTCATCGAGGATTTCATTTTACTTCTATCCACAATCAACGTCCATGTAAGCGCAGCCAGGAAATCAAAAGACACATTGCATGGGCAAATCTGATGCAAAAGACCTCTTTAGGGTGTTAAAAAGCAAGGATATCACTTTGAGAACCTAGGTGCACCTGACCCAAGTCATGATGTTTTCCATCACCGCAAATGCATTCTAAAGGTGGACAATGAATAAGTAAGACTGAAGAAGAATTGATACCTTTTAGTATTTGCTATTGGCAAAGAATATTAAATATACTGTGGACTGCCAAAAGAACAAGCAAATCCGTTTTGGAAGTACAGCCAGAATGTTCCTTAGAAGCAAGGATGGCGAGACTTCATCTCACATACTTTGGACATGCTGTCAGGACAGATCACTCCCTGGAGAAGGACATCATGCTTGGTAAAGTAGAGGGTCAGTGAAGAAAAGGAAGACCCTAAACAGGATGAACTGATACAGTATTTGCAACAATGGGCTCAAGTAAAACAAGAATTGTGAGGATGGCGCAGGGTCAGGCAGTGTTTCATACTGTTGTACATAGGGCTGCTGTGAGTCAGAACTGACTCGACCGTACCTAACAAAAATAATAAGAACTTGGTTGCCAAACAAAATGTCAGTGGTTTGTATCCGTGTAGTTTGAATCCTTGAACCCCTATGGGGCAGTTCAACCTTATTCTATAGGGAAGCTATAATTTTGAATCAACTTGATGGCAAAAAAAATTTTTTTTTTTTTTTTTGATGGCAAGGATATTGCATGGATCAGATGAGAAGTTCTGTTGATCTAAGTTTGGCTGATCTCGGCTCAGCTTACTTAGGTTTATGAGATCAGTTGTTAGTCAGCTAACCTAAAAGGGTCTCATTCTCAAGTCTGGTGGAAGTCTAGATGTCAGCTGATATGATTGGAGGAATGAGAAATTGGGCTATGTTTCTCCCATTAGCCAACATACTAGACTGTTCATATGCCAGCTTCACAGGTTTCCAAGAGGGTTTCCAAAATCCTCCAAGCCTCTCAAAAGTTTGGAAGTGGTCTCAATATCACTTCTGCCACCATCTGTTAGCCAAAACAGTTCACAAAAGTAGGCTACATTTAAGGATTTGTCAAACTGATTCAACAACTTGATGTGAAGAGCTGCTATGGATACCAGAAGAATCTGAGAATTCAGACTGTGTTTGCATTCTACCATAATGGGGAGCAAATCTTTCTTAAAGGAATGCCATTTCCAAAATATTATCTTTCAACAAAATTTGGAAGGCAATCTACTTTGTGTTTCATGCATTTCTAAAAATAATTTTCGATGAAAGATGAACTTGAAAAATTTGCACACAACTTGGATGGAGTTGAAAGAACTGAGAGCAATTGCTATTACAACACAACTGTTGACAGTTTTTATTCCCATTTACTTTTTTTTTAATAATTTTTATTGAGCTTTAAGTGAGTTTACAAATCAAGTCAGTCTGTCACATATAAGCTTATATACACCTTACTGCACACTCCCATTTACTCTCCCCCTAATGAGTCAGCCCGCTCCCTCCTTCCAGTCTCTCCTTTCGTGACCATTTTGCCAGTTTCTAACCCTCTCTACCCTCCTATCTCCCCTCCAGACAGGAGATGCCAACACAGTCTCAAGTGTCCACCTGATACAAGTAGCTCACTCTTTGACAGCATCTTTCTCCAACCCATTGTCTAGTCCCTTCCATGTCTGAAGAGTTGTCTTCGGGAATGGGTCCTGTCCTGGGCAAACAGAAGGTTTGGGGACCATGACCACCGGGATTCTTCCAGTCTCAGTCAGACTATTAAGTCTTGTCTTTTTATGAGAATTTGGGGTCTGCATCCCACTGTTCTCCTGCTCCCTCAGGGGTTCTCTGTTGTGCTCCCTGTCAGGGCAGTCATCGGTTGTGGCCGGGCACCATCTAGTTCTTCTGGTTTCAGGATAATGTAAGTCTCTGGTTCATGTGGCCCTTTCTGTCTCTTGGGCTCATAGTTATCGTGGGACCTTGGTGTTCTTCATTCTCCTTTAATCCAGGTGGGTTGAGACCAATTGATGCATCTTAGATGGCCGCTTGTTAGCATTTAAGACCCCAGATACCACACTTCAAAGTGGGATGCAGAATGTTTTCATAATAGAATTTACTTTGCCAATTGACTTAGAAGTCCCCTTAAGCCATAGTCCCCAAACCCCCGCCCTTGCTCTGCTGACCTTCGAAGCATTCCGTTTATCCCGGAAACTTCTTTGCTTTTGGTTCAGTCCAGTTGGGCTGACCTTCCATGTATTGAGTATTGTCCTTCCCTTCTCCTAAAGTAGTTCTTATCTACTAACTAATCAGTAAAAAACCCTCTCCCACCCTTCCTCCCTCCCCACCTCGTAACCACAAACGTATGTGTTCTTCTCAGTTTATACTATTTCTCAAGATCTTATAATAGTGGTTTTATACAATATTTGTCCTTTTGCCTCTGACTAATTTCACTCAGCATAATGCCTTCCAGGTTCCTCCATGTTCTGAAATGTTTCACAGATTTGTCACTGTTCTTTACCGATGCGTCGTATTCCATTGTGTGAATATACCACAATTTATTTACCCATTCATCCATTGATGGACACCTTGGTTGCTTCCAGCTTTTTGCTATTGTAAACAGAGCTGCAATAAACATGGGTGTGCATATATCTGTTTGTGTAAAGGCTCTTATTTCTCTAGGGTATATTCCAAGGAGTGGGATTTCTGGGTTGTATGGTAATTCTATTTCTATCTTTTAAAGAAAATGCCAGATAGATTTCCAAAGTGGTTGTACCATTTTACATTCCCACCAGCAGTGTATAAGAGTTCCAATCTCTCTGCAGCCTCTCCAACAGTTATTATTTTGTGTTTTTTGGATTAATGCCAGCCTCATTGGAGTGAGATGGAATCTCATCGTAGTTTTAATTTGCATTTCTCTAATGGCTAATGATCAAGAGCATTTTCTCATGTATCTGTTACCTGCCTGAATATCTTCTTTAGTGAAGTGCGTGTTCATATCCTTTGCCTACTTTTTGATTGGGTTATTTGTCTTTTTGTGGTTGAGTTTTAACAGAATCATATAGATTTTAGAGATCAGGTGCTGGTCGGAGATGTCATAGCTGAATATTCTTTCCCAGTCTGTAGGTGGTCTTTTTACTCTTTTGGTGAAGTCTTTAGATGAGCATAGGTGTTTGATTTTTAGGAGCTCCCAGTTATCTGGTTTCTCTTTGTCATTTTTGGTAATGTTTTGTATTCTGTTTATGCCTTGTATTAGGGCTCCTAACGTTGTCTTTATTTTTTCTTCCGTGATCTTTATTGTTTTAGTCTTTATGTGCAGGTCTTTGATCCACTTGGAGTTAGTTTTTGTGCATAGTGTGAGGTATGGGTCCTGTTTCATTTTTTTGCAAATGGATATCCAGTTATGCCAGCACCATTTGTTAAAAAGACTATCTTTTACCCAATTAACCGACACTGGGCCTTTTGTCAAATATCAGCTGCTCATATGTGGATGGATTTCTATCTGGGTTCTCAATTCTGTTCCATTGGTCTATGTGCCTGTTGTTGTACCAGTAGCAGGCTGTTTTGACTACTGTGGCTGTATAATAGCTTCTGAAATCAGGTAGAGTGAGGCCTCCCACTTTCTTCTTCTTTTTCAGTAATGCTTTACTTATCCAGGGCTTCTTTCCCTTCCATATGAAGTTGGTGATTTGTTTCTCCATCACTTTAAAAAACGTTATTGGAATTTGGATAGGAAGTGCATTGTATGTATAGATGGCTTTTGGTAGAATAGACATTTTTCCAGTTAAGTCTTCCCATCCTTGAGCAAGGTATGTTTTTCCACTTATGTAGGTCCTTTTTAGTTTCTTGCACTAGTACTTTGTAGTTTTCTTTGTATAGGTCTTTTACATCTTTGGTAAGATTTATTCCTAAGTATTTTATCTTTTGGGGGGCTACCATGAATGGTATTGATTTGGTGATTTCCTCTTCGATGTTCTTTTTGTTGACGTAGGGGAATCTGAGTGATTTTTGTATGTTTATCTTATAACCTGAGACTCTGCCAAACTCTTTTATTAGCTTCAGTAGTTTTCTGAAGGATTTCTTAGGGTTTTCTGTGTATAAGATCATGTCATCTGCAAATAGAGATACTTTGACTTCTTCCTTGCCAATCCAGATGCCCCTTATTTCTTTGTCTAGCCTAATTGCTCTGGCTAGGACCTCTAGCACAATGTTGAATAAGAGTGGTGATAAAGGGCTTCCTTGTCTGGTTCCTGTTCTCAAAGGAAATGCTTTCAGGCTCTCTCCATTTAGAGTGATGTTGGCTGTTGACTTTGTATACAAAGATGCCCTTTATTATGTTGAGGAATTTTCCTTCAATTCCTATTTTGCTGACACTTTTTATCATTAATTGGTGTTGGACTTTGTCAAATGCCTTTTCTGCATCAATTGATAAGATCATGTGGTTTTTGTCTTTTGTTTTATTTATATGGTGGATTACATTAATGGTTTTTCTAATATTAAACCAGCCTTGCATAAAAAAAATAAATCCCACTTGGTCGTGGTGGACTATTTTTTTGATATGTTTTTGAATTCTATTGGCTAGAATTTTGTTGAGGATTTTTGCATCTATGTTCGTGAGGGATATAGGTGTGTAATTTTCTTTTTTTGTGATGTCTTTACCTGGTTTTGGTATCAGGGACATTGTGGCTTCATAGAATGAGCTAGGTAGTATTCCGTCGTTTTCTATGCTTTGAAATACCTTATTAGTAGTGGTGTTAACTCTTCTCTGAAAGTTTGGTAGAACTCTGTAGTAAAGCCGTCCGGGCCAGGGCTTTTTTTTGTTGGGAGTTTTTTTATTTCCGTTTCAATCTCTTTTTTTGTTATGGGTCTATTTAGTCGTTCTACTTCTGATTGTGTTAGTTTAGGTAGGTAGTGTTTTTCTAGGAATTCATCCATGTCTTCTAGGTTTTCAAATTCGTTAGAGTACAATTTTTCATAATAATCTGATATGATTCTTTTAATTTCAGTTGGGTCTGTTGTGATGTGGCCCATCTCGTTTCTTATTCGGGTTATTTGTTTCCTTTCCTGTATTTCTTTAGTCAGTCTGGCCAATGGTTTATCAATTTTGTTAATTTTTTCAAAGAACCAGCTTTTGGCTTTGTTAATTCTTTCAATTGTTTGTCTGTTCTCTACTTCATTTACTTCAGCTCTAATTTTTATGATTTGTTTTCTTCTGGTGCCTGATGGATTCTTCTGTTGTTCACTTTCTATTTGTTCAAGTTGTAGGGACAGTTCTCTGATTTTGGCTCTTTCTTCTTTTTGTATGTGTGCATTTATCGATATAAATTGGCCTCTGAGCACTGTTTTTGCTGTGTCCCAGAGGTTTTGATAGGAAGCGTTTTCATTCTTGTTGCATTCTATGAATTTCTTTATTCCCTCCTTAGTGTCTTCTATAACCCAGTCTTTTTTGAGCAGCGTATTGTTCAGTTTCCAAGTATTTGATTTCTTTTCCCTAATTTTTCTGTTATTGATTTCCACTTTTATGGCCTTGTGGTCTGAGAAGATGCTTTGTAATATTTCGATGTTTTGGATTCTGCAAAGGTTTGTTTTATGACCTAATATGTGGTCTATTCTAGAGAATGTTCCATGTGTGCTACCAAGAAAAGTATAATTTGCAGCTGTTTGGTGGAGTGTTCTGTATAAGTCCATGAGGTCAAGTTGATTGATTGTAGCAATTAGATCTTCCGTGTCTGTATCGAGCTTCTTAGTGGAAGTCCTGTCCATCTGCGAAAGTGGTGTGTTGAAGTCTCCCACTACAATTGTGGAGGTGTCTATCTCACTTTTCAGTTCTGTTAAAGTTTGTTTTATGTATCGTGCAGCACTGTCATTGGGTGCATAAATATTTAATATGGTTATATCTTCCTGTCAATTGTCCCTTTAATCATTATGTAGTGTCCTTCTTTATCCTTTGTGGTGGATTTAACTTTAAAGTCTATTTTGTCAGAAATTAAAATTGCTACTCCTGCTCTTTTTTGCTTATTGTTTGCTTGATATATCTTTTTCCATCTTTTGAGTTTTAGTTTGTTTGTGTCTCTAAGTCTAAGGTGTGTCTCTTGTAGGCAGCATATAGACGGATCGTGTTTCTTTATCCAGTCTGAGACTCTCTGTCTCTTTATTGGTGCGTTTAGTCCATTTACTTTCAGCTTAATTATAGATAAGTATGTGTTTAGTGCTGTCATTTTGATGCCTTTTTATGTGTGTTGTTGACAATTTCATTTTTCCACTTACTTTTTTGTGCTGAGAAGTTTTTCTTTGAAAATTGTGTGTTCCTCATTTTCATAGTATTTGACATTTTGTTTGCTGAGTCATTATGTTTTTCTTGGTTTTTATTTTGAGTTATGGAGTTCTTATATCTCTTTGTGGTTACCTTAATATTTACCCCTATTTTTCTAAGTAAAAACCTAACTTGTGTTGTCCTATATCGCCTTGTATCCCTCTCCATATGGCAGTTCTATGCCACCTTTATTTAGTCCCTCTTTTTGATTATTGTGATCTTTTACATATTGACTTCAATGATTCCCTGTTTTGTGCGTTTTTTCTTTTTAAAATTAATCTTAATTTTTTTGTGTGTGATTTCCCTATTTGAGTTGATATCAGGATGTTCTGTTCTGTAAACTTATGTTGTGCTGATATCTGATATTATTGGTTTTCTGACCAAACAATTTCCTTTAGTATTTCTTGTAGCTTTGGTTTGGTTTTTGCAAATTCTCTAAGCTTGTGTTTTTCTGTAAATGTTTTAATTTCACCTTCATATTTGAGAGAGAGTTTTGTTGGATATATGGTCCTTGGCTGGCAGTTTTTCTCTTTCAGTGCTCTATATATGTCATCCCATTGCCTTCTTGCCTGCATGGTTTCTGCTGAATAGTCTGAACTTATTGATTCTCCTTTGTAGGAGACCTTTCTTTTATCCCTGGCTGCTTTTAAAATTTTTTCTTTGTCTTTGGTTTTGGCAAGTTTGATGATAATATGTCTTGGTGATTTTCTTTTTGGATCAATCTTATATGGGGTTCGATGAGTATCTTGGATAGATATCCTTTTATCTTTCATGATGTCAAGGAAGTTTTCTGCTAACAGATCTTCAACTATTCTCTCTGTATTTTCTGTTATCCCTCCCTGTTCTGGGACTCCAATCACATGCAAGTTATCCTTCTTGATAGAGTCCCACATGATTCTTAGGGTTTCTTCATTTTTTTTTAATTCTTTTATCTGATTTTTCTTCAACTGTATTGGTGTCAGTTGCTTTATCCTCCACCTCCCCCACTCTGCATTCCAATTCCTCAGTTATACTCCTCTGAATTCCTGTTGAGCTGTCAAATTCTGTATGGTTACTGTTAATCTTTTGGATTTCTGAATGCTGTCTCTCTATGGATTCTTGCGGCTTAGTAATTTTTCCACTATGTTCTTGAATAATCTTTTTGATTTCTTCAACTGCTTTATCAGTGTGTTCCTTGGCTTTTTCTGCAGATTGCCTTATTTCATTTTTGAGGTCATCCCTGATGTCTTGAAGCATTCTGTAAATTAGTTTTTTATATTCTGCATCTGGCATTTCCAGGATTGTATCTTCATTTGGGAAAGATTTTGATTCTTTAGTTTGGGGAGTTGTAGAAGCAATCATGGTCTGCTTCTTTATGTGGTTTGATATCGACTGCTGTCTCTGAGCCATCTCTAAGATACTGTAATGATTTATTCTGTATTTGCTCACTGAGTCTTATTTTGTTTTGTTTTCTTTCAATGTACGTAGATGGGCTACTAGATTGTGCTGTCTCGATTGTTGTAGCCCTTGAATCACTTATGTCCTATTACCAGCTGGTTTGAGCTGTTACCAGATATATAAGCCTAAGAGTCCCTTCACTATTCTTGAGTAGAATCTGATTTTGGTTCACCAAGTGTGTGGTGCAGACTGTCACCTAACCTTCTAGAGAAGTAGTGGTGATAGTTCTGTGCACCAGATTCTAGTAGCAGCAGGGTTTCACACTCCAGGGAGGGCAGGATGGTGACAGGCTTCCCTCAAGTGCCAGTGAGGTGGGTGTGTCTCTATTCCTAAAGCACTTTGGTGGGTGGGCTGTGCAGCTGTACCTTAGGCCCCCAAGGCAAGTACCTCTACAGATTGGTAGGTGTCACCCTCCTTAGACCCCTAAGGCAGGAGGCTAGGTGGTCTGGGGGGAGCTTCAGCCCTCAGTTTCCTGTTGTGGGTCAGTGAGGGCTCTGGTGAATACGCAGATATCAGACCTGGGAAACTTGTCTTTCCAGTGATCAGCTAAAACAATTACAGTCAGATCCCTATCAGAATTGCCTGTGCATTATAGTAGCCACCTTGTTCCCTGTAGGGATGAAATCCCAAGCCTGTGGATCACATATGTTTGGCTGGAGCTGGTTCTGTGTTTTTAGTCCAATTAGGGAAGGATTTTTGTCCCTGTGTTTTTTGTAGCTGCTTCTCTCAGGGCAGGAGAATGGGATAGGAAAAGATGAAAAAAAAAAAAAAACTGCAGCGCACTTCACTCTCTGGCTCAGGAAATTCCAATATTAATGAAGCCACCTGGGAAGGGGAGGGAGGGTTCAGATAAATAGGAGAGAGTAGTACCCCAGAATATAGACAAAGTTACTTATATTCCTTGGGATGACTGTTTTATCTGAGATTCCCGAGGCCCAAGGGGCGTGTTGATTGTGTGCCCCGGCTGGGTAGAGATTGCACCCAAGGGTCAGGCCTGCGTCCTGTGCTTGTGCTGTCTCAGAAGCCGTGGTCAGTTCCTCCACTCCCAGTCCAAAGCCGAGCGCCAATGTTCCCAGCGTGAGACGCCACACTCCAGGCTCCCAAACCAGTTGCTGCCTCCCGTTGACTGGTCCTCCTGTCAGCCCCGTTGCTGTGCTGCCTGCGTGCACTAGCTGGGCTTCCCCCGAGGTCACTTCTGGGGGCTAGGGCTGCATCCCGTGTTTGCGCCGTCTCAGGATGCCGTGCTCAGCTCCCCTGCACCCAGTCCAAAGCCCGGCACCAAGGCTTCCTGATTGGGACGCTGGCTCCAGGCTCCCCCATGGTTGTTCATTCTCAGCCTCTGTCACTCAGGTCAACTCTTTAGTTTTGTGTTTGATGGTCGGGGTTTGTAGATTGTCATGTATGTGATTGATTCACTTGTTTTTCCTAGTCTTTGTTGCAAGTGGGACCTGAGGTAGCTTCTACCTAGTCAGCCATCTTGGCCCCGCCTCCCCCATTTACTTTTAATATGATCACTTTATCTCAGTTTTTCATCTATTCGGAAATAGAAAGGAGCCCTGGTAGACAAGTGATTAAAGGCTTGGCTCTTAACCAAAATGTCAGCATTTCAAATCCATCAGGTGCTCCATGGGAGAAAGATGTGGCAGTCTCCTTTCATGAAGATATACAGCCTTGGAAACCCTGTTTAGTTTATTTTAAGAGGCTCCAGATAAACAAATCACTATTGAATAAAAAGAATAAAGTAGGGGGCCTCACACTGCCTCATCTCAGATCCTACTGTACAGGCACAGTAGCCAGAACAGCCTGGTTAGTAATGGCACAGTGACTGACAATGGAACAGAATTGAAAACCCAGACATAAATCCATCCTCCTATTGTCAGCTGATCTTTGACAAAGGACTGAAATCCATTAAATGGGGAAAAGACAGTCTTCTTAACAAATGGTACTGACAAAACTGGATGTCTATTTGTAAAAAAAAAAAAAAAAAGAAAGAAAAAGAATGTATACCTTACATGTACACAAAAACTAATTCAAACTGGATGAAAAAAAAAAAAAAACCTAAATATAAAATGATAAATGTCATGGGAGAAAAAACAGGGACAATGCTAGGAGCCCTATTACATGGCATAAATACTACACAAATCATAACTAACAATGCAAAAACACCAGAAGATAAACAAGACAACTGGGAAAACCTAAAAATTAAACACTTAGGCTCATCAAAAGAGTAAAAAGAGAATCTACAGATTGTGAAATAAAAAAAAAAATGGCTATGATGTATCCAACAAGGTTCTTATCTCTAAAATGTATACAATATTTTAACACCTTAACAACAAAAAAGATGAATAACCTAATTAAAAAATCGGCAAAGGACGTGAACAGACACTTCAGTAAAGAAGACATTCAGGCGACTAACAGACACGTGAGGAAATGCTCGAGATCATCAGCCATTAGAGAAATGCAAATCAAAACTGCAATGAAATATCATCTCACCCGAACAATACTGGCACTAATCAAGAAAACAAAAAATAACAATTAATGAATTTCTTACAAAAAATGCATAAAAACTAAACATTAAAAACTTAAGTAATGATCATAAGTTCAAAACCACATGGCTCTTCCAAACAATTTCTTGAGCCATACAAAATTATTCCACGAATCAATTTTTTCTCCCTCACTAAAACACCTGTTTCTCCCACTATATTGCTGTTTTATTTGGAATTTTATCTAGACTTGTTGAATAGAGAAAGGAGAAGAATGTGCAAGTTAGCCAAGAAAAATTATTAAAAAAAAGATATACCTAATAATTTGAATTTGCTGAATTATATATGTCTAAGACTGCTGCTCTTTCATTTTATTTTGAATAAGTTTATGTAGGCAATTACTAAGAAACATGTTTCCCAACTTCAAATACTGTTTTTGATTTTTTTTTTTTTTTTTTTAATGATGGGTGAGATTTCTGTTGAGAAGGATTCAGTAATTAGGTCTGTGATCTAAAAACACATATAAAAATGAATAAATGAAGTATATATAATATTTGTGATGGCTGGGTGGCCAAAATAATTGCATGAAAAACAGATTGGGAAGGCATCCATTGTCCCTATCTTTTGCATATGCTGGTTTTCTGAGATCCATTTCTATGCCTCTGGAGCAGACTATCACACTTATTCTGTCTCACAGGAGCTCCTTTGAAAACAACTTCAGGATATAGACTATATTTACTGAACTTTGCATACATGCCAAAGTAACCTGTACATAATATATCACATACACACACACACACAGATAGACACACACACATTATACAGCATTCACTTTATAATTGATTGGCTTAATATTACATTCTCATTTCCTTGAGTTTGTTCTAGTCTCTCCTGAATAAAATGCCCTCTTCACTGATTCTTCACTGAAATATGCCTTCTAAAATCCTTCCTATTTCCGGCCAACTTCAAATAATACCTCTTTAATGAAGAGGTATTTCTAATGTTCTTGAATGGATTCAAACTATTCCTTGCCCCAAACTTTCCATGATACTTACCATAGTCTGCCATAGGCAATTTCTTTATTGCCCAATATCACCATGAGATTATGCATTCTATGAGGGCAAGGCCTAGGTCTTATCTTTACTATAATTTGTAGACTTCCAAGAAAAAAATAAATAACAACAACAACAAAATGTGTTTATTGAGAAACTACTATACTCCAGGTATCCTATAAGTAAGAAGGATGGAATTAATATTTATTCAATTAAGCAAAGCGTCTCAGACGATATCTATATTACCTTTTGGCCTTCACTATTAGATTATGAGTTACCTCATGTTATCACAATTTCATAGATTTAAAACTAAAGATGAGATAGATTGCTGGCCTTTGTCCTTAAGAGACAAAACCAAGTTTAACATCTTTAAACCAAAAATTCACTTCCTCACCACTGTACAATATTAACTATTAATTTTATTGGTATCTTTAAAAACCATCTTTATGGACACTCCTTACTTACAAGTTAAGGAAATATCCTACTAAAATAACATGCAATGAGAAAAGATTTTAGTGTCCATTAACTTTCTGACTGTATTCTTGACATCCTTATTCCTCAGGCTGTAGATCAAGGGATTCAACATGGAGATCACCACTGTGTAAAACACAGAGGCTACTTTGATGGTGTGCCTGGAGTTTTTGGAGTTGGACACACAATAGAGTAACAGGATGGTGCCATGGAAGATTGTGATACAGACTGATGAGAGCCACAGGTAGAGAACGCCTTACGACGACCACTGACTGAATGCATTTTTTTTTTATAATTAATTTTTATTAAGCTTCAAGTGAATATTTACCATGCCAATCAGTCTGTCACATGTAGGTTTACATACATCATACTCCCTTCTCCCACTTGCTCTCCCCCTATTGAGTCAGCCCTTTCACTCTCTCCTTTCATGACAATTTTGCCATCTTCCCTCTCGCTCTATCTTCCCATCCCCCCTCCAGTCAAGAGTTGCCAACACACTCTCCAGTGTCCAACTGATTTAATTAGCTCACTCTTCATCAGCATCTCTCTCCCCCCGACTGACCAGTCCTTTTCATGCCTGATGATTTGTCTTAGGAGATGGTTCCTGTCCTGTGCCATCAGAAGTTCTGGAGAGCATTGTCTCTGGGATTCCTCTAGTCGCAGTCATACCATTAGGTATGGTCTTTTCATGAGAATTTGGGGTCTGTATCCCATTGGACTCCTGCTCCCTCAGGAGTTGTCTGTTGTGCTCCCTGACAGGGCAGACATCGATTGTGGCCGGGCACCAACTAGTTCTTCTGGTCTCAGGATAATGTAGGTCTCTGGTTCATGTGGCCCTTTCTGTCTCTTGGGTTCTTAGTTGTCATGTGACCTTGGTGTTCTTCCTTTGCCTTTGCTCCAGGTGGGTTGAGACCAATTCATGTATCTTAGATGGCCGCTTGTTGGCATTTAGGACCCCAGGTGCCACAATTCAAAGTGGGATGCCGAATATTTTCATAATAGACTTATTTTGCCCATTGACTTAGAAGTCCCCTCAAACCATGTTCCCCAGACCCCAGCCCCTGCTCCGCTGACCTTTGAAGCTTTCATTTTATCCCGGAAACCTCTTTGCTTTTAGTCCAGTCCAATTAGGCTGACCTTCCTTGTATTGAGTGTTGTCTTTCCCTTCACCCAAAGCAGTTCTTATCTACAGATTGATCAAAAAAAGCCCTCTCCCTCCCTCCCTCCCTCCCCCCTTTGTAACCACAAAAGTATGTGTTCTCTGTTTTTTCTATTTCTCAAGATCTTATAATAGTGGTCTTATACAATATTTGTCCTTTTGCAACTGACTCATTTCGCTCAGCATAATGCCTTTCAGATTCCTCTATGTTATGAAATGTTTCAGAGATTTGTCACTGTTCTTTATCGATGCGTAGTATTCCATTGTGTGAATATACCACAATTTATTTACCCATTCATCCATTGATGGACATCTTGGTTGCTTCCAGCTTTTTGCTATTGTAAACAGAGCTGCAATAAACATGAGTGTGCATATATCTGTTTGTGTGAAGGCTCTTGTATCTCTAGGGTATATTCCAAGGAGTGGGATTTCTGGGTTGTATGGTAGTACTATTTCTAACTGTTTAAGAAAATGCCAGATGGATTTCCAAAGTGGTTGTACCATTTTACAATCCCACCAGCAGTGTATGAGAGTTCCAATCTCTCCGCAGCCTCTCCAACATTTATTATTTTGTGTTTTTTGGATTAATGCCATTCTAGTTGGTGTGAGATGGAATCTCATCGTAGTTTTAATTTGCATTTCTCTAATGGCTAATGATCGGGAGCATTTTCTCATGTATCTGTTGGCTGCCTGAATATCTTCTTTAGTGAAATATGTGTTCATATCCTTTGCCCACTTCTTGATTGGGTTGTTTGTCTTTTTGTGGTTGAGTTTTGACAGAATCATGTAGATTTTAGAGATCAGGCGCTGGTCTGAGATGTCATAGCTGAATATTCTTTCCCAGTCTGTAGGTGGTCTTTTTACTCTTTTGGTGAAGTCTTTAGATGAGCATAGGTGTTTGATTTTTAGGAGCTCCCAGTTATCTGGTTTCTCTTTGTCATTTTTAGTAATGTTTTGTATTCTGTTTATGCCCTGTATTAGGGCTCCTAGGGTTGATCCTATTTTTTCTTCCATGATCTTTATCGTTTTAGCCTTTATGTTTAGGTCTTTGATCCACTTGGAGTTAGTTTTTGTGCATGGTGTGAGGTATGGGTCCTGATTCATTCTTTTGCAAATGTATATATCCAGTTATGCCAGCACCATTTGTTAAAAAGACTATCATTTCCCCAATTGACTGACACTGGTCCTTTGTCAAATATCAACTGCTCATACGTGGATGGATTTATATCTGGGTTCTCAATTCTGTTCCATTGGTCTATGTGCCTGTTGTTGTACCAGTACCAGGCTGTTTTGAATACTGTGGCTGTATAATAGATTCTGAAATCAGGTAGAGTGAGGCCTCCCACTTTCTTCTTCATTTTCAGTAATGCTTTGCTTATCCGGGGGTTCTTTCCTTTCCATATGAAATTAGTGATTTGTTTCTCTATCCCCTTAAAATATGACATTGGTATTTGGATTGGAAGTGCGTTATATGTATAGATGGCTTTTGGTAGAATAGACATTTTTACTATGTTAAGTCTTCCTATCCATGAGCAGGGTATGTTTTTCCACTTAAGTATGTCCTTTTGAATTTCTTGTAGAAGAGTTTTATAGTTTCCTTTGTATAGGTCTTTTACATCCTTGGTAAGACTTATTCCTAGGTATTTTATCTTCTTGGGGGCTACTGTGAATGGTATTGATTTGGTTATTTCCTCTTCGGTGTTCTTTTTGTTGATGTAGAGGAATCCAAGTGATTTTTGTATGTTTATTTTAAAACCTGAGACTCTTCCAAACTCTTCTATTAGTTTCAGTAGTTTTCTGGAGGATTCCTTAGGGTTTTCCATGTACACAATCATGTCATCTGAAAATAGTGATAGCTTTACTTCCTCCTTGCCAATCTGGGTACCCTTTATTTCTTTGTCTAGCCTAATTGCCCTGGCTAGGACTTCAAGTACGATGTTGAATAAGAGCGGTGATAAAGGGCATCCTTGTCTGGTTCCCGTTCTCAAGGGAAATGCTTTCAGGTTCTCTCTATTTAGAGTGATATTGGCTGTTGGCTTTGAATAGATGCCCTTTATTATGTTGAGGAATTTTCCTTCAATTCCTATTTTGGTAAGAGTTTTCATCATAAATAGGTGAGGAACTTTGTCAAATGCCTTTTCTGCATCAATTGATAAGATCGTGTGGTTTTTATCTTTTGTTTTATTTATGTGATGGATTACATTAATGGTTTTTCTGATATTAAACCAGCCTTGCATACCTGGTATAAATCCCACTTGATCAGGGTGAATTATTTTTTTGATGTGTTGTTGGATTCTATTGGCTAGAATTTTGTTGCGGATTTTTGCATCAATGTTCATGAGGGATATAGGTCTATAATTTTCTTTTTTTGTAATGTCTTTACCTGGTTTTGGTATCAGGGAGATGGTAGCTTCATAGAATGAGTTGGGTATTATTCCGTCTTTTTCTATGCTTTGAAATACCTTCAATAGTAATGGTGTTAAGTCTTCTCTGAAGGTTTGGTAGAACTCTGCAGTGAAGCCGTCTGGGCCAGGACTTTTTTTTGTTGGGAGTTTTTTGATTACCGTTTCAATCTCTTTTTTTGTTATGGGTCTATTTAGTTGTTCTACTTCTGAATGTGTTAGTTCAGGTAGGTAGTATTGTTCCAAGAATTTATCCATTTCTTCTAGGTTTTTAAATTTGTTAGAGTACAATTTTTCGTAGTAATCTGAAATGATTCTTTTAATTTCATTTCGCTCTGTTGTGATGTGGTCCTTCTCGTTTCTTATTCGGGTTATTTGTTTCCTTTCCTGTTTTTCTTTAGTCAGTCTAGCCAATGGTTTATCAATTTTGTTAATTTTTTCAAAGAACCAAGTTTTGGCTTTGTTAATTCTTTCAATTGTTTTTCTGTTCTCTAATTCTTTTAGTTCAGCTCTAATTTTTATTATTTGTTTTCTTCTGGTGCCTGATGGGTTCTTTTGTTGCTCACTTTCTATTTGTTCAAGTTGTAGGGACAGTTCTCTGATTTTGGCTCTTTCTTCTTTTTGTATGTGTGCATTTATCGATATAAATTGGCCTCTGAGCACTGCTTTTGCTGTGTCCCAGAGGGTTTGATAGGAAGTATTTTCATTCTCGTTGCTTTCTAAGAATTTCCTTATTCCCTCCTTGATGTCTTCTATAACCCAGTCTTTTTTCAGGAGGGTATTGTTCATTTTCCAAGTATTTGATTTCTTTTCCCTAGTTTTTCTGTTATTGATTTCTAGCTTCATTGCCTTGTGGTCTGAGAAGATGCTTTGTAATATTTTGATGTTTTGGATTCTGCAAAGATTTGTTTTATGACCTAATATGTGGTCTATTCTAGAGAATGTTCCATGTGCACTAGAAAAAAAAGTATATTTTGCAGCAGTTGGGTGGAGAGTTCTGTATAAGTCTATGAGCTCAAGTTGGTTGATTGTTGTAAGTAGGTCTTCCGTGTCTCTATTGAGCTTCTTACTGGATGTCCTGTCCTTCTCCGAAAGTGGTGTGTTGAAGTCTCCTACTATAAATGTGGAGGTGTCTATCTCACTTTTCAATTCTGTTAAAATTTGATATATGTATCTTGCAGCCCTGTCATTGGGTGTGTAAATATTTAATATGGTTATATCTTCCTGATCAATTGTCCCTTTTATCATTATATAGTGTCCTTCTTTATCCTTTGTGGCGGATTTAAGTCTAAAGTCTATTTTGTCAGAAATTAATATTGCTACTCCTCTTCTTTTTTGCTTATTGTTTGCTTGATATATTTTTTCCATCCTTTGAGTTTTAGTTTGTCTGTGTCTCTAAGTCTAAGGTGTGTCTCTTGTAGGCAGCATATAGATGGATCGTGTTTCTTTATCCAGTCCGTGACTCTCTGTCTCTTTATTGGTGCATGTAGTCCATTTACATTCAGCGTAATTATAGATAAATAAGTTTTTAGTGCTGTCATTTTGATGCCTTTTTATGTGTGTTGATGGCCATTTCATTTTTCCACATGCTTTTTTGTGCTGAGACGTTTTTCTTAGTAGCTTGTGAGATTGTCATTTTCATAATGTTTAACTTTGTGTTTATTGAGTCGTTACGTTTTTCTTGGCTTTTTTCTTGAGTTACGGAGTTGATATTCCTTTTTGTGGTTACCTTATTATTTACCCCTATTTTTTTAAGTAAAAACCTAATTTGTATCCTTCTATATCGCCTTGTATCACTCTCCATCTGGCAGTTCAATGCCTCCTATATTTAGTCCCTCTTTTTGATTATTGTGATCGTTTATCTATTGATTTCCATGATTCCCTGTTATGTGTATTATTTTGTTTATTTATTTATTTATTAAAGTTAATCTTAATTTGTTTGTTTTTGTGCTTTCCCTATTTGAGTTGCGTTGATATCAGGGCGTTCTGTTTTGTGACCTTGTATTGTGCTGGTACCTGATATTATTGGTCATCAGGCCAAACAATCTCCTTTAGCATTTCTTGCAGTCTTGGTTTAGTTTTTGCAAATTCTCTAAACTTGTGTTTATCTGTAAATATCTTAATTTCTCCTTCATATTTCAGAGAGAGTTTTGCTGGATATATGATCCTTGGTTGGCAGTTTTTCTCCTTCAGTGCTCTGTATACATCGTCCCATTCCCTTCTTGCCTGCATGGTTTCTGCTGAGTAGCCTGAACTTATTCTTATTGATTCTCCCTTGAAGGAAACCTTTCTTTTCTCCCTGACTGCTTTTAAAATTTTCTGTTTGTCTTTGGTTTTGGCCAGTTTGATGATAATATGTCTTGGTGTTTTTCTTTTTGGATCAATCTTAAATGGGGTTCGATGAGCATCTTGGATAGATATCCTTTCGTCTTTCATGATGTCAGGGAAGTTTTGTGTCAGGAGTTCTTCAACTATTTTCTCTGTGTTTTCTGTCCCCCCTCCCTGTTCTGGGACTCCAATCACTCGCAAGTTATCCTTCTTGATAGTGTCCCACATGATTCTTAGGGTTTCTTCATTTTTTTTAATTCTTTTATCTGATTTTTTTTCAGCTATGTTGGTGTTGATTCCCTGGTCCTCCAGAAGTCCCAGTTTACATTCTAATTGCTCGAGTCTGCTCCTCTGACTTTCTCTTGCGTTGTCTAATTCTGTAATTTTATTGTTAATCTTTTGGATTTATACATGCTGTCTCTCTATGGATTCTTGCAACTTTTTAATTTTTCCACTATGTTCTTGAATAATCTTTTTGAGTTCTTCAACAGTTTTATCAGTGTGTTCCTTGGCTTATTCTGCATTTATCCTAATTTCATTTGTGATATCGTTAAGCATTCTGTAAATTAGTTTTTTATCTTGTGTATCTGATAATTCCAGGATTGTATCTTCATTTGGGAAAGATTTTGATTCTTTTGTTTGGGGGGTTGGAGAAGCTGTCATGGTCTGTTTCTTTATGTGGTTTGATATGGACTGCTGTCTCCGAGCCATCACTGGGAAACTAGATTTTGCAGGTAATCAGCTAAAAAAAATGCAGTCAAATCCCTATCTGAATTCTCCCTCTGGCTCCAGGTATTCGGATGTTAATGGGGCCGCCTGGGGAGGGTGCGGGAGGGATCAGAGAGCTAGGAGTGTAGCACCACAGAGTATAGAGCTGATCACCGCGTTCACGCTCCGCCCCCGTCCGCCAAAATCCGGGCGGGACGGCTCCCCGGTTGGGATGCTACTCTCCCCACTCCGAGACCAGTCACTTCCTCCTGGGGACTCCTCCCTCCAGTGCGCGACACTGCTCCCGCGAACTGGGTGGGCGCCACCTGCACGACCAGGTGGGCCCGCCCCCTGGGTCAATTCAGCGAAATATAATTGGACCCTGCGCTCACGCCCCGCCCGCTTCCACCAAAATCCCAGCGGGACGGCTCCCCAGCTAGGACGCTGCTCTCCCCACTCCAAGACCTGTCACTTCGTCCCGGGGACTTCTCCCTCCGGTGCGCCGCGCCACATGGGAGAACCGGGTGGGCGTCCCCCTGCACGAACTTGTGTGTCCTGCCCCGGGGTGGCTTTAGAGAAATATAGCTGACCCCCCCCGCTCGCGCCCCGCCCACTTCCTGCCAAACTCCCGGCGGGATGGCTCCCGGGACACTGCTCTCCCCGCTCCAAGATCAGTCACTGCCTCCCGGGTGCTTCTCCCTCTGGCTGCGCTGCTACGCTGCCCGCGCCAACCAGCTAGACTCTCTCCCGGGTTGGGTTCGGGGGGGGGTAGGGCTGGGCCCCTTGTCTGTGCCATCTGCACCCCTGGGCTCTGCCCCAGATCGGGCTCCGAAGGTCACCTGCCTGGTATGCTGGCTCCTAGTTCTGAAAAAGGTCGCTGTAGGCCTGTATTTGTTCATTTTCCGTCTCTAAGTCTGTGCTTGTTGTTCAGAGTTCGTAGATTGTTATGTATGTGATCGATTCACTTGTTTTTCCGAGTCTTTGTTGCAAGAGGGATCCGCGGTAGCGTCCACCTAGTCCGCCATCTTGGCCCCGCCTCCCTCTGAATGCATTTTTAAGATAGTGACAATGATGAACACATAAGAAGTAAGGATGATGAGTAATGTACTCACCTCATTAAAAGTAACAACGATGAAAAGCAGTAACTGGCTTAGAGAAGTATCAGAGCAAGAAAGAGACAGAAGTGAGGAGAACTCACAGAAGTGATTGTGTTGGGACCACAAAAAGATAATTTCAAAGCAGAGCATGTGAGTATCAAGGAACACCCTGCTCCCCATGCATATGATCCCACCACCAGCATAGCACAGAGTCCTTGGGACATGGCAACTGTGTAGAGCAGACGGTTGCAAATGGCCACAAAGCGGTCATAGGCCATTACAGCTAATAAAAAGATTTCAGTCACCACAAAGGTACAAAAGAAAAAGAATTAAACTACGCATCCTAATAATTAAATGGTTCTGTCTTCTACAACTAGGTTTCCCAGCATTTTAGGAGCAACGATGGAAGAACAGCAGAAATCCACAAATGAGAGGTGGCTGAGGAAAAAGTGCATGGGGGTGTGCAGTATGGGATTAATTTTAATGATTATAATCATTCCAAGATTCCCTACAACAGTGACACTGTAGATGGCCAGAAATACCAAGAAAAGAGGAACCTGCAGTTCTGGGTAATCTGAGAACCCTAAAAGGGTGAAAGTGGCCCCACTTTTATTTCTCTCCGACAATAACATGGCTTCTGTTTGTCAAAATCTGAAAGTCAGTCCTGGAAATGAAAATATACATATATATTAAAGAGAGTAAGGATATAGGAAGCTTAGTCAACTAACCCTTGGCAAAACTGGAGAAGATATCTTTTTCAGAATCTCTTTATTTGTTTATTAACCAAGGTATGTCAGTGGTTAAGCTTTTGACAGCTAACCAAAAGATTGGCAGTTCAAATCCACCATCTGCGCAGTGGAGATCCTAGGGACAGTTCTACTCTATCTTATAGGGCCGCTCTGGGTCAGAATGGACTAGACAGCAATGGGCTTTTTTTTTTTGTCCCATATTGTTTTCAAGTAGTGGATGATGGATTGGAACTGCTGACTTTTTTGGTTACCAGCCGTAGCATGCTGTAGCTCTTAACCACTGCACCAACAGGGCTCCAAGGTTTGATAAACTTCGAAAATTTTAAAACATGACAACCATTCTTTTTTAAAAATTTTCTTAAGTAAAACAAATAAAACCATTAAACTGAATTTTGCTTAAGTTCTCAACTTTAATTTTTAGTACTTACAAATACATAAAAATGAGATTTAAAGATTATATGATAATTTTAAATAAAATTTTCACATAACACTTCCAGTCCTCCTTCAATGCTTTAAGTGCATAAAAGACAAGCTTAGCTTGAGGCAGTGACAGGTTATGTCAGCTCTACAGTCAATAATAAAAGATAGGAAAGTCTAAATTATTTTATTTGTTATTTCACATTTATACACCATGCTTATAAACAATAGACAGCCTTAACACTTCCCATTTGTGTTTTTATTGTTAATTTTGTATAGTACTCTAAACTTTGCTTTTTGTTCTGACACAGTAAATCTGATATTGAAATAAATCTTGATTATTTTTTAATAGCCTGTGTGGTGCCAATGGTTAATGCATAGGGCAGGAAACCAAAAGTTTGGAGGTTCTAGTCCACCTAGGGGAACCACTGAGAAAACAACTGGTGATCTACTTTTGAAAAATCATCCATTGAAAACTTTTTGGAGCACACCTCTACTCTTACACACGGGGTCACCATGATTCCAAGTTGACCTGTTGACAATTTTTTTTTTTTAATGTTCCCCAAATCGAAGGAGTCCTAGTATTCAATTCTTCCTCATTTCTTGAGGAATAATAATAATAAAAAAATTAGAACAGATGATAAAGATTATCTAGTCTATATCCTTATTCTAGAGGCAACATAACAGAACCCAGAAGAAGCCTTGGCTTTCACAGTGACGTGCAGATAAAGACCAGTCTATGATCCCCAGCTATGTATATATTTCTCTACCCTAGACCCTGGTCCATCTTATATATCTACCTACTAATACATTTTCTTTGTTAACGCTCACCCCCTTTAATTTAGAGCAAACTAGAGACTGTGAAACTATGGAAAATATTCCAAAGACACTGTTATGTGCCACAGAGATATACTTGAGGGCAGCATCCAGATGAAACACAGAAGAATGGGACTTAGAAATGTTACACACCAGGAGGGGCCCTGGTGGCTGAGTGATTACGAGCTTGGCTACTAATCAAAAGGTCAGCAGATCGAATCCACCAGGGGCTCCTTGGAAATACTATGGGACAGTTCTACTCTGACCTATATGAGTTGGAATCAACTCGAAGGCAACAAGTTACACACCAGGAATAACTAAAGACTCTTTGACTTAGAAATTCCCTTTTCCAATGTCTTTCCTACTCATTCCTCTTCTTTCAGCATGCCTAGGATACTCATTCTCTCCATGTATGATGCATGTATAAGAATTTGAAAAATGGACTAAAAAAAAAATCTGTTGCCACTGATTCGATTCCAACTCACACCGACCCTATAGGACAGAGTAGAACTTCCCCATAGGGTTTCCAAAGAGGAGTTGGTGGACTTGATCTGTCAACATTTCAGTTAGCAGTTGAGCTCTTAATCACTGCACCACCAGGGCTTCATGGAATAGTAGTGCACAATTAAGTCATTTCATGAGGAAACATTAACTCAAAAGAATGATTGTATTTCTAGAATAGGTGCCCAGTACCTCTCAGAACCCAAGGTACTGGGAACCTCTTTCTCTGTCGTGATTTCTGGTAAGTTTATTTTTGATTCTGATACCCAGCAAATCATTTTCATATGACCCAGAAATAAAGATGTCAGGTCATGTGCTAGACTGAGACCCTCAATGGCCCTATCCTGTTCCTGTATAAATCTAAGTATTGAAGAGAACCTCAAAAGGCAACCTAACGCACAAATAGTCATTTTAATTATCACAGTTTTTTTTTTTTAACACCATGTTTCACATATCTAAGGCATTTAAAAATTGACTTTAATCAAGTATGTGTTTAATGTAATGGCTCTTCTCTGTCCCAAATGTTGATATTAAATTGATGATAAATTTATTCTCTCATTTAGTCCAAGAAATGGGATAGCTAATAATTTCCTCCCTTTTTATTGTTCTTTTAATCTCTAGGGGCTCATGTATTCCCTGCTTTTTGTTTTGTAACCTTAATTAAAGCTAAAGACTGGTAGATAGATTAATGTAGAGATAGATTTTTCTTTCTAAAGATTCTATGCAATCTTTTATTATTCCACTCTGCATAAATACTTGTTTATTCTACCTTCACATCTGCACCTAAAATTTACAAAAGTGAGAAAATACACATTCTGAAACTCAAGGCTCTCCTATTCCCCCACTTCAGGTACCTGTCATCCAGGTCACTATAATTAAGGAGCTCTGATGAACCAGATCCTCTATGCAAAGCTGGGCATAAAGGGTGTACATCTTGTTCTTTGCATTTTCAGATATGTACCTTTCACAAAATAGTACCTTTTGCAATGGCTCAGTGGTCCTCAAGAACTCTCTACATCTAAAGATTAAGTTTTCCCATTTTCAGGTTACTTTCTAGGTACCCTACATTGACGTTAAAGTCTTTGTCTTTAAAATCTTAAAAACAAACCTGCTAATGGCAAAGAGAAGGCCTCTCCTGCCTCTGGTAAACTTGGTTGGGAATCAAGTATATGCACCTTATATTTGTAGTCACAACCTTGGGACATGAACCCTAGAGACTCTCTGTTGCCCCATTCTCTAGAGGACGAAAGTCAAACAATTAAAATTAACTACCTTTCTCAGCTGTACTAGAAAACCTAGAGAAAAATTATAGTAAAATTAGGAACATTTTATATGAAACAATTTATATTTTAAAGTCATCTTCCCCAGTCTCCTGAACACTCCAATACTTTCCCATATTTATCAAGAATATGTATCTATTGGAGACACAATTATCAAATATTAATTGCCTTATTACTATGTGCCATTCTGATAGGTGAGATACGACATCTCATGGTAGTTTTCATTTGTGTTTCTATTATTACGAGTCTGATTGAACAACTCTTCATATCTTTTAGAGCTATTTGTATTCATTTAATGAGAACTTTTTAACCATAACTTATGTCCATTTTTCTACAGGACTAATTGTCGTTTCTCCTCCATTCTATGTGATATAAGTGGTAATTTTTTTACTCAGTTTATTTGTCATTTTAAGTTATGTTCTTTTGTTTTTGCTGTGAAGTTTCTGTATATTTATGTAATTTAAATTAAAAAAAAAAACTTTGTTTTCAGAACCTGTTTTGATGTGTGGGACAAGAAAGAGATCCAATGTTATCTCTTACTCATATGGCTACGGAAAGATGCCCATTTGGCTTTTTAACATCCGCGTGTCCCAATAATACACGATCTTAATAATAACACCAAAGAAATACAAACCCATTGTTGTTGAGTCAATTCTGACTCACAGTGACTCTAAAGACATTTTAAACTTTATTTTAAACTATGTAGGATTAGCCTGTTTACCCCATGCATCTGTCAGTTTGTTGTGCTTGCTGAAGATGAAGAGGACTTGAAGCACTTACTGATGAAGATCAAAGGTCACAGCCTTCAGTATGGATTGTACCTCAACATAAAGAAAAAAATCCTCACAAATGTACCAATAAGTAACAGCATGATAAATGGAGAAAAGATTGGAGTTGTCAAGGATTTCATTTTACTTGGATACACAATCAACACCCATGGAAGCAGCAGTCAAGAAATCAAAAGACACATTGCATTGGACGAATCTGCTGCACAGGACCTCTTTAAAGTGTTGAAAAGCAAAGATGTCAACTTGAAGACTAAGGTGGCCTGACCCAAGCCATGGTGTTTTCAATTGCCTCAATATGCATATAAAAGCTGAACAATGAATTAGGAAGACCAAAGAAGAATTGATGCTTTTGAATTGTGGTGTTGGCAAAGAAAATTGAATATACCATGGGCTGCCAAAAGAAGGAAAAAATCTGTCTTAGAAGAAGTACAACCAGAATACTCCTTAGAAGCAAAGATGGTGAGATTACGTCTCACATACTTTGGACATATTATCAGAAGGGATCAGTCCCTGAAGAAGGACATCATGCTTGGTAAAAGCACAGGGTCAGTGAAAAAAAGGAAGACCCTTAAGGAGATGGATTGACACAGTGGCTGCGACAATGGGCTCAAGCATAGCAACAATTGTGAGGATGGCACAGGACAGAGCAGTGTTTCATTCTGTTATGCATGGTGTCACTGTGAGTGGCAAATGACTCTATAGCATCCAATAACATCAACAGGATTAGCCACCTATTCTAATTTGATTTTTTTTTGTCTTTTTTTTCCTGAATATCTGTGATTGTTTATTCTTTTTGTATGAACATTAAAGCAGAAGTATTGTAGTATGACTCCTTGAGAATCCCAGATGAATTTTGTATTACACTTATCCTGGTCCTAATAAATGTGAACTAAATAGAGCAAAATCTTAAAAATATTTCCAGACCTGATACTACCAGTAATGATACTTTTGAGTAAGTAATATTTAAGTATAATCTAGGAATATTGAAATGGCCTCAGAGATTGTCTTTTCTGAAAGGCAATTTAATATTCATGACCTCTCAGACAGACAGCCTCAGAGATAACAGAGCCAAAGTACAGTAGAATTAGAGTCAGAAGAGCTAAGTTTCTGTCCTAAACCAGTCATTTCTGGTTATGTGAAATTTCTGTAAATCAGGAATTCCTTGGGCCTCTGTATCATCATCTATGCAATGATATGATTCTTTTCACCTCTGCTTTTCAACATGATCTGATTGTTTCAATTGCAAGGCTTCTCATTCATAGAATTCACAGAACCCGAGGAACAAAGTTGTCAAAAAGAATTATTCCCCTTTTCCCACACAGCACATCTTCTGTGTCTCCCAACAGAAACCCTCTCTCTCCTCCACATATTTGAAAACCACCAGTGACACACAACAGAAATAACTTTAAATGCAAGTCACTCAATGCCATATGAATTAAGAAATAAGAAAAAACTTTTTCTATAGTGTGTTGGCATCATCCTCTCAATATCTTTATTGCCCACATTTAATTGAGAGAGAAGACAATGCACTCAGTCATAAAATTCATTGATCTTCTGGGTGATAGTTTAAGCAGATCTATTTAAAAGCATCCTTAGATGAAATAGAATTCAGTGTATTTGTTCAGACAGGCAATAAAGAGACAAGGCATTGTGTCTCCTAGAATACACTAGCCTTCATGATACAGGTTTATTACAAGCCCGATGCCAAGGTTTTGGAATTAGTTCATTCCAAAATAATTATCAAAATCACTTTGGTTAGCAACAAAACACTACCAACTCATTGCTTTGTCAAATATACTATTAAGTTGAATAAAAATAAATTCAATAATTAAGCACACCACCACCAAAGGATGTGAATAGACATTTCACCAAACGGCCACCATACACATGAAAAGATGCTTGATGTCATCAGTCATCAGAGAGATACAAATCAAAAACAAAATGAGATATAATTTCATTCCCACTAAGATTGCTAATGGAGTCCTGTTGGTGAAGTGGTTAGCAGCTTGACCGCTAACCATGAGTTCAGCAGTTTGAATCCACCAGTCTATCCTTGGAAATGATGGTGCATTTGTACCTACCTTATAGGGTCACTTTGAGTCAGAACTGACTAGACAGCAACAGGTTTGGTTTTTGGTTTAAGATGGCTAATATAAAGAAAAGGCAAATATTGGCAAGGTTATGGGAAAATTGGAAACTTTATCCATTACTGGCGGAAATGTGAAATTGTACAGCCTTTGTAGATAATGGTGTGGTGGTTCCTCAAACAACTGAAACTAGAACTATCATATGACCTAGCAATTCCACTCCTAGGTGTATACCCAAAAGACTTGAAAGTAGAGACTTGTACAGCAGTATTCATTGCAGCAATATTCATAATAAGCAAGAGGTGGAAGCAAACTAAATGTCCATTAACAGACGAAGAGACAAAAAAAAAAGGTACATACATACAATAGAATACAAGTCAGAAAGAGATATAATGTCTTGATACATGCTACAATATGGGTGGAGCTGGAAGACATTAACCCAAGCTGTTTGAAATCAGTCAACCACAAAAGGACAAATACTGTATTACCTCTACTATGTAAAAAGACAAGAAAAGACAAATGCATAGAAAGCAAAGTTTATTAGTGATTATCAGGTGAGGGAGGGATGGGAAAAGGGTTAATGGTGATGGAAATATCTCTTGACGAATGGTAAATTTGTACAGCCGATTATTGTAATTGCTCTTGATAAGTTGTACACCTGTAAAAAATTGAATTGGCAAAAGTTCTGCAATAGATACATTTACAACAATGACAAAAAAAAAAAGAGTAGCTGCTGAGGCTGATTATATACAAATGAAAATTCATAGGATTTGATTCCTTTTTTTGGAGATTTAGGGTCATGGATACAAGGGAGATTTCAGTTAATTAGCCAAATGACATATTTAATGTTTCCATTCTACTCCCTGGCTTGGTGCACAGTGCCTATGATATAAAAAACAGGCAAGTGGCCTTCCAAGCCATGATTGGTCTCTTTTTATCTAGAATAATAGAAGAAAAAGGAGAAAGAAATGGAATCTGTGGCTAATTGCTTCCTTGAACAACTGCCTCCCTTGCCATGAGACTAGAAAAAAACTGGATGGTTTCTGGCTACTATTGCTGAACATTTTAATCAAAAATTCTTTAGAAAAATTCTGATCAAACGGGGGAAAATTTAGGACAGAATTTAAATTCTCATGGACTCCAGATTTTCTGAAGCCTTGTAGGTTGAATGAACACCAGCACTATAACCCTGAGATAATTTATAAACCTTAAGACCAAAATATCCCCTAAAGTCTTCTTAAAACCAAACAATAGTTTAGTTTAACTATTAAAAAAAAGTTTTCCTTGAGATTATGCTTTTTTTAAGAACTATCTATATTGAATCAAAGTGACAACAGCAACACAAAAGATTACATAGGAATCTTAGGGGGTGGTAAGTTTGTTAGTAAGGGAGGAAAAACAAAGAAAATGAGAATGGTTGCATATTTCAAAGAATGTAATCAATGTCTGTCTTAGTTACCTAGTGCTGTTATAGCAGAAACACCACAAGTGGATGGCTTTAACAAAAGAAATTTATTCTCTCACAGTTTAGGAGGCTAGAAGTTCAAATTCAAGGTGCTAGCTCCAGGGGAAGTCTTTCTCATTTTGTAGGCTTTCGTGGAAGATCCTTGTAATCAGTCTTCTGTTCTAGGAGAGCTTCAGCTCAGGATCTCCAGGTCCAAAGGATGTGCTCTGCTCATGGCACCGATTTCTTGATAGTTTTAAGTCTTTCTGTCTCCCTGCTTGCCTCTTTTATACCTCAAAAGCGATTGACTCAAGAAACAACCTAATCTGGTAGACTGAGTAATGCCTCATTAACGTAACTGCCTCTAATCTTGCCCCATTAATATCATAGAGGTAGGATTTACAACACATAGAAAAATCACATCAGATGACATAATGGTGGACCATCACATGAAACTGGCAATCATGGCCTAGCCAATTTGACACACATTTTTGGGGCACACTATTCAGTTCATGACATTCCACCATTTTGTTCCCACAAATTCATGTCCTTGCCACATGTAAAACATGTACTCCCCCTCAGATCATAGGAGAAGTCTTAAATCAATTCCAAGTCCAAAATCCAAAAATTCCTGTTCATCTGTAAAATCAAATACACAAGTTATCTACTTCCAAAGTACAGTGGCGGAACAGGCACAAGCTAGACATTTCCATTACAAATGGAAGAAATTGGACAGAAAAAGGAATAACAGGTACCACACAAGTCAGCAGAACACCTTACATTAGCTCCCAAGTCCTAAAAATTTTCCTCTATTCTCTGAGACCATTTAGGCAATCACCCTGCCCTCCAGACTCTTGGTGCTGGCCATACTGTCCAGATTCTGTGCGGAGGCCCCTTGGCTCTAGGTTTCAGCTCCACTTTCCAAGCCCACCAAAAAGACAAAGCTACCCCCTTGGCTACGGGCAGCTACATTTTCCTAGCACCTCTGAGTGGTAACCCTGCCAAGTCTGCCCCAGCAGGCCCTGCCATTCTTCTGCCCCTTGTGCATGGCAGCCTCATCCCCTCAGCTTTGAGCAGTAGACCTGGCCCTATCCCACTGACAGTCATGAACGGCACCAAGCTGATCAGGATCTGACTCTTTGATACCTAGAAAGCTGTGGCCCTATCCTTAGAAACTCCAGAAGTGGTGGACCTACTCTTTGAAACAGAGCCAGCTTTGCTTCCTATTTTCCTAGTCTTTTCAGCTTCCGCTTCCATGGTTCCTTGACCTCTCAGCCTCTCAGGCCTTGCCACCTGCATCTTCCCTGCTATGGCAGGTGTTCCAAAGCTCTTTAGCTCCACCAATAATTGCCATTAGGCACCTCACTCTGCCAATAACCTTGGGAAGGCTCTCAGCTTTCTTGCTCCATAGGTTAGTAAACTTAGCTTCACCAATAAGTGGCCAATGGCACCTCATTCTTCCAGAAAGCCTACAGTGCAAAGACACTCAGCTCTTTCACTCCTCGGGTCAGCTCCAATGCTGTCTCTCACCAGTCTCCTGGGTCTGCTACTGTTTCTCAACATCTGCACCATCTCCAGTGTAACAGCTCTCCTCATTTCCTTCTGAGTCCTCAGCAGAATTGTCTTGACTTCCATAATCCTAACAACAGTCCCTTTAAGGCAACCTAGACTTTTACTACTAGGGACTTCAAAAATCTTCCAGCCTCTACCCATTCACAGTTTCAAAATAGCTTCCACATTTTAGGTATCTGTTAGAGAAGCACCCTACTCTCAGTACCAAATTCTTAATTTTCTAGTGCTGCTATAACAAAAATACCACAAGTGGATGGCTTTAAGATAAATTTATTCTCTCATGGTTTAGGAGGCTAGAGTCAGAATTCATGGTGCCAGCTCCAGGGAAGGTATTCTCCCTCTGTTGGCTCTGTTGTCATCAATCTTCTTCTGGTCTAGTTGCTTTTCGGCTCAGTGACCCTCAGTCAAAAGAATGCATTCTGCTCCTGGCAATACTTTCTTGGTGATTTGAGGTCCTTCTGTCTCTCTGCTTGCTTCTCTCTTTTATATCTCAAAAAAGATTGACTCAAGGCACAATCTAATATTGGAGATTGAGTCCTGCCTCATTAACATAACTGCCTTTAAACTTGCTCATTAACATCATAAAGGTAGGACTTACAACACATAGGAAAATCACATCATATGACAAAATTTTGGACCCTCACACAATTGTGGCAATCATTGTCTAGCCAAGTTCACACACAATTTTGGGGGACACAATTCAATCCATGACAATGCCTGAACTGTACATATAGAAACTATCGAACTGTTGTATGTTCTCCTCTGTATATTTTCAATCACAACAAATCAAAATAAATAAGTTTTATTTTTAATTCCTAAAGTCAAACGAAAATAACACTCAAAATATCAAAACTTTTTGGTATGATCAGGGTAGATATAAATGAAATAGAAGAACAACAAAAAGAATTGACTAAACCAGAAGATGGTTTCTTAAGGGCATATGCCAAGAATTAATAAAATAGACAAACCACTAGATAGATTGAAAAAATAAAATAAAATGGTCAAATAACCAAATGAAGAAACTGATGACATTATAACTGACCCAACAGAGATAAAGAAGATCATAACTAACTACTATGAAAAAATGTACTCCAAGAGATTTGAAAATATAGATGAAAGAGACAAATTCCTAGAAAAGCACTACCTACCCAAACTAACACAGAGAGGTAGAAATTTTAAACAGACCCATTACAAAGAAGAGATAGAAGACACTACTAAAAAAGGGAAGAAAAAAAAAAAAAGCCCATGACCAGATGGAACACTACCAAACATTCAAAGAGTTGACATCAATCCTACTTAATCTTTTCAAAAATATAGAAGAGGAAAGAATACTACTAATTTCTCCAATTTCTTTCTGTGAAGCCAGCATAACTCTGATACCTAAGCCACTCAAAGACATCACACACACACACACACACACACACACACACGATACACACCAATATCCTTTATGTACATGTAACCAATTTTTTCTGTGAATTCTAGCCAAGAGACTAAAAATTACCATGATTAAGTGGGTTTCATACCAGGATTACAAGGGTGGTTCAACATTAGAAAATCAATCGGTACAATCTCCTGTGTAAGCAAAAGAAAGGAAAAGAATGACATGATCATACCAGTTAATGCAGAAGAGGCATTTGATAAAAATTCAACGTTTTCCTGATAAAAACTTTTGGCAAAATAGGAATAGAAGAAAAAATTCTCAACATGATTAAGCACATATGCAATATATGCAAAAACAGAAGTCAACCTTATAGTAAAAGGAGAAAGACTAAGAGTCTTCTGTTTAGAATGAGAATGAAACAAGGATGCCCATTATCACCACTCTTATTCATCATTGTACTGGAAGTTCTAGCCAGAGCAACAGGAAAAGAAAGAGAAATAATTGTATCCAAATCAGAAAGGAAGAAGTAAAATGATCTGTATTTGCAGATGACATGATCCTATACATACAAGACCCTAAAGATTCCATTAAAAAAAAAAAAAAAAAAAACCTGCCAGAATTAATAGAAAGATTTAGCAAAACTGCAGGGTACAGGATCAACGTGTAAAAATGACTTGGGTTCCTCTATACTAACAAAGACAACTCTGCAAAATAAAATAAGAAAACAAAACAATTTGCAATAGTATCAAGTCAATAAAATACCTGGGAATTAACCTAAAGAAAGCCATAAAAGACTTACACAATGATAATTATAAAACATTATTACAATAGATTGTAAAGACCTACAAAAATGGAAGAAATTCCATGCTCACGGATTGGAAAGCTTAAACTGAAAATGTCAATTCTACCTAAAGCGATCTATGGATACAAGGCAATCCCAACACAAATCCCAACAAAATTCTTCACTTAAATGGAATAACTAGTAACCAACTTGGTGTGGAAAGGAAAAAAAAAATAAGAAACCCCAAATAGCCAAAACAATGCAAAGAAAAAGAACAAAGCAGGAGGCCACACACTCTCTGATATCAAAAGATAGTATACAACCACTGTAATCAAAACAGCCTGGTACTGGTTCAATGATAGACACACAGACCCATAGAATAGAATTGTTGTTGTTGTTGTTAGGTGCCGTCGAGTCGATTCTGAATCATAGCGACCCTACGCAAAACAGAATGAAGCACTGCCCAGTCTTGCGCCATTCTTACAATGGTTCTTATACTTGAGCTCATTGTTGCAGCCACTGTGTCAATCCACCTCGTTGAGGGTCTTCCTCTTTTCTGCTGACCCTGTACTCTGCCAAGCATGATATCCTTCTCCAGGGACTGATCCCTCCTGACAACATATCCAAAGTATGTAAGATGCAGTCTCGCCATCCTTGTCTCTAAGGAGAATTCTGGCCGTGCTTCTTCCAAGACAGGTTTGTTCATTCTTTTGTCAGTCCATGGTATATTCAATATTCTTCACCAACACCACAATTCAAAGGCGTCAACTCTTGTTCGGTCTTCCTTATTCATTGTCCAGCTTTCACATGCATATGATGTGATTGAAAATACCATGGCTTGGGTCAGGTGCACCTTAGTCTTCAGGGTGACATCTTTGCTTTTCAACACTTTGAAGAGGTCCTTTGCAGCAGATTTGCCCAATGCAAGGCATCTTTTGATTTCTTGACTGCTGCTTCCATGGCTGTTGATTGTGGATCCAAGTAAAATGAAATCCTTGACAACTTCAATCTTTTCTCCATTTATCATCATGTTGCTCATTGGTCCAGTTGTGAGGATTTTTGTTTTCTTTATGTTGAAGCGTAATTCATACTGAAGGCTGTGGTCTTTGATGTGCATTAGTAAGTGCTTCAAGCCCTCTTCACTTTCACCAAGCAAGGTTGTGTCACCTGTATAATGCAGGTTGTTAATGAGTCTTCCTCCAATCCTGATGCCCCATTCTTCTTCATATAGTTCAGCTTCTCCTACTATTTGCTCAGCATACAGATTGAATAGGTATGGTGAAAAAGTACAACCCTGACGCACACCTTTGCTTACTTTAAACCAATCAGTATGCCCTTGTTCTGTTTGAACAGCTGCCTCTTGATCTATGTAAAGGTTCCTCATGAGCACAGTTAAGTGTTCTGGAGTTCCCCTTCTTTGCAGTATTATCCATAATTTATGATCCACACTGTCGAATGCCTTTGCATAGTCAGTAAAACACAGGTAAACATCCTTCTGGTATTCTCTGCTTTCAGCCAGGATCCATCTGACATCAGCAACGATATCTCTGGTTCCACGTCTTCTTCTGAAACCAGCCTGAATTTCTGGAAGTTCCCTGTTGATATACTGCTGCAGCCATTTCTGAAGGATCTGCATCAAAATTTTGCTTGCAGGTGATATTAATGATATTGTTCTATAATTTCCACATTCGGTTGGATCACCTTTCTTGGGAATAGGCATAAATATGGATCTCTTCTAGTCAGTTGGCCAGGAAGCTGTCTTCCATATTTCTTGGCACAGACAAGTGAGCACCTCCAGCGCTGCATTTGTTTGTTGAAACATCTCAATTAATATTCCATCAATTCCTGGAGCCTTGTTTTTTGCCAATGCCTTCAGAGCATCTTGGACGTCTTCCTTCAGTACCATAGGTTCCTGATCATATGCCACCTCTTGAAATTGTTGAATATCGACTAATTCTTTTTGGTATAACGACTCTGTGTATTCCTTCCCTCTTCTTTTGATGCTTCCTGCATCATTTAATATTTTCCCCATGGAATCCTTCACATTGCAACTCTAGGCTTGAATTTTTTCTTCAGTTCTTTCAGCTTGAGAAATGCCAGGAGTGTTCTTCCCTTTTGGTTTTCCATTTCTAGCTCTTTGCACATGTCATTAGAATACTTTGTCTTCTTGAGAGGCCCTTTGAAATCTTCTGTTTGGTTCTCTTACTTCATCAATTCTTCCTTTTCCTTTAGCTGCTAGACACTCAACAGCAAGTTTCAGAGTCTCCTCTGACATCCATCTTGGCCTTTTCTTTCTTTCCTGACTTTTCAGTGACCTCTTGCTTTCTTCATGGATAATGTCCTTGATGTCATTCCACAACTCATCTGGTCTTGGGTCACTAGTGTTCAATGCATCAAATCTATTCTTGAGATGGTCTCTAAATTCAGGTGGGATATACTCAAGGTCATATTTTGGCTCTTGTGGACTTGCTCTGATTTTCTTCAGTTTCAGCCTGAACTAGCATATGAGCACTTTATGGTCTGTTCCACAGTCGGCCCCTGGCCTTGTTCTGACTGATGATATTGAGCTTTTCCTTGTCTCTTTCCACATGTAGTCAACTTTATTTCTGTGTGTTCCATCTGGCGAGGTCCATGTGTATAGTCGCCATTTATGTTGGTGAAAGAAAGTATTTGCAGTGAAGAAGTTGTTGGTCTTGCAAAATTCTATCATTCAATCTCCAGCATTGTTTCTATCACCAAGGCCATATTTTCCAACTACTGATCCTTCTTCTTTGTTTCCAACTTTTGCATTCCAATCGCCAGTGATTTTCAATGAATCTTGATAGCATGTTGGATCAATTTCAGATTGCAGCAGCTGATAAACATCTTCTATTTCTTCATCTTTGGCCCTAGTGGTTGGTGTGTAAATTTGAATAATAGTCGCATGGGTATTATCCTGTTACTGACAGCGATGTACTTCAGGAGGGATCTCAAAACGTTCTTTTTTGGCAATGAATGCAACACCATTCCTCTTCGCGTTGTCATTCCCAGCATAGTAGACTATATGATTGTCAGATTCAAAATGGCCAATACCAGTCCATTTCAGCTCACTAAGGCCTAAGATATCAATGTTTATGAGTTCCATTTCATTTTTGATGATTTCCAATTTTCCTAGATTCATACTTCATACATTCCAGGTTCCGATTATTAATCGATGTTTGCAGCTATTTCTTCTCATTTTGAGTCTTGCCACATCAGCAAATGAAGGTCCCTAAAGCTTTACTCCATCTGTGTCATTAAGGAGGCAGCTTTTCCCTGGTTGTCTTTTGAGTGCCTTCCAACCTGGGGGGCACATCTTCCAGCACTATATCAGACAGCGTTCTGCTTCTATTCATAACGTTTTCACTGGCTAATGGTTTTCATAAGTAGACTGCCACATCCTTCTTCCTAGTCTGTCTTAGTCTGGAAGCTCAGCTGAAACCTGTCCTCCATGGGTGACCCTGCTGGTATCTGAATACCGGTGGCATAGCTTCCAGCATCACAGCAGCACACAAGCCCCCACAGTATGACAAACTGAGAGACACGTGGGGGAGAATAGAATTAAGAACTCAAATTTAAACCCAACTATCTATGGATAACTGGATTTTTACCAAGAGATCAAAGTCCACTCTATGGGGGTAAAAACAGTCTTTTTAGTAAATGGTGCTGCCAAAAATGAATATCCATCTGCAGAAAAATGAAACCGAACCCATACCTCACACCATACAAAAAACTACCTGAAAATTCATCAAAGATCTAAATGTTAAACTTAAAGCCATAGAATTCCTGGAAGACAGTATAGGAAGAAAACTATGGGACATAACCTTTTGTAATGATAGGATAACAAACATTACAACAAATGCACAAATAGAAGAAAACAAAATAGATGAAAGGGAGCTCATAAAAAATTAAAAACTTATGCTCTTTAAAAGACTTTATAAAGGAATAAATAAACCTACCCAGAAACCCAACCCAGCGCCGTCGAGTCGATTCTGACTCATAGCGACTCTATAGATGGGAAAAAATCTTCAGAAATGAATTATCTGATGAGGGTGGTGATGGATAAAGTTGTGTGTCAACTTGGCTAGGCCATGATTTTCAGTGGTTTGATAGTCATGTGATGGAGTGATCACTTCCATGATGAGATTTGATGTTATGTGACCACCTCCATGATGGGGTCTCCTTTAAGTAGCCAATCATTTGAAAGGGAGCTTCCTTGGGTGTGTGGCCTGCTTTGAATATAAGTGCATATATTCTGGCAGTGTTCGTGGGTTTTTGTTCATTCTGGATCCTGCAGCTGGCTCCTGTTCATCTGATCTCTGGTTCTTGGGACTTGAGCTAGCAGTTCACACGCAGTCTTGCCTGCTGATCTCTGGGATTCATTGATCTTCACAGCCCCAGTGGCTATGTGCATCAGGAGAAGCCTCTATTGTGGCCCATGGACTTGGGACGTTCCAGCCTCTACCACCACATGAGCCGTTTCCTTGATATAAATCTCTCTCTATACATATATTTATATGTTTTACTGTTTTTGCTTATCTAGAGAACCTAGTTTAAGGCAAGGGCCTAATGTCTAAAATCTATGGAAAAGTACAAAAACTCACCAAAACAAGACAAACAACCCAATTAAAATATGGGCAAAGGACATGAACAGAACCTTCACCAAAGAAATCATCCGAGCAGCCAACAAACATATAAAAATATGTTCACAATCATTAGCCTTTAAAGACAAAGAAATTAAAACTTAAAGAAATACCATCTTACCCTGGCCAAAATGGTACTGATAAAAAAAAGAAAAAAAAAAGAGAGCATAATAAATGTTGGCAAGGATGTGTGGAGACTGGACCACTTGGCCACTGCTGGTGAAACTACAAAATGCTACAACCACTGTAGAAAATTGTATGGTGCTTTCTCAAAAAAAAAAACTAGAACTAGAACTACCCTATGATCCAGCAATCCATGTAGATATACACCCTAGAGACTAAAAATAATGACAAGAACAGACATATGCACAACTATATTCACTGCTGCTTTATTCATAATAGCAAATAAATGAAAACAATGGAAGCGTGCATCAGGGATGAACGGATAATTAAATTGTGGCATATACTTACAACGGAATGCTATGTAACCATGAAGAACAATGATGAGTTGCAAAACATAGCATGGATTGACATGGAGGGAATACTACTAAATAAGTCAAGCATATAAGGACAAATATTGTATGATCCCTCTTTTACTATTATATATGTAGAGAGACCAATGTTCACAATGTTCATTTGTGGTTACCAGGGAAAGGTGGAATGAGGGGAATACTTTAGGTCTTAGAGACTTGATTTCTTTTTGGTGATGGGAAGTGTTGCACCAAATGTGGATGTAGTGAGCAGAGCAAAACCAAACGAAAAATGAATGTTTAAGGACATATGTATAATCATATTGGTAAACGTGTAGATAGAGATGTGCGCATAAATGAGAACAGAAATAAGTATCTATATGTATATGTAAATATACATATATGTGCCCAGGCACATATATTCATTGACAACACAAATACGGATACTCCACAGACATAATCAAACTCTTTCAAAGATTGGGTTTCTGGATTTAAAGCTTAGAACAATAGTCTCATGGAACAATTCAGTAAATTGACACAACATAGCTCACAAAAGTCATAATCTGGATCCGAGTGAAGTGAGTAGCATCTGGGGTCTTAAAAGCTTGTGAGCAGCCATCTAAGACAGAACTACAGGTTTCTACTTTCCAGGAGCAAAACAGTAAGAAGCCATCCAAAAACTGAAGAAAAAAACAAATCTATAGGAACCACAACATCATCTATCCTGAGACCAGAGAAGAAGATGGTGCCCAGCTACCAACATTGACCAGGGTAACAAAAGATGGTCCTGTAGAAAACTGGAGAAAAATGTGGAGCAGAACACAAATTCTCATTTTAAAAATCCAGACAAATTGGAACATTAGAGAACAAATGACTCCCTGAGACTGTCACCTCGGGGCTTTCTTTAAACATGTAACCAAGCCTCCCCCATGACGTCATCATATAACCAAATAGCAGAGAGGCACACAAAATAAAGCGTATTACCCATAAGATCAGTTCTCTACTGAAAAACCATCAGTACTGAGAGTACTTGAGAACTAATGGTCAACAATTACACAGAATCAAAGATGAGAAGATAAGGGGGCATGGAAACTAGTGTACTGGAATTGGAACAAACAGAACACAATTAAAGGGAATGTCTACACATTGTGATAAATATAACTAATGTCACTAAACAATTGGTGTGGAAATTGTCAAATGGGAACCTAACTTGCTGTCTAAACTATTACCAAAAACTTAATTACAAAAAAAAAGATACAAAAGAAGAAACAATTCCAGGATGGCGCCCCGATATCTAACTGCACCTCTTCCTTGGGTGGTCAGGCTGGCAAATCTTCAATTGTGCTTCTCACAGTGAATTGCTTAGCCCTTGGAGAATAAAATGGCTGCGTCAGGCATTCGAGGTCCTTTTACTACGGACGAACCTCTCAAAAATGTATTTATTAAAACAACAAACATTTGTTATTTGTCACAATTGCATGGATCAGGTGGATAGTTCTGCCCATCTTGTCTATGCTTGACTGACCTTGGCTCAGTTTATGGGATACACTGTCCGGTCAGCTGACTTCAGAGGATCTCATTCTCAAGTCTGGCGGCAGGCTAGATGTCAGCTGGTACGGCTGAAGGACTGGGCAGCTGCGCTGTGCTTCTCCCATTAGCCAATACTCTAAAAAAAAAAAAAAAAAAACTAGTGCCAAGTCTGTTTTTATTCATATGACAACTTCACCAGGTTACAAGAGAGTGTACAAAAACATCAAAGCCTCACAAAGTCTTGGAACTGGCCTTTTTGCCACCTCTGTTACCCAAAACAATTCTCAAGAGTGACTACATTCAAGGATTGGTCAAACGGATTCAATCACTTGATGTGTACAGCTGCAAAGGGTACTGGAAGGCTTTGGAAATTTGGACTATGTTTTCATTCTACTATAAAAAATAGTGAGTAACAAATCATTTTAAAGGAAAAGTCATTTCCAAAATATTAACTTCCAACAAAATTTGGAAGACAATCTACTTACATTTCAAGCATTTCAAAAAATAATTTTTGATGAAAGATGAACGTGAGAAATTGGCACATAACTTGGATGGAGTTGAAAGAGTTGAGTGCAATTGCTATTACAACATAATTTTCAACAGTTTTTATTTCCATTTGCTTTTAATATGACCAATTTATCACAACATTTTCAGCTATTAAAACATAGAAATAGAATTGATGCTGAAAGTACTGCCTTCTAACATTAAGTTTTGTTCTTCCATTAAAATATTAATACATCTAAATTAAAAATCCAAAACTATTCTTCTGACAAAAATATTTCCAATAATATTTTTTAAGCTTGATTGTATTTTTATCTAAATTTGCAATGCAAATACAGCTTTAATAGTGTAGTTATTATTGTATTGTTATAAAATAAACAATTTAAAAAGAACTTTCAATAACACTAAAAGCATTTTAAAATACCTAAACAAACCCGTTGCCATCAAGTCGATTCTGACTCATAGCAATCCTATAGGACAGAGTGGAACTGCCCCACAGGATTTCCAAGGAACCCCTGCTGGATTTAAACTGCCAAACTTCTGTAGCTCTTAATCACTAGGATCTATGGGGAAAGTTAAATTGAAATATGAGTTTAGGAGAAGAAAGAAAAACATAAATCTGATTGCTCAAAATGATCTGGTTCATACAGTTTGAATGAATTATGATGTGTAATGGAGATTACATTTTTTCTGATATTTATGCATATGATGAAATATTCTATATGTCAGATTGAATTCCCAGGGTGTATATACATTTACAAAACTAATTTAATAGTATGTGGACAAAAAAATTTGAAAACTCACAAATTATGTCCAACTTACAGGCAAATGGATCGACCATAATGAACCTGGAATGTCACAATTTGAAAATGAAAGAACATGAGATTGTATGAAAGTATTTACTAGAAAAGGTGTTTGCTGGTGCAGCTGGATTCTTAAATGATTGCTGTAATTCTGTCAACAGTTGCTTTTACAATTGCAGCCAAGTTAATTCAACTATATGAGTCTCAGTTTCATCAGAGTAAAAGCTAAGTTGGCTGTGTCACTTCAACCACAAAATGTGGTTATCATTCCCCAACACAGAAAGAAGTGAAAGTTCTCTGTAAAAGGGGACTGATTACATATCATTGATTCAATTTAAGGTTAATATTGATTATTCCCTAACATCAAAATAAATTAGGAATTATATGAGTGTCAGATATGTAATGAAAGATAAATTAGTAAATACCCAAAGAAAGAAAAGTTAAACAAATGAAAAACCATTATCTCAGCAGATATTCAATACATAAGACGATGTTTCTACAGTCTTTATATTTGCATGTACAATGACTGTTTAATTAATACCTTCTCAACTAACGCATAAGAAATCTATTGCCATCCAGTGGCACTATAGAACTGAACTATAAACTGAAAATTAAAAATTAGAATAATGATCATAAGTTTAAAGGCACTTGACTCTTCCAAATAATTTCTTGAGCTATATAAAATTGTCCTGCAAATTATTTTTTTCTCCCTCACTAAAACACCTGACAAACTAATGACTCCCACTATATTAGTGTTTTATTTGGAATTTAATCTAGATGTATTGAGTAAAGAGAAGGACATAAAAGTTAATAAAGCAAAATTGAGTTGTTAAAATGAGATAGATCTAACATTTTGAATTGACTGAATTGCAAATGTCTAAATGCAAATGACAGCCTGTCTTTTATTTTTTTTAGAGTAAAATTGTGTGGCAATTACTGTGCAACATGTTTGGCAAATCCAGATAATTAATTTGAATTCTTTATGGTGGATTGGAGTACTGTTGAGAAGGATTCAGTAATTATGCTCATATTTCAAAAAATATATAGATAAAAATAAATTAATAAAGTACATATAACATTTGTGATGGTTGAGTGGGCAAAATAATATCACAACACACAGATAGGGCAGGTATACATTGTCCCTATTTTTTGCATATAATTATTTTCTGAGATCCATTTCTAAGCCTCTGGTACAGCCTATCAAAATTATTATTCAGTCACGTTGGAGCTCTTTTGAAAACAAGTTCTGGTTATAGACCAGAATTATTCAACTTTGCATTCATGTATGTAAGATACCACACACACACACACTCACACACACATTATGCAATATTCACAAAACCAAAATTGGTGAACTCAATATTACATTCTCATTTCCTTGAGTTTGCTCATTCTAGTCTCTCCTGAATAAAAAGGCTTCTTCATTGAAATATGTCTCCTAAAATACTGCCCATTATCCAGGCCAATTTCAGATAACACCTCTTTTATGAAGACATATGTCTAATGTCCCTAAATTGATTTGAATTTTTTCTTCCCCCAAGCCTTCTAGGATAAATATTATAGTTGGGCTTATGCAAAAGCACTTTCTTTATGCTCCACCACCCCACTAGATTATACATTCCTTGAAGGCAAGGCTTATGTCTTATTTTTACTTTCATTTGTGTATACGTGTAAGCAATAAACACGTGTTTGTTGAGAACCTACTATACTCCAGGAATCTTATAAGAAAGAGGGGTGGAGTTAATGTTTTCTCAGATTATGAAAAGTTCCCCAAAAGATATCTAAATTATCTTTTGGTCTTGATTATCAGATTATGAGCTAGCTCATGGTATCACAGTTTTAGAGATTTAAAACTAAAGATGAGAGAGATTGCCGCTTTTTTCTTTCAATTAACAGACAAAACCAAGTTTGGTTTCTTTGAACCAAACCACATCCTTACTATTGTGCAATATTATCAATAATATTTAAAAGTATGTTTAAAGACAGTCTTTTATACACAGTTTACTTAAAAGTTAGGGACAAATTCTATTAAAATAGTATGCTCAATGAGAAAAGACTTTGGTGTCCATTATCTTGATGACTATATTCTTGACATCCTTATTCCTCAAACTGTAGATCAACGGATTCAACATGGGGATCACCACTGTGTAAAATACAGAGGCTACTTTGATGGTACTTCTGGAGTTTTTGGTGTTGGGCACACAGTAGAGGAACAGGATGGTGCCATGGAAGATAGTGATGGCAGTCAGATGAGAGGCACAGGTAGAGAACGCCTTACGACGACCACTGGCTGAACGCATTTTCAAGATGGTGACAACGATGGACACATAAGATGTGAGAATGATGAGTAATGTACTCACCTCATTAAAAGTGGCAAAGATGAAAAGCAACAACTGACTAAGAGAAGTTTCAGAGCAAGAAAGAGACAGAAGTGAGGAGAACTCACAGAAGAAGTGATTGATTGTGTTGAAACCATGAAAAGATAATTTCAAAGCAGAGCATGTCAGAACCAAGGAACATGCTATTCCCCATGCATATGATCCCACCACCAGCATAGCACAGCGGCTCTGGGACATGGCAACTGTGTAGAGCAGAGGGTTGCAAATGGCCACAAATCGATCATAGGCCATTACAGCTAATAGAAAGGATTCAGTCACCACAAAGGTACAAAAGAGAAAGAATTGCACTACACATCCTAAAAATGAAATGGTTCTGTCTTCTACAACTAGGTTCCCCAGCATTTTGGGAGCAACGATGGAAGAATAGCAGAAATCCACAAATGAGAGATGGCTGAGGAAAAAGTACATGGGGGTGTGCAGTATGGCGTTAATTCTGATGATTACAATCATCCCAAGATTCCCTACAACAGTGACACTGTAGATGGCCAGAAATACCAAGAAGAGGGGAACCATCAGTTCTGGGCAATCTGAGAAGCCCAAAAGGGTGAATGTGGCCACGCTTTTATTTCTGTCTGACAATAACATGGCTTCTGTTTGTCGAAATCTGAAAGTCAGTCCTAGAAATCAAAAAAATATATATATTAAACAGAGTGAGGGTATAGGATGCTTGGTCAAGCACCCCTTGCCAAGACTGGAAAAGATATTTCTTTCAGAATCTCTCTATATTTTTATTGAATAAAATATGGTAAATTTCTCAAATTTTAAAACATAATAAGCATTTATTTTTAAAATTTTCTCAAGGAATTTAGGGACTGTTTGGTAATTTTATGTCAAATTCTTACATAACACTTTCAATTCTCCTTGAATTTTACCAGTTCATAGAAGACAAGCCTGGCCTGATGCTAGATTATGTCAGCCACACAGTCAATAACAAAAATCTGAAAAATCTGAATTATATCAGTTAATTGGCTCATAACATGTAACAGTATGGACATAAAGAATGGACAGCCTTGACAATTCCCATTTGTGTTACTTCTGCATAGTATGTTGATCTTTGTCTTTCTTTCTGACACAGTAAATCTGATATCAAAATAAGTTTTTATTACTTTTTAACAGCTTGTGTGGTGCCATTGGTTAATGCCCTTGGCAACAAACCAAAATTGGAAGGCCTCCTTTCCAGAGGCACCTTGGGAAAAGGACCGGTGATATAATTCTGAAAAATCAGACATTGAAAAATTTGTGGAGCACAGTTCTAATCTTACACTCTCGGGGTCATCGTGATTCCAAGTTGACTTGTCGACAACATTTTTTTCATTTTTCAAATCTGGGAGTTCTAAATTCTAATTCTCCTTCATGGCTTGAGAAATTAAAAGACTAGAGCAGATGGTTAATATAATCTGGTATACATTCATATTCTAAAGATGGCATAACAGAAGTCAGAAGAATCCTTGACTTTTTCAATGACATGCAGATAAAATCCAGTCTATAACCCACAGCCATGTGTCCATTTCTCCACTCCATACAATGGTCCCTCTTTTATACTAATGTATTTCCTTTGTTAATGATCACCCCCTTAAATTTTGAGCAAACTAGAGACTCTAAAACTATGGGAAATATTCCAGAACATTGTTATGTGCCACAGAAATATAGTAGAGAGCAGCATCCAGATGAAACACAGGAGAATGGGATTTAGAGATGTTTTCACACAGGAATAACTAAAGACTCTTTGAGTTAGAAATTCCCATTCCCAAGGCTCTCTCATTCACTTCTCTTTCTTCAGTATACCTAGGATACTCATTCTGTCCCTGTATTACATATTATAAGAATTAAAAACATGGAGTGGTAGGGCACAATTAGGGCATTTTATGAGAAAACAGTAGCATGCACACACACACACACACACACACACACACACACAATCCTTGTTTTTCTTGAATTGGTGACGAGCACCTCTCAGGTCCCAACATACTGGGAAACTCTTTCTCCGTCTATGATTTGTGGTAAGTTCATCTCTGATTCTGAAACCCAACAAATCATTTTCAGATGGTCCAGAAATAAAGATATCAGGTCATGTGCTATACTGAGTTCCTCAATGGCCCCATCCTGTTCCTATATAATCCTGAGTGTTGAAGACAACATCAAAAGGTAACCCATCACAAAATTAGTCATTCTAATTCACATTTTTAAACAACATATTTCATTTATTTGTCATGTGTATTTTTATTTTAATCAAATACATGTCTTTAATGTAAAGACTATTTTCTTTCCCAAATGTTTATATTAAATTGATGATAAATTTATGCTCTCATTTAGTCCAGGAATAAATCCAGGTGCTCCTTGGAAACTCTATGGGGCAGTTCTACTCTGTCCTATAAGGTCGCTATGAGTCAGAATCGACTCGTCGGCCCTGGGTTTGGTTTTTGGTTTGGTTTTAGTTCAGGAATAGGGTAGCTAAAATCTCCTTCCCTATAGTTTCCTCCCATTTTATTGTTCTTTTGATGTCAGGGAACACATGCTTTCCCTCCTTTATGCTTTATGATCATTAAAGGTGCAAGTTTAGAGAGATAATAGCTAGATGGATAGATAGATAGATAGATAGATAGATAGATAGATAGATAGATAGATAGATAGATAGATAGATAGATAGATAGATAGATAGATAGATAGACAGATGATAGATAGATAGATAGATAGATGACAGATGATAGATTAGATAGATAGATAGATAGATGATAGATAGATAGATAGATAGATAGATGATAGATGATTGATGATAGATAGATGATAGATAGATGATTGATGATAGATAGATGATAGATAATAGATAGATATAGATAGATGATAGATAGATGATAGATAGATAGATAGATAGATGATAGATAGATAGATAGATAGATGATAGATAGATAGATAGATAGATAGATAGATAGATAGATAGATAGATAGATAGATAGATAGATAGATAGATAATAGATTATTTTCCCAAAAGATTCTATTAAATTTATTTCATTCGGTTTAAATACTTGTCTATTCTACCTTGACAACTGCTCTGAAATTTACAAGAGGGAGGAAATACACATTCCCAAACCTCTCACGGCTCCTCTATTCTCCTACCCCAGATACCTCTAATCCACAGCACTATTATTGAGGAGCTTTGTGAGTTAGATTCAACTCAACAGCAATAGATTAGTTTTTTTGTTTTGTTTTGTTTAATTAGCCAGGTCCTGTATGCAAAGCTTGGCATAAAGAGTGCATATCCTCTTCCTTGCATGTTCAGATATGTACCTTTTGTTTTGGCTCAATATTCCTCAAGTATTCTACTTCTAAAGGTTGTGTTTCCACCTTCATATTGTTTCCTAGATATCCTACATTGACATTAATAACGTTATGTCTTTAGAATTTTTAACAAACCTGCTAATGGCAAAGAGAAGGCCTCTCCTGCCTCTGGAAAACCTGAATGGGAGAGAAGTATATGCAACATTACATTTTCTACCCACAGCCTTGGGACATAAACCCTAGAGACTATATGTTGCCCCATTCTCTAGAGGACAAAAAATAAGCAATTAAAATTAACTACCTTTCTCAACTGTGTTGGAAAACCTGGAGAAAAATTACATTGTCGTTAGGAACATTTTATAAGAAGCAATTTATATTTTAAAGTCATATTCCCCAGCCTTCTGAACACTCCCCAAAAATCCAATAATTATCAAGTATATGTGACTATTAAAAAAAAAAAAATTGCCTTTGAGTCAATTCCAATTCATACTGAACGTATATGTAACTATAGGAGTATAATTATTAAATATTAATTGATTAGATACTAATTACCTTTCTGATAGGTGAGAAATGGTATATAAGAGCAGTTTTCACACGTGCTTCTAGCATTTTGACTCAGATTGAACAACTCTTCATATCTTTTGGAGCTATTTGTATTTCCTCAGTGAAGACTCTTTAATCATATGTTCTGTCCATTTTACTACAGGACTGACTGTCATTTTCTCCTCTACACTATGTGGCATAAGTGGTAATGTTTTCCACATTTTTTTCATTTGTGATTCTAATTTACATTTCTTTGTTTTTGGTACAAAGTGTCTGTATAGTCATGTTATCTAAATTTTAAACTTTGTTTTCAGAACCTAATTTCATGCGTGGAGTAAGAAAGAGATCCAATTTTATTCTTTACTTGTATGGCTAAGGAAAGATGCCCATATGGCTCTTGAAAATCTGTTTGCCACAATATGACACTATTTTATTAATAGATACTTTATAATTTTTTTTTAATATTTGGCAGGATTAGTCTTCCTACTCTAATTTGCTTTATTATCTTTTTCAGTCTTTTTTGTCTGAGTATCTTTGATTATTTATACTTTCATGTGAACATTAGGATGGAAATTTTAAAATATGATTCCTTGATATTACCAAATGAATCTTGTAGTACATTCTTCTCGGTCTTAATAAATGTGAACTTAACTAAACAAATCTGAGATTTCTAGACCTGATACTATTGGTCATGCACCTTTGAGTAAATAATATCCAGGCATAATCCAGGAATATTGAAGTGGCCCCAGTGATTGTCCTTTCTGAAGGGCAAATTAATATTCATGACCTCTCAGACTGACAGCCTTAGAGATAATAGAATGAAAGTGCTGTAGAATTGGAGACAAAAGAGCTAAGTTCCTGTCCTAAACCAGTCACTTCTGTTTATGTGAATTTAAGTGAATTAGAAGTTTATTAAACTTCTGTATTATCATCTTGCACTGGTACATAATGGTCCTTTTTCTCTCTCCTTCTCAGCATAAGCTGATCATTTGAACTTCAAATCTGCTCATTCATAGGATCAACAGGACCAAAGGAACAAAGGTATCAGACAAGAATGATTCGCCTTTATCACCACTGCTATTTGACATTGTGCTGGAAATCCTACCTAGAGCAATAAGGTAAGAGAAAGAAATAAATGGCATCCAACTTAGAAAGGAAGGGAGAAAACTATCCTTACTCACAGTTGATATGATGGTAATATTACCCAGCACGTGAAAACAGGAGAAATGCTAGGGACCCTTGTATATGGCATAAATTCAATACAAACCATAACTAACAAACACCAGAAGATAAACTAGATAACTGGGAACACCTAAGAACTAAACACTTAAGCCCAAAGATCCCACAGGATAGCTACTGGAACTAATAGAAAAATTCAGCAGTGTAGCAGGAAACAAGGTCAACATCGAAAAATCCATTGGATTCCTATCCACCTACAAAGAAAAGTTGGAAAAGGAAATTAGGAAAACAATACCATTTATAATAGCCCCTAAAAAGATAAAACACTTAGGAATAAATCTAACCTGGGACATAAAAGACCTGTATAAAGAAAACTACAAAACAGTACTGCAAGAAACCAAGAAAGACTTACATAAATGGAAAAATATACCATGCTCTTGAATAGGTAGACTTAACATTGCAAAAATGTCAATTCTACCCAAAGGGATCTACAGATATAATACAATTCCAATCCAAATACCAAGAGCATTCTTTAACAAAATGCTAAACTATTTGTCCATTTTACATGGAAAAGAATGATGTCCCAGAAAAGCAAAGCATTATTGCAGAAAACAAGCAGAATAGGAGGTCTCACACTACCTGATCTCAGAACCTACTATACAGCCATGGTAGTCAAAACAGCTTGGCACTGGTACAGTGACAGACAGATAGATCAATGGAACAAAATCAAGAACCCAGGCATAAATCTATCCAATTATGGTCAGCTGATCTTTGACAAAGGATCAAAATATGTTGAAGACGGAAAACTAGTCTTTTTAAAAAACAGTGCTGAGCAACCTGGATGTCCATCTGTAAAAACATGAAACAGGACCCATAATTCACACCATACTCAATGATTTAACTCAAAATGAACCAAAGGCCTAGATATAGAACCTACAATGATAAAGATCATGGAAGGAGAAGAAAAAAACAAAAAACAAAAAACAGTTGTAATGGTTAAGATTGTGTGTCAACTTTGCTGGGCCTTGATTGGCAGTATTTATATGTGATCACCCCCATGGTAGGATCTGCTGTGAGTAGCCAATCAATTGAAACGGAATTTACTTGGGCGCGTAGCCTGCATCCGAACATAAGTGGATGTTCTGGCTTTTGGCCTCTCTGGATTCTGCAGCTGTCTCCTGTTCACCTGACCTGCAGTTCTTAGGACTTCAACTAGCAGTTTAACTGCGACCTTGGGATTGACTGCTTTTCACAGCCTGTGACCAAGAGCAGTGTTCTCCAACCTGCCAATTGTGGGTTCATCAGCCCTTGTGGCTATGTGAATCAGGAGAAGCCTCTATTCTGACCCAGGGACTTGGGATGTTACAGCATCTACAATTGCATAAGACATTTCCTTTATATAAATCTCTTTCTCTCTCTCTCTTTACATATATATGTGTGTGTATATATATAAATATGTGTGTATTTTATATATATATATATATATATATATATATATATATATATATATATGTACACACTTTACTCATTTTGCTTCTCTAGAGAACCTAGCATCAGAAAACAGTGTTAATGTTAGGGGGCTTAGTATACGGCATAATTACATATATATATATATATATGTACACACTTTACTCATTTTGCTTCTCTAGAGAACCTAGCATCAGAAAACAGTGTTAATGTTAGGGGGCTTAGTATACGGCATAATTACAATACAAACCATAACTAACAAACACCGGGAGATAAACTAGATAACTGGGAGCTCCTAAAAACTAAACACTTAAGCTCATCAAAAGAGCAAAAAGTAAACCTACAGACTGTGGGGGAAAAAAAAAAAATTGGCTATGATATCTCTGACACAAGTCTAATCTCTAAAACCTGTAGAATACTAAACACCTTAACAACAAAAAAAGAATACTGCCATTACAAAACGAGCAAAAGATATGAATAGACACTTCACCAAAGAAGACATGCAAACAGGTAACAAACGCATAAGGAAATGTTTGCAACTATTGGAAATTAGAGAAATGAAAATCAAAACTACAATGAGGTATCATCTCACCTAGACATCACTGGCAAAATTCAAAAACAAAAAAAACAAATGTAGAGGAGTTTACAGGGAGATTGGAACTCTTATGCTGGTGCGAATCTAAATTGGTACAACTACTCTGGAAAAAAATATGGCACCTCCTTAAATAGCTAGAAAAAGAAACACCATAAGGTCCAGGAATCCCACTCCTATGAAAATATCCTAGAGAGATAAGAACCATCACACAAATAGACATATACACACCAGTGTTCATTGCAGCATTATTCACAATAGCAAAAAGATGGAAACAACCTAAGTTCCCATCAACAAGTGGATGGATAAACAAATTATGATGTACACACACAATGGAATACTATGCAATGATAAACAACAACGATGAAACTTTGAAACCTTTTAAACATCTTGCAACATGAATGAATCCAGAGGGAATTATGCTAGTGAAATAAATCAATCAAAAAGGACAAATATTGCATGAAGTCACTCTTATAAAAATGCAAGAAAAGGTTTACGTATAGAAAAAAAAACAACCTTTGATGGTTATGAGGGAACTGGGGGGTGGGGAGAGAAAATCACTTAATTGTTAACTTTGGTGAAAGGAAAGAAAACACACAATACAGGTGAAGGTAGTACATCTTGATGAAAGTAAAGTTGTAGACGCTTCCTAGACACATCCAAATACCTTGAGGGATCAAGTCACTGGGGCTTGGGGCTGGAGATATCTAGGTCAACTGAAATAACATATTTCATAAAGAAAATGTTCTACATTCCACTTTGATGAGTAGTGTCTACTATCTTAAAAACTTGCAAGTGGCCACCTAAGGTACACATATGGGTTTCATCCCATCTGGAAAAAAGGAAAATGAGGAAAACCAAAGACACTAGGAAAATATTAGTTCAAAGTACTAACGGTTCACATGAACCACAGCCTCCACCAGCCTGATCTCAGAAGAACTAGATGGTGCCTGACTACAGCCATCAACCCCTCTGACAGGGATCGCAATAGAAGGTCCCTGACAGAAAAAAAAAAAAAATTTTTTTTTTTTTTTTTTGTAAGAGAAAAATGTAGAACAAAATTCAAATTCACAAAAAAACCAGAGTTGCTGGTCTGGCAGAGACTGGAGGAAGCCCCGATTCTATGGCCCACTGACACCATCCTATCTCAGAACTGAAGTTATTACTGAAGTTGAACTTTCAGCCAAAGATTTGACAGGCCTATAAAACAAACAATAACACATGTGAGGAACATACTTCTTAGTTCAATCAAGAATGGAAACCAAATGGGCAACATCTGTCAAAAGCAAAGACACGAAGGCAGGAAGGCACAGGAAACTGGATGAATGGACACCAGGAACCTGGGGTGAAAAGGGAAAGTGGAAAAGAGATGACGCAATGCTGGGTTTATGAATAATGTCACAAAAACGATTAGTCTATGAATTTTTGTATGAGAAATTAATCTGTGCTGCAAATTTTTACCTAAATCACTATAAAATAAAACTTAATAATAATTAATTCACCAAAAGGCTTTACCAAAATAATGAAAAGTTGAGCTAAAAAAATGGGAGAATATCTTTGGGAATCATATATTGGATAAGAAGCTAGTAACCAAAATATATTTTAAACTTCAATAACTCAACAACGAAAACACAAATAACCCAATCATAAAATGACAAAGGACTTGAGTAGACATTTCCCCAAATAGCCACAACACATGAAAAGATCCTCAATGTCATTAGCCATTAGAGAGATACAATTGAAAACCAAAATAAGATATAGTTTCATTCCCACTAAGATGGCTAACGGAGTCCTGTTCCTGAAGTGGTTAACAGCTTCCCTGCCAACTAGAGTTCGGCAGTTTGAATCCACCAGCCTATGTTTGGAAACCCTATGGGGCAGTTCTACTCTATCCTATAGGGTCACTATGAGTCAGAGTGGACTCAGCAGCCACAGGTTTGGTTTCATTTTTAAGATAGATATTATTCAAAAAAAAAAGAAAATAACTAGTGCTGGCAAGGATGTGGGGAAATTGGAATCCTTATCCATTGCTGGTAAGAATGTAAAATTGTACAGCCTTTGTGAGAAATAGGGTGGCATTTCCTCAAAAAATTGAAAATACAACTATCGTATGACCTAGCAATTCCACTCCTATGTAAATACCCAACACACTTGAAAGCAGAGTCTCGTACACCAGTGTTTACTGTATCACTCTTCACAGTAGCCAAAAGGTGGAAAGATCTTAAATGCTCATTAAAAGAGGAATGGATAAACAAAATGTGGTACATACATACAGTGGAATACTACGCCGCCAGAAGGAGAAATGTAGTCTTGATACATGCTGAAATATGGATGGAGCTGGAAGAAGACATTATGCTGAGTGAATTCAGTCAATCACAAAAGGACAACCACTGTATTACCTCTATTATATAAAAAAGATAGGAAAAGACAAATGTACAGAAAACAAAGTTTATTAGTGTTTACTGGGGGAGGGAGGGAGGAAGAAAATGTGTTAATGGTGACGGAAATATCGCTTGATGAAGGGTAGAGTTGCATTGCAATTATTCTAATTGCCTCAATAAGTTGAACACCTGTAAAAAATTTAGTTGGCAGAAGCTGCCTGATAGATATATTTACAAAGACAAACAAAAACAAAACCAAAAGAGGGTAGTTGCTGAGGTTGATTGTGTACCAACAAAAACCTCATGGGATTTAATTCCATTGTTTGGAGGTTTAGGGTCATGGTTACAAAGGAGATTTCAGTTAATTGGAATAATAAGGTATTTAGTGCTTCCTTTCTACCTAGTGGCTCAGGGCACAGTGCCTGGGCTATAAAAAACTTTCACGTGGCCTTCCAAGTCATGATTGGTCTCTATTTGTCTGGAACAATTGAGGAAGAAAGAGTAAGGAAAAGAAGGAAGAAATGTAATCCATGGCTAATTGACTCCTTCAACAACTGCCTCCTTTTCTATGATATCGGAATAGCTCAATGGTTCCTGGCTACTGTTACTGAATATGCTGATCAAAGATTGTATGGAAGAATGATGATAAAAAAGATGAAAGTTCAGGACAGAATTTTAAAATCTCACAGACTCCAGACTTTCTGAAGCCATGGAGGCTGAATGAATCCCTGGAACTATAGCCCTGAGATAGTTTATAAACCTTAAACCCAAATTATCCCTCAAAGTCTTCTTATAAACCAAAGGACAGTTTAGCTTAACTAGTAAAAACATGTCTTCCTTGAGCATTATTCTCTTTTTAAGAACCATCTATATGGAATCAAAGTGAAAACAGCAACTCAAAAGATGAGCTAGGAACCTCAGGGAGCAGTGTGTTTATGTTAAGGGGGGAGGAACAAAAAAGAAAGGGAAAGTGACAATGGTTGCACAATTCAAAGAACATAATCAATGTCTGTCTTAGTTACCTAGTGTTGCTATAGCAGAAATACCACATGAGGGTGGCTTTAACAAAAGAAACTTATTCTCTCACAGTTTAGGAGGCTAGAAGTCCGAATTCAGGGTGCCAGCTTCAGGGGGAGGCTTTTGCTCCCTGTCAGCTCTGGAGGAAGGTCCTTGTAATCAATCTTTTCAGCACAGGGGTTCCAGGTCCATAGGACGCACTCTGCTCAGAGCACTATATTCTTGGTAGTTGGAAGTCCTTCTGTCTCTTTGCTCACTTCTCTCTTTTATATCTCAAAAGTAATTGACTCAAGACACAGTCAAATCTTGCAGACTGAGTCCCACTTCATTAACATAACTGCCTTTATTTTGCCTCATTAACATCATAGACATAGGATTTACAACACATATGAAAATAACATCAGATGACAAAATGGTGAAACATCACGTAATACTAGCAATCATGGCCTAGCCAAGTTGACACACATTTTTGGGGCGTACTATTTAATACATGACATTTCATCATTTGGTCCCCCCAAATTCTTGTTTTTGCCACATGTGAAACACATACACTCCATCACATCATAGCAAAAGTGTTAAATCAACTCCAAGTCCAAAGTTCCAAAATTCTTCTTCATCTGTAAAATTGAATATACATGTTATCTGCTTCCAAAGTACAGTGGTGGAATAGGCACAAGCTAGACATTTCCATTACAAATGAGAGAATTTGAAGGAAAAGTGATAACACTTACCAAGAAAGTCAACATAACACATTATATTAGTTCTCAATGCTTAAAAATTATCCTCTGTTTCTGAGACCATTTAGGCAATCGCCCTGCCCTCCAAACTCTTGGTCACACTCTCTGGAATTCTGGGTGGAAGCCCTTTGGCCCTAGCCTTTAGCTCCACCTTCCAGGCCCACTGAAAAGACAGAGCTGTTCCCTCAGATTTGAGTAGTCACATTCTCCTAGACCACCTGAGTGGTGAACCTGCTGCCTTGGCCCCAGCAGACCCCACCATTTTTCTACCCCTTGGGCATGGCAGACCAATCACCTCAGCTTTGGTCAGCGAATCTGGCCCCATGCCTCTGGCACTCGTGAAAGGCAGCCCCACACACTGGAACTGGATTGGTAAACCTAGCTCCACCAATAAATGCCAAATGTAACATCACTCCTCCAGAAAGCCTCCTGTGCAAAGCCACACAGCTCTTTCCCTACTTGGGTCTGTTGCAGACCTGTCTTGCACCAGTCTTCTGGTTTGTTGCTGCTTTTTGCCTTCTGAGCCATCTCCAGCGTAACAGCTCTCCTTATTTCTTTCTGAGTCCTCACCAGAATTGTCTTTGATGTGCACAATCCCACCAACAGTCTCTTCAAGACAATCTATGCTTTTATTATTAGGCACTTCAAACTCTTCCAGCCTCTATCCATTCAGTTGCAAAATAGCTTCCACATTTTAAGTATCTGTTAGAGCAGCACCCCACTCTTGATACCAAATTCTATCTTAGTTATCTAGTGCTGCTATAACAGGAATACCACAAGTGGATGGCTTTAACAAAGAAAAATTTATTCTCTCACAATTTAGGACACTAAAAGTCCCAATTCAGGGTGTCAGCTTCAAGAGAAGCTTTTACTTTCTGTTGGCTCTGGGGGAAAGTCTTTGTCATCAGTCTTCCACTGGTCTAAGAGCTTCTTAGTATAGTGAGCCTGAGCCCAAAGGAAAGGATCTGTTCCTGACACTACTTTACTGGTGGTTTGAGACCCTTCTGTCTCTCTGCTTACTTCTCTAGTTTATATCTCAAAAGAAACTGACTCAAGACACATCCTAATGTTGTGGATTGAGTCCTGCCTCTTTAACATCACTGAGGTAGAATTTATAAGGCAGTGAAAAAGGATGTCAGATGACAAAATGGTGGACAATCACACAATATTGGCAATCATGTCCTAAACAAATAGTAGACAATTTGGGGGAAAACAATTCAATCCATAAAATATCTGAACTATACATATAGAAACTGTTGGACTGATATATGTTTTGCCACGTACATTCTCAAAAAGAACAAAACAAAATAGATTTTTTTTCAAAAAAAAATTCCTAAAATCAAATGAAAATGACAACACAAAGTACTAAACCTTTGGGGCATAGCAAAAATGGTACTCAAGGAAATTTATAGCAATAAGTACCTACATTGCAAAAGAAGAAAGACCTACAATTAACTTAAACTGACAACTTGAACAAATAGAAAAGAAAACACAAAAGATGTCAAAAGCTACCAGAAAAAAAAAGGAAAGAATTAATATCAGGGTAGAAATAAACAAAATAGAAAAACGATAGAAAGAATTAACTATATTAGAAGCTTGTTCTTTAAAGACATGTGCAAAGGATCAATAAAATAGACAAACCACTAGATAGGCTGACAAAATGAAATAAAACAGAAGAGTCAACTAACCAAATGAAGAAATAAAATTGATGATATTACAACCGATTCAACAGACATAAAGAAGATTATAACTGATTACTATGAAAAAAATGTGCTCCAAAAGATTTGGAAACATAGATAAAATAGAGAAATTCCTAAAAAAAATACATACCCAAACTAACACAAAAAGAGTGAGAAAATTTAAACAGACCCATTACAAAGAAGGGACAGATATCATTAAAAAAAAAAAAAAAAAAGCCCATGACCAGATGGAATACTATCAAACATTCAGAGAAGAACCCAACACTACTTAATCTTTTAAAGAACGTAGAAGAGGAAGGAAAACTACCAAACTCTTTCTAGGAAGCCAGCATAACTCTGATACCCAAGCCAGTCAAAGACATTAAGAAAAAAAAAAAAATTACAGAAGAATATTCTTCATGTACAGATACAATTTTTTTTCAAGAAATGCTAACCAACAGACTAAAAAATAAACAAAAAAGCCATACTCCATCATAATATGGGTTTCATACAGGATTACAAAGGTGGTTCAATATTAGAAAATCAATGAGTGCAATCCACCACGTAAATAAAACAAAGGAAAAGAATCATATGGTTACATCAGTTGATGCAGAAAAGCCATTTGATAAAAATTCAACAATTCTTTCCTGGTAAAAACTTTCACCAAAATAGGAATAGAAGGGAAATTTCTCAACATAGTTAAGGACATATGCAATATATGCAAAAACAAAGTCAACCTTATACTTGAAGGAGAAAGGCTGAGAATCTTCTGTTTAGAATAAGACAAGAAATCCCATTATCACCACTCTGATTCACCATTGTACTGGAAATCCTAGCCAGAGCAATAAGAAAAGAAAGAGAAATAAAATGTATTCAAATTAGAAAGAAAAAAGTAAAATGATCTCTATTTGCAGATGACATGAACTATACATACAAGACCCTAAAGATTCCATAAGAAAAGTGCTGGAACTAATAGAATTTAGCAATGTCACAGGGTACAAGATCAACACATAAAAATCAGTTGGGTTCCTTTACACTAACAAAGACTACTACCCAGTACCCAGTGCCATCGAGTCGATTTCGACTCATAGCGACCTTATAGGACAGAGTAGAACTGCCCCATAGAGTTTCCAAGGAGCGCCTGGCAGATTCAAACTGCCGACCCTTTGCTTAGCAGCCGTAGCACTTAACCACTACTATGAAAAATAAATCAAGACCATTTACAATAGCCACAACTCAATAAAATACCTAGGAACCAACCTAACTAAAGACATAAAAGACTTATAAAATGATATCATAAAACATTATTACAGTGGAACTTAAAGACCTACAAAAATTGAAAGAAATTCCATGCTTATGTCTGCGAAGACTTAATAAAATGAAAATGTCAATTCTACCTAAAATGATTGATGGATACAATGCAATCCTGATACAAATCCCAACAACATTTTTCACTTAAATGAAATAACTACTAGCCAACTTCACATGGAAAGGAAATAAACTGCCAATAGTCAAAGCAATAGTGAAGAAAAAGAACAAAGTAGGAGAGCTCACACTCCCTGATATCCAAAGATACTGTACAGACAGTAAACAAAACAGCCTTGTATTGGTTCAACAATATACACATAGACCAGTAAAGTAGAATTAAGAACTCAGATTTAAACTCAGCCATCTATGGATAACCGATTTTCAACAAGAGGTCAAAGACCATTCAGTGAGGTGGAAACAGTCTAATAAATTGAGCTGTCACAACTGGATATTCACCTGCAGAAAAATGAAACAGGATCCATACCTCACACCATACATAAAATTAACTCAAAATGCATTAAAGATCTAAATGCTAAACCTAAAACCGTAGAATTTCTGGACGACATCAAAGGAAGAAAACTATGGGACGTAACCTTTTGTAATAATAGGATGACAAACATTACAACAATTGCACTAATACAAGAAAACAAAATAGATGATTGGGAGTTCATAAAAATAATAATTAAAAAAAATGTATGCTCTTCAAAAGGCTTTATAAAGAGTAAATAGACAACCTACTGGAGGGAAAAAAAAATCTTTGGAAACCAGAAACCTGATCAGGGTCCAATGTATAAAATATATGGGAAACTACAAAAACTCACCAACAGATACAAAAACAACCAAATTACAAAAAGGGCAAAGGACACCGACAGAACTTTCACCAAAGAGGTGATCCAAGCAGACAACAAACATATGAAAAGATATCTGCAATCATTAGGCCTTAGAGACATGACAAACATAACTATAATTAGATACCATCTTTCCCTGGGCAAAATGGAACTGATAAAAAAAGAGAATAATATTTGTTGGAGAGGATGTGGGGAGGTTGGAACCCTTGGCCATTGCTGGTAGGACTGTAAAATGCTACAATCACTATGGAAAATGGTATGGTACTTTCTCAAAAAACTAGAAACAGAACTACCCTATGATCCAGCCATCCAACTCCTAGATGCATACCCTAGAGACCTAAAAATAAAGACAAGAACAGACATATGCACAACTATATTCATTGCTGCTTTATTCACAGTATCAAATAAATGGAAACAATTAAAGTGTCCATCAAGGAATGAACAGATAAGCAAACTGTGGTACATACTTACACAGGAATACTATGTAACCATAAAGAACAGTGATGAGTTGCAAAACATGTTACAGGATGGATGGACATGGAGGGAATAATGCTAATTGAAATAACTCAAACATATAAGGAGAAATATTGTATGATTGCTGTTTTAGAAGAAGAGAAGGTGGGGTGAGAGGAATGTACACTTTAGATTGTAGAGACTTGATACATTTATTTTTGGTGATAGGAAGTGTGGCACCGAATGTGGATGTAGTGAGCACAGCACAACCAATGTAAAAATGAGTAATTGAGCACATGTGGGTGGGTATAAACATATCGGCATTTGGGTAGATAGAGATGTGTGCATAGATGAGAACAGAAAGAAATATCTATAGGTACGTGTAAATACAGGTGCTGTCACACACATTCATTGAAGACTAAAATACAGGTACCTCATGGACACAACCAAACTCTTTCCAAACTTGGTTTTCTGGATTTAAAGCTCAGGACAACAGTCTCATAAGACGGTTCAATAAATTGGCATAACACAATTTACAAAAATCATAATCTGCATCCTAGTGAAGTGAGTATCATCTGAGGTCTTAAAAGCTTGTGAGCAGCCATCTAAGGCAGTACTACAGGTTTCCACTCTGCAGGAACAATAAAGTAAGAAGCCATCCAAAAACTCAGGGAGAAACAAGTCTATAGGAACTATAACTTCATTTACCCTGAGGCCAGAAGAACTAGATGGTGCCCAGCTACCAACATTGAACAGGGTCAAAAAAGATGATTCTAGAGAGAGTTGGAAAAAAATGTGGAGCAGAACACAAATTCTTATTTAAAAATCCAGGCAAATTGGAACATGAGAGTTCAAAGTTCCCCCTGAGACTGTCACCCCCAGACACTCTTTAAACATATAACCAAGACTGCCCCTTGACATCACATTATAAGGAAATAGCAGAGAGGCACACAAAATAAAGGTTATTACCCATAAGATCAGTGCTCTACCAAGAAACTACCAGTATGATAACTAAAGGTCAACAATTACTCAAAAGCAAAGATGAGAAGATAAGGGGACAGGGAAACTAGAGTACTGGTATTGGAAAAAACAGAACACAATTAAAGGGAATGTCTACACATCATGATAATGTAACTAATGTCACTAAAAAATTTGTATGGAAATTGCCAAATAGGAACCTAACTTGCTGTATAAACTATTATCAAAAACTAAATAAAAAAAAAAAAGAAAGATACAATTCCAGGATGGCACCCAGATGTCTAACTTTGTCTCTTGTTTGGGTGGTCAGGCTGGCAACTCTTGCCAAATCTTCAATTGTGCTTCTCACAGTGAATTGTATAGCCTGGGAATGGCTGTATCAGGTATTTGGGATCCCTTGACCATGGACAACCCTCTCAAAACTGTATTTATTAAAACAACAACCATTTGTTATTCCTCAGTTGGGCAGTTTTGCTGATCTTATGTATGCTTCGCTGATCTTGCCTCACCTTATGGGAAAAGCTGTCAGGTCAGTTGATTTAAGAGGGTCTCATTCTCAGGTCTGGCCATGGACTAGACATCAGCTGGTATGATTGAAGAACTGGGCAATTGGGCTATGTTTTTCCCATTAGCCAATGTTCTAGACTCTTTATTCATTTATCTTTTCATATGGCAGTTTCACAGGGTTCCGAGAGAGTGTGCAAAAGCATCAAAGCCTCTCAAAGTCCTGGAACTGGACTTAATGTCACTTTTGTCACCTCTGTTAGCCAAAACAATTCTCAAGGGTAGACTACATTCAAGGATTGGTCAAATTGATTCAACCACTAGATGTGTACAGCCGCAAAGAGTGATGGAAGGCTTGGGGAATTTGGACTATGTTTTCATTTCACCATAATGAGTAACAAATCTTTGTGAAGGAAAATTTGTTTCCAAAATATTAGCTTCCAACAAAATTTGGAAGGCAATCTACTTATGTTTCATGTGTTTTTAAAAATAATTTTTGATGAAAGATGGACATGAGAAATTGGCACATAACGGGGATGGAACTGAAAGAGTTGAGTGCAATTGCTATTACAACACAATTTTCAACAGTTTCTATTCCAGTTTACATTTAATATGACCAAATAATCTCAGCATTTTCAACTATTAAAAAATAGGATTAGAAGTGATACTGAATTTGTGAACTTCTAGCATTGTTTTATTCTTCTATGGACACACTAATAAATCTAAATTAAAAATCCAAAACTCTTCTCCTGATAAAAACAAATATTTCCAATGACGTTTTCTTTTATTTTGATTAATTATATTTTTATCTAAATTTACAATTCAAGTACAACTCAATAGTGTAATTGTTATTGTATTGTTATAAAGTAAACTTACTCTGAAAAAAACTTTCAATAACACTGAAAGCATTATAAGAAATTAAAAATAAGAATGTGATTCATAATATACCAATATCTATGAGGAACGTTAAATTGAAATATGACTTTAGGAGAGGAAGGAAAAAGGTAAATCTGATTCCTCAAAATGATCTTTTTCACATACTTGAATGAATTAAGATGTGTAATGGAGATAACAGTTTTTTCTGATATTTAAGCTTATGATGAAATATTTCATATGTCAGATTGAATTCCTGGGGTATATATACATTTCCAAAACTAATTTAATAGTATGAGGACAACAATTTTGAAAACTACTCATATATTAAGATCAATTTACAGGCAAAGGGATCTGCCATAAAGAACCCAGAATGTCATAATTTGAGAATGAAAGAACATGAGAATGTATGAAAGTATTTCCTAGAAAAGGTGTTTGCCAGTGTGTCTGGATTCTTAAATGATGCCAAGTTAATTCAACTGTATAAGTCTCAATTTCCTCAGAGTAAAAGCTAAATTGGCTCTCTCACTCAACCACAAAATGAGGTTATCATTCCCCATAACAGGAGTGAAGTGAAAGATCTCTGTAAGATGGAATTGATTACCCACCACTGTTTCAATTTAGGATAAATACCAATTATTTCCTAACCTCATATAATTATAAATTGTATGTGTCAGATATGTAGTGAAAGATAAATACCCAGAGAAACAGAAGTTAAATAAATGAAAAACCATTATCTTATCAGGCACTCAGTTATTAAGACAATGTTTCTATTGTCTTTATGTTTGCATTTACTTTAATTTATTTAATTCATACTTTATCAACTAATGCATTAAAAAAAAAAAAAAACTACTGCCATTCAATAGATTCCACCTGGCAATGACACTATAGAATTGAAAATTAAAAATTAGAAAAATGATCATAATTTTAAAGTCATATGACCCTTCCAAGTAATTTCTTAGGCCAATTTGCAACACATTGGCAAATTCAAATGATTTTTTTTGGATTTTTTTATGGTGGATGGGAGTCCCATTGAGAAGGACTCAGTAATTACACTCATGTTCCAAAAATATATGTGAAAATAAAAATAAATTAATAAAGCATATGTAACATCTATGATGATTGAGTGGGCAAAATAATAGCATGAAACACAGACAGGGCAGGTACCCATTTTTGTTATTTTTTGCATATACTTGTTTTCTGAGATCCATTGCTAAGCCTCTGGTACAACCTATAAAATTTATCACTCAGTCACACTGGAGCTCTTTTGAAAACATGCCCAGGTTATAGACCAGATTTACTCAACTTGGGATTCATATATGTAAGATACCACATATATACACACATACAGTATTCACTCAATAAAAATTGGTGGACTCAATATTACATTCCCATTCTCTTGAGTTTGTTCATTCTAGTCTGTCCTGAATAGAATGCCTTCTTCACTGAAATATGTCTCCTAAAATCCTGCCCATTCTTCACGGCAACTTCAAATAAGAACTCTTTTATCTAGACATAATTCTAATGTTCCTAAATTGATTCCAATAATTCTATGCCCCAAAACTTCTAGGGTGATTATTACAGTTGGCTTTATGCAACAACCACTTTCTTTATAGCTCCAGTATTACCATTAGATTATACATTCCTTGAAGTCATGTCTTATCTTTAATTCCATTTGTGTGTGTGTATATATATGTGCAAAAAAGATGTATTTATTGAGAAACTACTATACTCCACATGTCTTACATGAAAGAGGGATGGAATTAATGTTTATTCAGATAGTGCAAGGCACCTCACATGATATCTATATTTTCTTTTGGTCTTCACTACCAGACTATGAGCTACCTCATGGTATCAGAGTTTCATAAATATAGAACTAAAAATGAAAGAGATTGTGGTCTTTACTTAAAATTACAAGACAAAGCCAAGTTTAGTTTCTTTGAACCAAAATCCACATCCTTTCTGTTGTGCAATGTTACTTATAATTTCTAAAGATATCTTTAGAAATGACCTTTGTGGACACACTTTGTTTACAAGTGGGGAATATTTTACTGAAATAATATGTTCAATGAAAAAGGAATTTAATATCCTTTATCTTGCTGACTGTATTCTTGATATTCTTGTTCCTCAAACTGTAGATCAAGGGATTCAACATGGGGATCACAACTGTGTAAAACACATAGGCTACTTTGACTGTGTGCCTGGAGCTTTTGGAGTTGGGCACACAGTAGAAGAAGAGGATGGTGCCATGGAAGACAATAATGGCAGTCAGATGAGAGGCACAGGTAGAAAACGTCTTACGACGACCACTGGCTGAACGCATTTTCAAAATGGTGACAACGATAAACACATAAGAAGTGAGAATTATGAGTAAGGTACTCACCTCATTAAAAATGGTGAAGACGAAAAGCAACAACTGGCTGAGAGAAGTATCAGAGCAAGAAAGAGAGAGAAGCAAGGAAAACTCACAGAAGAAGTGATTGATTATGTTGAAACTTAGAGAGATAATTTGAAAGTAGAGCATGTGATCACCAAGGTACACATTACTCCCCATGCATTTGATCCCAACACCAGCATAGCACAGAGTCCCGGGACATGGCAACTGTGTAGAGCAGAGGATTGCAAATGGCCACAAAGTGGTCATAGGCCATTACAGCCAATAGAAATCATTCAGTCACCACAAAGGTACCAAAGAGAAAGAATTGCACTACACATCCTAAAAGTGAAATGGTTCTGTCTTCTACAACTAGGTTCATCAGCATCTTGGGAACAAAATAGAAGAACAGCAAAAATCCACAAATGAGAGGTAGCTGAGGAAAAAGTACATGAGTGTGTGCAGTATGGAGTTAATTCTGATGATTACAATCATCCCAACATTCCCTACAACAGTGACACTGTAGATGGCCAGAAATATCAAGAAGAGGGGAACCATCAGTTCTCGGCAATCTGAGAAGCCCAAAAGGGTGAATGTGACACCACTTTTATTTCTCTCTGCAAATAACATGGCTTCTGTTTGTCAAAATATGAAAGTCAGTCCTAGAAGTTAAAAAATAAAATAAAGATAGTGGGGACATATGAAGCTTGGATCAACTTCCCCTTGCCAGGACTGAAAAGCATATCTTTTTCAGAATTTATGTTTTTATTAGCCAAAATATGGTAAATTTCTAAAATTTTAAAAAGTGTTTACCACTTTTAAAAATTTTCTTAAAGAATTTAGGGATTGTATGGTAAATTTAAATCAAATTCTCACATAACAGTTTCAGTTCTCCTTGAATGTTATCAGGTCATAGAAGACAAGCCTGGCTTGATGCTGGATTATGTCAGCCTCACAGTCAATAACAAAAATCAGAAAAATCTAAATTATATCATTTAATTGGTTCGTAACATGTATACACAATGGACATAAAGAATGGACAGCCTTAACACTTCCCATTTGTGTTTTTATTATTACCGTGTAGAGCAGAGGGTTGCAAATGGCCACAAAGTGGTCATAGGCCATTACAGCCAATAGAAATGATTCAGTCAACACAAAGGTACCAAAGAGAAAGAATTGCAGTACATATCTTAAAAGCGAAATGGTTCTGTCTTCTACAACTAGGTTCATCAGCATCTTGGGAGCAATGACGGAAGAATAGCAGAAATCTACCAATGAGAGGTGGCTGAGGAAAAAGTACATGGGTATTTAATCATTTTTCTTTCTGACACAGATATTAATCCTATATCAAAATAAATCTCGATTACTTTTTAACAGTCTGTGTGGTACCACTGTATAATGCCCTTGGCTATAAACACAAAATTGGAAGTTCCTGTCTACCCATAGGTACATTTGAAAAAAAGGACTGGTGATCTAACTCTGAAAAATCAGACGTTGAGAAATTTTTGCTTCACACTTCTTCTCATACTCATGAGGTCCCCGTGATTCCAAGTTGACTTGTCGACAACATTTTTACATTCTTCAAATCTGGGAGTTCTAAATTCCAATTCTCCCTCATTGTTTGATGACTATAAAGACTAGAGTACATGCTAGATATAATCTAGTCTACATTCTTATTCTAAAAATGGCACAATAGCAGCCAAAAGAAGTCTTGATTTTTACGACATGCAAATAAAATCCAGTCTCTGATCCACAGCCGTGTATCCATTTCTCTACCCCATACAATGGTCCTTTTAATAAGTCTATCTACTAATGCATTTCCTTTGTTAACGATCACCCCTTAAATTTTGAGCAAACTATAGACTCTGAAACTATAGGAAATATTCCAGTGACACTGTTATGTGCCACAGAGATATAGTAGAGAGCAGCCTCCAGATAAAACACTGGTGAATGGGATTTAGAGATGTTGTCTCACAGGAATAACTATAGACTCTTTGACTTAGAAACCCCCATTCCGACAGTTTCTCCCATTCACTTCTCTTCCTTCTACACACCGTGGGTACTCATTCTCACCCTGTATTGCATGTGTATAAGAATTAAAAACATGGAATAGTAGGGTATAATTAAATCATTTTAGAGAAAAGACTAACAGAAACACACATAACACACACACACACAAAATTATATCTCTTGAATTGGTGACCAGCACCTTTCAGATCCCAACATACTGGGAAACTCTTTCTCCATCTATGATTTGTGTTAAGTTCCTCTCTGATTCTGAAACCCAACAAATCATTTTCAGATGGTCCAGAAGTAAAGATGTCATGTCATGTGCTATACTGAGTCCCTCAATGGCCCCATCCTGTTTCTATAAAATCTGAGTGTTGAAGACAACCTCAAAAGGCAACCCATCGCACAACTAGTCATTCTAATTATCACATTTTTAACAACAAATTGCATTTATTTAAGGCCTTTAATACATAATTTTAATCAAATATATATCTTTAAAGACTATTTTCTGTTCTAAATGTTGATATTAAACTGATGATAAATTTATTCTGTCATTTAGTCCAGGAAATAGGATAGCTAAAATTTCCTTCCCTATAATTTCCTCCCATTTTATTTTTCTTTTGATGTCAGGGAACACATGATTTCCCTGATTTATGCTTGGTAACCATTAAAGCTGGAAGTTTGGATAGAAAGATAGGCGTTATATAGGTAGATAGATGATAGATTAAATAGACAGATGATAGATAAATAGATGATAGATACATAGATGACAGATAGATAGATGATAGATAGATTAGATAGATAGGTAGGTAGGTAGATGATAGATAGGTAGATAGATGATAGATTAGATAGATGATAGATAGGTAGATAGATGATAGATGATAGATGATAGAGAGAGAGAGAGAGAGAGAGAGAGATAGATAGATAGATAGATAGATAGATAGATAGATAGATAGATAGATAGATAGATAGATGATAGATAGATAGATAGATGATAGATAGATAGATAGATAGATAGATAGATAGATAGATAGATAGATAGATAGATAGATAGATAGATAGATATAGACAGACAGACAGACAGACAGACAGATAGACAGGTAGACAGATAGACAGACAGACAGACAGACAGATAGATAGATAGATATAGATAGATTCTTTTTCAAAAGGCTTTGGTCAATTTCTGATTATTGCATTCTGCTTAAATACTTCTCCGCTCTACCTTGAAATCTGCTCTGAAAATTTACAAGACGAAGAAAATACACGTTCCAAAACCTTTCATGGCTCCTCTATTCCCCTACCCAAGGTACCTGGCACCCAGGGAACTATTATTGAGGAGTTTGGTGAATTAGGTTCAACTCAACAGCAAGAGGTTAGTTTTTTTTTTTTTTTTAAATGAGGGAGTTTCTCTATGCAAAGCTTGGCATAAAGAGTGCACCTCCTCTTCCTTGCATGTTCAGATATGTACCTTTTGTTCTGGCTCAATATTCCTAAAAAATTCCACTTCTAAAGGTTATGTTTCCACCTTCATATTATATCCTAGATATCTTACATTGACGTTAATAACGTTGTGTCTTTAGAATTTTTAACAAACCTACTAATGCAAAGAGAAGGCCTCTCCTGCCACTGGGAAACTTCAGTGGGAGAGAAGTATATGCAACATTACATTTGTACTCACAACCTTGGGACATAAACCCTAGAGGCTATATGTTGCCCCATTCTCTAGAGGACAAAAAATACCCAATTAACTACCTTTTTAGCTGTACTGGAAAACCTGGAGGAAAATTACATTATTATTAGGAACATTTTATAAGAAGTAATTTATATTTTAAAGTCATCTTCCCCAGCCTTCTGAACACTTCCATAATGTCCAATAGTTGTCAAGTATATGTGACTATTAAAAAAAAAAAAATGCCATTTAAAAAAAATTTAGTTGATTCTAATTCATACTGATCTTATATGTAACGAGGAGACATAATTATCAAATATTAATTGACTAATTACTAAACACCCTACTGATAGGTGAGAAATGATATCTAAGAGTGGTTTTCACACATGCTTCTACTATTTTGACTCTGATTGAACAACTCTTCATACCTTCTGGAGCTATTTGTATTTTCTAAGTGAGGACTCTAATCATATCTTATGTCCATTTTTCCACAGGAGTGTTATTTTCTCCTCTATTCTATGTGACATAACTGGTAATTGTTTTTCCGGATTTTTTCATTTGTGATTTTAATTTATGTTCTTTTGTTTTTGCTGCAAAATTTCTGTATATTCATGTAATCTAAATTTTACACTTTGTTTTCATAGTGTAATTTGATGTGAGAAGTAAGAAAGAGGTCCAATTTCATCCTTTCCTTGTATAGCTAAGGAAAGAGGCCATACGGCTCTTGGACATCTTTTGGCCCCAATATTACACTATTTTAATAATAGATACTTTAAATTTTTTTTTAATACTTTGCAGGATTAGCCTTCCTACTCTAATTTGCTTCATTATCTTTTTCAGTCTTTTTTTCTTCCTGAGTATCTTTGATTGTTCATTCTTTCATATAGACATTAGAAAAGAAATTTTAAAATATGATTCCTTGATATTACCAGATGAATCTTGCAGTACATTCTTTTTAGTCTTAATAAAGTTAAACTTAAGCAAACAAATCTTAGAAAGAATTCTAGACCTGATACTACTAGTCCTGCAACCTTTGAGTAAATAATATCCAGACATAATCTAAGAATATTGAAATGGCCCCAATGATTCTTCGTTTTGAAGGGCAAATTAATATTCATGAATTCTCAGACTGACAGCTTTAGAGATAATAGAAAGAAAGCACAGTAGAATTGGAGACAAAAGAGCTAAATTCCTGTCCTAAACCAGTCACTTCTATTTATATGAATTCGAGTGAATTAGAAATTTCTGGAAATTCTGTATTATCTTCTATGCACTGGTGTAGAATGGTCCTTTTCCTCTCTCCTTGTCAACATAAGCTGATCATTTAAACTGCAAGACTGCTCATTCACAGGATTCACAGAACCAAAGGAACAAAAGTGTCAGACAAGAATTGTTCCCCTTTATTACTACTGTGATTTAACGTTGTGCTGGAAATCCTACCGAGAGCAATAAGGCAAGAGAAAGAAAAAAAGGGCCTCCAACTTAGAAAGGAAGAAAGAAAACTATCCTTACTCACAGATGATATGATCCAAAACATAAGCCAGCATAAGAAAACAGGTGAAATGCTAGGGGCTCTTGTATATGGCATAAGTACAACACAAACCATAACTAACAAACACCAGGAGATAAACTAGATAACTGGGAGCTCCTAAAAACTCAACACTTACGCCCAAAGATCTCACAGGAAAACTCCTGGAACTAATAGAAAAATTAATAGCAAGAAACAAAGTCAACAGCGAAAAATCTGTTGGATTCAACAAAGAAAACTTGGAAAAGGAAATTAGGAAAACAATACCATTTATAATAGCCCCTAAAGAGTTAAAACACTTAAGAATAAATCTAACCTGGGACGTAAAAGACCCATATAAAGAAAACTACAAAACACTACTGGAAGATACTAAAAGAGACTTACATAAATGGAGAAACATACCATGCTTTTGGATTGTGAAAATGTCAGTTCTACCCAAAGGGATCTACCGATATAATACAATTTCAATCCAAATACCAACAGCATTCTTTAACAAGATGCTAAATTATTCACCCACTTTACATGGAAAAGAATGAAGTCCTGGATAAGCAAAACATTATTGAAGAAAAGAAGTAAAATAGGAGGTCTCACAGTGCCTGATCTCAGCACCTACTATACAGCCATGGTAGTTAAAACAGCCTGAAACTGGTACAGATAGATCAGTGGAACAAAATCAAGTACACAGTCATAAATCTATCCAACTACAGTCAGCTGATTTTTGACAAAGCACCAATGTACATTGAATGAGGAAAACTAGTCTTTTTAAAAAACGATGCTGACCAAACTGGATGTCCTTGTGCAAAAAAATGAAACAGGACCCATAACTCACACCATACAGAATGATTAACTCAAAAGGAACCAAAGGCCTAAATACAGAACCTACAATGATAGAGATCATGGGGAAAAAAAAAAGAAAAGTGTAGTTGTTCAGATTGTGTGTCAACTTGGCTGGGTCATATTTCGCAATGTTTATAAGGGATCACCCCTGTGATGGGATCTGCTGTGAGTAGCCAGTCAGTTGAAAGACTGTTTCCCTGGGCATGTAGCCTACATCCAAAAATAAGAGGGTGTCTTGGGTTTTGCTTTCTCTAGATCCTGCAGCTCTCTCCTGTTCATCTGACCTTCAGTTATTGTGAGTTCAGCTAGCAGCTTACCTGCAATATTTGGATTCGTTGATCTTCACACCTGTGAGCAAAAGCCCTTCTCTCTGACCTGCTGATCTTGGGTTCATTATTCCTTATGGCTGTGTGAATCAGGAGAAGCATCTATTCTGATCCACTGACTTGGGAGGTACCAGCCTCCACAATCACTTAACTCATTTCCTTTATATAAATCTTTCTCTCTCTGTCTTTATTTTTCTATATATATACACTTTACTGCTTTTGCTTCTGTAGAGAACCCCGCATAAGAAAACAGGTGAAATGCTAGGGGCCCTAGTTTTTGGCATAATTACAGTATAAACCATAACTAACAAACACCAGAAGATAAACTAGATAACTGTGAGCTACTAAAAACTAAACCCTTAAGCTCATCAAAAGGCTCTGCCAAAAGAGCAAAAAGTGAACCTATAGACTGTGGAAAAAAAAAAAATTGGCAATGACATACCTGACACAGGTCTAATCTCTAAAATCTGTAGAATTCTAAACACCTCAACAACGAAAAGACCAATAATGCCATTATAAAATGGGTGAAGGATATGAATAGACACTTCACCAAAGAAGACTTGCAGGCAGGTAACAAACACATATGGAAATGTTCACAATTATTGGAAATTAGAGAAATGAAAATCAAAACTACAACGAGGTATCGTCTCACTCAGACATCACTGGCAGTAAAAAAAAAAAAAAAAGTTGGAGAGGTTTCAGGGAGATTGGCACTCTAGTGCACTGCTGGTAGGAATGTAAATTGGCACAACCACTATGGAATACAATATGACACCTCCTTAAATAGCTAGAAAAAGAAATATCTTAAGATCCAGCAATCCCACTCCTAGGAAAATATTCTAAAGAAATAAGATCCGTCACAGAAATACACATATGCACAGTGGTGTTCATTGCAGCATTATTCACAATAGCAAAAAGATGGTGTGTACACACAATGGAATATTATGCAATGATAAACAACAATGATGAAACATTGAACCCTTTTAAACATCTTGCAATGTAAATGAATCCAGAGGGCATTATGGTGAGTGAAATAAGTCAATCACAAAGGACAAATATTGCATGAGACCACTAGTATACAAATGCAGGAAAAGATTTACATATAGAAAAAAAGAACCTTTGACCGTTATGAGGGAATTGAGGGGTGGGAAGAGAAAGTCACTTAACAGTTAAGTCAGTAAAAGGAAAGACAACATACAATATAGATGAAGGTAGTACCTCTTGATGAAAGTAAAGTTATAGAAGCTTCCTGTTGTTGTTGTTGTTGTTAGGTGCCCTCAAGTCAGTTCTGACTCATAGCGATCCTATGCATGACAGAACAAAACACTGCCCAGTCCTGTGCCATCCTTACAATCACTGTTATGCTTCAGCTCATTGCAGCAACCACTGTGTCAATCCACCTCGTTGAGGGTCTTCCTCTTTTCCACTGACCCTGTACTCTGCCAGGCATGATGTCCTTCTCCAGGGACTGATCCCTCCTGACAACATGGCCAAAGTATGTAAGATGCAGTCTCGCCATTCTTGCTTCTAAGGACCATTCTGGTTTTACTTCTTCTAAGACAGATTTGTTCATTCATTCTTTTGGAAGTCAATGGTATAGTCAATATTCCTCTCCAATACAACAATTCAAAGCCATCAGTACTTCTTTAGTCTTCCTTATTCATTGCCCAGCTCTCACATGCATGTGATGCAATTGAAAATACCATGGCTTGGGTCTGTCGGTGCACCTTAGTCTTCGAACTGACATCTTTGCCCTTAAACACTTTATAGAGGTCCTTTGCAGCAGATTTACCCAATGCGATGCGTCTTTTGATTTCCTTACGACTGCTTCCATGACTGTTGATTGTGGGTCCAAGTAAAATGAAATCCTTGACAACTTCAATGTTTTCTCCATTTATCATGATGTTGCTCATTGGTCCAGTTGTGAGGATTTTTGTTTTCTTTATGTTGAGCCCCAATCCACACTGAAGGCTGTGGTCTTTGATCTTTATTAGTAAGTGCTTCAAGCCCTCTTCACTTTCAGCAAGCAAGGTTGTGTCATCTGCATAACGCAGGTTGTTAATGAGTCTTCCTCCAATCTTGATGCCCCGTTCTTCTTCATATAGTCCAGCTTCTCATATTATTTGCTCAGCATACAGATCGAATAGGTATGGTGAAAGAGTACAACCCTGACACACACCTTTCCTGAATTTAAACCATTCAGTATCTCCTTGTTCTGTCTGAATACTGCCTCCTGATCTATGTAAAGGTTCCTCATGAGCACAATTAAGTGTTCTGGAATTCCCATTCTTTGCAATGTTATCCATAATTTGTTATGATCCACACAGTCGAATGCCTTTGCGTAACCAATAAAACACAGGTGAACATCCTTCTGGTATTCTCTGCTTTCAGCCAGGATCCGACTGACATCAGCAATGATATCCCTGGTTCCACATCCTGTTCTGAAACTGGCCTGAATTTCTGGCAGTTCCCTGTCAATATACTGCTGCAGCCACTTTTGAATGATCTTCAGCAAAATATGGCTTTCATGTGATATTCATGATATTGTTCTATAATTTCCACATTCAGCTGGATCACCTTTCTTGGGAATAGGCATAAATATGGGTCTCTTCCAGTCAGTTGGCCAAGAAGCTTTCTTTCATATTTCTTGGCATAGAAAAGTGAGCATCTCCAGCACTGCATCTGTTTATTGAAACATCTCAATTGATAATTCCATCAATTCCTGGAGCCTTGTTTTTCACCAATGCCTTCAGAGATCTCCTATTTCTTCATCTTTGGCCCTAGTGGTTGTTGCATAAATTTGAATAATAGTCATATTAACTGGTCTTCCTTGTAGGCGTATGGATATTACCCTATCACTGATGGCGTTGTACTTCAGGATAGATCTTGAAATGTTCTTTTTAATGATGAATGCAACACCATTCCTCTTCAAGCTGTCATTCCCAGCATAGTAGACTATATGATTGTCTGATTCAAAAAGCCCAATACCAGTCCATTTCAGCTCACTAATGCCTAAGATATTGATGTTTATGTGTTCCATTTCATTTTTGACGATTTCCAATTTTCCTAGATTGATATTCGTACATTCCAGGTTCTGATTATTAATAGATGTTTGCAGCTGTTTCTCTTTTTTTGAGTAGTGCTACATTAGCAAATGAAGGTCCTGAAAGCTTACTCCATCCACATCGTTAAGGTCGACTCTACTTTGAGGAGGCAGCTCTTTCCCAGTCACCTTTTGAGTGCCTTCCAACCTGGGGGGCTCATCTTCCAGCATTATATCAGACAATGTTCCACTGCTATTCATAAGGTTTTCACTGGCTAGTGCTTTTCAGAAGTAGACTGCCAGGTCCTTCTTCCTAGTCTGTCTTAGTTTAGAAGCTCAGCTGAAACCTGTCTTCCATGGGTGACCCTGCTGGTATCTGAATACTGGTGTCATAGCATCTAGCATCACAGCAACAGGCAAGCCGACACAGTACGACAAACTGACAGACACATGGGGGTCAGAAGCTTCCTAGACACATCCAAATACCTTGAGGGATCAAGTCACTGGGGCTGAGGGTTGAGAACTATGTTTCTGGAGACATCTAGTACAATCGGAATAACATAGCTCATAAAGAAAATGTTCTACATTCTACTTTGGTGAGTAGTGTCTAGGGTCTTAAAATCTTGCAAGTGGCCATCTAGGATACACATATTGGTATCCAGAACAAAGGAAAATGAAGAAAACCAAAGACACAAGGAAAATATTAGTGCAAAGTACTAATGGATCACATGAACCACAGCCTCCACCAGCCTGATCTCAGAAGAATTAGATGGTGCCTGACTACAGCCATCAACCCCTCTGACAGGGATCACAATAGAAGGTCCCTGACAGAGTGGGAGAAAAATGTAGAACAAAATTCAAATTCACAAAAAATACCAGACTTCCTGGTCTGGCAGAGACTGGAGAAACCCCAAATAGTATGGCCCACTGACACTCTCCTATCTCAGAACTGAAGTTACTCCTGAAGTTGACACTTCTGCCAAAGATTTGTCAGGCATATAAAACAAACAATAAGACATGTGAGGAACGTGCTTCTTAGTTCAGGCAAGAACGCAAACCAAATAGGCAACACCTGTCAAAAGCAAAGATGCAAATGCAGAAAGGGACAGGAAACTGGATAAATGGACACTGGGAGCCTGGGGTGAAAAGAGAAATGGAAAAAGAGATGATGCAATGCTGGGTTTTCAAAAAACAATTAAAAAAAAAAAAAAAAAACAATGCCATTGAGTCATTTCCAACTCATCCCCCCCATTAGTATATAAATTTTTGAATGAGAAATTTATCTGTGCCGCGAATTTTTTGCCTAATCACTATAAAATGAAACATAATAATAATTAAAAACTTTTCTTTACCAGAAGACTTTACCAAAAAAGTGAAAAGATGAGCTAAAAAACTGAGAGAATATCTTTGGAAATCGTATGTTTGTTAAGACCTTAAAACCAAAAGATATATTAAACTTCAATAACTCAACAACAAAAAGACAAATAATCCAGTCATAAAATGGGCAAAGGACTTAAATAGACATTTCAACTAATGGCCACCAAACACATGAAAAGATGTTCAATGTCGTTAGCCATCAGAGAGATCCCAATCAAAACCAAAATGAGATGTAATTTCATACCTGCTAAGATGGCTAACAGACCCCTGTTGGTGAAGTGGTTGACAGCTTCCTTGCCAACTAGAGTTCGGCAGTTTGAATCCAAATAGGCATTTCACCTAATGGCCATGAAACACATGAAAAGATGCTCAATGTCATTAGCCATCAGAGAGATCCCAATCAAAACCAAAATGAGATATAATTTCATACCTGCTAAGATGGCTAACAGAGCCCTGTTGGTGAAGTGGTTAACAGCTTCCCTGTCAACTGGAGTTCGGCAGTTTGAATCCACCAGCCTATGTTTGGAAACCCTATGGGGCAGTTCTACTCTACCTTATAGGGTCGCTATGAATCAGAATGAACTTGACAGCCACAGGTTTGCTTTCGGTTTTGAGATAGATAATATTCAAAAAAAGAAAATAAGAAATGTTGGCAAGGATGTGGGAAAATTGGAATCCTTATCCATTGCTGGTGAGAATGTAAAATTGTACAGCCTTTGTGGGAAATAGTGTGGCAGTTCCTCAAAAGACTGAAAATAGAGCTACTGTATAACCCAGCAATTCCACTCTATGTACATACTTAAAACACTTGAAAGCAGAGGCTTGTACACCACTGTTTACTACATTACTGTTCACAATAGCCAAATGTTGGAAACATCTTAAATGATCATTAACAGATGAATGGATAAACTAAATGTGGGACATACATGTAATGGAATACTACTTAGAAGGAGAAATGAAGTCTTGATACATGCTGCAATACGGATGGAGTTGGAAGAAGTTATGCTGAGTGAAATCAGTCAATCACAAAAGGACAACTATTGTATTACTTCTATTATATAAAAAGACAAGAAAAGACAAAAGTACAGAATACAAAGTTTATTAGTAGTTAACAGGGGAGGAAGGAAAGGGGAAAAATGGATAAATGGTGATGGAAATATTACTTGATGAAGGATAGAGTTGCACTGCAATTATTGTAATTTCCTCAGCAAGTTGAACACCTGTAAAAATTGAGTTGGCTTAAGTTGCCTGATAGATATATATACAATGACAAATAAACAAAAACAAAAGAGGGTAGTTACTGAGGTTGATTGTGTTCAAAGGAAAACCTCATGGGATTTAATTCCGTTGTTTGGAGGTTTAGGATCATGGTTACAAAGGAGATTTCAGTTAATTGGCCTAATAATGTATTTTGTGCTTCCTTTTTTTTTTTTTTTCTACCTACTGGCTCAATGCACAGTGCCTAGGCTATAAAAAAACTTGCATGTGGCCTTCCAAGTCATGACTGATCTCTATTTTTCTAGATCAATTGAGGAAGAAAGAGTAAGGAAAAGGAGAGAGAAACAAAATCTGTGGCTGGCTGCCTCCTTGAACAAATGCCTCCATTGCTATGAGATCAGAAAAACTCAATGGTTCTTGGCTACTATTACTGAATATGCTGATCAAAGGTTGTATAGAAGAATCCTGATTAAAAAAAGACAGAAAGTTCAGGACAGAATTTTAAATTCTCATGGACTCCAGACTCTCTGAAGCCATACAGGCTGGGTGAACCCCTGGACCTATGGCCCAGAGTTAATTTAGAAACCTTAAACCCAAATTATCACTCAAAGTCTTCTTAAAACCAATGGACAGTTTAGCTTAACTAGTAAAAAATGTCCTCCTTGAGCATTAATCTCTTTTTAAGGACCATCTATTTGGAATCAAAGTGAAAACAGCAACTCAAAAGATTAGATAGGAATCTTAGGGAGTAGTGTGTTTATGTAATGGGGGAGGAACAACAAAGAAAAGGAGAGTGAAAATGGTTGCACAATTCAAAAAATATAATCAATGTCTGTCTTACTTATCTAGTGTTACTATAGCAGAAATACCACATGTGGATGCCTTTAACAATAGAAATTTATTCTCTTACAGGTTAGGATAGAAGTCTGAATTCAGGGCGCCAACTTCAGGGGAAGGCTTTTGCTCTCTGTTGGCTCTGGAAGACGGTCCTTGTCAACAATCTTTCCCTGGTCTAGGAGATTTTCAGCACAGGAATTCCAAGGGAAGCACTTTGCTCAGGGCACTATATTCTTGGTAGTCGGAGGTCCTTCTGTCTCTCTGCTCACATCTCTGTTTTATAGCTCAAAAGTGATTGACTCAAGACACAACCAAATCTTGCAGACTGTGTCCTACTTTATTAACATAATTGCCTTTATCTTGCCTTATTAACATCATAGAGGTAGGATTCACAACACATGACAATAACATCAGACGACAAAATGGTGGAACATCACACAATACTGGCAATCATGGCCTAGCCAAGGTGACACACATTTTGGGGGCATAGTGTTTAGTCCATGACATTCCACTATTTGATCCCCCAAAATTCATATTCTTGCCACATGTAAAACACATACACCCCATCTTACCATAGCAAAAGTCTTAAAACAACTCCAAGTCCAAAATTCAAAAATTCCACTTCATCTGTAAAATGGAATACACATGTTATCTGCTTCCAGATTACGTGGTGGAACAGGCACAAGCTAGACATTTCCATTATTAATGAGAGAATTCCAAGGGAAAAAGTAGTAACAGACACCAGCAAGTCAATGTAACACTTTACATTAGCTCTCAATGCTTAAAAACTATCCTCTGTTTCTGAGACCATTTTGGCAATCGCCCTGCCCTCCAAACTCTTGGTGTTGGTCACACTCTCTGGGATTCTGGGTGGAAGCCCCTTGGTCCTGGACTTCAGCTCTGCCTTCCAGGCCCACTGAAAAAACAATGCTGTTCCTTCATATTTGGGTAGCCACATTCTCTAAGTGCATCTGAGTGTTGAACCTCCTGCCTTAGCCCCAGCAGGCACCACCTTTTTACTACCCCTTGCGCATTATAACCATTATAACAAATATTAAAAGCATTATAAGAAATTAAAAATAAGAAAATGTTTCATAAAATGCCGGTATCTATGAGGAAAGTTAAATTGAAATAAGATTTTAGGAGAAGGGAAAATGTATATCTGATTGTTCAAAATGATCTTATTCATAGTTTGAATGAATTACAATGTGCAATGGAGATTACACTTTTTTCTGGTGTTTAAACTTATGATGAAGTATTTTATATGTCAAATTGAAATCCTGGGGTTTTTTGGGGGTATATACATTTACAAAACTAATTTAATGGTATATGGACAAAAATTTTGGGAACTAGGCAAAGGACTCTGCTGTAAAGAGCCTGGAATGTCACAATTTGAGAATGAAAAAACATGAGATCGTATAAAAGTATTTACTAGCAAAGGTGTTTGCCAGTGTGGCTGGATTCTGACATGATTGGTCCAATTCTGTCAACAGTTGCTTTTACAACTGTAGCCGAGTTAATTCAACTGTATGAGCCTCAGTTTCATCATAGTAAAAGCAAAGTCGGCTGTGTCACTTCAAACACAAAATGAGATTATCATTTCCCACAACTGGAGAGAAGTGAAAGCTCTCTGTAAAAAGGGATTGATTACCCATTATCGATTCAATTTAAGATAAGTACCAAAAATTTCCTAAGACCAAAGTAAATTATAAATTATATGTGTCAGATATGTAGTGAATGATCAATTTATAAATACCCAGAGAAACAAGTTAAATAAATGAAAAACCATTATCTCATCAGACACTTAATTACTAAGAGAACATTTCTACAGTCTTTATATCTGCATGTACAATGACTGCTCAACTCATTCTTCATCAACTAATGCACAAAAAAAAACCCATTGCCATTCAATGGATTCCACCTGACAGTGACACTATAGAACTGAAAATTAAAAATTAGAATAATGATCGTAAGTTTAAAGTCATATGACTCTTCCAAGTAATTTCTCGGGCCATATAAAATTGTTCTGCAAATTATTTTTTTTTTCTGTCACTAAAACACTCGGCAAATTATTTCTCCCACTATATTTTTCTTTTATTTGGAATTTAATCTAGACATATTGAGCAGAGAAAAGAGAAGGATGTACAAGTTTGTCAAGCAAAACAGAGTTAAGAGGATAGTACTGATATATCTAGTTGCAAACGACAACCTGGATTTCATTTTATTTTAAATAAGTTTAGGTGAATATTACCATGCAACACTTTGGCAAATTCAAATAATTTTTTAGAATTTTTCTATGGTGGATGGAAGTCCTGTTGATAAGAATTTACTAATTATGCTCTAGTTCCAAATATATATACATATAAATAAAAATAAATTAATAAAGTGCATGTAACAATTGTGATGGTTAACTGGGCAAATTAATAGCATGAAACACAGATAGGGTAGGTACTTATTTTCTCTATTTTTTGCATATTCTTGTTTTCTGAAATCCATTTCTAAGCCTCTGGTACAGCCTATCGAAACTATTATTCAGTCATGTTGGAGCTCTTTTGAAGACGTGTTCAGGTTATGGATCTAATTTATTCAACTTAGCATTCATGTATATAAGATACAACGTACACACACACACAGATACACACAGTGTTCACTTAATAAAAACTGATGGACTCAATATTACATTCCCATTTCCTTGAGTTTGTTCATTCTAGTCTGTCCTGAATAAAATGCCTTCTTCACTGAAATGTGTCTCCTAAAATTCTGCCCATTCTCTAGGACGACTTCAAATAATATCTTTTTTATGAGGACTTATTTCTAATGTCCCTAAATTGATTCTAATCCTTCCTTGCCCCAAAACTTCTAGGGTAATTATTATAGTTGGTCTTATGCAATAGCCACTTTCTTTATTAGTCCAGCATCACCACTAGATTATGCGTTCCTTGAAGGCATGCCTTATCTTTAATTCCATCTGTATACATATAAAAAACTCAAACCCGCTGTCTTTGAGTCGATGTCTACTCATAACAACCCTATAGTAAGTGTAGAATTGCCCCATAGAGTTTCCAAGAAGTGCCTGGTAGATTCAAACTGCTGACATTTTGGTTAGCAACCATAGCACTTAGCCACTTCGGCACCAGGGTTTCCTTGTGTACACATATATATGTGTGTATATATAGACATATATGTGTAAAAAAAAAAAATTTTTGTATACACACATATATTACACATATCTATATATATACACACACACACACACATATATATATATAATGCAAAAAACATGTGTTTCTGTAGAACCCAGTATGCTCCAGGTATCTTATAAGACAGGGATGGAATTAATTTTATTCAGATAATGCAAGGTGCCCCAAATGATATATATATATTATCTTCTGGACTTCACACTCAGATAATGAGCTATCTCATGGTATCACATTTTCATAGATTTTAAACTAAGAATGAAAGAAATTGTGGTCTTTTCTGTAAAGTGCGAGACAAAGCCAAGTTTATTCTCTTTGAACCAAAATCTACATTCTTTCTATTGTGCAATATTAATTATAATTTTTAAAGATATCTTTAGAAAAAGCTTTGTGGACAAACATTATTTAAAAGTAAGGGACAAATACTACTGAAATAATACATGCAATGAAAAAAGAATTTAATGTCCTTTATCTTGCTGATTGTATTCTTGACATCCTTATTCCTCAGGCTGTAGATTAAGGGATTCAACACGGGGATCACCACAGTGTAAAACACAGAGGCTACTTTGGCAGTGTGCCTGGAGTTTTTGGAGTTGGGCACACAGCAGAGGAAGAGGATGGTGCCATGGAAGATAGTGATGGCAGTCAGATGAGAGGCATAGGTAGAGAACGCCTTATGACGACCACTGGCTGAATGCATTTTCGAGATGGTGACAACAATAAACACACAAAAGGTGAGAATAATAAGTAATACACTCACCTCATTAAAAGTGATAGAGGTGAATAGCAGTAACTGGCTGAGAGAAGTATCAGAGCAAGACAGAGAACTGAGGAGAGCTCGCAGTAGAAGTGATTGATTGTGTTGAAACCATGAAAAGGTAATTGGAAAATGAAGCATGTGATCACCAAGGAACCTACTACTCCCCATGCATATGACCCCCCCACCAGCATAGCTCAGAGTCTCCGGGACATGGCAACTGTGTAGAGCAGAAGATTGCAAATGGCCACGAAGCGGTCATAGGCCATTACAGCTAGTAAAAAGGCCTCAGTCACCACAAAGGTACCGAAGAGAAAGCATTGCACTACACATCCTAAAAGTGAAATGGTTCTGTCTTCTACAACTAGGTTCACCAGCATGTTGGGAGCAACGATGGAGGAATAGCAGAAATCCACAAATGAGAGGTGGCTGAGGAAAAAGTACATGGGGGTGTGCAGTCTGGGGTTAATTTTGATGATTACAATCATCCCAATATTCCCTACAACAGTGAGACTGTAGATGGCCAGAAATACCAAAAAGAGGGGAACCGGCAGTTCTGGGTAATCTGAGAAGCCCAAAAGAGCAACTGTAACACAACCTTTATTACACTCTGATAATAACATGGCTTCTGTTTGTCGAAATCTGAAAGTCAGTCCTAGAAGTTGAGAAAAAAAAAAAAATTAAACACAGTGGGGATATAAGAAACTTGGATCAACTTCCCCTCCCCAACAATGAAGGCATATCTCTTTCAGAATCTATGTTTTTATTAATCAAAAGGTGGTAAATTTCTAAAATTTTAAAATATGATTATTCCTTAAAGAATTTAGAGATCGTATGGTAATTTTAAGCCAAGTTCTCACATAACAACTTCAGTTCTCCTTGAATGTTATCAGTTCAGAGAAGACAAGCCCAGCCTGATGTTGGATTATGTCAGCCTCACCGTCAATAACAAAAATCAGAAAACCTAAATTATATCATTTAATCAGTTCATAACATCTACACACTATGGACATGAAGAATGGACAGGCTTAACACTTCACATCTATGTTTTTTATTAAGTCTGCATTGTACTTTCATCTACATTTTTCTTCTGACACAGTATCACTCATATCAACATAAATTTCAATTACTTTTTAGCAGCATGTGTGACACCTTTGGTTAATGCCCTTGGCTAGAAACCAAAAATTTGAAGGTTCCTGTCCACCCACAGGCACCTTTGAAAAAAGGGCTTGTGGACTACCTCTGAAAAATCAGACATTAAAATTTTATGGAGCAGAGTTCTATTCTTATATGTTCCTCATGATTCAAAGTCAACTTGTTGGCAACATTTTTTCATTCTTCAAACCTGGTAGTTCTGAGTTCCAATTCTCCCTCATTGTTTGAGGAATAAAAAGACTAGAGCAGATGATAAATATAATCCAGTCTACATTCTTATTCTAAAGATGGCAGAACAGTAGTCAGAAGATGCCTTGAATTTCACAACGACATGCAGATAAAATCCAGCCTATGATCCCCAGCCATGTATTCATTTCTCCACCCCGTACAAGAGACCATCTTATAAGTCTACCTACTAATATATTTCCTTTGTTAATGATCACTGCCTTAAATTTTGAGCAAACTAGAGACTCTAAAATTATGGGAAATAGTCCAATGACACTGATACGTGTCACCGAGATATAGTAAAGAGCAGCATCCAGATGAAATATAGGAGAATAGGATTTAGAGATATTTTCACACAGGAATAACTAAAGACTCTTGAACTTAGAAATTCACATTCCCACAGCCTCTCTCATTCACTTCTCTTCCTTTGACACATCTAGAATACTCATTCTTTCCCTCTATTATGTATGTAGAAGAATTAAAAACATGGAATAGTAGTGCACAATTAAGTCATTTCATGAGAAAACAGTAATACAAAAGAATCATTATATTTCTAGAATTAGTGCAAAGCGGCTCTCAGATCCCAACATAACGGGAAACTACTTCTCTGTCTATGATTTGTGCTAAGTTTGTCTCTGAATCTGCAACCAAACATATTTTCAAATGGTTCTGAAACCATTTTGATGTCAGGTCATGTGCTGTATTGACTCCCTCAATGGCCCTATCCTGTTCCTATATAAAGCTGAGTGTTGAAGACAACCTCGCACAATTAGTCATTTTAATTATCACATTTTTTCTTTAACAACATATTTCATTTATCTAAGGCATTTAAATCTTAATTTTAACCAGATATATGCCTTTAATGTAATGGGTCTTTTCTGTTCCAAATGTTGATATTAATTTGATGATAAATATATTTTCCCATTCAGTCAAGGAAATAGGATAGCTAAAATTTCTTCCTTTAATTTTCTCCCATTTTATTGTTCTTTTACTGTCAGGGGATACATGTGTTCTTTGCTTTATGCTTTTTAATTTTAGCAAAAGCAGAAAAGACAGATAGGTAGGTAGTTTTTTTGTTGTTGTTGTTGTTTTACTAAAGATTCTATCCAATCTCTGATTATTCCACTCTGCTTAAATACTTTTCTACTCTACTTTGACAACTGCTCCAAAAATTTACAAAAGTAAGAAAATATACATTCTCAAATCTTTCAAGGCTCCCCTACTGCCCTACCTGAGGTACCTATCATTCAGAGCACTATTACTGAAGGGCCAAGTCCTCTATGCAAAGCTCTACATAAGGGGCGCACATCGTGTTCCTTGCATGTTCAGATATGTACCTTTTGTGATGGCTTGGTATTCCTCAAGAACCCTGTACCTCTAACGTTTATGTTTTCCCCCTTTCAAGTTGTTTCCTAGATACCCTACTTTGTCGTTAATATGATTATGTCTTTAAATCTTAAAACATACCTGGTAATGGCAAAGAGAAGGCCTCCCCTGCCTCTGGGAAACTTGGTTGGGAGTAAAGTATATGCATCTTATATCTGTGTCACAACTTTGGGACATGAACCCTAGAGACTATCTGTTGCTCCAACCTCTAGAGAACAAAAACCAAACAATTATAATTAACTACCTTTCTCAGCTGTATTAGTAAACCTGGAAGAAAATTATATTATCCTAAGGAACATTTTATAAGAAACACTTTGTATTTTAAATTTGTTTGGCCAAGTCTCCTGAACACACCCATACTCTCCAATAGTTATCAAGTGTATGAATCCATGGAACTCATAACTATCAAATAATTATTGACTGATGATTATGTGCCATTCTGATAGGTGACAATGATATCTAAAGGCAGTTGCCGTTTGTCCTTCTATTAATATGAGCCTGATTACACAACTCTTCAAACAGTTTAGAACTATTCGTATTCCTTTAATTTGGACTCTTTAATGTTTTCTTCTATCCATTTTTTCTATAGGACTAATTGTCATTTTCTCCTCTGTGTGATATAAGTAGAGATTATTTCCTCAATTTTTCTTTCATCGATTTAATTTATTTTCTTTTGTTTTTCCTATGAAGCATCTGTATATTCATGTCATCTAAATTTTCAGCTTTGTTTTCAGAACCTGTTTTGATGTGTGGAGTAAGCAAGAGATACAATTTTATCTTCTGACTATAGCTAAAGAAAGATGTTCACATGGCTCTTAAGCATGTTTGTCCCAACATAACAACATTTTAATAATAAGTCAAAACAAACAAACAAACAAAAAACCCTGTTGTCTTCAGGTTGTTTCTGACTCACGGCGACCCTACAGGACAGAGTAGAATTGCCCCACAGGACTTCCAAGGAGTGACTGGTGAATTTGAAATGCTGACCTTTTGGTTAACAGCCGCACTCTTGTCCACTGAGCCAACAGCATTCCATTTTGATAATAGAAACACTGTAATTTATTTTAAATTTTGTAGGATGAGCCTTCCTTCTCTAATTTGGTTTATTTTACTTTTTTATTCATTTATTTTTTTTTTTTTCTGAATTTCTGTGACTGTTTTTTCATTCATAGGAACACCAGGACAGAAATTTATAGTATGATTCCTTGATATTACCACGGGAATTTTGTATTACATTCATCCTCATCCAAAAAAATTGTCAATTGACTAAACATATCTTAGAACAATTTCCAGGCCTGATAATACTGCTAAGGTAGCTTTCAAATAAGTAATATTCAGGCATAAACTATTGAGTCAATTCCAGCTCATAGTGACCCTAAAGGACAGAGTAGAACTGCCTCATAGAGTTTCTAAGGAGCACCTGGTGAATTTGAACTGCCGACCTTTTGGTTAGCAGCCCTAGGACTTAACCACTGCGCCACCAAGGTTTCCAGGCATAAGCTAGGGATATTGAAATGACCACAACAATTGTTTTTTTCTGTAGGGCAGATTATTTTGCATGATCTCTTAGACTGACAGAGTGAAATAATAGGATGAAAGTGCACTGGAATTGGGGTCAAAGAGCAGAATTTCTGTCGTCAACCAATCATTTCTGGTTATATGAACTTCTGTGAATCTCAAATTCCTTGAACCTCTGTGTCACCATATATGCAGTGGAATAATCATCCTTTTCCTCTCTCCTTCTCAGCCTAAGCTGATTGTTTCCAGTGTAAGGCTGCTCATCCACGCTGTTGTTGTAGGTGCCGTCCAGTCTGTTCTGACTCATAGTGACCTCATGTACAACAGAACAAAACACAGCCTGATCCTGTGCCAGCCTCGTGATTGTTGTTATGCTTGAGCCCATTGTTACAGCCACTGTGTCAGTCCATCTTGTTGAGGGTCTTTCCCTTTTTGCTGACCTTCAAAAAGATGGGGAGTTTTTACCAAGCTTGATGTCCTTCTGCAAGATTGGTCCCTCCTGGTAACATGTCCAAAGTATGAGATACGAAGTCTCGCCATCATCACTTATAAGTAGCATTCTGGCTGTACTTCTTCCAAGACAGATTTGTTCATTCTTTTAGCAGTCCATGGTATATACAATTTTTTTCCCAAACATCATACTTCAAAAGTGTCAGATCTTGTCCTTATTCCTTGCCCAGCTCTCCCATGTATATCAAGCGATTGAAAACACTGTGGCTTGGGTCAAGCACACCTTAGTCCTTAGAGTGACATATTTGTTTTTAACATATTAAAGAGGTCTTTTGAAGCAGATTTGACAATTCAATGTGTCCTTTGATTTCTTGTCTGCTGCTTCCAAGGGCATTAATTGTGGATCCAAGTAAAATGAAATCCTTGACAGCTTCAATAATTTCTCTGTTTATCATGATGATGCTTATTGGTCAGTTGTGAGGATTTTTGTTTTTTAATGTTGAGGCATAACCCAGACTGCAAGCTGTGGTCTTGGAGCATTATCAGTAAGTGCCTCAAGTCCTCTTCACTTTCAGCAAGCAAGGTTGTGTCATCTGCATAACACAGATTGTTAATGAGTCTTCCTCAAATCCTGAGGCTGCATTCTTCTTCATTTATTTTAGCTTCTCAGATTATTAACCCAGCATGCAGATTGAATTACTATGGTGAAAGTATACAAGCTTGAAACACACTTTTCTTGACTTTAAACCATGCAGTATCCACTTGTTCTGTTCAACAACTGCCTCTTGGTCTAAGTACAGGTTCCTCATCAGCACAATTAAGTGTTCTGGAATTCACATTGGTCACAATGCTGTTCTTAATTGGTTATGATCCACAGAGTCAAATGTCTTTGCATAGTCACTAAAACACAGGTAAACACCTTTCTGGTATTCTCAGTTTTCAGCCAGGATCCATCTGACATGAGTAATGATATCCCTGGTTCCCTGTCATCTTCTGAATCCAACTTGAACTTCTGCCAGTTCCCTGTTAATATACTGTTGCAGCCACTTTTGAATGATCTTCAGCAAAATTTTTCTTGTGTGTGATATTAATGATACTGTTCGATAATTTCCACATTCTGTTGGATCACCTTTCTTGGGAATACACATAAATATAGATCTTTTCCAGTCAGTTGACCAGGTAGTTGTCTTCCAAATTTCTTGGCTTACACGAGTGAGTACTTACAGCATTGCATCCATTTGTTGAAACATCTCAATTGGTATTCCAACAATTCCTGGAGCCTTGTTTTTCTCCAATGCATCAGTGTAGCTTGGATTTCTTCCTTCGGTACCACTAGTTCCTGCACATTGGTACCTCCTGAAATGGTTGATTATTGACCAATTGATTTTGGTATAGTGGCTCTGTGTATTCCTTCCATCTTCTTTTTGGTGGTTCCTGAGCCGTTTAACATTTTCTTCATAGGATACTTCAATATTGCAACTCGAAGCTTGAATTTTTTTCTTCAGTTCTTTCAGCTTGAGAAATGCAAAGCATGTCCTTCCTTTTTGGTTTTCCATCCCCAGACCTTTGCATATGTCATTATAATACTTTACTTTGTTTTCTCAAGCCACCCTTTTAAATCTTCTTTTCAACTCTTTTACTTCATCATTTCTTCCTTTTGCTTTAGCTACTCGACATTCTAGAACAACTTTCAGAGTCTCTTCTGACATAGTCTTTGGTCTTTTTTAATCCCCTTTTTAATGACCTCTTGTTTTCTTCATGTATGATGTCCTTGATATCATTAAACAACTCACCCAGTCTTCAGTCGTTAGTGCTCAACCTGTCAAATCTATTTTTGAGATGGTCTCTAAATTCATGTGGGATATACTCAAGGTCTCACTTTGGCTCTTGCCCACTTGTTCTAATTTTCATGAGTTTCAACTTGAACTTGCTTATGAGCAACTGATATTTTCCACAGTCGGCCCCTGGTCTTTTTGTTACTGATGATATTGAGTTTTTCCATCCTCTCTTCCCATAAAAAAAAAAAAAAAAATGTAGTCAATTTAGTTCCTGTGTATTCCTTCTGGCAAGGTCCACGTGTATGTTGGTGGAAAAAGGTATTTGCAATAAACAAGTCATTGTTCTCAAAAAATTCTGTCATTGTTTCTATCACCAAGCCCATATTTTCCAACTACTGATCCTTCTTCTTTGTTTCCAACTTTCATATTCGAATCTCCGTTAATTATCAATGTGTCCAGATTGCATGTTCGATCAATTCTAGACTGCAGAAATTGGTAAAAATCTTCATCTTTGGCCCTAATGGTTGATAAATTAATTTGAATAATCATATTAACTAGCCTTCAGTGTAGGTTTATGGATCTTATCCTATGACTGATAGTGCTGTACTTCAGGATAGATCTAAATATTCTTTTTGACAATGAATGCAACGCCATTCCTCTTCAAGTTGTCATTCCTGGCATAGTGGACTATATGATGGTCTGATTCAAAATGGCCAATACCAGTCCCTTTCAGCTCACTAATGCTTTGGATGTCAATGTTTATGTGTTCCACTTCATTTTTGATGATTTCCAATTTTCCTAGATTCATACTTCATACATTCTATGTTCCAATTATTAATGGATATTTGTAGCTGTTTCTTCTCATTTTGAGTCATCCCACATCAGCAAATGAAGGTCCTGAAAGCTCGACTCCATCCATGTCATTAAGGTTGGTTCTATTTTGAGGAGGCAACTCTTCCCCAGTTGTCTTTGAGTGCCTTCCAACCTGAGCAGCTCATCTTGTGGCACTATATTAAACAATATTCTGCTGCTACTTATAAGGATTTACTGGCTAATTCTTTTCATAAGACGACTGCCAGGTCCTTCTTCCTAGTCTGTCTTAGTTTGGAAGGTCAGCTGAAACTTATCTACCATAAGTGACCAGTGCTGGTATCTGAATACTGATGAAATAGCTTCCAGCGTCCCAGCAACATGCAAGCCCCATGTACTGTGGTGTATGTCCTAGATACCTAAAATTAATGACTCAAACATACTATGTACACTTTTGTTTGTTGCTGCTTTATTCACATAAAAAAAATGAATGGAAACAACCTAAGTTTACAGTAACAGATGAGTGAATAAGCAAATTGTGGTACATACATACAATGGAATACTTGCTGTTGTTAAATGCCATTGAGTCAGTTCTAACTCATAGAGACCTCACAGACAACAGAACAAAACACTGCCTGTTCCTGGACCATCCTCACAATAGTAGAATAGTCATTGTGCTTGAGTCCATCATTGCAGCCACTGTGTCAAGCCATCTCATGAGGGTTTTCCTCTTTTCCACTGACCCTCTACATCACTAAGCATGATTTTCTTCTCCAAGGAACAATGATGATTCCACAAAACATGGTATCATATGGATGGATCTAAAGGGCATACTGCTAAGTGAAATAAGTCAAGCATACAAAGGCAAATATTGAATGATCCTTTTTTTTAAGATGACAAGAATAGATAAATATAGAGAGACCAATGTTCAGTGGTGGTTACCAAGGAGGTAAGTGGTAGAAAAATTATGATTTATAGAGACTAGTTGTTCCTGGTGAAGAGAAAAGTGACAGTGAACATGGAGGTAGTAAGCACAGCACAACCAAAGTAAAAATGTCTCTCTGAGCACATAGGGATGGATATATGCAAATTGGTGTATGTGTAGGCACATATTAGTATATACGTGAGAACAGACAGAAGTATCTATAGATGCGTGTAAACACAAACATTTGGCTGTAGGCACATATAATCATTGAAGTAACAAATACAGAGACTCCATATACATAACCAGACATGTTCCAGCTTTGGTTTTCTGGATTTGAAGTTTTAGGACCGTAATCTCATGGGCAATTCAGTCAATTTGCTTAACATAGTTCACAATAATAATGACCTAAATCCTAGAGAAGTGAAATCTTCTGTGGTCTTAAAAGCTTGTAAGTAGCCATCTAAGCCACAAATTTATAGGTCTCTATGGACCAGGAGCAAAACAGTCAGAAGGCAACTAAAAGAGCAGAGAAGAAACAAATATACACGAGCCACAACCACATCTACCCTGAGACCGGAAGAACTAGGTAGTGCCAGGATACCACCATTAACCATTCTGACTGGGATCACAATAGATGGTAACAGATAGAATGAGAGAAAAATGTAGAGCCAAACTCAATTTCTATTAAGAAAAAAAAAAAGTAAGACAACCTAGAACAATAGAAAACAGAGGATTCTCTAAGACTGTCATCCTGAGACAGTCTTTAAACCTAGAACTGAATCTATCCCCTGAGATCAACTTTTGGCTAAACAGCAGAGCGTCATACAAAAAGGATATTACCCATAAGATCATTGATCTACTGAAAAAAACAAACATTAGTATGAGACCAAAAGGTCAATAATTATTCAAAAGCAAAAATAAGAAGATAAGGGGGACAGGAAACTAGAATACTGGAAATGGAACAATCAGAACACAATGAAAGAGAACGTCAACATATTGTGATAAAGGTACCTAATGTTACTGAATAATTTGTGAGAAAATTTAAAGCAGGAACCTAAGTTGCTGTGTAAATTTTCGCCAAAAAACTCAAAAATAATAATAATCAGAAGAATGGATACAATTCTGGAATATTGCCCAGATGCCTAACTGTATCTTCTCCTTCAGCAAATAGGCTATAAATCTACAATTGTGCCTTTCACAGTGAATCACATAGCCCATGGAGTATAGAATGACTAAGGTAGGGACTTCGGGGTCCATTTGCCATGGTGTATTATGGGGAATATTAGAGATATTTTCATTCATTTGAACTTTGTCTAAATTAAAACAAAAAAAAATTGTGTATGGGTGTAGGACACAAATGTGTATCATTCCCTGGACAAAAAGAGAAGTAAATTATTTAAAAATTATTAGAAGTATTAATGGTGTTGAAAAGTTAAGTGTCTTTATGTATTTTGTTCGAAAATCACAAAACAACAAATTAAGGATTAATACAATCACACAGACCGAGTCAAAACACTTAACAATTAGAGAAAGTGAGGAAACAGCAGATGCATTTGAATTAGGTTCTATATGATACAGGAAATTTTTAGATAAGTCTTAAAGGTGAAGAGACAACAAAGAAGCATGCATAGCACCCTAGAGCCTTCTCCCTTTTCCATTCCATCCATTTCCATCCAAACGCAAACCCCTTCTCGAAGGCCCCTTTTGAAGCCCTAAGTCCAGTGAAGAAAATGGAACCTCAGAAAGTAAGTTGATTTCCACGACTTTCCTGACAGCTTTTTTCACATCCTTGTTTCTCGGGCTATAGACAGGGATTCAGCATGGCTATCACTACAGTGTAGTACACCATGGTCTCCTTGTCAGTGTCCAGACTGCTAGCAGGCATGGCCTGAAATTAATGAAAAGCATTGTTCCATGGAAGACAAGGGTGGCTGTAAGGTGGGAGGCACAGGTGGAAAAGGTTTTAAGGCTTCCCTTTTCAGCCCACATTCTGGAGATGGTGATGAGAATAAACAAGTAGGAGGTAAGGATGGTGATGTTGGTGATGATCTCATTGACAGTGACCACAATGTACTGCAGCAGTTCATTCACAGAGACATCAGATCAAGCAAGTGATAAGAAAAGGGATTGATTGCAGAAGTAGTGTTTAATCATGTTTGGGAACTAGGATAAGATATAAAGAGCTGAACGCATGCGATTCAGAGAACATGGCTCCTTACACGTATCAGCCAGACACCAGCTCCTCACAGAGTATCTGGGACATGATGACCATGTACAGCAGTGTGTTGAAGAGGGCCTCAAAGCAGTTATAGGCCATCACGGCCAGCAGGATGACCTTAGTGATTGCATAATTTCAAAGCACGTAGAACTGCACATTGCATTCTAGAAAGAAAATGGCATCATCCTTGTTTATGCATATTTATTTCCATTGAAAGCTTGGTATTAGCCACCCCAGTGCCTTCGAGTCAATTTCGACTCATAGCATGTGTTTTAACCCATATGATTATATATTGAACTCTGATATATGGTAGTGGTGACAATATTTGTTTACTAGATTATTTTTTAAAAATTCAACCCAAACTACTGTTACTGAATACATGTCTCCTGAGAAAGACAGTCTAATGAGAGCATCATTCTAAAACAATGAGGAAAAAAACCATAACTGGTAGTGATTACTTACATCATGTAGGCAAAACCATCACAAGACAGTTATGTTGTTTATTCATCTTAGATTTAAAGAGATGGGAAGGGTGCTTAAAGGTTGATTAAATTTATCATATCAAATGGGATTCATGTCATGATCAGAATCCATGAATTGAATGATCTCAATGTGAATCTCCAAGCTGTTGATGAAAATGAATTTAAAGCACACAGGATAATTCCATTTTATAAAATATTATAATAGCAATTGTCAATGCAATTACAATATTTTGATATTTCTGAACTTTTTAATTTCATTGTTTTAAACAAGGAGTCTCTAAGTGGAAGAATAACCAATAGCCTAAACTGTCATATAATAAGCCTTGGGAATATGTTTTTGGTGACCTTGCCAGAACCTGAGAAAGTGAGTGACTCTACCGACTATACAACAAAAACATGTAAAAATGTATTTATTAAAACTACAATGATTATTACTGCTCACTATTATACAGGTCAGGTGGGCAGTTCTGCTGGTTTGGTCTGTGTTTGGCTGATCTGGGCTCAGCTTACTTAGGTCTATGACATCAACTGGCAGTTCAGTTGACATAAGAGTTTCTCATTCTTGAATCTGGTGGTGGGCTAAATGTTAGATAGTATAATGGAAGGAATGGGCAACTGGGTTATTTTTCTCTCATTACTCAATATTCTAATCTGTGTTTGTTCATACGGCAGCTTCCCAGGTTTCAAGAGTGGGTGTAAAATCCTGAAATCTCTCAAAGGTTTGGAATTTGCTTCAATGTCATTTTTGCGACCTCTGTTAGCCAAAATAACTCACAAACACAGGCTGTGTTGGAGGATTGGTCAAATTGAGAGTTCTGTTGAGATGGAGTCAGTAATTATGCCCATGTTCCAAAAATAGATAAATAAATTATACATAACATATGCGATGGCTGGGTGGGCAAACTAATTGTATGACGAACAAATACGGCAGGCACTTGATGTTGCTACTTTTTGCATATATTGGTTTTCTGAGATCCATTCTTAAGCCTGTGGTGCAGTCTATCAAACTTATCATTCTGTCACACCGGAGGTCTTTTGAAAACACGTTCAGGATACAGACAATATTTATTCAACTTTGCAGTCATGTCAAAATAACCTGAATATAACATACTACACATGCAGACACAGGTGCAAGCACACACACACACTACACAGTATTCACTCAATATTAATTGATTTACTCAATATTATATTCTTATCTTCTTGGGTTTGTTTATTCCATTCTCTCCTGAATAAAATGCCTTCTTCACTGAAATATGTCTCTGAAAATCCTGCCCATTCTCCAGGCCAACTTTAAATAATACCTCTTTTATGAAGATTATTTCTAATATCCTAAATGCATTTGGTCTATTCCTTGCTTCAAACATTTTAAAATATTTATTCTAGCCTGTCTTTTAAAACAGCCCTGTTCTTTATTGCCCCAGCGTTACCACCAAATTATGCATTCCTTGAAGGCAAAGCCTGTGTCTTACCTTTACTGCCGTTTGTAGATATGTCATTAAACAATGTGTGTTTACTGAGAAACTACTATATCCCAAGTATTTAATAAGAACAAGTAATGGAATTAATGTTTATTCAGATTATGCAAGGTGCCCCACATATCTATATTATCTTTTGGTCTTCGCTATCATATTATGAACCAGTTAATGTTCTCACAATTTGCATAGGTTTAAAACTAAAAACGAGAGAGATGCTGAACTTTTCCTGCAATGAAGAGACAAAGCCAAATTTAGTCTTTTTGAAACAATATCCATGCCCTTGCAATTGTGCAAAATTAAGTATTAATTTTAAATGTATCTTTTAAAATGGCCTTTTGGACTCACTCTATTTAAAAGTTAGGGACAAATTCTACTAAAATGATATGTTGAGAAAAGACTCTAGTGTCTATTAACTTGCTGACTGTATTCTTGACATCCTTATTCCTCAGACTGTAGATCAAGGGATTCAACATGGGGATCAGCACTGTGTAAAACACACAGGCTACTTTGACTGTGTTCCTGGAATTTTTGAGGTTGGGCAGACAGTAGAGGAAGAGGATGGTGCCATGGATGATGGTGATGGCAGTCAGATGAGATGCACAGGAAGAGAATGCCTTACGACGTCCACTGGCTGAACTCATTTTCAAGATGGTGACAACAATAAATACATAAGAAGGGAGAATGATGAGTAATGTACTCACCACATTAAATGTAGCAAAGATGAAAACCAACAACTGGCTGAGAGAAGTATGAGAGCAAGAAAGGGAGAGAAGTGAGGATAACTCGCAGAAGAAGTGATTGATTGTGTTGGAACCATGAAAAGATAATTTCAAAGCAGAGCATGTGAGTATCAAGGAACACCCTACTCCCCATGTATATGCTCCCGCCACCAGCATAGCACAGAGTCTCTGGGACATGGCAACTGTGTAAAGCAGAGGGTTGCAAATGGCCACAAAACAGTTATAGGCCATTACAGGTAATAAAAAGATTTCAGTCACCACAAAGGTAGAAAAGAAAAAGAATTGAACTACACATCCTAAAAATGAAATGCTTCTGTCTTCTGCAACTGGGTTCACAAGCATTTTGGGAGCAATGATGGAGGAATAGCAGAAATCCACAAATGAGAGGTGGCTGAAGAAAAAGTACATGGGGATGTGAAGTTTGGGGTTAATTTTGATGATTACAATCATCCCAAGATTCCCTGCAACAATGATACTTTAGATGGCCAGAAATACCAAGAAGAGGGGAACCTGCAGTTCTGGGCAATCTGAGAAGCCCAAAAGGATGAACTTGGCCTTGCTTCTATTTCTCTCTGACAGTAACATGGCCTCAGTTTATTGAAATCTGAAAGTCAGTCCTGGAAATGAAAAAATAAATAAATAAGCATAGCAACAATACAGGAAGCTTAGTCACCTATCCTCTGCTATGACTGGAAATGATGTCTTTTTCAGAATCTATGTGTTTATTAATCAACAAATGATAAACTTCTAAAATTTTAAAAACATGATAACTATTTTTTTTTTAATTTTCTTAAGAAACATCATTGAACTGAATTTTGTTTAAGGTCTTGAGTCTAATTTTTAGTATTTATGAATATATGAATGAGATTTAAGGATTTTATAAGAATTCATTGCCACCAACTCAATTTTGACTGATAGCAACTCTATAGGACAGATTGAACTGCCCCATAGGGCTTCCAAGGAGCAGCTGGATTCAAACTGCCCGCCTTTTGGTTAGCAGTCAATCTCTTAATGACTACACCACCAGGGCACCTGGGATTATATGGTAATTTTAAATCAAATTCTCACTTGACACTTTCAGTTCTCCTTGAATATTATCAGCTCATAAAAGACAAGCCCCACCTGATGCAGTGACAAATTATGTCAGCTCCACAGTCAATAACAAAAATCAGAATTGTCTAAATTATTTTATTAACTAACACATTATAGGTACACGCTATGGACATAAAGAATGTACAACCATAACACTTCCCATTTGTGTTTTTATTGTTAATGCTGCACAGTATGTTAACCTTCGTTTTTTCTTTCTGACACAGTAAACCTGATACCAAAATAAGTCTTAATTAATTTGTTTTATCAGCCTAAGTGGTGCCAGTGGTTAATGCCCTTGGCTGCCTATCCAAAAGTTCAGAGGTTCCAGTCCACCCAGTGGAGCCTTTGAATAAAGGGCTAGTGACCTACTTCAGAAAAATCAGCCATTGAAAACATTGTGGAGGATAGTTCTACTCTTACACATATGGGATCATCATGATTCCAAGTTGGCTTTTTTTTTTTTTTTTTAATGTTTTTCAAATTAGGAAATCCTAAATTCCACTCAGGACCCCTGGCAGCTCAGCGATTAAAAGTACTCCACTCATATCCAAAGTCTCAGGGGTTTGAACCAAGCAGCTGCCCTGCAGGAGAAAGCTGTGGCACTCTGTTCTGGAAAGATTTACAGCCTTGGAAACCCAATGGGGCACTTCTATTCTGTCCAGTAGGGTATTTTTTTTTTTAAGTTAAAATTCTTTCTCATTGCTTCAGGAATAAAAAGAAATTAGAACAGATGATAAAATAAAAATATTCTGGCCTACATCCTTTCTCTAGAGGTGGCACAATACAAACCAGAAGAAGCCTTGACTTTCCCAGTGACCTGCAGATAAAGACCAGCCAATGACCCCCAACCATGTTGCGTTTCACTACCCAAACACTGGTCCATTTTATAGACACACCTACTAATATATTTCCTTTATTAATGATCACTCCCTTTAATTTGTGAGCGAACTAGTGACTGTAAATATGGGAAGTGTTCCACTTACATTGTTATGTGCCACAACGATATACCTGAGGGCAGCATCCAGATGACACACAGGAGAATGGGATTTAGAGAAGTTTATACACCAGGAATAAATACTCTTTGAGAAACTCCCATTCCCAAAGTATCTCCAACTTACTTCTCTTCCTTCAACACACCTAGAATACTCATTCTGTCCCTATATTATGTCTGTAGAAGATAAAAGCATGGAGTAGTAGTGTACATTTAAGTCATTTCATGTAAAAACAGTGATATAAAGGGATCACTGTATTTTTAGAATTGGTGGCCAGCGCCTCTCAGATCCCAGCATACTGGGAACTTCTTTCTCTGTCTATGATTTCTCATAAGTTTATCTCTTACTCTGAAACCTAACATATCATTATCAAATGGCCAAGAAATAAAGGTACCAGGTCTTGTGCTAGACTGAGATCCTCAATGACCCTATCATGTTCCTGTACAAATCTGAGTGCTCAAAAGCCAAAGCATCACACATACAGTAATTTTAATCATAACATTTTTAACACCATATTTTATTTATGTAAGGCATTTAAACCGTAATTTTGATAAAATACATGCCTTTAATGTCGTTGTCCTTTTTTCTACCAAATGTGGATGTTAAATTGATAATAAATGTATTCTCTCATTTAGTCCAGGAAATAAGAGAACTAAAATCTTCTTCCATATAATTTCCTCCCATTTCATTGTTCTTTTGGTCTCCGTAGACACATGTGTTTCCCGAGACATGCTTTATGATCTTAATTAAACCTTGAAAGATAGATGGATAGATGATAGATAGATAGATAGATAGATAGATAGATAGATAGATAGATAGATAGATAGATAGATAGATAGATAGATAGATAGATAGATAGATAGATAGATAGAGACAGATGATGGATAGATAGCTAGCTAGATATAGCTAGCTAGATAGATAGACAGCTAGATAGCTAGAGAGCTAGCTAGAGAGCTAGCTAGATAGCTAGCTAGAGAGCTAGACAGATAGCTAGACAGGTAGCTAGACACAGAGCTAGACAGATAAACAGACAGACAGATAGACAGATGATAGATGATGGATAGATGATGGATGGGTGGATGATGGATGGATGGATGGATGGATGGATGGATGGATGGATGGATGGATGGATGGATGGATGGATGGATGGATGGATGGATGGATGGATGGATGGATGGATGGATGGATGGATGGATGGATGGATGGATGGATGGATGGATGGATGGATGGATGGATGGATGGATGGATGGATGGATCGATAGATCGATGGATAGATAGATGATAGACAGATTGATATATTCTTTTTTAGTAAAGATTCTGTCTAATCACTGATTATTCCGTTCTGCTTAAATGCCTGTCTATTCTACCTTGACAACGGCTGCAAAAATTTACAAAAGTAAGAAAATACACATTCCCAAAACTGTCAGGGCATATCTATTCCCCTACCTCAGGTATCTGTCATCCAGGGCACTATTATTGAGAGGTCAAGTCCTCTGTGCACACTGTGCATAAAGGGTGCACATTCTGTTCCTTGTATGATCAGGTATGTACCTTTTGCTATGGCTCTATATTCCTCATGAACTCTCTACATCTAAAGGTTACATATTACCCATTAGTTTTTTCCCTAGATAACCTACATTGAAGTTAATATCACTATGTCTTTAGAATTTTTAAACAAACCTGCTAATGGCTAAGGGAAGGCTTCTCCTGCATCTGGGAAACTTGGATGGGAGTGAAGTGTATGCTGTATTACATCTGTACCCATAACCTTGGGTCATGAACCCTAGAGACAATTTCTTGCCCCATTCTCTAGAGGACAAAAAATAAACAATTAAAATTAACTACCTTTCTCACCTTTACTAGAAAACCTCGAGAAAAATTATAGTATCATTAGGGACATTTTATAAGAAACAATTTATATTTCAAAGTCACCTTCCCCAGTCTCCTGAACATTCCCATACTCTCCCATAGTTATCAAGTATATCTATCAACAGGAGACATAACTATTAAATATGAGTTGACTGAATCCTATGTGCTATTCTAATAGGTGAGAAAGGATGTCTAAGTGCAGTTTTCATTTCTATTATTGAGTACAATCAAACAACTCTTGGTACATTTTAGAGCTATTTATATTTCTTTAACGTGGGCTCTTTCATCATATCTTATGTCCATTTTCCTATAGGACTAATTTTCATTTTCTACTCAACTCTGTGATAGAGGCAATGATTTCTCATTTATTTCTTTTGTCATTTTAATTTATTTTCTCTTGTTTTTGATATGAAGCTTCTCTATATTCATGTAATCTAAATTTTAAACTTTATTTTCATAACTTGTTTTGATGTGTGGAGTAAGAAAGTGATCCAATTTCATCTTTTCCTCCTATGGATAAGGAAACATCCCCATATGGCTCTTGAACATCTGTTTGTCAAAATACAACACTATTTTAATAATACGCACTTTATAAGATGTCGGAAGCCCTGGTGGCTTAGTGGTGAAGTGTTATGGCTGCTAACCCAAGGGTCGGCAATTCAAATCCACCAGGCTCTCCTTGGAAATTCTATGGGGCATTTGTACTCTGTCTTATAGGGTCTCTATTAGTCAGAATTGACTCAGTGGCAATGGATTTTGTTTTTTGGTTTGGTTTATAAGATGTCTTTTGCAGCAGATTGCCCAGTGCAATTTGTCATTTGATTTTTTGACTACTGTTTCCATGGTTGTTTATTGTGGATTCAAGTAAAATGAAATCCTTGGCAACTTCAGTCTTTTCTCCATTTATCATGATGTTGCTTATTGTTCACACAGTGGTATAATGGTCCTTTTCCTCACTCCTTCTGAACATTTTCATTTGTTTCAAGTGCAAAGGTGCTCAATCATAAGATCTGCAGAATCTAAAGACAAAACCTTGAGAGAAGAAATATTTCCCTTTTTCACACAGCACATCCACATGCATCTCCGAACAGAGACTCAATGCTTCCTCCATATGTTTGGAAATCACCAGTGACACACAACAGAAATAACTTTAAAGTCAAGTTAACAAATCATAAAGACCTTTTCTAAGATGAGTTGACATCATTCCTCACATTGAATTGAGAGAGAAAAAAATCACACTATCATGCAATTTATTGATTCTGAAAGTGACAGTGTAAACAGATTCATTACAAGCATCCTCAGATGAAACAGAATTAAGTGGTTTTGTTAAGGCAGAAAAAAAAGAGACAAGGCATTGTGTCTCATAAAATAAACTAGCCTTCATGATACAGGTTCATTACAAGCCCAATGCCAACATTTTGGGATTTCACTCATTCCAAAATAATTTTTTTCAAAATAACTTTGCCTAGAACAAAGCACTGCCAACTTCTTGCTTTGTCCAGTATACTATCCGAACACAATAAAAATAAATTCACTAATTAAATGCACCCACACTCATAAACAAACAAAACTACCATCTACTGATATAATTATTCCAAGCCAGAGCAAATATTTCTGGAGCTGGATCAAGAGGTATAGAAGAGTCAGAGTAAGTCTAGACATGGGGGAGAGGAGGTTCAGGGAAACCACAGAAGCTGGGAGAAGCTACACACTAACATTGGGAATGCTCACTCATCACAGTCATTTTGGGATAGGGCTGGGAAACATCCCCAACAGGAATCACAGAAAAGGGACTAATATGAGGAAGCTATAGCCTAATTTTTTAAAAGGCCCACAAAGTGCCTTTGGGCATTCTCAGGCCAAGCAGTTGGAAGGAGGCAAAGGAAGACTGGTGATATGAGAAAGTGCTGTTGAATATCTCTGAGCCCCAACATGGACAGGTACTATAACCAGAAGGAACAGCAAGGGCAGTAGGGCTAGAGGAATTCTTCAGACTGACAGGGCAAAACAGAAAGATAACTGTTCCACTACGGGCAGGTGCACTCATGGGGGAAATACACAGAAAGCCCAACTTTGCCAAAGGGAAGTCAAGCTCCACCACTTACATCAGCATCTGAGAACAGCTAAACCACTCCTTCCCACACATGATTATTGAATTCCAGAGTTCAAGCATTCAGAATTACTGGATCAAGAATGAAAAAAGCCTGAGGATAAGAGTGCTGCCTAGTAGATTTCAGAACACAATACCAAGCCCACTGCTGATGAGTCGATTCTGACTTATAGCAACATTGTGAGGCTGAGTGGAGCTGTCCCATGTAGTCCCCAGGGCTGTAAGTCTTTGTAGAGGTGGGCTGCTGCATCTTTGTCCCATGGAGCAGCTGGTGGGTAAGGGTCCTGGTCTTTTGGTTGGGAGGTGTGTGCTTGGCCCTGTGACACCAGAGAGTACAATCAAAAAGTTTTCCCATGAAACAAAAATAAAAGACTTAAAGTAAAATAACAAAGATAACAAAATGGTGAAAGTTCAACAAAAAATAGTAAAACATACAAAATCATAAGAGAAGAAAGACCAGTCAAAAGCAAAACAAGAAGAAAAGGAAATTTCTACGATGGAGTTCAGACTAAGACAAAGAATTGATATTTATCAGACTATGGTGAAAAACATGTTTAAAGAAAGCAAAAAGCACACAAAAGACAAATTAGCAGAGACAGGGAAACAAATGGAACAACAAAGTAAAAGACGTAACACGGAAATTGAAAACATCGAAAAAAGAAAACTACTGGAACTGAAGAATAAAACAAATGAATCACAAAAAGCTAGAGAAACCCTCAACAATAGAGTTCAACATATGGAAGATAGAATAAATGAATTAGAAGACAAATTAACTGAACTTACCAAGTCTCAAGAGAAAAAACCAAAGTGAACAAACACTAAAGGAAATATGAGATTCAATTAAGAAATCTAATATTAGAATTATTTGAATCCCAGAGCACCCTGACAATACATAGAAATGATTTTCCAAGATATAATTTGAGAGAATTTTCCAGATCTGAGGAAAGAACCAAGTCTCCAAATACAGAAAGCTACACAAACCCTAATTAAAAGAGGTAAAAGAAGAACAATTCCACGCTGTAACCTAATAAAATTCTTGAAAACCAAGTACAAGAAGAGAATTCTGAAAGCAGCAAGAGAAAAGCATAATATAACATACCAAGGAGCTTTCATGACAATTATTGCAGATTTCTCCTCAGCAACTCTAGAGGCCAGAAGATAATGGAGAGACAGACATACACAAAACACTGAAAGAAAACAATTGCCAACCAGGAATTCTTTTTTTTTTTTTCAATTTTGTTTTAAGTGAAAGTTTAGGGATCACATCAGTTTCTCATACAAAAACTTATAAACACATAGTTACGTGACCCTAGTTGCTCTCCCTGTAATGCGACAGCACAATCCTCCTCTCCACCCTGTATTTGCTGTGTCCATTCAATCAGCTTGTTTACCCCTCTGCCTTCTTATCTTGCCTTGGGACAGGAGCAGCCCACTTAGTCTCGTGTCTACTTGAGCTAAGAAGTACACTCTTCACCAGTAGCATTTTATGTCTTATATCTTATAGTCCAGTGTAATCTATATCTGAAGAGCTGACTTCAGGAATGGTTTTAGTTTTAGGCTAACAGAGAGTACAGGGGCCATGTCCTCTGGGGTCCCTCCAGTCTCAGTCAGACCATTAAGTTTGGTCTTTGTACTAGAAGCTGAATTTGAGTTCTGCACCTCAATTTCTCCTTCTCCATCAGGGACTGTCTGTTGTGTTTCCTGTCAGGGAGGCAATTGGTGGTAGCCAGGCACCATCTAGTTCCATCCCCAGGCTGCTGGAGTCTCTGGTTTATGTGGCCCTTTCTGTCTCTTGGACTCATATTTTCCTTGTGGTTTTAGTGTTCTTCATTCTTCAATGCTCCAGGTGGGTTGGGACTAATTAATGTACCTTAGATGGCCACTTGCTAGCTTTTAAGACCCCAGATGCCACTCCCAAAGTGGGACGTATAACATTTTCTTAATAAACTTTGTTATGCCAATTGACCTAGATGTCCCCTCACACCATGGTCCCCACCCTGCTACTCTATTCTTCAAACTGTTTCTTGTATTCAGGAAAGTTCTTAGCTTTTGGTTTAGTCCAGTTGTACTGACTTCCCCTATGTTGTGTGCTGTCCTTCCCTTCACCTAAGATAATTCTTGTGTACTATCCAGTGACTGAATACCCCTGTCCCTCCCTCTCCACACTTGTAACCATAAAAGGATATTTTCTTCTGTGTTTAAACCTTTTTTTGAATAGGGGTCTCATACAGTATTTGTCCTTTTGCAACTGGCTAATTTCACTCAGTGTAATGCCTTCCAGATTCTTCCATGTTATGAGATGTTTCACAGATTCATTGTTGTTCTTTATTGCTATGTAGTATTCTGTATGTAGTATGGTATATTGTGTGAATATACCATAATTTGTTTATCCATTCATTGGTTGATGGGCAGCTTGGTTGTTTCCATCTTTTTGCTATTGTAAACAGTATTGCAATGAACATGGGTATGCATATATCTATTTGTGTGAGGGCTCTTATTTCTTTAGGATATATTCCAAGGAGTGGTATTGCTGGATCGTATGGTACTTCTATTTCTAGCTTTTTAAAGAAGCTCCAAATCAATTTCCAAAGTGGTTGTACCATTTTACATTAACACCAGCAGTGTATAACTGTTCCAATCTCCCCACAGCCTCTCCAGCATTTATTATTTTGTGTTTTTTGGATTAATGACAGCCTTGTTGGAGTTAGATGTTATCTTATTGCAGTTTTGATTTCCATTTCTCTAATGGCTAATGATCGTGAGTGCTTCCTTGTATCCGTTACCTGCCTGAATGTCTTCCTTGGTGAAGTGCTTGTTCATATCCTTCAATCGTTTTTAACTGGGTTATTTGTCTTCCTGTTTTTGAGGTTTTGCAGCATCATGTAGATTTTAGAGATTAGACACAGATTGGATTTGTCATAGCCAAAACTCTTTTCCCAGTCTGCAGATTGTCTTTTACTCTTTTGGGGAAGCCTTTGTATGAGATAAGTGTTTGATTTTTAGGAGCTCCCAGTTATCTAGTTTCTCTTCAGTTTTTGTGCATTGTTAGTAGGGTTTTGAATACTCTTTTTGTCGTGTATTAGGGTTCTTAACATTGATCCTATTTTTTTTCTTCCATAATCTTTATCATTTTGGATTTTATATTTAGGTCTTCGATCTATTTTGAGTTTGTTTTTTGGGCATGGTGTGAGTTATGGATCTTGTTCTTTTTTTTGTGGATGGATATGCAGTTATGCCAGCACCATTTGCTAAAGACTACCTTTTCCCAGTCAACAGACTTCGGGCGTTTTTCAAATATCAGCTGCTCATAAGTGGGTGAATTTACACCTAGATTCTCAATTCTATTCCATTGATTTATGCATCTGCTGTAGTACCGGTACCAGGCTGTTCTGACTACAGTGGCGGTACAATAGTTTCTAAAATCAGGTAAGGTGGCCTCCCACTTTCAAACTAGGAATTCTTTACCCAACAAAGCTGTCATTCAAAGATGAGGGAGCAATGAAGAAATTCTCATATAAGCAGAAGCTCTGGAAATTTGACACCACAAGACTAGCTTTCTGTCTTCTTGAGCTGCCTTTTGAAATTTCTGTTTAGCTCTTCTGCTTGATCATTTCTTTGCTTTAGCTAGTGTACATTCAAGGACAAGTCAGAGTCCTTTCTGACATCTGTTTTGGTCTTTCTTTTCTTTCCTATCTTTTCAATGACCTTCTACTTTTTTTCATGTATGATGTCCTTAATGTGATCCCACAACATATCTGGTCTTCAGGCAGTGAGATTGAATGGTCTCTAAATTCAGGTGGGATATACTCAAGGTGGTACTTTGGCTCTCTGTACTTATTTTAGTTGCCTTCAACTTCAACCAGAACTTGCATATTATCAATTGGTGATCTGTTACACAGTTGGCCACTGGCCTTGTTCTGACTGATGACATTGAGCTTCTCCTCATCTCTTCCTAAATGCAGTAGAGTTGATTCTTGTGTATTTCACCTGGCAAGTTCCACGTACATAGTTGCCACTTATGTTGGTGAAAAAAAGCTATTTGCGGTGAAGGATTTATTGCTTTTACAAACTTCTATAATTTCTGGCTTTGTTTCTACCACCAAGGCCATATTTTCTAACTACCAATCTTTCTTTGTTTCCAACTGTCACATTCCAATCTCCAGTAATTATCAATGCATCTTGATTGCATGTTTAATCAATTTCAGACTGCAAATGTTGGTAAAATCTTCATTTTCTTCATCAGTGGCACTAGTGGTTGGTGCATAAATTTCAATAATATTTGTTTTAACTGGCTTCCATATTGTTGTTTGGAAACTCTGGTGGCATAGAGGTTAAGTGCTACGGCTGCTAACCAAAAGGTTGGCAGCTCAAATCTGCCAGGTGCTCCTAAGAAACCCTGTGGGGCAGTTTTACTCTGTCCTGTAGGGTCACTATGAGTAAGAATTAACTCGATGGCAATGGGTTTGGTTTTTGGTGTTTCATGCTGTTGTTAGGTGCCTTCGAGTCAGTTCTGACTCATAGCAATCCTAGAGGACAGAGTAGAACTGCCTCATAGTGCTTTCAAGGAGTGGCTGGTGGGTTTGAACTGCCTACCTTTTGGTCAGTAGCTGAGCTCTTAACCACTGTTCTACCAGGGCACCTTGTAGGCTTATGGATATTATTCTATCACTGACACCATTGTACTTCAGGGTATATCTTGAAATGTTCTTTTTGATGATGAATGTAAAGCCATTCCTCTTAAGTTTGTCATTCCAAACATAGTAGAGTACATGATTGTCCAATTCAAAATGGCCAATTCCAGTCCATTTCAGCTCACTAATCCCTAGGATATCAATGTTTATGCTTTCCATTTCACTTTCGATGGCTTCCAATTTTCCTGGATTCATACTTTGTACATTCCACATTCTGATTATTAATGAATCTTTACAGCTGTTTTTTCCCATTTTGAGTTTTCCCACATCAGCAAATGAAGATCCGGAAAGATTTATTCCATCCATGTCATTAAGGTCTACTCTACTTTGAGAAGGCAGCTTTTCCACAGTCTTATTCCCAATAGCTCCTAACCTGAGGTTCTCATCTTCTGGTACCATATCAGCAAATGTTCGTTTTTCACTGGCCAGTTTTTAGAAATTTGACTGCCAGGTCCTTCTGCCTAGTCTGTCTTACTCTGGAATACTCCACTGAATCCTGTCAACCATGGATAATCCTGCCGGTATTTGAAATACTGATGGCATATCTTGCAGGATCACAGCAACTAATGCAGTAGGAAAAATTGACAGATGAGTAACGGAGAAACAAAAGGGAACAACGTGCTTGGCATTTCTCAAGATGAAGGAACTGAAGAAAAAATTCAAGGCTCAAGTTGCAATAAGGAAGAAGTTTGTGGACAAAATACTGAACTATGCAGGAAGCATCAAAAGAAGACTGAAGAAGTACACAGAATCACTGCACCAAAAAGAATTGGCCAATATTCAACCATTTCAGGAGGTAGGATATGATCAAGAACCAATGAAGGAAGAAGTCTACGCTACACTAAACAGATTGGCAAAAGACAAAGCTCAAGGAATTGACCGGATACCACTTTAGAGGTTTCAAGGAAAAGTTGCAACTATAGAAGTACTGATTTTTCTGTGCCAAGAAATTCAGAACATAGATAATTGGCCATCCAAGTGGAAGAGATTCATATTTGTGCACATTCCAAAGAAAGGTGATCCAGTTAAACATGGAAATTATTTAAAAAAATCATTAATATCACACAGAAGTAAAATTTTGCTGATAATCATTCAAAAATACTTGCAGGGGGCCACGGGCAGGGAAATTTAGCAGGCAACACACCTGTCAAAAGCAAAGACACAAGGGCCGGAAGGGACAAGAAACTGATTGAATGGACACTGGGAACCTGGGGTAAAAGAGAAAGGGGAAAAGAGAATACACAATGCTGGGTTTGCAACCAATGTCACAAAAACTATTAGTGTATAAATTTTTGAATGAGAAATTAATCTGTGCTGAAAATTTTTGCCTAAATCAATACAAAATTAAACATAATAAAAATTAAAAACTTTTCTTCACCAAACAGCTTTACCAAAAAAGTGAAAAGATGAGCTAAAAACCTGGGAGAATGTCTTTGGAAATCATATATTAGATAAGAATCTAGTAACCAAAATTTATTTTAAAATTCAATAATTCAACAACAAAGAAACAAATAATCCAATCATAAAACGGGCCAAGAACCTGAATAAACATTTCACCAAATGGCCACCAAACACATGAAAAGATGCTCAATGTCATTAGCCATCAGAGAGATCCCAATCAAATCCAAAATGAGATGTAATTTCATTCCCTATAAGATGGCTAATGGAGCCCTGTTGGTGAAGTGGTTATCAGATTCCCTGCCAACTAGAGTTCGGCAGTTTGAATCCACCAGCCTATGTTTGGAAACCCTTTTAGGCAGTTCTACTGTATCGTATAGGATCTCTATGAGTCAGAATGGACTCGACAACCACAGGTTTGGTTTTGGTTTTAAGATAGATAATACTCAAAAAAAGAAAGTAACAAGTGTTGGCAAGGACGTGGGGAAACTGGAATCCTTATCCATTGCTGGAGAGAATGTAAAATTGTACAGCCTTTGTGGGAAATAAATAGATAGATAGACAAATAAGTAAATAAATGAACAAATGAATGAATGAATAAATGTGTAATAAATGAATAAAAAAGAGAGAGAATAGTATATGTTGGCGAGGATGTGAGAAGATTGGAACTCTTGGCCATTGCTGGTGTAAAATATTACATCCAGGATGTAAAATTGTATGGCACTTTCTCTAAAAACTAGAAATAGAACTACTCTATGATCTGGCAATCCAACTTCTAGATACATACCCTAGAGATCTAAAGATAATGACACGAACAGACATATACACATTTTTATTCATTGCTGCTATATTAACAATAGCAAATACGTGGAAAATTTGAGACCAAGAGACAGAACAGACCACATAAACCAGAAACTACATCAGCCTGAGACTGGAAGAACTAGATGGTACCAAGCTACCACTGATGACTTCCCCTGACAGGAATACAACAGAGAATCCCTGATGGAGCAGGAGAACAGTGGTATGCAGACCTTAAACTCTTCTAAAAGATCAGACTTAATGGTCCTACTGAGACTGGAGGGACCCTGGACCTCATGGTTCCCAGACCTTCTGTTAGGCCAAGACTAGAACCATTCCTGAAGCCATCTCTTCAGACAGGGATTGGACTGGACTATAAGACAGAAGATGATAGTGGTGAGGAGTGAGCTTCTTGGCTCGGGTAGACCCATGAGACCCTGTGGACAGCTTCTGTCTAGAAGCAAGATGAAAAGCTAGAGGGAGACAGGAGCTGGTTGAAAGGACATGGGAAATACATGGTAGAGGAGTTGTGTTCTGTGTTATTAGGGGGATAACAGCTAGGAATACATAGCAAGGTGTGTATAAGTTTTTGAATGAAAGACTGACTTGATTTGTAAACTTTCACTTAAAGCACTATAAATAAAAATAAAATAAATAAACAGTGAAACCAAACTGGAATAGAAAACAGGGTTCTCTGAGACTGTGTCTCTGAGACACTCTTTAAACCTAGAACTGAATCAATCAATCCCCTGAGATCAACTTTTAGCTAAATAGCAGAGTTTCACACAAAATAAAGGGTATTTCCCATAAGATCAGTGATCTACTGAAAAACCATCAGTATGAAACCAAAAGGTCAACAATCATTCAAAAGCAAAAATGAAAAGATAACAGATAAGGGCAAATAGAGTACTGGAAATGGGAAAATCAGAACACAATTAAAGACAATGTTGACACATTGTAATAAATGTACCTAAAGTCGCTGAACTATTGGTGAGGAAACTGTAAAACAGGGTCTAAACTTGGTGTGTAAATTTTCACAAAAAAAGAAAAGAAAAGAATAATGGAAAAAAAAAGATATAATTCTGGAATGTTCCTTAGATGTTTAACAACCTCCCCCTTCCATGAACAGGTGGGCAAATCTACAATTGTGCCTCTCACAGTGAATCACATAGCCCAAGAAGTATAAAATGACTGCAACAGAGACTTTGGGGTGCCTTTATTATGGTGCATTTTGGAGAAAGTTAGAAATATTTTCATTCTTTTGAACTTCCTCCAAATTAAAAAAAAATAATTACACCGTGTATGAGAGTATGAAACAAATGTACATCATTCCCTGGAAGAAAAAAAAGTATACTCATTAAAAATTATTAGAAGTTTTAATGATGTTGGAAAGCCATGTGTCTTTATGGGCATTTTGTTAGAAAATCACAAAACAAAAAAATTAAGGATGAATACAATCCCACAAACTCAGTCAAAACACTCAGTGATTGAAGAAAACGGGAGGCAGCAGATGCATTCGAATTATTATCTGGACTGTGCTTCAAATTTTAAGATAAGCCTAAAAGATGAAGAGATAATAAAGAAGCAACCATAGCACGCTAGGTCATTCTCCCGTTTCCATTTCATCCTTTTCCATCCAAACTCAAATCCCTACTTAAAAGTCCCCTTTAAAACCCTAAGTCCAGTGAAGAAAATGGTACCTCAGAAAGTGCGTTGAATTCCACCATTTTCCTGACAGCTTTTTTCTCATACTTGCTTCTCAGGCTATAGTCAGGGGGTTCAGTGTGGCTATCAGTACAATAACGTACACCATGGCCTCCTTGTCAGTGCCTGGACTCCTGCGAGAGTTGGGCCGGAAATGAATGAAAAGTATTGTTCCATGGAAGACAAGGATGGCTGCAAGGTGGGAGGTGCAGGTGGAAAAGCCTTTTTGTCTTCCATTTGCAGACCACATTCTAGAGATGCTGATGAGAAAAAACAAGTAGGAGGTAAGGGCGGCAACGATGGTGATAGTCTCATTGACAGTGACCACAATGCAGTGTAGCAGTTCATTCACAGAGACATCAGTTCAAGCAAGTGATAAGAAAAGGGATCGATTGTAGAAGTAGGGTTTAATCATGTTGGGAACTAGGACAGGATCTCAAGAGCTGAACACATGCAAATCAGAGAACACATGGCTCCTCACAGGTATCAGCCAGACACCAGCTGGGACATGATGACCATGTACACCAGTGTGTTGAAGAGGGCCTCAAAGTAGTTGTAGGCCATCACGGCCAGCATGATGACCTTAGTTATTGCATAATTACAAAGCACATAGAACTACACGATGCATTCTAGGAAGACAATGACTTTGTCCTTGTTTATGCATATTTTTTTTCCATTGAAAGATTGGTATTAGACATGCGTTTTAACCCATATGATGATATATTGAACTCTGATATACAGTAGTGATGACAGAGTTTGCTTACTAGATTATTTTTTCAAAATTCAACCCCAAACTATTGTTACTGAATGCACGTCTCCTGAGAAAGAGAGTCTAATGATAGCAAAATTCTAAAACAATGATGAAAAAAAAATATATAACTGGTGGTGATTACTTGCATCATGTAGGCAAAACACTCGCAAGACAGTTATCTTGTTTATTTATTTATCTCAGATGTAAAGAGATGGGAAGGGTGCTTAAAGGTTCATTAAATTTATAATATCAAATGGGATTCCTGTCATGAATGCAATCCATGAATTGAATAATATTAATGTGAATCTCCAAGCTATTGATAAAAATGAGTTTAAGGCACACAAGATAATTCCATTTTATAAAATATTATATTAGCAACATTCAATGAAATTACAATATTTAAATATTTCTAAACTTTTTTCTTCAATTTTTATTGTTCTTTAAATGAAAGTTTACAAATCAAGTCAGTCTCTCACACAAAAACTTAATACACCTTGCTACATACTCCCAATTGGTCTCCCCCTAGGGAGACAGCCCGCTCTCTCCCTCCACTCTCTCTTTTTGTGTCCATTTCGCCAGCTTCTAACCACCTCTACCCTCTCATCTACCCTCCAGGGAGGAGATGCCAACAAAGTCTCAGAGTCCACCTGATTCAAGAAGCTCACTCCTTACCAGCATCCCTCTCCAACCCCTTATCCAGTCCTATTCCTGTCTGAAGAGTTGTCATTGGGAACGGTTCCTGTCCTGTGCCAAAAGAAGGCCTGGGGCCATGACCCACCGGGGTCCTTCTAGTCTCTGTCAGACCATTAAGGCTTGTCTTTTTATGAGAATTTGGGATCTGCATACCACTTCTATCCTGCTCCCTCAGGGGTTCTCTGTTTTGTTCCCTGTCAGGGTAGTCATCGGTTGTAGCCGGGCAGCATCTAGTTCTTCTGGTCTCGGGATGATGTAGTCTCTGGTTTATGTGGCCCTTTCTGTCTCTTGGGCTCGAAATCGCCTTGTGTCCTTGGTGTTCTCCATTCTCCTTTGATTCAGGTGGGTTGAGACCAATTGATGCATCTTGGATGGCTGCATGCTAGCATTTAAGACCCCAGATGTCACTCTTCAAAGTGGGATGCAGAATGCTTTTTTAATAGATTTTATTATGCCAGTTGACTTAGATGTCCCCTGAAACCATGGTCCCCAAACCCCCACCTCTGCTACACTGGCCTTCAAACATTCAGTTTATTCCAAAAACTTCTTTGCCTTTTGTTTAGTCCAGTTGTGCTGACTGTCACCTAAAGTAGTTCTTATCTACTAAGTAGTGAATACCCCTCTCCCACCCTGCCTACTCCCACCTCTTGTAACCACCAAAAAATATTTTCTTCTGTGTGTAAAGTATTTCTTGAGTTCTTATAATAGCAGTCTTATACAATATTTGTCGTTTTGCAACTGACTAATTTCACTCAGCATAATGCCTTCCAGATTCCTCCATGTTTGAAATGTTTCGCAGATTCTTCACTGTTCTTTATCGATGCATAGTATTCCATTGAGTGAGCATACCAGAATTTGTTTATCCGTTCATCCATTGATGGGCACCTTGGTTGCTTCCAGCTCTTTCCTATTGTAAACAGTGCTGCGATGAACATGGGTGTGCATGTATCTGTTCGTATAAAGGCTCTTATTTCTCTAGGATATTCTCCAAGGAGTGGGATTGCTGGATCCTATGATAGTTCTATTTCTAGCTTTTTAAGGAAGTGCCAAATTGATTTCCAAAGCAATTGTACTATTTCACATTCCCACCAGCAGTGTATAAGTGTTCCAGTTTCTCCACGGTCTCCCCAACATTTCTTGTTTTGTGTTCTTTGGATTAATGCCAGCCTTGTTGGAGTGAGATGGAATCTCATTGTAGTTTCGATTTGCATTTCTCTAATGGCTAATGATCGTGAGCATTTCCCCATATATCTGTTAGCTACCTGAATGTCTTCTTAATGAAGTGTCTATTCATATCTTTTGCCAATTTTTTAATTGGGTTATTTGTCATTTTGCAGTAACATGTAGATTTTAGTGATCCGGTGCTGATCAGAAATGTCATAGCTAAACACTTTTTCCCAATCTGTAGGTAATGTTTTTACTCTTTTGGTGAAGTCTTTGGATGAGCGTAGGTGTTTGCTTTTAAGAGCTCCCAGTTATCTAGTTTTTCTTCTGCATTATTATAATGTTTTGTAAGCTGTTTGTGCCATGTATTAGGGCTCCTAACATTTTCCCTATTTTTTCTACCAGGATCTTTATCGTTTTAGATTTTATATTTAGGTGTTTGATCCATTTTGAGCTTGTTTTTGTCTATGGGTCTTCTTTCATTTTTTTGCCAATGGTTATCCAGTTATGCCAGCACTATTTGTTAAAAAGACTGTCTTTTCCCCATTTAACTCTTTTGGGGCCTTTGTTAAATATCAACTACTCATATGTGGATGGATTAATGCCTGGATTCTCAATTCTGTTCCATTGGACTATGTGTCTGTTGTTGTACCAGTACCATGCTGTTTTGACTGCTGTGGCGGTATAATAGTTTCTAAAATCAGGTAGAGTAAGGCCTCCCACCTTGTTCTTCTTTTTCAGTAATGCTTTCCTTCTGCAGGGCCTCTTTCCCTTCCATATGAGGTTGGTGATTTGGTTTTCCATCTCATTAAGAATGTCATTGGAAGTTGGGTCAGAATTGCATTAAATGTATAGATCGCTTTTGGTAGAATAAATATTTTTAGAATGTAAAGTCTTCCTATCCAATGGCAAAGTATGTTTTTCCACTTACGTAGGTCTCTCTTGTTTTCTTGCAGAAAAGTATTTCAGTTTTCTTTGTATAAGTCTTTTCCATCTCTGGTGAGATTTATTCCTAAGCATTTTATCTTCTTGAGGACGACTATAAATGGTATTGATTTGGTGATTTCCTCTTCGATGTTCTTTTTGTTGGTGTAGAGTAATCCAGCTGATTTTTGTATGTTTATTGTGTATCCCGATACTCTGCTGAACACTTCTATTAGTTTTAGTAGTTTTACAGAGGATTCCTTAGTGTTTTTTGTGTATGAGATCATGCTATCTGCAAATGCAGATAATTTTTCTTCTTCCTTGTCAGTCTGGATGCCCTTTATTTCTTTATCTTACCTAATTACTCTGGCTAAGACTTCCAGCACAATGTTGAATAAGACCGGTTATAAATGGCATTCTTCTGTGGTTCCTGATGTCAAGGGGAATGCTTTCAGGCTTTCTCCCTTTAGGACGATGTTGGCTGTTTGCTTTGTATAAATGTCCTTTATTATGTTGAGGAATTTTCCTTTTATTCCTATTTTGCTGAGTGTTTTTATCATGAATGGGTGTTGAACTTTGTCAAATGCCTTTTCTTCATCAATTGATAAAATCGTGTGATTCTTGTCTTTTATATATGTGATGGATTACAGTAATTGTTTTTTTAATGTTGAATTATCCCTGTATACCTGGAACGAATCCCACTTGATCATGGTGAATTATTTTTTTAATATGTTATTGAATTCTTTCAGCTAGAATTTTGTTGAGGTTTTTTGCATCTCAGTTCATGAGGGATATAGGTCTATAATTTTCTTTTCTTGTGGTGTCTTTACCTGGTTTTGGTATCAGGGATATAGTGGCTTCATAGAATGAATTTGGTAGTATTCCGTCCTTTTCTATGCTCTGAAATACCTTTAGTAGTAGTGGTGTTAACTCTTCTGTGAAAGTTTGGTAGAACTCTGCAGTGAAGCTGTCAGGGCCAGGGCTTTTTTTTTGTTGGGGGGGGGAAGTTTTTTGATTATCTTTCAGTCTCTTCTTTTGTTATGGATCTATTTAGTTGTTCTACCTCTGTTTGTGTTAGTTTAGGTAGGTAGCGTGTTTCTAGGCATTCATCCGTTTCTTCTAGGTTTTCAAATTTGTTAGAGTACAAGTTTTCATAGTAATCTGATATGATTCTTTTAATTTCAGTTGGATCTATTGTAATATTGCCCATCTCATTTCTTATTTGCATTATTTGCTTCCTCTCCTGTTTTTTTTTGGCAGTTTGGCCAGCGGTTTATCAATTTTGTTGACTTTTTCAGAAAACTAGCTTTTGGCCTTGTTAATTCTTTCAATTGTTTTTCTGTTTTCTATTTCGTTTAGTTCAGCTTTAATTTTCATTATTTGCTTTCGTCTGGCGCCCGTGGATTGCCTTTGTTGCTCTCTTTCTATTTGTTCAAGTTGTAGGGATAATTCTTTGATTCTGACCCTTTCTACTTTTTGTATGTGTGCATTTATTGAAAGAAATTGGCCTCTGAGCACTGCTTTTGCTGTGTCCCAAAGTTTCTGATCGGAAGTGTTTTCATTCTCATTGGATTCTATGAATTTTTTTTTATTTCATCCTCAATGTCTTCTATAACCCACTCTTTTTTGAGCAGTGTATTGTTCAGTTTCCAAGTGTTTGATTTCTTTTTCCTGCTTTTCCTGTTATTGATTTCCACTTTTATGTCCTTATGGTCAGAGAAGATGCTTTGTAATATTTCAATGTTTTGGATTCTGCTAAGGCTTGCTTTATGACCTAATATGTGGTCTATTCTAGAGAATGTTCCATGTGCGCTAGAGAAGAAAGTATAGTTGGTTGCTGTTGGGTGGAGTGTTCTGTATATGTTAATGAGGTCAAGTTGGTTGACTGTGGTATTTAGATCTTCCGTGTCTTTATTCAGCTTCTTTGTGGATGTCCTGTCCTTCATTGAAAGTGGTGTGTTGAAGTCTCCTACTGTTATTGTGGAGCTGTCTATCTCACTTTTCAATGCTGATAGAGTTTGCTTTATGTATCTTGCAGCCCTGTCATTGGGTGCATAAATATTTCATATAGTTATACCTTCTTGGTGTATTGTCCCTTTAATCATTATGTAGTGTCCTTCCTTATCCTTTGTGATAGACTTAACATTAAAGCCTATTTTGTCAGAAATTAATATTGCCACTCCTGCTCTTTTTTGATTGTTGTTTGCTTGATATATTTTTTTCCATGGTTTGAGTTTTAGTTTGTTTAGCTCTGAATCTAAGGTGTGTCTCTCGTAGGCAGCATATTGACGGATCTTGTTTTTTAATCCATTCTCCCACTCTGTCTCTTAATTGGTGCATTTAGTGCATTTACAGTCAGGGCAATTATGGATAGGTATGAATTTAGTGCTATTATTTTAATGCCTTTTTTGTGTGTGTTGACAGTTTCTTTTTCCCACTTAATTTTATGTGCTGAGTTGATTATCTTTATATATTGTCCTTTCCTGATATTTGTTGTTAATTTTGTTTCTGCTCAGTCTCTATTTTTTTCCTGTATTTTATTTTGATGTGTAGGATAGTTTGTCTCCTTTGTGATTACCTTATTATTTACTCCTATTTTTCTAAATTTAAGCCCAAATTTTATTTCTTTGTATGGCCTTGTCTTCCTGTCTATATGGAAGATCTATGACTGTATTTCTAAGCCCTCTTTATTGTTTTAATGTTGTCTTCTTTTACATAATAACATCTGTTTCCCTGTTTTTAGTGTTCTTTTAATCTTGATTTATTATTTGTGATTACCCTGTCTGGGTTGACTCTGTTTGCTCTGCCCAGTGTTCTTCTGGTCTTGGGTTGATACCCGATATTATTGATTTTCTAACCAAAGAACTCCCTTTAGTATTTCTTATAGTTTTTGTTTGTTTTTTACGATTTCCCTAAACTTATGTTTATCGGAAATGTCTTAATTTCACCTTCATATTTAAGAGACAGTTTCACTGGATATACAATTCTTGGCAGGCAACTCCTTTCCTTCAATTTTTTAAATAAGTCATCCCATTGCCTTCTTGCCTGAATGGTTTTTGCCAAGGAGTCCAAACTTATTTTTATTGGCTCTCCTCTGTAGCTGACTTTTCGTTTATCCCTCGCTGCTCTTATAATTTTCTCTTTATTCTTGGTTCTGGCAAGTTTGGTTATAACATGTCTTCATGACTTTCTTTTAAGATCTACCTTAGGTGGAGTTTGATGAACATCTTGGATAGATATCTTCTCATCTTTCACGATATTAGGGAAGATTGCTGCCAACAAATCTTCAACAATTCTCTCTGTATTTTCTGTTATCCCTTCCTGTTCTGGTATTCCAATCACTCGTAGGTTATTTTTCTTGATAGAGTCCCTTCTGATTCTTAAGGTTTCTTCACTTTTTTCATTCTTTTATCTGATTTTTCTTCAAATATTTTAGTTCCAAGTGATTTATCTTTGAGTTTGAAAATGCTAGCTTCTACTTCCTCAATTCTGCCCCTCTGACTTTCTATTGAGTTGTCTACCTTTGTAATTTTATTGTTAATCTTCAGAATTTCTGATTGCTGTCTGTTTATGGATTTTTTCAGCTCATTAAACTTTCATTATGCTCCTGAATAATCTTTCTAATTTCTTCAATTGCTTTATCTGTGTGTTCCCTGACTTGTTCTGTGTATTGCCTCATTTCCTTCCGAAGTCTTGAAGGCTTCTGTATATTAAGCTTCTGTATTCTGCATCTGGTAATTCCAGGAATGCACTTTCACCTAGAAGATCCCTGGTTTCTTTGTTTTGAGAGCCTGATGAGTTGATCATGGTCTATTTCTTTATGTGACTTGATATTGACTGTTGTCTTCGAGCCATCTATAAGTTATTGTATTAGTTTATGCTTGCTTACTGTGTCATAGCTTCTTGCTTTGTTTTGTTTTGGTATATTCCTATGGGTTGCTTGAGTGAGCTAGCTTGTTTTTTTTTTACCTTTGGAGCTCTGATATCCTGTCCTCAGATGGCTAGAGCTGTTATCAGGTATATCAATCTAGGAGTCCATTCAGTTTTCTTGTATGAATTCAGCTCAGGTTTCCAGGTAGCTGATCATCAAGTGTATGGTACAGGCTCTGTCCTACAGTCTCAGAGGGGCAGGGGTGATTGGCATATATACTGGTGTCTGATTGCAGCAGGGTGTCACGCTCTGAACAAGGCATGGGGCTGAGAACCAACCCACAAGTGTGTCTGGGGAAAACGTGTCCCTGTCCCCTAGAGTGGGCAGCTGGCTGGGTTCTGCAGATGGACCATGGGCACCCAAAGTTTTTGGTTGTAAGGACTGGGAGGTAGCAGTTATCTTTGAAGCCCTGTCTTGGGTGGCTGGGTTTCCTAAGTGGAGTTACCAGTCCTTAGGTCCCTGATGTGGGTAGGTGAGGAGCTTGTTCAACAGGCAAAGCAATGTCAAATATCAAACACCCACCTCTCCACCACCCAGCTGAAATGGTTAAAGTCTTCCAAAAAGGGCCTATTCTCCAGAAATAGGCCCACACAGGTCCATGTAGAAGGGAAAGGTGCTCAAAATCCACGAACCATTTATGCCCGGTCAGGAGCTTCTTCTGTCCTGAGCTCCCCCCATTAATGGAGGAAGCAAATTATCTTTTCCCCCAATTGCAAATTTTTTCCTTCTCCAAGGCTGGGAGGATGGCTCTAGGTGCTCAACAGGGCCTGTCTCAGGCCCAGGGAATTCAGCTGCTGAAGGCACCTTGGGGGTGGGACACAGTCAAATATACGCAAGTGCTTAGTTTTGCTGAGGTCACCATTTGCCTCTGGCTTCAGAGATGTGAGTAGGCAGTGTGGCTGGCTGCTTCTCCCTGAGGAAACTGTGGCCAAATGCTAGTACCAGCCCACTGCCACTGCCACTCCGGGAATGGTGCCTGAGGGCTCCTTGCGATTCAGGTCTGGTAACTCCAGTCTTCTTCTAAACGGTCTCTTCTTCCCCCTGCCTCTCAGTTCATTTTCTAACCTTAACTTTGAAGCTCAGGGATCCCAGATTGTCACAAATGTACACGTTTCACTTGTTTTTTCAGGTCATTGTTGTAAAGAGGCTCACCAGAAGCATCTGTCCATTCCGCCATCTTGGCTCCACCTACTCTAGTTTACTTTTAATATCACCAAATAATCTCAGCATTTTCAAGTCTTAAAAAATAGAAATAGAATTGACATTGAATTTATGGGCTTCTGCACTGTATTATTCTTCCATGGATACACTAATAAATCTAAATTAAAATCCCAAAGTATTCTCCTGATAAAAACAATTTTTCCGAGCGGGGCCAAGATGGCGGACTAGGTGGACGCTACCGCGGATCCCTCCTGCAACAAAGACTCGGAAAAACAAGGGAATCGATCACATACATAACAATCTACGAACTCTGAACAACAAGCACAGACTTAGAGATGGAAAACGAACAAATACAGGCAGACAGCGACTGTTTTCAGAACCAGGAGCCAGCGTACCAGGCAGGTGACCTTCGGAGCCCAATCTGGGACAGAGCCCAGGGGGGCAGATGGCACAGAAAGGGGGCCCACCCCTTCCCCCCCGAACCCATCCCGGGAGGAAGTCTAGCAGGTTGGCACGGGCGGCGTAGAGGCGCAGCCGGAGGGAGAAGCACCCGGGAGGCAGTGACTGATCTGGGAGGGGGGAGAACAGCGTCCCAGCTGGGGTGCCATCCCGCCGGGAGTTAGGCGAGAAGCCGACGGGGCGCGAGTGGGGGGGGTCAACTATATTTCCCAAAAGTGACCCCAGGGCGGGGCCCACACGTTCGTGCGGGAGGACACACACCAGAGGGAGAAATCCCCGGAAGTGTCCGGTCTTAAAGCAGGGAAAGCAGCATCCCAGACAGGGAGCCATTCCGCTGGGATCTGGGCGCACGCGCATGTGCGCGCGCGCGGGCGGGGCGTGAGTGCGGGGTCCATTTTTATTACCCTGAATTGACCCAGGGGGCGGGCCCACCTGGCCGTGCAGGTGACGCCAACCCAGTTCACGCGAGAGGTGTGGCGCACCGGAAGGAGAAGTCCCCGGGAGGAAGTGACTGGTTCCGCAACGGGGAAAGCAGCGTCTCAACCCAGACGTCATCCCGCTGGGATTTGGGCGCGTGCACGGGCGGGGCATGACCGCGGGACCCAATTATAATCGCCTGAATAGACCCTGGGGGCGGGCCCACCCGATCGTGCGGGAAACGCCCACCCAGTGCCCACGAGCGGTGCCGCGCACCGGAGGAAGACCCCAGGAGGAAGTGACTGGTTTCCGAGCAAGGAAAGCAGTGTCCTAGCCAGGGACCCGTCCAGCCCGGATTTTGGCGAACGGGGGCGGAGCGTGAACGTGGTGTTCAGCTCTATATTCTGTGGTGCTACACTCCTAGCTCTCAGATCCCTCCCCCACCCTCCCCAGGCGGCCCCATTAACATCCGAATACCCGGAGCCAGAGGGAGAATTCAGATAGGGATCTGACTGCATTTTTTTTTAGCCGACTACTTGGAAAATCTAGTTTCCCAGTGATGGCTCGGAGACAGCAGTCCATATCAAACCACATAAAGAAACAGACCATGACAGCTTCTCCAACCCCCCAAACAAAAGAATCAAAATCTTTCCCAAATGAAGATACAATCCTGGAATTATCGGATACAGAATATAAAAAACTAATTTACAGAATGCTGAAAGATATCACAAATGAAATTAGGATAAATGCAGAAAAAGCCAAGGAACACACTGATAAAACTGTTGAAGAACTCAAAAAGATTATTCAAGAACATAGTGGAAAAATTAACAAGTTGCAAGAATCCATAGAGAGACAGCATGTAGAAATCCAAAAGATTAACAATAAAATTACAGAATTCGACAACGCAATAGAAAGTCAGAAGAGCAGACTCGAGCAATTAGAATGTAGACTGGGACTTCTGGAGGACCAGGGAAACAACACCAACATAGCTGAAAAAAAATCAGATAAAAGAATTAAAAAAAATGAAGAAACCCTAAGAATCATGTGGGACTCTATCAAGAAGGATAACTTGCGAGTGATTGGAGTCCCAGAACAGGGAGGGGGGACAGAAAACACAGAGAAAATAGTTGAAGAAATCCTGACACAAAACTTCCCTGACATCATGAAAGACGAAAGGATATCTATCCAAGATGCTCATCGAACCCCATTTAAGATTGATCCAAAAAGAAAAACACCAAGACATATTATCCTCAAACTTGCCAAAACCAAAGACAAACAGAAAATTTTAAAAGCAGCCAGGGAGAAAAGAAAGGTTTCCTTCAAGGGAGAATCAATAAGAATAAGTTCAGACTACTCAGCAGAAACCATGCAGGCAAGAAGGGAATGGGACGACGTATACAGAGCACTGAAGGAGAAAAACTGCCAACCAAGGATCATATATCCAGCAAAACTCTCTCTGAAATATGAAAGAGAAATTAAGATATTTACAGATAAACACAAGTTTAGAGAATTTGCAAAAACTAAACCAAGACTGCAAGAAATGCTAAAGGAGATTGTTTGGCCGGATGACCAATAATATCAGATACCAGCACAATACAAGGTCACAAAACAGAACGTCCTGATATCAACGCAACTCAAATAGGGAAAGCACAAAAACAAACAAATTAAGACTAATTCTAAAAAATAAATAAATAAACAAAATAATACACATAACAGGAAATCATGGAAATCAATAGATAAATGATCAAAATAATCAAAAAGAGGGACTAAATATAGGAGGTATTGAACTGCCAGATGGAGAGTGATACAAGGCGAAATAGAAGGATACAAGTTAGGTTTTTACTTAGAAAAATAGGGGTAAATAAAAAGGTAACCACAAAAAGGAATATCAATCCCATAACTCAAGAAAAAAGCCAAGAAAAACGTAACGACTCAATAAACACAAAGTTAAACATTATGAAAATGAGGATCTCACAAGCTACTAAGAAAAACGTCTCAGCACAAAAAAGCATGTGGAAAAATGAAATGGCCAACAACACACATGAAAAGGCATCAAAATGACAGCACTAAAAACTTATTTATCTATAATTACGCTGAATGTAAATGGACTAAATGCACCAATAAAGAGACAGAGAGTCACGGACTGGATAAAAAAACACGATCCATCTATATGCTGCCTACAAGAGACACACATTAGCCTTAGAGACACAAACAAACTAAAACTCAAAGGATGGAAAAAAATATATCAAGCAAACAATAAGCAAAAAAGAAGAGGAGTAGCAATATTAATTTCTGACAAAATAGACTTTAGACTTAAATCTGCCACAAAGGATAAAGAAGGACACTATATAATGATAAAAGGGACAATTGATCAGGAAGACATAACCATATTAAATATTTACGCACCTAATGACAGGGCTGCAAGATACATAAATCAAATTTTAACAGAATTGAAAAGTGAGATAGACACCTCCACATATATAGTAGGAGACTTCAACACACCACTTTCGGAGAAGGACAGGACATCCAGTAAGAAGCTCAATAGAGACACGGAAGACCTACTTACAGCAATCAACCAACTTGACCTCATTGACTTATACAGAACTCTTCACCCAACTGCTGCAAAATATACTTTTTTTTTCTAGCACACATGGAACATTCTCTAGAATAGACCACATATTAGGTCATAAAACAAATCTTTCCAGAATCCAAAACATCGAAATATTACAAAGCATCTTCTCAGACCACAAGGCAATGAAGCTAGAAATCAATAACAGAAAAACTAGGGAAAAGAAATCAAATACTTGGAAAATGAACAATACCCTCCTGAAAAAAGACTGGGTTATAGAAGACATCAAGGAGGGAATAAGGAAATTCTTAGAAAGCAACGAGAATGAAAATACTTCCTATCAAAACCTCTGGGACACAGCAAAAGCAGTGCTCAGAGGCCAATTTATATCGATAAATGCACACATACAAAAAGAAGAAAGAGCCCAAATCAGAGAACTGACCCTACAACTTGCACAAATAGAAAGTGAGCAACAAAAGAATCCATCAGGCACCCGAAGAAAACAAATAATAAAAATTAGAGCTGAACTAAATGAATTAGAGAACAGAAAAACAATTGAAAGAATTAACAAAGCCAAAAGCTGGTTCTTTGAAAAAATTAACAAAATTGATAAACCACTGGCTAGACTGACTAAAGAAAAACAGGAAAGGAAACTAATAACCCGAATAAGAAACGAGAAGGACCACATCACAACAGAACCAAATGAAATCAAAAGAATCATATCAGATTACTACATAAAATTGTACTCTAACAAATTTGAAAACCTAGAAGAAATGGATAAATTCTTGGAACAATACTACTTACCTAAACTAACACATTCAGAAGTATGTCAGAAGTAGAACAACTAAATAGACCCATAACAAAAAAAGAGATTGAAACGGTAATCAAAAGACTCCCAAAAAGAAAAAGTCCTGGCCCAGATGGCTTCACTGCAGAGTTCTACCAAACCTTCAGAGAAGACTTAACACCATTACTATTGAAGGTATTTCAAAGTATAGAAAAAGACGGAATACTACCCAACTCATTCTATGAAGCTACCATCTCCCTGATACCAAAACCAGGTAAAGCCATTACAAAAAAAGAAAACTACAGACCTATATCCCTCATGAACATAGATGCAAAAATCCTCAACAAAATTCTAGCCAATAGAATCCAACAACACATCAAAAAAATAATACACCCTGATCAAGTGGGATTTATACCAGGTATGCAAGGCTGGTTTAATATCAGAAAAACCATTAATGTAATCCATCGCATAAATAAAACTAAAGATAAAAACCACATGATCTTATCAATAGATGCAGAAAAGGCATTTGACAAAGTTCAACACCCATTTATGATAAAAACTCTAACCAAAATAGGAATTGAAGGAAAATTCCTCAACATAATAAAGGGCATCTATGCAAAGCCAACGGCCAATATCACTCTAAATGGAGAGAACCTGAAAGCATTTCCCTTGAGAACGGGAACCAGACAAGGATGCCCTTTATCACCGCTCTTATTCAACATCGTACTTGAAGTCCTAGCCAGGGCAATTAGGCTAGACAAAGAAATAAAGGGTATCCAGATTGGTAAGGAGGAAGTAAAGCTATCACTATTTGCAGAAGACATGATCGTATACATGGAAAACCCTAAGAAATCCTCCAGAAAACTACTGAAACTAATAGAAGAGTTTGGAAGAGTCTCAGGATATAAAATAAACATACAAAAATCACTTGGATTCCTCTACATCAACAAAAAGAACACCGAAGAGGAAATAACCAAATCAATACCATTCACAGTAGCCCCCAAGAAGATAAAATACTTAGGAATAAATCTTACCAAGGATGTAAAAGACCTATACAAAGAAAACTATAAAACTCTGCTACAAGAAATTCAAAAGGACACACTTAAGTGGAAAAACATACCCTGCTCATGGATAGGAAGACTTAACATAGTAAAAATGTCTATTCTACCAAAAGCCATTTATACATATAACGCACTTCCAATCCAAATACCAATGTCATACTTTAAGGGAATAGAGAAACAAATCACTAATTTCATATGGAAAGGAAAGAACCCCCGGATAAGCAAAACATTACTGAAAAAGAAGAAGAAAGTGGGAGGCCTCACCCTACCTGATTTCAGAACCTATTATATAGCTACAGTAGTCAAAACAGCCTGGTACTGGTACAACAACAGGCACATAGACCAATGGAACAGAATTGAGAATCCAGATATAAATCCATCCACGTATGAGCAGCTGATATTTGACAAAGGACCAGTGTCAGTCAATTGGGGAAATAATAGTCTTTTTAACAAATGGTGCTGGCATACCTGGATATCCATTTGCAAAAGAATGAAACAGGACCCATACCTCACACCATGCACAAAAACTAACTCCAAGTGGATCAAAGACCTAAACATAAAGACTAAAACGATAAAAATCATGGAAGAAAAAATAGGATCTACTCTAGGAGCCCTAATACAAGGCATAAACAGAATACAAAACATTACCAGAAATGCTGAAGAGAAACCAGATAACTGGGAGCTCCTAAAAATCAAACACCTATGCTCATCTAAAGACTTCACCAAAAGAGTAAAAAGACCACCTACAGACTGGGAAAGAATATTCAGCTATGACATCTCAGACCAGCGCCTGATCTCTAAAATCTACATGACTCTGTCAAAACTCAACCACAAAAAGACAACAACCCAATCAAGAAGTGGGCAAAGGATATGAACACACATTTCACTAAAGAAGATATTCAGGCAGCTAACAGATACATGAGAAAATGCTCTCGATCATTAGCCATTAGAGAAATGCAAATTAAAACTACGATGAGATTCCATCTCACACCAGCAAGGCTGGCATTAATCCAAAAAACACAAAAGAATAAATGTTGGAGAGGCTGTGGAGAGATTGGAACTCTCATACACTGCTGGTGGGATTGTAAAATGGTACAACCACTTTGGAAATCCATCTGGCGTTATCTTAAACAGTTTGAAATAGAACTACCATACAACCCAGAAATCCCACTCCTCGGAATATACCCTAGAGATACAAGAGCCTTCACACAAACAGATATATGCACACCCATGTTTATTGCAGCTCTGTTTACAATAGCAAAAAGCTGGAAGCAACCAAGATGTCCATCAATGGACGAATGGGTAAATAAATTGTGGTATATTCACACAATGGAATACTACGCATTGATAAAGAATAGTGTCGAATCTCTGAAACATTTCATAACATGGAGGAATCTGGAAGGCATTATGCTGAGCGAAATGAGTCAGTTGCAAAAGGACAAATATTGTATAAGACCACTATTATAAGATCTTGAGAAATAGAAAAAACGGAGAAGAACACATACTTATTTGGTTACAAAGGGGGGAGGGAGGGAGGGAGGGAGAGGGCTTTTTATTGATCAATCTGTAGATGGGAACTGCTTTAGGTGAAGGGAAAGACAACACTCAAAACAAGGAAGGTCAGCCTAATTGGACTGGATTAAAAGTAAAGAGGTTTCCGAGATAAAATGAAAGCTTCAAAGGTCAACGAAGCAGGGGCTGGGGTCTGGGGAACTTGGTTTGAGGGGACTTCTAAGTCAATGGGCAAAACAATTCTATTATGAAAACACTCTGCATCCCACTTTGAATTGTGGCGCCTGGGGTCCTAAATGCCAACAAGCGGCCATCTAAAATACATTAATTGGTCTCAACCCACCGGGAGCAAAGGCAAAGGAAGAACACCAAGGTCACACGACAACTAAGAACCCAAGAGACAGAAAGGGCCACATGAACCAGAGACCTACATTATCCTGAGACCAGAAGAACGAGTTGGTGCCCGGCCACAATCGATGTCTGCCCTGTCAGGGAGCACAACAGACAACTCCTGAGGGAGCAGGAGACCAATGGGATACAGACCCCAAATTCTCATTAAAAGACCACACCTAATGGTATGATTGCGACTAGAGGAATCCCAGAGACAATGCTCCCCAGAACTTCTGATGGCACAGGACAGGAACCATCCCCAAAGACAAATCATCAGGCATGAAAAGGACTGGTCGGGGGGGGAGAGAGATGCTGATGAAGAGTGAGCTAATTAAATCAGGTGGACACGGGAAAGTGTGATGGCAACTCTTGACTGGAGGGGGGATGGGAAGATAGAGAGAGAGGGAAGATGGCAAAATTGGCACATAACGAGAGACTGAAAGGGCTGACTCAATAGGGGGAGAGCAAGTGGGAGAAGGGAGTAAGATGTATGTAAACCTACATGTGACATACTGATTGGAATGGTAAATGTTCACTTGAAGCTTAATAAAAATTTAAAAAAAAAAAACAAAACAATTTTTCCAATGACTATTTTTTCAATTTTGAAATACTTTTTTCTAAATCTGAAATTCAATTACAACTCAATAGTGTAATTATTGTATTGTTATCAAATAAACTTACTCAAAAGAGAACTTTCAGTAACACTAAAAACATTTTAAGAAATTAAATATAAGAGTATGATTCATAACATACCAGTATCTATGAGGAAAGTTAAATTGAAATATGACTTCAGGAAATGAAGGAAAAACATAAATATGATTGTTCAAATGATCTTGTTCATATAGTTTGAATGAAGTACGATGTATAATGGAGGTAACACTTTTCTCTGATATTTAAGCTTATGATGAAATATTTTATATGTCAGGTTGAATTCCTGGGCTATGTATAGAGTTCCAAAACTAATTCAATGGTATATGGACAAAAATTTTGGGGACACGACTCTTATACATTAAGTTCTACTTACAGGCAAAGGCCCGGAATGTCACAATTTGAGAATAAGAACATGAGATTGTATGAAAGGGTGTTTGCCAGTGTGGCTGGGTTCTTAAATGAAGCCAAGTTTAATTCAACTGTATGACTCTCAATTTAATCAGAGTAAAAGCTAAATTGGCTGTGTCACTTCAACCACAATATAAGATTATTATTTCCCGCAACAGGAGAAAAGTGAATGTTCTCTGTAAAATGGGATTGATTACCCATCATTGATTCAATTTAAGATTAATACCAATTATTCCTAACACCAAAGATAATTATAAATTATATTTGTCAGATATGTAGTGAAGGATAAATTTGTAAATACCCAGAGAAATAGAAGTTAAATAAATGAAAATCCATTATCTCATTAAATACTCAATTACTAAGACAATGCTTCTACAGTCTTTATATTTGCTTTTACAATGTTTAATTCATTCTTTATCCACTAATGCATTAAAAAACCCATTGCCTTTCAATGGATTCTGCCTGACAGTGACACTATAGAAATGAAAATTAAAAATTAGAAAAATGGTCAAGATTTTAAAGTCATATGACTCTTGCAAGTAATTTCTTAGGCCATATAAAATTTTTCAGCAAAGTATTTTTTTTTTCTCCATCATTAAAACATCTGACAAACCATTTCTCCCAGTATGTTTTTATTTTCTTTGGAATTTAATCTAGACATATTGAGAAAGAAAAGAGAAGGAAATACAAGTTATTCAAGCAAAACTGAGTTAATAAGATAGAACCGATATGCCTAATTACAAATGACAGGCTGCATTTCATTTTATTTTGAATAAGTTTAAGTGAATATTGCTGTGGAACACATTGGCAAATTCAAATGATTTTTTTAGATTTTCTTATGGTGGATGGGAGTCCTATTGAGGAGGACTCAGTAATTGCACCGAATTCCAAAAAATATATAAAAGTAAATTAATAAAGTATATATAATATTTATGATGATTGAGCAGGCAAAATAATAGCATGTAACACAGATACAGCAGGGACTCATTGCTATACTTTGCATATTCTTATTTTCTGAGATCCATTTCTAAGCCTCCAGTACAGCCTATCAAAATTATCATTCAGTCACATTGGAGCTCTTTGGAAAACATGTTCAGGTTACAGACCAAATTTACTCAATTTTGCATTCATGTATATAAGATTACCACAAATATACACACACAGATGCACACACAAATACATACACTATTCACTCAATAAAACTTGGTGGACTCAAGATTACACTCCCATTTCCTTGAGGTTGTTCATTCTAGTCTGTCCTGAACTAAATGCCTTCTTCACTGAAATGTGTCTCCTAAAATCCTGCACATTCTCCACGCCAACTTCAAATAATAACTCTTTTATGAGGATGTATTTCTAATGTCTCTAAATTCATTCCAATTATTCCTTGCCCCAAGCCTTCTAGGGTAATTGTTATAGTTGGCTTTATGCAACAGCCACTTTCTTTATTGCTCCAATACTATCATTAAATTATGCATTCCTTGAAGGCATGTCTTATCTTTAGTTCCATTTGTTCGTGTGTGTGTATAAACATGCAAAAAAGGAGTACTTATTGAGAACTTACTTTACATGTCTTATGGGAAAGAGGAATGTTTATTCAGATAATGCCAGGTGTCCCACATGATATCCATATTATCCTTTGGTCTTCACTACCAGATTATGAGCTATCTCATGGTATCACAGTTTCAAAAATTTGAAACTAAAAATTAAAGGCTGTGGTTTTTTCTTACAATTAAAAGACAAAGCCAAGTTTAGTTTCTTGGAACCAAGATCCACATCCTTTCTACTGTGCATTGTTATTTGTAATTTTTAAAGATATCTTTAGAAACAAGCTTTTTGGACACACTTTATTTAAAAGTTAGGGAAAATTCTACTGAAATAATATGTTCAATGGAAAAAGAATTTAATGTCCTTTATCTTGCTAACTGTATTCTTGACATCCTTATTCCTCAAACTGTAGATCAAGGGATTCAACATGGGGATCACCACTGTGTAAAACACAGAGGCTACTTTGATGGAGTGTCTGGAGTTTTTGGAGTTGGGCACACAGTAGAGGAAGAGGATGGTGCCATGGAAGATGGTAATGGCTGTCAGATGAGATGCACAGGTAGAAAACGCCTTATGATGACCACTGGCTGAATGCATTTTCAAGATGGTGACAATGATAAACACATAGGAAGTGAGAATTATGAGTAAGGTACTCACCTCATTAAAAGTGGCAAAGATGAAAAGCAGTAACTGGCTGAGAGAAGTATCAGAGCAAGAAAGTGAGAGAAGCGAGGAGAACTCACAGAAAAAGTGATTGATTGTGTTGAAACCATGGAAAGATAACTGGAAAGTAGAGCATGTGATCACCAAGGAACATACTATTCCCCATGCATATGATCCCACCACCAGCATAGCACAGAGTCTCCGGGACATGGCAACTGTGTACAGCAGAGGGTTGCAAATGGCCACAAAACGGTCATAGGCCATTACAGCCAATAGAAATGATTCGGTCACCACAAAGGCACAAAAGAGAAAGAATTGCACTACACATCCTAAAAATGAAATGGTTCTGTCTTCTACAACTAGGTTCACCAGCATCTTGGGAGCAACGATGGAGGAATAGCAGAAATCCACAAATGAGAGGTGGCTGAGGAAAAAGTACATGGGGGTGTGCAGCTTGGGGTTAATTTTGATGATTACGATCATCCCAAGATTCCCTACAACAGTGACACTGTAGATGGCCATAAATACCAAGAAGAGGGGAACCTGCAGTTCTGGGCGATCTGAGAAGCCCAAAAGGGTGAACGTGACACCACTTTTATTTCTCTCTGAAAATGACATGGCTTCTGTTTGTCAAAATCTGAAAGTCAGTCCTAGAAGTTAAAAAACAAAAAAATTAAAGATAGTGGACATATAGGAAGCTTCATCAATTTCTGCTAGTCAAGACTGAAAAGCATATCTCATTCAGAATTTATGTTTTTATTAACCAAAATGCAGTAAATTTCTAAAATTTTAAAAAATGATTGCCTCTCTGTAAAATTTTCTTCAAAATTTAAGGATTGTATGGTAATTTGCAAACCCTGGTGGCTTAGTGTTTAAGTGCTATGGCTGCTAACCAACGTGTCGGCAGTTTGAATTCGCCAGGTGCTCCTTGGCAACTCTATGGGGCAGTTCTACTCTGTCCTATAGGTTCGTTACGAGTGGGAATCGACTCGATGGCACTGGGTTATTTTTTGGGTTATGGTAATTTTAAATCAAATTCTCACATAACACTTTCAGTTTTCCTTGAATGTTATCAGTTCATAGAAGAAAAGCCTGGCCTGATGCTGGATTATGTCAGTCTCATTGTAAATAACGAAAATCAGAAAAATCTAAATTATATCATTTAATTGGTTCATAACATGTACATGTTATGGACTTAAAGAATGGACAGCCTTAACACTTCCCATTTGTGTTTTTATTGTTAATCCTATGTAATACTTTAATCTGTGTTTTTCTTTCTGACACACTGTCAATCTGATATCAAAATAAACCTCAATTACTTTTTAACTGTCTGTGTGCTACCACTGTGTAGTGCCCTTGGCTAGAAATTAAAAACTGAAGGTTCCTGTCCACCCACAGGCACCCTTGGAAAAAGCATCAGTGATCTAATTCTCAAAAATCAGGCATTGAAAAATTTGTGGACCACAGCTCTACACTTCAACTCATGAGATTCCAAGTGGACTTGTTGACAACATTTCTTTGTTCCTCAAATCTGGGAGCTCTGAATTCCAATTCTCCCTCATTGTTTGAGGAATATAAAGACTAAAGCAGAGGATGGACATAATCTAGCCCACATTCTTATTCTAAAGATGGCATAACAGCAGTCAGAAGAAGCCTTGATTTTTAAAATGACATGCAAATAAAATCCAGTCTCTGATCCACAGCCTTGCACCCATTTCTCCACCCCATACAATGGTCCATTTAATAAGTCTATCTACTAATATATTTCCTTTGTTAATGATCACCCCCTTAAATTTGAACAAACTAGAGACTCTAAAATTATAGGAAATATTCTATTGACACTGTTATGTGCCACAGAGACAAAGAAGAGAGCCTCATCCAGATGAAATGCAAGAGAAAAGGATTTAGAGTTGTTTTCACACAGGAATAGCTAAAGACTCTGACTTAGAAATTCCCATTCCCATAGTCTCTCCCATTCACTTCTCTTCCATCAAAACACCTAGGATACTCATTTTTATACTCATTACTTTTTACATGTGTATAAGAATTAAAAACACTCAGTAGTAGGGCACAGTTAAGGTATTTTATGAGAAAACAGTAACACACACACACACAATTATTGTATTTCTTGAATTGGTGACCAGCACCTTTCAGGTCGCAACATACTGGGAAACACTTTCTCTGTCTATGATTTGTGGTAAGTTCCTCTCTGATTCTGAAACCCAACAAATCATTTTCAGATGGCCCAGAAATAAAAATGTCAGATCATGTGTTATACTGAGTCCCTCAATGGCCCCATGCTGTTCCTATAAAAACCTGAGCGTTGAAGACAACCTCAAAATGCAACCCATCGCACAACTGGTCATTCTAGTTATCACATTTTTAACAACATATTTCATTTTTAAGGTGTTTAAAACTTAATTTTAATCAAATGTATGTCTTTAATGTAATGATGATTTTCTGTCTCATATGTTGATATTAAACTGATGACAAATTTATTCTCTCATTTAGCCCAGGAAATAAGATAGCTAAAATCTCCTTCCCTGTAATTTCCTCCCATTTTATTGTTCTTTTGATCTCAGGGAACACTTGATTTCCCTGCTTTATGCTTTGTAATCATTAAAGCTGGAAGTTTGCATAGAAAGATAGGTGATAGATAGATGACAGATAGATAGATAGATAGATGATAGATAGACAGACAGACAGACAGACAGATAGATAGATAGATAGATGATAGATGAAAGATAGGTAGATAGATGATAGATAGATAGATAATAGATAGATAGAGAGATGATAGATGATAGATGGTAGATGATAGATGAAAAATAGGTAGATAGATAGATGAAAGATAGATGATAGATAGATAGATAGATAGATAGATAGATAGATAGATAGATAGATAGATGAAAGATAGGTACATAGATAGATGATAGATAGATAATAGATAGATAGAGAGATGATAGATGGTAGATGATAGATGAAAAATAGGTAGATAGATAGATGAAAGATAGATGATAGATAGATAGATAGATAGATAGATAGATAGATAGATAGATAGATAGATAGATAGATAGATGATAGATAGAAAGATGATAGATAGATAGATGGTAGATGATAAATGAAAGATAGGTAGACAGATGATAGATAGCTGAAAGATAGATGGTAGATAGATAGATGAAAGATAGATAGATAGATAGATGATAGATAGATAGATGGATAGACGACTCATAGATTATTTTTTCCAAAAGATTCTATTCAATTTCAGTTTATTTCATTCTGCTTAAATACTTGTCTACTCTACCTTGACAACTGCTCCAAAAATTTACAAGAGGAAGAAAATAAACATTTCCAAATCTCTCACGATTCCTCTATTCCCCTGCCCCAGGTACCTGTCATCCAGGGCGCTGTTACTGAGGAGTTTTGTGAATGAGATTCATCTCAACAAAAATAGGTTAGGTTTTTTTTTTTTTTTTAATGAGCCAGGTTCTCTACACAAAGCTTGGCATAAAGAGTGCACATCCTGTTCCTTGCATGTTCAGATATGTACCTTTTGTTTTGGGTCAATATTCCTCAAGAATTCTACTTCTGAAAATTATGTTTTCCCCCTTCATAATGTTTCCTAGATATCCTACATTGACGTTAAAATCACTCCTTCTTTAGAATTGTTAACAAACCTGCTAATGGCAAAGAGAAGGCCTCTCCTGCCTCTGGGAAACCTGAATGGGAGTGAAGTACATGCAACATTACATTTGTACTAACAAACTTGGGACATAAACCCTAGGGACCATATGTTGCCTGATTCTCTAGAGGACAAAAGATAAAGAATTAACTACCTTTCTTAGCTGTATTTGAAAACCTGGAGGAAATTTGCATTACCATAGGAACATTTTATAAGAAGCGATTTATATTTTAAAGTCATCTTCCCCAGCCTTCTGAACACTTCCACAGTATCCAATAGTTATCCAGTATGTGACTACAAAAAAAAAAGTTGCCATTTAGTCGATTCCAATTCATACCGATCTTATATGTAACTATAAGAGACATAATTATCAAATATTAATTGACTAATTACTAAGAACCCTTCTGATAGGTGAGAAATGATATCTAAGAGCAGTTTTCACATGTGCTTCTACTACTTTGACTCAGACTGAACAACTTTTCATCTTTTGGAGCTATTCGTATTTCTTAGTGAGGACTCTTTAACCTTATGTCCATTTTTTTACAGAACTGTCATTTCCTCCTCTACTCTATGTGACATGTGGTAATTTTTTCCACTTTTTTTCATTTGTGATTTTAATTTATGTTCTTTTGTTTTTTTCCACAAAGTTTCTGTATATTCATGTAATCTAAATTTTAAGCTTTGTTTTCAGAACCTAATTTCGTGAGTGGAGTAAGAAAGAGATTCAATTTTATCCTTTCCTTGTATGGCTAAGGAAAGATGCCCTTAAGGCTCTGAACATCTGTTTGCCCCAACAGTACACTATTTTAATAATAGTTACTTTATAATTTTTTTAATACTTTGCAGGATTAACTTTCCTAGTCTAATTTGGTTTATTATCTTTTTTCCTGAATAACTTATTTTTTATTCTTTCATATGCATATTAGAACAGAAATTTTAAAATATGATTTCTTGATATTACCAGATGAATCTTGTAGTACACTCTTGGTCTTAATAAATGTCAACATAAATAAAAAAAGTCTTAGGAAGATTTCTAGACCTGATATTACTGGTCATGGAACATTTCAGTAAATTATATCCAGGCTTAATCTAGGAATATTGAAATGGCTCAAATGATTGTCCCTCTTGCAAGGCCAAATTAATATTCATGACCTCTTAGACTGACAACTTTAGAGATAATAGAATGAAAGTGCAGTAGAATTGGAGACAACAGTTAAGTTCCTGTTCTAAACCAGTCACTTCTGTTTATACAAATTTGTGTGAATTACATATTCCTTCAACTTCTGTATTATCATCTATGCACTGGTGTATAATTGTCCTTTCCCTCTCTCCTTCTCAACATAAGCTGATCATTTACACTGCAAGGTTGCTCATTCATAGGATCCACAGGACCAAAGGAACAAAGGTGTCAGACAAGAATGATTCGCCTTTATCACCACTGTTTTTCAACAATGTGCTGGAGAACCTACCTAGAGCAATAAGGCAAGAGAAAGAAAACTATCCTTACTCACCGATGATACGATTCTAAACATAACCCAGCATAAGAAAACAGGAGAAATGCTAGGGGCCCTAGTATATGACATAAATACGATACAAACCATAACTAACAAACACCAGAAGACAAACTGGATAACTGGGAGCTCCTAAAAACTCAACACTTAAGCCCAAAGATCTCACAGGAAAACTACTGGAACTAATAGAGAAATTCAGCAGTGTAGCAGGAAACAAGGTCAACATCGAAAAATCAGATGGATTCCTATGTGCCAACAAAGAAAACTTGGAAAAGGGAATTAGGAAAACAATACCATTTATAATAGCCCCTAAAAAGATAAAACATTTAGGAATAGATCTAACCAGGGGTGTAAAAGACCTATATAAAGAAAACTAAAAAAAAACTACTACAAGAAACCAAAAGAGACCTACATAAATGAAAAAACTTACCATGTTCTTGGATAGGTAGACTTAACATTGTGAAAATATCATTTCTACCCAAAGCGATCTACAGATATAATACAATTTCAATCCAAATACCAACAGCATTCTTTAACAAGATGCTAAATTATTCACTCACTTTATATGGAAAAGAAAGACATTCTAGATAAGCAAAGGATTAATGAAGAAAACAAGCAAAATAGGAGGTCTCGCACTACCTGATCTCAGCACCTACTATACAGCCATGGTAGTCAAAACATCCTGTCACTGGTACAGTGGCAGACAGATCAATGGGACTAAATTAAGAACCCAGGCTTAAATCTATCCAACTGTGGTCAGTTGACTATGACAAAGTACCAAAGTACACTGAATGTGAAAAACTAGTGTTTTTAACAAACAGTGCTGAGCAACCTGGATGTCCATCTGAGAAAAAATGAAACAGGACCTATAACTCACACCATACACAATGATTAACTCAAAATGAACCAAAGACCTAAATATAGAACCTACAATGTTAAAGATCATGGAAGAAAAAAAACTAGTGTAATAGTTAAGATTGTGTGTCAACTTGGCTAGACCATGATTCCCAGTGTTTATATGTGATCACCCCCATGATGGGATCTGCCGCGAGTAGCCAATCAGTTGAAAGACAATGTCCTTGGGCATGTAGCCTGCCTCCGAATATAAGGGGATGTTTTGGCTTTTGCTCTTTCTGGATCCTGCAGTTGTCTCCTGTTTATCTGACTTTCAGTTCTTGGGACTTCAGCTAGCAGTTTACCTGCAATATTCAGATTCATTGATCTTCACAGCCTGTGAGCAAGAGCCCTTCTCTCTGACCTGCCAATCTTGGGTTCATCAACCCTTGTGGCTATGTGAATCAGGAGAAACCTCTATTCTGATCCACGGACTTGGGACGTTTCAGCCTCTACAATCATGTAAACTGTTTCCTTTATATAAATCTCTCCCTATATATATATGTGTGTGTGTATATATATACATTTACATGTATATATACTTTACTGGTTTTGCTTCTGTAGATAACCCAGAATAAGAAAACCGGAGAAATGCTAGGGGCCCTAGCTGATGGCATAATTATAGTACAAACCAACTAACAAACACCAGAAGATAAACTAGACAACTGGGAGCTCTTAAAAAGTAAACACTTAAGCTCATCAAAAGACTTTGCCAAAAGAGCAAAAAGTGAACCTACAGACTGTGAAAAAAAAAAAAAAATTGGCTATGACATACCTTACAGAGGTCTAATCTCTAAAATCTGTAGAATACTAAACACCTCAGCAATGCAAAAACAAATAATGCCATTATAAAACTGGCAAAGGATGTGAATAGACGCTTAACCAAAGAAGACATAACAGGCAGGTGTCAAACACATACGGAAATGTTCGTGATTATTGGAAATTAGAGATGAAAACCAAAACTACAATGAGGTATCATCTCACCCAGACATCACTGGCAGTAATCGAAAAAAAAATATTGGAGAAGTTGTTGGGAGATTGGCACTCTTATGCACTGCTGGTAGGAATGTAAATTGCCACAACAAGTGTGGAATACAATATGGCACCTCCTTAAATAGCTAGAAAAAGAAATATCATAAGATCCAGCAATCCTACTCCTAGGAAAATATCCTAGAGAAGTAAGAACCATCACACAATAGACATATACACACCAGTGTTCACTGCAGCATTATTCACAATAGCAAAAAGATAATGTGTACACACAATGGATTACTACATGATGATAAACAACAATGATGAGACATTGAAACCTTTTAAACATCTTGCAACATGAATGAATCCAGATGGCATTATGCTGAGTGAAATAAGTGTACCACAAAGGAAATATATTATATGAGACCACTATTATAAAAATGCAAGAAAGCATTACATACAGAAAAAAACAACAATTAGTGGTTACGAGGGAACTGGTGGATGGGGAGAAAAAATTAATTATTAACTTTGGAGAAAGGAAAGACAACACACAATATAGGTGAAGGTAGTACACCTTGATGAAAGCAAAATCATAGATGCATCCTAGACACATCCAAACACCTCGAGGGACTGAGTCACTGGGGCTGAGGGCTGAGGACTATGATCTTGGAGACACCTAGGTAAACTGGAATAACATAGTTCATAAAGAAAATCTTCTATATTCTACTTTGGAGAGTAGTCTAGTGTCTTAAAATCTTGCAAGTGGCCATCTAAGATACACATATTCGTTTCCCCAATCCAGAGCAACGGAAAATGAAGAAAACCAAAGACACTAGGAAAATATTAGTCTAAAGTACTAATGGATCACATGAATCACAGCCTCCACCCGCCTGATCTCAGAAGAACTAGATGGTGCCTGACTACAGCCATCAACCCCTCTGACAGGAATGACAATAGAAGGTCCCTGACAGAGTGGGAGAAAAATGTAGAACAAAATTCAAATTCACAAAAAAGGCCAGACGTGCTGGTCTGGCAGAGCCTGGAGACGCCCCCAATCTTTGGCCCACTGACACCCTTCTATCTCAGAACTGAAACTACTCCTGAAGTCAACCTTTCAGCTAAAGATTTGACAGGAGTATAAAACAAACAATAACACATGTGAGGAACGTACTTCTTAGTTCAGTCAAGAATGCAAACAAAATGTGCCAAAAAAAAAAAAAAAAAAACCCAGTGCCCTCCAGTCGATTCTGACTCATAGCGACCCTATAGGCAACACCTGTCAAAAGCAAAGACACGAAGGCAGTAAGGGACAGGAAACTGGATGAACTGACCCTGGGAACCTGGGGTGAAAAGAGAAAGGGGAAAACAGAATGCACAATGCTGGGTTTGCAACTAATGTCACAAAAACAATTAGTGTATAAATTTTTGAAGGAGAAATTAATCTGTGCTGCAAATTTTTGTCTCAATCACTATAAAATGAAACATAATTATTAAAAACTTTTCTTCACTAAACGACTTAACCAAAAAAAGTGAAAATATGAAAAAACTGGGAGAATATCTTTGGAAAACATATATTGGATAAGAACCTAGGTACCAGAATAAATTTTAAACTTTAATAATTCAACAAGAACGAGACAAATAATCCAATCATAAAATTGGCAAAGGGCTTGAATAAACTTTTCACCAAATGGCCACCAAACACATGAAAAAATGTTCAGTGTCATTAGCCATCAGAGAGGTACAACTCAAAACCAAAATGAGATATAATTTCATACCCACTAAGATGGCTAACGGAACCCTGTTGGTGAAATAATTAACAGCTTCCCTGCCAAGTAGAGTTTGGCAGTTTGAATCCACCAGTCTATGTTTGGAAACCTTTTGGGGCAGTTCAACTCTATTCTATAGGGTCTCTATGAGTCAGAATGGACTCGACAGCCACAGGTTTGGTTTCGGTTTTAAGACAGAAAATATTCAAAAAATAAAATAACAAATATTGGCAAGGATGTGGGGAAACTGGAATCCATATCCATTGCTGATGAGAATGTAAAATTGTACAACTTTTGTGGGAAATAGTGTGGCAGTTCCACAAAACACTAAAAATAGAACTATCATATAATCCAGCAACATGTAATACCCAAAACACCTAAAAGCAGAGACTTGTACACCTGTTTACTGCATCACTATTCACAATAGCCAAAAGTTGGAAACATCCTAAATGCTCATTAACAGATGAATAGATAAACTAAATGTGGTACATACATACAATGGAGCACTAGTCAGCCAGAAGGAGAAATGAAGTCTTGATACATGCTGCAATATAGATGGAGCTGGAAGACATTATGCTGAGAGAAATCAGACACTCACAAAAGGACAACTATTGTATTACCTCTATTATATAAAAAGACAGGAAAAGACAAATGTAGAGAAAACAAAGTTTATTAGTGGTTACTGGGGGAGGGAGGAAAGAGGAAAAATGGGTGAATGGTGATGGAAATATCACTGGATGAAGGGTAGAGTTGCACTGCAAGTATTGTAATTGCATCAGTAAGTTGAACACCTATAAGAATTGAGTTGGCAGAAGTTGCCTGATAGATATATTTACAACAATAAACAAACAAACAAAAAAGAGGGTATTTGCTGAGGCTGATTATGTACAAAAGAAAACCTCATGAGATTTAATTCTGTTGTTTGGAGGTTTAGTTTGTGGTTACAAAGGAGACTTCAGTTAATTGGCCTAATAAGGTATTTAGTGCCTCCTCTCTATCTATTGGCTCAGTGCACAGTGCCCGGGCTATAAAAAACTTGCACATGGCCTTCCAAGTCATGATTGGTCTCTGTCTGGAGCAATTGAGAAAGAAAGAGTAAGGAAAAGGAGGAAGAAACAGAATCCTTGGCTGATTTTTCCTTGAACAATTACCATGTTTGCTATGAGATCAGAAAAACTCAATGGTTCTTGGCTACTATTACTGAATATGCTGATCGAAGAGTGTATAGAATAATCCTAATAAAAAAAGAGGGAAAGTTCAGAACAGAATTTTAAATTCTCATGGACTCCAGACTTTCTGAAGCTATGCAGACTGGATGAACTCTTGAAACTACAGCCCAGAGTTAATTTATAAACCTTAAACCTAAATTATCCCTTGAAGTCTTCTTAAAACCAAAGGACAGTTTAGCTTAATTAGTAAAAAAAATGTCTTCCTTGAGCGTTAATCTCTTTTTAAGAACCATTTATATGGAATCAAAGTGATAACAGCAACTTAAAAGACTAGATAAGAAGAGCAGTGTGTTTATATTGATGGGAGAGGAACAATAAAGAAAAAGAGAGTGTCAATGGTTGCACAATTCAAAGAATATAATCAATGTCTGTCTTAGTTATTTAGTGTTGCTATAGCAGAAATACCACATGTGGATGCCTTTAACAAAAGAAACTTAATCTCTCACAGTTTAGGAGGCTAGAATTCTGAATTCAGGGTGCTAGTTTCAGGAGAAGGTTTTGCTCTCTGTCAGCTCTGGAAGAAGGTCCTTGTCATCAATATTTTCGGCACAGGGGTTCCAAAGAACACACTCTGCTCAGGGCACTACTTTCCTGGAGGTTTGAGGTCCTTCTGTCTCTCTGCTCACTTCTCTCTTTTATAGCTCAAAAGTGATTGACTCAAGACACAACCAAATCTTGCAGACTGTGTCCTGCTCCATTAACATAATTGCCTCTATGTTGCCTCATTAACATCATAGAGGTAGGATTCACAATACATGACAATAACATCAGATGAGAAAATGGTGGAACATAACACAATACTGGCAATCATGGCCTAGACAAGGTGACACATATTTGGGGGGCATAGTATTTAATCCATAACATTCCACCATTTGGTCTCCCAATATTCATGGCCTTTCCACATGTAAAAGACATACACTCCATCATACCATAGCAAAAGTCTTAAATAAACTCCAAATCCAAAATTCAAAAATTCCACTTCATCTGTAAAATTGAATATACATGTTATCTGCTTCCAAATTACAGCAGTAGTACAGGCACAAGCTAGACATTTCCATGCTAATGAGAGAATTTGAAGGGAAAAAGTAATAACAGGCACCAAGCAAGTCAATGTACCACATTACATGAGCTCTCATTGCTTAAAAATTATCCTCTCTTCTCTGAGACCATGTAGGCAAACGTCCTGCCCTCCTGACTCTTGATGTTTGTCACACTCTCTGGGATTCTGGGTAGAAGCCCCTGAGCCCTGGACTTCTGCTCCACCTTCCAGGCTCACTGAAAAGGCAATGCTGCTCCCTCAGATTTGGGTAGACACATTCTCGTAGTCCACCTGAGTGGTGAACCTGCAGCCTTGGCCCCAGCAGGCCCCACCATTTTTCTACCCTTGCTCATGGCAGCCCAATCACTTCAGCTTTTGGCAGCAGATATAAGCCCATGCGTCCAGCACTCATGAAAGGCAGCTCCCACACTGAAACTGGATTGGTGAAACTAGCTCCACCAAATGCCAAATGGCACACCACTCCTCCAGAAAGCCTGCTGTGCAAAGGCACTCAGCTCTTTCCCTACTTGGGGCTCTTCCAGACCTGTCTTGCACCAGTCTCCTGGTTCTGTTGCTGCTTTTCGCCTTCTGAGCCCTCTCCAGTGTAAGAGCTCCCCCCATTTCCTTCTGAGTTCACACCAGAATTGTCTTTGATGTCCATAATTCTGCCAACAGTCTCTTCAAGGAAACCTAGGCTTTTACTATTAGGGACTTTGAACTCTGCCTGCCTCTAACCATTCAGTTTCAAAATAGCTTCCACATTTTAGGTATCTCTTAGAGCAGCACCCCACTCTTGGTACCAAATTTTGTCTTAGTTATCTAGTGCTGCTATAGCAGAAATACCACAAGTGGATGGCTTTAACAAAGAGAAATTTATTCTCACACAGTATGGGAGGCTAGAAGTCTGAATTCAGTGTGCCAGGTTCAGGGGAAGGCTTTCACTCTCCATTGGCCCTAAGGGAAGGTCCTTGTCATTAATCTTCCACTGGTCTAAGAGCTTCTTACTATGGTGACCCTGATTCCAAAGGACATGTTCTGTTCCTGGCACTACTTTCTTGGTGGTTTGAGACCCTTCTGTCTCTCTGCTCACTTCTCTCTTTTATATCTCAGAAGAAATTGACTCAAGGCACATCCTAATCTTGTAGATTGAGTTCTGCCTCATTAACATCATTTCCTCTAATCTTGCCTCATTAACATCATTTCCTCTAATCTTGCCTCATTAACATCATAGAAGTGGGATTTACAAGGCAGTGAAAAGGATGTCAGATGGCAAAAAGGTAGACAATCACACAAAATTGGCAATCATGGCCTAGCCAAGTTGATACACAGTTTTGGGGGAAACAATTCAATCCGTGACAATGTCTGAATTGTGCATATGGAAACTGTTGAACCTATGTATGTTTTGCCATGTATATTCTCAATAACAACAAAACAAAATAAATATATTTTTTTTTTAATTCCTAAAATCAAATGAAGATGACAACACAAAATATGAAAAACTTTGGGGAAGACCAAAAGCAGTACTCACAGGGAAATTTATAGCAATGAATACCAACATTGAAAAAGAAGAAATATCTACAGTTATTAACTGAAAATGACAACTTAAACAAATAGATATCAAAAAATAGGCAAATAGACATAAAAAAAAATTACAGAGCAGTATTCTTCATGTATATAGATACATTTTTTTTTCAACAAATTCTAGCCAACAGACTGAAAAATAAACAAACAAAAACGCCATACTCCATGATCATGTGGGTTTCATACAGGACTACAAGAGTGGTTCAATATAAGAAAATCAATCATTGCAATCCAACATGTAGATAAAACAAACGAAAAGCATCATATTGTCATACCAATTGATGCAGAAAAGCCATTTGATAAAAATTCAACAACCCTCTCCTGATAAAAACTTTTGGTAAAATAGGAATAGAAGGGAAATTTCTCAATATACTTAAGGACCTATGCAATATATGCAAAAACTACAGTTAAACTTGTACTCGAAGGAGAAAGGCTGAGAGTCTTCCATTTAGAATGAGAATGAGACAAGAATTCCCATTATCACCATTCTGATTCACCATTGTACTGGAAACCTTAGCCAGAGCAATAAGAAACGAAAGAGAAATAAAAGGTATTTGAATCAGAAAGAAAAAAGGAAAATGCTCTCTATTTGGAGATCGCACAATCTATACATACAAGGCCTTAAAGATTCCACAAGAAAAGTGCCGGAACTAATAGAAGAATTTAACAATGTTGCAGGGTACAATATTAACACACACAAAAAATCAGCTGGATTCCTTTACATTAACAAAGACTACTCTAAAAATTAAATTAAAAGAATAATACCATTTACACTACCCCCAACTCGTTAAAATACCTGGGAACTAACCTAACTAAAAACATAAAAGACTTATACAATGATAATTACAAAACACTATTACAATGGACTGCAAAGTCCTATAAAAATGGAAAGAAATCTCATGCTCATGTATTGGAAGACTTAATAAAATGAAAATGTCAATCCTACCTAAAATGACCTATGGATACAATGCAATCCTGATACAAATCCCAACACCATTCTTCACTTAAATGGAATAACTAATAGCTAACTTCTATGGAAAGGGAATAAACTGCAAATAGTCAAAGCAATAGTGAAGAAAAAGAACAAAGTAGGAGGCCTCACACTCCCTAATATCAAAAGATGCTGTACAGCACTGTAATGGAAACAGCCTGGTATTGGTTCAATACACATAGATCAATAGAGTAGAATTAAGAACTCAGATTTAAACCCAGCCATTTATGGATAACTGATTTTCAACAACAGGTCAAACTCCATTCAATGGGGGTAGAAACAGTCTCTTTAATAAATGGAGTTGTCAAAACTGGATATTCACCTTCAGAAAAATGGGACAGAATCCATACCTCACACCATACGTAAAATTAATTCAAAATGCACTAAAGATCTAAATATTAAACCTAAAACCACGAATCTCTGGAAGTCATCAAAAGAAGAAAATTATGGGACATAACTGATTATAATAATAGGATTACAAACATTACAACAAATGCACTAATAGAAGAAAAAATAGAAGATTGAGAGCACATAAAAATAAAAAATAAAAATGTATGCTCTTCAAAAGGTTTTATAAGAGTACATAGACAGCCTACTGACTGGAAAAAATCTTTGAAAACCAATAATCTGATAAAGGTCTCAAGTCTAAAACATATTGAAAACTGCAAAAACTCACCCACAGATGCAAAAACTCACCCACAAATACAAAAACAACCCAGTCACAAAATGGGAAAAGGACACGGAGAGAATCTTCACCAAAGAAGTCATCCAAGCAGACAACAAACATGAAAAGTTGTCTACAATCATTAGATCTTAAAAACATGAAATTCAAAACTAGAATGAGATACTGTCTTACCCTGTCCAAAATGGAACTGATTCAGTTAATCATTCAATCAACCAATGGATAAATAAATGAATGAATAAATAAATACATAAATAAATAAATGAATGATTAAAGAAATGAATGAATAAATAAATACATAAACAGAGACAGAAGACTTGTACAAGGTTGTAGGGAGATTGGAACTGTTGGCCATTGCTGGTGTAAAATGCTACATCCAGGAGGTAAAATGGTTTGACACTTTCTCTAAAAACTAGAAATAGAACTACTCTCTGATCCAGCAATCCAACTTCTATATATATACCCTAGAGACCTAAAGATAATGACATGAACAGACATATACACACTTATATTCATTGCTGCTTTATTAGAATAGCAAACACGTGGAAACAACTGAAGTGCCCATCGAAGGCTGAATGGATAAGTGAATTGTGGCACATATAGATAATGGAATACTATGCAACCGCAAAGAACAATGATGACTTGCAAAACATATTATAGCGTGGATGGCCATGGAGGGAATGATGCTAACTGAAATAAGTCAAGCACATAAGGACAAATATTTTATGATCCCTACTTTACAAGAGGACAAGAATATATACAGAGAGAAAGACCTATGTTCATTGGTGGTTACCAGGGAAAGGTGGGGGGAGGGGAATGTACACTTTAGATCATAGAGACCTGACACGTTTTTTTTGGTGATAGGAAGTGTGGCACCAAATGTGGATGCAGTAAGCACAGCACAACCAAAGTAAAAATCAGTGTTTGAGCACATGTGGGTGCATATAATCATATCGGCATTTGGGTTGATAGGGCTGTGTGTAGACGAGAACAGAAAGAAGTACATGTAAATACAGATATGTGGGTAGTTGTTAAATACATTCATTGAATACTAAAGTACAGATACCTCGCAGACATAAGCAAACTCCTTCTAAGACTGGTTTTCTGGATTTAAAGCTTAGGACAATAGTCTCATGGGACAATTCAGTAAACTGGCATAACATAGTTTCCAAAAATCATAATCTTCATCCTAGTAAAGTGAGTAGCATCTGAGTGAGGCCTTGAAAGGCTGTGAGCAGCCATCTAAGACAGAACTACGGGTTTCTACTCTGCAGGAGCAAAACAGTAAGAAGCCATTCAAAACCTCAGGGAAGAAACAAGTCTACAGGAACTATAACTTCATTTACCACTGAGACTGGAAGAACCAGATGGTGCCCAGCTACCAACATCAAACAGGGTTGAAAAAGATGATTCTGCACAGAGTTGGATAAAAATGTGGAGCAGAGCACAAATTCTTATTTAAAAATCCAGATAAATTGGAACATTTGAGAACAAAGGACTCCCTGAGTTTGTCACCCCGAGACACTCTTTAAACATATAAGCAAGCCTGCCCCTTGATATCACCATATAAGGAAATAGCAGAGAGGCACACAAAATAAAGGTTATTACCCATAAGATCAGTGCTCTACAGAAAAACCATCAGTATGGTAACTATTGGTCAACAATTACTCAAAAGCAAAGATGAGAAGACAAACGAGCAGGGAAACTAGAGTACTGGATTTGTAACAAACATAACACAATTAAAGGGAATGTCAACACATTGTGATAAGTGTAACTAATGTCACTAAAAAAAATTTGTGTGGAAGTTGTCAAATGGGAACCTGACTTGCTGTGTAAACTATCAACAAAACTTAAATTAAAAAAAAAAAAGAAAGATACAACTCTGGGATGGCGCCCAGATGTCTAACTTTATCTCTTCCTTGGGTGGTGAGGCTGGCAAATCTTTGCAAATTTTCAATTGTGCTTCTCACAGTGAATTGTGTAGCCCTGCCAATGGCTGTGTCAGGTATTTTGGGTCCCCTTACCATGGAAAAACCTCTCAAAAATGTATTTATTTAAACAACAACCGTTTGTATTTTCTCACAATTTCATTGTTCAGGAGGCAATTCTGCTGATGTCATCTATGCTTGGCTGATTTTGGCTTACCTTATGGGAAAAGCTGTCAGGTCAGTTGATTTAAGAGGGTCTCATTCTCAAGTCTGGTGGTGAGCTAGACATTAGCTGGTGTGATTGAAGAACAGTATAACTGGGCTATATTTCTCCCATTAGCCAATATGCTAATCTCTTTTTTTTTTTTTTTCTCATATGGCTGTTTCACATTGTTCCAAGAGAGTGTGCAAAAGCATCAAAGCCTCTCAAAGTCTTGGAACTGGACTCAATGTCACTTTTGTCACCTCTGTTAGCCAAAACAATTCTCAAGGGTAGACTACATTCAAGGATTGGACAAATTGATTTAACCACTAGATGTGTACAGCTGCAAAGGGTACTGGAAGGCTTGGAGATTTGGGACTATGTTTTTGGTCCACCATAATACATAGTAAATCTTTGTGAAGGAAAAGTTGTTACCAAAATACTAGCTTCCAATAAAATTTGGAAGGCAATCTACTTATGTTATATACATTTCAAAAAATATTTTTTGATGAAAGATGAATGTGAGAAATTGGCACGTAACTTGGATAGAATTAAAAGAATTGAGTGTAATTGCTCAATTCAATTACAACACAATTTTCAACAATTTCTATTCCCGTTTACTTTTAAAGTGACCAAATTGTCGTAGCATTTTCAGCTATTAAAAAATAGAAACAGAATTGAGGCTGAATTTATTGACTTCTAGGTCAGTTTTATTCTTCCATAGATATATTACTAAAACTAAATTAAAAATCAAAAGTATTCTCCTGTTAAAAACAAATATTTCCAATGATTTTTTTTCAATTTTGATTAATTATTTTTCTCTAAATTTGCGATTCAATTACAAATCTATAGTGTAATTATTATTGTATCGTTATAAAGTAAACTTAATCAAAAGAGAACTTTCAATAACCATGAAAGCATTTTAAGAAATTAAAAATAAGAATGTGATTCATAAAATACCAGTAACTATGAGGAAAGTTAAATTGAAATATGACTTTAGGAGAAGAAGTAAAAATGTAAATCTGATTGTTCAAAATGATCTTGTTCGTGTTTGAATGAATTACAAAATATAATGGAGATTGCTCTTCTTTCTTATATTCAAGCTTATGATGAAATATTTTATATGTCAAATTGAATTCCTGGTGTGTATATACCTTTCCAAAACTAATTTAATGATATATGGACAAAAATTTTGAAAACTACTCATATATTAAGTTCAGCTTACAGGCAAAGGGATCTGCCATAAGGAAACTGGAATGTTGCAATTTGAGAATGAAAGAACTTGAGGTTGTATGAAAGTATTTAGTAGAAACGGTGTTTGCCAGTGAGACTGGATTCTTAAATGACTGCTCCAGTTCTGACACGAGTTTCTTTTACTACTGTAGCCAAGTTAATTCAGCTGAATGAGCCTCAGTTTCATCATAGTAAAAGCTAAGCTGGCCCGTCACTTCAACCACAAAATGAGATTATCATTTCCCACAACAGGAGAGAAGTGAATGTTCTCTGTAAAAAGGGATTGATTACCCATCATTGATTCAATTTAAAATAAATACCAATTATTTCATAACATCAAAGAAAATTATAAATTATATGTCATATATGTAGTGAAAGATAAATTTGTAAATACCCAGAGAAACAGAAGTTAAATAAATGAAAAACCATTATGTCATCAGACACTAGTTACTAAGACAGGTTTCTACAGTCTTTATATTTGCACGTACAATGACTGTTTAATTCATTCTTTATCATCTCATGCATAAGAAAACCCATCGCCATTCAATGAATTCCACCTGACAGTGACACTATAGAACTGAAAATTAAAAATTAGAATAATGATCATAAGTTTAAAGTCATATGACTCTTCCAAGTAATTTCTTGGGTCATATAAAATTATTCTGCAAATTATTTTTTCTCCATCACTAAAACACCTGGCAAATTATTTTTCCCACTATATTTTTCTTTTATTTGGAATTTAATGTAGACATATTGAGTACAGAAGGGTGTACAAGTTTGTCAAGTAAAACTGAGTTAAGGAGATAGAACTGTTACGCATAGTCCCAAATGACAGCCTGCATTTCATTTTACTTTGAATAAGTTTAGGTGAATATTTCTGTGTAACACATTTGGCAAATTCAAATAAGTTTTTGAATTTTTCTATGGTGGATGGGAGTCCTGTTGATAAACATTCACAAATTATGTTCATGTTCCAAACATATATACATATAAATATATATATAAGTAACCAAAATAAATTAATAAAATGGTTAAGTGGGCAAAACAATAGCATGAAACACAGATAGGGCGGGCACTCGTTGTCTCTATTTTTTGTATATTCTTGTTTTCTGAGATCCATTTCTAAGCCTCTAGTACAGCCTATCGAAACTATCATTCAGTCATGTTGGAGATCTTCTGAAAACATGTTCATGTTATAGACCTAACTTATTCAGCTTAGCATTCATGTATATAGGATACCATATACACACACACACACACACACAGATGCACACACAGACACACACATACAGTATTCACTCAATAAAAACTGGTGGATTCAAAGTGGGAGTATGGAGCAAGGTGTATATAAGCTTAATATGTGACTGACTTGATTTGTAAACATTCACTTAAAGCTCAATAAAAATTATTTAAAAAAAAATCAATCCTGTAGTCAAGGCTTAAACACACACACACACACATACTTTTGCACTAACAAAACCTAATCAGTACTAAAGGGATTTTTTTAAAACTTAGGTTTTTTTTTTTTCCTTCCTTCTGAAAATTATAAAAATCCTGTGATGTAGTAGAAAGAGGAGGGAATTTGAAGTCTGATTTGAGTTTGAGTGCCAACTCTGCCAACTATTAGCTATTTGAACTTCAACAAGTTACCTTATATCTCTGGGCCCGTTTTCTCATATGTACAATAAAATAAATAAATAACTCCTATCCCTGAGAGGTCTCGATTTAAACTGAATGATACATATACAAGTACCCAGCAAGGGCCTGCAGAAAGTGAGGGTTTTATATATATTATTATGTATTAGCACGCACATTGCAAGTCCAAAGCCACTGTCAAACATACATACACATATACGACAATGTATGTTATCAATGTTTGATGCTGCCACTTTAGAGGAAGAAATTATAATAAAAAAACTTAAAAAAAAATCCGGTGGATTCAATATTACATTCCCATTTCCTTGTGTTTGTTCATTCTAGTCTGTCCTGAATAAAATGCCTTCTTCACTGAAATGTGTTTCCCAAAATCCTGCACATTCTCCACACCAACTTCAAATAATAACTCTTTTATGAGGACATATTTTTAATGTCCCTAAACTGAGTTGTATTATTGCTCGCCCCAAACATTCTAGGGTAATTATTAGAGTTGGTCTTATTCAATAGCCACTTTTTTTATTGCTCCAGCAACACCACTAGATTATGCATTCCTTGAAGGCATGTCTTATCTTTAATTCCATTTGTATATATATAAAAAACCAAACCCACTGCCTTCGAGTCGATTTTGACTCAAATCGACCCTATAGGACCGTGTAGAACTGTCGCATAGAGTTTCCAAGGAGCGCCTGGTAGATTCAAACTGCTGACATTTTGGTTAACAGCCAAGCACTTAACCACCTCACCAACAGGGTTTCCTTGTATATACATATATATGTGTGTGTGTGTGTATATATATATACACATGTATATATATACACACACATCTATATATACACACACACAGGCACATATATATATGTATGCAAAAAACGTGTGTTTCTGGAGAACCCAGTATGCTCCAGGTATCTTATAAGACAGGGTTGGAATTAATGTTTATTCGGGTAATGCAAGGTGCCCCACATGATATATATATTATCTTTTGGACTTCACTCCCAGATAATGAGCTATCTCATGGTATCACATTTTCGTAGATTTTAAACTAAGAATGAAAGAAATTGTGGTCTTTTCTTTAAGTACGAGACAAAGCCAAGTTTATTCTCTTTGACGCAAAATCTACATTCTTTCTATTTTGCAATATTAATTATAATTTTAAAAGATATCTTTAGAAACAAGCTTTGTGGACAAACATTATTTAAAAGTGAGGAACAAATACTACTGAAATAATAAGTTCAATGAAAAAAGAGTTTAATGTCCTTTATCCTGCTGACTGTATTCTTGACATCCTTATTCCTCTGGCTGTAGATCACGGGACTGAACATGGGGATCACCACAGTGTAAAACACAGAGGCTACTTTGACGGTGTGCCTGGAGTTTTTGGAGTTGGGCACACAGTAGAGGAAGAGAATGGTGCCATGGAAGATGGTGATGGCAGTCAGATGAGAGGCACAAGTAGAGAATGCCTTACGACGACCACTGGCTGAACGCATTTTCAAGATGGTGACAACGATAAACACATGAGGTGAGAATGATGAGTAATACACTTACCTCATTAAAAGTGATAGAGATGAATAGCAGTAACTGGCTGAGAGAAGTATCAGAGCAAGAAAGGGAGAGAAGCAAGGAGAACTCACAGAAGAAGTGACTGTGTTGGAACCATGAAAAGATAATTTCAAAGCAGAGCATGTGAGTATCAAGGAACACCCTACTCCCCATGCATATGATCCCACCACCAGCATAGCACAGAGTCTCTGGGACATGGCAACTGTGTAGAGCAGAGGGTTGCAAATGGCCACAAAATGGTCATAGCCCATTATAGCTAATAGAAAGACTTCAGTAACCACAACGGTACAAAAGAGAAAGAATTGCGCCACACATCCTAAAAATGAAATGCTTCGGTCTTCTGCAACTAGGTTTCCCAGCATTTTGGGAGCAATGATAGAGGAATAGCAGAAATCCACAAATGAGAGGTGGCTGAGGAAAAAGTACATGGGGGTGTGCAGCTTGGGGTTAATTTTGATGATTACAATCATCCCAAGATTCCCCACAACAGTGACACTGTAGATGGCAAGAAATACCAGGAAGAGGGGAACCTGCAGTTCTGGGCAATCTGAGAAGCCCAAAAGGGTGAATGTGACACCACATTTATTTCTCTCTGACAATGACATGACTTCTGTTGAAATCTGAAAGTCAGTCCTAGAAGTTAAAAAAAAATAATTAAATAATTAAACGTAGCTGGGACAGAGGAAGTTTGGATCGACTTCCACTTGCCAAGACTGGAAAGCATTTCTCTTTCAGAATCTATGCTTTTATTACCAAAATGTGATAAATTTCTAAAATTTTAAAACATGATTACGACTTAAAGAATATAGAGATCATAATGTTAATTTTAAGTCAATTTCTCACACAACACCTTCAGTTCTCCTTGAATGTTATCAATTCATAGAAGACAAACCTGACCTGATGTTGGATTATGTCAGCCTCACAGTCAATAACAAAAATCAGAAAACCTAAATTATATCATTTAATCAGTTTATAACATGTACACACTAAGGACATAAAGAATGGACAACCCTAACACTTCCCATTTGTGCTTTTATTCTTAATTCTGCATAGTACTTTAATCTATATATTTTTTTTCTGACACTGTATCACTCATATCAAAATAAATCTCAATTACTTTTTACCAGCATGTGTGACACCTTTGGTTAATGCCCTTGTCTAGAAACTAAAAATTTGAAGGTTCCTGTCAACCCACAGGCACCATTGAAAAAAGGGTTGGTGATCTAATTCTGAAAAATCAGACACTGAAAAATTTATGGAGCACAGTTTTACTCTTATACTGATGAGGTCTACCCAAGATTCCAAGTCGACTTGTCAACAACATCTTTTTGTTCTTCAAATCTGGTAGTTCTTAGTTCCAATTCTCCCCCATTATTTGAGGGATAAAAAGACTAGAGCAGATGATAAATATAATCCAGTCTACATTCTTATTCTAAAAATGGCAGAACAGCAGTCAGAAGATGCCTTAACTTTCACAACAACACGCAGATAATATCCAGCCTATGAATGTATTCATTTCTCCACCCCATACAGTGGTCCATCTTATAAGTCTACCTACTAATGTATTTCCTTTGTTAATGATCACCCCCTTAAATTTTGAGCAGACTAAACCCCAAATTATGGAAAATAGTCCAATGACACTGTTATGTGCCACAGAGATATAGTAGAGAGCGGAATTCAAATAAAACACAGGAGAATAGGATTTAGAGATGTTTTCACACAGGAATAACTAAAGACTCTTGGACTTAGAATTTTCAAATTCCACAGCCTCTCGCATTCACTTCTCTTTCTTCAACACATCTAGGATTCTATTATGTATCTATAAGAATTAAAAGCATGGAATCGTAGTGCACAATTAAGTCATTTCATGAGAAAACAGTAATAAAAAATAATCTTTGTATTTCTAGAATTGGCGCCCAGCACCTCTTAGATCCCAACATAATGGGAAACTCCTTCTCTGTCTATGATTTGTGCTAAGTTTGTCTCTGATTCTGAAACTCAACACATCATTGTCAGATGGTCCTGAAATAAAGCTGTCAGGTCATGTGCTGTATTGAGCCTTTCAATGGCCCTAGGCTATTCCTATGTAAACCTAAATGTTGAAGACAACCTCAAAAGGCAATGCCATCGCAGAACTACTCGTTTTAATTATCACATTTTTTTCCTTAACACTACATTACATTTATCTAAGGCATTTAAATCTTAATTTTAATCAAATATATGTCTTTAATGTAATGGATCTTTTCTGTCTCAAATGTTGATATTACATTGATGATAAATGTATTTTCTCATTCAGTCAAGTAAATAGGAAAGCTAAATTTTCTTCCTTTAATTTTCTCCCATTTTATTGTTCTTTTCCTCTCAGGGATACATGTATTCTCTGCTTTATGCTTGTAATTTTAGTTAAAGCTGGAAAGGTAGATAGATGTTAGATAGATAGATAGATGATGGATAGATAGATAGACAGACAGACAGACAGACAGACACAGACAGACAGACAGGCAGGCAGACAGACAGACAGACAGATAGACAGGTAGATAGGTGATAGATAGATAGATGATAGATATATAGATAGATGATAGATTTTTTTTACTAAAGATCCTATCCAATATCTGATTATTCTACTCTGCTTTAAATACTTTTCTACTCTACCTTGACAACTGCTCCAAAAATTTACAAAACTATGAAAATATACATTCTCAAATCTCTCAAGGCTCCTCTATTGCCCCCACCTGAGGTACTTGCCATTCAGGGCACTATTATTGAGGGGCCAAGTCCTCTACACAAAGCCGTGCATAAGGAGTGCACATCCCCTTCCTTGCATGTTCAGACAAGTACCTTTTGTGGTGGCTTGGTGTCCCTCAAGAACTCTCTACATCTAACCTTTATGTTTACACCCTTTCACATTGTTTCCTAGATACACTACTTTGTAGTTAATATCATTATGTTTTTAAATCTTAAAACAAACCTGCTAATGGCAAAGAGAAGGGCTTTCCTGGCTCTGGGAAACTTGGTTGGGAGTAAAGTACATGATCTTATATCTGCGTCACAACCTTGGGACATGAACCCTGGAGACTATCTGTTGCTCCAATCCCTAGAGGAAAAAAACTAAACAATTAAAATTAACTAGCTTTTTCTGCTGTATTATTATCATTAAGAACACCTTATAAGAAACACTTTATGTTTTAAATTCATTTTGCCAAGTCTTCTGAACACTCCCATGCTCTCCAAGAGTTATCAATTCTATATATCCATATAGCTCATAACTGTCAAATAATAATTGACTGATGAATTTTCTGGATGATTATGTGCCATTCTGATAGGTGAGACTGATATCTAAAGACAATTTTCATTTGTCCTTTTATTAATATGAGCCCAATTGCATAACTCTTCAAACATTTTAGAGTTTTTGTATTCCCTTAATTTGGACTCTTTAATGGTACCTTCTATCCATTTTTTCTATAGGACTAATTGTCGTTTTCTCCTCCGTGTGGTATAAGTGGAGATTATTCCCTCAATTTTTCTTTCATCAATTTAATTTATTTTCTTTTGTTTTTCCTATGAAGTCTCTGTATATTCATGTCACCTAAATTTTCAACTTTGTTTACAGAACCTGTTTTGATGTATGGAGTAACCTAAATTTTCAACTTTGTTTACAGAACCTGTTTTGATGTATGAAGTAAGAGATACAATTTTATCTTTCTCTTATGGCTAAAGAAAGATGTTCATATGACTCTTAAATGTCTGTTTGTCCCAATATAACAATATTTTAATAATAAGTCAAAACGAACAAAAAACCTGTTGTCGAGTTGTTTCTGACTTATAGTGACCCTATAGGACAGAGTGGAATTGCCCCATAGGATTTCCAAGGAGTGACTGGTGGATTTGAAATGGTGACCTTTTGGTTAACAGCCATATTCTTATCCACTGAGCTACCAGGGTTCCAGTTTAATAATAGAAACGCTGTAATTTATTTTAAACTTTTTAGGATGAGCCTTCCCACTCTAATTTCATTTATTTTACTTTTTTAGTCTCTTTTTTTTTCCCCTGAATTTCTGTGATTGTTTATTTGTTCATGGGAGCACCAGAACAGAAATTATAAAGTATGATTCTTCGGTATTCCCCAATGAATTTTGTATTACATTCATCCTTGTCCAAATAAATGTCCGATAGAACAAAAACATCTTAGAACGATTTCCAAACCTGATAATATTGTTAATGTAGCCTTTGAATAAATAATATTCAGGCATAAACTAGAGATGTTGAAATGACCACAACAATTGTTCTTTCTGAAGGGCAATTTAATTTGCATGATCTCTTAGACTGACAGAGTGAAATAATAGGATGAAAGTGCACTGGAATTGGGGTCAAAGAGCTGAATTTCTGTCGTCAACCAATCATTTCTGGTTATATGAACTTCTGTGAATCTCAAATCGCTTGAACCTCTGTGTCACCATATATGCAGTGGAATAATCATCCTTTTCCTCTCTCCTTCTCAGCCTAAGCTGATTGTTTCCAGTGTAAGGCTGCTCATCCACGCTGTTGTTGTAGGTGCCGTCCAGGCTGTTCTGACTCCTAGTGACCTTATGTACAACAGAACAAAACACAGCCCGCTCCTGTGCCAGCCTTGTGATTGTTTTTATGCTTGAAGCCCATTGTTACAGACACTGTGTCAATCCATCCTGTTGAGGGTCTTCCTCTTTTTCACTGACCCTCAAAAAGATGAAGGGTTTTTACCAAGTGTGATGTCCTTCTGCAGGACTGGTCCCCCCTGATAACATGCCCAAACTGTGAGAGACGAAGTCTTGCCATCATTACTTATAAGTAGCATTCTAGCTGTACTTCTTCCAAGACAGATTTGTTCATTCTTTTAGCAGCCCATGGTACATACAATATTCTTCACCAACATCATAATTCAAAAGTATCGGATCTTCTTATTTCTTGCCCAGCTCTCAAATGCATACCAAGCGATTGAAAACACTATGGCTTGTGTCAAGCACACCTTAGCCCTTAAAGTGACATGTTTGTTTTTAACACATTAAAGACATCTTTTGCAGCAGATTTGACAAATGCAATGTGCCCTTTGGTTTCTTCTCTGCTGCTTTCATGGGCATTAATTGTGGATCCAAGTAAAATGAAATCCTTGACAGCCTCAATAATTTCTCATTTTATCATGATACTGTTTATTGGTCAGTTGTGAGGATTTTTGTTTTTTATGTTGAGGTATAATCCAGACCGAAAGCTGTGGTCTTGGACCATTATCAGTAAGTGCCTCAAGTCCTCTTCACTTTCAGCAAGCAAGGTTGTGTCATCTGCATAACACAGATGTGTTGCTGCTTTCTTCTTCATTTATTCCAGCTTCTCAGATTATTAACTCAGCATGCAGATTGAATTAATATGGTGAAAGGATACAACCTTGACACAGCCTTTCCTTGACTTTAAACTACACAGTATCTACTTGTTCTGTTCAGCAACTGCCTCTTGAACTAAGTACAGGTTCCTAATGAGCACGATTAAGTGTTCTGTGATTCACATTCTTCACAATGCTGTTCGTAATTGGTTATGATCCACAGAGCCAAAGCATTTGCATAGTCAGTAAAACACAGGTAAGCATCTTTTTGGTATTTTCTGTTTTCAGCCAGGATCAATCTGACATCAGTAATGATATCCCTGGTTCCTGTCATCTTCTGAATCCAACTTGAATTTTTGGCAGTTCCCTGTCCATATACTGTTGTAGCTGCTTTTGAATGATCTTCAGCAAAATTTTACTTGTGTGTAATATTAATGATATTGTTTGATAATTTCTGCATTCTGGTTGATTACCTTTCTTAGGAATAGGCATAAATATATCTCTCTTCCAGTTAGTTTGCCAGGTAGTCCTCTTCCAAATTTCCTGACTTAGACAAGTGAGTACTTCCAGAAATGCATCCATTTGTTGAAACATCTCAGCTGGTATTCCAACGATTCCTGGAGCCTTGTTTTCCGCCAATGCTTTCAGTGTAGCTTGAACTTCTTCCTCCAGTGCCATTAGTTCCCGCTCATTGTTATCTCCTGAAAAGGCTGAATATTGACCAATTGTTTTTGGCATAGTGACTCTGTGTATTCCTTCTATCATATTTTGGTGCTTCCTGAGTCATTTAATATTTTCCCCATGGAATCCTTCAATATTGCAACTCGAGGCTTGAATTTTTTCTTCAGTTCTTTCAGCTTGAGAAATGCAGAGTGTGTTCTACCTTTTTTGGTTTTCCATCCCCAGGCCTTTGCACATTTTATTATAATACTTTGTTTTCTCAAGCCAATCTTTGAAATTTTCTGTTCGAATTCTTTCTTTTTTTATAAAGTTTATTGTGCTTTAAGGGAAAGTTTACAAATCAAGTCAGTCTCTCGCACAGAAACCCATATACACCTTGCTAAAAAATAACTACACACTCCCTATTACTCTCTCCCTAATGAGGTAGCCTGCTCTCTCCCTCCACTCTCTCTTTTCATGTCCATTTCTCCAGCTTCTAACCCCCCCCACTCTCTCATCTCCCCTCCTGGCAGGAGATGCCAACATAGTCTCAAGAGTCCTGATCGAATCTTATACTTCATCATTTCTTCCTTTTGCTTTAGCTACTCAACATTCTAAAGCAACTTTCAGAGTCTCTTCTCACATCCACGTTGGTCTTTTTTTTTTTTTTCTTTTTAGTGACTTCTTGCTTTCTTAATGTTTGATATCCTTGATGTCATTTCACGACTCATCTGGTGTTCAGTCATTAGTGTTCAGTGTGCTAAATTTGTTCTTGAGATGGTCTCTAAATTAAGGTGAGATGCACTTGTTTGCACTTTGGCTTTTGTTGACTATTCTAATTTTCATCAGTTTCAACTTGAACTTGCATATGAGCAATTGATGGTCTGTACCAGAGTTGTCCCCTGGCCTTGTTCTGACTGATAATATTGAGCTTTTCCATCCTTTCTTCCCATAGATATTGTCGGTTTGATTCCTGTGTATTCCATCTGCTGGTGGAAAAAGGTATTTGCAATAAAGAAGTCATTGGTCTTAAGAAATTCTGCCATGTGATCTCTGGCATTGTTTCTATCACCAAAGCCATACTTTCCAACTACCTATCTTTCTTCTTTGTTTGCAACTTTCACTTTCCAATCTCCATTTATTATCAATGTATTCAGATTGCATACTCGATCAATTTCAGACTGCAGAAATTGGTAAAAATCTTCAATTTCTTCATCTTTGGCCTTAAAGATGGGTGTATAAATTTGAATAATAGTCATATTAACTAGTCTTCCTTGTACGTGTATGGATATTATCCTATCACTGACAGTGCAGTACTTCAGGATAGATCCAAGTGTTCTTTTTGACAATGAATGCAACACTATTCCTTTTCAAGTTATCATTCCCAGCATAGTAGACTATATGATTTCCTGATTCAATATGGCCAATAGCAGTCCATTTCAGCTCACTAATGCCTTGGATATCAATGTTTGTGTGTTCCATTTCATTTTGGATGATGTCCAGTTTTCCTAGATTCATACTTTTTACATTCCATGTTCTGATTATTAGTGGATCTTTGCAGCTCTTTCTTCTCACTTTAAGTCATGCCACATCAGCAAACGAAGGTCCTGAAAGTTTGATTCCATCCATGTCATTAAGGTCAACTCTACTTTGAGGAGGCAGTTCTTCCCCAGCCGTCTTTTGAGTGCCTTCCAAACTGAGGGGCTCATCTTCTGGAGGTATATTAAACCATGTTCTGCTGTTATTTATAAGGTTTCACTGGCTGATCCTGCAGAGTTCTACCAAACTTACAGAGAAGAGTAAACACCACTACTACTGATTCTTTTCAGAAGTGGACTGCCAGGTCCTTCTTCCTAGTCTCTCTTAGTTTGGAACGTCAGCTGAAACCTGTCCACCATGAGTAACTGATGCTGTATCTGAATACCGATGTCATAGCTTCCAGCATCACAGCAACACACAAGACCCCATGTACTGTGGTGTATGTCCCCCAAAAAAAAGAGACCTAAAAATGACTCAAACATACTATGCATACTTTTGTTTATTGTTACTTTATTCACATAAACAAATAAATGGAAACAACCTAAGTTTGCAGTAAGAGATGAGTGGATAAGCAAATTGTGGTACATACATACTATGGAATACTTGCTGTTGTTAAGTGCCATTGAGTCAATTCAGACTCATAGCAACCTCATGGACAGCATATCAGAGCACTGCCCAGTCCTGCGCCATCTTCACAATAGTTTTTATGCTTGAGCCCATCATTGCAACCACTGTGTCAATCCATCTCATGAGGGTTATCCTCTTTTCTGCTGACCCTCTACCTCTCTAAGCATGATTTTCTCCTCCAAAGAACAATGATGATTCCACAAAGCATATTATAACATGGGTGGGCCTGAGGGGCATAATGCTAAGCGAAATGGGTCAAGCATACAAGGACAAATATTGAATGATTCTTCTTTTTAAAAAAAATTTTATTGTGCTTTACGTGAAAGTTTACAAATCAAGTCAGTCTCTCACACAAAAATGTGTATAAACCTTGCTACATACACCGAGTTTCTCTCCCCCTAGTAAGACAGCCTCCCTCCACTCTCTCTTTTCGTGTCCATTTCACCACCTTCTAATCCCCTCTACCCTTTCATCTCTGTTCCAGGCAGGAAATACCAACAAAGTCTCAAGTGTCCACCCGATCCAAGAAGCTCACTCCTCACCAGCATCCCTCTCCAACACATTGTCCAGTCCAATCCCTGTCTGAATAATTGGCTTTGAGAATCGTTCCTGTCCTGATCCAACAGAAGGTCTGGGGCTCGTGACCACTGGGGTCTTTCTAGTCTCAGTCAGACCATTAAGTCTGGTCTTTTTATGAGAATTTGGGGTCTGCATCCCACTGCTTTCCTGCTCCCTCAGAGGTTCCCTGTTCTGTTCCCTTTCAGGGCAGTCATCGGTTGTAGCCGGGCACCGTCTAGCTCTTCTGGCCTCACACTGACATAGTCTCTGGTTTATGAGGCTCTTTCTTTCTCTTGGGCTCATAATTACGTTGTGTCCTTGGTGTTCTTCATTCTAATTTGATCCAGGAGGACTGAGAAAATTTAATGCATCTTAGAGGGCCACTTGCTAATGTTCATGACCCTAGCTGCCACTCTCCAAAATGGGATGCAGAATGTTTTGTTAATAGATTTTATTATGCCAATTGACTTAGATGTCCCCTGAAACCATGGTCCCCAAATGCCCACCCCTGCGAAGCTGGCCTTCGAAGCGTTTAGTATATTCAGGAAACTTCTTTGCTTTTGGTTTAGTTCAATTGTGCTGACCTTGCTGGTATTGTGTGCTGTCTTTCACATCACCTAAAGTAGTTCTTATCTACTATCTAATTAGTGAATTCCCCTCTCCCACCCTCCCTTCCACCCCCCTCTTGTAACCATCAAAGAATATTTTCTTCTTTGTTTAAACTATATCTCGAGTTCTTATAATAGTGGTCTTATACAATATTTGTCCTTTTGCAACTGACTAATTTCACTCCGCATAATGCCTTCCAGATCCTCCATGTTATGAAACGTTTCACAGATTCATCACTGTTCTTTATTGAAGTATAATATTCCATTGTGTGAATATACCATAATTTCTTTACCCATTCATCTCTTGAGGGCACCTTGATTGTTTCCATCTTTTTGCTATTGTAAACAGTGCTGTATTGAACACAGGCATGCATCTATCTGTTCATGTGAAGGCTCTTATTTCTCTAGGATATATGCCTGGAGGTGGGATTGCTAGATCGTATGGTAGTTCTATTTCTAGCTTTTTAAGGAAACCCCAAATTGATTTCCAAAGTGATTGTAACATTTTACATTCCCATCAGCAGTGTATAAATGTTCCAGTCACTTCACAGCCTCTCCAACATTTATTGTTTTGGGTTTTTTGGATTAATCCCAGCCTTTCTGGAGTGAGATGAAATCTCACTGTAGTTTTGATTTTCATTTCTCTAATGGCTAATGATGGTGAACATTTCCTCACATGTCTGTTAGCTACCTAAATGTCTTCTTTAGTAAAGTGTCTGTTCATATCTTTTGCCCATTTTATAATTGGGTTATTTGTCTTTTTGTAGTTGAGTTTTTGCAGTATCATGTAGATTTTAGAGATCAGGTGCTGATCAGAAATGTCGTATCTAAAAAGTTCTTCCCAGTCTGTGGGTAATCTTTTTGCTCGTTTGGTGAAGTCTTTGAATGAGCGTACGTGTTTCGTTTTTAGGAGCTCCCAGTTACCTAGTTTTTCTTCTGCATTGTTAGTAATGTTTTGTATACTGTTTATGTCCTGTATTAGGACTTCTAACATTGCCCCTATTTTTTCTTCCATGATCTCTATTGTTTCAAATTTTATATTTAGGTATTTGACCCATTTTGAGCTAGTTTTTGTGCATGGAGTGAAGTATGGGTCTTGTTTCATTTTTTCGCACATGGATATCCAGTTATGCCAGCACCGTTTGTTAAAAAGACTGTCTTTTCCCCATTTAACGGTTTTGGGGCCTTTGTCAAATATTAGCTGGTCATACGCGGATATATTTGTGTCTGGATTCTCAATTCTGTTCCATTGGTCTACGTATCTGTTGTTGTACCAGTACCAGGCTGTTTTGACTACTGTGGCGATATAATAGGTTCTAAAATAGGTAGAGTAAGGCCTCCCACTTTGTTCTTCTTTTTCAGTAATGCATTACTTATCCGGGGCCTCTTTCCCTTCCATACGAGGTTGGTGATTTGTTCCTCCATTCCTTTAAAAAATGTCATTGGGATTTGGATCAGAATTGCATTAAATGTATAGATTGCTTTTGGTAGAATAGACATTTTTAGAATGTTATGTCTTCCTATCCATGAGCAAGGCATGTTTTTCCACTTATGGAGGTCTCTTTTGGTTTCTTGTAGAAGTGTTTTGTAATTTTCTTAGTATAAGTCTTTCGTATCTCTGGTAAGATTTATTCCTAAGCATTTTATCTTCTTGGGGGCTACTGTAAATGACATTAATTTGGTGATTTCCTCTTCGATGTTCTCTTTGTTGGTGTAGCAGAATCCAACTAATTTTTTTATATTTATCTTGTATCCCGATACTCTGCTGAACTCTTCTATTAGTTTCAGTAATTTTCTTGAGGATTCCTTAGGGTTTTCTGTGCATAAGATTATGTCATCTGAAAATCAGATAATTTTGCTTCTTTCTTGCCAGTCTGGATGCCCTTTATTTCTTTATCTAGCCTAATTGCTCTGTCAAGGGCCTCCAGCACAATGTTGAATAACAGCGGTGACAAAGTGCATCCTTGCCTGGTTCCCGATCTCAAGGGGAATGCTTTCAGGCTCTCTCCATTTAGCATGGCTTTGGCTATTGGCTTTGTATAAATGTCCTTTATTATGTTGAGGAATTTTCCTTCTATTCCTATTTTGCGGACCATTTTTATCATGAATGGGTGTTGAACTTTGTTAAATGCCTTTTCTGCCTCAGTTGATAAAATCATGTAATTCTTGTCTTTTTTTTTTACTTATATGTTGTATTACATTATTTGTTTTTCTAATGTTTAACAATCCCTACCTACCTGGTATGAATCCCACTTGGTCCTGGTAAATTATTTTTTTGAAATGTTGTTGAATTCTATTAGCTAGAATTTTGTTGAGGATTTTTGCATCTAAGTTCATGAGGGATATAGCTGTCTTTACCTGGTTTTGGTATTAGGGATATGGTGGCTTCATAGAATGAATTTGAGAGTATTCGATCCTTTTCTATGCTCTGAAATACCTTTAGTAGTAGTGGTGTTAGCTCTTCTCTGAAAGTTTGGTAGAACTCTTTGGTGAAGTTACCCGGGCCAGGGCTTTTTTTTTGGGAGGGGGGAGTTTTTTTTTTTTTTTTTTTTACTGCTTTTTCAATCTCTTCTCTTATTTTGGGTCTATTCAGTTGTTCTACCTCAGTTTGTGTTAGTTTAAGTAGTTAGTGTGTTTCTAGGAATTCATCCATTTCTTCTGGGTTTTCAAATTTGTTAGAGTACAATTTTTCATAGTAATCTGATATGATTACTTTATGCTCTAATATTTGGTCTATTCTTGAGAATGTTCCATGGGCACAGGAAAAGAAAGTATACTTGGTTGCTCCTGGGTGGAGTGTTCTGTATGTCTATGATGTCAAGTTGGTTGATTGTGGCATTTAAATCTTCTGTGTCTTTATTGAGCTTCTTTTTGGATGTCCTGTCCTTCACCGAAAGTGGTGTGCTGAAGTCTCCTACTATTATTGTGGAGCTGTCTCACTTTTCAATGCTGATAGTTTGTTTTATTTTTCTTGCATCCTTCTCATTTGGTGTATAAATATTTAATTTAGTTATATCTTCTTGGTATATTGTCCCTTTAATCATTATACAGTGTTCTTCCTTATCTTTTGTGGTAGACTTAATTTTTAAGTCTATTTTGTCAGAAATTAATATTGCCACTCCTGCTCTTTTTTGGTTGGTGTTTGCTTGATATACTTTTTCCATCCTCTGAGTTTTAGCTTATTTGTTTCTGAGGTGTGTCTCTTGTAGGCAGTGTAGAGATGAATTGTGTTTTTTAATCCATTCTGCCACTCTCTGTCTTTTATTCGTGCATTTAGTCCATTCACATTTAGGGTAATTATGGATATTTATGAATTTAATGCTATCATTTTGATGTCATTTTTTTGTGTGTTGTTGGCAGCTTCTTTTTCCCACTGAATTTTATGTGTTAAATAGGTTGTCTTTGTATATTGTCCTTTCCTTATATTAGTATTTGTTGATTTTGTTTCTACTGAGTCTCTATTTTTTTCTTGTATTTTAATTTGGTGTGTAGGATAGTTTGTCTCCTTTGTGGTTACCTTATTATTTACCCCTATTTTTCTAAATTTAAACTTTTCTTTTATTTCTTTGTATCACTTTGTCTTCTTCTCCATGAGGAAGATCTATGACTACATTTCTTAGTCTCTCTTTATTGTTTTAATGTTGTCTTCTTTTACATAATAACATTGTTGTTACCCCATTTTTGAGCATTTTTTTATCTTGATTTATTTTTTTGGTCCTCATCTGGGTTGACATCTAATTTTTCTGCCTGGTATTCTAGTCTTGGGTTGATGCCTGATACTAATGATTTTCTGACCAAAGAACTCCTTTTAGTATTTCTTAAAGTTTTGGTTTGATTTTTACAAATTTCCTAAACTTCTGTTTATCTGGAAATGTTCTAATTTCACCTTCACAGTTGAGAGGCAGTTTTGCTGGATATATGACTCTTGGCTGGCAATTTTTTTCCTTCAGTTTTTGTGTAGTTATCCCATTGACTTCTTGCCTGTGTGGTTTCTGCTGAGGAATCTGAGCTTATTCTTACTGGCTCTCCTTTGTAGGTGACTTTTCATTTATCTCTAGCTGCTCTTGAAATCCCCTCTTTTTTTTTTTGGTTTTGGCAAGTTTGATTATAATATGCCTTGGTGATTTTCCTTTAAAATCTACCTTATGTGGAGTTCAGTAAGCATCTTGGATAGATATCTTCTCATCTTTCATGATAATAGGGAAGTTCTCTGCCAACAAATCTTCAACAATTCTCTCTGTATTGTCTGTTATCCCTCCCTGTTCTGGTACTCTAATCACTCGGAGGTTATTTCTCTTGATAGAGTCCCACATGATTCTTAAGCTTTCTTCATTTTTTAAAAAATTCTTTTATCTGATATTTCTTCAAATATTTTAGTGCCAAGTGCTTTATCTTCAAGTTCAGAAATTCTGCCTTCTACTTGCTCAAATTTGCTTCTTTGACTGTCTATTGAGTTTTCTACTTCTGGAATTTTATTGTTAATATTCTGAATTTCTGATTGCTGTCTCTCTATGGAATTTTCCAGCTTATGAAATTTTTCATTATGTTCCTGAATAATCTTTCTAATTTCTTCAGTTGCTTTATCTGTGTGTTCCTTGGCTTGTTCTGCATATTGCCTTATTTCCTTCTTGATGTCTTGAAGAGTTCTGTATAATAATCTTTTGTATTCTACCTCTGGTAATTCCGGGAATGCACTTTCATCTAGAAGATCCCTTGATTTTTTGTTCTGAGAGCTTGTTGAGGTAATCATGGCTTGTTTCTTTACGTGACTTGATATTGACATTTGTCTCCAAGTCATCTATAAATTATTGTACTAGTTAATTTTATGTTTGCTTACTGTGTTGTAGCTTCTTGCTTTATTTTGTTTTGATATGCCCAAATAGTTTGCTTGAGTGAGCTAGCTTGATGATTTTCACCTTTGGAGCTCTGATGTCCTGTCCCCAGATGGTTAGAGCTGTTATCAGGCATATCAGTCTAAGAGTCCATTCACTTTTCTTGTATGAATTCAGTTCAAGTGTCCAGGCATCTGATAGTCAAGTGTGTGGTACAGGTTCTGTCTTACAGTCTTAGAAGGGCAGGGGTGATTGGTGTAGGTACCAGTATCTGGTTGCAACAGGGGATCACACTCTTTAACAAGGCAGGGGGCTGAGACTTATCCCCTCTGTGTCTCTGAAGAAAGCGTGTCCCTGTTCTCCAGGGCGTACAGGTGGGTGGGTCCTACAGATGGACCAAGGGCACCCAATGTTTTTGGTCATAAGGACTTGGAGGTACCATTTATCCTTGGACACCTGTCGTGGGTGGCTGGGTGACCTGAGTGGAGCTACCAGTCCTTAGGCCTCTGGTGTGCGTAGGTGAGGACCCTGTTTAATAGACAAGGCAATGTCAAACAGGAAACACCTACCTCTCTGCCACACAGCTGAAATGGTTGGAGTCTGCTGATGAGGTCCTGTTCTCCTGAAATAAGCCCACACAGGCCCATGTAGAGGGGAAAGGCACTCAAAGTCCATGGACCATTTATGCCTGGACAGGAGCAGTTTCTGTCCTGAACTCTCCCAGTTAGTGGATCTGGCAAATTATTTTTTCCCACAGTTGCAAATTTATTCCTTCTCCAAGGCCAGGAGGATGGTTCTAGGCACTCAACCAGGCCTATCTCAGGCCCAGGAAAGCCGGCTGCTGAAGCCATCTTGGGAACAGGGAGGGGTGGGGAGGCGCTCAGTAAAATATGTGCAAGTGCTTACCTTTTGCTGAGGGCACTGTTCTTTTCCTGTTCCAGAGGTGTGAGTAGGCTGTGTGGCTGGCTGCTTCTCCTGAGGAAACTGTAACCAAATGCTAGTACCAGCCCACTGCCACCACTACCTGGAATGGTGCCTGAGGGCTCCCCATGATTGACTCTTCTTTTTTAAGATGACAAGAATAGATAAATATAAAGAGACCAGTGTCCAGTGTTGGTTTCCAAGGAGGGAAGTGGTGGAGAAATTATGGTTTATAGAGACTAGTTTTTTGGGGTACACAGAAAAATGGCAGTGAGTGTGGAGGTAGTGAGCACAGCACAACCAAAGCAAAAAAGACTGAGCACATAGGGATGGAGATATGCAAATCAGTATATGTGTAGACATAGGTTTGTATGTAGGTGAGAACAGATAGAAGTATCTATAGATGTGTGCAAACACAAATATTTGGGTGTAGGCACATATATTCATTAAAGACACAAATACGGACATTCCTCATACATAACCAGACACCTGCCAACATTGGTGTTCTGGATTTGAAGTTTTAGGACCATAACCTCATGGGAAAATTCGGTCAATTGACATAACATAGTTCACAATAATAAAGATCTAAATCCTACAGAAGTGAAAATGTCTGTGTTCTTAAAACCTTGCGATTAGCCATCGAAAACACAAACTACGGTCTCTACTGACCAGGAGAAAAAGAGTCATAAAGTAACCAAAAGAGCAGAGAAGAACCAAATCTACATGAACTACAACCTCATCGACACTGAGACCAGATGAACTAGATGGTGCCAGGCTACCACCATTAACCATTCTGAATGGGGTCACAATAGATGCTAACAGACAGAAAGAGAGAAAAAACATGGAGCCAAACTCAAATTTCTACTAAGACACACACACACAAACTGCAAAACCAGACAACCTGGAACAACAGAAAACAAAGGATTCTCTGAGACTATCATCCTGAGACACTCTTTAAAACTAGAACTGAATCTATCCTCTGAGATCAACTTTTAGCCAAATAGCAGTGTCACACAAATAAAGGATATTACCCATATGATCAGTGATCTACTAAAAAATCATCAGTATGAGACCAAAAGGTCAACAATTATTCAAAAGCAAAAATGAGAAGGTAAGGGGGAAGGGTAACTAGAGTACTAGAAGTGGAACAATCAGAACACAATTAAGGAGAATGTCAACACATTGCGATGAATGTACCTAATGTCACTGAACAAATTACTGAGCAGGACAAAACAGTCAGAAAATTTAAAACAGAATCCTAACTTGCTGTGTAAATTTTCAGCAAAAAAAATCAGTAAAATAATAATAATAGATAAAATTCTGGAATGTTGCCCAGATGTCTAAGTATAGATCCTCCTTCCGTGAACAGGCTGGCAAATCTACAAATATGCCTCTCAGAGTGAATCACATAGCCCCTGGATTATAGAATGACTGAGGCAAGGAATTTGGGCTCCCTTTACCATGGTGCATTATGGGAAATGTTAGAGATATTTTCATTCATTTGAACTTTCTCCAAATTAAAAAAAAAAAAGTGTATGATTGTATGAGACAAACGTATATCATTCCCTAGATGAAAAAAGACATAAATTCATTGAAAATTATTAGAAGTATTAACGGTGTTGAAAAGTTAAGTGTTTTTATGTGCATTTTGTTAGAAAATCACAAAACAAAAGCAAACAAAAAAAAAGGATTAATACAATCCCACAAGCTGAATCAAAACAGCATTTAGAGAAAGGGAAGAAACAGCAGATGCATTTGAATTATGTTCTGTATGATACTGGAAATTTTATGATAAACCTTAAAGCTCAATAGAAAACAAAGAAGTATGCATAGTACCCCGGATTCTTCCTCCCTTGTCTATTTCATCCATTTCCATCCAAATTCAAACCCCTCCTTAAAGGTCCCTTTTGAAACCCTAAGTCCAGTGAAGAAAATGTTTCCTCAGAAAGTAAATTGAATTCCACCATTTTCTTGACAGCTTTTCTCACACACTTGTTTCTCAGGCTATAGTCGGGGGTTCAATGTGGTTATCACTACAGTATGGCACACCGTGGCCTCCTTGTCAGTGTCCAGACTGCTGCCAGGGCTGGGCCTGAAATGAATGGAAAGTATTGTTCCATTGAAGACAACTATGTCTGTGAAGTTGGGGGCACAGGTGGAAAAGGCTTTATGTCTTCCCTTTACAGAGCACATTCTCTAGACGGTGACGAGAATAACAAGTGGGAGATAAGGATGGCAATGATAGTGATGATCTCATTGACAGTGGCCACAATGTACAATGGAAACCCTGGTAGCATAGTGGTTAAGAGCTACTGCTGCTAACCGAAAGATTGGTCGTTCGAATCCATCAGATCCTCCATGGAAACTCTATGGGGCAGTTCTACTCTGTCCTATAGGGTGGCTATGAGTCAGAATTGAAAATGTCCAACGGCAGTTCATTCATAGAGACAGCAGATCAAACAAGTGACAAGAAAAGGGTTTGATTGCAGAAGTAGTGTTTACTCATGTTTGAGAGCTAGGACAGGATCTCAAGAGCTAAACACATGCAAATCAGAGAACTCGTGGCTCCTCAAAGGTATCAGCCAGGCACCAGCTCTTCACAGTTTCTGGGGCATGATTAGCATGTACAGCAGTGTGTTGCAGGTGGTCTCAAATCAGTTGTAGGCCATCACAGCCAGCAGGATAACCTCAGTGTTTGCATAATTACAAAACAAAAAGAACTGCATAATGCATTCTAGGAAGAAAATAGCTTTGTCTTTGTACATATTTCTTTCCATGGAATGATTGGTATTAGGCACATGTTTTAACCCATATGATGAAGTGTTGGATTCTGATATATAGTAGTAATGACAGTATTTGTTTACTAGATTATTTTTTCAAAGTTCAACCACAAACTATTGTTACTGAATGCATGTCTCCTGAGAAAGAGAGTCTAATGATAGGAAAATTCTAAAAGAATGAGGAAAAAAAAAAAACATAACCAGCAGTGATTCCTTATATCTTGTACACAAAACACAAGAAAGTTGTCTTGTTTACGTATTTATCTTAAGAGATGGGAAGTGTGCTTTAAGGTTGATTTAAATTGAAAATATTGAATGAGATTCATGTCATGATCACAATCCATGAATTGAATGATCTCAATGTGAATCTCCAAGCTGTTGATGTAAATGAATTTAAAGCACACAAGATAATTCCATTTTATAAAATATTATAACAGCAATTGTCAATGAAATTATAATATTTTAATATTTCTGAACTGTTTAGTTTCATTGTTTTAAACAAGGAGTCTCTAAGTGGAAGAATAACTAATAGCCTAAATTGTCATATAATAAGCCTTGGGAATATGTTTTTGGTAACCTTGCCAGAACCTGAGAAAGTGAGTGACTCTACCGACTATACAAAGAAAACATGCAAAAATGTGTTTATTAAAACAAGAATCATTATTACTGCTCACTATTATACGGGTCAGGTGGGCAGTTCTGCTGATCTGGTGTATGCTTGGCTGATCTGGGCTCAGCTTACTTAGGTCTGTGAGATCAACTGGAAAATCAGCTGACATAAGAGTTTCTCATTCTTGAATCTGGTGGTGACCTAAATGTCAGGGTGTATAATGGAAGGAGTGGGCAACTGGGTTATTTTTCTCTCATTACTCGATATTCTAATCTGTGTTTGTTCATATGGCAGCTTTCCAGGTTTCAGTAGTGGGTGTAAAATCCTGAAATCTCTCAAAGGTTTGGAATTTGCTTCAATGTCATTTTTGCCACCTCTATTAGCCAAAATAATTCACAAACCTAGGCTGTGTGGGAGGATTGGTCAAATTGAGAGTTCTGTTCAGAAGGATTCAGTAACTATGCCCATTTTCCAAAAATAAATAAATTATACATAACATTTGCAATGGCTGGGTGGGCAAACTAGTTGTATGACAAACAAATAGGGCAGGCATTTGATGTCACTACTTTTTGCATATAATGTTTTTCTGAGATCCATTTCTAAGCCTGTGGTGCAGCCTATCAAACTTATCATTCTGTCACACTGGAGCTCTTTTGTAAACACGTTCAGGATATAGACAATATTTATTCAACTTTGCAGTCATGCCAAAATAACCTGAATAAAACATACTACACACGCACACACGGTGCAAGCACACACATACAATACATAGTATTCACTCAATAATAATTGATTGACTCAATATTACATTCTTATTTTCTGCAGTTGATTTATTCCAGTCTCTCCTGAATAAAACGCCTTCTTCACAGAAATGTTTCTCCTAAAACCCTGCCCATTCTCCAGGCCAACTTCAAATAATACCTCTTTTATGAAGATTATTTCTAATGTCCCCAAATGGATTTGAACTACTTCTTGCCTCAAATATTTTAAGATATTTCTTCTAGCCTACCTTTTACAACAGCCCCGTTCTTTATTGCCCCAGCGTTACCACCAAATTATGTATTCCTTGAAGGCAAAGGCTATGTCTTACCTTTACTGCCATTTGTAGATATGTCATCAAAAAATACGTATTTACTGAGAAACTACTATATTCCAAGTATTTAATAAGAAAGAGGGATGGAATTAATGTTTATTCAGATTATGCAAGGTGCCCCACATATCTATATTATCTTTCGGTCTTCACTATTAGATTATGAACCAGTTCATATTCTCACAATTTGCATAAGTTTAAAACTAAAGATGAGAAAGATGCTTAACTTTTCCTGCAATGAAGAGACGAAGCCAAATTTAGTCTTTTTGAAACAACATCCATATCCTTGCAATTGTGCAAAATTATTAATTTCAAATGTATCTTTTAAAATGGCCTTTTGGACACACTTTATTTAAAAGTTAGGGACAAATTCTACTAAAGTAATATACTCAATGAGAAAAGACTCTAGTGTCCATTATCTTCCTGACTGTATTCTTGACATCCTTATTCCTCAGACTGTAGATCAAGGGATTCAACATAGGGATCACCACTGTGTAAAACACAGAGGCTACTTTGACGGTGTGCCTGGAGTTTTTGAAGTTGGGCACACAGTAGAGGAAGAGAATGGTGCCATGGAAGATGGTGATGGCAGTCAGATGAGATGCACAGGTAGAGAATGCCTTATGACGTCCACTGGCTGAACTCATTTTCATGATGGTGACAAAAATAAACACATAAGAGGTGATAATGATGAGTGATGTACTCACCCCAGTAAACGTAGCAAATATTAAAACCAACAACTGGCTGAGAGAAGTATCAGAGCAAGAAAGGGAGAAAAGTGAGGAGAACTCACAGAAGAAGTGATTGATTGTGTTGGAACCATGAAAAGATAACTGGAAAGTAGAGCATGTGAGTATCAAGGAACACCCTACTCCCCATGTATATGATCCCGCCACCAGCATAGCACAGAGTCTTTGGGACATGGCAACTGTGTAGAGCAGGGGGTTGCAAATGGCCACAAAACGGTCATAGGCCATTACAGCTAATAGAAAGGATTCAGTGACCACAAAGGTACAAAAGAGAAAGAATTGAACTACACATCCTAAAAATGAAATGCTTCTGTCTTCTGCAACTAGGTTCCCCAGCATTTTGGGAGCAATGATGGAGGAAGAGCAGAAATCCACAAATGAGAGGTGGCTGAGGAAAAAGTACATGGGGATGTGAAGTTTGGGGTTAATTTTGATGATTACAATCATCCCAAGATTCCCTAAAACAGTGAGACTATAGATGGCCAGAAATACCAGGAAGAGGGGAACCTGCAGTTCTGGGCAATCTGAGAAGCCCAAAAGGGTGAACGTGGCCCTGCTTCTATTTCTCTCAGACAGTAACATGGCTTCAGTTTATTGAAATTTGAAAGTCAGTCCTAGAAATTAAAAAATAAATAAATAAATAAATAAGCATAGTAATGACACAGGAAGCTTAGTCAACTATCCTCTGCTATGACTGGAAATGATGCCTTTTTCAGAATCTATGTGTTTATTAATTAATAAATGTGAAACTTCTAAAATTTTAAAACATAACTACTTTTTTAAAATTTTCTTAAGAAAAACTATTGAGCTGAATTTTTTTTAAGATCTTGAGTCTAGTTTTTAGTACTTATGAATATATAAAATGAGATTTAAAGATTGTATGAAAATTCATTACCACCAAGACAATTTTGACATATAGCGACTCTATAGGACAGATTGAACTGCTCCATAGCGTTTCCAAGGAGCAGCTGGATTCAAACTGCCAGACTTATGGTTAGCAGTCAATCTCTTAACCACTACACCACCAAGGCTCCTGGGATTGTGTGTGTGTGTGTGTGTATATATATATATATGTATGTATATATAAAATATTCAGTTCTCCTTGAATATTATCAGCTCATAAAAGACAAGCCCCACCTGATGCAGTGACAAATTATGTCAGCTTCATAGTCAATAACAAAAATCAGAATTGTCTAAATTATTTTATTAACTAACACAGTACAGGAACACACTATGGACATAAAGAATGGACAGCCTTAACACTTCCCATTTGTGTTTTTATTGTTAATGCTGCACAGTATGTTAACCTTCATTTTTTCTTTCTGACACAGTAAACCTGACACCAAAATAAATCTTAATTAATTTGTTTTATCAGCCAAGTGGTGCCAATGGTTAATGCCCTTGGCTGCCTATCCAAAAGTTTGGAGGTTCCAGTCCACCCAGTGGAGCCTTTGAATAAAGGGCTAGTGACCTACTTCAGAAAAATCAGCCATTGAAAACATTGTGGAGGATAGTTCTACTCTTACACATATGGGGTCATCATGATTCCAAGTTGGCTTCTTTTTTTTTAATGTTTTTCAAATTAGGAAATCCTAATTCCAGTCAGGATCCTGGGCAGCTCAGTGTTTAAAAGTACTCCCTGCTATCCAACGTTTCAGGGGTGTGAACCAAGCAGCTGCTCTGCAGGAGAAAGCTGTGGCACTCTGTTCTGGAAAGATTTACAGCCTTGGAAACCCAATGGGGCAGTTCTATTCTGTCCAGTAGGGTATATATATTTTTTTTTTTTTTTGAGTTCCAATTCTTTCTCATTGCTTCAGGAATAAAAAGAAATTAGAACAGATGATAAAATAAAAATATTCTGGTCCACATCCTTACTCTAGGAGTGGCATAACACAAACCAAAAGAAGCCTTGACTTTCCCAGTAACCTGCAGATAAAGACCAGCCTATGACCCCCAACCATGTATCCATTTCCCCACCCAAACACTGGTCCATTTTATAGATCTACCTACTAATATATTTCCTTTGTCAGTGATCACTCCCTTTAATTAGTGAGCAAACTAGGGACTCTAAATATGGGAAATATTCCACTGACTTTGTTATGTGCCACAACAATATAGTTGAGGGCAGCATCCAGATGATACACAGGAGAATGGGATTTAGAGATGTTTATACACCAGGAGTAAATAAAGACACTTTAACTGAGAAATTCCCATCCCCGAAGTATCTCCAACTTACTTCTCTTCCTTCCACACACCTAGAATACTCGTTCTGTCCCTATAATATGTCTGTAGAAGATAAAAGCATGGAGTAGTAGTGCACATTTAAGTCATTTCATGTAAAAACAGTGATATAAAAGAATCACTGTATTTCTAGAATTGGTAGCCAGCACCTCTCACATCCCAACATACTGGAAAATTTTTTCTCTGTCTTTGATTTCTCATAAGTTTATCTCTTACACTGAAACCTAACAAATCATGATCAAATGGTCAAGAAATAAAGATATCAGGTCTTGTGCTGGACTGAGATCTTCAATGACCCTATCATGTTCCTGAATAAATCTGAGTGCTCAAAAGCCAAAGCATCACACATACAGTAATTTTAATCATAACATTTTAACACCATATTTTATTTATCTAAGGCATTTAAACCTTAATTTTGATCAAACTCATGTCTTTAATGTCATTGCTCTTTTTTCTCCCAAATATGGATGCTAAATTAATAATAAATACGTTCTCTGATTTAGTCCAAGAAATAGGAGAGCTTAAAACTTCTTCCATATACTTTCCTCCCATTTCATTGTTCTTTTGGTCTCAGTAGGCATGTGTTCTTCATGACAAGCTTTATAATCTTAATTAAAGCTTGAAAGATAGATAGATAGATAGGCAGATAGATAAATTGATTGACAGATTGATACATAAATATTCTTTTTTACTAAAGATTCTGTCTAGTCACTGATTTTTCCATTCTGCTTAAATGCCTGTCTATTCAACCTTGACAACTGCTCCAAAAACGTACAAAAGTAAGAAAATACACATTCCCAAAATTGTCAGGGCACATCTATTCCCCCACCTCAGGTATCTGTCATCCAGGGCACTATTATTGAGGGGTCAAGTCCTCTATGCACACTGTGCATAAAGGGTGCACATTCTGTTCCTTGTATGATCAGATATGTACCTTTTGCTATGGCTCTATATTCCTCATGAACTCTCTACATCTAAAGGGTACATATTACCCATTAGTTTTTTTCCTAGATAACCTACATTGAAGTTAATATCACTATGTCTTTAGAATTTTAAAACAAACCTGCTAATGGCAAAGGGAAGGCTTCTCCTGCATCTGAAAAACTTGGATGGGAGTGAAGTGTATGCCGTATTACATCTGTACTCACAAACTTGGGTCATAAACCCTAGAGGCTACCTCTTGCCTCATTCTCTAGAGGACAAAAAATAAACAATTAAAATTAACTACCCTTCTCAGCTATACTAGAAAACCTGGAAGAAAGTTATAGTATCATTAGGGACATTTTATAAGAAACAATTTATATTTCAAAGTCACCTTCCCCAGTCTCCTGAACATTCCTATACTCTCCCACAGTTATCAGTTATGTGTATCAATGTTGTTAGGTTGTTGTCAGGTGCTGTCGAGTCCGTTCCGACTCATACCGACCCTACGCACAACAGAACGAAACACTGCCCCGTCCTGCACCATCCTTACAATAGTTGTTATGCTTGAGCTCATTGTTGCAGCCACTGTGTCGGTCCACCTTGTTGAGGGTCTTCCTCTTTTCCACTGACCCTGTACTTTGCCAAGCATGATGTCCTTCTCCAGGGACTGATCCCTCCTGAAAACATGTCCAAAGTATGTAAGAACACAGTCTCGCCATCCTTGCCTCTAAGGAATATTCTGGCCGCACTTCTTCCAAGACAGATTTGTTCATTCTTTTGGGAGTCCATGGTATATTCAATATTCTTCACCAACACCACAATTCAAAGGTGTCAACTCTTCTTCGGTCTTCCATATTCATTGTCCAGCTTTCTCATGCATATGATGCAGCTGAAAATACCATGGCTTGGGTCAGGCACACCTTAGTCTTCAGGGTGACATCTTGGCTCTTCCAAACTTTGAAGAGGTCCTTTGCAGCAGATTTACCCAATGCAATGCGTCTTTTGATTTCTTGACTGCTGCTTCCATGGCTGTTGACTGTGGATCCAAATAAAATGAAATCCTTGACAACTTCAATCTTTTCTCTGTTTATCATGATTTTGCTCATTGGTCCAGTTGTGAGGATTTTTGTTTTCTTTATGTTGAGGTGTATTTTTTTTTTTTTTTTTTTTTAGGGGTGTAATCCATACTGAAGGCTGTGGTCTTTGATCTTCATTAGTAAGTGCTTCAAGTCCTCTTCACTTTCAGCAAGCAAGGTTGTGTCATCTACATAACGCAGGTTATTAATGAGTCTTCCTCCAATCTTGATGCCCAGCTCTTCTTTGTATAGTCCAGCTTCTTGGGTTATTTGTTCAGCATACAGATTAAATAGGTATGGTGAAAGAATACAAGCCTGACGCACACCTTTCCTGACTTTAAACCAATGACTATCCCCTTGTTCTATCCAAACAACTGCCTCTTGATCTATGTAAAGTTTCCTCATGAGCACAATTAAGTGTTATGGAATTCCCATTCTTCAGGCAGTGTTATCCATAGTTTGTTATGACCCACACAGTCAAATGCCTTTGCATAATCAATAAAGCACGGGTAAACATCCTTCTGGTATTCTCTGCTTTCAGCCAGGATCCATCTGACATCAGCAATGATATCCCTGGTTCCATGTCCTCTTCTGAAACCGGCCTAAATTTCTGATAATTCCCTGTCGATATACTGCTGCATCCGTTTTTTTAATGATCTTCAGCAGAATTTTGCTTGCATGTGATATTAATGATTTTGTTCTATAATTTCCACCTTCATTTGGATCACGTTTCTTGGGAATAGTCATAAATATGGATCTCTTCCAAACAGTTGGCCAGGAAGCTGTCTTCCATATTTCTTGGCATAGACGAGTGAGCACCTCCAGCACTGCATCTGTTTGTTGAAACATCTCAATTGATATTCCATCAATTCCTGGAGCCTTGTTTTTCGCCAATGCCTTCAGAGCAGCTTGGACTTCTTCCTTCAGTACCACCGGTTCCTGATCATATGCCACCTCTTGAAATGGTTGAATATCGACTACTTCTTTTTGGTATAATGACTCTGTGTATTCCTTCCATCTTCTTTTGATGCTTCCTGAATCATTTAATATTTTCCCCATGGAATCCTTCACTATTTCACCTCGAGGCTTGAATTGTTTCTTTAGTTCTTTCAGTTTGAGAAACCCCGAGCGTGTTCTTCCCTTTTGGTTTTCCACCTCCAGCTCTTTGCACTTGTCATTATAATACTTTACTTTGTCTTCTCGAGAGACCCTTTGAAATCTTCTGTTCAGTTCTTCTACTCCAACAATTCTTCCTTTTGCTTTAGCTGCTTAGTGCTCAAGATACGTGTATCAATAATAAAATCAATAATAGGGGGGCATTATTAAATATAAGTTGACTGAATGCTATGTGCTATTCTAACAGGTGAGAAATGATGTCTAAGTGTAGTTTTCCTTTGTGCTTCTATTATTATGAGTCCAGTTGAACAACTCTTGATAGCTTTTAGAACTATTTGTATTTCTTTAATGTGGACTCTTTAATCATATCTTATGTCCATTTTTCTATAGGACTAATTTTCATTTTCTATTCAACTGTGTGCTAGAAGTGGTGATTTCTCATTTTTTATTTTTTAATTTTAATTTATTCTGTCTTGTTTTTTTTTTAACTTTTATTAAGCTTCAAGTGAACATTTACAAATCCAATCAGTCTGTCACATGTAAGTTTACATACATCTTACTCCCTTCTCCCACTTGCTCTCCCCCAATGAGTCAGCCCTTTCAGTCTCTCGTTTCGTGCCAATTTTGCCAGCTTCCCTCTCTCTCTATCCTCCCATCCCCCCTCCAGACAAGAGTTGCCAACACACTCTCAAGTGTCCACCTGATTTAATTAGCTCACTCTTCATCAGCATCTCTCTCCCCCCCGCTGACCAGTCCCTTTCATGTCTGATGAGTTGTCTTCGGGGATGGTTCCTGTCCTGTGCCAACAGAAGTTCTGGGGAGCATTGATGCCGGGATTCCTCTAGTCTCAGTCAGACCATTAAGTATGGTCTTTTTATGAGAATTTGGAGTCTGCATCCCACTGATCTCCTGCTCCCTCAGGAGTTCTCTGTTGTGCTCCCTGACAGGGCAGTCATCGATTGTGGCCGGGCACCAACTAGTTCTTCTGGTCTCAGGATGATGCAGGTCTCTGGTTCATGTGGCCCTTTCTGTCTCTTGGGCTCTTAGTTGTCATGTGACCCTGGTGTTCTTCATTTTCCTTTGCTCCAGGTGGGTTGAGACCAATTGATGCATCTTAGATGGCCGCTTGTTAGCATTTAAGACCCCAGACGCCACATTTCAAAGTGGGATGCAGAATGTTTTCATAATAGAGATATTTTGCCAATTGACTTAGAAGTGCCCTCAAACCATGTTCCCCAGACCCCCGCCCTTGCTCCGCTGACCTTTGAAGCATTCATTTTATCCCGGAAACTTCTTTGCTTTTGGTCCAGTCCAATTGAGCTGACCTTCCATGTATTGAGTGTTGCCTATCCCTTCACCCAAAGCAGTTCTTATCTACTGATTAATCAATAAAAAGCCCTCTCCCCCCTCCCTCCCCCCCTCGTAACCACAAAAGTATGTGTTCTTCTCAGTTTTTACTACTTCTCAAGATTTTATAATAGTGGTCTTATACAATATTTGTCCTTTTGCCTCTGACTAATTTCGCTCAGCATAATGCCTTCCAGGTTCGTCCATGTTATGAAATGTTTCGGAGATTCGTCACTGTTCTTTATCGATGCGTAGTATTCCATTGTGTGAATATACCACAAATTATTTACCCATTCATCCGTTGACGGACACCTTGGTTGCTTCCAGCTTTTTGCTATTGTAAACAGAGCTGCAATAAACATGGGTGTGCATATATCTGTTTGTATGAAGGCTCTTGTATCTCTAGGGTATATTCCAAGTAGTGGGATTTCTGGGTTGTATGGTAGTTCTATTTCTAACTGTTTAAGATAACGCCAGATAGATTTCCAAAGTGGTTGTACCATTTGGTATTCCCACCAGCAGTGTATAAGAGTTCCAATCTCTCTGCAGCCTCTCCAACATTTATTATTTTGTGTTTTTTGGATTAATGCCAGCCTTGCTGGTGTGAGATGGAATCTCATCGTAGTTTTAATTTGCATTTCTCTAATGGCTAATGATTGAGAGCATTTTCTCATGTATCTGTTGGCTGCCTGAATATCTTCTTTAGTGAAATGTGTGTTCATATCCTTTGCCCACTTCTTGATTGGGTTGTTTGTCTTTTTGTGGTTGAGTTTTGACAGAATCATGTAGATTTTAGAGATCAGGCGCTGGTCGGAGATGTCATAGCTGAAAATTCTTTCCCAGTCCATAGGTGGTCTTTTTACTCTTTTGGTGAAGTCTTTAGATGAGCACAGGTGTTTGATTTTTAGGAGCTCCCAGTTATCTGGTTTCTCTTCATCATTTTTGGTAATGTTTTGTACTCCGTTTATGCCTTGTATTAGGGCTCCTAGGGTTGTCCCTATTTTTTCTTCCATGATCTTTATCGTTTTAGTCTTTATGTTTAGGTCTTTGATCCACTTGGAGTTAGTTTTTGTGCATGGTGTGAGGTATGGGTCCTGTTTCATTTTTTTGCAGATGAATATCCAGGTATGCCAGCACCATTTGTTAAAAAGACTATCTTTTCCCCAACTAACTGACACTGGGCCTTTGTCAAATATCAGCTGCTCATACGTGGATGGATTTATATCTGGGTTCTCAATTCTGTTCCATTGGTCTATGTGCCTGTTGTTGTACCAGTACCAAGCTGTTTTGACTACTGTGGCTGTAAAATAGGTTCTGAAATCAGGTAGAGTGAGGCCTCCCACTTTCTTCTTCTTTTTCAGTAATGCTTTGCTTATCTGGGGCTTCTTTCCCTTCCATATGAAATTGGTGATTCGTTTCTCTATCCCCTTAAAATATGACATTGGAATTTGGATCGGAAGTGCGTTATATGTATAGATGGCTTTTGGTAGAATAGACATTTTTACTATGTTAAGTCTTCCTATCCATGAGCAAGGTACGTCTTTCCACTTAAGTATGTCCTTATGAATTTCTTGTAATAGAGATTTGTAGTTTTTTTTGTATAGGTCTTTTACATCCTTGGGAAGATTTATTTCTAAGTATTTTATCTTCTTGGGGGCTACTGTGAATGGTATTGATTTGATTATTTCCTTTTCGGTGTTCTTTTTGTTGATGTAGAGGAATCCAAGTGATTTTTGTATGTTTATTTTATAACCTGAGACTCTGCCAAACTCTTCTATTAGTTTCAGTAGTTTTCTGGAGGATTCCTTAGGGTTTTCTGTGTAGAAGATCATGTCATCTGCAAATAGTGATAACTTTACTTCCTGCTTGCCAATCCAGATACCTTTATTTCTTTGTCTAGCCTAATTGCCCTGGCTAGGACTTCAAGTACGATGTTGAATAAGAGCGGTGATAAAGGGCATCCTTGTCTGGTTCCCGTTCTCAAGGGAAATGCTTTCAGGTTCTCTCCATTTAGAGTGATATTGGCTGTTGGCTTTGCATAGATGCCCTTTATTATGTTGAGGAATTTTCCTTCAATTCCTATTTTGGTAAGAGTTTTTAATCATAAATGGGTGTTGAACTTTGTCAAATGCCTTTTCTGCATCAATTGATAAGTTCATGTGGTTTTTATCTTTTGTTTTATTTATGTAATGGATTACATTAATGGTTTTTCTGGTATTAAACCAGCCTTGCATACCTGGTATAAATCTCACTTGATCAGGGTGAATTATTTTTTTGATGTGTTGTTGGATTCTATTGGCTAGAATTTTGTTGAGGATTTTTGCATCTATGTTCATGAGGGATATAGGTCTGTAATTTTCTTTTTTTGTAATGTCTTTACCTGGTTTTGGTATCAGGGAGATGTTGGCTTCATAGAATGAGTTGGGTAGTATTCCGTCATTTTCTATGCTTTGAAATACCTTCAGTAGTAGTGGTGTTAAGTCTTCTCTGAAAGTTTGGTAGAACTCTGCAGTGAAGCCGTCCGGGCCAGGACTTTTTTTTGTTGGAAGTTTTTTGATTACCGTTTCAATCTCTTTTTTTGTTATGGGTCTATTTAGTAGTTCTACTTCTGAATGTGTTAGTTTAGGTAGGTCGTGTTTTTCCAAGAATTCATCCATTTCTTCTAGGTTTGCAAATTTATTAGAGTACAATTTTTCGTAGTAATCTGAAATGATTCTTTTAATTTCATTTGGCTCTGTTGTGATGTGGTCCTTCTCGTTTCTTATTCGGGTTATTTGTTTCCTTTCCTGTATTTCTTTAGTCAGTCTAGCCAATGGTTTATCAATTTTGTTAATTTTTTCAAAGAACCAGCTTTTGGCTTTGTTAATTCTTTCAATTGTTTTTCTGTTCTCTAATTCATTTAGTTCAGCTCTAATTTTTATTATTTGTTTTCTTCTGGTGCCTGATCGGTTCTTTTGTTGCTCACTTTCTATTTGTTCAAGTTGTCGGGACAGTTCTCTGATTTTGGCTCTTTCTTCTTTTTGTATGTGTGCATTTATCGATATAAATTGGCCTCTGAGCACTGCTTTTGCTGTGTCCCAGAGGTTTTGATAGGAAGTATTTTCATTCTCGTTGCATTCTATGAATTTCCTTATTCCCTCCTTGATGTCTTCTATAACCCAGTCTTTTTTCAGGAGGGTATTGTTCATTTTCCAAGTATTTGATTTCTTTTCCCTAGTTTTTCTGTTATTGATTTCTAGTTTCATTGCCTTGTGGTCTGAGAAGATGCTTTGTAATATTTCGATGTTCTGGATTCTGCAAAGGTTTGTTTTATGACCTAATGTGTGGTCTATTCTAGAGAATGTTCCATGTGCGCTAGAAAAAAAAAAAAGTATACTTTGCAGCAGTTGGGTGGAGAGCTCTGTATAAGTCAATGAGGTCAAGTTGGTTGATTGTTGTAAGTAGGTCTTCCGTGTCTCTACTGAGCTTCTTACTGGATGTCCTGTCCTTCTCCGAAAGTGGTGTGTTGAAGTCTCCTACTATAATTGTGGAGGTGTCTATCTCACTTTTCAATTCTGTTAAAATTTGATTAATGTATCTTGCAGCCCTGTCATTGGGTGCATAAATATTTAATATGGTTATGTCTTCCTGATCAATTGTCCCTTTTATCATTATATAGTGTCCTTCTTTATCCTTTGTGGTGGATTTAAGTCTAAAGTCTATTTTGTCAGAAATTAATATTGCTACTCCTTTTTTGCTTATTGTTTGCTTGATATATTTTTTTCCATCCTTTGAGTTTTAGTTTGTTTGTGTCTCTAAGTCTAAGGAGTGTCTCTTGTAGGCAGCATATAGATGGATCGTGTTTCTTTATCCAGTCCGTGACTCTCTGTCTCTTTATTGGTGCATTTAGTCCATTTACATTCAGCGTAATTATAGATAAATAAGTGTTTAGTGCTGTCATTTTGATGCCTTTTCATGTGTGTTGTTGGCAATTTCATTTTTCCACATACTTTTTTGTGCTGAGTCGTTTTTCTTAGTAAATTGTGAGATCCTCATTTTCATAGTGTTTGACTTTATGTCAGTTGAGTCGTTACGTTTTTCTTGGCTTTTATCTTGAGTTATAGAGTTGATATTCCTTTTTCTGGTTACCTTATTATTTACCCCTATTATTCTAAGTAAAAACCTAACTTGTATTGTTCTATATCGGCTTGTATCACTTTCCACCTGGCAGTTCAATGCCTCCTGTATTTAGTCCCTCTTTTTGATTATTGTGATCTTTTACCTGTTGACTTCCATGATTCCGTTAGTGTATTATTTTATTTATTTATTTATTTAATCTTAATTTGTTTGTTTTTGTGATTTCCCTATTTCTGTTGATATCAGGACGTTCTGTTTTGTGACCTTGTATTGTGCTGGTACCTGATATTATTGGTTTTCTGACCAATCTCCTTTAGCATTTCTTGTAGCTTTGGTTTGGTTTTTGCAAATTCTCTAAACTTGTGTTTATCTCTAAATATCTTAATTTCGCCTTCATATTTCAGAGAGAGTTTTGCTGGATATATGATCCTTGGTTGGCAGTTTTTCTCCTTCAGTGCTCTGTATACGTCGTCCCATTCCCTTCTTGCCTGCATGGTTTCTGCTGAGTAGTCTGAACTTATTCTTATTGATTCTCCCTTGAAGGAAACCTTTCTTTTCTCCCTGGCTGCTTTTAAAATTTTCTGTTTGTCTTTGGTTTTGGCAAGTTTGAGGATAATATGTCTTGGTGTTTTTCTTTTTGGATCAATCTTAAATGGGGTTTGATGAGCATCTTGGATAGATATCTTTTCGTCTTTCATGATGTCAGGGAAGTTTTGTGTCAGGAGTTCTTCAACTATTTTCTCTGTGTTTTCTGTCCCCCCTCCCTGTTCTGGGACTCCAATCACTCACAAATTATCCTTCTTGATAGAGTCCCACATGATTCTTAGGGTTTCTTCATTTTTTTAATTCTTTTATCTGATTTTTTTTCAGCTATGTTTTTGTTGATTCCCTGGTCCTCCAGATGTCCCAGTCTGCATTCTAATTGCTCGAGTCTGCTCCTCTGACTTCCTATTGCGTTGTCTAATTCTGTAATTTTATTGTTAGTCTTTTGGATTTCTACATGCTGTCTCTCTATGGATTCTTGCAACTTATTAATTTTTCCACTATGTTCTTGAATAATCTTTTTGAGTTCTTCAACAGTTTTATCGGTGTGTTCCTTGGCTTTTTCTGCAGTTTGCCTTATTTCGTTTGTGATGTCTTGAAGCATTCTGTAAATTAGTTTTTTATATTCTGTATCTGATAATTCCAGGATTGTATCTTCATTTGGGAAAGATTTTGATTCTTTTGTTTGGGGGGTTGGAGAAGCTGTCATGGTCTGCTCCTTTATGTGGTTTGATATGGACTGCTGTCTTCGAGCCATCACTGGGAAACTAGTTTTTCCAGAAAATCCGCTAAAAAAAATGCAGTCAGATCCCTATCAGAGTTCTCCCTCTGGCTCAGGCTATTCAGATGTTAATGGATCCGCCTGGGGAGGGTGGGGGAGGGATCAGAGAGCTAGGAGAGTAACACCTCAGAATATAGCCAGAGTTGCTTGTCTTGCTTGGAATGACTATTATATCTGAGATTTCCATGGGGCGCGTCGCCTATGTGTGCTGGCTGTGTGGAGATTGCCCCCGGGGGTCTTGCCCGCTGGAGTCGCGGTCAAATCCTCAGCTGTCAGCCCCACACCCAAGGTTAAGTTTCCCCTACTAGGACGGTGCACTCCTACTCCAAAATCTGTCGCTGTCTCCCGGGGACTCTCCGTTCCACCAGCCTCTTCACCGCGCTGCCCTCACGAACCGGCTGGGCTCCCCCCCGGGGTCAGCTAAGGAGAGCAGAGCAGCTGTCCGCACCTGCGCTGCTACTGTGCGTCCCAGCTGGGACGCCGCTCGCTCTCCCCACTCCAAGACCAGCCAGTGCCTCCCAGGGACTTCTCCCACCAGCTACGCCACCGGGCCGCCTGTGCGAACTGCCTGGGCGCCCCCCAGGGTCAATTCAGGGGGATGAAGCTGCTTCCCGAGCTCACGCCACACCCGCGCCCCGCCAAAATCCCGGCCGGACTGCTCCCCGGCTGGGACGCTGCTCTCCCCACTCCAAGACCTGTCACTGCCTCCCGGGGACTTCTCCCACCGGCTGCGCCTCCACGCTGCCTGCACGAACCTGCTGGGTCCCCTCCCGGAATGAGTTCGGGGCTAGGGCTGGGCCCTTTGTCTGTGCCGTTTGGCCCCCTGGGCTCTGCCCCAAATTAGGCTCCGAAGGTCACCTGACTGGTACGCTGGCTCCAGGCTCTGAAAACTATTGCTGCTTCACCTTATTTCGTTCTCCGTCTCTAAATCTGTGTTTGTCGTTCAGAGTTCGTAGATTGTTATGTATGTGATCGATTCACTTGTTTTTCTGAGTCTTTGTTGCAAGAGGGATCCGTGGTAGCATCCACCTAGTCCGCCATCTTGGCCCCGCCTCTCTCTGTCTTGTTTTTGATATGAAGTTTCTGTATATTCATGTAATCTAAATTTTAAACTTTAATTTCATTACCTGTTTTGATGTGCGGAGCAAGAAAGTGATCCAATTTCATCTTTTCCTCATATGGCTAAGGAAAGATCCTCATATGTCTCTTGAACTTCTGTTTGTCAAAATACAACACTATTTTAATAATAGGCACTTTTTAAGATGTCAGAAGCCCTGGTGGCTAATTGGTTAAGTGTTATGGCTGCTAACCAAAGGGTCGGGAGTTCAAATCCACCAGGCGCTCCTTGGAAACCGTATGGGGCAGTTCTACTCTGTCTAATAGGGTCTCTATGAGTCGGAATTGACTCAATGGCAATGGATTTGGTTTTTTGGTTTGGTTTATAAGATGTCTTTTGCAGCAAATTGCCCAATGCAATTTGTCATTTGATTTCTCGACTGCTGTTTCCATGGGTGTTTATTTTGGATTCAAGTAAAATGAAATACTTGACAACTTAAATCTTTTCTCCATTTATCATGACGTTGCTTTTTGTTTATACAGTGGTATAATGATCCTTTTCGTCAGTCCTCAACATCTTCATTTGTTTCAAGTGCAAAGGTGCTCAGTCATAAGATCGGCAGCATCCAAAGAAAAAATCTTCAGACAAGAATTATTTCCCTTTATCACAGAACACATCGACCTGTGTCTCCCAACAGAGACTCAATGCTTCCTCCACATGTTTGGAAATCACTAGTGACACACAACAGAAATAACTTTGAAGTCAATTTAACAAATCAGAAAGACCTTTTCTAAGAGAGTTGACATCATTCCTCACATTGAATTGACAGAGAAAAAAATCACACTGTCATACAATTTATTGATTCTGAAAGTGACAGTGTAAACAGATTCATTACAAGCATCCTCAGATGAAACAGAATTAAGTAGTTTTGTTAAGACTGAAAAAAAAAGAGACAAGGCATTGTGTCTCATAAAATAAACTAACCTTCATGATACAGGTTTATTACAAGCCCAATGCCAATGTTTTGGGATTTAATTCATTCCAAAATAATTACTTTCAAAATAATTTCAAAATAACTTTGACTATCAACAAAGTGCTGCCAACTTATTGCTTTGTCAAGTATACTATTCAAACACAATAAAAATAAATTCATTAATTAAGCACACCCACACACATAAGGAAACAAAACTACAATCTACTGATGTAATTATTCCAAGCCAGAGCAAATGTTTCTGGACCTGGATCAAGAACTCCAGACAACATCTGAGGTATAGAAGAGTTGGAGTAAGACTAGACATGGGGGAGAGAAGGTTCAGGGAGAGCACAGAAGCTGGGAGAATCTACACACTAATGTTGGGAATGCTCATTCATCAGAGTCATTTTGGGATAGGGCTGGGAAATAGCCCTAACAAGAATCACAGAAAAGGGACTAATATGAGGAAGCGATAGCCTAATTTTTTAAAGGGTGGACAAAGTGCCTTTGGGAGTTCTCAGGCCAAGCAATTGGAAAGAGGCAAAGGGAGAACACGTTGATATGAGAAAGTGCTGTTGAGTCTCACTGAGCCCCAACATGGACAGACACTACCTATGACCAGGAGGAACAGCAAGGACAGTACGGCTAGAGGAATTCTTCAGACTGACAGGGCAAAACAGAAAGAAAACTGTTCCACTGTGGGCAGATGCACTCATGGGGGAAATACACAGAGCCCACCTTTGCCAAAGAAAGTCAAGCTCCACCACTTATATCAGCATCTAAGAACAGCTAAACAACTCCCTCCCTCCCACACATGATTATTGAACTCCAGAGTTCAAGCATTCAGAATTACTGGATCAGCAACAACAACAAAAAAAAGCCCAAGGATAAGAGTGCTGTCTAGCAGAATTCAGAAGACAATACCAAGCCCTCAGCTGATGAGTCGATTCTGACTCATAGCAACATTGTGAGGCTGAGTGGAGCTCCACTATGTGGTTTCCATTGCTGTAAGTCTTTGTAGAAGCAGGCTACTACACGTTTATCCCATGGAGCAGCTCGTAGTGAGGGTCCTGGTCTTCTGTTTGGGAGCTGTGCACTTCGCCCTGTGACACCAGAGAGTACAATCAAAAAGTTTTCCCAGGAAACAAAAATGTAAGATTTAACATAAAATAACAAAAATAACCAAATGGTGTAAGTTCAACAAAAAATAGTACAACATACAAAATCATAAAGAAGAAAGACCAATCAAAAGCAAAGCAAGAAGAAAAGGGACATTCTACTATGGAAGCCAGACTAACACAAAGAATTGATAATTATCAGACTATGGTTAAAAGTTTGTTCAAAGAAAGCAAAAAGCACACATAAAACAAATTAGCAAAGACAGTAAAACAAATGGAACAACAAAGTGAAACACTCAATGTGGAAACTGAAACATCAAAAAAGAAAAAAGAAAACTACTGGAACTGAAAAATAAAACAAATGATTCACAAAAAGCAGGACAAACACTCGACAATAGAGTTAAACGTATGGAAGATAGAATAAACGAAATAGAAGACAAATTAACTGAACTTACCAAGTCTCAAGAGAAAAGAACAAAGTGAACAAACACTAAAGGAAATATGAGATTCAATTAAGAAATCTAATATTAGAATTATTCAAATCCCAGAGCACCACGACAATACATAGAAATAATTTTCCAAGATATAATTTGAGAGAATTTTTCAGATCTGAAGAGAGAACCAAGCCTCCAAATACAGAAAGGTGCACACACCCCAACTAAATGAGACAAAAAGGAGCAACTCCACACCATATCCTACTAAAATTCTTGAAAACCGAGTACAGGAGACAATTCTGAAAGCAGAAAGAGAAAAGCATAAAATAACATACCAAAGTGCTTTCATGACAATTATTGCAGATTTCTCCCCAGCAAATCTAGAGGCCTGAAGACAATGGAGAGACAGACATACAGAAAATACTGAAAGGAAACAATTGCCAACCAGGAATTTTTTTTTAAATTGTGTTTTAAGTGAAAGTTTACAGATCACATCAGTTTCTCGTACAAAAACTTATACATACATAGTTATGTGACCCTAGTTGCTTTCCCTGCAATGTGACAGCACATGCCTTCTCTCCACCCTGTGTTTCCTGTGTCCATTCAATCAGCTCTTTGCACCCCCTGCCTCCTCATCTTGCCTTTGGACAGGAGCTGCCCACTAAGCTTCATGTGTCTACTTGAGCTAAGAAGTACACTCTTCACCAGGAGCATTTTATGTCTTATAGTCCAATCTAATCTATGTCTGAAGAGTTGACTTCAGGAATGGTTTTAGTTTTAGGCTAACAGAGAGTACAGGGGCCATGTCCTCTGGGGTCCCTCCAGTCTCAGTCAGACCATTAAGTCTGGTCTTTTTACTAGAAGCTGAATTTGAGTTCTGCACCTCAATTTCTCCTTCTCCATCAGGGACTGTCTGTTGTGTTTCCTGTCAGGGAGGTAATTGGTGGTAGCCAGGCACCATCTAGGTCTTCCAGTCTCAGGTTGATAGAGTATCTGGTTTATGTGGCCCTTTCTGTCTCTTGGACTCATATTTTCCGTGTGACTTTAGTATTCTTCATTCTTCTTTGCTCCAGGAGGTTTGGGACTAATTAACGCATCTTAGATGGCCACTTGCTAGCTTTTAAGACCCCAGATGCCACTCCCAAAGTGGGATGTAGAACGTGCATCTTAATAAACTTTGTTATGCCAATTGACCTAGATGCCCCCTCAAACCATGGTCCCCATACTTCCAACCTGCTACTCTTCCTGAAACTGTTTGGTTGTATTCAGGAAACTTCTTAGCTTTTGGTTTAGTCTGGTTGTGCTGACTTCCCCTGTGTTGTGTGCTGTCTTTCCCTTCACCTAACATAATTCTTGTCTAATATCTAGTTAGTGAATACTCCTCTCCCTCCCTCCCCACTGTTGTAACCATCAAAGAATATTTTCTTCTGGTTTTAAACCTTTTCCTGAGTTCTTATAATAGGGGTCTCATAAAATATTTGTCCTTTTGCAACTGACTACATTTCACTCAGTATAATGCCTTCCAGATTCATCCATGTTATGAGATGTTTCACAGATTCATTGTTGTTCTTTATTGTTGTGTAGTATTCTATTGTGTGAATATACCATAATTTGTTTATCCAATCATTGGTTGATGGGCACCTTGTTTGTTTTCATCTTTTTGATATTGTAAACAGTATTGCAATGAACATGGGTGTGCATATATCTATTTGTGTGAGGGCTCTTATTTCTCTACGATATATTTTAAGGAGTGGTATTGCTGGATCATATGGTACTTCTATTTTTAGCTTTTTAAGGAAGTGCCAAATCAATTTCCAAAGTGGTTGTATCATTTTATTTTCCCACCAGCCGTGTATAACTGTTCCAGTCTCTCCACAGTCTCTCCAGCATTTATTATTTTGTGCATTTTGGATTAATGCCAGTCTTGGAGTGAGATGGTATCTTATTGTAGTTTTGATTTCCATTTCTCCGATGGGATTGTCAGCATTTCCTTGTATCCATTAGCTGCCTGAATGTCTTTGGTGAATGCCTGTTCATACCCTTTAACCGTTTTTAACTGTGTTTTTTGTCTTTTTGTTGTTGAGGTTTTGCAGTATCTTGTAGATTTTAAAGATTAGACACTGTTTGGATTTGTCACAGTCAAAATTTTTTTTTTCCCAGTCTGTAGGTTGTCTTTTTACTCTTTTGGTGAAGCCTTTGGATGAGCGTGTTTGATTTTTAGGAGCTCCCAGTTATCTAGTTTCTCTTCTGGTTTTTGAGCGTTGTTAGTAGGGTTTTGTATACTCTTTTTGTCATGTATTAGAGTTCCTAACTTTGTTCCTATTTTTTTCTTCCATGATCTTTATCATTTTAGATTTTATATTTAGGTCTTTGTTCCATTTTGAGTTTGTTTTTTGTGCATGGTATGGATCCTGTTTCATTATTTTTGCAGATGGGTATCCAGTCATGCCAGCGCCATTTGTTAAAGACTGCCTTTTCCCCAGTTAACAGACTTTGGGCCTTTGTCAAATATCAGCTGCTCATAAGTGAATTTATGCCTGGATTCCCAATTCTAGTCCATTGATTTATGTATCTGCTTTTAAACCAGTACCAGGGTGTTCTGACAACAGTGGTGGTATAATAGGTTCTAAAATCTGGTAATGTGAGGCCTCCCACTTTCAAACTAGGAATTCTTTACATAACAAAGCTGTCATTCAAAAATGAGGGAGCAATTAAGAAATTCTCGTGTAAACGGAAGCTCTGGAAATTTGATACCACAAGACTAGCTTTCTGTCTTCTTGAGCTGCCTTTTGAAATTACTGTTTAGCTCTTTCACGTGATCATTTCTGTCCTTCGCTTTAGTTACTGTACATTCAAGTACAAGCTTCAGAGTCCCTTCTGACATCCATTTTGGTCTTTCTTTTCTTTCCTATCTTTTTAATGACCTTTTGCTTTTTTTCATGTTTCGATGCCCTTAATGTGATCTAACATCATATCTGGTCTTCAGGCATTGATGTACAACGTGTCATATCTATTAGTGAGATTGAACAGTCTCTAAATTCAGGTGGTTTTAGTACATTGGCTCTCTCGACTTGTTTTGTGTTCAGCTTCAACTTGAACTTGCATATTAGTAATTGGTGATCTGTTCCACAGTTGGCCACTGGCTTTTGTTCTGGCTGACGGCATTGAGCTTTTCCTTCATCTCTTCCCAAATGTAGTTGATTTGATTCCTGTGTATTTCATCTGGCAAGTTCCACGTGTATAGTTGCCATTTATGGTGTTGAAAAAAAAGTATTTGCAATGAATGATTTATTGGTTTTACAAAATTCTATACTTTCTGGCTTCATTTCTACCACCAATGCCATATTTTCTAACTACCAATCTTTTTTTGTTTCCAACTGTCATATTCCAATCTCCAGTAATTATCAATGTATCTTGATCGCATGTTTGATCAATTTCAGACTGTGAATGTTGGTAAATCTTCATTTTCTTCATCTGGCACTAGCGGTTGGTGCATAAATTTCAATAATATTTGTTCAACTGGCTTCCATGTTGTTGTTTGGAAACGCTGGTGGCATAGTAGTTAATTGCTACGGCTGCTAACCAAAAGGTTGGCAGTTCAAATCTGCCAGGTGCTCTTAGGAAACCCTGTGGGGCAGTTCTACTCTGTCCTGTAGGGTCACTATGAGTCAGAATTAACTTGACGGCAATGGATTTTGTTTTGGGGGTTTTATGTTGTTGTTGTTGTTAGGTGCCTTCAACTTGGTTCTGACTCATAGCAATCCTAGAGGACAGAGTAGAATTGCCTCATAGGGCTTCCAAGGAGTGGCTAGTAGGTTTGAACTGCTGATATTTTGGTCAGTAGCTGAGCTCTTAACCACTGTTTTACCAGGGCACCATGTAGGCTCATGGATATTATTCTATCACTGACACCATTGTACTTCAGGATAGATCTTGAAATATTCTTTTTGATGATGAATAAAAGTTTGCCATTCCAAGCATAGTAGAGCACATGAATGTCCAATTCAAAATGGCCAATTCCAGTCCATTTTGGCTCACTAATGCCTAGAGTATTGATGTTTATGCTTTCCGTTTCACGTTTGATGACCTCTAATTTTCCTAGATTCACAGTTTGTACATTCCACATTCTGATTATTAATGGATCTTTACAGCTGTTTCTTCTCATTTTGGGTTTTCCCACACCAGCAAATGAAGATTCAGAAAGATTTATTCCACCCATGTCATTAAGGTCTACTCTACTTTGAGAAGGAAGCTTTCCCACAGTCTTATTCCAAATAGCTCCTAACCTGAGGGTCTCATCTTCTGCCACTACATCAGAAAATGTTCTGCTGCTCCTGGTAAGGAAACTGGCCAATTTTTAGAAGTTTGACTGCCAGATCCTTCTTCCTAGTCTGTCCTACTCTGGAATACTTCACTGAAACCTATCAACCATGGGTAATCCTGTTGGTATTTGAAATACTGATGACATAGCTTGCAGCATCACAGCAACATACAAGCTAATGCAGTAGGACAAATTGACAGATGTACGATGGAGAAACAAAAGGGAGCAACATGCTAGACATTTCTCAAAATGAAGGAACTGAAGAAAAAATTCAAGGCTCAAGTTGCAATAACAAAGAAGTCTGTGGGCAAAATACTGAACTACACAAGAAGCATCAAAAGAAAACTGAAGAAATACACAGAATCACCGTACCAAAAAGAATTGGCCAACATTCAACCATTTCAGGAGGTAGCATATGCTCAAGAACCAATGAAGGAAGAAGTCCAAGCTACACTAAAGACATTGGCAAAAAACAAAACTCAAGGAATTGACAGGATACCAATTTAGAGGTTTCAACAAAAAGTTGCAACTATAGAAGTATTAATTTGCCTGTGCCAAGAAATTTGGAAGATAGATAAATGGACAACCAAGTGGAAGATATTCATATTTGTGCACATTCCAAAGAAAAGTGACCCAACTAAACGTGGAAATTATAGAACAATATCATTAATATCATACACAAGTAAAATTTTGCTAAACATAATTCAAAAATAGTTGCAGGGGTTCATGGACAGGGAACTGCCAGAAATTTAGCTGGATTCAGATGAGGACTTGGGACAAAGGGTATCACTGCTATTGTCAGATGGAGTTTGACTGAAAGCAGAATACCAGAAAGATATTTACCTTTGTTTTACTGACTATGCAAAGGCATTTTATTGTGTGTATAATAACAAATTATGGGTAAAATTGAGAAGAACGGGAATTCCAGAACACTTAGTTGTACTCATGGAGAACCTGTACATAGACCAAGAGGCAATTGTTTGAACAGGACAAAGTGATACTGGGAGGTTTAAAATCAGGAAAGGAAGGTGTCAGGTTTGTATTCTTCCACCATATTTACTCAATCTGTGTGGCAAGGAAATAATCTGAGAAACTGGGCTATATATAGAAGAACAGTGCATCTGATTGGAGGAAACTCATGATATACTGATGACACAACCTTGTTTGCTAAAAGTGAAGAGGGCCTGAAACACTCAGTGACTGAGATCAAAGACTACAGCCTTCAATATGGATTACACCATAATATAAAGAAAAAGATTCGTGATACATCTTTCGACACGGATGAATCTAGAATGCATTATGCTGAGAGAAATAAGTCAACACAAAATGAAAAATACTGTATGAGACCACTATTACAAAAAACCAAGAAAAGGTTTGCACATAGAAAGAAACAAACTTTCATGGTTACAAAGGAGGGGCGGGTGGGGAGGGAAAAACACTAAATAGACAATAGATAAGTGATAACTTTGATAAAGGGTAAGGCAGTACACAGTATTGGGGAAGTCAGCATCACTTGACTAAGGCAAGGTCACAGAAGTTTCATAGACACATCCAAACTCCCTGAGGGACCGAATTATTGGGCTGAGGGCTGGGGACCACGGTCTCGGGGGACATCTAACTCACATGGCATAAGACAGTTTATAAAGAAAATATTCTACATCCTACTTTGGTAAGTAGCATCTGAAGTCCTAAAAGCTTGTGAGGGGCCATCTAAGACACTCCATTGGTCCCACTCTGTCTGGAGCAAGGGAGAATGAAGAAAACCAAAGACACAGGGGAAAGATTACTCCAAAGGACTAATGGACCACAGTTACCAGATCCTTCACCAGATTGAGTGCAGCACAACTAGATGATGCCTGGCTACCATCACTGACTGCTCTGACAGGGATCACAATAGAAGGTCCTGAATAGAGCTGGAGAAAAATGCAGAACAAAATTCTAACTCACAAAAAAAGACCAGAGTTATTGGTGTGAAAGAGACTGGAAAAGCCCCAAGAATATGGCCCCCAGACAGCCTTTTAACTCAGTACTGAAGACACTCCTGAGGTTCAGCCTTCAGCCAAAGATTAGACAGGCCCATAAAACAAAATGAGACTAAACGGTCACACCAGCCCAGGGAGAAGGACAAGAATGTAGGAGGAGACAGGATAGCTGGTAGGGGGGAACCTGTGGTCAGGAAGTGGAGAGTGTTGACATGTTGAGTTGTCAGCAACCAGTGTCACAAAACAATATGTGTATTAATTGTTTAATGAGAAACTGCTCTGTAAATCATCTAAGACAATGGAAAAAAAAAAGTCCTCACAACTGGACCAATAAGCAATATCATGATAAACGAAGAAAAGACTGAAATTGTCAAGAATTTCATTTTACTTCGATCCACAATCAATATCCATGGAAGCAGCAGTCAAGAAATCAAAAGACACATTGCTTTGGGTAAATCTGCTGCAAAAGACCTACTTAAACTGTTAAAAAGCAAACATGTCACTTGGAAGACTAAGGAGTGCCCTACTCAAGCATGGTATTTTCAATTGCCTCGTAGGTACACAAATTCTGGATACTGAATAGAGAAGACTGAAGAAGAGTTGATGCATTTGAATTATGGTGTCGGTGAAGGATATTGAATAAACCATGGACTGACAAAAGAATGAACAAATCTGTCTTGGAAAAACTACAGCCAGAATGCTCATTAGAAGCAAAGATGGGGAGGCTTCATCCCATTTACTTTGGACATGTTGTCAGGAAGGACCAGTCCCTGGAGAAGAACATCATGCTTGATAAAGTAGAGGGTAAGTAAAAAGAGGAAGATCCTCAACAAGACGTATTGACACAGTGGCTTCAATAATGGGGTCAAACATAGCAACAATTGTCAGAGTGGTTCAGGGCTGAGCAGTACTTCATTCTGTTATACATGGAGTTGCTATGAGTCAGAACCAACTGGACAGCACCTAACAAAAACAACAAGAGCAGCTCTGTATGTATTATTCAAGAGAACACTCCAAATAGAAAGTTAAGAGCATTAAATAAATACTTGTTTCTTTTTTTTTTTTTTATCTAGGGGGAAAATTAAAAAAATAAGAAAGAGTTCTCCAAAAAAATGCAACAAAAAATGCAATCATTAGGACTAAGTATATGGTATTTTTAGGGAATAAATTCAATGATTAAATCCTTCAAACAGTACAACCTCAAGTTTGTAAGAAGCAAATATAAAGTAAACTAATAAAAAATATTTGTATATTGATGTTAACGGAGACATACCAACGTAAATGCGGGAGGGAAGTGCATACCAGGAATAGGTTTTCTAGTTTAAGGTTATATTTTAAATGTTATGCATATGTTAAATATTATTGTAATTGTAAGTTGTGTAATGTAATGTGTGGCAACCAAAAGGAAACATTCAGAATAAAGAAGGAAGAAAGCAAAAAGTCTAATCACAGTAAAATAGGCAAACCACTGGCTAGATTGACAAAAAAAAAGATGGAAGAGACAAATAACCTAATGAAGAAATGAAATTAGTGACATTATAACAGATCCAAAAGATATAAAGAAGGTTATAACTGATTACTATGAAAAATTGTACCACAACAAATTTGAAAACATAGATGAAATGGACAAATTCCTAGAAAAATGCTACCTACCCAAACTAACAAAAAGAGAGGTAGGAAATTTAAACAGACTCATGACAAAAAAAGAGATAGAAGATATCATCAAAAAACAAAAAGGCCCATGACCAGATGGCTACACTGGAGAATTCTACCAGAAATTCAGATAAGAGTTGACACCAATCCTACTTAATCTCATTAAAAACATAAAGAGTGGAGGTGCCAAGACTGCTGAATAGGTAGAACTACCGCGGATCCCTCTTGCAACAAAGACTTGGAAAAACAAGTGAACCGAGCACATACCTGAAGATCTATGAACCCTGACCATCAAACACAGAACTAAGGAGTTGACCTGAGTGACAGGTGAGTAAAAAGCCACACCCTGAAGAGGCGACCACTTCTGGAACCGGCATTCTGTGCCACAGCCTTGAGACCTCGCAGTTCCCTGGTGCCATAGTGGTGGGGCTGATTGCGGCTTACTGAGACGGGGCAAGCATGGGACACAGCCCTAACCCCTAACCCCTAACCCCTTGGAGTAATCTTGGTAAAGACTCAGCCAGCCCAAGCAGGCTGCACACTGACGTGGCTGACAAGAGAATGAGCAACCACAGGGAAGCAGTGACAGTTTTCGGAGCCCGTAGCCAGCATCCCAGTCAGAAAACCTTGGCGTTGTGCTTTGGACTAAGCGCAGAGGAGCTGACCATGGCTTCCTGAGATGGTGCACGCTTGGTACGCAGTCCTAGCCCCCTGAAGTAAACCTCTGTGGAAACCCAGCCAGCACATGCAGGCTGCAAAACTATGTAGCCGACAGAGGAAGGAGAAATCATGGGGAAGCAGCAACTGGTTTGGGAGCCTGGAGTGCAGCATCCCAGCCAGAAAACCTTGGTGCTGGGCTTTGGACTAGGAGCAGAGGAGCTGATCATGGCTTCCTGAGAGGGCGGAAGCACAAGATGCAGGCCTGACCCTCAGAAGCAATCTCAACCCAGCCAGCACACGCAGGCTACATGCCCCTCTGGAATCTCAGATAAAACAATCATCACCAAGCAAGATAAATAACTTTGTCTATATTGTGCTACTCTCTCCTATCTATCTAATCCCTCCCCTCTTTGGCCCAGGTGGCTTCATTAACATTGGAATTTCCTGGGCCAGGGAGTGAAGTGCTCTGTGGGTTTTTTTTTTTTTTTTCCCTAACGCATTCTCCTGGCCTGAGAGAAGCAGCAATTAACAACCCAGGGGGAAAAATCTTTCCCTGACTTCCCTAAACTGGAATAAAAATACAGAACGAGCTCCAGCCAAGCATAAGAGATTCACAGACTTTGTCTTTTATCCCTACAGGCAACAAGGTGGCTATTATAATGCAAAGGCAATTCTGATAGAGATCTGACTGTAATTGTTTTAGCGGAGCAGTGAAAAGACAAGTTCTGGAAGTCTGATACCTCTCCATCTATTAAACAGAGCCCTCACTGATTCACAGCAGGGAACTGTGTGAACCTAGCAAAAGTAAATGGACTAAATGGACTAAATGCACCAATAAAGAGACAGAGAGTCGCAGACTGCATAAAAACACATGATCCATCTCTATGCTGCCTAAAAGAGATACACCTTAGACTTAGAGACACGAACAAACTAAAACTCAAAAAAAAAAAAGAATGGAAAAAAATATATCGAGCAAACAACAATCAAAAATTTCCTGAGCCAGAGAGTGAACTGCACTGCGGTTTTTCTTTCTTTCTTTTTTTTTTTTTTTTGGTCTTTTCCTAACACATTCTCCTGGCCTGAGAGAAGCAGCTACAAAAAACCCAGGGACCAAAAAGCCTTCCCTAATTGGACAAAAAACACAGAACCACCTCCAGCCAAGCGTATGTGATCCACAGTCTTGGGCTTTCATCCCTACAGGGAAAAAGGTGGCTATTATAATGCAAAGGCATTTCTGATAGGGATCTGACTGTAATTGTTTTAGCGGATTACTGGAAAGACAAGTTTCCCAGGTCTGATATCTCTGCTTATTCAACAGAGCCCTCACTGACCCACAACAGGGAACAGAGGGATGAAGCTCCCCCAGACCACCTAGCCTCCTGCCTTAGGGGTGTAAGGAGGGTGACACCTACCAATCTGTAGAGGTACTTGCACTGGGGGCCTAATGTACACCTGCAGAGCCCACCCACCAAGGTGCTTTAAGAATAGAGATACAACTACCTCACTGGCACTTGGGGGAAGCCAGTCAGCATCCTGCCCCCTCCCCCCGGAGTGTGAACCCCTGCTGCTACTAGAATCTGGCACACAGAACTTTCACCACTACTTCTCTAGGTGGATAGGTGACAATCTGCACCACACACTTGATGACCCAAAATCAGATTCTACTCAAGAATAGTGAATGGACTCTTAGGCTTATATATCTGGTAACAGCCCAAACCAGCTGGTAATAGAAAATAAGTGAGTCAAGGGCTACAACAATCAAGACAGCACAATCTAGTAGCCCATCTATGTATATTGAAAGAAAACAAAACAAAATAAGACTCGGTGAGCAAATATAGAATAAATCACTACAATATCTTATAGATGGCTCAGAGACAGCAGTGGATATCAAAACTCATAAAGAAGCAGACCATGATTGCTTCTACAACTCCCCAAACTAAAGAATAAAAATCTTTCCCAAATGAAGATACAATCCTGGAATTGCCAGATACAGAATATAAAAAACTAATTTACAGAATGCTTCAAGACATCAAGGATGACCTCAGAAATGAAATAAGGCAAGCTACAGAAAAAGCCAAGGAATGCACTGATAAAGCAGTTGAAGAACTCAAAAAGATTATTCAAGAACATAGTGGAAAAATTAATAAGTTGCAAGAATCCATAGAGAGACAGCATTCAGAAATCCAAAAGATTAACAATAAAATTACAGAATTAGACAACGCAATAGGAAGTCAGAGGAGCAGACTCGAGCAATTAGAATGCAGAGTGGGAGATCTGGAGGACCAGGGAATTGACACCACTATAGCTGAAAAAAAATCAGATAAAAGAATTAAAAAAAATGAAGAAACCCTAACAATCACGTGGCACTCTATCAAGAAGAATAACTTGCGTATGATTGGAGTCCCAGAACAGGGAGGGAGGACAGAAAACACAGAGAGAATAGTTGAAGATCTGTTGGCAGAAAACTTCCCTGACATCATGAAAGACGAAAGGATATCTATCCAAGATGCTCATCGAACCCCACTTAAGATTGATCCAAAAAGAAAATCACCAAGACATATTATCATCAAACTTGCCAAAACCAAAGATAAAGAGAAAATTTTAAACCCAGCCAGGGATAAAAGAAAGGTCTCCTACAAAGGAGAATCAATAAGAATAAGTTGAGACTACTCAGCAGAAACGATGCAGTCAAGAAGGCAATGGGATGACATACATAGAAAACTGAAGGAGAAAAGCTGCCAGCCAAGGATCATATATCCAGCAAAACTCTCTCTGAAATATGAAGGCGAAATTAAGACATTTACAGATAAACACAAGCTTAGAGAATTTTCAAAAACCAAATCAAAGCTACAAGAAATACTAAAGGAAATTGTGTGGTCAGAAAACCAATAATATCAGATACCAGCACAACACAAGGTCACAGAAGAGAGCATCCTGATATCAACTCTAATAGGGAAATCACAAAAACAAATTAAGATTAATTTTAAAAAGAAAAAAAAACACTCAAAACAGGGAATCATTGAAGTCAGTATGTAAAAGATCACAATAATCAAAAAAAGGGACTAAATACAGGTGGCATAGAACTGCCATATGGAAAGGGATACAAGGCGATATAGGACAATAAAAGTTAGTTTTTTGCTTAGAAAAATGGGGGTAAATTTTAAGGTAACCACAGACAACTCCATAACTCAAAATAAAAACCAAAAAAATGTAACGACTCAGCAAACATAAAGTCAAATACTATGAAAATGAGGAACACATAATTTACAAAGAAAAATGTCTCAGCACAAAAAAGTAAGTGGAAAAATGAAATTGTCAACAACACACATAAAAAGCCATCAAAATACTTATCTATAATTACGCGAATGTAAAGGGACTAAATGCACCAATAAGGAGACAGAGAGTCTCAGACTGGATAAAGAAAAATGATCTGTCTATATGCTGCCTACAAAATACACACCTTAGACTTAGAGATACAAACAAACTAAAACTCAAAGGATGGAAAAAAATATATCAAGCAAACAATAAGCAAAAAAGAAGAGGAGTAGCAATATTAATTTCCGACAAAACAGGCTTTAAAGTTAAATCCACCACTAAGGATAAAGAAGGACACTACATAATGATTAAAGGGACAATTGACCAGGAAGATATAACCATATGAAATATTTACACACTCAATGACAGGGCTGCAAGATACATAAAACAAACTTTAACAGAACTGAAAAGTGAGATAGACACCTCCACAATTATAGTAGGAGACTTCAACACACCACTTTCGAAGAAGGACAGGACTTCCAGGAAGAAGCTCAATACAGACACGGGAGACCTAATTGCTACAATCAACCAACTAGACCTCACTGACTTATACAGAACACTCCACCCAACTGCTGCAAAGTGTACTTTCTTTTTTCTAGTGCACATGGGACATTTTCTAGAATAGACCACATATTAGGTCATAAAACAATCCTTTGCAGAGTCTAAAACATCGAAATATTACAAGGCATCTTCTCAGACCACAAGGCCATAAAAGTGGAAATCAATAACAGAAAAATTAGGGAAAAGAAATCAAATTCTTGGAAACTGAACAATATCCTGCTGAAAAAAGACTGGGTTATAGAAGACATTAAGGAGGGAATAAAGAAATTCATAGAATACAACGAGAATGAAAACACTTCCTATGAAAACCTCTGGGACACAGCGAAAGGAGTACTCAGAGGTAAATTTATATCGATAAATGCACACATACAAAAAGAAGAAAGAGCCAAAATCAGAGAACTGTCCCTACAACTTGAACAAATAGAAACTGAGCAACAAAAGAATCCATCAGGCACCGGAAGAAAACAATAAAGATTAGAGCAGAATTAAATGAAATAGAGAAGAGAAAAACAATTGACTGAATTAACAAAGCCAAAAGCTGGTTCTTTGAAAAAATAAAGTTGATAAACCATTGGCCAGACTGACTAAAGAAATACAGGAAAGGAAACAAATAACCCAAATAAGAAATGAGATGGGCCACATCACAACAGACCCAACTGAAATTGAAGCAATCATATCAGATTATTAAGAAAAATTGTACTCTAACAAATTTGAAAACCTAGAAGAAATGGATGAATTCCTAGAAACACACTACCTACCTAAACTAACATGATCAGAAGTAGTTCAATTAAATAGACCCATAACAAAAAAAGAGATTGAAAAGGTAACCAAAAAACTCCCAACGAAAAAAAGCCCTGGCCCAGATGGCTTCACTGCAGAGTTCTACCAAACTTTCAGAGAAGACTTAACACCACTACTACTAAAGGTATTTCAAAGCATAGAAAAGGATGGAATACTCCCTAACTCATTCTATGAAGCCAGCATATCCCTGATACCGAAACCAGGTAAAGACACCACAAAAAAAGAAAATTACAGACCTATATCCCTCATGAGTATAGATGCAAAAATCCTCAACAAAAATCTAGCCAACAGAATTCAACAACATATCAAAAAAATAACCCATTGTTACCAAGTGGGATTTATACCAGGTATTGAATTTTTATTGAAGGTTGGTTCAATATTAGAAAAATAATTAATGTAATCCAGCATATAAATAAGACAAAAACCACATGATCTTATGAATTGATGCAGAAAAGGCATTTGACAAAGTCCAACACCCATTCATGATAAAACTCCCAGCAAAATAGTAATAGAAGGAAAATTCCGCAACATAATAAAGGGCATCTATACAAAACCAACAGCCAACATCATCCTAAATGGAGAGAGCCTGAAAGCATTTCCCCTGAGAACGGGAACCAGACAAGGATGCCCTTTATCACCGCTCTTATTCAATATTGTGCTGGAGGTCCTAGCCACAGCAACTAGTCTAGACAAAGAAATAAAGGGCATCCAGATTGGCAAGAAAGAAGTCAAAGTATCTCTATTTGCAGATGACATGATTTTATACACAGAAAACCCTAAGGAATCCTCCAGAAAACTACTGAAACTACTAGAAGAATTCGGCAGAGTTTCAGGTTACAAGATAAACATACAAAAATCACTTGGATTCCTCTACATCAACAAAAAGAACATTGAAGAGGAAATCACCAAATCAATACCATTCACAGTAGCACCCAAGAAAATAAAATACTTAGGAATAAAGCTTACCAAAGATGTAAAAGACCTATACAAAGAAAACTACAAGGTACTACTGCAAGAAACTAAAAGGGATCTGCATAAGTGGAAAAACATACCTTGCTCATGGATAGGAAGATTAACACAGTAAAAATGTCTATTCTACCATAAGCTATCTATATATACAATGCACTTCCGTTCCAAATTCCAACGACATTTTTTAATGTGATGGAGAAACAAATAACAAACTTCATATGGAAGGGAAAGAAGCTCCGGATAAGAAAAGCATTACTGAAAAGAACAAAGTGGGAGGCCTCCCTCTACCTGATTTTAGAACATGTTATACAGCCATAGTAGTCAAAACAGCCTGGTACTGGTACAGCAGACACATAGACCAATGGAACAGAATTGAGAACCCAGATATAAATCCATCCACATATGAGCAGCTGGTATTTGACAAAGACCCAGTGTCAGTTAATTGGGGAAAAGATAGTCTTTTTAACAAATGGTGCTGGCATAACTTGATATCCAGCTGAAAAAAAAAAATGAAACAGGACCCATACCTCACAACATGCACAAAAACTAACTCCAAATGGACCAGAGACCTAGACATAAAGTCTAAAATGATAAAGATCATGGAAGAAAAAATAGGGACAGTGTTAGGAGCCCTAATACAAGGCATAAACAGAATACAAAACATTACTAAAAATGACGAAGAGAAACCAGGTAACTGGGAGCTCCTAAAAATCAAACGCCTATGCTCATCTAAAGACTTCACCAAAAGAGTAAAAAGACCACCTACAGATTGGGAAAAAATTTTCAGCTATGACATCTCTGACCAGTGCCTGATCTCTAAAATCTACATGATTCTGCTAAAACTCAACCACAAAAAGACAAACAACCCAATTAAAAATTAGGCAAAGGATATGAACAGGCACTTCACTAAAGAAGGTATTCAGGCCGCTAACAGATACATTAGGAAATGCTCTCAATCATTAACCATTAGACAAATGCAAATTAAAACTACGATGAGATTCCATCTCACTCCAACAAGGCTGTCATTAATCCAAAAAACACAAACTAACAAATGTTCGAGAGGCTGTGGAGAGATTGGAACACTTCTGCACTGCTGGTGGGAATGTCAAATGGTACAACTACTTTGGAAATGGATCTGGCATTTCCTTAAAAACCTAGAAATAGAACTACCATACAACCTGGCAATCCCACTCCTTGGAATATATCGTAGAGAAATAAGAGCCTCAACACGAACAGATATATGCACACCCATGTTTATTGCAGCTCTGTTTACAATAGCAAAAAGCTGGAAGCAACCAAGGTGTCCATCAATGGATGAATGGATAAATAAATTATGGTATATTCACACAATGGAATAGTACCCATTGACAAAGAACAGTGATGAATCTATGAAACATTTCATAACATGGAGGAATCTGGAAGGCATTATTCTAAGTGAAATTAGTCAGATGCAAAAGGACAAATATTGTATAAGAGCAATATTATAAGATCTTGAGAAATAGTTTAAACTGAGAACACATTTTTTTGTGGTCATGAGAGGGCTGAGGAAGGGAGTGCGGGAGAAGGTTATTTACTGATTAAATAGTAGATAACTACTTTAGGTGAAGGGAAGGACAATACTCAATACAGGGGAGGTCAGCACAACTGGACTGGACCAAAAGCAAAGAAGTTTCCTGAATAAAATGAACACTTCGAAGGTCAGTGGAGAAGGCCCATGTGTTTAGGGATTATGGCTTCAGGGGACATCTGAGTCAATTAGCAAAATAAATTCTATTAAGTAAACATTCTGCATCCCACTTTGACGTGTGGCGTTTCGGGTCTTAAACAGTTGCAAATGGCCATCTAAGATACATCAATGAGTCTCAACTCACCTGGATCAAAGGAGAATGAAGAACACAAAGGTCACAAGGTAATTAAGAGCCCAAGAGACAGAAAGGAGTACATGAACTACAGACTACATCATCCTCAGACCAAAGGAACTAGATGGTGCCCGGCCACAACTGATGACTGCCCTGACAGGGAGCACAACAGAGAACCCCTGAGGGAGCAGGAGAATAGTGGGATGCAGACCCCAAATTCTCATAAAAAGACCAGACTTAATGGTCTGACTAAGACTACAACTGGGCTGGGTGGGTAAGACTAGAAGAATCCCAGGAGTCATGGTCCCCAAACCTTCTGTTGGCCCAGGACAGGAACCATTCCTGAAGACAACTCATCAGACATTGATTGGACTGGATAATGGGTTGGAGAGATATGCTGATAAGGAGTGAGCTACTTGCATCAGGTGGACACTTGAGACTATGCTGGCATCTCCTGTCTGGAGGGGAGATGGGAGTGCAGACGGGGTTAGAAACTGTCAAAATGGTCATGAAAGGAGAGACTGGAAGGAGGGAGTGGGCTGACTCATTAGGGGGAGAGTAAGTGGGGGTATGCAGTAAGGTGTACATAAGTTTATATTATTAAAAAATAAATAAATAAAGAGGAACACTACCGAACTACCAAACTCTATCTATGAAGCCAGCATTACCTGATACACAAACTATATAAAGAAATCATGAAAATTGAAAATTACAGATGAATATCGTTATGAAAATAGATACAAAACTTTTCAACAAAATTCTAGTCAGTAAACTTAAGCAACATATAAAAAAATCATAGATCATGATAAATTGAGATTTGTACTCGTATTACAAGGGTGGTTCACCATTAGAAAATCAGTTTAACCCACACTAAAAAAAGGAAAATAAATACATGATCATATCAATTTATGGAAAAAGGCATTTGATAAAATTCAACATCCTTTTTCTGATTATAAAAAGGTTCAGAAAAATAGGAAAAGAGAAATTTCTCGACATAATTAAGGGCATATATGCAGCATATGCGCAACAACAGCCAACATTATACTGAAAGGAAAAAGGCTGAGTCTTCTCTTTCAGAAAGAGAATGAGACAACGATGCCCATTATCATCACTCTTATTCAACATTCTACTGAAAGTCCTAGCCAGTGCTATAAAACAAGATTTGAACTGCTGACCTTTTGATTAGCAGCCAAGCTCTTAATCACTGTAGGTACCCTGTTGTTGTTAGGTGCAGTTGAGTTGATTCCCACTCATAGCAACCCTATATACCACAGAATGAAATACTGCCTGTGCCTGTGCCTGTGCCATGCGCCACGCTCACAATAATTGTTATGCTTTAGCCCATTGTTGCAGCCACTGTGTCAATTCATCTCCTTGAGTGTCTTCCTCTTTTCCACTGACTGTCTAATTTACCAAGCATGATGTCCTTCTCTAGGGACTGATCTCTCTTGACAACATGTCCAAAGTATGTAAGTTGCAGTCTCACTATCCTTGCTTCTAAGGAGCATTCTGGTTCTGCCCCTTCTCAGGCAGATTTGTTCATTCTTTTGGCAGTTCATAGTATATTCAATATTCTTTGCCAACGTCACCATTCGAAAGCATCAATTCTTCTTTGGTCTTCCTAATTCTTTGTTCAGCTTTCACGTACATATGACACGATTGAAAATTCCATGGCTTTTTTTTTTTTTGGGTCAGGTGCACCTTGGTCTTTAAGGTGACATCTTTGCTTTTCAACACTTTAAAGAGGTCCTTTGCAGCAGATTTACCCAAAACAATGCATCTTTTGATTTCTCAACTGCTGCTTCTATGGGTATTGATTACGGATCCAAGTAAAATAAAATTCTTTACAACTTCAGTCTTTTCTCAGTTTATCATGATGTTGCTTATTGGCCCAGTCGTGAGGATTTTTGTTTTCTTTATATTGAGGTGTAGTCCATACTGAATGGTGTGGTCTTTGATTCCTAAGTGCTTCAAGTCCTCTTCGCTTTCAGTAAGCCATGTTGTGTCATCTGCATAACGCAGGTTGTCAATGAGTCTTCCTCCAATCTTTATGCCCCGTTCTTCCTCATACAGTCCAGCTTCTCAGAATATTTGCTAAGTGTACAGATTGAATAGGTATGGTGAAAGGATGCAACCCTGATGCATACCTTTCCTGACTTTAAACCACTCGGTATCCCCTTGTTATGTCCAAACAACTGCGTCTTGATCTATGTACTGGTTCCTCATGAGCACAGTTAAGTGTTCTTGAATTCCCATGCTTCACAATGTTATCCATAATTTGTTATGATCTACACACTCCAATGCCTTTGCAGAGTCAAGAAAACACAGGTAAACATCCTTCTGGTATTCTCTGCTTTCAGCCAGGATCCATCTGACATCAGCAATGATACCCCTGGTTTCATGTGCTCTACTGAATCCAGCCTGAATTTCTAGCATTTCCCGGTCAATATTTTTATACTGGTTTTGAATCATCTTCAGCAAAATTTTGCTTTCGTGTGGTATTAATGATATTGTTTGATAATTTCCACATTCTGTTGGATCACCTTTCTTGGGAATAGGCATAAATATCTATCTCTTCCAGTCAGTTGGTCAGGTAGCTGTCTTCCAAATTTCTTGGAAGTTAGAGGAGTGAGTGCTTCCAATGCTGCATCCATTTGTTCAAACATCTCAATTGATATTCCCTCAATCATTGGATCCTTGTTTTTCGCCAAAGCCTTCAGTGCAGCTTGGACTTCTTCCTTCAGTATCATCGGTTCCTGATCATATGCTACCTCTTGAATCAGTTGAACATCAACCAATTCTTTTTGGTATAATGGTTTTGTGTATCCCTTCAATCTTCTTTGGAGTCTTTCTGCATCGTTTTACATTTTCCCCATAGTATTGCAACTTGAGGCATGAATTTTTTCATCAGTTCTTTCAGCTTGAGAAAAGCCAAATGATTTCTTCCCTTTTGGTTTTCTATCTCCAGCTCTTTGCACATAACAGTATAATACTTTTTATTCTTGAGTTGCCCTTTGAAATATTCTGTTCAGTTCTTTTACTTCATCATCTCTTCCTTTTGCTTTAGCTGCTAGACATTCAAGAGCAAGTATCAGTCTCTTCTGACATCCATTTTGGCCTTTTTTTTTCTTACCTGTCTTTTTAATGACCTCTTGCTTTCTTCAGGTGTGTGTCCTTGATGTCATTCCACATGTCTGGTATTTGTTCGTTAGTGTTCAATGTATCAAATTTATTTGTGAGATAGTCTGTAAATTCAGGTGGGATATACTCAGGGTTGTACTTTGGCTCTCATGGATTTGCTCTAATTTTCTTCAGTTTCAACTTGGACTTGTATGTGAGCAGTTGATGGTCTGTTCCATAGTTGACCTCTGGCCTTGTTCTGACTGATATTGAGCTTTTCCGTCATCTCTTTCCACAGATGTAGTCAATTTGATTCCTGTGTATTCCATCTGTGAGGTTCATGTGTATCATCGCCATTTATGTAGGTGAAAAAAGACATTTACAATGAAAAAGTCGTTGATCCTGCAAAATTCTATCCCAGGATCTCCAGCATAATTTCTATCACCAAGGCCATATTTTCCAACTATTTATCCTTTTTTTTTTTTTCCAACTTTTGCATTCCAATCACCAGTAATTATCAGTGCATCCTGATTAAATGTTCAATCAATTTCAGACTGCAGAAGCTGGTAAAAGTCTTCAATTTCTTCATCTTTGGCCTCTGGTTTTTGCATAAATTTGAATAATAGTAATATTAACTGGTCTTCCTTATAGATGTATGGATATGATCCTATCACTGACAGCACTGTACTTCAGGATAGATCAGGAAATGTTCTTTTTGACCATGAATGCAATGTCATTCCTCTTCAAGTTGTCATTCCCAGCATAGTAGACCATATGATTGTCTGATTCAACATGGCCAATACCAAACCATTTCAGTTACTAATGCCTAGCATTTTGCTGTTTATGCATCCCATTTCATTTTTGACAATTTCCAATTTTCCTAGATTCATACTTCTCTTATTCCATATTCCAGACATTAATGGCTGTTTGCAGTTGTTTCTTCTCATTTTGAGTCATGCCACATCAGCAAATGAAGGTCCCAAAAGCTTGACTCCAGGTCATTAAGGTCGACTCTACTTTGAGGAGGCAGCTCTTCTCCAGTTGTCTTCTGAGTGTCTTCCAACCTTGCGGTCTCATCTTCTGGCACTATACCAGAAGTGTTTTGCTGGTATTCATAAGTTTTTTACTGGCTAATTCTGTTCTGAAGTAGACTGCCAGGTCCTGCTTCCTAGTTTGTCTTAACCTGGAAGCTCAGCTGAAACCCGTCTGACATGGATGACCCTGCTGGTATCTGAATACTGGTGGCATAGCTTCTAGCATCACAGCAATATCCAAGCTCTGACAGTCCGACAAACTGACATGTTGGGGGCGTGTACCATAAAAACTTAAAAATAATGGCACAAGTAGATATATGTACAGCTCCGTTCATTGCTGCTTTATTCAAAATAGCAAATAAATGGAAACAACTGAATTGCCCAAGAAAGGATCCATTGATAAACAAATTGTGGCACATACATACAATAGAATACTGGGCAACCATAATGAAAAATGAGTCCATGAATCGTATTATAGCATGGATGGATCAGGAAGTTATAATGCTAAGTGAAATAAATCAAGCATATAAGAACAAATATTGTATGGTCCTTCCTTTATAAGATGACAAGAACAGATAAATATAGTGAGACCAATATCCATTGATGGTTAGCAGGGAAGGGGTTAGGGAAAATAAGGTTTATGTAGCAGAGACTAGTTATTTTCAGTGATGAGAAAAGTGGCCTTGAATGTGAATATAGTCAGCACATTACAACCAAAGTAAAAAAGAATGTTTGAGCACATATGCTAGATATAGGAAAATTGATGTATGAGTACGTATATGTGTGTACATACATGAAAACAGATAGAAGTGTCTATAACCCACTGCTGTTGAGTTGAGAGGTATCTATAGGTATGTGTAAATACAAAAATGTGGGTGCAGGCACTTATATTCATTGAAGACAAAAATATGAATACTCCACACACATAACCAAACACCTTTCAACATTGATTTGCTGGGTTTTCAGGCTTAGGACTATAGTTTCCTGGGACAACTCAATGCACTGGCGTAACAGTTCACGAAAATAGTGATCTGAATTCTAGTAAAATGAGTAGTGTCTGGGCTTTTAAAAGCTTGAGGTGTAATAGTGAGTGGTGCCATTCTCATATCCACCCCTTGATTCTTGGAACTGTGAATCCTGGCTATGGGAGAAACACCATCATATATCGAACACTGGCTTAGAGCATATACAGCCTCCTGGAGAACATTGCCTTAGCCTCTGGCATCTAAAAGGGTGAAGTTACAGTCTCTTAGGTTTTAAAGAGTAAGGTCTTCACCAACTTGGTTCCAGAGTGTGGGGCCACTGTTCACTTGTCCCAGCAGGATGGAGGTGGGTGTGCTGCCCAAATCTGAGGGGGCAGGGATGCCATGCCCAAGGGGCAGAAGAATGAGGCCTGCCAGGGCTGAGGGGGTAGTGTCACCACTCATAAGGACTAGACAAATGAGGCCACCCAAAGTCGAGGAAGCAGAGTTGCTGTTCCAATGGGCCTGAAAACTGGAGCTGAAGCCCAGGGCCAAGGAAAGTCCTCCCAGAATCCAGAGAGTGTTGATAACACCCAGAGTCTGGGGTGCAGGACAAGTGTATAAATGGACTCAGAGAACAGAGGATTATTTTTAAGCCTTGAGAACTAATGTAATGTATTCTGCTGGCTTGCTTTGTGCCTGTTACCCTTTTTTCCCTCCAATTTGTAACGGAAATGTCTACCTTGTTCCTGTTCCACCATTGCATTTTGGAAAGAGAAATGGTCAGGCATTTGATTATGTTCTGATTCGTGGGCTGAGGCCATTGGTTTGCCTGGATGGTCAGGGAATTGGAAGGAACATGATTGGAAAATTGGAGACAAGGAGTTATGGGGAAGAGATATGCAGATAGGCCTATCTGAATGGGCCAAAGTAGTGAAGATATTTGTGCCTCATATGAATGTTCATCAAAGGGTGACCTCAGCAGAGGAGGATTTTAATGTGAAGTGGATAGGAAGACATGTTCTGTGAAAAACAGTCCTCATTTTTCCCCAGCCACTTCCATCATTTCCCAATGGGCTCAAGAAAAAGTGGACTTGGTGGCAGGGATGGAAGTTATGTATGGACTCAGAAACATAGAATTCTATTCACCAAGTTTGACTTGGCTACAGCCACTGCTGAGTGCCCAATCTGCCAGCAGGACAAAACAACACTGAGTCCCTGATATGGCATCATCCCTCGAGGTGATAAGCCAGCCACCTGGTGGTAGGTTGGTTACTTTGGACCACTTCCATCATGGCAAAGGCGGTGTTTTGTTCTTACTGGAATAGACACACTGGATATGGATTTCTTTCCCTGCATGCAGTGTTTCTGCCAAAAATACCACCCATGGACTTACAGAATATCTTATCTACTGTCTTGGTATTTCACATGGTATCACCTCAGATCAAGGGACTCACTCCACAGCACATGAAGTACAACAATGGGCCTGTTCTCATGGAATTCACTGGTCTTACCATGTTCCCCATCAAACTGAGGCAACTGGCTTGATAGAATAATGGAATGGCCTTCTAAAGACACAATTATGACACCAGCTAGGTGGCCATACCTTGCAGGGTTGAGGCCATATTCCCCAGGAGGTTGTATATGCTCCTAACCAGCATCCAATACGTGGTGTTGTTTCTTCCATAGCCAGGATTCATGGTTCCAGGAATCAGGGGTGGAAATGGGAGTGGCACCACTCACTATTACCTCTAGTGACCCACTCACAAAATTTTTGCTTCCTGTCCCCAGGACAGGAATGCTCCCACCTGGAGACACATCACTGATCCCATTGAACTGGAAGTTAAGAATGCCAGCTGGCCATATTAGTTTTCCTTATGCCTGTGGATCAATAGGCAAAAAAGGGAGTTGCCGTATTGTCTGGTGTGACTGATCCTGATTAAGGAGAGAAAATTGCATTGTTATTACATAATGGAGGTAAAGAAGAGTATGTCTAGAATGCAGGAGATCTGTAAGGGCATCTCTTAGTACTACCATGTGATTAAAGCCAATGGAAAACTATGGCAACCCAATTCTGACATGACTATGAATGGTCCGGACACTTTTGGAATGAAGATTTGTATCACCCCACTAGGCAAAGAACCACTACCAGCTGAGGTGCTTGCTGAGGGCAAAGGGATTATTGGAAGCGGAGTGGAAGAAGGTAGTTCTAAATACCAGTTACATTCACTTGACCAGTTGCAGGTGAAAGGATACAACCTTGACATGCACCTTTCTTGACTTTAAACCATGAGGTATTCCCTTGTTCTGTTTGAATGACTACCTCTTGATCTATGCACAGGCTACTCATGAGCACAATTAAGTGTTCTGGAATTCCCATTCTTCACAGTTTTGTCCATAATTCGTTATGATCTACACAGTTGCATGCCTTTGCACTGTCAATAAAACATAAGAAAACATCTCTCTAGCATTCTCTGCTTTCAGTCAGGACCCTTCTGACATCAGCAATGATATAATTCATTCTGTATACTCTTCTGAAGGTGGCTTGATTTCCGGGAGTTCCCTGTTGATGCACTGCTACAAACACTTTTGAATGATCATCAGCAGAATTTTACTTGTATGTGATATTAATGATATTGTTCCATAATTTCTGCATTCACTTGGATCCTCTTTTTTTGGAATAGGCATAAATATGAATCTTTCCCAGCTGGTTGGTCAGGTAAGTGTCTCCCAAATTTCTTGACTTAGACGAGTGAGTCCTTCTGGTACTGTATCTGTTTGTTGAAATATTTCAATGGGTATTTTGTCAATTTCCTGGAGCCTTGTTGTTCGCCATTGCCTTCATTGCAGCTTGAACCTCTTCCTTCAGTACCATGAATTCTTCATCATATTCTGTCTCCTGAAGTAGTTGAATGTTGACCAATTCTTTTTGGTACAGTGACTGTGTATATTCCTTCCATCTTTTTTGATGCTTCCTACGTCATTTAATATTTTCCCTGCAGAATCCTTCAATGTTGCAACACGAGGCTTGAATTTTTTCCTCAATTCTTTCAGCTTGAGAAATGCTGAGCTTGTTATTCCCTTTTGGTTTTCTATCTCTAGGTATTTGCACGTTTTATTATACTACTTTAATTTTTTTTTTTTAATTTGCCGTCTTGAACCATCCTTTGAAATCTTCTGTTTAGCCCTTTTATTTCATCACTTCCTCAGCTTACTTAACTACTTGATGTTCAAGAGTAAGTTTCAGAGTCTCTTCCGACATCCATTTTGGTCTTTTCTTTCCTTCCTGTCTTTTTAATGACCTTTTGCTTTTTTCCTATATGATGTTTTTGACGTCACTCCACAACTTGTCTGGTCTTCGGTCATTAATGAAAACTAAGAATAGCTTATTCTTGGGTTAAGTACATTCTCACGAGAACACAGTAACCAGGAAATATAGTAAGGAGGCTTATTTCACAGAAATAAAGGAAAGATGGTAACAAGTTTAGAAAATTCATACATTCAGGATGCATCACCTAATACAATGCTCAATCTACATAGTAATGAGCCTCCAACTCTGGTTTCTTGAGTTTTACATATATCAAAAGGCACTCATCTTGAGGTTAAATGCAGTAAAGCTGGTACACCACTTTACCAGAGAACTCCATAGTCTTAAAAAGTAGGTGCTCAACCATATATTCCACAGATCATGAAAGGGATTTATGAGGTCATAAAATACAACACATAGAAGTAAAAATGTTTGTATGTACTCTCCAGAACATCTTTAGGTTATGTTGCATTAAGTAAATGGTCTTTCAGAATAAATTCTTCTTTGAGATTTCACTGTCTCTTACTGTTGATGTTGTTGTGTCAAGTCAATTTTGATTATTAGGAACCCTGTAGGATAGATTATAACTGCTCCATAAGTCTTCCTAGCATTGTAGAAAATAACTTGAATGCTGCTTCAAGTTAAAACAGAGAGGTTTAAGGGTTTAAAACAATTGCAGTTAAGGAATTCCATAGCTTATTGAAAATGGAACCAGGTAGTCCTGGGGCAGGTTCTTTATACATGTATTCTTATGGGGTAAAAAGAGGAACTAAACCATAGGGAGGGCATTTACAGGAAAGTCAATAAATATTGTAATAACCACACTCTGGTTGGTTATTGATTATTAATAATATATTTAGTGACTACAAATAGTTTCACAGGATGCTTAGATCATGGTCACAGGATGCTTACATGTATTTTCTTTGTCTGTCTTGCAAAAGTATCTTGGTAACAGCACCCAGACAGCACTCTTCCTGAGTCATGTGTTCTGAGGGGTGCAGACAGTCACTTGGTTAAAACCCCTCGGGGCATATGGTTTCACATCCTTGTTTTGACCATCAAGGAAAAACATGTTTTTCCTCAAAAACACAGCTGTTAGTCTAGAAATCCAGATTAAAACTAGATAGCATAGTCAGCATATTATGCCTCTGTCTCACTGACTGCCCTGAAAGTTGTCTTTTCCTGAAACATAGGCTCTAATCTTTACAGGAGTAGATTACCATATCTCTTCTCCCACAGAGCCACTGGTGGGTTTGAACCACTGACCTTTGGGTTAGGGCTGAGTGCTTAACCATTGGGGTATATAGTATTGAGGAATTTAACCTCTGAGAGTTTTTGTTTCCTCATATGTGAAACAGGATATTGATAGTATGCTATGTTATGTAATTACTTGGGTCTTAAATGTGATAAAGTTTTTCAAAACTTAACTCAGTGTCTGTCACATGAAAAGCATCAAAGAAATACATTATTATTAATAATAGTATCACATTATTATTATTGTTATTTGTCTTTATTGTGATTTGCAGTATTTGGTTAGTTTTCAGAAAATTTGAAGAAGCAGATAGATACTCCATGGATCAAAATCCTGTGGAGTTCACTCCAGAATTAAACTTCTTTGGCATATTCAAGGGATTTGAACTTCTCAGTTCACAGTATATTAACATGACAAACATTCATAAACATCTTGTACAAATACATCCTACAGATTTTAGAAGCATTGTAGGCTCTGGTCAGTTGCTCATTGGGACCCCAACCGTGTTTTGAGTTTGGGTCAGTGAAATAGGACTTTTGCACCTATTAACTTCCAGACGGCATCTTTCACATCTTTGTTCCTCAGGCTGTAGATGAGGGGGTTCAGCATGGGGTTGACCACTGTGTAGAATACAGAGGCCACTTTGACTGTCTGCCGAGAGTTTTTGGAGTTAGGCACACAGTAGAGGGAAAGGATGGTCCCGTGGAAGATGGTGATGGCAGTCAGGTGGGAGGCACAGGTGGAGAAGGCTTTGTGACGTCCACTGGCAGATCGGATTTTTAGTACACTCACAAAAATAAAAACATACGAAGTGAGAATGATTAGTAGTGTACTCACCTCATTGAAGGTGGCAAACCCAAAAAGCAGAAGGTGAGGAATGCGTTTATCAGAGCTAGAGGCAGCTATGAGAGCAGTATACTCACAGAAAAAGTGGTTGATTACATTGTGTCCAGAGAAGTCTAGAAGGAGAGCATAGCAAAGGAGTACTAAGGGGCCAAACATCCCCCACAGATATGAGCCAGCCACCAGCAGGACGCAGAGTCTTTGTGACATGACCACTGTATAGAGCAGAGGATTGCAGATGGCCACAAAGCGGTCATAGGCCATCACTGCCAGCAGGAAGGACTCAGTCACCACTGCAGCGCAGGACAGGAAGTACTGGAGCATACAGCTAAAGTAGAAGATGCTTTTATCTGCCATGACCAAGTTTTCAAGCAGCTTTGGAGTAACGATAGAGGAGTAACAAAAATCAACAAAAGAAAGGTGACTAAGGAAAAAGTACATGGGGGTGTGAAATTTGGGGTTAATCTTGATGATCACTATCATCCCAAGATTCCCTACCACGGTGACAATGTACGTGATCAGAAACACAAGGAAGAGAGGAATCTGAAGCTCTGGGTAATCTGTGAATCCCAAGAGGGCAAAGGTTGTCTCCACACTCAGGTTTCTTTCAGCCATCACCATACTTCCTTTGAAGGGAAAGGGGTGGGAGGAGAGTGTTGTTCCTGTCAAAGGAGAAGGTTTATGGGGGTGAATGACAAATATGTTTTGTTATGGTAGAGAAAAGAAAGTGAGAATAAAGAGTTATTGGAACTAGTTCTTTCCATGAGGAACATGCCTTATGCAAATAGCTGCTATTTGTATGCCAAACCAAGCTGAAGTCTAAAACATTTATGAATTTCCATTGCCCTTTGAAATATTAGAATATGGGTTTCCATAGAAATACTTGTGATATTGAGTGTGTAGGAGTTATATTTACACGTAGGTTAGCTCTTTTCTTGCATGCACACCTTGCATAGTACCATCAAATGCACATAACTGACACTAAGCAAATACATACATACATATAGTACATACATACAGTACATAAGCTAGCAAGATTCTGTGAAAAAAATGTAGAATGTTTGTCTCAAAGAATAAAATATACTGCTGCTATATTTTGCCTGTATTCTCAAATCAATTAAAATATTTAAAGGAATATGCTTGTATTTTAAGGAGAAAATAAAATACTAAAGAACCTAGGAAAAAAGCAGTGCAATTTCATTAGCACTTTTTATTCCATGAAGGCTACTACTCCTTTCGAATATCTTGATCGTCCAGTGGTTGAGGCTAAGGGGGATAATGACTTCCTTTTGACATGAGTGGAGTGCCCACTTTATTAGGGTTTATGGCTTAGCTTGATGTAAGGCTTATCTTCTGTTACAACCCAGGCATTATATATAAAAAAAAAAAAAAAAACATACGTATAATATGTTTATTTTATATATATATTTTATGTAAATAAATAAATATATATATATATGAGGAGCCCTGGTAGAGTAGAGGTGGCACGGTGGTTAAGAGTTTGGCTGCTAACCAAAAAGATGGGCTGTTTGAATCCACCAGTTGCTTCTTGGAAATTCTATGGGACAGTTCTACTCTGTCCTATAGGGTTGCTATGGGTCCAAATCAATTGGATGGGAATGGGTTCAGTTTTGGTTTGAGTAGAGTAGTTGTTAAAGTGCTCGGGTGCTAACTGAATGGTCAGCGATTCAAAACTCCAGCTTCTCCATGGGATGAAGATATACTTGTCAGCTTCCATAAAGATTTACAGCCTTAGAAATCATATGGGGCAGTTCTATTCTGTCCTACAGGGTTGCTATGAATTGGAATCGACTCAACAGCAGCTGATAAATATATATGTATATGTAAATGCACACATACATGTGTACATGCACACATGCACTCATGTATACATGCATGTATGTATATATTTGAGCGGTTCCAAGATTTATCAAATTAGAGTTATAACAGGACTAACTAGAAATTTATGTTTGCATATGAATTATAACTTGTTAACTCAATTCTTAGAAAAATTTATATACCAATTTAGGTGCATTATAAAGAGGATAAGGATAAATATCTATTTTTAAACAGAAAGCTTTTTCTGTTTTTTTTTCATGAAACTGCTGTCAGTGGCTAATAAAGATAAATATTTCCATATTAACTTCTCTCTTTAATATGGTGGGGCTCGGACTTAGCAGTTACAGTGACAATATTGAAAGAAAAATCAGAGAAGACCACAGTTATCACATCAGGAAAATAATATTTTCACTGGTTCATTAAAAAACCTGAGGCAACTCACCTGCTGCAGAGAAACAGGCCACCACTGTCCTGTTTCTCGGTAAGCCGAGTATTTCGGGAGCACTGCAGCTAATACGTCTACCTCTACAGCCCTTGGGACTCCAACTCTGGGGAATCCCTAGCATCTGTGTCTCAAGCCAATTAATGAAGGCAAGTGCCAGGTTCTTTGTACCATTGTTAATGACTGAAATTTCCTTGTAATCACATAGAAAATTTGCAGCATGAAGTTGCCTACCAGGCTTTATTTGCACATTACTGAATGTCCTATGGAATTAATAAATCTAAGCTAAGGCAGGATTTCTCACATCAAAGATTCTTACCACATCTATAATACAATTGCCTAGAATTCTAGGTTATGAACTTTCCTAGGCCCAAATCAGAATTCCTAGGAATGGAACACAATCATACCCATATTTAAGAAGGAGCTTGGGTGACACGTACAAACATTGAGGCGTAAAAACCACTGCTAAGTGCTAAAATCACATTGGTAAGATGGTAAGATCTGGTGCTTTTTTTTTTTTAACAATCTTGGTGGCATAGAGGTTAATAGTTTGGCTGCTAACCAAAAGGTCAGCAGTTCGATTCCATCAGGTGCTCCTTGGAAGCCCTGTGGAGCAGTTATACTCCGTCCTATAGGGTCGCTATGAGTCAGAATTGACTTGACTGGCAATGGGGTTTTTTTTTTTTTGGTATATTTAGTAGGTTTAACTCATTCATCCATTAAGTCAACACATGTTTTAATATCTTATCATGCTGGTTATTTTACATTTGCCTCTACATGTCCATTTTCTGCTTTTCTGTCTCTTTCAGTGTGTTTCTTTGCTCTGATATGTATGATATCAGAAGGTTGATATCAACATTTAAGGTTCTATGTCTTTAGCAGCTGGTATTCTTTCTAAAATGATGTTACTAAGAGGCTACTGGTGTTAGGAAGGAGAGAGTTTGACACATCAGACTGTGAGATTCATAATTATGATTTTTAATTTTTGTTCCCTTGGTTACCCATCAGGACCGTCACATAAAAATCAACATTTTGTCTTCACACTCAGTGATATGTTTACCATCATTTCCTGTACAATAACAAACATGTATGTGGCCTTGGAGGAAAAGGAATAAAGAACTTGGTTGAAGTTTAGGGATAGTGCATCCAGACTCTTATTGCTAATTCTTCTATATGCATACCCCTAGTCAGTCATAATTTTTCAGAATTTCTCTGTAACTATGACACCCATATTGCTCAAGTCGGATTGAAGAATGTTTTTTTGTTTGTGTTTTAATCATTTACGATGTCAATATGTGAATCAAGGAATTTGAGTTTTACAGTTTGATGTTTACTTATTGTATTAGTTTCTTAGGACTGCCAAAAGAAATCAGCACAAGCTTCGTAGCTTAAAACAATAGAAATTTGTTTGCAGCTCTGGAAGCCAAATGTTTGAATTCATGGTACTGGCAGGGACATGCTCTCTTTGAAGGCATTAGGAGAAAATTCTAACCTTGACTCTTCCAGCTTCCGATGGTTCCTTGTGTTCCTGGACTTGTAGCAGCATAACTCCAAGTTCTGCCCCCATCTCCACATGGCCTTCTTCCCTATGTGACTGTGTCCTTGGTTACTTCTCATAATGAGATTCTCACTGGATTTATGGCCCAGCCTAAGAGAGTATGAAGGATTCCTGGTGGAGCTGCAGTTAAGAACACGGCCCAAAGGTTGGCAGTTTGAATGCACCAGCTTCTCTACAGGACAAAGATGTAGCAGTCTGCTTCCATAAAGATTACAGCCTTGGAATTCCTATGGTGCAGTTCTACTCTGTCCTATAGGGTTGGTATGAGTGGGAAGTGATTCCATGGCAATCAGTTTTCATTTTAAGGAGGTGTGATTGTATTTTAATCTTTAGCTTAACTATGTCTTCAAAGACCCTATTTCCAAAAAGGTCATATTCTGAAGTTCTAGGTGGATATGAGTATTTTGTGGGGAGACACTATTCAGTCCACTACACTTGATTCACATCACATATGATTCAAAACTATTTTACTAAAGATTCAAAAAAATCAAGTGACTAGAAATCAAATTATCGGATAATTGGTATATTGCAATAGATGTAAAATTTAGATGGGTATATTGACTAGGTAATTTGAATTAGCATCTCTTCTAGGGACCCTGAACATTATTCAACATCATAAAGCAAATTCTTTCCAGAAATAAATCAATCTTCAAGATTGTATTGTGTGGCTCATTAACTTTCTGACAGTCTCCTTCACATCTTTGTTCCTGAGACTGTAGATCAGGGGGTTCAGCATGGGGATGACCACTGTGTAAAATACAGATCCTACTTTGACGATGAGCCATGAGGTTTTGGAATGGGGTACACAATAGAGGAAAAGGGCAGTCCCATGGAAAATGGTGATGGCGGTCAAGTGGGAGGCACAGGTGGAGAACGCTTTTCGGCACCCCCCATCAGAAGGCATTTTTATGACAGTAATGAAAATGAAAATATAAGTAGTGAGGATGATCACCAGGCTGCTCACCTCATTGAATATGGCAATGACAAAACAAAGCAGCTGGCTGATAGAGGGATCTGAGCAGGAGACAGAAACAATGACAGAGTACTCACAGACAAAGTTATTTATGATAGTAGAAACACAGAAGGATAATGCCAGAAGAAAATAAGTGAGTGTCAGGGAAGCAACTATACCCCATGCATAGGGCCTGGCCACTAATGATGCACAGAGCTTTGGGGACATGAAAACGGTGTAAAGCAGGGGTTACAAACTGCCACCAAACGGTCATAGGCCATCACTGCCAACATGAATGTTTCTGCAATTGCAAAAATACAAGCCAAGAAGAACTGCATGATGCACCCTGTGAAGGACATCGTTCTGTCTCCCACAACCAAGTTTTCTAATAGTTTGGGTGTAACTATAGTGGAGCAGCAAAAATCAACAAAAGACAAGTGACTTAAGAAAAAGTACACGGGGGTGTGGAGTTTGGGGTTGATTCTGATGATCACAATCATGCCCAGGTTCCCCACCGCAGTGACTATGTAGATGTCCAGGAACACCATGAAGAGGGGCACCTGGAGGTCTGGGTATTCTGAGAAGCCCAAGAGGATGAATGTGGCTCCAGTACTCTGATTTCCTTCAGTTAACACCATGATTGTTGCTAGAGAAATTCTGAAGTAAAGATAATAAAAATTAGTAACAATATTAATGATGATAACATACTTATATAACATTTACCATTTCAAACATTGAGCTAAAACATTAAAGTTTGTATTAATTAATTAATTTACATCTCCAAGTAACACTATAAACTATAAAACAAGTAGCCCCATAATTTCCATAAGAAAACTGAGGTATATGTAAGTTAAGGAGCTTGTTTGAGATTACACAGTATAGTCAGTGATGAGCTGGATTTTGAACCCAGGAAATTGTTCTTGAGTTACAGAACTTAAGTAGTTTTCTTCAGGATAGCAGTTGCAGAAAACATGTGCATTTCACCATTCTGTCATTCTAAAAGTTCATGTTTGTTAATAGCACTAAGAAAACAATGAGTGTAAATTTAGTGCTAAAAGAAAAATTATAAAGGTAAGATCAGGAGACGTAGGAGACCTAAGACCACCATCATTAGAATACTGAGACTGAGAATCATAAGAGATAGCCTGGCTCAGGAAAACAGCATTTGTAAATGCTCACAGTACTGTTTGAATTTTGCAAAAAATGCATGGATGTTTAAGGGGGTATGCAGATTGCATATTGCTGTCGAGTCCTATTCATAGTGACCCTAAAGGACATAGTAGAATGGGTGGCACAGGTTTTCCAAGGCTGTAATCTTTAAGGAAACAAACTGCCCTATCTCTTCCTGCTGTTATGCTTGTGAGTTCGAACCACTCACTTCTCAGTTAGCACCCAAGCACTTAGCCGCTGCTTCACCAGACCTGCTTAAAGGAGATATATCCTTGTACATCTACAAGTTATTCTTTGATTCTCTCCTGAATGTACAACAATTACTTTAGGGTTCTAAAATTAGTGTAATACCCTGGTAAAAACAATGAGCTTACGTTTTTTTGACATATTGCTCTTTTAGTCCTGTGTTTTCGTTCTCATTTTAGTCCTTTCTTTAGTCATCTGATGCCCTTCGAATACTCATGTAGTCCACCTCCTCATCATTTTTAACTCTCCATTATTTATTTATTTATTTTTAACTGAGAACAATACCGGAAATATGATCTCATTCAATGCTCATACCCAAACCAAAATCAAACCCGGTGCTGTCGAGTCAATTCCTACTCATAGAGACCTATAGGACAGAGTAGAACTGCCACGTAGAGTTTCCAAGGAGTGCCTGGTGGATTCAAACTGCAAACCTTTGGTAAGCAGCCATAGCACTTAACTATTACTCCACCAGGGTTACCTCAATGCTTATAGATTCCCTGAATCAGAGGGGAAGTTACGATGTATTTCCCCATGTTCTTCATATTTTCCAGAGCACGTTTACCAATAGTCATATGCTCATTGCCAACCAGTCCATTCTGACTCACAGGAATACTACTTTTTTAGTTATTTTTCAGGGGTTTTGACTAACGTTATATTTGTGATAATCTTTTTTTTAGGTAATCTTTGTATGTGTTATTTTGAAAGAAAATGAAATATCTTGTAACCACAGTTTATAATCAAAATATAGAATGATCCAATAATAATAATAAAAAGTAACCAAGAAGAAACACACCTCTGAAATTTCCAGGTTAATAAAAGATTCTTAATGTGCATTCCATAAATGAAGACAGCATGCCAGTGTTTTTGTATAGCTCAAGGATGAAAGGGATTATTATATCCTTTAGAGTTAAAAGATTATTTCTGAGTCAAAAAAAAAAAAAAATGTATTCCCTATATGAGGAAGAGGAATAGGCTGGAGATTGACAAAGAGCCCCTGAGTCAGCATAATGAAAAAAGGATGGGCTTTGGAAAAAATTTAATGTCAGGTTCAGAATTGCCATCAGCTATGTGATCTTTAATGAATTACTCAAATTTTCTGAGCCTCAATTTCTTTACCAGTAATATTAAAAAAAAAAAAAAAAAGATAAAATAATCCATAGCTCATAACAGTGAGAGTATTAAATTGGAAAATCATGGTAAATACTTAACTCAGTGTAATAGTTGTGGAATTCAATAAATCTAGGCTCCCCACTTTCTCATTTTTTTAATTTTTAGTGTTGTTATGAATTGATATGATTTTTAAACTTTTATATTATTATAAAGCTGATTAGAAATAGAGGAAAGGCCCAAGTTTCTAGCAATAGACATGAGGGTACAATTTGGACTTTTGTCCTGTTTAGGCTTAAGTCACCAAATCCTACCCTTCAATACATTTTCCCTACTCTCCCCTTTGATTTCATATCACTATCTGGCTCTCTCTGGTCCTCCTTTCCTCATCTCAGGTTGGTTCCTACAGCAGAGATATCAAATGTCAACCACTCATCTGATGTATTGTGGTAGCTGATGCACAGTCCAACTCCCTATAGTGATCTTACCCAACACTGTGAAATCATCAGTTTCTCTGGCCCTGGATTACTGTGGTTATTATGAGAGTCTATGGCTCGGAAGACCTCACTTGTTCCTTATTACCTATCACAACAAATCTGACTTTCTCTGCTCTATTTACCTAAACTCTAGCTATTCCCCACTATTTGTCCATCTGCAGTGATGCCAATAGTCTCAGGCCCTCATCAACAGCACATACTCATTCATTCATTTGCTTATTTTATTATTCTTTTTACTTTGAAAAGTCTCTTTTCTGGTCTACTACTGCAGCATTTGTAACAGATAAAACATTATATCAAAATGAATACCACAAGGAAACGTTCTCTCTTTAATCCGGAAATATTTTCCATGTTCTCTACATACCTCCAGACATTACCTTTAGGAAAACTAAATTTTATGATATATTATGTTCATGATTCTTTTATGCATAGTAATCTTTTCTTTACAATATAGTGAGGTTTTGAGAACATATCCACATTTTGATTTTTTTGATTTTAACTATATTTTCAGTGTGCCTATATTATGTCAGGCATATGATGGATAGTTTCAAAGAAGAATTCAGAATGACACCTCAGGAAAGGAGGAAGGGAGTAGAGTTTAGCAACCTGAATCTGCAGGTACATGGACCTGGTAGATAATATGACATTTAGAATAACACAGGGAGTTCCTTGTTTCAAAGGTTGCAGAACCTCAAAGCCCCCCATGCACTTCTGAAAGATAACACAGGATACATCACCCAACCTGAAGACAGTTCATCTGAAGATCCAGGTCCTATTACTAACACTCTCCAGGACAGCCCCCACTCAGAATTCAAGCATTCTTAAAAATATTAAGTAGGTAAATACAGCAGGAGTCCACAATAGATTTCAGTGAATTTTCCAGGGATATGATTTTCCTTTCTTAATACCCAGAAAAACTCAAGAGAGCACAGAAAAAGAAAGAGACAGAGAGGATTAGAATCTGACCTCTATGAACAAAATGTAAGGCTTATGTATGCTTCCAGAGCCTTGGGAATTTAGACACTAGAGAATATTTACTGAAATGTTTATTCTCAGAACATAAACCCATCAATTAGATGAAATACTCTCCCATGAGCCATTCTGGAAGAATATAATTTCCTCCAAATCACTGGAAACAATGCCACGTCAAACGTGTTTTGTGAATTTCTTTAAAAAAATCAATTAAATAAAATATGCCAATTGACTTAGAATATATGGTAACTACAGTAAAACACAAAAGAAAATAAAAATTAGCTGAAATGCAACAATTCAGATAACTGCTGCTGAAATTTGTTGAGTGACTTTTCTGTGTGTGTATGTTGGGATGTATAGACAAAGCAAACTGCATTCTAGCTTTTCAATTTAACATAAAATAATCATCATTATCCTTATAAACCCTTGATCCACTCAATTGAAATTAATTTTTGTCTCTTCAAAACATGGGCTTACATTTTCCAAGATTATAGTGGTATAATGGAATCATAAAATCTCTTGATGTCCACACCTTTTTAAATTTCAAAAAAAAAAGTAGCTTAATTAATTCTGTTGTTGTTAGTTGCCCTCAATTCACTTCTGGCTCATAGTGAACAGAAAAAAAATGTTGCTTTGTCCTCTGCCGTGCTCACAGTAATAGGTATGTTTGATGCCATTGTTGCAGACACTGTGTCAATCCATCTCATTGAGGGTCTCTCTCTTTTTTGCTGGCCCTCTACTTTACCAAGCATGATGTCATTCTCCAGGGATCTGTCCCTCTTGATAATATACCCAAAATAAGTGAGGCAAAGTCTCACTGTCCTCAACCCTAAGGAGCATTCTGTCTGTATTTAGTTCCACTGCTCCCAATGTCACCCCAGTTAGAGCAAATTATGCTTTCTGTGTTTTCCTGACACTCAAACTAACTCTTGCCAGTCTCTACCACAACCCATTAAGATGACAGGAATTATTTCTCAAAGGGCATGAAATTCTTTATTGTAGATAGCATGGACTTGCTCCAGCATCCTAGGAACCTGCACTGTTATTCTCCCACTAGGATTAACATCAGCTCCACATGGTGACTCATCTCACCACTGACACTTCTACAACCTGGACCAGCCATGGAGCCCTTTCCTATACTGGGTCCCACTCAAAGTTGACAGCCTTCTGTATCAATGGATATATTAGTTTTCTACGCTGCATAACAAATTTACACAAACTTAATGGTTTCAATCAACACGTATTTATGACTGTATAGTTTCTGTAGGGCAGAAGTTCGTGCACAACTTAGCTGTTTTTTCTTCCTTAACAACCTACAATGTGGGTGTTAAGAACTCTCCTCCCCTCAAAAAACAGTCCACTTGACTCTAACTCATGGCAACTCCATGTCTTACAGAGTAAAACTACTCCACATGGTTTTGTTGACTGTGATGTTTACGGAAGCAGTTTGCCAGGTCTTTCTTCCACGAGCTGTTAGGTAGGTTTAAACTGCCATCCCTTAGGTTAGCAGTCAATGACAAATCCAGACGTTTCCTTATATGCATCTTCATTTTGATCCTTTTTGTTGTAATAAAAGTGGAATTGAGTCCTGTGTGTCATTTTAGCAAATTCTAGAAACTCAGGGAGCTGTGGGAGTTAACAGGTTAGATGTGAGGGGCCTGCAGACCCCCTAACTTGCTGCTGATATCTGAGGTCTCGAGCAGACATGGAGTCTGGAGGACTGTGCTCTTTACCTTTGAGACCTGACCTAACTCCGAGTGGTAGGGTCGGAAGGAAAAGTGGGTCGTAAGAAACTGGTATCCCCACAAAATGAACTGGTCTGATTTTTTTTTCTTTCCTTTTCATGAATCTTTTTTTCACTCCAGTGGACCCTGTAATACTTTTATGAGTGATTGCTGTTCTAAATTCTGCCTGTTTAAAAGCAAGAATTGTTTTTCTTGTCTTGATCCAAACATTGAGTTATATAGGTGTTCTGTCCTATATCAGAAGTAATGGCAATTGAAAAGCCATCCCTTTTTAGACAAACCACAACTCCACCTTTGATCTCAACAAGACACTTACATCAGAGGGAATTATACCTCATCAGTACAGTTCCCAAAACTTCTTAACTTAGATGAATTTGAATTATGAGAAGCTCAAGGTTAGCAAAGGCACAACGCAGGTGCAGATTTACCTATTATAGACATATATTTTATTCATGTGTGTGGAAATCCTGGTGGCATAGTGGTTAAGTACTACGGCTGCTAACCAAGAGGTCAGCAGTTTGAAACCACCAGGTTTCAACTGAGCTTCCAGACTAAGACAGGCTAGCAAGAAAGACCTGGCAGTCTACTTCTGAAAAGCATTAGCCAGTGAAAACTTTATGAATAGCAGTGGAGCATTGTCTGATACACTGCTGGAAGATGAGCCCCCCAGGTTGGAAGGCATTCAAAAGATGACTGGGGAAGAGCTGCCTCCTCAAAGTAGAGTCAACCTTAATGATGTGGATGGAGTAAAGCTTTCGAGAACTTCATTTGCTGATGTGGCACGACTCAAAATGAGAAGAAACAGCTGCAAACATCCATTAATAATCAGAACCTGGAATGTACGAAGTATGAATCCGGGAAAATTGGAAATCATCAAAAATGAAATGGAATGCATAAACATCAATATCCTAGGCATTAGTGAGCTGAAATGGACTGGTACTGGCCATTTTGAATCAGACAATCATATAGTCTACTATGCTGGGAATGACAACTCAAAGAGGAATGGTGTTGCATTCATCATTAAAAAGAACGTTTCAAGATCTATCCTGAAGTACAACACTGTCAGTGATAGGATAATATCCATATGCCTACAAGGAAGACCAGTTAATATGACTATTAGTCAAATTTACGCACCAACCACTAAGGCCAAAGTTGAAGAAATAGAAGATTTTTCTCAGCTGCTGCAGTCTGAAATTGATCGAACATGCAATCAAGATGCATTGATAATTACTGGCGATTGGAATGCGAAAGTTGGAAATGAAGAAGAAGGATCAGCCACTGGAAAATATGGCCTTGGCGATAGAAACAATGCCAGAGATCGAATGATAGAATTTTGCAAGACCAACGACTTCTTCATTACAAATACCTTCTTTCACCAACAGAAACGGTGACTATACACATGGACCTCATTGGATGGAACACAAAGAAATCAAATTGACTACATCTGTGGAAAGAGACAATGGAAAAGCTCAGTATCATCAGCCAGAACAAGGCCGGGGCCAACTGTGGAACAGACCATCAATTGCTCATAGGCAAGTTCAAGCTGAAACTGAAGAAAATCAGAACAAGTCCACGAGAGCCAAAATATGACCTTGAGTATATCCCACCTGAATTTAGAGACCATCTGAAGAATAGATTTGATGCATTGAGCACTAGTGACAGAAGACCAAACGAGTTGTGGAATGACATCAAGGACATCATCCATGAAGAAAGCAAGAGGTCACTGAAAAGACAGGAAAGAAAGAAAAGACCAAGGTGGATGTCAGAGGAGAACCTAAAACTTGCTCTTGAGTGTCGAGCAGCTAAAGCAAAAGGAAGAATTGATGAAGTAAAAGAACTGAACAGAGATTTCAAAGGGCCTCTCGAGAAGACAAAATAAAGTACTATAATGACATGTGCAAAGAGCTGGAGATGGAAAACCAAAAGGGAAGAACATGCTTGGCGTTTCTCAAGCTGAAAGAACTGAAGAAAAAATTCAAGCTTTGAGTTGCAATAATGAAGGATTCTCTGGGGAAAATATTAAATGATGCAGGAATTATCAAAAGAAGATGGAAGGAATACACAGAGTCATTATACCAAAAAGAAATAGTCAATATTCAACCATTTCAAGAGGTGGCATATGATCAGGAACCGGTGGTACTGAAGGAAGAAGTCCAAGCTGCTCTGAAGGCATTGACGAAAAAAGGCTCCAGGAATTGATGGAATATCAAATGAGATGTTTCAACAAACAGATGCAGCGCTGGAGGTGCTCTCTTGTCTATGCCAAGAAATATGGGAGACAGCTTCCTGGCCAACTGACTGGAAGAGATCCATATTTATGCCTATTCCCAAGAAAGGTGATCCAACCAAATGTGGAAGTTATAGAACAAAATCATTAATATCACACGCAAGCAAAATTCTGCTGAAGATCATTAAAATATGGCTGCTGCCAGAAATTCAGGCCGGTTTCGGAAGAGGACGTGGAACCAGAGATATCATTGCTGATGTCAGATGGATCCTGGCTGAAAGCAGAGAATACCAGAAGGATGTTTACCTGTGTTTTATTGACTATGCAAAGGCATTCGACTGTGTGGATCATAACAAACTACGGATAACACTGTGAAGAATGGGAATTCCAGAACACTTAATTGTGCTCATGAGGGACCTTTACATAGATCGAGAGGCAGTTGTTCAGACAGAACAAGGGGATACTGATTGGTTTAAAGTCAGGAAAGATGTGTGTCAGGGTTGTATTCTTTCACTATACCTATTAAATCTGTATGTTGAACAAATAATCCAAGAAGGTGGACTATATGAAGAAGAAGGGGACTTCAAGATTGGAGGAAGACTCAATAACAACCTCTACTATGCAGATGTCACAACCTTTCTTGCTGAAAGTGAAGAGGACTTGAAGCACTTACTCATGAAGATTAAAGACCACAGCCTTTAGTATGGATTACACCTCAGCATGAAGAAAACAAAAATCCTCACAGCTGGACCAATGAGCAACATAATGATAAATGGAGAAAAGATTGAAGTTGTCAATGATTTCATTTTACTTGGATCCACAATCAACAGCCACGGAAGCAGCAGTCAAGAAATCAAAAGATGCATTGCATTGGGTGAATCTGCCGCGAAGGACCTCTTCAAAGTGTTGAAAGACAAAGATGTAACCCTGAAGACTAAGGTGTGCCTGACCCAAGCCATGGTATTTTCAATCACGTCGTATGGATGTGAAAGCTGGACAATGAATAAGGAAGACCGAAGAAGAGTTGACGCCTTTGAATTCTGGTTGAATATGCCATGGACTGGCGAAAGAACTAACAAATCTGTCTTAGAAGAAGCACAGCCAGAATGCTCCTTAGAAGCAAGGATGGCGAGACTATGTGTTACATAGTTTGGACATGTTATCAGGAAGGATCAGTCCCTGGAGAAGGACAATATGCTTGGCAGAGTACAGGGTCAGTGGAAAAAAGGAAGACCCTCAAAGAGGTGGATTGACACAGTGGCTGCAACAATGAGCTCATACATATATAGTTTCAAGAAAGCATATATATTTTATATTCACCAACAATAATTCCTTAAAAAAATACTCTACACTGCAAATTATGTATTTTCTTAACCAATAGAAGTAAGCTCTCTTTTATGATGAGGCAAACTTGAAAAGGAGAACAGTAACATCACAAAATGACTGTTCCCAAGACACAGACATGAGGCTGTAGTAGAAATGCATCCATGATCTGTTCCATCTTTATAGCTTTACCTGGTATGAGTGTTAGGTCCTAGACTCAGCCCCAGGAGTACCTACTTCTCATGTACTACAGGTAGCCCCAACATAAAGCATTTGTCCTGAGCATATCCTTCCCAATTACAAATGGGACTGGATGGATCCATTTTAAACATCCATTATTGTTCATGCCATTTTTATAATTAAATTCTCCTTCAATATTTGAATACATACCTTATCTTCACTAGGCAAAACCTTGGCAGGTAAGGGAATTGCTACCATTGCTGTGACTAAAACACTTATTATGTCAATAACAAAAAGATACACAGAGAAAGCTTTGATATTGTCCCCTAGCAATTTCAAATAAATGTGTTGAAAATCCATGCGTTAGAATTAGGGTTTTATTCAAATTGAAACTAGGACAAGGGGAGTTCAAAATCAACAAACATCTCCAAAGTCTTCTGCCATTTTCTCTATCCGTCCTCAATAGTATCACCACTGCCAGTTCCTGCAACACACAATTTAATTCTCTGGAACATTTCATGCCTATTCGTCAAAATTCAAACATGTCCAATCATAAAAAGGGCTCTGTTACATTCTTTAACTAATCTGTATGAGCTGGAGCTCCACGTTTTCCACCTTAATGGAAAAATACCAGAAAAGAACTGAACTGACCTGAAACCAAGAGCTTTTGATTAATTAATTTAATGAGTATTTCCTTTTATTATTAATGAACTTCAGGACTTTTCTTCTCAGAAATTGAACATCCTTTAAAAAACTAACAGACCTGAGGTTTCTAGCACAAGTAACAGTGTATTTAACTGAGTGTGCCAGGAAAATGGCATATTATTTCCTAGATATAAGAAATATTAGAGATTAAAAAAAAAAAAAAAAACTGAACCCAAACCCACAGTCCAAATCCTCCCAATCTCTGGAATTTATATCTGCTACAATGATCGTGGAGATATAGACCCTAGAAGATCATAACTAAAATATTGCTCAGTGATCCACGAACCAAGGAATTAGTTGAAACACCATCTCTTGTGTCATGGTATGGATGTATTTTCTTTAAAATCATTAAGAATAATTCCTAAGTGTATTCCATCAGCCTTCTTTTAGAAATTGAATTATTAAAAAAAAAAAAAATTCACACCTACGGAAGAAAGCATGAACTACAGACTTTTTTGAAAAAAGAACATATAAAAAATAGAAGAGAAATAGCTGCTATTAACTCACTTGCATTACAAATTCCACATTCATGTTCATAGTGGAGAAATTTGGCAAAGATTACCTTAACCAAAAGATGAAGGTTACCATCATGAGCGATGCCATGTGAATATCATGCACTCCCTGATATGATGTGATGATAAAGGCACCTCACTTCTGCGATAGACCTCTCCAAAACTCATAATCCCAGTTTAATCACAGAAAATCATCAGACATACCTAGATTTGGGGGACATTCTATAGGGTACCTAGCCAGTGCTCTTTAAGATTGTCAAAGTCATGAAAAACAAGAAAAAAGTTAGAAACTGTCACAGAGCAAATGGCACTAGAGAAACTCTATAACTAAATGCAATATGATACCCTGGATTGGATCCTGAAACAGAAGACATTTGTAGAAAAACTTGCAAGATTCAAACACAGTCTGGAGTTTAGGAATACTAATGTACCAACAATCAATACCCATGGAAGCAGCACTCAAGAAATGAAATAATGTGTTGCATTGTGAAAATCTGCGACAAAAGATCTATTCAAAATTTAAAAAGCAAATATCTCACTTTGATAACTAAGGTGCACTTGACCCAAGATGTTGTATTCTCAATGGCCTCATACACATGTGAAAGTTGGACCGTGAAAAACGAATACCAAAGAAGAATTGATGCATTTGAATTGTGATATTGGTGAAGAACATTGAATACACCACAGACTGGCAGAAGAAAAGACAAATCAGTCTTGGAGGCAGTAGAGCCAGAAAGTTCGTTAGAAGTGAGGATGGTGAGACTTTGTGTTGCTTACTTTGGACACATCATCAGGAAGGACTGATGGCTGGAGAAGGACATCATGCTTGGTAAAGTAGAGGGAGATCGAAAAAGAACTAGCTGCTTCATGAGATGGACTGACACAGTGGGTGTAGCAATGGAATCAAACATAACAACAATTGTGAGGAATGGGCAGTATGGGGCAATATTTTGTACTGCTGTACATGCTGTTGTTGCTCTTAGGTGCTGATGAGTCAGTTCCAACTCAAAGTGACCCTATGCACAGCAGAACAAAATAGTATCTGGCCCCACGCCATCCTTAACAATCCTTGTAATGTTTGAGCTCATTGCTGCAGCCACTGTGTCAATCCACCTGGTTGAGAGTCTTTCATTTTTCTGCTCACCCTGTACTCTGTCGAGCATGATGTTCTTCTCCAGGGACTAATCCCTCCTGACAACATGTCCAAAGTATGTAAGACACAGCCTCACCATCCTTGCTTCTAAGGAGCTTTGTGGTTGTACTTCTTCTAAGACAGATTTGTTCATTCTCTTGGCAGTCCATGGTATATTCAATATTCTTCGCCAACACCAATATTCAAAGTCATCAAGTCTTCTTCGTTCTTCCTTATTCACTGCCCAGCTTTCACATGCATATGAAAATACCATGGCTTGGGTCAGGTGCGTCTTAGTCTTCAAGGTGATATCTTTGCTTTTCAACACTTTAAAGAGGTCCCTTGCAGCAGATTTACCCAATTCAATGAGTCTTTTGATTTCTTGACTGCTGCTTCCATGTCCGTTGATTGTGGATCCAAGTAAAATGAAATCGTTGACAACTGCATTCTTTTCTCCATTTATCATGATGTGGCTCATTGGTCCACTTGTGAGGATTTTTGTTTTCTTTATGTTGAGGTGCAATCCATACTGAAGGCTGTGGTCCTTTATCTTCATTAGTAAGTGCTTTAAGTCCTTTTCACTTTCATCAAGCAAGTTGTGTCATCTGCATAATGCAGGTTGTTAATGAGTCTTCCTACAATCTTGATGCCCCATTCTTCTTCCTGTAGTCCAGCTTCTCAGATTATTTGCTCAGCATACAGATTGAATAGGTATGGAGAAAGAATACAACCCTGATGCACACCTTTCCTGACTTTAAACCAATCAGTATTCCCTTGTTCTCTCCAAATAACTGCCTCTTGATCTACAAAAAGGTTCCCCATGAGCACAATTAAGTGTCTTGGAATTCCCATTCTTCACGATGTTATCCATAGGCTCTCTATGAGTCAGAGCCAACTTAACATCACCTAAAAACAACAACCACAAATATGTATATAAGACAATGGTACCAAGTACCTGTAGGAAAGTTTTATAATGAGACAGGGAAGGAAAGACAGACAATAGAAAATGAACTAATGAACAGATTATTTTTTGTGAAAAATTGGTGCTCAGTTCCACTAGGGATCTCTGGAAGACTCTATAGGACCATTTTTGGAATCATCCCACACAAGGGGTGAGAAAGCTGATTGTTTTCATCCACCAGCTACCATCTACTGTTGTTTGAGAGACATTCCTGGAGATATTCACACTCTGGCACTTTCAGGCTCCCTGTGCATGAACAGATGACACTCCTTCACACAGCAAAAAAAAAAAAAGAAGAAAAGCCTTAAGCAGAGATTCATGGGTATTTACAATTAAAAAAAAAAATCTACACAAAGGGAAAATTAAAAGAAGAAAAGAAATTAGCAGATAGCAAACATAAAATAGGCAGATTCAACAAACAAAAAATTGTTTCTTTGGGAAAACTAATAAAATGTATTAGGCACTCATAAGACTAATCAGGAGGGAAAAAAAAAAAAGAGGTCAAAAATCACTAATACCACCCATGGGAAATGATAATCCTTGTGGATTTTGCCACGTTTACAAAGAGATTATTATTTAAAAAAAAAAGACCTTGTACCATTGAATTTGAAAACTTAGTTATCATGAATGAATTCCAGGAAACACAAAATTTAATAAAAATGAAGAGGAAATTGAGATAATAATATTCTGACCATTACTAAAGAAAGTAAATCCATAATTAAAAAAAAAATGCAATTGAATACTTTCCTATTCCCCAGTGAATTCTAATCTTAAATTTTTTTTTTTTTTTCCACTGAATGGAACAAGATAGAATTTGCAATTTGTTTTGAGAAGCTAATATAATTTCAATGCCCAAAACTACCAATGACACTAAAAATAACTACAATATAATAAATTACAGAACAATTTCACTCATGAACATTGATTTTAAAATTATAAATAAAATATTGACACATTAAAATAATCAATAAATAAAAAGGGTAATATGTCACATATAAATCATATAAAGCAAAATTGAGCTTTTCATCATCTCCACAGATGTAGTTGATTTGATTCCTCTGTTTTCCATCTGGTGAGATCCAAGTGTATAGTTGCCATTTATGTTGGTGAAAAAAGGTATTTGCTATGAAGAAGTCATTGGTCTTGCAAAATTCTCTTATGTGATCTCTGGCATTGTTTCTATCACCAAAGCCATATTTTCCAAATACTGACCCTTCTTCTTTGTTTCCAACTTTTGTATTCCAATCACCAGTAATTATCAATATATCATAACTGCATATTTGATCAATTTCAGACCGCAAAAGTTGGTAAAAATCTTCAATTTCTTCTTCTTTGGCCTTAGTGGTTGCTGCATAAATGTGAATATTAGTCATATTAACTAGTCTTCCTAGTAAAAAAAAAAAAGTATATGGATATTATCCTCTCACTGACAGCATTGTACTTCAGGATAGATCTTGAAATGTTCTTTTTGATGATGAATGCAATACCATTCCTCTTCAAGTTATCATTCCGGGTATAGTAGACCTTATGATCGTCTGATTCCAAATGGCCAATACCAGTCCACTGACGCTCACTAACGCCTAGGATATTGATGTTTATGTATTTCATTTCATTTTTAATGACGTCCAGTTTTTCAGTTTGAAACCACAAGGTGCTTCTTGGAGACTCTATGGGGCAGTCTACTGTGTCCTATAGGGTCACTATGAGTTGAAATTGACTCTGTGGCAATGTGTTTGGCATGGTTAAGTCCAACTTTCCTAGATTCATACTTCATATATTACACATTCCAATTTTTAATGGATGTTTGCAACTGTTTCTTCTCATTGTGGTTCATGCCACATCAGCAAATGAAGCTCTTGAAAGCTTGACTCCATCCACATCAATAAGGTCAACTCTACTTTGAGGAGGCAGCTTTTCAATATCATCAGTCTGAACAAGGCCATGGGCTGACTGCAGAACAGATCATCAATTGCTCCTATGCAAATTTAAGTTGAAACTGAAGAAAATCGGAACAAGTCACAAGAGCCAAAGCACTTTCTTGAGTATATCCCATCTGAATTTAGAATAGATTTGATGTGTTGAACACTAATGACCAAAAATCAGACGAGTTGTGCAATGACATCAAGGACATCATGCATGAAGAAAGCAAAAGGTCATTAAAAAGACAAGAAAGAAAGAAAAGACCCAAACAGGTGTCAGAAGAGACCCTGAAACTTGCTCTTGAACATACAGTAGCTAAAGTGAAAGGAAGTAGTGATTAATTAAAAGAGCTGGACAGAAGGATTCAAAGGGTGGCTCAAGAAGACAAAGTAAAATATTATAATGACTTGTGCAACAAACTGGAGATGGAAACCCAAAAGGGAAGAAGACAATCGGCATTTTTCAAGCTGACAGAACTGAATTAAAAAGTCAAGTCTTGAGCTCCACTATTGAAGTATTCTATGGGGAAAAATACTAAAAATTTCAGGAATATTATAAGAAGATAGAAGGAATACACAGAGTCACTCTACCAAAAAAGAATGGGTTAACATTCAACCATTTCTGGAGGTAGCATATGAGCAGGATACAATGGTACTGAAAGAAGAAGTCCAAGCTGAACTAAAGGTATTAGAAAAAAGCAGGACCCCAGGAATTGACTGAATACCAAATGGGATGTTTCAACAAAGGATGCAGCACTGGAAGTGCTCACTTGTCTATGCCAAGAAATTTGGAAGGTAATTACCTGGTCAACCAACTGGAAGAGATCCATATTTATGCCCATTGTCAAGAAAGGTGATCCAGTTGAATGGGGAATTATTGAAAAAATATCATTAGTCACATGCAAGTAAAATTTTGCTGAAGATCATTCAAAAGTGGCTACAGCAGTATATCTACAGTGAGTTACCAGAATTCAAGCCAGATTCAGAAGAAGCCATGGAACAAAGGATATCATTGCTGATGTCAGATGGATCCTGGCTGAAAGCAGAGAATACCGGAAAGATGTTTACCTGTGTTTTATTGACTATGCAAAGCATTCAACTGTGTAGATCATAACAAATTATGGATAAAATTGTGAAGAATGGAAATGCCAAAACTCTTAATGGTGCTTGTGAAGAACCTGTACATAGATCAAGAGGCAGTTGTTCCTACAGAACAAGGGGATCCTGTGTGGTTTAAAGTCAGGAAAGGTGTGCCTTAAGGTTACATCCTTTCAGCATATAGATTCAGTCTGTGTGTTGAGCAAATAATCCAAGAAGCTGGACTACATGAAGACAAATGGGCATCAGGATTGGAGGACACTCACTAATAACCTGTATTACACAGATGACACAACCTTGCTTACTGAAAGTGAAGTGGACTTGAAGCACTTACTGATGAAGATCAAAGACCTCAGCCTGCAGTATGGATTACACCTCAACATAAAGAAAACAAAAATCCTAACAAATGGGCCAATAAGCAATATCATGATAAATGGGGAAAAAGTTGAAGTTGTCAAGGATTTCATTTTACTTGGATCCACAATCAACACCCCTGGGAGCAGCAGTCAAGAAATCAAAAGATGTATTGCATTGGGCAAATCTACTGCAAAAGACCATCTTAAAGCATTAAAAAGTAAAAATATCACTTTGGAGATTAAGGTGGGCCTGACCCAAGCCATGGTGTTTTTAATTACCTCATATGCATGTGAAAGCTGGAGAATGAATAAGGAAAACAAAAGAATTGATGCCTTTGAATTGTGGTGTTGAAGAAGAATACTTAGTATACCACGGACTGCCAAATGAACAAACAAATCTGTCTTGGAAGAAGTACAACCAGAATGCTCCTTAGAAGCAAGGATGGCGAAACTACATCTCATATACCTTGGGGAGGTTGTTAGGAGGGATTAGTCCCTGCAGAAGGGCATCATGCTTGGTAAATTAGACAGGCAGTGAAAAGGAAGAAGACCCTCAAGGAGATGGATAGCCACAGTGGCTGCAACAATGGCCTTAAGCCTAATAACAGTTGTGAGAATGGGTCAGGATTGGGCAGTGTTTCCTTTTGTTGTACATAGGGTCGCTATGAGTTGGAACCAATGGACGGCACCTAACGATAACAACAGCAAGAAGGAAAATTTGGTTCAATATTAAAAAATCAGGGAATTTAAGTTGCCTTTTTAAAATATTAAAAGAGCTAAATCACATGAGTTGTCTTACGATGAAAAGTAGTTGACAAAATTAAATAATCTACTCACAAACAAAAAAAGCAAAAAACACATACACATACAACAACACAGGGCTTTAGTAATCTGGAAAAGAATCTCAAATAACCTACACCAAAACACATTCTTAAATATGAAATATTGAATAATTTCCCTGTGAGACCAGGAAATCAGGGAAGCACATTTTTATCATTTTTATTCAACATTGTTTTTGTTGTTGTTAGGTACCATTGAGTCAGTTCTGACTTACAGCAACCCTATGTACAACAGAATGAAACACTGCCCAGTCCTGCACCACCCTCACAATTGTTGTTATGCTTGAACTCATTGCTGCAGCCACTATGTCAATCCATTCCTTAGGTGCTTCCTTTTTCTCTGATCTTCCACTTTACCGAATATGAGGTCCTTCTCCAGGGATTGGTTCCTCCTGATAACAAGACTTGCCTTTCTCACTTCTAAGGAGCATTCTGGTTGTACTTCTTCCAAGACAGGTCTGTTCATTCTTTTGCCAGTCCAGAAGAATATTCTTTGCCAATACCAACACCATCAATTCTTCTTTATTCATTATCCACCCTTCATATGCATATTAGGCAATTGAAAACACTATGGCTTGGTTCAGGCACACCTTCATCCTCAAAATGACATCTTTCTTTTTTAACACTTTAAAGAGGCCTTTTGCAGCTGATTTGTCTAATGCAATGCATTGTTTGATTTCTTAAGTGCTGCTTCCATAAGCATTGATTCAAGGTCCAAGTAAAACGAAATCCTTGACAATTTCAGTCTTTTCTTCATTACTCATGATGTTGCTGAATTATACCGAAGTCAAATAAAGCAAGAAAAAACAACTAAAAGATAAGATTGGAAACAAGAAAATCACAATATATTTAGATATTTAATTACATGCATGTGGAAAATCTAAAATAATCTACAAATAAATTGTAAAGTTTTAAGGAAATCTTAGAGTGACAAGAGGAAAATTAATGTAAAATTAAATTATATTCTAGTCTAAAAGCAACACACATTTTGCAAATGACATAAAAAAATATAACCTGAAAAATATCAAGTACTGACGGATGTGCAAGATGTCCAAGACTTGTGCAGAAAAAAAAATATATATATATAAAACTTTTACTACAAAAATTAAAGTAAATTAAATAACCAGAAATATGTAGCATGCTCATAATTTGGAAGATAAGGTGACAGAAACTTGTTAAAATGCAGCTTATCAGTTTTTATTCAAGGTCTGAGTCACAGTTATGGTTTTAAGGGTTTAAGTGGTAACACTTTTATGTTCAATGGTAATCCATATTTGCTGCAATTTTCATAAATATAAGCATTGTGATTATTTTGTGATACAGTGTATTTACATTTGAATACAAGATTCTTTATATTATTACATAGTTGTATAATATGGAGAGTTCTTAAATATTCTGATACTCAGCAAAAAGGACAAATATCATATGAGACTACATTCTAAAACCCAAAAGAAGTTTACACACAGAAAAAAAAAAAATCGGCCTTTGGTGGTTACTAGGGAGGGTTGGAGTGGGGAGGGTAAATCACTAACTAAATAGTAGACAAGGTAATTTTGGTGAAGGAAAAGAGAATATACAATATAGGGAAATTCAACACACCTTGACCAAGGCAAAGTCATAGAAGTTTCCTTGACACATCCAAACACCTGGAGGGACCAAGTTACTTGGGCTGAAGACTGAAGACCATGGTCTCAGGGGACATCTAAGTCAACTGACATAGCATAGTTCATGAATAAAATGTTCTACATCCTACTTTGGTGAGTAGCATCTGGGATCTTAAAAGCTTGCAAGTAGCCATCTAAGGTATGTCCATTGGTCTCATCACATTTGGAGCAAAAAAGAAGGAGGAAAACCAAAAACACAAATAAAATATTAGTCCAAAGGACTAGTGGACCACATGAACCACAGCCTCCATCAGCATGAGCCTTGAAGAACTAGATGGTGCCCTACTACCAACATCGACTGCTCTGACAGGAATCACAACAGAGGGTCCCCTACAGCAGGAAAAAAAAGTAGAACACAATTCAAATTCACAAAAAAAGACCATACTTACTGGCCTGACAGAAAGTGGAAGAACTCCTGAGACTGTGGCCCACAGATACCCTGCTAACTCAGAACTGAAGCCACTCCTGAAGTCCACCCTTCAGCCAAAGATTATCATTGTTGTTGATACCTGCTGTTAAGTTAGTTCCAACTCATAGCGACTCTGTATACAACAGAACGAGACATTGCAAAGTCCTGTGCCATCCTTACAATCGTTGTTATGCTTGAGCCCATTGTTGCAGCCAAAGATTAAAACCATTGCCATCAGTTTGATTCTGATTCATAGTGGCCCTATAAGACAGAGTAGAGCTGCCCCCATAGGGTTTCCACGGAGAGGTTGGTGGATTAGAACTACCAATCTTTTGATTAGCAGCCAGGCTCTTAACCTCTGCACACACAATATCTCTTGTGAGGAATGTGCTTCTTAGTTCAATCAAGTATACAAGATAAAACGGGCAACACCTGCCCAAAGCAAAGATGGGAAGGCAGGACGGGCATGAAAACTGGAAGAATGGACACCAAGAGCCTAAGGTGGACAGGGAAAGGGGGAGAGTGCTGACACATTGAGCAATCGCAACCAATGTCACAAAACAAATTGTGTATAAATTTTTGAATGAAAAACTAATTTGCCCCAAAAACTTTCACCTAAAACATAATTAAATCTTTAAAAAAAGTCAACTCAGTGAATGTAATTGATAGAATTAAAGAGGCATTTGACAAAGATATGTGATTTTAATATCAAAAAATCATGTAAATACAGACATATATATATCTTAGAAATCACAAAAAACATAATATTGCAGGCAGTCCTTATTTTTGTCAGTCACTGAACTGTAACTTTTACCTAGCACAGTGAAGTAGTAACTGTGCAACATGAACAAATATATAAATAAACAAGCAAATAATTATAGTAAATAGAAACAGAAATGTGCCATGTTTAATACTATATGCCTTGAAAAGAAAAAATATGTATATTACAAAAGAATATGTATACCAAATTGATAGTTTTGCAAAATTACTAGATACACAAATATACAAAAATCACTCATATGTCTTCATACAAGTAGCAAAAAAATGACAGTTTTAATAAGTAAGCCATTTTGATAAATAGAATTTGCCCTCCTGAATCAAATTTCCAGCTTTTCTGAGAACAAGTGTTTAAGATACATCTCAAACAGGACACCATAACATTCCTGATGTCAACACAACAGGCATGAGCAATTGATTTTCATATCCAGGGCAATTTCAAGTAGTCCCTGTTTTTCACAGTGTTTATTCAATACTTTTCTCTGTAAGTGAGGTTCAAATGCTTATTCATATAAAGTTGGGCCATACCTAAATAGACTTGGAGTATGAGAAACTCCTGCAGGTTGCAATAGAACAGAATTCAAGTGAGTGCCTGACTACTCAGAGAAGGCTTCTACTCCTAAAGCCCCGGATAGGAACAGACAGGGGGTCTCCAGAATATTTCTGAATCTAATAACCCTCAAACCCATCTTCCTCTCAATATTCACAGACTTTTCTCAATAATGTTAGGCTCATAAAAATTAATCTCATTATACCGTTTATATCTATGAAGTTAGTTGTTCATCGAAGCCCAGAAATGCTTGAGACATCCCTCATCACCCATTTGCCAATCCCCATATGAATCTGTTTCTCATGGTTTCTGACATATCTCCTACTTCTTTCCAACCACTTGTATCACTCCACCATGATCTCTGGGATTCAAAATATCAGTTACTGAGTAGGGACCATTTTACAGTAATATAAATGCTTTCCTTTCCTATTTATATGTTTAATGGTTTAAAAAAGGGGTATATAAAAAAATTTATCACCTACATAATGTTGTATATAGAAAATAATTAAAAAAAAACACATGATGTCTGTCTTTGTTATCTAGTGCTGCTTATAACAGAAATACCATAAGTGGATGGCTTTGACACAAAAATTTATTCTCTCACAGTATAGTAGGCTACAAGTCCAAATTCAGGACGTCAGCTCCAGAGGGACGCTTTCTCTCTCTGTTGGCTCTGGAAGGAGGCCCTGGTCTGCAATCTTTCCCTGTGTTAGGAGCTTCAGTCTGGACTCTGCTTTCTTGGTCTTATAAAATCCCACTCCTTGCTTCTTCCCTTTCCTTTCATCTTTTGTAAAACAAAAGGTAGTGCAGGCCACGCCCCAGGGAAATTCCTTTGACCTTGGATCAGGAATGTGATCTTAGTAATGGTGTTACAATCCTACCCTGATCCTCTTCAACGTAATCTAAATTTGCCTTGTTAACCACAGGCGGAGATTAGGATTTACAACACACAGGAAAATTACTGACACAAAATGGAGGGCAACTACACAATACTGCGAATCATGGCCTAAGTTGACACATATTTTGGGGGGACAAAACTCAACCCACGACAATGTTGATGATGATAGTTATTTTGTTGCTTATGATAATAATTTTTGTAATGACGTTGAAAGTAGTGAATTAGACATGGGAAATTTGTTGGCAATTCAATTGTTTCACTTAATCACTAGCTTCTAAATTACTCTGACATAACAGGAAATAATTGCCTTAAAAATCTATAATTTATAGATAGAACTATTTAAAAAAATCATATTTACTGTTTTTGAGAAAGAGTATAGTCAATAATCTAAAAAAACAAGCATGGCAGGTTAGGATAACGATGGTACAATTATTTTTAAAAGTCACATCATTGTTATTTATTAGGTCTCTGGGTGGCACAAGCAGTTTGTACTCAACTACTAAATGTAAGGTTGGTGGTTCGAACCCACACAGAGGGGCTGATGAAGAAAAGCTTAGCCATCTGCTTCTATAAAGATTAGTAAAAAGAGATTACAACCAATAAATCCCTCTGGAGATGTTCTACTCTGTAACACAGCTTTCCCATGAGTCTGAATTGACTGGAAAGTAAGAGGCTTTGGGTTTTGTTGTTATTTATTAACGCAGATGATCTTGGAAAACTTTAAATATTTCTAAGCCTTGATTTCCTCATCAGTAAAATGAGATAGCTAATAATATAAAATTTAAATTAGTAGAATGGAAGTAATTTTTTTTTTATAGTGCATGCAAAAAATATAGGACACAGTCTGACATATAATAGATATTCATCTTCATGATATTTTAGAATTGTGGGTAAAGTATGTGATATCCTAAAACATAATTCTAAAAAATCATGAAGGTGAATATCTATTGTATATCAGGCTGTGTCCTATATCTTTTACAGTCATTATAAATACGTGTGTGTATATATATGTATATATATATGTGTGTGTGTGTGTGTTAAGTATGTAATATCCTAAACCACCCCCACGTGCGTGTCAGATTGCCATACTGTAGGGGCTTGTGCATTGCCGTGATGCTGGAAGCTATGCCACCAGTATTCAGATACCAGCAGGGTCACCCATGGCAGATAGGTTTCAGCTGAGCTTCAGGACTAAGACAGACTAGGAAAAAGGAACTGACAGTCTACTTCTGAAAAGAATTAGCCAGCGAAAGCCTTATGAATAGCAGTGGAACATTGTCAGATATAGTGCTGGAAGATGAGCCCTCCAGGTTTTCAAGTCACTCGAAAGATGACTGGAGAAGAGCTACCTCCTCAAAGTAGAGTCGACCTTAATGACATGGATGGAATAAAGCTTTCAGGACCTTCATTCTCTGATGTGACATGACTCCAAATGAGAAGAAACAGCTGCAAACATCCATTAATAATCGGAACCTGAAATGTAGGAAGTATGAATCTAGGAAAATTGGAAATCATCAAAAATGAAATGAAATGCATAAATATCAATATCCTAGGCATTAATGAGCTAAAATGGACTGGTGTTGGCCATTTTTAATTGTACAATCATATAAGCTACTATGTCAGGAATGACAACTTGAAGAAGAATGGTGTTGCATTCATTGTCACAAAGAATTTTTCTTTTCTTTATCTTGAAGTATAACACTGTCAGTGATAGGATAATATCCATATGCCTACAAGGAAGACCAGTTAATATGATTATTATTCAAGTTTTACCCACTAACCACTAAGGCCAAAGATGAAGAAAATGAAGGTTTTTATCAGCTTCTGCAGTCTGAAATTGATTGAACATACAATCAGGATGCATTGGTATTTACCAGCGGTTGGAATATGAAAGAATATGAAACAAAAAAGAAGGATCGGTGGTTGGAAAAATGGCGTTGGTGATAGAAACAATGCCAGAGGTCGAATGATAGAATTTTGCAACACCAACGACTTCATTGCAAATACCTTTTATCACCAACATAAACAGCAACTATACACATGTACCTCTCAAGATGGAACACACAGGAATCAAATTGACTGTATCTGTGGAAAGAGACTATGAAAAAGGCTCAATATCATCAGTCAGAACAAGGTCAGGGGCCAACTGTGGAACAGACCATCAATGACTCGTATGCAAGTTCAAGTTGAAACAGTAGTGAATCAGAGCAAGTCCATGAGAGCCAAAATATGACCTTGAGTATATACCACCTGAATTCAGAGGCCATCTAAAAAATAGAGTAGACGTGTTGAACACTAATGACCGAAAATCAGACAAGTTGTGGAATGACATCAAGGACATCATACATGAAAGAAGCAAGAGGTCATTGAAAAGACACAAAAGAAAGAAAAGACCAAGATGGATGTCAGAGGAGACTCTGAAACTTGCTTTCAAATGTCAAGCTGCTAAAGCAAAAAAAAAAAATAAAATAAAATAATGAATTAAAAGAATTGCATGGAAGATTTCAAAGGAAGTCTCAAGAAGACAAAGTAAAGTATTATAATGACATGTGCAAAGAACTGGAGATACAAAACCGAAATGGGAGAACATGCTTCGCGTTTCTCAAGCTGAAAGAACTGAAGGAAAAATTGAAGCCTGGAGTTGCAGTAATGAAGGATTCTATGGGGAAAATATTAGACAACACAGGAATCATCAAAAGAAGATGGAAGGAATATAGAGCCACTACACCAAAAAGAATTAGTCAACGACGTTCAACCATTACAAGAGGCAGCATATAGTCAGGAACTGATGGTGCTGAGGAAATCCTGACAGCGTAGTGGTTACAGCTGTTCAACAGCAGTGGGTTTTTTTTTTTTTTTTTAGATGATGCTGAAGGAAGAAGTCCAAGCTGCTCTGAAGGCATTGGTGAAAAACAAGGCTCCAGGAATTGATGGAATATCAATTGAGATGTTTCAACAAACAGATGCAGCACTGGAAGTGCTCACTCATCTATGTTGAGAAATGTAGAAGACAATTTCCTGGCCAACTGACTGGAAGAGATCCATATTTATGCCTATTCCCAAGAAAGCCGATCCAACTGAATGCAGAAATTATAGAACAATATCATTAATATCACATGGAAGCAAAATTTTCCTGAAGATCATTCAAAACTGGCTGCAGCAGTATATTGACAGGGAACTGCCGGAAATTCACGCCAGATTCAGGAGAGGACATGGAACCAGGGATATCATTGCTGATGTCAGATGACTCCTGGCTGAAAGCAGAGAATACCAGAAGGATGATTACCTCTGTTTTATTGACTATGCAACGCCATTCGACTGTGTGAATCTTAACAAATTACGGAGAACATTTGAGAATAGGAATTCCACTTAATTGTGCCCGTGAGGAACCTGTACATAGATCAAGAGGCAGTTGTTCCAACAGAAGAAGGGGATACTGTGTGGTTTAAAGTCAGAAGAGATGTGTGTCAGGGTTGTATCCTATCACCATACCTACTTAATCTGTATGCTGAGCAAATAATCTGAAAAATTGGACTATATGAAGAACAAGGCATCAGGATTAGAGGAAGACTGATTAACAACCTACCTTATGCAGAAGACACAACCTTTTTTGCTGAAAGTGAAGAGGACTTGAAGCACTTACTGAGGAAGATCAAAGACCACAGACTTCAGTATGGATTCCACCTCAACATAAAGAAAACCAAAATCCTCACAACTAGACCAAAAAACATCGTGATAAACAGAGAAAAGATTGAAGTTGTCAAGGATTTCATTTTACTTGGATCCACAATCAACAGCCATGGAAGTAGCAGTCAAGAAATCAAAAAATACATTGCACTGGGCAAATCTGCTGCAAAGGACCTCTTAAAAATGTTGAAAGGCAAAGACCTCCCCTCAAAGATTAAGGTGTGTCTTACCCAAGCCATGGTATTTTCATCAAATGCATGTGAAAGCTGGGTAATGAATAAGGAAGATGGGAGGAAAATTGAAGCCTTTGAATAGTGATGTTGGGGGAGAATATTGAGTATACCATGGACTGCCAAAAGAATGAACAAATCTGTCTTAGAAGTAGTACAACCAGAATGCTCCTTAGAAGCAAGGATGGCGAGACTAGGTCTTACGCACTTTGGACATGTTGCCAGGAGGGATCAGTCCCTGGAGAAGGACACCATGCTTGGTAAAGTACAGGGTCAGTGGAAAAGAGGAACAACCTCAACGAGATGGATTGATACAGTGGGTCCAACAATGGGCTCAAGCATAACAAAGACTGTAAGGATGGTGCAGGACTGGGCGGTGTCTTGTTCTGTTGTGCACAGCGTTGCTATGAGTTGGAACCCACTCAATGGCACCTAACAACAACAACAACAACATCCTAAACCATCTATGGATTTTGAAAATCAGACTCAGTATTGACAGCCATGGACATTGGGCACATCTTGAGAATTCAATGTAAGAAACGCTGATATTGAAAGCTGCAGAACACTTTTAGTTTATGTCAGATATGCATGGCAAGATGATTTGATGGACGACTTTTTGTGTTGTTTAAATTTAACTTCACACTAAAGTTGATTAGATATTTTTACAGAATTAGGAACCTACATTGTTGGTCAATATAAGTTAACCCAGAAAGCCTGTAAAGGAATCACAAGTGAAGGAAGAGCATATGGAATTGGAAAACATAGCAGAGTCATTAAGAAATTGTTACAATCTACTAATAATGATGCTAGGCGGAATCATTGTTTTAACCATCAAGGAGCTTTGGGATCCAGAGAAATTCTACAGAAACTCATGGGTGTGTTAAAACATGCAGTAAAATTGTTAATTTTATAAAATTAGCTCACCGAGTAGCCTACTTCTTGAAACACTTTGTTCAGAGATTGGAACTAGTCATACTCACTTGCTGTATCATACCAAAGTTCATGTTTTGTGATTGGGTCAGTGAAATAGGACTTTTGTGTCCATTAATTTCCAGAAGGCAACCTTCACATCTTTGTTCCTCAGGCTATAGATGAGGGGGTTCAGCATGGGGTTAACCACTGTGTAGAATACAGAGCCCACTTTGACTGTTTGCCGAGAGTGTTTGGAGTTAGGCACACAGTAAAGGGAAAGGATGGTCCCGTGAAAGATGGTGATGGCAGTCAGGTGGGAGGCACAGGTGGAGAAGGCTTTGTGACGTCCACTGGCAGATCGGATTTTTAGTACAGTCACAAAAATAAAAACATATGAAGTGAGAATGATTAGTAGTGTACTCACCTCACTGAAGGTGGCAAACCCAAAAAGCAGACATTGGGGAATGTGTATATCAGAGCTAGAGACAGCTATGAGAGCAGTATACTCACAGAAAAAGTGGTTGATTACATTGTGTCCAGAGAAGTCTAGAAGGAGAGCATAGCAAAAGAGTACTAAGGGGTCAAAGATCCCCCACAGATATGAGCCAGCCACCAGCAGGGCACAGAGTCTTTGTGACATGACCACTGTATAGAGCAGAGGATTGCAGATGGCCACAAAGAGGTCATAGGCCATCACTGCTAGCAAGAAGGACTCAGTCACCACTGCAGTGCAGGACAGGAAGAACTGGAGCATGCAGCTAAAGTAGAAGATGCTTTTGTCTGCCATGACCAAGTTTTCAAGTAGCTTTGGAGTAATGATAGAGGAGTAACAAAAGTCAACAAAAGAAAGGTGACTAAGGAAAAAGTACATGGGGGTGTGAAATTTGGGATTAATCTTGATGATCACTATCATCCCAAGATTCCCTACCACGGTGACAATGTATGTGATCAGAAACACAAGGAAGAGAGGGATCTGAATCTCTGGGTAATCTGTGAATCCCAAGAGGGCAAATGTTGTCTCCACACTGAGGTTTCTTTCAGCCATTTTCACACTTTCTTTCAATGGGAAGAGAGAGTTGTTCCTGCCAAAAGAGAAGATGTGTGGGGTGAATGTGTTATGATTTGTTCTGGTAGAGAAAAGATAACATGACGAAACAGTTTTTGGAACTAGTTCTCTCCATGTAGAAAATGCCTCACCCAAATAACTGCAATGTGTATCCCAAACCAAGCTGATGTCTAAAATGTCAAAGCATTTCCATTGTCTTTTGCGATATTGGAATATGGGTTTCCATATAAGTACTTATGATATTGAGTGTATAGGAGTTATATTTACACACAAGTTAATTTTATCCTTGGATGCACACATTAGATAGTAGCATCAAACACACATAACTGGTACTGAGCAAATTTTTTCACATACCTACAGCACATAAGCTAGTGAGATTCTGTGAAAAAAATGTAAGATTTTTGCCTCCAGAAACAAAATATGCTGCTGCTGTTTTTTGCCTATATACTCAAATTAAATAAAATATTTAAAGGAATATACTTCTAAGTTTAAAATAAGATACCAGAGAACCTAAGAAGAAAGCAGAGTGATCTCATTCCAAAACCAAAACCAACTGCCATCCAGATCTCATTAGCACTTTTTAATCCATGAAAGCTACTACTTCTGTTGAATTGCTTAGTTGCCCAGTGGTTGAAGCTAAAGAGGGCAATAACGTCCTTTTGACCTGAGAGGTATGCCCACTCTATTAGGGTTGATGGCTTAATTTATCAGTTAAAGCTTAGCTTCTATCATAGCCCAGGCGTTATACATACATGAGGAGCCTTGATGGAGCAGTAGTGTTGCAGTGGTTAGGAGTCTGGCTGCTAACCAAAAAGATCAGCAGTACAAACCCAGTAGCTACTCCTTAGAAACCTATGGGACAGTTCTACTCTGTCCTATTGGGTCAATATTAGTCCAAATTAACTCGATGCGAACGGGTTTGGTTTTGGTTTGGGTGGAGTAGTAGTTAAAGCTGAAAGGCTGACAGTTCAAACCCCCAGCTTCTGGAGGGAGAAAGGTGTTGTAGTCAGCTTCCATAACGATTTACAACCTTGGAAACCATATGGGGGGTTCTGCTATCTACCATAGGGTCGCTAAGAGTTACAATCGACTTGATGACAACAGATATATATATGTGCAAATATATATATGTGTGCATATGCATTCACAATACATACATGCATACATGCACATACGCACACATGTGTACATGTGTATATGTATATATGCATATATTTTAGAGGTTCCGAGATTTATCAAATTAGAGTTAGAACTAACCAGAAAGTTATATTTGCATATGAATTGCGGCTTGCTTAGTCAATTCTTATAAAAAGTTTATATACCAAATTAAGGTGCATAATAAGAGGATAAGGGAAAATATCCATTTTCAAGTAGAAAATTTATTCTATTCTTTGTGAAATGCCTGTCAATGGATAATAAAGCCAAATATGTCCATGATTATTAAGTTCTTTCCTTAATATGATTGGGCATAGACTTAACAGTTTTAGTGACTTAACATTGAAAGAAAAAAAAAAGAAGGTCCTATTATCATATCAGGGAAATAATATTTTCACTATTTCATTTAAAAAAAAAAAAAACCTGAGGCAACTCACCTGCTGCAGAGAAACAGGCCACCACTGTCCTGTTTCTCTGTAAGCAGAGTATTTTGGGAGCACTGCAGCTATTACGTCTACCTCTACAGCCCTTGGGACTCCAACTCTGGGGAATCACTAGCAACTATGCCTCAAGCCAATTAACTAAGACAAGAGCCAGGTTCTTTGTACCGTCGTCAAAGGCTGGAATTTCCTTGTAATCGCATAGAAAAGTTGCAGCACGAAGTTGACTACCAGCCTTTATTTGCACATTACTAAATGTCCTATGGAATTAATAAATCTAAGCTTTTTTTTTAAGGCAGGATTTCTCACATCAAAGATTCTTACCACATCTGTAATAAAATTGCCTAGAGTTCTACTCTTCTAGGCCCCCAAAAGCTTCTGAGATCAGAATTCCTCGGAATGGGACTCAACAGTATCCACATTTAAGAAGGAACTTCGGTGACACATAGCAACATTAAAGTGTAAAAACTACTGCTAAGTGCTAAAATCATGTTGGTAAGATGGTAAGATCCAGTATGTTTTTTTCCCCCATCTTCTGTATACTTAACAGGATGCTAGAAATGAGAATTGAATAGCAGATTGAACCCATTCATCCATTAATTCAACACATTTTTTGGTGTCCATCATGAATATTTTTTTATTTATCATGCTGATCATTTTATGTTTGCTTCTACCTGTCCGTTTTCTGCTCTTCTGTCTCTTTCTATGCGCTACTTGGTATGATACACAGAAGATTGATATCAATGTAAGATCCCTTGTTGTTTACCCGCAGATCATTTTCTCTAAAATGATGTTACTAAGAGGCTATTGATATGAGGAAGGAGAGAGTTTGACATATCAGACTGAGATTTGTGAGATTCTTAACTATGACTTTTTTTCACTTTTGTTCCCTTGGTTACCCATGAGGGCCTTCACATAGAAATCAACATTTTTTCTTCACACTCAGTGATATCATGATTACCATCACTTCCTGTACGATAACAAACATATATGAGGCCTTAGGAAGAAAGAAAGAAAGAACTTGGTTAGAGTTTAGAGATAGTGCCTCCAGGCTCTTACTGCTAATTCTCCTACATGCATACTACTCCATAAACCAAACCAAATCCTTGGTGTCAAGTTGATTCTGACTCAGCAACCCTATAGGACAGAGTAAAACTGCCCCATAGGGTCTCCAAGGAGCGGTTGGTGGATGCAAACTGCTGACCTCTAGGTTAGCAGCTGTAGCTCTTAACCACTGTGTCACCAGGGCTCCAAAATCCCAGTCAGCTACAATTTTTCAATTTTCTGTAACTTTGACATGCACATTGTTTAAAGAGGATTGAAGAATTTTGCTGTTGTTGTTGCCTGTTTGTTTTTTAATCATGTACCATGCCAATATGTGTGTCAAACAATTTGAGTTTTATGATTCAATGCTTACTTGTTAAATATTAGATTCTTAGGACTACCAGAAGAAATTACCACAAACTTGGTGGCTTAAAAGAACAGAAATTTATTTGCTTACAGTTCTGGGGGCCAAATGTTTGAAATGAAGGTAATGGCAGGGACATGCTCCCTCTAAAGACCCTAGAAGGAAATCCTTCCTTGACTCTTCCAGCTTCCCATGGGTCCTTGTGTTCCTGGGCTTGTAGTAGCATAACTCCAAGCCCTGCCTTCATCTCCACATGGCCTTCGTCCCTGTGTGACTCTGTGTCCTTTTCTGCTTCTCATAATGAGACTCTCACTGGATTTATAGCCCACCCTAAGAGAGTATGTAGAAGTCCTGGTGGCATAGTGGTCAAGAATTAGGCTGCTAACCTAAAGTTGGCAGTTCAAACCCACGAGCTGCTCCACAAGAGAAAGATGTGGCAGTTGGCTGCCATAAAGATTACAGCCTTGGAATTCCTATGGGGTAGTTCTACTTGTCCTATAAGGTCACTGTAAGTGGAAATTAATTCTGTAGCAATGGGTTTTAGTGTTAAGAAAATATGAATTTATATTAATCCTTAACTATGTCTGCAAAGACTATATCTACAAAAAGTTTGTGTTCTGAAGTTCTAGGTGGGTATGAGTATTTTGGGGGGAGACACTATTCGATCCACTACAGTTGATTCACTTCACATACGATTCAAAGCTATTTTACTAAAGATTGAAGTGACTAGAAATCAAATTATCAGATAACTGGTATATTGCAATAGATTTAAAAATTGAATGGGTAAATTGACTAAATAATTTGAATCAGCATCTCTTCTAGAAACACTGAATGATTTAAGCAAACTCTTTCTAGAAAGATAAATAAATCTTCAAGATTGTGTTAGGTGGCTCATTAACTTTCTGACAGTCTCCTTCACATCTTTGTTCCCGAGACTATAGATCAGGGGGTTCAGCAAGGGGATGACCACTGTATACTACTTTGACTATGAGCCATGAGGTTTTGGAATGGAGTACACAATAGAGGAACAGGACAGTCCCATAGAAAATGGTGATGGCAGTCAAGTGGGAGACACAGGTGGAGAAGGTTTTTTGGAGCCCCCCGTCGGAAGGCATTTTTATGACAGTTACAAAAACGAAAAGTGTAGCGAGGATAATCACCTGGCTGCTGACCTCACTGAATATGGCAATGACAAAACAAAGCACCTGGATGATATAGGGATCAGAGCAGGAGACAGAAACAATGACAGAGTGCTCACAGACAAAGTTATTTATGACGGTAGAGCCACAAAAGGATAATGTCAGGCGAAAATAAGTGAGTGTCAGGGAAGCAACTATACCCCATGCATAGGGCCCACTGGCTAATGATGCCCAGAGCTTTTGGGACATGACGACAGTGTAAAGCAGGGGGTTACAAACTGCCACAAAAAGGTCATAGGCCATCACTGCCAACATGAATGTTTCTGCAATTGCAAATATACAAGCCAAGAAGAACTGCATGATGCACCCTGTGAAGGAGATGGCTCTGTCTCCTGCAACCAAGTTTTCTAATAGTTTGGGTGTAACTATAGCGGAGTAGCAGAAATCAACAAAAGACAAGTGACTGAAGAAAAGGTACATGGGGTTGTGGAGTCTGGGGTTGATCCTGATGATCACAATCATGCCCAGGTTCCCCACCACAGTGACCATGTAGACAAGCTGAGTTTTGAACCTCCCCTCAAAAAAACGTCCATTTGACTCTAACTCATGGCAACTCCATGTCTTACAGAGTAAAACTACTCCACATGGTTTTGTTGACTGTGATGTTTATGGAAGCAGTTTGCCAGGTCTTTCTTCCATGAGCTGCTAGGTAGGTTTAAACTGCCATCCCTTAGGTTAGCAGTCAATGACAAATCCAGATGTTTCCTTATATGCCTCTTCATTTTGATGCTTTTTGCTGTAATAAAACTGGAATTGAGTCCTGTGTGTCATTTTAGCAAATTCTCGAAACTCAGGGAGTGGTGGGAGTTAACAGGTTAGATGCGAGGGGCCTGCAGACCCCCTAACTTGCTGCTGATATCTGAGGTCTCGAGCAGACATGGAGTCTGGAGGACTGTGCTCTTTACCTTTGAGACCTGACCTAACTCCGAGTGGTAGGGTCGGAAGGAAAAGTGGGTCGGAAGAAACTGGTATCCCCACAAAAATGAACTGATCTGATTTTTTTTTCTTTCCTTTTCAGGCATCTTTTTTTCACTCCAGTGGACCTTGTGATACTTTTATGAGCTATTGCTGTTCTAAATTCTGTCTGTTTAAAAGCAAGAATTATTTTTCTTCTCCTGATCCAAACACTGAGTTATATAGGTGTTCTGTCTTATATCAGAAGTAATTGCAGTTGAAAAGCCATCCCTTTTTAGACAAACCACAACTCCACCTTTGATCTCAACAAGACACTTACATCAGAGGGGAATTATACATCATCAGTACAGTTCCCAAAACTTCTTAACTTAGATGAATTTGAATTATGAGAAGATCAAGATCAGCAAAGGCACAACGCAGGTGCAGATTTACCTATATAGACATATGTTTTATTTATGTGTGTGGAAACCCTGGTGGCATAGTGGTTAAGTACTATGGCTGCTAACCAAGAGGTCAGCAGTTTGAATCCACCAGACGCTCCTTGGAAACTCTATGGGGCAGTTCTACTCTGTCCTACAGGGTCGCTAGGAGTTGGAATTGACTCGACGGCAGTGGGTCTGGTTTTTTGGTTTTGGAGGCATTGTTGTTGTTGTGTGCCGTCCAGTCACTATATTTCATTTTCCCTGGATTAAAATGACTAGAGGTTGTCCTATCCTTTCTGCCTTCTCCTGTTTATGCTTGATAACTTATCATGAAAGAAAATGTACCTATTGTTGAAATATCACTTAAGAAAAGAGTAAAAAGTATTCATAAAAGGAAAACAAACACACACATACACATACCTACAAACACACACACCACTGTATTTTTTTTTCCTCCCCTATATAATTGCATACATAAACAAGAACCATTTTCTCCTAAGTTAAAATATTTGATTTCATTTCTCTTGGGTAAATAAACACCTAGGGAAGAAACTACTCAATTTTATGTAAAGTACCTATATAAGTTCATAAGATACCACTACACTGTTTTTCAAATACATTTTACCAGCTGCATTTCCATCTGAAGTACGTGAATATTCCACCTTATCCATGTTCACAGGAATATTTGACATTTCAATCTTTTTAACTTTAGCCATTCTATTGGGTAAGTAGTGGTGTCTCATTTTAGCTTTAATATGCGTTGCACTGATAACTAATGATGCCGAGTAGCTTTTCAAGTGCTCATTGGCTGGTTGGATAACTTCTGTATATGTTCTACATATATATCAATTGTCAGGCATATATATTGCAAGTATTTTCTCACAGTTTGTGGCTGAACTTTCCTTTTTCTTAATGGTGTCTTTGAAGAGCAGTCATTTTTCATGTTGATAAAATTCATTTTATGAATTTTTAATTCATTCTTTTTGTTCTATGTAAAAAAAAGTCCTTACACCAAGTGTTCAAAAGTTTTCCTATGTTTCTGCCATTTTTTAATTTCTATTAAGTTTTAGCTTTTATCTTTGTGTCTATGACCTATAACTTTTAATTCAAATTAATATTTGTGTACGGTGTGAGGTAAGACCTAAGGGTAATTTTTCAGTAGGAGTATCTCATTGTTCCAACATTATTTTGTTGAAAAAGTATCCTTTCTCTGTTGAAATTTAAATGAGAAAAAATATATGAGTATATTTGGACACTATTCTATTCTATGGATCTATAGGTATCTCCTTACTCCAATAGCCTACTCTTTTAATTATTCAAATACTTTCTTTAGAAAAAGAATGATAAAATGAACATTAGGCTGGCAAAAGAATACTTAAATTCAATTGGGTCTCCTAGTGAGCAGGCCATATTTTTTATTTAATAAAGACGAATTCTGCTATTCAGTGTAATAACTATCAAAAGGTTGCCTTGTGTACAAGACACCATAAACTGAAGCACTTGTTAAAGCCACCTCTAGAGGACAGAATTTCTGTTTAGAATTCTAGGGGAACATCCTGGATTTGTGCATATTTGATAAACTAGGAATTTGATTTACTTTGGGAACACACATAAAAAATTACACCATATATGGTAAAGTATTTTAAAATAATTCACATATATTGCAACAAATTGAGAATTTTATTTTACTTGTTTCTTAATTTTTGGTTTACATGTGCTTTGGAGCTATTTCACTAAACATTGATGTATGGAAACATCAGTCATCATAAAATCATACATATGCTACTGTAGATGTATTAACTCACAGGCTACTGGGTAAAATAATCCGAATAATAAATTATACTACACGAGTTGAATAATCTTTAGCATAAAGAATCAAATTATTTTTGGAATGTAAAATACTGAACCTAATAATATCGTGGTGATTGAAAAAGGAGTTTTGTTTTAACTAATTTTCTGAATGTGTCCTTCACATCTTTGTTCCTAAGGCTGTAGATCAGGGGATTCAACATAGGAATCACCACAGTATAAAACACAGAAGCCACTTTAACTATAAGCCAGGAAGTTTCGGAGTTAGGGATACAGTAGAGGAAAAGGATGGTCCCGTGGAAGATGGTGATGGAGGTCAGGTGGGAGGCAAAGGTAGAGAAGGTTTTATGGCGTCCACTTGTAGAAGGCATCTTCATGACAGTGATAAAAATGAATACATAGGAAGTAAAGATGATCATCAGGCTGCTCACCTCATTGAATATGGCAACAATAAAACACAGCATCTGACTGATGTAGGGGTCCGAGTAGGAGACAGAAACAATTACAGAGTGGTCACAGATAAAATTATTTATAATGCTAGACTCACAATAAGATAATGTGAGAAGAAAGTATGTGAGTGTTAGAGAGCACACTACACCCCATGTGTAGGACCCAGCCACCAGCAGAACACAAAGCTTCTGAGACATAGTAGTAGTATACAGCAAGGGATTACAAACTGCCACAAAACGGTCATAAGCCATCGCCGTTAGCATGAATGTTTCTGTCACTCCAAATATGCAAGCAAGACAAAACTGCATGATGCAACCAGAGAAAGAGATAGTTCTGTCTTCCATAATCAAGTTCTCCAGCAGTTTGGGTGTAACTACAGTGGAATAACAGAAATCCACAAAAGACAAGTGACTGAGGAAAAAGTACATAATTGTGTGTAGTTTTGGATTGATCCTGATAATTATTATCATGCCTAGATTCCCTACCACGGTGACTGTGTAGGTGGACAAGAAAGTCAGGAAGAGTGGAACCTGGAGTTCTGGGTATTCTGAAAAACCCAACAGTATAAACGTGGGTATGATACTTTGATTTCCTTCCGATAACATGATTCCTGTTGGAGAAAAAACACAAGTTGACCAGGAAGAAGCAGAAAGAGGAAAGAGGTTTCATGTGGTTCTGTGGGGAGTGATGTGAAACAGTGAGTCTCAAAATGTGGCCCCCAAATCAGCAACATCAGAATCATTTGGGAACTTATTAGGAGTGCAAATTCTTCAGCCCTACTGCCAACCTCCTAAATAAAGACTCTGAGATGGGACTCATAATTTGGGTGAAATCAGGCCTCCAGGTGATTTTGTTGCATGCTAAAGTGTGAAAAACACTGGTGTGAAAAATATATAAATGAAAAAAACCTGTTGCCATTAAGTTGATTCAGATTCATAGTGACAATATAGGACAGAGTAGAACTGCCCCTTAGGGTTTAGCAGCCAATCTCTCAACCACTACACCAACAAAATCCAAAACCAAACCCTCTGCCATCAAATAGATTCCAACTCATAGTGACCCTATAGGACAGAGTAGAACTGCCCCATAGAGTTTCCAAGGAGAGTTTCTAAGGTCAACCATTAGACCACCAAAGTTTCCACTACAACAACAGGGCTCTCTCTCTCTCTATATATATATAACTTCGGAAGCACTGGTGGTGTAGTGGTTAAGTGCTACAGCTGCTAACCAAGAGGTAGGCAGTTCGAATCCACCACGCGCTCCTTGGAAGCTCTATGGGGAAGTTCTACTCGGTCCTATAGGGTCGCTATGAGTTGGAATTGACTCGATGGCAGTGGGTTTTTAATATATTACTCTTTATTATATGTTACTATATATATTACATACACATATAACTATTTAAATGCTAGTATTTGTTAGCATTATTAATATGAAACTAACATATACATACAGGGCATATAAGAAAATTAAAGAAACCAGAATCAAGGGTGGTATAACAAAAGCACAAAGAACCTTTATAAATTTTAGAATTATTTACTTTTAAATTTTCCACCTTGTCTAGGCATAGCATGGAATTAAATACTTATAGAATTTTTGAGTTGAAATATACCCTAAAATGTATCTAGCCCAACTTTTCACTTCATAGTTCAGATTTCTACACATAATCTCATCCCTGAGATGCTCATGTAGTCTCTGTCATCAAAACCTCCATCAATGGTATACTGACTCCTGAATATTTTATGGGGTTTCTATTGATTGTTGTGCTTAACTTTTATTATTAATTAAATTTAATTAATTAAAATTTTATGAGCAGTAAAAATTAAAGTACTTTCTTTCTTATGCATATGCATATGTGTGCATACACACACATATATACATATACAGTTTCAAGAAAGCATATCTGTCTTATATTCACCAACAATAATTCCATTAAAAAAAATTCTACACTGCAAATTATATATTTTCTTAACCAATAAGAAGCAAGCCGTCTTTTATGATGAGATAAACTTGGCAATGAGAACAGTAACATCACAAAATGACTGTCCCCAGGATATGGACATGAGGCTGGAGCTAAAACGCATCAGTGATCTGTCTCAACTTTATAGCTTTGCCTGGACTCAGCCCCAGGACTGCCTACTTTACATGTACTACAACTAGCCCCGACACAGAGTATTTATCGTGAGCATATTCTTCCCAATAACAAAAGGGACTGGGTAGATACATTTTAAACATCCATTATTGTTCATGCTGTTTTAATAATTAAGCTCTCCCTCAACATTTGAACATCTACCCTATTTTAACTAGGCAAAACCCTGGCAAGTTAGGGAGATGGCTACTCTCTCTGCTACTACTTAAAACACTTATTAGGTCCGTAACAAAAAGATACACAGAGAAAACTTTGACATTTGCCCTAGCAATTTCAAATAAACTTGTTGAAAACCCATGGATTAGAATTAGGCTTTTATTCAAATGGAAACTAGGACGAGGGGAGTTCAAAATCAGCAAACCTCTCCAAAGTCTTCTGCCACTTCTCTCTATTAATTCTCAGTAGTGTCACCACTGCCAGTTTCTGCAACACACAGTATAATTCTCAGGATCATTTCATGCCCTGTTGGTGAAAATTCAAACAGGTCCAACCATAAAAAGGGATCTTTTACATTTTTTAATCCATATGAGCTGGAGTTCCATGTTTTCTACCTTAACAGAAAAATACCAGAAAACTGAACTGACCTGAAACCAGGAGCTTTTGATTAATTAATTTAATGAGGATTTCCTTTTAAGATTAATGAATTTCAGGTGTTTTTCTTCTCAGTAATTGAACATTCTTTAAAAAACTAACAGACCTGAGGTTTGTAGCACAAGTGACAGTACATTTAAATGAGTGTGCCAGGAAAATGGCGTTTTATTTCCCAGATATAAGAAATATCAGAGATTAAAAAAAAAAAAAAACCCAAATCCACAGTCCAAAACCTCCCAGTCTCTGGGATTTACATCTGCTGCCATGACCGTGGGTCGCTATGAGTCAGAATCGACTCAATGGCACGGGGGGTTTGGGTTGCCATGACCATGGAGATATAGACCCTAGAGAATCATAACTAAAACATTACTCAGTGAGCCACAAACCAAGCAATTAGTTGAAATGCTCTCTTGTGTCATTGTGGTGGATGTATTTCCTTTAAAATCATTAAGGATAATTATTGAATCTATTCCATTAGTCTTCTTTTAGAAATTAAATTATTAAAAGAATTCATATTTCCTCAAGAGAACATGAACTACAGAGTTTGACAAAAGAACATATAAAAAATAAATAGCTGCTATTAACTGTATTGCATTTGAAATTCTACATTTAAGTTTATAGTGGAGAAATGTGGCAAAACTACCTTAACCAAATGATGAAGGTTACCATCATGAGTGATGCCATGGGCATATCATGCACTCCCTGATATGATGTCATGATGAAGGCACTTCACCTCTGTGAAAGTCTTCCTCAAAACTCAAAATCCCAAATTAATCACAGAAAGCCATCAGACAAACTTAGATTTGGGGACATTCTATAAGATATCTAGCCAGTGCTCTTTAGGATTTTCAAAGTCAAGAAAGATGAGAAAAAAGTTAGAATATGTCACAGACCAGATGACACCGGAGAGGCTATAGCTAAATGCCATGTGATACGCTGAACTGCATCATGAAACAGAGAGAGGACATTGATGGAAAAACTTGTGAGATTTAAACACAGTCTGGAGTTTAGTAATACTAACACACCAACAATGAATACCCATGGAAGCAGCACTCAAGAAATGAAATGACATTGCATTGGGAAAATCTGTGGCAAAATATCTCTTTAAAGTTTAAAAAGCAAACACATCACTTTGACGACTAAGGTACAATTGAATCAAGCCATTCTATTTTCAATCTATTCATATGCATGTATTCCATGTGTCTGTCATTTGTCATACTGTGGGGGCTTGCCCATTGCTCTGTTTTTGGAAGCTATACCACCGGTATTCGAATACCAGCAGGGTCACTCGTGGCTGACAGGTTTCAGCTGAGCTCCCAGACTAAGACAGACTAGGAACAAGGACAAAGCAGTCTACTTCTGAAAAGATTTAGCCAGTGAAAACCTTATGAATAGCAGTGAAACACTTTCTGATATAGTTCCCGTAGATGAGACCCCCAGGTTGGAAGGTACTCAAAATACTACTGGGGAACAACTGCTCACTCAAAGTAGCGTCAACCATAATGATGTAGATGGAGTCAAACCTTTGGGACCTTCATTTACTGATGTGGCCTGACTCAAAATGAGAAAAACAGGTGCAAACATCCATTAATAATTGGAGTATGGGATGTACGAAGTATGAATCTAGGAAAACTGGAAATTGTCAAAAATTAAATGGAAAACATAAACATCAACATCCTAAGCATGAGTAAGCTGAAATGGACAGGTATTGGACATTTTGAAGCAAACAATCATATGGTCTACTACTCCAGGAAGGACAACTTGAAGAGGAATGGCTTTGCGTTCATCATCAAAAAGAACATTTCAAGATCTATCCTGAAGTGTTGTCAGTGATAGGATAATACCCATAAACCTATAATGAAGGCCAGTTTATACAACTATTATTCAAATTTATGCACCAACCACTAAGGCCAAAGATGAGGAAATTGAAAAATTTTACAAGCTTCCGCAGTCTGAAATTGATCGAATACGGAATCAGAATGCATTGATAATTACTAGTAATTGGAACGAAAAGTTGGAAACAAAGAAGGATCGGTGGTTGGAAAATACGACCTTGGTGAGAGAAATGATCCTGGAGATCGCATGATAGAATTTTGCAAGACCAATGACTTCTTCGTTGCAAATATGTTTTTTCCCCAACATAAACAGCTACTGTACACATGGACCTTGCTAGATGGTGTACACAGGAATCAAGTTGACTACATCTATGGAAAGAGATGAAGGAAAAGCTCAATATGAGTGTGAGCATTATTTTTGTGTAGATTGAGCATTGTTTTAGGTGATGCCTCCTGGATGTGTGAATTTTCTAAACTTTTGGCAGGTATGCATTATTTCCTTGAGATAAGCCTCTTCACCATGTTTCCCATTTACTATGTTCTTGTGAGAATGTACTTATCACAAGAATAAGCTATTGACAAACTTCAGTCATAGCGGTCATTTTCTCCTTTATGCCATTCATTGTTTCCAGGTACTACTGGTTCCTTTCTTATCTACATTATGAACAGTAAATAATGACTTTCCAATAAATAATAATGCATTGCAGTGGTACTTTTCAAGAGATTGGAATGCTTATAAGTTATTCTTACCCTGCATTCAATCCTAAGGCCCAATCATTGCTTCCACATGTAACAGATGGAGTAGATTTTAGTATTCCAGGACCTTAGTTCATGGCAATAGAACAGATTATAACAGAAATCACTCAACAAAGCTTGCCATGGTGACTATTAACAGTGTGTTTCCATCCTGGAGTTTCTTATTTTTAAAATACTGAAGATAAAATAGCAGCAGTAAATTTCCTCAAAGAAAAGTGACTCTGAGAAGTCATTCCCAATTCTGTATGACTATTTTTAAAGTGTTAACTTTTCTGAGAATACCTGTAGTCAAAAATCCATGAAATGCTTGACTTGGACAGATCAATGTTCAAATTATCTAGTCTGTGTCCCCTTAATGTCCCCCTAAGACAATCTCTAAAGATCCCAAAATTTCAACTAACAGCCTCCTGAGGAAGTACGGTTGGGATTTTCTTAATTTTTTTTTTTCCTGTGTGTGTATTAATCTGGTATTAGTCTATCTACCTGTCTATCTATTTCTATCTACCATCTATCTATATCTATATCTATGATAAAAATAAATATCATCTGCTTATTTTATCTACTTTTTTATATTTAAGAAGGAAAAACAATATTGTACTTATCAGAAATTATGAATTGTAAAAAATGCAGTATTAAGAAAACAGAAATAAAGAATACAACAACAAAAAGCAACCTTTCCTCAGAGGATAAATACAAAATAAAATGACATAAACATAATATCAAAGTACTGAACATTGGAAATCAGCCTGGAGTCACAATAGAAATGACCCTGCCACCTTGAGCATATTGGAAAAACTGGCACAGTTTTAGCCTTGCCTTTTCTATATACTCTTAATATTTATGTACACACTGGCCTGTCGGAGCTTGAATGTAACACTGAGAACAAAACATACTCTTCCCTGTAAAATTACAACTTGTAAGCAATTATTAGAAGCAGATAGAGTTTAGTTGCCTGACACCTCTAAGTCTTTTTGCTGTGTTACTGGTAAGCTACAACCCCAGTGTTTGTACATTTAGGTTTTTGGACAACGGTTTTCATTTTATGTTTATTCCTATTACATTCAAAGCCCTATTTGAATCGTCTCATCTGTTCAAGTTTATGTCTCACTTCTTTCAGCACAAATTCTTCTTTTAATCGGTTCTGTGGAATTGGACTGTTGACTGAACATGTAAATCCTTGTATTTGCTCAGGTCAGTGGAGCAGAATCGAGAACCCAGATATAAATTTATCCACCTACAGTCCGCTGACCTTTGACAAAGGACCAAAGTCCGTTAAATGGGGAAAATAGTCTTTTTATCAAATGGTGCAGGCAAAACTGGATGTCCATCTGTAAAAAAATAAAACAGGACACATACCTCACATCATACACAAAAACTAACTCAAAATGGATCAAAGACCTAAATATAAGACCTAAAACAATAAAGATCATGGAAGAAAAAACAAGGACAAAGCTAGGGGCCTTAATACATGGCATAAATACAATACAAACCCTAACTAACATTGTACAATGCACGAGGAAATAAACTAGATAACTGGGAGCTCCTAAAAATTAAACAATTATGCTCTCTAAAATACTTTACCAAAAGAGTAAAAAGACAACCTACAGACTGGGGGAAAAAAAAATTGTCTATGACATAGCGAGCAATGGTTTTATCTCTAAAATGTATAAAATACTTCAACACCTCAACACCAAAAAGGCAAATAGTCCAATTAAAAAACGTACAAAGAATATAAACAGACACTTCACCAAAGAAAAAACTTCAGGCAGCTAACAGACACATAAGCATATGCTTGTAATTACTAGCCATTAGAGAAATGCAAATCAAAACTACAGTGAGGTATATCATCTTGCCCCTGGCATTAGTGGCACTAATCAAAGAAAAAAAAAAATGTTGGAGAGTTTGCAAAGAGATTGGAACTCTTATGTATTGTTGGTGGGAATATAAAATGGTACAACCACTATGGAAGAAAAAAAAAAAAAAAACCCACACACACAATATAGCACCTCCTTGAAAATCGAGAAATAGAAATACCATACCATCCAGGAATCTCATTCTTGGGTATATAAAAAAAAAAAAAACCTGGAGAAATATGAGCCATCACACAAATAGACACATGCAAATAGATCCATGTTATTGCAGCATTATTCACAATATCAAAAAGATGGAAACAACCTAAATGTCCACAACAGATGAATGGGTATACAAATTATGGTATGTACACACAAATGAAATATTATGAAATGATAAATGAAGCATCTCACATTATGGATGAATCTGGAGGCATTACGTGGAGTGAAATGAGTCAATCACGAAAGGACAAATATTGTATGAGACCATGTTATAAAAACTTAAAAAAGGTTTACACACAGGACAAAAAAAAAATCTTTGATGGTTATGAATGGGGGGGGTGGGGATGGGAAATCACTAACTAAATAGTAGGCAGGTTAACTTTGGGGAAGCAAAAGGCAACACACTATACGAGGGAAGTCAGCACAACTTGACCTAAGCAAAGTCATAGAAACTTCCTAGACACATCTAAACACCAAGCTACTGGGGCTGAGGGCTGGGGACCATGATCACAGGGGACATCTAACTCAATTGGCATAACATAGTTCATAAAATGCTCTACATCCTACTTTGGTGAAGTAACATCTGAGGTCTTAAAAGCTGGCCACTTGTCATCTAAGCTATATCTATTGGCCTAAAGAGTATGAAGAAAGCCAAAGACACAAGGACAATATTAGATGAAAGGACTAATGAATCAAGCATGAACCACAGCCTCCACCAGTCTAGCTCTGAAAAACTAGATGATGCCTGGCTACCACAACTTATTGCTCTCACAGGGATCACAATAGAGGGTCATTGAGAGCAGGAGAAAAATGCAGAACACAATTCAAACCCATCCACCCACCCACCCACACACACACACACACACACACACACACACACATACACACACACAAAGACCAGACTTACTGGTCTGACAGAGTGGGGGGACATCCAAGACCATAGCCTGCAGACACCCTGCTAACTCAGAACTGAAACCATCCCAAAATCTACCTTTCAGTCAAAGATTGTTGTTGTTGTTAGGTGCTGTCTAGTCAGTTCCAACTCATAGTGACCCTATGTACCACAGAAGGAAACATTGCAGGGTCCTATGCTATCCTTACAATCATTGTTATGCTTGAGTTCATTGTTGCAGCCAAAGATTAAAACTCATAGTCATCAAGTGGATTACAAGTCAAAGCAAACCTGTAGGACAGAGTAGGACAGACAGGGAAACTTCAGAATCTTTCTGAATCTGACTACACAGCCCTGAAACTCACCACCCCCCTCAATATTTACAGACACTTCTCAATAATATTGGGCTTTTAAAAATTAATCTCATTATACCCTTTATATTTATGAGGCTAGTTGTTCACTGAAGCCCAGAAGTGCTTGGGACATCCCTCATCACCCATTTGCTAATCTTCATATAATTTTGTTGCTCATGGTTTCTGATGTATCTCCTACCTCTTTCTATGCACTGATAACATTCCACCATGCTCTCTGGGATTCAAAATATCAGTTACCCGGTAAAGAGCATTTTATTATAATATAAATGCTTTCCTTTCTTATTTATACTTTTAATAGTTTGAAGAGGGCTTATAAAAAAAATTATCACCTACCTAATAAAAAAAATTAAATTTCCAAGGAACAGCTGGTGGACTTGAACTGCCAATCTTTTGATTACGAATCTTAATCACTGTGCACACAATATCACTTGTCAGGAATGTGCTTCATAGTTTAATCAAGTATACAAGGCCAAATGGGCAATACCTGCCCAAAGCAAAGACTACAAGGCAGGAAGGGACATGAAAACTGGATGAATGGACACAGAGAACCCAGTGTAGAAAGGGAAAGGGGGAAAGTGATGACACATTGTGGGTATTGCAACCAATGTCACAAATCAATTTGTGTAAAATTTTTTGAATGGAAAATTGATTTGTGCTGTAAATTTTCACCTAAAACCCAATCAAATTTTTTAAAAACAATCTACCCAATAACTGTAATTGGTACAATTACAGTTTGATAAAGATATGTGATTTTAATACCAAAAAACCTGTATACGTATATATTTACATATTAGAAATCGCAAAAAACATAATATTGCAGGCTGTCCTTATTTTTGTCAATCACTGCACTGTAAATTTTAGCTACCAAAGTTGTGTAGTAAGTAACTATATGAAAGTATAAACTGGTGCATAAATACACAAACAAATAATAATGGTAAATAAAAACAAATGTCTCTTTTAATAACACATGCCTTGAAAAAAAATACAAAAAAAAATGTATAGACTAAATTGAAGTTGTTGTTAGGTGCCATGGAGTTAGTTCTGACTCATAGGGATCCCATGCACAACAGAACGAAACACTGCCACGCCCTACGCAATACTCACAATTGTTGTTATGCTTGAGCTCATTGCTGCCGCCACTATGTCTATCCACCTCTTTGAGGGTCTTCCTCTTTTCCGCTGACCCTAGAATTTGTCAAGCATGATGTCTTTCTCCAGGGACTGATCCCTCCTGACAACATGTCCAAAGTATGTAAGACACAGCCTAGCCATCCCTGCTTCTAAGGAGCATTCTTGCTGTACTTCTTCCAACACAGATTTGTTCCTTCTTTTGGAAGCCCATGATATGTTACTTCATCGTGGGCTTCCAAAAGAAGGAACACCTCTGGTGACGTAGTGGTTAAGTACTACGGCCGCTAACCAAAGAGTCTGCAGTTCAAATCCGCCAGGCGCTCCTTGGAAAGTCTATGGGGCAGTTCTACTCTACCCTATACCGTTGCTATGAGTCGGAATCGACTCGACGGCACTGGGTTTGGTTTTGGGATTTTTTTTTTTTTTTGGTATATTCAATATTCTTCACCAAAACCGCAATTCAGAGGTGTCAATTCTTCTTCAGTCTTCCTTATTCACTGTCCAGCTTTCACATGCAAATGATGAGATTGAAAACACCATGGCTTGGATCAGACGCATGTTAGTCTTCAAGATGACATCCGTGCTTTTCAACACTTCAAAGAGGTCCTTTACAGCAGATTTACCCTATGCAATGTGCCTTTGATTTCTTGACTGCTGCTTCCATGGGTGTTGATTGTGTATCCAAGTAAAATGAAATCCTTGACAACTTCAATCTTTTCTCCATTTGTCATGATGTTGCTCATTGGTCCAGTTGTGAGGATTTTTGTTTTCTTTAAGTTGAGCTCTAATCCATACTGAAGGCTGTGGTCTTCGATTTTTATTAGTAAGTGCTTCAAGTCCCCTTCACTTTCAGCAAGCAAGGTTGTGTCATCTGCATAAAGCAGGTTGTTAATGAGACTTCCTCCAAACCTGATGCCCTGTTCTTCTTCTTATAGTCCAACTTCTCGGACTATTCACTAAGTATATAAAGTGGGTATGGTGATAGGATACAACCCTGGTACACACCTTTCCTGATTTTAAACCAATCAGTATCCCCTTGTTCTGTTGGAACAACTGCCTCTTGATCTATGTACAGGTTCCTCATGAGCACAATTAAGTGTTCTGGATTTCCAATTCTTCACAATGTTATCCATAATTTGTTATGGTCCACACAGTCAAATGTCTCTGCATAGTCAATAAAATAGAGGTAAACATCCTTCTGGCATCCTCTGCTTTCAGCCAGGATCCACCTGACATCAGCAATGATATCCCTGGTTCTGTGTCCTCTTTTGAAACCAGCCTGAATTTCTGGCAGTTCCCTGTCAATATATTGCTACAGCCGTTTTTGAATGACCTTCAGCAAAGTTTTGCTTGCATGTGATATTAATGATATTGTTCTATAATTTCCACATTCAGTTGGATCACCTTTCTTGGGAATAGGCATAAATATGGATCTCTTCCAGTCAGTTGACCAGGAAGCTGTCTTCCATATTTCTTGACGTAGATGAGTGAGCACTTCCAGTGCTACATCTGTTTGTTGAAACATGTCAATTGATATTCCATCAATTCCCGGAGCCTTGTTTTTCGCCAGTGCCTTCAGAGCAGCTTGGACTTCTTCCTTCCTTCAGTACCATTGGTTCCTGATCATATGGTGCCTCTTGAAATGGTTGAACATCAACTTTTTGGTTTAATAACTCTGTATATTCTTTCCACCTTCTTTGGATGCTTCCTGCATAATTTAATATTTTCCTCAGAGAATTCTTCACTATTGCAACTCAAGGCTTGAATTTTTTCTTCAGTTCTTTCAGCTTGAGAAAAGCTGAGCATCTTCTTCCCTTTTGGTTTTCTACCTCCATCTCTTCACACATGTCATTAAAATACTTCACTTTGTCTTCTTGAGATGCCCATTGAAATCTTCTGTTCAGTTCTTTTACTTCATCATTTCTTTCTTTTGCTTTAGCTGCTTGACTTTCACGAGCAAGTTTCAGAGTCTCTTCTGACATCCATCTTGGTCTTTTCTTTCTTTCCTGTCTTTTCAGTGACCTCTTGCTTTCTTTGCGGATGATGTCCTTGATGTTACTTCACAACTCATCTGGTCTTCGGTCACTAGTGCTCAATGGGGCAAATCTGTTCTTGAGATGGTCTCTAAATTCATGTGGGCTATACTCAAGGTCATATTTTGGCTGCTGTGGACTTGCTCTGATTTTATTCAGTTTCAGCTTGAACTTGCATATGAGCAATTGATGGTCTATTCCACAGTTGGCCCCTGGCCTTGTTCTGACTGATGATATTGAGCTTTTCCATCATCTCTTTCCACAGGTGTAGTCAGTTTGATTCCTGTGTGTTCTATCTGGCGAGATCCATGTGTATAGTTGCAGTTTATATTGGTAAAAGAAGTTATTTGCAGTAAAGAAGTTATTGGTCTTGCAAAATTCTACCATTTGACCTCCAGCATTGTTTCTATCACCATGGTCATATTTTCTAACTACTGATCCTTCTTTGTTTCCAACTTTTGCATCCCAATCACCAGTAATTATCAATGCATCCTGATTCCATGTTAGATCAGTTTCTGACTGGAGCAGCTGATAAAAATCTTCTATTTCTTCATCTTTGGCCTTAGTTGTTGGTGTGTTAATTTGAATAATAGTCGTATTAACTGGTGTTCCTTGTAGGTGTATGGATATTATCCTAACACTGACAGGGTTGTGCTTCAGGATAGATCTTCAAATGTTCTTTTTGACAATGAATGCAGCACCATTCCTCTTCAAGTTCCCACCATAGTCATTCCCAGCATAGTAGACTATATGATTGTCCAATTCAGAATGACCAATACCAGTTCATTTCAGCTCACTAATGCCTAAGATATCGATGTTTATGCATTCCATTTCATTTTTGATGATTTCCAATTTTCCTAGATTCATACTTCCTACATTTCAGGTTCTGATTATTAATGGATATTTGCAGCTGTTTCTTCTCTTTTGAGTCATGCCACATCAGCAAATGAAGGTTCCAAAAGCTTTACGGCATCCAGATCATTAAGGTCGACTCTACTTTGAGGAGGTAGCTCTTCTCCAGTCATCTTCTGAGTGCCTTCCAACCTGGGGGGCTCATCTTCTGGCGCTATATCAGACAATGTTTTCCTGCTATTCATAATGTTTTCACTGGCTAATGCTTTTCAGAAGTAGACTGCCGGGTCCTTCTTCCTAGTCTGTCTTAGTCTGGAAGATCAGCTGAAACCTGTCCTTAATGGGTGACCCTGCTGGTATAGCTTCCAGAATCACAGCAACACACAGCCCCCAGAGTACGACAAACTGACAGACACGTGGGGGAGACTAAATTGACAGTTTTGCAAAATTATCAAAGTAAATATAAAAAGTCACTCATGTCTTTGTACAAGTAGCAAACATAAATGACAATTTTAATAAGTAAGCCATTTTAGTAAATACAAATTCCTATCCTTAATCAAATTTCAAGCTTTGCCAAGAACATGAGTTTGAGACATGTCTCAAACAGGACACTATAGCATTCCTTTATGCCAATACAAGAACATCAGACACGGTGTCCAATTTTCAGTATTCAGAGCTATTTCAGTGGCTGGAATTATCTTGTAGTTCCTGTTTTTTGCAAGCCTTACTCAATACGTTTCTATTTAGATGGGGTCAAATTTTTACTCATGTAAAGTTGGACAACATCTAAGTAGACTTGGATTATTAGGAACTCCTGCAGGTTACAACCAGGTAGAATTCAAGTGAGTGCCTAGTACTCAGAGAAGACCCCTACTCCTAAACTCCAGGATAGGAACAAACAGGGGAACTCCAGTATCTTTCTAAATCTGACAACACAGCCCTGAAACTCATCCTCCCTTCAATATTCACAGATTCTTCTCAATAATGTTGGGTTCTTAAAAATTAATCTCATTATACCCTTTATATCTATGAGGCTGGTTGTTCACTGAAGCCGAGAAATGCTTGGGACATCCCTTATCACCCATTTGCTAATCTCCGTATAATTCTGTTGCTCATGGTTTCTGACATATCTCTTACCTCTTTCTGTCCACTGATATAATTCCACCATGCTCTCTGGGATTCAAAATATCAGTGACCCAGTAAAGACCATTTTATTACAATATAAATGCTTTCCTTTCCTATTTATACTTTTAACAGTTTGAAGAGAGCTTATATGTATATATAAAGTTATCATCTATCTAATGTACATAAAAAAGAGCTAAAATAAAATTTAAAAAAACTTGATGTTGATGACAATAGTTATTTTGTTGTTTTTGGTAATAATTTTTGTAATGCAGTTAAAAGTAGTGAATTAGACACAGAAGAATTTTTTGGTAATTCTATTCTTTCTCTAATCACTAGCTTCTAAGTTAATCCCCCAGAAAAGGAAATAATTGCCTTACAATCTACAATTTATAGCAAGAAATAGTTTTGTTTTGTTTTTTTTAAAGTTGTATTCACTGTTTTTGAGAAAGGGCATAGCCAATCACCTAAATAAGCTAGCATGATAAGATAGTACATTTATTTTTAAAAAGCCACACCATTTTTAGTACATTTATTTTTAAAAAGCCACATCATTTTTATTTATTAGATCCCTGGGTGGGACAAAAAGTGTGCACTCAACGACTAAACATAAGGTTGATAGTTCGTACCCACACAAAGGGGCTGATGAAGAAAAGGCAAGTGATCTGCTTCTATAAAGGTTACAGCCAAGAAAACCCTCTGGAGATGTTCCACTCTGTAAAACAGCTTTCTCATAAGTCAGAATTGACTGGAATGTAATAGGTTTTGATTTTTCTTATTGTTGCTATTTATTAACTCAGACAATCCTGGAGAATTTTTAATTATTCTGTGCCTTGATTTCCTCATCAGTAAAATGAGATGGCTAATAATATAAAACTAAAATTGGCAGAATGGAAGTAACTTTTTTGTAATGAGTACCAAAAATATAAGACACGGTCTGACACCTAATAGATGTTCATCTTCTTTAGTTTTTAGACCTATGGGTAAATTATGTGATATCTAAAACCTTATATGGATTTTGAAAATCAGACTCAATCTTTACAGCCACTGACATTGGGCATATAGTGGAAATTCAGTGTAGAAAACATCTGCTCTCTAAACCTGCACAATAGAAATACCAATGTGTTTCTCAGAGGTACTTTTAGTCTCAGGTACATAGATAATTTTCTCCATTCTCCTTTATGCTTTCCCACAACTGACCCTGGCCCTGATTATTATTATAAGTTTGTGCCTGTAGGAAAAATATTTTCCAAAGACGAATTTTTCAGCAATTCCTCTACCACTATACTATATAAGCCCTTAGTATTACTCAGCTAGATTATGGCCACATGTTCAAGCCAAACACCTCACCTTTAAAGTATTCTATGCAGCACTGGCAGAGCAAATTCCTATCATCTCTTTATATAGTTAATAACTCTTAAGCTTAGGCTTTTATTATTGAATCCATGAAATCTACATTTTTCTGCAGATCCTCCTAAACTGTCCCAGGTCTATATATTCAGCTGCATTATGTTGTCCAACCAAAACCAAGCCCATTGTCATCTAGTCGATTCTGACTCATAGCAACCCTATAGAACAGAGTGGAGCTGCCCCATAGAGTTTCCAAGGAGTGGCTATTGGATTCAAACTGCCAACTTTTGGTTAGCAGCCAAAGGCTTAACCACTTTCCAGTCACGATCAATTTATCCAGCTCCACTGGATAGCACATGGTCTTTTGACATGGTTTATTTTTCCATTTGTCTCTATCTTGTAATGTTTTATTTTTCCACCTATTATAGACACTAGAATTGTTCCTTTGTCTACATGCAAATATTAATGTTTAAACATATAATTATCATGCTGTAACCAACGATTTTCAAATGTGATTCTTCTTGTCAGCTTGTTCTTCAGAGATGTACTTGGAAAGAAAGCAAGAATTATGAAAAACAACTTGAGGTCTCACTCAGCCTAAATAAGGGTATTAATGACAGACTTCCAACGTATGTAGCTCCAGGGAACATTATTAAAACTCAATATTATCTTCATTCTCATTATCTAAAATAAAACAAGGTTATTAAGGGGGATCAGAAAATAATGTTTATATGATTCTGTGAGTCAGAAGAGTTGGTTTTGAGGATCAGAGTACAGGTCCAAAAAGTTGTTGTGATCTAGGTTTTCAGTTCTTTTTAATAAGTCTGATCTTCTTTTAAGCATGACTTCAACCGTAGTATGAGTAAGTGAGCCTATATATATAGACCTCTTCCCCCACCCACTGTAGTGTCCAATGGTCTTTTGACACCACTTGACAACAACTGAATCAAAATGTATTATTTCAATATTAACTCAGAGAAACTTGTAAGGCCTGCTGAGGATTGTAAACTGTGGACTATGTAATATTAAATCAATTGAGAACATAGTTGTATATTTATTTAGAACACAGTTGAATTAGCATCATATTTATATATACAATTTTTTTTTTTTTAAAGTTAAGACAATATACATGAACTATATTGAATGAGAAAGTTGTTTGGTGATGATTAACTTCCTGAATGTCTCCTTCACATCTTTGTTTCTAAGACTGTAGATTAAGGGGTTCAGCATGGGGATCATGACTGTGAAAAACACAGTGGCCACTTTGACCAGGAGCCAGGAGCTTTTGGAGTTGGGCACACAGTAGAGCAGAAGGATGGTTCCATGGAAGATGGTGATGGCAGTCAGGTGGGAGGCACAGGTGGAGAAGGCTTTATGGAGTCCACCAGGAGAAGGCATCCTAATGACAGTGACAGCAATGAAAATGTAGGAAGCGAGGATAATCAGGAGGCTACTAGTCTCATTGAATGTAGAAATGATTAAACAGGCCATCTGGCTGAAGTGAGTGTCAGAGCAGGAGAGAGATAGGATGGCAGAATACTCACAGCCAAAGTGATTTAGGATATTTGAGCCACAGAAGGATAGTTCCATAAGAGAATATGTGAGTGTCAGGGAACAGATCCCACCCCATGTGTAGGACCCAGCTACCAGGAAAGCACAGAGCTTAGGAGACATAGCTACTGTGTAGAGCAAGGGGTTACAAACAGCCACAAATCGGTCATAGGCCATCACCGCTAACATGAACATTTCTGTAATCACAAATGTGCAAATGAAGAAAAATTGTGCCATGCAGCCTCTGAAAGTAATACTTCTGGCTTCAACAACCAAGATTTCTAGCAGTTTGGGTGTAAACACACTGGAATAACAAATATCCGAAAAGGATAGATGGCAGAGGAAAAAGTACATGGGTGTGTGGACTTTAGGATTGATCCTTATGACCGCTATTATGCCCAGGTTTCCCACCAGAGTGACTGTGTAGATGGTCAAGAATGCCAGAAAGAGCGGTACCTGGAGTTGTGGGTATTCTGAGAAACCCAAAAGGATGAATGTGGTCACATAGCTCTTGTTTTTCCCATCCAGTACCATGGTTCTTGTGGTAACAAACAAACAAACCAACAAAAGACAGAAATTTGATTCTGAGTGTCAAACTTGAGAAGTCAGGCATAGGAACGACTCTGGAGAGGATAGATGTAAACTACTGCAGGCAAAGTTAAACTTTTCTGTTTCTTTTTTGGATTTTTACTTACCTACCTGTTGATTTTTATTATTATTATTTTGGGAAATTAGCTTTATCTTTCAATACTTTAGTGTCTTCATCTGTAAAACAAGCAAAATAGTATTTATTAACGTAATTATTTGATGTAATTATCTATACATGTATATGATGCTTAGAACGTTTTATACCTGTGGTAAAATACAATTATATGAGGAAAAAGTAAAGGCGTAACAAAATCAGGGAAATCTCTTAGCAGGTACATTAGTCATATGATTGTAGCAAAGGTGGTCATGGGAAGATTAAACTGTTTTAATATGAGAAGAAAATCACATAAGTAAGTAGTAAATTTTTTTAAGTGAAAATATCATTCTGGCCATCCACAATTCTGTATTGATATACTGAACTTTTGACTTTGATAGGTATATACGATTATCAAGGAGTCATAAAACATTTACTTCAAAGAATCTTTCTTTAAGTGATCTGGTCAAAACCATCTACTGTTAACTGTGTTCACTCAGTTTTATCCTCATTATATGGGCTCAAAATGGTCAATGATTTAAGGCTAACTATTTCCTGAGGAAGTGTTTTGGAGATATTCTTAAACGATTCACTTGAATTATCTTCCTCTGGTTACGTAGTCTGTTTACAGTGTATATCATATTTAAAAATAAAAAAAATTTTGAATAAAAGAACACTTTTTTATCATCAATCGTAAAGCACAAATATGTACAATTTAAAAAAATCCATTTGTCAGTTATCAGTGAAAACCAAAAAAAAAATCCTTTCCTGATGTGGCAAAAGAAGTGAAAGAGTATGTAAGATTAAGAAATGTGAACTTCATTTCAGAAGGAAAAGAAGGTTAAATATTGGAAATTTTATATGATTAAAGCTAAAACTAAAGACTAAATCTAGAAATGGACTTGGAGACACAGAAGGTAAGATGTTGCCACTTTGAACCCATCAGGGAGCTGGCAAAAGTTTTAGCCTTGCCTGTAAAAATCAACACCTGCCATCTATTTTACAGACATTAATCCCAGGAACATGGAAAACCTGGTGGTGTAGTGGTTAAGTGCTACGGCTGCTAACCAAAGGGTCGGCAGTTCGAATACGCCAGGTGCTCCTTGGAAACTCTGAGGCGGTTCTACTCTGTCCTATAGGGTCGCTATGAGTAAGAATCTACTTGATGGCACTGAATTTGGTTTGGCTTTTTGAATCCCAGGAACAGCATCAGCTATAGAATTGTACTTTCTATTACACAGAAGATTGGCATGACTTTTTTTGAACCCTATGTATTTCGTCTCATATGTGGACAAAAACAAAAGTCAGTCTTTAAATTCAGGATCTTTGATTGCTTTATTGGGTCACATCCGCACAGGTTAAGAATTTGGAGGTGGAATCTGCTATGACTTCATGGCACGAATATCAAAGCACTAAACCAGTAATAGAGGTTGGACTGGAGTAAGAAATCTCAGGGATGTTAGAACATACTTTGCTGAACAGGAATAAAGTGACATTTATTAAAGATTTTATGCCAAGATTAAAGTCAAGGAAGATTAAAAATGAAAAAGTCCTGGATATTTTTACATACATTGTTTCCTGTCTTCATCAATACTTCTACTGCCCTTCAGTACATTAAAGCACCTGTCCTCACAATTAATGATCCCTTTTCAGACTCTGTCAGTGACACTTACCAAGAATTAACCATAATGGTCAAATATATATTTAAATATTACTCTTAAGTAGTCTTTTTTTTTTTTTTTGTAATTTCTGGTATGTTCTAAATCCTAATGGATCTAACTCTATCTCTGGGCTCACAGAAATTAAGACTAATTCCTCTTTCACATCATACATCTTCAAATATTTGAAGACAACTTCTGTAGGCCCTTTATGCTCTTCACTTTTCTAGGTAAACATCCTTAGCATTGTTTGTTTTTCCATTTACTCCCTCATAGTGGTTATTAAATGTTTCAGAGGATCTGTTCAATATTCTTGATATAGCGTTAATACTCATGATTTGGTATCAGCACTAAGAACTAAGCCTAAACTTCCCAGGGAAATTTTGCCAGGTCAAGAAAGAATACACTCAGTAACCTGCTCTTATTAGCTATACATCTAATTATAACACCTAACTGAGCACTTGTAGTCAAATATTTGGCTGCAAATCTTTGTCCATGGTTTATTGGTAAGCCACAAATCCTCTACTTATTAAGTATTTGGAATTTTTGGACAACGTTGAGGATGGTGAGTTCATTTTTACATCTCATGCACTGCTTGACTCTTATCCTCATTATCCATTGCTGTCTCCATGACTCTTCATTGTAATCGTGTCAACCCCTGACCATGCCGAGCCCTGCCTTTATTCAGGACACTTTGTCTTGCTTGGAAAGCCTTCACTGTAACTTCAGTTTCCATTAATATTAGCAATCGTCAGTGCCCATTCCATTTTTATATGATTGGGGCAATTTGTTAAACCTTTGAGAAATATTCTCTCATCCCCACTCCTGGGGAATACACATGTCTTAGTCAACATATGCTTTAAATTAAATAAATGCAGGGAGTCATAGCAACCTAGAAGAGTTCAGAAGGATTTAAAATAAATGTGATGCTTCCTCGCTCATTTCACAATCATCTTGAGGGCGAGATCCACATTGTATATTTACTAGTTTACAAGTTACAGAAGAATGCATAAAAGACACAACAATTGTTACAATAATATTATGGGGATAATTTTGTGAAAGTAATCATTGTGTTACTTTAAATTAGTTTAAGTATCTGGGAGGATTAATGGGGTCGATTGGATCAATTACATCTTTGCTTATTGGATTAAAAATAGGATTAAGAAATTACAGTCCAGGAAAGTGTCTTATTAGAAACTCTACTCTCAACAGTTTAATCTTATTCAGGAAAGGGTTGATTTGGTTGGAAGGAGAACAGGCAGCCATTTGTAGAAAACATGGGCTTAGGAAACATATTTAACTGGTTCAAATTCAGTCATAGTAACTTATATACATAACTTTATCAAATCCTTTCACTTATATGAGCCTCAATTTCATCATATATGAAACATGGATAACAATACTATACAAGTTCCTTTAATACTCAGCATAAAATTCTTAAATAAGGTGATGACTTTAAAATATCTAACAAATCTTACATCTTCCCCTGACAATATTATCTCCCTTCCATCTTAAATTTCTAATACTATTTGCCTCCAAGAATATATCAACAGTTCTCTGATGTAAAAATGGCATAGCAGTGCAAATTTGGAAAACCATTTTAAAGGAATTTTTGTCTACTGGACTCCCTTTAACAAAAGGATTTTAGATTTTTCACTCAGTCTTATATTCAAACGTCCATCCACTCTTCAACCCATCAATATATAATCTTCATTTTTTGCATTGCTTTCCGATCACTGTCTGCTCCTTGATTATCCTTTTGTTGTCTCAGGATTGCGGATGTTGAAAAGGCAGACAGGGAAAAAATGAACAAAGAGAAAGCTTCAACATGCCCCTCCTTCTTTATTTCCACTATCGACGTCTACTCATCTGGATACAAGATTCCCCAGGCTAGCCTATCTAAGTGCAGTTCAAGAACTCTCAGCCTGGGATCAAATAGAGTGTTTTAGGTATATGATTTATTATGAAAATGCATCAAAATTAAAACTATTTGGACTAAATTTCTGTAACACCTCCACAAACCACTTAACCAAATGCTTTTGTTACTGTATTCATACAAATATTTTAAAACTTTATTGTTCAAAAACAAGTTATTAATACCTTCTAAGCTTCTACTGTCTTTTCCTTTGAAATGGCTCTTTTCCTTCTTTAATATTTATACCTCGTCATCTTTCAATGATGAGCTCCCTACATTGCTCTTGCAAGGACAATTTACTGATTAAACCAGATCTCTCTCTCTCTCTCTTTTTTTTTTCTCTTGCTGTGTTTTCTTTCCACCAATACCTTTAAACTATATGTTTGATACTTGGCATATTTTGTTATTTGTGTGTGTGTGTGTGTATGTTTTACTTATTTTTCCCTGAAGTCTTTACATTTCTTAAGGACAAGAGTTACACTTAACATTTCTTCTATAATCCCTAGTGTATTTAAGGTGGAAATTAGGGACATAGTTTCAAATTCAGTACAATGGTCCTAGGGATGGCGAAAGTAGAATTCTGCACCTTGAATACATCCCATCAACTGAACTAAGTTGAAGTGACTCTAACTCAACTCACATAGGTTTTCCCTGCCAGATATTTGTTATATTTCAGTATTCTTCACATGACACAGGAGAGATAACCCAATGTTGAATCAACTCACCAAAAGATAGATTTTCCTGATGTATCTTTTATTGAAGGCTTCCTCGCAATTATTAACAAGCTGCATATTCATTCTTTCTCAAAATTGAAAATTTCCTATATATTTTCATCCCTTTACAGGCAGTGAATGCCTCCTTAAAACATCCAATTAATGCCTTTTTTTTCCCAATTGTAAAGACAATTTGAAAGGAATATAGAGAGGTTTTTGGAGCATGAAAGAGATCTGGAAACTAAATCTCAGGATCATGTTGTTTGTTTTACACTGAACTTCTCGACCTCAGGGATACAGACCCAAGAGGATCATGACAAGGCTTATTTTCATGAGAAACCAAATAATTAGAAGAAATTTTCTCTTCCATGAATGAAGTTATAATTTCTTTTAAATAGTCAATACTGATTTTCATGTCTTAAAAAATAATAGTTGTTCTGGGTACAGAGGCTATACTTCTGAAAATTCCCAAAAGAAAACCACAGTAATGTCTGTCTCAATAATCCCAATATAATTATAGTGTTATACTTAATTTTTTATTCTTTATACATTGAGTTTATATTTTTGTACATGTATTTATGCAGAAACACACTTAACATTACAAGATAAATAGTTTTACATTCTACCGGGCAGTATTATATCCTGAATATGCTTTCATAGGGTTTAGGACAGTGGAGATCTGTTATGTATCTTGATTGTGGATATAGATCTAGCTGCATTTTTCAGTACAGTCATAAAATTCACAGTGATGATAGTTTAAATCCATCTAAGTGATTTCTTATTTACCCCTCAAAGGGGAAAAAAAAAATCAGGGAATAAAGAAAGTGGTGTTAAATATTGACCTAATAAAATATCACAATATTAGTTCCTTGATCAGAAAATCTTAATATATGGGCATATGCAGTGACATTTGAAAACATATATCAAAATTATTCAAAGGCATTGGAGATTCTAGTGCAGCTAATATTGGTGGATGTAGCCAAATTAGTGGTCTAAATATAAATAGCTAATTCAGGCTCATGTTTACAAATGTTGTTGCCTGCCACCCAGTCAGCCCCAATTCATGGTGAGCCATGTACAATTGAACAAAATGATTCCTGGTTTGGGACCTTCTGCATGATCAACCTCAGAGCAGACAATGTTCTGTTGTGATCCACAGGGTTTTCACTAGCTGAATATGAGAAGCATATTTCCAAGTCTTTCTTCATAGATCATTTTAATCTGGGAGCTCAACTGAAACTTGGTCAACATCAGAGTAACACATAAGCTACAACTGAAAAACAGATAGTGAGTGTGCATTTGTAAGTTATTTTTAATAAAGAATGACCAGCAAAAAAATTCCCACTGGTTTTAAGTGTGCAAGTTATATCAGTTTCAAAGTGTGACCCCCATTAACTCAGTTACCCTGGAGTATCTGTTGAAGTCAAGCCAGGAATTAAATCACTGAAAACAGACATTTAAAATCTAAGCAAAGGACTACCTTAAAACAGACCACTGAGAGGCAAAACCTTTTTTGCTCCCATTTTTCAGGTTTCTCAGTTTGGTTCATAAGCCAAAATTTAAAGGGTATATATAGCTCAGGTTCATATGAGTTCAATAGCTTTTTATAACAAGTTCTTTTTTTTTTTTTAATTGTTCCTTAAAGACATTACTATGTTGCAATTTTAAATTCTAGTCTTCCAATTTGTTTGGGGTTCTATATAGGTTTTGGTCAAGGAAAGGGGCTAATTTGTTTTCATCCTCCAATTTGTGGTTTCCTTATAATTTTAAATTGTTGATTTCATAAGCTCTAAACATGGATTTAGATCAGAAATCCAGACTGAGGGTTCTCCAACAGAAGGGTAGAGGGTTTCAATAGATACACACATACGTACATAAGCAAAGATATAAAAGAAATGGAGGTAGTCATTAAGGGTGACATGCCATCATCTTGGATTAAAGTACTGAAGCATTTCAACAAGTATTACAAATTCAAAGGTTAAAACTGTATTTAAAAAGTAGATGCTAAACACTCTGAATCAAATAATCCATAAGAATTCCTCACCTTTTAACTTAGAATTTAACTCTTTTTCATTGAGTTGAATGCAACTCATGGTGACCCCTTTTGTTACAGAGTAGAACTGCTCCGTTGGGTTTTCATGGCTGTCTTTATAGAAGCAAATCACCAGACCTTTCTTCCTTAGGGCTCTTGGAGTTCAATCTGCCAACCTTTAGGTTAGTAGTCAAGTGCAAACAGTTTGCAACACCCAAGGACCCTACTTTGGATTTGGTCATGTGATTTTCTTTCAGTGACAGAATGTTAACTGCTGAGACCCAAACAAGGACTTGAAATATGTTTTTGTTGGTGAGCATACTCTGTTGTGGCACTGTATTCAACATAGACCATTAGCCAACTGGACCAAGGAAGTGACATATATACAGATTTGTAAAGTGCAGTTTAGCTAATCAAGAAGCCCCCTTTGGACGTATAAGTGTCAGCAAAGCTACTTCAGTCAAGCCAGTGATACAGAATGAATTATGCATATTTTTGCATACCACTGAGAGTTTATGATTGTTCTACATTAATAAAGAACCGATGCCAAGTACATCTGTGGATTGTATCAATGCCAATATCCTTCATGTTATATTTTTCTATTATGGAGTAAAAGAAATAAAAGACATATGGGATACCTTTATATTATTTCTTACAACAGAAAATTAACATGAGTCTAGCAATATTTTTAAGTAAAAAAAAAATGAATAAATAAATCACAATGATGTTAACATAAATTACAAAAGTAGTGTCATGGGCATATATTTCTAAAATGTGTATTGTTTTCTGGTGATGTATTACACTGATGGAAAATAAAATTTATATTACCAAATATAATTTAAATGCACCAGATTGTAGTTATTTTAGGAAAGAGAGACTCATTATTTATTTTCATTACCCTGGGAATCTTCCAATGACAAGATAGTCCATTTGGAATTAAATTAATATTTTTAATATATATTTAGAGTCTTATACAAAAGAGCTCTTACCATACTAGCTTATAGCATGGACAAAAGTTCCTCATTGTAAGCTATACTTTTCACATCATCTAAAAATATTCCATATGTCATGTAACTTAAAGTGAACTGAAGGTTCGCTTGGGCAAGTACACAGTCATGTAGAATAACAAAGAAACATTGTATGGCAATTTCTGAGTAAAAGACAGTTTAATTGGTCTGAATTTTACTTTCTAATGGTATTTGTAATGTTAACATTAAATTACAAACCATTAACCTTGAAAAGATATTGAAATGTGAGCTGAGAGGTTATCATAGATTCAGATTCTGATTTGCTATTGATTAATTCTCACCAGTACTCTCATTAAGAAAAACCTAAATATTTAGAGATTTAGATTTTAAAACAGAAGAATTTGGTATTGATTAACTTCCTGACTGTCTCCTTCACATCTTTATTCCTAAGGCTGTAAATCAGGGAGTTCAGCATGGGGATGACCACTGTGTAAAACACAGAGGCCACCTTGACCATGAGCCATGAGCCCTTGGAATTAGGTACACAGTAGAGAAAAAGGATGGTTCCATGGAAAATGGTAATAGCGGTTAGGTGGGAGGCACAGGTGGAGAAGGCTTTGTGGCATCCTCCAGTGGAAGGTATCTTCATGACAGTGAAGAATATGAAAGCATAGGAAGTAAGAATGATCACCAGGCTGCTTATTTCATTGAACGTGGCAGATACTAAAATGATCTTCTGACTAATGTAGGGGTCAGAACAGGACACAGCAATAATGGCAGCATGCTCACAGAAAAAGTTGTTTATGAAGTTGGTACCATGGAAGGATAATGTCAACAGAAAGTAGATGGCTGTCAAAGAACACGCTATACTCCAAGAGTAGGAGGCAACGACCAAAAAATAACAAAGCTTGGGGGACATTGCAACTGTATAGAGCAAGGGGTTACAAACTGCCACAAATCGATCATAAGCCATCACTGCCAACATAAATGCTTCTGACACAACAAATATACAAGCCAAGAAGAACTGCATGATGCACCCTGTGAAGGAGATGGTTGTGTCTTCCACAACCAGGTTTTCTAACAGTTTGTAACTACTGAAGAGTAACAGAAATCAACAAAGGACAAGTGGCTGAGAAAAAAAGGGGGTGTGGAGTTTGGGGTTGATCCTGATGATTAAGATCATGCCCAGGTTCCCCACCACAGTGACCATGTAGATGGTGAGGAAGACCATGAAGAGGGGCACCTGGAGGTCTGGGTATTCTGAGAAGCCCAAGAGGATGAATGTGGCTCTAACACTCTGATCTTCTTGGTTCCTGTTGAGAAAATAAGAAATCTGATTATCCTGAGAAACAAAACTTGAATTAAGCAGTAGAAAATTAAAAAAAAATATGTCAGGCTTATTGAGTATCTATAAAGATTTTGTGGAGAAATACTTGTTTGTCCCTGTTACTTTATTTGAATAATTAAAAAATAATAATAAACCCAAACCCGTTGCCATAGAGTGGATTCCAACTAATTTGAATAATTAGAAATTACTGATATCACATTTACACAGTGAATATTAACTTTGTGCAAGTGAAATATTTAGGGACAAAATTGGAAGAGTAAAAAAAAGAGAACAGACCCTGATATATATCAAAGAATCAAAATCGGTAGCCTCAGAGGCAGCTGACTTCACGAGAAAGGCCACTTTGTCTCTTAGCATTAACCTGAATTTCTTGAAAATACTTCTTTTACAGCAAATACATATAAAAAATTTCTATAGCCTCTTCCAGTCTTTCTTCTTCATCCATGAGCAATTAACTAGAAATTTTGATTTTTTTTTTTTTTTTTTTAACATTAACAACACAGGAAAATGGACAAGATAAAATTTTCTTGGTTGGGCTCTTTTCCTTTTCAAAATCTTCATTACTCTCCTAACCCAGTTTAAAAAAAAAAAAAAACAACCCAGTACTCTCAACATATTCTATAGTTCTACAGTGGAAGACTACTGGATTTTTTTTTTTTTACTTACCCCAAAATAATGTTGTTTTTTTAATGTTATGTTTCAATTCATATCATATTCTTCAGCAGGTGCTGACCGTAAAATATGCACTGTGTAATCTTTGATAAAAATAGTTGAAGCAATAATTCATATAAATTTCTTCCTTTCTAACGTGGCAGATTTGGGGAAGATGGGTAAATGATAAATATTAAAAACTGTGAAGGCACCAGACACTGGTATTAAATGTCATCCTGCAGCAAAAATAAGATTGCTGCATCAAGTTTTAAGCTATGGAATGGACAAATGTCAGGCTAGAGACCCACCTGAAACAGCATACAAGCATATGGTTGATGTCACTGGTACCAAGCTTCAGACATGAAAAATTGGTATTCAGTATCAAGTACAGGTGATTGAGTTCATTTTTATTTCCCTTGTTGTTCATGACGCCACTCAGTAGTTTTCTTTTTACACGGATGTCAAATATCTACACATACTGAGTTGGGCCATACCTAATTAGACTTAGAGTATGAGAAAATCCTGCAGGCCACTCTAGAGCAGAAGTCAAGTGAGTCCCTGTATTCTCAGAGAAGTCCTGCACTCCCGGGCTCCATGACAGTAACACAAGGAAAACTTGAACTCTTTTTGAACCTAGCAGCATAATCCTCAAAATTTTCCTCCCCTCAGTACTACCAGCCTCTTTTTTTTGCTATAGCATTGGAAAAATAATAATAAATCCTATTATATCCTAAATATCTATCTGATAGCTATTTACTGATGCCCAGAGGTACAGAGGACATCTCTAATCCCTCTTCCTAATCTTCATATGAATCTGCTCCTCATGGTTTCTGACACCTTGCCCATCACTTCCCATCCACTGATATCATTCCATCATGCTCTCTGGAAAGAAAAGATATATCGGTTACCAAGTAAGGACTTGAAGCGCTTACTGATGAAGATCGAAGACCACAACCTTCAGTATGGATTACACCTCAACAAAAAAAAAACCCAAAATTCCCACAACTGGACCCGTAAGCAACATCACGATAAACGGAGAAAAGATTGAATTTGCCGAGGATTTTCTTTTACTTGAATCCAAAATTAACACCCACGGAAGCATCAATCAAGACATCAAAAGACATTTTACTAGGCAAATCTGTTACAAAAGACCTCTTTAAAGTGTTGAAAAGCAAAGATGTCACCTTGAAGACTAAGATGAACCTGGCCCAATCCATGGTGTTTTCAGTCGCCTCATACGCATGCAAAAGCAGTGACGATGAATAAGGAAGACCAAAGGAGAATGAACGCCTTTGAACTGTGGTGTTGGTGAAGAATATTGAATATACCATGGACTGCCAAAAGAATGAACAAATCTGTCTTAGATGAAGCACAACCAGAATGCTCCTCAGAAGCAAGAATGACGAGAATACACCTCACATACTTTGGACATGATATCAGGAGGGATCAGTCCCTGGAGAAAGACATCGTACTTGGTAAAACAGAGGATCAGCGCAATACAGGAAGACTCTCAACAAGACAGACTGACAAAGTGGCTACAGCAATGGGCTCAAGCATAACAACGATTGTGAGGATACCACGGGACTGGGCAGTGTTTCATTCTGTTGTACATAGGGTTTTCATGAAAAGGAACTGAAGAGACGGCATCTAACAGCAACAACAACAAAGTAAGGAGGATTTATATCTTTCACAGGCTGAAGATTGATTATTTGTAAAGGTATCAACAGGTCTAATGTTGTCCATAAAAAAAAAAAAATGAAGCAGGAGCTAAATAAATGCATGATATTGATGACTACCATCATTTTTTGCTCCTCATAATCATTCTGGTAATGGCGTTGAAAGTGTTGATTTGGATAAGGAAGCAGTCTCTGACAATTTCATTATTTTCCCTTAGGCACTGGCTTCTCTACTATCTGAACATGGCTGACAGAAATACGGCTGGACTTTATTTAATCACTCCCAGTCTAAGATGTGGAAACCCTCGTGGCTTAGTGGCTAAGAACTACGGCTGCTAACCAAAGTTCGGGAGTTCTAACCCACTATTTGCTCCTTGGAAACTGTATGGGGCAATTCTACTCTGTCCTATAGGGTCTCTAGGAGTCGGAATTGACTCAACGGCAACGGGTTTTTTGTTTGTTTGTTTTTTAAGTCTAAGATGTGTAATTACATTTTCTTCATTCTCCTTTATGAATTACCATCACTTTATATCTCTCTAGTTTTATCAGGTTTGGGCATGTAGGAAAAATATCTCTCAAAGACTAATTTCTCAACGATTCCTTTACTCCTATTCTATATAAGGTGACTGCCATTCTTTGTAAAGCACTAGTCAGCTAGATTATGGCCACATAGTTTCAACCAAACTTCTCAATTTTATTTTAAGGGTTATTCTCAATAATTCTACGCAACGTGTCAAAATAATTTTGCATGATCACTTTATCCTAACAATGTCTTTCAAGATCTAAATGCTTTTATTTAGTGAATGCATATTGTCAGGCTTTCTTTTCCAAAACTGTCCAAGGTTTGTGTATTCAGCCTTAGCTTCGTTACCACTGACACCTACTTTTCTAACTATGGTGAATTTATCCAACTCCGTGTTAAGCAGCACATGCTCATTTGCATAAAGTGTATTTTCCAGTTTTATCCTCTCTCTGGTAATGCTTTAGTTTTCCCTCTACTATTATAGACATTATGTATTTTTTCTTATCCTCTGTATACACACAGACTTTAAGATTTATAGCTCATCATTACCATATGCTTTATCCTATATTTCATAAATATGTTAGTTACTGTTACCTTCTTAGCCATTATAGAAATTTGGAGAAAAATGCTCACATTTGATTATTATCTATTAACCAAATACCTATTACAGTGGTAGATGCCTGATGAGAAAGCCAAGAAAATCATTTGAAAGTCAGAATGTGTAATGGCATAACACCTGGAGGCCTCTCCAAGCCAACTGACTCGATTTTAAAGGACACATGTGTTTTGTCCATTCAAGGGACACATGTGTTCGTTTTCTGCAAAGATTATCCTAACTCAATATTTTACACAATTCCTATTTTATAATGAAATTATGGTTTATTTCTAAAGTTAAATAAAATAAGTATCAAATAAACTTTTTTAAGCACAGAAGCACTTGAATGATTCATTGACTGGAGATTCCTTTGCTAAGGTTGATGAACTCCAAGGAGTCTCCTTATTTATTCTATTAGAATACAAATCAACCTAAAATAGTAGCAGGAGTCCATTGTACATAAACGTATCCTTTAATATTTAATATAAATAATATGCAGTATTTCATATAAACAACTTTTCTCCAACCATTTAAGTAAATCCAGTGTAAGCATAGAGAAAGGCAGGTCAAACAGCTAATTTCTGGCATCAAATGTGTCAAATATATGTTATCCTGGCCACTGGGATGTGGGCCAAAGAGCCTATCAGGGAAGCAATGCCTTGGAGGCCACAGTTTGAACAATTAGATGAAACACTGTCCCATGCGAAATCTTGTTGTGGATTATTTTTTTAATGCTCTGGGGACAATTGTATCATTAGCTTTACACCATTCATCTTGAAAAAAAAAAAAATGAACCAGACTGAATACATCTTGACTTTATATACATGTAAATTATGGAAATGTGAAAGGCAAAATTCTGCTATAAAACAATGAAGTTATTTGCTTTATTGGTAATCTTTTTTTTATTTGTTATTATAAAATTTATATTTTTAATTCCATAATTAATTGTATTACAAGAATGTGCATAAATATAATTGACTTTAAACTTATAAATTATAATATTTTTATAGACAGCTTTAGATTTTATGCAAGTTATCATGATGTCTGTGAATAGAAACAATTTTTATGTTTTTCTTCCAAGCATCTGGGCTATATTTTCCTTGTTTAATTGCAGTTGCTGAGACTGCCAATAAATATGTGGAATAGAAATTATGGGAGTGGGCCTCTTTGCTTTACTCTCAGTTTTAAGGGAAAAGCATTCAATATCTCACCTTACAGTGCTATGTCAGATACCGGCATTTTTATAGAAACTCTTTTTCAGTTTTAAGAAGACTCGATTACTAGTTTTGGCACAATATTATGCACTAAAGAGGAAAAAGGATACAATCTTCTCAATAGGTGCAGAAAAAACATGTCACAAAATATAACATCCATTTTTTATGAAAAGAATCTGCAAACTAGGGATAAAAGGAAACTTCATCAATCTGAGGAATCTATCAAAAATATTATAGGTAATATCGTATTTATTATAGAAGACTGTATTTTTTCTTCCTAATATCAGGAAAATGTGTCAACTCTCACTAGTTCCATTTAGCATTGTACTTGAGGTTCTAAACAATGCATCAGTGCAAATAAACATAATCATTTGCGAATAAAATCCAATGTAATCTACATACAAAAATTATTAGAACATAACATTAACTTTAGAATGAAACTAGACAAACAAAATTCAATTTTATTTTTATATGTTAGTAAAAATGAATAAGAATTTATATTAAAATATAGTTTCAATAAAACCTCATAAACATTCAACATTTACAAATGAATCTGGCAAAAACGTACAGGATCTGTGCAAAGCAACAAAACATTAAAGAAGTTCAAAATCAATGAAGAGATATATTACATCCATGATGTGGAAAACTCAATATTGTTAAGATGTCAGTTCTCTCCTAATCAATATACAAATTTCATGTAATCACAATAATTCCAATAGGCTTTTTGTATCCATTGACAGTCTAATTCTAAAATTCCTGGGCTATAATCTAAAAATGATTCCAAAAGTATATAGCAAAATAATGTTTGACAATGGTACAAATGCAATTCAATGGAGAAAGAGTGGTAATTTAAAAAAAAAATGGTACTGAAACAATCGCGTATCCAGATGCAAACAAAAATAAAGAACTTGAATCAATAATTTACACAATAAAAAATTAACTAAAAATGGACCATAAAGATGTACATCCAAAAATTATAAAATGTCTAGGAAAAAAGAAGTGGAATAAAATCTTTGTCACCTTGAGGATTGCAAAGGATTTTTATATCCCCATGACAAAAACACAATTCAAAAATTTTCTAAATAATTGAAACAGGAGTTCGTATGTATTGGGAATCTCTGCTTAGTGAAAGGCACTGTAGAAAAATAAAAGACAAGCCACAGGATAGTAGAAAAGATGTGAAAATAACACATTTTGTATATAAATATATATATATGTATGTATATATATATGATCTAAAAATATAAAAACAACCCCAAAAAATCCAATAACAATAAAATAAATGCTATCAAAATTGATTAAAGGCTATAAACAGACACTTTACCAAAGAAAATAAACAGCCTTCAAAAGATCACATGAAATGATATTCAGATTAGTTATTAATTTGTTGTTGTTATTAGTTGTTATTAAGTCAGCTCCAACTCATGGCAACCTTATGTACACTAGAAGAAAATATTACCGAATTCTTCCCCATCTTCATGATTCTTGGTATGTTTGAGTCCATTGTGGCAACCACTGTATCAATAAAGCTCACTGAGGATTTCTCTGGCTTCCATGGACTCTCTCCTTTACCAAACATGATGTCTTTTTCTCACAGTTGCTCTTTTCTGATGACATGTCTAAGTAAGAAAGCTGGTCTCATCATCCTCCCTTCCAAGGAGCGCTCTGGTTGCATTTCTTCTAAGACATTCCATTCTTTTGGCAGTCTTTGCCAACACCACAGTTCAAATGTATCCATTTTTCTGTCTTCTTTTTCCATTATTCAAATTTCACATGCATACGAAACAATTGAAAAAACATGACTTGTGTCAGAGGCACCTTAGTCACTAAAGTGACACCTTTGCTTTTTAAAGCTTTAAAGAGGTCTTTTGTAACAGATTTGCTTAATACAATAAGCCATTTGCTTTCTTGACTTTTGCCTCCACAGACACTGATTGTTGGTCCAAGTAGAATAAAGTTGTTGACAACTTCTTCTCCATTTATCATGATGTTGCTTATTGGTCCAATTATGAGGATTTTAGTTTCCTCAGGTTCAGGTGCAATCCATACTTAAGACTGAAGTCTTTGACCTTCTTCAGTAAGGGCTTCAAGTCATCTTCATTTCTGGCAAGCAAGGTTGTGTCATCAGTATACTGCAGGTTGTGGAGTCTGCCTTTTAATCGTGATGACTCATTCTTTTATATGCAGTCCAATGTCTCATATCATTTGTTCAGCATAAGATTGAATAAATGAGGCAAAAGGATACAACCATGCAACATATTTTTTTTCCAAATTTAAACCACAAACTATCTTCTTGTTATATTTGAACAACTGCATCTTGATCCATGTACAGGTTCCACAGAAGCATAGTTAAGTATTCTAATATACCCCTTTCTTTCAGTGTTATCCACTATTTGTTGCAATCCACACAGACAAGTGCCTTTACACAACTGATAAAATCTTTTTTGTATGCTCTGCTTTCAGCCAAGATCCATCTGACAACAGCAGTGATGGCCTTTGTTCCTGATCACCCTCTTCTGAATCTAGCTTCCGCTTCTGCCAGTTCCCTTTCACTGTACGGCTGCAGTTGCTTTTGAATTATCTTTAGCAAAATTTTGCCAGCATGTGATACGAATAATATTATTTGATAATTTTTTTTATTTATGTTACATTGCCTTTCTTTGGAAGGGACACAAATAGAGATCTCTTCCAGTAGTTTGACCAGTTAGCTGTTGAAAATTTTTTGACAAAAATGAGTAACGCTTCCAGTGTTGCATCTCTTTTTTGAAGCATCTCAATTGCTATTCTGTTAATTCCTGGGGACTCGTTTGTTTGTTTGCCCGTGCCTTCAGTGAAGCTTGAACGTCTTCCTTCTTACCAGCACTTCTTGATCCTTGATCATGTGCTACCTCCTGAAATAGTTTAACATTAACCAATGTTTTTGGTACAGTGATTCTGTATATTTTTCCCATCTTTTTTTGCTCCTTCTAGTGCCATTCAGTTATCTACCCATAAAATCCTTCAGTTTTGCAACTCAATGCTTGAATGTTCTCTTCAGTTCTTTCCACGTCAGAAATGCCTATCATGTGGGGTGGATTTGATGTAGTGAAAAACAGGTGAAAATGTGTACCACAGATTAGTAAGTAACCACAAGTAATCCCGTGCATACCTTGCTTATTGAGTAATCCATCCCTGCTGGTCATTTCCTAACTTCAGATCACTGAGAAATTCATTACACTAATCTATCTTGCCTTCTTGAGCCACACTTTGAAATAATCTGTTCAGCTCTTTTACTTCACAATTTCTTCCATCACTTAGATAATATGTGCTTAGGGTTTAATTGGCTATATCTTTTTACAGAAACTCATCACCAGGACTTTTTTCCCCATATGGCTCTACCAAAATAAACCCCTTTACTGTCAAGTTGATTTCAACTCATAACGATGCTATAGGACAGAGTAGAACTGCCCAAAGAGTTTCCAAGGAATGGCTGGTAGATTCGAATGGCTGACCATTTGTTTAGCAGCCAAGTGCTTAGCCATTGCACCGCCAGAGCCCCTTAGTGCCACTTTCGTTATTGCTGTGTTAGCTTCCATCAAGTCAGTCTCGACTCATAGTGAACATATAGGACAGGAGCAGCTGGTGTATTCAAACTACCAATCTTTTGGTTTGCAGGCAAGCTCTTAACCACTACGCCAACAGGGCAGTATGTAGGTTCAAATTTCCAACTTTGCTTTTAGTAGCTGAGAGAAGTGTGTGCTACCAAGGGACTTCTGTGATGTGTAAACCGTCTAGATATATGTTGATCTCTTAGGTGTTCTCAGTTATGTTCCTATTTTCATTCATTTATCCCTGTAGAAATGTCACACTTTCTTACTACAGTTTTGAAATAAGTTCTGATATACTGTCAAAGAGCTTAAAAATATTTTCAAGACCAAAAATAGGAACAACTACCTATGTTTGAAAGTTGTTTCCAATAACAATATGGATATCACTTAGAAACCACATACACATACGTTTTTTTGTTGTTTTAGGTGCCATCGAATTGGTTCTGACACATAGTAAACCTATGTACAATGGAAAGAAATGCTGCCCACTCCTGCGCTGACCTCAGAATCATTGTGATGCACAAGCCCATTGTTGCACCCAATTTGTCAATCCATTTTGTTGAGGGTATTCTTTTTTTTTGCTGACTCTCTGCTTTACCAAGTATGATGTTCTCCTCCAGGGAATGGTCCTTCCATATAGCATGCCCAAAGTATGTGAGACATAGCCTCGCCATCCTGGATTCTAAGGAGCATTCTGGCAATATTTATTCCTAGAGAGATTTGTTCATTCTTTTGGCAGTTTGTTGAAACATCTCAATTGGTATTCCGTCAATTTCTGAAGTCTTATTTTTTGCCAGTGCTGCCAGTGCAGCTTGGATCTCTTCCTTCATTACCATCAGTTCCTAATCATATACTTCCCCCCAAAATGGCTGAGTATCAACCAATTCTTTTTTTAGTGTTGTGACTCTATATATTCCTTCCACATTCTTTTGATGCTTCCTGTGTTGTTTAATATTTCCCCGGTAGAATCCCTCAATATTGTACCTTGAGGGTTGAATTTTTCTTTCAGTTCTTTCAGCTTCATAAAAGCTGAGCACATTCTTCCCTTTCAGTTTTCTAACTCCAGGTCTTCATACGTGTCATTATAAAACTTTACTTTGTATTTTCAAGCTGGCTTTTGAAATCTTCTGCACAGCTCTTTTACTTCATCATTTCTTCCATTTGCTTTAGCTACTCAATGTTCAGATGGATGTCAGAGGAGACTCTGAAACTTGCTCTTGAGTGTCAAGCAGCTAAAGCAAAAGGAAGAATTGATGAAGTAAAAGAAATGAAGAGAAAATGTCAAAGGACATCTCAAGAAGACAAAGTAAAGTATTATAATGACATGTGCAAAGAGCTGGAGATGGAAAACCAAAAGGGAAGAATATGCTAGGCATTTCTCAACCTGAAAGAACTAAAGAAAAAATTCAAGCCTCGAGTTGCAGTAGTGAAGGATTCCATGGGGAAAATATTAAATGGCACAGGAAGCATAAAAAGAAGATGGAAGGAATACGCAGAGTCATTATACCAAAAAGAATTAGTTGATATTCAACCATTTCAAGAGGTGGCATATGGTCAGGAACCGATGGTACTGAAGGAAGAAGTCCAAGCTGCTCTGAAGGCATTGGCAAAAAATGAGGCTCCAGGAATTGATGGAATATCAATTGAGATGTTTCAACAAACAGATGCAGCACTGGAGGTGCTCATTCATCTATGCCCAGAAATATGGAAGACGGCTTCCTGGCCAACTGACTGGAAGAGATCCATATTTATGCCTATTCCCAAGAATGATCCAGCTGAATGTGGAAATTATAGAACAATATCATTAATATCACACGCAAGCAAAATTGTGCTGAAGATCATTCAAAAACGGCTGCAGCAGTATATCAACAGGGAACTGCCAGAAATTCAGGCCAGCTTCAGAAAATTTTTTTTTTCAGAAGAGGACATGGAACCAGGGATATCATTGCTGATGTCAGATGGATCCTGGCTGAAAGCAGAGAATACCAGAACGATGTTTACCTGTGTTTTATTGACTATACAAAGGCATTCGACTGTGTGGATCATAACAAACTATGGATAACACTGCGAAGAATGGGAATTCCAGAACACTTAATTGTGCTCATGAGGAACCTTTACAAGATCAAGAGGCAGTTGTTCAGACAGAACAAGGGGATACAGATTGGTTTAAAGTCAGGAAAGGTGTGCATCAGGGTTGTATTCTTTCACCATACCTATTTAATCTGTATGCTGAACAAATAACTCGAGAAGCTGGACCATATGAAGAAGAACGGGGCATCAGGATTGGAGGAAGACTCATTAACAACCTGCGTTATGCAGATGACACAACCTTGCTTGCTGAAACTGAAGAGGACTTGAAGCACTTACCAATGAAGATGAAAGGCCACAGCCTTCAGTATGGATTACAACTCAACATAAAGAAAACAAAAATCCTCATAACTGGACCAATGAGCAACATCATGATAAATGGAGAAAAGGTTGAAGTTGTCAAGGATTTCATTTTACTTCAATCCATAATCAACGGACATGGAAGCAGCAGTCAAGAAATCAAAAGATGCATTGCTTTGGGTAAATCTGCTGCAAAGGACCTCTTCAAAGTGTTGAAGAGCAAAGATGTCACCCTGAAGACTAAGGTGCGCCTGACCCAAGCCATGGTATTTTCAATCACATTACATGCATGTGAAAGCTGGACAATGAATAAGGAAGACCGAAGAAGAGTTGACACCTTTGAATTGTGATTTTGGCAAAGAATATTGAATATACCATGGATTGCCAAAAGAACGAACAAATCTGTCTTGGAAGAAGTGCAACCAGAATGCTCCTTAGAGGCAAGAATGGCAAGACTGCATCTTACATACTTTGGACATGTTGTCAGGAGGGGTCAGTCCCTGGCGAATGACATCATGCTTGGCAGAGTACAGGGTCAGCGGAAAAAAGGAAGATCCTCAAGAAGGTGGATTGACATGGTGGCTGCAACAATGAGCTCAAGCATAACAACAGTTGTAAGGATGGCACAGGACCAGGCAGTGTTTTGTTCTGTTGTGCATAGGGTCGCTATGACTTGGAACCGACTTGACAGCACCTAACAACAACTCAGTGTTCAAGAGAAAATTTTGGAGTCTCTTCTGACATCAATTTTGGTCTTTTCTTTCTTTCCTATCTTTTTAGTGACCTTTTGCTTTCTTCATTTATAAAACATCCTGATGTCATTCCTCAACTCCTCTGGTCTTTGGTCATTAGTGTTTAACACACCATAGCTATTCTTGTGGTGTTCTAAATTTAGGTAGGATATACTCAAGGTTGCATTTTGGCTCTTGTGAACTTGTTTCAATTTTCATCAGTTTCAACTTGAACTTGCATGTGAGTAATTGATGATCTGTTCTACAGTCAGCCCCTGGCCTTGTTCTGACTACTGATATTGAGCTTTTCCATCTTCTCTTTCCACAAATGTAGTTGATTTGATTCCTGTGTATTCAGTCTAGCGAGGTCCACATATATAGTCACCACTTAAATTGGTAACAAAAGATATTTGCAATGAAGAGGTTGTTGGTCTTGCAAAATTCAATCACACAATCTCCAGCTTTGTTCCTCTCACCAAAGCCACATTTTCCAACTACCGATCCTTCATCTTTGTTTCCAACTTTCCCATTCCAGTCAGCAGTAATTATCAAGTGCATCCTAATTGCATGTTTGATCAATTTCAGACTGCAGAAGTTGGTAAATATCTTCGATTTCTTCATCTTTTGCCTTAGTGGTTGGTATGTAAATTTGAATAATAGTCCTATTCACTTGTCTTCCTTGTAGGCGTATGAATATTATCCTATCACTGACACTGTTGTACTTCAGGATAGATCTTGGAATGTTCTTTTTGACTACAAATTCGATGTCGTCCATCTTCAAGTTGTCATTCCTGGCATAGTAGATCATATAACTGTCTGATTTTAAATGGCCAGCACCAGTCCATTTCAGCTCACTACTGCCAAGAATATTGATGTTTAACATTCCATTTCATTTTTGAAGATTTCCAATTTTCCTAGATTCATACTTTGTACATTCCGTGTTCTGATTATTAATGGATGTTTGCAGCTGCTTCTTCTCATTTTGAGTAGTGCCACATCAGCAAATTAAGGTCCCTAAAGCTTTACTCCATCCACATTATTAAGGTCAACTCTACTTTGAGGAGGCATCTCCTCCCCAGTTCTCGTTCTGTCATATTTATCTACAAAATCAAAGAAGAATATTTTCCATAGGGTAATATTTATTTTATGAGTTCTAGCCAAATACTGTCTCGTATATGGCCAGAGGATGAGCCCCTCAGGTTGGAATGCACTCAAAATTAAACTGGGAGGAGCTGCATCCTCAAAGTATAGTCAACCTTTATAAGAACAGAGCAGAGTTTTGTTCTGTTGTGCATAGGGTCTCTATGAGTCAGAACTGACTAGATGGGATCTAACAATACAACAATAATAATAAAAATATTAAATTGGTAGAACAGAGAAAAATTATTTATAACGATTGCAAAACATATGGAAAAACCTCTGACACATGATATTCATCTTCATTATTTTTTAGAATTACTGGTAAAATACGTGATATTCACAACCATATATGAATTTTGAAAATCAGACTCAATCTTCACAGCCATGGACATTGGGCTCATCTTAGGAATACAACATAGAAAACACCGACTCTCTGGACTTGGACAGTAAGTTTCAATTGAGTTTCATTGGGGATACTTTTAGATTCAGACCCATAAATATGTTTTCTCACCACTTTATAGCTGCCCTTGGTTATTATCACAGGCTTGTGCCTGTAGAAAAGATATAGCCCAAAGATCAATTCCTCAGCATTTCCTCTACTATGGTAATACATAAGGCCTTACCATTACTCAGCTAGATTATGGTCACATGTTCAAGCCAAATGCCTCACCTTTAAAGTATTGTATGTGACATTGCCACAGTAATTTTCCAAGATCTCTTTATATTAACAGTCAATGTAACATAACAGTCTTTATGTTTTCATTAGGAATGCATGAATTCTACATTTTTCTGTAGAACTTTCCAACTATCCCAGGTCTATGCATTCAGCCTCATTATGCCTAATTTGTAGTTTTCTGGTCATGGTTAATTTATCCAGCTCCCTTAAACAGAAAAAGGTCATTTGATATATTTTATTTTTCCATTTGTTCTCTATCTTGTAATGCTTTATTTTTCCATTTGCTACTATAAACATTAGAGTTGTTTCTTTGTCTATTTACAAACAATAATGTTTAAACATCACAATTATCATATGTTGTATCCTATAATTTTCAAATATATTTGTTCTTGTCAGCTATTTCTTCAGGGATGTCATTTGAAAAATAGGAAGAATAGTGAGAAACATCTTGAGGTCTCAGCCTAAATAAGTGTATTTAATGACAGACTTCCACGTGTGTTTAGCTTCTAGGGAGATTATTAAAACTCAATATTATCTTCACCATCATTATCTAAAATAGAATCAAGTTATTAAGAGGAATCAGAAAGTAATGTTCATGTGATTACCTGAATCTAAGGAGTTAGTTTTGAGGATCAGCGTATGGATTCATTAAAAATTTTTCTGATCTGTTTTCAGCTCTTTTGTATACATCCGACCTTTTCTTAAGCATGACTCCAACCATAGTATGAGCAGTGAATCTGTAATACAGACCTCTTCCACTGACCACTGTAGTGTCCAATGGGAAATGACAAAATATACTTTCTTTGACATTACTTGAAAACAAGTGAATCAGAATGTACCATTTTAGTATTAACCCAGAGAAGCTGTAAGTTATGCTGGGAATTATAAACCAAGGAACATGTAATATTAAATTGATTTAGAGCATAATTATATATTTATTTAACAAAATTGAAGAAGCACAGATATGCTTACTTATGTCTTAACGATGTATGTATAGTTATATATAGACAAGAATTATACTCAGTGAGAAAGGAGTTTGGTGATGACTAACTGCCTGACTGTGTTCTTCACACCTTTGTTCCTAAGTCTGTAGATTAAAAGGTTCAGCATGGGGATCATGACTGTGAAAAACACAGTGGCAACTTTGACCGGGAGCCAGGAGCTTTTGGAGTTGGGCACACAGTAGAGCAGAAGGATGGTCCCATGGATGATGATGATGGCAGTCAGGTGGGAGGCACAGGTGAAGAAGGCTTTATGGAGTCCACAAGAAGACATCTTGATGGAAGTGACAGCAATGAAAATGTAGGAAGTGAGGATAATCAGGCAGCTACTAGTCTCATTGCACATACAAAAGATTAAACATGCCATCTGACTGAAGTAAGGGTCAGAGAAGAAGACAGATAGGATGGCATAATACTCAGAGCAAAAGTGATTTAGGATATTTGAGCCACAGAAGGATAGTTCCACAAGAGAATATGTGAGTGACAGGGAACATATCCCACCCCTTGTGTAGCACCCAGCTACCAGGAAGGCACAGAGCTTACGAGACATGCTTTCTCTTTAGGGCAAGGGGTTACAAACAGCCACGGTCATGTCTGTTTCAATAATCCCATTATAATTATAATTTTATAGTTAATTTTTCATTCTTTATACATTGTATTTATATTTGTGTACATGTATTTATGTAGAAACACACTTAACATTACATGATAAATAATTTTATACTCAGCAGTATTATATCCTGAATATGCTTTCATCTGGGTTCTAGGGCAGTGGAGATCTGTTAGGTATCTTGATTGTGGCTGTAAATCTAGCTGTATTTTTCAGTATAGTCAGAAAGTGTACAGTTATGATACTTTAAATCCATCTATGCAATTTCTCATTTAGCACATTAATGGAAAAAAAAAAAAAAAAAACAGGGAAAGAAGAAAGAGGTTTAAAGGTTGACCAAATAAACTCCTACCATGTTGGTTCCTTGACCAGAAAATCTTAGGATATGGGCCTAGGCAGCAGCATTTGAAAACATATATCAAAATTAAAGGGATTGGAGATTCTACCCAGCCACCCAGTGCCCTCGAGTTGGAGATTCTAGTTCAGCTAATATTGGTGGATTTAGCCAAATTTGTGGTCTAAATATAAATTGCTAGTTCAGCTTCATGTTTACAAGTGTTGTTGGCTGCCGCCCAGTAGGCCCCAATTCATAGTAACCTATGTACAATTGAACAAAGCGCTTCCTGGTTCAGAACCATCCCCATGATCTACTGTAGAGCAGACAACTTTCTATTGTGATCCACAGGGTTTTCATTAGCTGAATATGAGAAATATATTTCCAAGTCTGGGAGCTCAACTGAAACTTGGTCAATGTAAGAGTAACACAAAAGCCACAACTGAAAAACAGATGGTGAGTGTGCATGTGCATGTTATTTTTAATAAAGAATGACTACCAAAAAATTTCCCACTGGTTTTAAGTATGCAAGTTATGTTATTTTCTATGCATGACCCACATTAGCTCAGTTACCTAGAGTATCTGTTGAAGTCAAGCCAGGAATTAAATCACTGAAAACAGACCTTTAAAATCTAAGCAAAAGGCTACTTTAAAACAGGCCACTGAAGGCAAAACCTTTTTTGCTCCCTTTTTTTCAGGTTTCTCAGTTTGGTTCATAAGCCAAAATTTAAAGGATAAATATACCTCAGGTTTGTATGAGTCTAACAGCTTTGTATAACAAGTTCTTTTTTTTTTTTTTTTTAAATTATTCCTTTAAGACATTACTATGTTGCAATTTTAAATTCTAGCCTTCCAAATTTTGTTTGGGATTCTATACAGGTTTTGGTCAAGGAAAGGGGCTAACTTGTTTTCATCCTCCAATTTGTGGTTTCCTTATAATTTTAAATTGTTGATTTCATAAGCTCTAAACATGGATTTAGATCAGAATCCCAGACTGAGGGTTCTCCAACAGAAGGGTACAGGGTTTCAGTAGATAGACATATGCACACATAAGCAAAGGTATAAAGGAAATGGGGATAGTCATTAAGGGTGACATGCCATCATCTTGGGTTAAAGTACCGAAGTATTTCAACAACTATTACAAGTTCAAAGGTTAAAACTGTATTTAAAAAGTAGATGCTAAATACTCTGAATCAAATAATCCATAAGAATTCCTCACCTTTTAACTTTGAATTTAACCCTTTTTCCATTGAGTTGAATGCAACTCATGGTGACCCTTTTTGTTACAGAGTAGAACTGCTCCATTGGGATTTCATGGCTGTAATCTTTATAGGAGCAAATCACCAGGCCTTTCTTCCTTAGGGCTCTTGGAGTTTAAGCTGCCAACCTTTAGGTTAGTAGTCAAGTGTAAACAGTTTGCAGCACCCAAGGCCCCTTCTTCGGATTTAGTCATGCAATTTTCTTTCAGTGATAGAAGGTTCACTGTTGAGACTCAAACAGGGACTTGAAGTACACTTTTGTTGGTGAGCATACTTTATTGTGGCACTGTTTTCAACATAGACCATTAGCCTACTGGACCAAGGAAGTAACATATATACAGGTTTATAAAGTGAAGGTTAGCTAATCGAGAAGCCCACTTTTGACACATAAGTGGCCTAGCTGGTATTACCAAAGCTACTTCAATCAAGCCACTGATGTAGAATAAATTATGCATATTGTTGCTTACCACTGAGAGTTTATGATTGTTTGTTTTACATTAATAAAGGGCTGATGCCCAAATACATCTGTGGATTTCATCAATGCTAATATCCTCAATGTTATGTTTTTCTATTTTGGGGTAATCGAGATAAAAGATATATGGTATATCTTTATATTATTTCCTACAACTGAAAAATAACATAAATGCAGTAATATTTTCAAGTAAAATATAATAAGTAAATAAATCACAGCCCTGTTAATGTAAGTGACAAAAATAGAGTCATGACCATATATTTCTAAATTGTGTATTGTTTTCTGGTGATCTAGTACATTGAGGAAAATACAATTTATTTTACCAGATATAATTTAAATGCACCAGACTGTGATTACTGTGGGGAAAAGAGACTTCTTTCTTTTTGTTACCCTAGGAATCTTCCAATGCAAAGGTAGTCCATTCAGAATTAAATTAACATTTTTAATAAACACTTAGAGACCTATGCCAAACAGCTCTTACTGTATTAGTTTATAACATGGACAAAATGTCCTCATTGTTAGCTATAATTTTAGATCACCTAAAAAAATTCCATATGTCATATAACTTAAAACTAGTTGAAGATTGGCTTGGGCAAGTTCATGGTCATGTATAATAACAAAGAAACTTTTCATGGCAGTTTCTGAATAAAAGACTTAGTTTAATTGGTCTGAATTTTACTTTCTAATAGTATTTGTAGTATTAATGTTATTTTACAAAACAGTAAAGTGAACAGATATTGAAATGTGAGCTGAAAAGTTGTCATAGATTCAGTTTCGGGTATGCTATTGATTAATTCTCACCAGTATTCTCATTAAGAAAAAAACTAAATATGTACAGATTTAGATTTTAAAACAGAATAATTTGGTATTGATTAACTTCCTGACTGTCTCCTTCACATCTTTATTCCTAAGGCTGTAAATCAGGGGGTTCAGCATGGGGATGACCACCGTGTAAAACACAGAGGCCACCTTGACCATGAGCCATGAGCCCTTGGAATTAGGTACACAGTAGAGAAAAAGGATGGTTCCATGGAAAATGGTAATAGCAGTTAGGTGGGAGGCACAGGTGGAGAAGGCTTTGTGGTGTCTTCCAGTTGAAGACACCTTCATTACAATGAGGACTATAGAAGCATAGGAAGTAAGAATGATCACCAGGCTGCTTATTTCATTGAATGTGGCCGACACCAAAATGATCTTCTGACTAATGTAGGGGTCAGAACAGGATACAGCAACAATGGCAGCATGCTCACAGACAAAGTTGTTTATGAAATTGGTCCCACAGAAAGACAATGTCAACAGAAAGTAGGTGACTATCAAGGAACATACTATACTCCAAGAGTAGGAGACAGCCACCAAAAAGTAACAAAGCTTGGGGGACATTGCAACCGTATAGAGCAAGGGGTTACAAACTGCCACAAATCGATCATAAGCCATCACTGCCAACATGAATGTTTCTGACACCACAAATATACAAGCCAAGAAGAATTGCATGATGCACCCTGTGAAGGAGATGGTTCTGTCTTCCACAACCAGGTTTTCTAGCAGTTTGGGTGTAACTACTGAAGAGTAACAGAAATCAACAAATGACAAGTGGCTGAGGAAAAAGTACATGGGGGTGTGGAGTTTGGGATCGATCCTGATGATTAAAATCATGCCCAGATTCCCAACAACAGTGACCATGTAGATGGTCAGGAAGACGATGAAGAAGGGCACCTGGAGGTCTGGGTATTCTGAGAAGCCCAAGAGGATGAATGTGGCTCCAGCACTTTGATTTTCTTGTTTCCTAATGAGAAAATAAGAAATCTGACTATTCTGAGAAACAAAACTTGAATTAGGCAGTAGAAAATGGAAAAAATATGTCAGGCTTATTAAGTGTTTATAAAGATTTTGTGAAAAATACGTGTTTGCCCTGTTACTTTATTTGAATAATTAGAACTTACTAATATCACATTTACACAGTGAGTATTAATTTTGTACAAGTGGAATATTAAAGAACAAAATTGGAAGAATAATAACCAAAAGAGAACAGACCCTGATATATTTCAAAAAATCAAAATTATTATACTTAGAGGAAACTGACTTTATGGGAGAGGCCACTTTGTCTCTTAGCATGAATCTGAATTTCCTGAAAATACTTGTTTTATAGCAAATACATATAAAGAATTTCTGTAGTTTCTTCCAGTCTCCCCTCTTCATCCATGAGCAATTAACAAGAAATTTTGAATTTTTTTAACATTAACAACACAGGATAATGGACAAGATAAAAATTTCTTGACTGGGCTCTTTTCCTTTTCAGAAAATTCATTAACCTACTAATCCAACACTCTCAACATATTCTATAGTTCTGCAGTAGAAGACTACTGGATTTTTTTACTTATCACAAAATATTTTTACTTTTAAGTATTATTCTTCAATTCATATCATATCATTCTTCATCAGGTGCTCACCACAAAATATGGACTATGTAATCTTTGATAAAAATAGCTGAAGCAATAGGTTATATAAATCTGTTCCTTGCCAATGTGGCAGATTTGGGGAAGATACGTAAGTGATAAATAGTAAAAACTGTGAAAGTACCAGACACATATTAAATGTTATCTTACAACAAAAATAAGTACTTTCATTCTGAATCAAGTTTTAAGCAATCAAAGGACAAATGTCAGGCTAGAGACCCACCTCAAACAGCATACCATGATATGCCTGATGTCGCTGGTACAGAACCTCAAACATGAAAAACTGGTATTCAGTATCAAGTACAGTTGGTTGGGTTCGTTTTTATCCCTGGTTGCTCATGATGACACTCTGTAGTTTTCTTTTTAAATGGTGCCAAAAGTCAACATATGGAGTTGGGCCGTACCTAAATAGACTTAGAGTATGAGAAATTCTTGCAGGCCACTCTACAGCAGAAGTCAAGGGAGTCCCTGTATTCTCAGAGAAGTACTCCTAGGCTCCATGAAAAGAACAGAAGGGAAACTTGAACTCTTTCTGAACCTGGCGGCATAGCCCTCAAAGCTATTTTCTCCTGAGTACTCCCAGCCTCTTCCCTATAGCACTGGAAAAATAAGAATTAATCCTTTTATATACTTAGTACCTATAAGCTTAGTTATTTACTGATGACCACAGATACAGAGGACATCTCTCATCCCTCTTTCATAATCTCCATATGAACCCACTTGTCATGGTTTCTGACACATGTCCTATTCTTCCCCATCCACTGATATCATTCTGTCGTGCTCTCTGGAAATAAATGACGTATCGGTCACCAAGCAAGGACTTGAAGCACTTACTGATGAAGGTCAAAGAGCACAACCTTCAGTATGGATTACATCGAAACATAAAGAAAACAAAAATCCTCACAACTGGACCAATAACCAACATCATGATAAATGGAAAAAAGATTGAAGTTGCTAAGGATTTCATTTTTCTTGGACCCACAATCAACAGCCGTAGAAGCAGCAGTCAAGAAATCAAAAAAAGGCATTAAGTTGGGCAAATCTGATACAAAAGAACTCTTTAAATCGTTAAAAAGCAAAGATGTCAGATTGAAGACTAAGGTACACCTCACCCAAGCATGGTGTTTTCAATTGTCTCATATGCATGCAAAAGCTCTGATGATGAATAAGGAAGACTGAAGAAGAATTGATGCCTTTCAATTGTAGAGTTGGTGAAGGATATTGAATATACCATGGGCTGCCAAAAGGATAAACAAATCTGTCTTGGAAGACGTACAAACAGCATGTTTCTTAGAAGCAAGGATGGAGAGACTATGTCTTACATACTTTGGACATGATATCAGGAGAGATCAGTCCCTGCAGAAGGACATCATGTTTGGTAGAGCATCAGCGAAAAAGAGAAAAAACTCTCACCAAGATGGATTGACAAAGTGGCTATAACAAAGGGCCCAAGCATAATAAAGATTGTGACGATGGATCAGGACTGGGCAGTGTTTCATTCTGTTATACCTAGGGTCATTATGAATAGGAACCGAGTAGACGTACCTAACAACACCAAAGTAAGGGGATTCATAGATGCTTCCTTATTTATACCTTTCACAGGTTGAAGATTGGTTATTTGTAAAGTTATCACCAGGTCTAATGTTGTCCATGAAGCCCAGGAGTTGAATAAACCCATGCTATTTTATCGATGACTACTATCATTTTTTTGCTGTTCATTATCGTCCTGGTAATAGTATTGAAAGTGGTGATTAGGATGTGGAAGCATTCACTGGCAATCTGATTATTTTCACTTAGGCATTGGTTTCTCCACTGTCTGAACAGGACTGACAGAAATACGGCTGGATTTTATTTAATCACTCCTAGTCTACTTTTTTTTTGTTTTTTAGTCTACTTTAGTCTAAGATGTAACAATGATTATAAGGATGGCACAGGACCGGGCAATCACTATGAGTCGAGACTGATTCGACGGCATCTAACAACAACAAGTCTAAGATGTGGAACATTTGATAGTGTAGTAGTTAAGAGCTATAGCTGCTAACCAAAAGGTTGGGAGTTCAAATCCACCAGTTGCTCCTTGGAAACTGTATGGGGCAGTTCCACTCTGTCCTATAGGGTCAGTATGAGTTGGAATCAACTCGATGGCAACTGGTTTTGATTTTTCTTTTTTTTAAGTCTAGGATGTATAACTACATTTTCTCCATTATGAATTACCATCACTTTATATCTCTCTAGTATTATCAGGTTTGGGCATGTAGGAAAAACATCTCTCAAAGGCTAATTCCTCAACCATTCCTTTGCTACCTTTCTATATAAGGTTACTACCATTCTATGTAAAGTGCTAATCAGCTAGATTATGGCCACATATTTTCATACAAACATCTCAATTTTATTTTAAGGATTTTTCTCAATAATCCTGTGCCGCGTGCCAAAATAATTTTCCATGATCACCGTAGCCTAAGAGTCAATGTCTTTTAAGATCTAAGTGAATACATGTTGTCAGGGTACCTTTTCCAAAACTCTCCAAGGTCTGTGTATTCAGCCTTAACTTCATTACCACTGTCACCTGCTTCTCTTATAGTGAATTTATCCAACTCTGTTAAGCAGCACGTGTTCATTTGCATGAAGTATATTTTCCCATTTTATCTCCTCTCTCATAATGGCTTATTTTTCCCTCTAATATTGTAGATATTATATATTTTTCTTATCCTCTGTATACATGCAGACTTTAAGATTTATAGCTTACAATTACCATATGCTTTATCCTATATTTTATAAATATATTGGTTGCTGTCACCTTCTTTCTCAGGCATTACAGAAATTTTGAGGTAAATGCTCACATTTGATTATTTATTAACCGAACATCTATTACAGTCGTGAGTACCTGATGAGAAAGCCAAGAAAATCATTGAAAGGAAGGATGTATAAAGGCATAATACCTGGAGGCCTCTCCAAGCCAACTGACTAGATTTTAATGGACACATGTGTTTGTCCATTCAATGGACACATGAGTTTGTTTCCTGCAAAGATTAGCATAACTCAATATTTTATCTGATTTCTATTTTATAATAAAATTATATTTTATTTTTAAAGTGAAATAAAACAAGTATTGAATAAACTCACCTAAGCACAGAAGCACTTGAATGATTCATTGATCGGAGATTCCTTTGCTAACTTTGATGAACCCAAGAATTCTCCTGACTTATTCTATTAGAGTAGATATCGACCTAAAATAGTAGCAGGGGTCCATAATATACAAACATATTTTTTAATATTTCATATAAACAATATTTATTATTTCATATAAACAACTTTTCTTCAAACTTTATGAACATCCAGTGTAAGCAGACAGAGGCAGGTCAAACAGCTAATTTCTGGCGCCAAATTGTGTTAAATATATATCATCATGACCAATGAAATGTAGCCAAAGAGAATATCATGAAAGCATTGGCTTGGAGTCCATGATTTGAACAATTAGATAACGCTGTCCCATTTGATATCTTGTTATGGGTTATTTTTTTAAAGCTCTAGGGACATCATTAGCTTTACCCCATTCATCTTATAGGAAAAAAAAAAAAAAAAGCAATGAACCAGACTGAATACATCTTGATTTTATACACATATAAATTACAGAAATGTGCAAGGTAAAAATTCTGCTATAAAACAACGATAAAGTTATTTGTTTATTTGCTTTATTGGTAGTTTACTCATAATATAAAATTATATTTTTAATTCTATTACTCATTGTATTACAAGAATATGGATAAATATAATTGACTTTAAACTTATAAATTATAGTATTTTTGTAGATAGCTTTAGATTTTATGTAAGTTATCACGATGCCTGTGAGTAGAAACAGTTTTAATGTTTTCCTTCATATCATCATGGCTATATTTTTCTTGTTTAATTGCAGTTGCCAATATATGTGTGGAGTAGAAATTATGGGAGTAGGCCTCTTTGCCTTACTCTCAATTTAAGGGAGAAGCATTCAATATTTCACCTTATAGTACTATGTCAGGTATAAGCACTTTCGTAGAAACTCTTTTTCAGCTTTAAGAAGACTCTATTTACTAGTTTTAGCACAATAGTAGTACACCAAAGAAGAAAAAGCGTACAATCTTTTCGATAGGTGCAGAAAAAAAAACATATCACAAAACGTACCATCCATTTTTCATGAAAAAAAAATTTTTTTTTTTTTTTTTTTTTTAAAGAACCTGCAAACTAGGAACAAAACGAAGCCTCCTTAGTCTGAGGAATCTCTTAAAAATTGTATTTATTGCAGAAGACTGTTTTTCTTCCTAAGATCAGGAAAATGTGTCGACTTTCACCAGTTCCACTTAACACTGTATTTGAGGTTTTAAACGATGCAAAACTACAAGTAAATAAAGTCCTCCATGCGAAGTGATCATTTATGAGTAAAAATCCAATGTCATCTATATACACAAAAGTTAGAGCTCAAAATTAACTTAATAATGAACCTAAATAAACAAAAATTTTATTTTTATATATTAGTAAAAATGAATAAGAACTTATATTAAAATATAGTTTCAATAAAACCTCATAAATATTCAGCATTTACAGATGAATCTGACAAAAACGTGCAGGATCTGTGCAGACAAAACAACAAAACATCAAAGAAGGTCAAGATCAATGAAGAAATACATTACATCCATGATGTGGAAAACTCAATACTGTTAAGATGTCAGTTCTTCCCTGATTAATGTATAAATATAAACTTTATGAAATCAAAATAATGATTCCAACAGACCTTTTGTATCCATTGCCAGTCTAACTCTAAAATTCCTGGGCTATAACCTAGAAAATATATATTCCAAAAGTACATAGCAAAATGATTTTTGACAACTGTACAAATGCAATTCAATGGAGAAAGAATGGTAGTTTTAAAATACAGTACTGAAACAACTGGGTATACAGATGCAAAAAAAAAAAAAAAAAAAACTTCAATAACTTATGCCATTAAAAAAAAAGGACCATATAGAAAGATGTGTAGTTGAAAATTATAAAATGTCTAGAGTAAAATCTTTGTCATCCTGACAAATGCAAAGAATTTTTATATCCCCTATGAAAAATGCAATTCATAAATTTTCTAAAAAATTAATAAATTGGAGTTCATCCACATTGGGAATTTCTGTTTAGTGTAAGATACTGTAAGAAAATAAAAGACAAGCCACAGAATAGTAGAAAAGATTTGCAAATAACACATTTACAAACATATATATGTATACATATGTAGTATCTAAAATACAAAAGTAACTCCTAAAAATCCAATAATAATAAAATAAATGCAATTGAAATTGAGAAATGATATAAATAGACACTTCACCAAAAAAAAAAAATAATAATAAACAGGCTTCAAAAGATCACATAAAATGATATTCAAGTTAGTTATTAATTTGTTGTTGTTATTAAGCCGGCTCCAACTCAGGGCAACTTTATGAATACTAGGACAAAACACTGCCCAGACCTTCACCATCTTCATGATTCTTGGTATGTTTGAGTCCATTGTGGCAACCATTGTGTCAATAAAACTCACGGAGGGCTTCCTTAGTTTCCACGGACCCTCAACTTTACCAAACATGATGTCCGTTTCTAACGATTCCTCTTTCCTGATGATATGTCTAAGTAAGAAAGTTGGTCTCACCATCTTCCCTTCCATGGAGCACTCTAGTTGCATTTCTTCTAAGATATTCCATTCTTTTGGCAGTGTTTCCCAACATCACAGTTCAAATGCATCCATTCTTCTGTCTTCCTTTTCCATTATTCAACTTTCACGTGCATATAAAACAATTGAAAAAAACATGACTTGTGTCAGAGGCAACTTAGACATTAAAGTGACATATTTGCTTTTTAAAAATTTAAAGAGGTCTTTAGTAACAGATTTGCTTAATAGATTTGCTTAATACAATAAGCCATTTGTTTTCTCAGCTTCTGCCTTCACAGACACTGTTGAATCAAGAGAATAAAGTTGTTGGCAACTTCAATTTTCTCTCTGCTTATCATGATGTTGTTTATGGTTCAGTCATGAGGTTTTTAGTTTCCTCAGGTTCAGGTGCAATCCATTTTGAAGACCGAAGTCTTTGACCTTCTTCAGTAAGTGCTTCGAGTCATCTTCATTTTTGGCAAGTACGGTTGTGTCATCAGTATACTGCAGGTTGTGGACTCTTCCTTCAATCCTGATGATTAATTCTTCTCCATACCATCCAATGTCTCAGATTATTAGATTGTAAAGATTGAAAACGTGAGGTGAAAGGATACAGCCATGCAAACGTCTTTTTTCCACATTTGAACCACGTACTACCTCTTGTTCTATTTGATCCATGTAGTTTCCACATAAGCATAATTAAATACTCTAAAATACCCTTTCCTTTGAATGTTATCCACTATTTGTTATAATCCACACTGACAAGTGCCTTTCTGCAACTGATAAAACACTGGTTAACATCTGTTTTGTATTCTCTGCTTTCAGCCAAGATCCATTTGACAACAGTAATAATGGTCCTTGTTCCCCGTCATTCTCTTCTGAATTCTGCTTGAAGTTCTAGCAGTTCCCTTTCAATGTATGGCTGCAGTTACTTTTGAATTATCTTCAGCAAAATTTTGATAGTAATTGATATTAATAACATTATTTTATATTAATATTATTTGATATTAATAATATTAATTGATATTAGTAATATTTACTTATATGTGGTATCAGGTAATATTGTCTGATAATTTCTGCATTTGGTTGGATCACCTTTCTTGGGAAAAGGCATAAATACAGATCTCTTCCACTTGGTTGTCCAGGTAGCTGTCTTCCAAATTTCTTGGCATAGACGAGTAAGCACTTCCAGTGCTGCATTGCTTTGTTGAAACTTCCCAGTTGGTATTCCATCAAATCTTGAAGTCTTGTTTTTCACCAATGCCATCAGTGCAGCTTGGACCTCTTCCTTCAGTATGATCTGTTCCTGATCATATGCTTCCTCCTGAAATGGTTCAACATTGACCAATTTTGTGTGTGTGTTCTGACTCCACATATTCCTTCCATTTTCTTTTGGTGCATCCTTTAATATTTCATCAGCAAAATCCTTCAATATTGTAACTAGAGGCTTGAATTTTTATTTCAGTTCTTTCAGCTTGAGAAATGCTGAGCACATTTTCCCTTTTACTCTTCTAACTCCAAGTCTTTACACATGTCATTATAATAATTTACTTTCTCTTCTCCAGCTGCCCTTTGAAATATTCTGTACAGCTCTTTTACTTTATCATTTCTTCTATTTGTTTTGGCTACTCATTGTTCAAGAGCAAGTTTCAGAGTCTCTCCTGACACCCATTTTGGTTATTTCTTTCCTTCCTATCTTTTTAATGACCTTTTGCTTTCTTCATGTATAATGTCCTTGATGTCATTCCATAACTAGCTTGGTCTTTGGTCATTAGTGTTCAATGTATCAAATCTATTCTGTGATGGTCTCTAAATTTAGGTGTGATATACTGAAGGTTGCATTTTGGCTCTCGTGGACTTGTTATAATTTTCTTCAATTTGATCTTGAACTTTCATATGATCCATTGATGATCTGTTCTGCAATCAGCCCCTGGCCTTGTTCTGACTGATGATATTGAGGTTTTCTATTGTCTCTTTCCACAAATGTAGTTGATTTGATTCTTGTGTATTCTATCTGGTGAGGTCCACATGTATAAAAAAGTCACCACTTATATTAGCAAAAAAAGGTATTTGCAATAAAGAACTTGTTGATTTTGAAAAATTCTATCATGTGATCTCCAGCATCTTTTCTACCACCACGGCCATATTTTCGCCTACCAATCCTTCTTCTTTGTTTCCAACTTTCTCATTCCAATCACCAGTAATTATCAGTGCATCCTAATCACAGCATGTTTGATCAATTTCAGACTGCAGATGTTGGTAAAAATCTTCCATTTCTTCATCTTTGGTCTTAGTGGTTGGTGCATAAATTTGAATAATAGTCATATTAACTGGTGTTCCTTGTAAGCATATGGATATTCTCCTAGCACTGACAGTGTTGTACTTTAGGATAGATCTTGAAATGTTCGTTTTGACAAAGAATGCAAAACCATTCCTCTTCATGTTGTCATTCCTGGCATAGTAAATCATATGATTGTCCAATTCTGTATGTCTAATACCAGTCCATTTCAGCTCACTTAATGTTGTTGATGTGTTCCATTTCATTTTTCATGATTTCTTATTTTTCTGGATTCATATACTTACATTCCACTTTCTGATTAATAGATGTTTACAGCTGTTTCTTCCCAATTTGAGTCATACCACATCAGCAAATGAAGGTCCCCAAAGCTTTACTTTATCCACATTATTAAGGTCAACTCTACTTTGAGGAGGCAATTCCTCCCCAATTTTAGTTAAGTCATATTTATCTGCAAAATCAAGAAAGAATATTTTCCATAAGGTAATATTAATTTTACAATAATAACAAATTTTATTTGATAGAACAGATATAAAGTTTTTATAATGATTGCAAAATATGTGGGACAAACTCTGACATATACTAGATATTCATCTTCATTATTTTTTAGAATTATGGGTAAATTATGTGATATCCAAAACATTATATGGATTTTGAAAATCAGACTCAATCTTGACAGCCACAGACATTGGGCACATCTTAGGAATTCAATGTAGAAAACATCTACTCTCTCAAGTTAGACAGTAAGTTTCATCGAGTTTGAATTGAGTTCATAGGGGATACATTTAAACTCAAAAGCACAAATATATTTTCTCTCTGTTTTCCCACCACTTTATAGCTGCCCTTGGCTATTATCACAGCCTTGTGCCTATAGGAAAGATATAGTTCAAAGATCAATCCTCAGCAATTCCTCTTCTATCATAATACATACCGCCTTACCACTACTTGGCTAGATTATGGTCACATGTTCAAGCCAAATGCCTCACCTTTAAAGTATTCTATACAACATTGCCAGAGTAATTTTCCATGATCTCTTTACATTAGCTGTCAACATAACAGTCCTTATGTTTTCATTAATGAATGCATAAATTCTACATTTTTCTGCAGACCTTTCTATACTGTCCCAGGTCTATGTATTCAGCCTTATTAGGACTAATTCACGGTTTTCTAATCCTGGTTAATTTATCCAGCTCTCATTTTTTTTTTTTTTCATAAACAGTAAATGGTCATTTGACATGGTTTATTTTTCCACTTGTTCTCTATCTTGTAAGGCTTTATTTTTCCATCAACTATTAATAAACATTAGAATTGTTGCTTTGCCTATATACACGCAATAATGTTTATACATCACAATTATCATACGTTGTATCCTATAATTTTTAAATATAATTGTTCTTGTTAGCTAATTCTTCAGGGATGTCTTTTGAAAAAAAGGAAAAATTGTGAAAAACATCTTGAGGTCTCAGCCTAACTAAGTGTATTTAATGATAGACTTCCACATGTGTTTAGCTCCTAGGGAGATTATTAAAATTCAATATTATCTCCATCATCATTATCTAAAATAAAATCACGTTATTAAGAGGAATCAGAAAGCAATGTTCATATGATTATCTGAATCTAAGGAGCTGGTTTTGAGGATCAGAGTATGGACTTATTAAAAATTTTTCTGATCTATGTTTTCAGCTCTTTTGTATACATCTGACCTTTTCTTAAACATGACTCTAACCATAGTACAAGCAGCGAATCCATAATACAGACCTCTTCCACTGACCGTTGCGGCGTCCAATGGGGAGATTGTAAAATATAGTTTTTTTTTTTTTTACTATTAATTGAAAACAAGTCAATAATAATGCATTATTTCAGTATTTACCCAGAGAAACTAAGGCATGCTAAGAATTATAAACCATGGGACGTGATAATAAATTGACTTACAGCATAATTGTATATTTATTTAATAAAATTGAACTAGCATAAACTATACATATAAAAGTTTTTGGAAATAGTTAAGACATAAATAAGTATATATACACACTTGTGCCTTACCTATATATATACACACTCAAGAATTATATTGAGTGAGAAAGGAGTTTGATGATGATTAACTTCCTGTCTCCTTCACATCTTTTTTTCTAAGACTATAGATTAAGGGGTTCAGCATGGGGATCACGACTCTGAAAAACACAGTGGCCACTTTGACCAGGAGCCAGGAGCTTTTGGAGTTGGGCACACAGTAGAGCAGAAGGATGGTGCCATGGAGGATGGTGATGGCAGTCAGGTGGGAGGCACAGGTGGAGAAGGCTTTATGAAGTCCACCAGAAGAAGTCATCTTGATGAGAGTGAAAACGATGAAAATGTCAGAAGTGAGGATAATCAGGAGGCTACTAGCCTCATTGAAAGTAGAAATGATTAAACAGGTCATCTGGCTAAAGTAAGGGTCAGAGCAGGAGAGAGATAGGATAGCCGAATACTCACAGCCAAAGTGATTTATGATGTTTGAGCCACAGAAGGATAGATCCATAAGAGAATATGTGAGTGTCAGGGAACAGATCCCACCCCATGTGTAGGACCCAGCTACCAGGAGAGCACAGAGCTTGGGAGACATAGCTACTGTGTAGAGCAAGGGGTTACAAACAGCCACAAATCGGTCATAGGCCATCACCGCTAACATGAACATTTCTGTAATCACAAATGTGCAAATGAAGAAAAATTGTGCCATGCAGCCTCTGAAAGTGATACTTCTGGCTTCAACAACCAAGATTTCTAGCAGTTTGGGTGTAAACACACTGGAATAACAAATATCCAAAAAGGATAGATGGCTGAGGAAAAAGTACATGAGTGTGTGGAGTTTGGGATTCCTCCTTACGATCACAATTACGCTCAGGTTCCCCACTAGAGTGACTGTGTACATGGTCAAGAATGCCAGAAAGAGCGGTACCCAGAAGTGTGGGTATTCTGAGAAGCCCAGGAGGATGAATGTGGTCACAGAGCTCCAGTTTTCCCCACCCAGTACCATGGCTCTTGTGGAAACAAACAAACAAAACCCAGAAAATTGATTCTGAGCGGCAAACTTGAGAAGACAGGCATAGGAACAACTCAGGAGAGGATAGATGTAGATCAGTGAAGACCAAGATTATCTTTTCTGGTCCTTTGGATTTTACTGGCCACCGATCGATTTTTATTATTGTTACTATGAGCAATTAGCTTTGTCTTTCAAAACTGAATGTCTTCATCTGGAAAATAAGAAAAATAGTATTTATTAATATAATTATTTAATGTAAATGATGTATAAATGTATATGATGCTTACAGCATTGTATATCCCATCCAAGCCTGTTGTGGTCAAGTAGATTCTGACTCATAGTGACCCTATAGGACAGAGTACAACTGTCCCGTAGAGTTTCCAAGGAGCACCTGGTGGATTTGAACTGCCAACTTTTTAGTTAGCAGCCATAGCACTTAACCACTATGTCACCAGTTTTTCCATATATCCCATAGTAACATACAATTATATGAGATAAAAAGAACAAAGCAAAATCAAGAAAACCACTTAACGTGTCACAGTAGTCATATGATCATAGCAAAAGCGGCCTTGGGAAGATTAAACAGTTTCAGCAGGAAAAGAAAATCATGTAAGTAAGCAGTAAATTTTTTAAGTGATAAATGTATTTGTGGACACACACAATTTTGTATTGATATATTGAGCTTTTTACTTTGGTAGGTATATATACATCCAATTATCCAGGAGTCAAAAAAACCTACTTCAAAGAATCTTTAAGTGGTCTGGTCAAAACAATCCACTGTTAACTGTGTTCACTCCATTTTATCCCCTCCATATGGGTCCAAAATGCTCAACTATTTAAAGCAATTTTCTGACAAAGTGTTTTGGAGATATTCTGAAAAGATTTATTTTGATTATCTCCCCCTGGTTATCCAGTCTGCTTTTAGTGTAAAACATATTCAAAACCCACTGCCGTCAAGTTGATTTCGACTGATAGTGGCCCTATAGGACAGAGTAGAACTGCCCCATAGAGCTTCCAAGGAACACCTGGCGGATTTGAACTGCCAACCTCTTGGTTAACAGCTGTAGCACTTAACCACTACACCACCAGGCTTTTCACATATCATATTAAAAAGAAAAAATATATATCATCAATTATAAAGCACAAAAAATGTGCAATATAAAAATTATCACTGTCAATTATTAATGACAATCAAGAAAATCCTCTTCTGATGTGGCAAAAGATGAAATAATATGTAAGATTAATAAATGTGAATTTCTTGGTTTTGGAAGGAAAAGAAGGTTAAATACCGGAAATTTTACATGACTGAATCTACAACTAAAGATTTTATCTAGAAATGGACTTGGAGACACAAAAGATAAGATAATGCCAATTTGAACCTATCTGGGAGCTGGCAAAAGTTTTAGCCTTGCCTGTAAAAATCAACACCTGCATCTCGTTTAGGGACACTAATCCCAGGAACGGAAACCCTGGTGGTATAGTGGTTAAGTGCTATGGCTGCCAACCAAAGGGTCAGCAGTTCGAATATGCCAGGTGCTCCTTGGAAACTCTATGGGACAGTTCTACTCTGTCCTATAGGGTCGCTATGAGTCGGAATCGACTCGACGGCACTGGGTGGGAATCCCACGAACATAGCGTCAGCTACAGAATTGCGCTTTCTATTTCATAGAAGATCGAGCTGATTTTTTTTTTTTTTTTTTAGCTTCATGTATTTTATCTAGTGTTAACCAAAAAAAAAAAAAAATCAGCCTTTAAATTCAGGATCTTTGATTGCTGTTATTGGGTCATGTCCAGGAAGGTTAAGAATTTGGAGGTGCAATCTGCTGTTACTTCATTGTAGGTATATCAAGGGACTGAATCAATTAAAGGCTCTACAGCTTGGACTGGAGTAAGAAATCTTAGGGATGTTTGAGCAAACTTGGCTAAACGGAAACAAAGTGACATTTATTAAAGATTCTATGCCAAGTTTAAGAGTCATGGAAGTTTAAAAATGGAAAAGTCCTGGCTATTTGTACCAGCATTGTTTTCTGTCTTCATCAATAATATTTCTACTGCCCTTCCTTACATTAAAGCACCTGTCCTCACAATTAATGATCCCTTTTCAAACAGTGTTAGTGACACTTACCAGAGATTAATAATAATAGCCAAATATATAGTTGACTATTTCTCTTAAGTAGTCTTTTTTTTTTTTTTCCTTGTAATTTCTGGCATGTTGCAAGTCCTGATGGATCTAACTCTTTCTCTGGGGTTCACAGAAATTAAGACTAATTCCTCTTACACATTATACATCTTCAAATATTTGAAGATAATTTCTGTAGGCCCTTTATACTCTTCTCTTTCTAGGTAAATGTCCGTAGTGTTGTTTGTTTGTGTTTCCATTTACTTCCTCATGTTGGTTATTAAATGTTTCAGAAGAGCTTCTCAATATTGTTGATATAGCATTAACCCTCCTGGGTTGAAATTGGCACTAAAAACTAAATGTAAGCTTCCCAGGGACATCTTGCCAAGCCAAAAGAGAATCCACTCAGTAACCTGCTTTTCTTTGCTGTACTTTTAAGGAGAAGACCTGAATGAGCACTTGCAGTCAAATATTTGAACTGCAAAGTTTCGCTCATGGTTTACCAATAAGCCACAAACCCTATACTTACGTATTTGGAATTTTTGGACAAAGTTGAGGATTTTGAGTTCATTGTTACATTTCATGCACCTAGATTCCCATTGCTGTCTACATGATTCTTCATTCTAATTGTATTGACCCCTGATCATGCTGCATCTTGCCTTTATCGAACGCTTTCACTGTACCTTCAGTTTCCATTAATATTACCAATCATCAGTGCCCATTCCATCCTTATATGATTTGGGAAATTTGTTAAAAGTCTTTCATCTCAACCCCTGGAAAATACGTGTTGTGCTCAACATGTACTTTAAGTTAAATAAATACAGGGAGTCGTAGCAACCTGGAAGAGTTCTGAAAGATTTAAAGTAAATGTGATACTCCCTCACTCATCTCACAATCATTTTTATTAGTTTACAAGTTACTGAAGAATGCATAAAAGACAGAACATGTAATAATAATGTTATGGGGATAGTTTTGTTAAAGTAATTTTGGGTTATTTTAAATTTGATTAAGTATCCGGGAGGATAAGTGGGGTTGAATGGATCAACTACATCCTTGCCTATGGCATTAAAAATAAAATTAAGAAATGACAGTCCAAGGGAAGTGTCTTATCAGAAACTCTACTCTCAATAGTTTTATATTCTTATTCAGAGAAGGGGCTGATATGAATGGATGGAGAAAAGACAGCGTCACATCATGCCATTTGTAAAAACCATGGGCTGAGGAATCATATTTAAGTAGTTCCGAATCAGTCTCAGTAACTTATTCCATACATAATTTTATCAAATTCTTTCATTTATGTGAGCCTTAATTTCATCTTGTATTAAATATGGGTAACAATACTAGGCAAGGTCCCTTAATGCTCAGCATAAGAGTCTTAAATAAGGCTATGATTTTTAAAATATTTAAGAAATCCTACACTTAGTTAAACATCTCCTTCCAATATTAGCTCATTCAACCTTAAATTTCTAATGCTTTTAGTTCCAAGAAAATATCACCAATTCTATGATTTAAAAATGACCAAACATAAAAAAAAAAAAAAAAAAAACCAAAGCTGTTACTGTGAAGTCAATTCTGACTCATAATAGCAGTGTGAGTATTGAAAATCCTTTAAAAAGGAGTTATATATACTGGGCTCCGTTTATACCAAGGATTTTATGTTTTTCACTCAGTCATGTATTCAAACTTCTGCCTGATTTTCAACCCTCCATTATATAATATTCATTTTCCCTTTGCTTTCCCATCATTCTCTGGTGTTTGATTTTCCTTCAGCCATCTCAGGTTGGTGGATGTTGAAAAGACAGGCAAGGAAAAATGAACAAAGAAAAATCTTCAACATACCCCTCCCTCCTCATTCCCACTATGAGCGTCTACTCATCTAGATACAAGATTTCCCAGGCTAACCTATCTAAATGCAGTCCAACCCATAAATTTCACACTTACTGAACTGCTGGGATACCACAGGGTAAGTGTTTTAATTACGTTTTTACAAAAATGTGTCTAAATTGAAACTATTTGACTTAAATTCCTGTAATATCTCCTGGAAGTATATAACCAAATACTTTTGTCACCCTATTGATACAAATATTTTAAACCTTTTTTGTTCAAAAATGAATTATTATTACCTTCTAACCTTCCACTGTCTTTTCTTCTGAAGTGGGTCTTATCCTTCTTTAGTATTTATCTCTCATCATCTTTCAGTGATAAGATCCCTACATAACTCTTGCAAGAACAATTTGCTGATTAATTCAGATCTTATTTTTTTTTTTTTCTTTCTACCAGTATCTTCCATCTATGTGCAATGACTGGCATATTTTGTTGTTTTTTATGCATGTATGTATGTCTCTGTATATTTTACTTTTTTTTTTCTTGAAGGTTTCACATGTTTTAAAGATAAGAATTACATGTAACATCTCTTCCATAACCTCTAAAGTATGTAAGATGGAAATTAGGGACATAGTTTCAAATTCAGTACGATGGTCCTAAGGATGGTGAAAGTAGAATTCTGCACCTTGAATACATGCTATCAGCTGAACTAAGTTGAAATGACTCTAACACAACTCACTTAGGTTTTCCCTGCCGGGCATTTGCTGGATTTCAGTATTCCTCACATGAGACGGAGAAGAAAACCCAACGTTGAATCAACTCACCAAAAGTAAGATTTTCCTGATGTATTTTTTTTTTATTGAAGGCTTCTTTGCTGTTATTAACAAACTGCATACTCCGTCTTTCTAAAATTGAAATTTTCTTATAAATTTTCATTCCTTTACAGGCAATGAGTGCCTCTTTCAAAATGCAACTCAATAAAACAGCCAATTAATGACTTTTTTCCAATAGTAAAGAAATTTTAGAATGAGTGTAGAGATATTCTGGGGAGAAAGGCAGACCTGGAAACTAAATCTCATGATCGCGTTGCTCATTTTTCACTGAACTGTTTGACCTTAGGGACCCAGACCCCTGAGAATCATGACTGGGGCTTTTTGTCATGAGCTACAAACCAAATAATTAGAAGGAATTTTCTCTTCCATGATTTAAGTTATACTTTCCTCTAAATAATTAACGTTGATAGTCATATTAAAAAAAAAAAAAAAGTTTATCTGGGTACAGAGGCTATACTTCTGAAGCTCCCCAAAAGAAAACCAGTCATATCTATTTCAATAACCCCAATATAATTATGTTCTTATGGTGAATTTTTTAGTATTTTCACATTGCATTTATATTTTTGCACATATATTATGTAGAAACACAACATTGCATGGTAAATAGTTTTACATTCTACTCAGCAGTACTGTGTTCTGAATATGCTTTCATCTGGGGTCCAGGGCAGTGGAGATCTGTTAGGTATCTTGACTGTGGCTATAATTCGAGCTGTATTTTTCAGTACAGTCATAAAGGTCACAATGATAATAGTTTAAATCCATTTATGTGATTCCTGTATCTACCCCTCAAATGGACAAAAATCAGGAAAGAAAAAAAAGCGGTGTTAAATCTTGACCCAATAAAAGGCCATTAAATTTGTTCCTTGACTAGGGAATCTTAAGACACGGGCGTATGCTGTGGCATTTGAAAACAAAAATTACCAAAATTATTCAAAGGGATTGAAGATTCTGGTGCAACTAATATTGGTGGATTTAGCCAAATTAATGGTCTACATATAAAGAGCTAATTCAGGTTCGTGTTTACAAGTTTCGTTGTTGACTGCCACTCAGTCACTCTGATTTGTTGTGACTCATGTACAGCTGAACAAAAAATGCTGGCCTGTTTGGCACGGGCCACACGATCAGTTGCAGATCAGGCAATGTCCTATTGTGATCTATAGGGTTTTCATTGGCTGAATTTCAGAGGTATATTTCCAGGTCTTTCTTCCTAGTTCATTTTTAATCTGGGAGCTCCACTGAAATTTGGTCAGCTTCACAGCAACATGTAAGCCACAACTGACAAATGAGTGGTGGCTGTGCATGTATAAGCTATTTGTTAAAAGTGGATGGCTACCAAAATTTGCCTACTGGTTTTAAGGGAGCAAGCTATGTGAGTTTCTTCGAGTGACCCACATTAGCACAGTTAGCTTGGTGTTTCTATTGAAGTTAAGTCAGGAATTAAGTCATCAAAATTTGACTTTTAAAATCTAAGCAAAGAACCACTTTAAAACAGACTAAAGAAAGGCAAAACCTATTTTTCTCCCATTTTTCAAGTTTCTGACTTTGGTTCCTAAGCCAAAATTTAAAGGCTAAATATAGCTCAAGTTCATATGGGTCCAACAACATTTGTGTAACAAGTTCTACTTTTTAAAGTATTGATGAAATGTATCACTACATTGCAATTTTAAATTCCAGTGTTCCTTATTTTGTTTGGGATTGTATATAGGTTTTGTTCAAAGAAAGGAGCTGTATTAATTATCTAGTGATGTTATAACAGAAATACCACAAGTGGATGGCTTTAACAAAGGAAAATTTATTCTCTCACAGTCTAGGAGACTAGAAGTTTGAATTCTGGGTGCCAACTCCAGAAAAATCTTTCTCTTTCTGGGAGCTCGGGGGAAGGTCCTTGTCATCAATCTTCCCCAGTCTAAGAGCTTAGCAGCAGAGACCCAAGTCCAAAGAATGCACTCCCCTCCTGGTTCTTCATTCTTTGTGGTAGGAGGTCCCTCAGTCTCTCTGCTCACTTCTCTCTTTTATATCTCAAAAGAGATTGACTCAAGATACAACCTAATCTTATAGATGGAGTCCTGACTCATTAACATAACTGCTTCTAATTCTGCCTCATTAATATCATACAAGTAGGATTTTACAACACATAGGAAAATCGCATCAGATGACAAAATGGTGGACAATCACACACTATTGGGAATCATGGCCTAGCCAAATTGATACACATTTTTGGGGGACACAATTCAATCCAAAAGAAGAGCTAACTGGTTTTCATGCCCCATCTTCATATGTGTTTTCCTCATAATTTTAAATTGTTGATTTTAGAAGCTCTGAACATAGATTTAGATCAGAAACCCAGATTGTGACTACTCCAACAGAGCAGTGGAGGATTTCATTACATAAAGAAATACATAAAGAAATAAAAGAAATGGGGATACTTATTATGGGTAATACACCATCATCTTGAATTATAAAGTATTTCAACAAGTATTGCAAGTTCAAAGGTTAAAAATGTATTTAAAATGTAGATGTTAGTCACTCAAATATGTGTCATCATGGCCAATGTGATGTGGGCCACAGAGAATATCATGGAAATATTGCCTTGGAGGCTACAATTTGAACAATTAGATGAAACATTGTCCCCTGTGATAGCTTGTTGTGAGTTATTTTTTTTTAAGCCCTGGGGACATTTGTATCATTAACTTTACCCCATTCATCTTTAAAAAGAGAAAAAAGTTAACCAGACTGAATACATCTTGATTTTATACACATATAAATTACAGAAATGTGCAAGGGAAAAGTTCATTTGTAAAACATCAGTCAAGCTGTTTATTTTCTTTATTACTAATCATTTTATTTTATTTTTATTTGCTATTAAAGTGTATATTCTTAATTCCATAACTGATTGTATTGCAAGATTACACATAAATGTAATTGATTTTCAACTTACAAATTCTAGCACTTTCATAGAAACCTTCAGATTTTGTGCAAGTTATCATGATGTTTATGAATAGAAATAGGTTTAATGTTTTCCTTCCTAGCATCATGGTTATATTTTTCTTGTTTAACTGTGGTGGCTAAGACTGCCAATAAAATGTACAAAAGAAATTATGAGCATGGCACCTTTACCTTACTCTCAATATTAAGGGAAAAGCATTCACTATTTCAGCTAACAGCGCTGTGTCAGATACAGGCATTTTTATAGAAACTCTTCATGAGTTTTAAGAAGCCTCTACTGCTAGTGTTAGCAAAATGTTAGCACATTAAGAAGGAAAAAGCATGCAATCATCTCATTAGGTGCAGGAAAAAAATCACAAAATGCAACATCTGCTTTTTATGAAAAGAATCTGAAAAACAAGGAATAAAAGGAAACTGCCTCAATCTGATAAATAGCATCTATAAAACACACTACAGCAACACATCACATCTAGTGTAGAAAACTCAATGTTATCTTCCCAGGGTCAGAAAAAATGTGTCAGCTCTCACCACTTCCATTCAGCACTGTACTGAAGGTTTTAAACAATGAAATAATGCAAAAAAAAAAAATGAATAAATTCATCCACACAGTATGATCATTTATAAATAAAATCATAAGGCATCTACATAAAAAGATATTATATTAGATCTCAAAACTAAGTTTAGCGTGTAACCAAAATAAACAAAATTCAATTTTATTCTTATATATTAGCAAAATTGAATAAGAATTTATACTAAAATATGGTTTTAATAAAACCTCATAAGTATTCAAAACTTACAAATGAATCTAACAAAAATGTACAGGGTTTGTACCTACAAAACAACAAAACATTAAAGAAGACCAAAATCATAGTTTGGAAAACTCAATACTGTAAAGATATTATTTCTCTTCTAATTAAAACACAAATTTCATGAAGTCACAATAATATTCCAACAGTCTCTTGTATTCATTGTCAATCTCATTCTAAAATTCCTGGGCTATGATCTAGAAAAATTCCAAAAACATGTATCGAAACTATGTTGGACAACCGGTACTTTTCACAAGTGGTACTGAAACAATTGGATATCCAAATATTAAAAAAAAAAAAACTTCAATTGATAAATGAGACCATAAAAAAAGAACTCAATATGGACAACAGACATAGAAAAATAACATACAATTATCAAATGTCTAGAAAAAAATAGAAGAAAATCTTTGTCACCTTGAGGAAGACCAATGATTTTTATATTCCTGTATCAAAAACCAATTTATATATATTTTTAAATTGATAAATTGAATTTCATCCATATTGATGAAAGACACTGTAAGAAAAAAAAAAGCAAGGGAATAGTATGAAAGATTTGCAAACAACATATTTTGCAATAAAGAATAGTAATTGTATCAAATTAAACACCTTAAAATCCAATAATAATAAAATAAATGCAATTGAAAATGAGAAAAGAATATACACAGGCACTTTAACAAAAAAAAAACAGGCTACAAAAGATTACATGAAATGATATTCAACTTAATTATTCATTTGTTGTTAGTGTTGTTGTTTATGCTAGGTGCCCTCAAGTCAGTTCCCCCTCATATAGGGACCCTACGTACAACAGAACGAAACATTGACTGGTCTGCAATCCTCACAATCTTTGTTATGTTTGACCATATCGTTGCAGCCACTGTGTCACTCCACCTTGTTAAAGGTCTTCCTCTTTTGTGACGACCATCTACTTTAACAAGCATGATCTCATTCTCCAAGGACTGGTCCCTCCTGATAACATATCCAAAGTACATGAGAGGAAGCCTGCCATCTTCACTTACAAGAAGCATGCTGGCAGTATTTCTTCTAAAACTGATTTGTTCATTCTTCTGGAAATCCATGGTATATTCAATATGCTTTTCCAACACCATAATTCAAAGGCATCAATTTTTCTTCTGTCTTCCTTAATCATGAGGCAATTGAAATTATCATGACTTGGGTCAGGTGCACCTTAGTCCTCAAATTAACATCTTTGTTTTTTTAACACTTTAAAGAGCTCTTTTGCAGCAAATTTGCCCAACATAATTCGTCCTTTGATTTCATAACTGTTGCTTCTATGTGTTTCGATTGTTGATCCAGTAAAATGAAATCCTTGACAGCCTCAATCTTTTCTCCATTTATTATGATGTTCCTTATTGGTCCAATTGTGAGGATTTTTTTTTTTTTTTTATGTTGAGGTAAAATCCATAATGAAGGCTGTAGTCTTTGATCTTCATCAGTGTTTCAAGTTCTCTTCACTTTCGGAAACCATACTGCAGGTTGTTAATGAGTATTCCTCCAATCCTGATGCCTTGTTCTTCTTCATATAGTCCAGCTTCTTGGATTATTTGCTCAGCGAACAGATTGAATAGGTATGGTGAAAGCATACAATCTTCAGGCATACCGTTCCTGACCTTAACCCATGAAGTATCCTGTTGTTCTGTTCGAAGGACTGCCTCTTGATCTAAGTATAGTTTCCTCAAGAGCACAATTAAGTGTTCTGGAATTCCCATTCTCCCCAAAGTTATCCATAGTCTGTTATGATCCACGCAGTCAAATGCCTTTGCATAGTCAATAAAACACAGGTAAACATCTCTCTGGCATTCTCTGCTTTCAGCCATGATACCACTGGTTTCACATCCTCCTGAATCCCGCTTGAATTTCTGGCAGTTCTATATCAATATACTGCTGTAGCCAATTTTAAATGATCTTTAGCAAAATTTTACTTGCATGTGATATTAATCATATTGTTCGATAATTTCTGCATTCTTTTGATTCACCTGTCTTTGGAAAGGGCACAAATATAGATCTCTTACAGCCAGTTGACCACAAAATGTTCTTCCAAATTTCTTGCATAGACAAATGGGCATTCCAGTGCTGCATTCACTTTTTGAAACATCTCACTTGGATTTTACTCAAATCTTGAAGTCCCTTTTTTTTTTGGCCAATGTCTGCATTGCAGCTTGGACTTCTTCCTTCAGTGCCACTGGTTCTTGATCATGTGCTACCTCCTGAAATGGTTGAAAGTCCACCAACTCTTCGGTACAACAACCCTGTGTATTCTTTCCATCTGCTTTTTTATGCTTCCGGCATATGTTAATATTTCCCCCTTAGAATCCTTCAATATTGCAACTCAAGGCTTGAATTTTTTCTTCAGTTCTTTCAGCTTGAGAAATGCTGAGTGTGTTCATTGCTTTCAATTTTCTAATTACAGAGCCTCTTCTGACATCCATTTTGATCTTTTCTTTCTTTCCTGTCTTTTTTATGATCTTTTGCTTTCCTCTTGTATGATCTCCTTGATGTCTTCCCACAACTTGTCTGAACTTCATTCATCAGTGTTCAGTCTATCAAATATATCCTTGAGATTGTGTCCAAATTCAGTTGAGATATACCAAAGGTCATATTTTGACTCTCATGGACTTGTTCTAATTTTCTTTAGGTTCAACTTGAACTTGTATACAAACAATTGATGGTCTGTTCCTCAATCATCCCCTAGCCTTGTTCTGACAGATGATATTGAGGTTTTCCATAGTCTCTTTCTAAAGATGTAGTCAAATTAATTCCTGTGATTTCCATCTGGTGAGGTCCATATGTATAGTCACCGTTTATGTTCTTAGGAAGGGGTATTTATAATGAATAAGTCATTGGTCTTATAAAATTCTACCATGTAATCTCCGGCATCATTTCTATTACCAGGGCAGTACTTTCCAACTGCATATCCTATGTCTTTGCTTCCAAATTTCGGGCTCCAACCACTAGTAATTATTAATACATCTTGATTTGGTTTTTGATCAATTTCAGACTGCAGAAGTTGGTAAACATCTTCAAATTCCTCATCTTTGGTATTAGTGGTTGTTGTGAAAATTTGAATAATAGTCCTATGAATTGGTCTTCCTTGTAGGTTTATTGTATTATCCTATCACTGACAATGTTACACTACAGGATAGATCTTGAAATGGTCTTTTTGATAGTGAATGTTATGTCATTCCTCTTCAATTTGTCATTCCTCTTCAATTTGTCATTACAGGAGTAGCAGACCATATGATTTTCTGATTCAAAATGGTCATTTTGAGTCCATTTCAGCTCATTCGTGCCTAGGATATTGAACTTTATACGTTCCATTTCACTTTTGATGACTTCTAACTTTCCTAGATTCATGCCTTGTACACTTCATGTTCTGATTATTAATGGATATTTGAAGCTGTTTCTTCTCATTTTAAGTCGTGCCACATCAGTAAATGAAGGTCCTGAAAGCTTGACGCCATTCATGTCATTAACCTTAGTTGTATTTTGAGGACCTTTCAATCTGAAGTCCTCATCTTCCAGCACTATTTTATCAGTGTTCCACTGCTATTCATAAGGTTTTCATTGGTCAATTTTTTTTTTTTTTTCAGAATAGACTGCCAGGTTCTTCTTCCTAGTCTGTCTTAGTCTGGAAGCTCCGCTGAAACCTGTCCACCAATGGTGACCCGGATGGTATTTGAAATACCAGTGGCAAACCTTCCAGTATCACAGCAACACGCAAGCCACCACAATAAGACAAAATGACAGATGCATGATAGAGAATAAAAGTTACAAAGAACAAATTCAGCTGTGTATAATAAAGTACCTAAAAGAGAGATATGAAATAACATGAAGTCTGGAGGGGGAGATAATATTGGAAGAGGTGAGACTTTTCCTTTAAAATGAAAAAATCTGCATTTTTGTTATATATATACATATATATATATATGACACAACCCTGCTTGCCGAAAGTGAAGAAGACTTGAAGCACTTCCTGATGAACATCAAATACCAAAGCCTTCAGTATGAATTACACCTCAACATAACAGACACAAAAACATGAACTGCCAAAAGAATGAACCAATCTGACTTGGAAGAAGTAAAACCAGAAAGCTCTTTAGAAGTAAAAATGGCAAGGCTACCTCTCATATTATTTGGACATATTTTCGGGAGGGATCAGATCAGTCCCTAGAGAAAGACATCATGCTTGGTAAAGTACAGGGTTAGCGAAAAAGAGGAAGACTGTCAACGAGATGGGCTGACACAGTGGCTGCAACACTGGGCTCTAGCATTACAGTGATTGTGAGGATGACACAGGACCTGGCAGTGTTTTGTTCTGTTGTACTTAGGGTCTCTATGAGCCAGAACCTATTAAAAAAAAATTAGAGGCACCTAAAAACAATGTGCTTATATATATATTTGGCATTTCAACATGTTTTACATGTAAAATTCAGTGATATTAATTACATTTATCGTGTAGTACAACCATCACCACTATCCAATGCCAAAATTTTCCATCACCTTTAACTGAAGCTCAGTGCCACCAAAGCAATTTTAGCAATTCTCTTGAGGGCAAATGAAGTTTCATTTTCTTTTCCATTAAGACATATGATGTGGACAAATTTTTGTGAGATTATTCTCTACCTAGAAACTCTACGGGGCAGTTCTACTCTGTCCTATAGGGTTTCTATGAGTCGGAATTAACTTGACGGCACTGGGTTATATAGTTCTTATGGAATTACCGTACATTAGTCCATTTTAATTTGGCTGGTTGTCTTGTTATTAATAGTTTGAGAGGGTTCTTTATATACTGTGAGCAATTAACCGCCATATATATTGTGAATATTTACTCCCAGTATTTTCTACTTACTCCTAATCTGAGGACTGCCTATTCATGTTCTTAATGATATCTTTTGGTGATGGGATGTTTTGATTTTTCATGAAGTCATATTTACCACTTATCACAAAGACATCTTGCTTGCCTTCTTCTAGTAGCTGGAAATGTTTGCTGAAGTATTTAAAGCCTTTAAAATTATTTTTTATGGAGTGAAGTAAAGGATAATATTATTTTCTCCCATTCAGTTGCCCTATTTTTCATGGCACATTTTAAAAACCAGTTATATATTATTTTATATCTGAACTTTATTTTATTTACACTTTATCTGTTTTTTGCTAAGACTACACTGCCCTGTTTACTGTTGCTTTGTGTAAATCCTCCATCCCTTCGACCATGTTCTTTTTTAAAATAGCTTTGGACGTTTTAGATATTTTTCTATTTCCATACATATTTAGTACCAGTATGTCAATTGTTTCAAATAAATTTTGATTTTGATTGGGGTTGTATTGAATCAGTAATTTGGGGGAAATTTACATCTTAACAGTGAATTTTGATCAGTGTATGTGTTATAGCTATCCATTTATTCCCTCTTAAATTTTTCTCAGGAATGTTTTAAAGTTTCCATTCTAAGGTCTTGACAAAGTTTGGTAATTTTATTCTGTAGATGTTGTTAGTTTCACAACTAGTTAATTTATTTTGTTTATATTTGATATTTCTATATAAGTGATAGCTTAATTTTAAATTTTTATGCTCAAAACTAGATTAGCATCAATTTAAATTATATTACTGTAAATTTAGGATCTAAACTGTAATAGCCAAGGAAATCACTAATAAAATAATTTTAAAAATATACAGAAAATAAAATTAAGATGAAATAAAATGAGACAGTAGAAAAAATTAATAAACACAAAAAGAGAGAGATTAGAAGCTTGGGAAAAAAAAATGATCCAACTATATACTACCTTCCAGAGACTTACTTTAGATCCAAAGATCCAAATAGGTTGAATTTAAAGGATGGAAAAAAATATTCCATGTAAATTGTAATCAAGAGAGAGCTGTGATGCCTATACTAATATTAGACAAAGTATTGAAGTACTTCCTTGGACCATTTGGTTGTGCATGACATATGGTGACAATTAAAAGTTAAATAAAGAACATAATGATATACTTATATACCATAATATGTTGAAAACAGTATTATATATTACTAAGTAATCAGAATAGAATACAGAAATCACTAATGACTATAGTGAGGTAAAATGTAATTTTTTTACATAGACATAAAATGCTAATGCTTTAGACAAGACAAGTAATATTTCACAGTTGGCAGTTAGATTAGGATCATGACACCTGTAAAATTACCAAGATATCTTCTATCGTCAATCATGACAAGCAGTGTCAGACAGACATTTCATTAAGTGAACCATACGATTCATTAATTTATAAAAACTTCTGTCAAACCAATTATAATTATGTTACATTTGTCTGAAATACCAGGGAAGGATATTTTCTATTAGGTAATATTTAGCATAAAATTATGTAGATTGAAATATTTGATCCAATTATTCATTCCTTTCTGTATCTATGCTCCTTGCCGTGTAACTCTTAAGTTCTACAAGAGACAGATATACTTCAGCCCTTGACTTTGGTCTCAGCTCTGTGATTGACATTGCATTATAAAATGTAACAGAAAACAGTTGCTTGGGAAGCTTTTGTTAATGCATGTTTCCTTTTGTGACTCAGTCACTGACATTGGAAGAACATACTCTAGCTACCCAGGTGGTCCAGGAAGTACCATAGATACATGAAACAGAGCTGTCCAATCAATGTACATACTTATTGCCCTGAGGTGAGTTCATCAGCCAAGTTCAGGCCAGATCGAATGGCCCCAAATATTAGCCAGTGATATTTTTTATTGTCTTAGTATACAGAAATGAAATAAAATTTACATTACCAAATAAATTTATCCTATCCATATTCTGGTAGAGGTATGTCTTATGCACACTTTAAAATGTAAAATGAAATTCATGCTTTTGAGTATATTTCATGCTTGAGTGATGAGCAGATCTTTGCTTACTCTGTTGGCTATATTGCACTATGATGTATCCTCTCACCTGCTAAGCTATACATTTTCAGAACATCTCTACAAACCCATTTTCAGAATGACTTCATTTACATGGGCAACTACGTGGTCATGTGTACAAACTCAGAAATCTTTAATTGTAAAACTTTAATTCAAGAGCCTTAATTTAAATAAACTGCACTCTAAATACTGTGCTACTTATCATTTTTCAACTAATTTACTAAGCTTTAAAGAACATTACTATTGGATGATTGATGAAATGGAGAGTTACATTAGACATTGCTTTGCTAATTTAATAACGAATCTGAAACAATACATCACCTAGAACACTTGAACAATTCTTCACGATTATCTGGAAAAGGAATAAATAAATCTTTACCAACTTTACAGTTTGTGACAGGGTAACTTGGTATTCACTATCTTCCTAGCTGCCTCCTTCACATCTTTGTTCCTGAGGCTGTAGATCAGGGGGTTCAGCATGGGGATGACCACTGTGTAAAACACAGAGGCCACCTTGACCATGAGCCATGAGCCCTTGGAGTTAGGCACACAGTAGAGAAAAAGGATGGTTCCGTGGAAGATAGAAATGGCAGTTAGGTGGGAGGCACAGGTGGAGAAGGCTTTGTGTCGCCTCCCAGTTGAAGGCATCTTCATGATAGTGATGAATATGAAAACATAGGAAGTAAGAATGATCATGAGGCTGCTTATTTCATTGAACGTGGCCGACACTAAAATGATCTTCTGACTAATGTAGGGGTCAGAGCAGGACATGGCAACAATGGCAGCATGCTCACAGACAAAGTTATTTATGAAATTAGTCCCACAAAAGGATAATGTTAACAGAAAATAGGTGAATGTCAAGGAACAGACTATGCTCCAAGAGTAGGAGGCAGCCACCAACAAGAAACAAAGCTTTGGGGACATTGCAACCGTATAGAGCAAGGGGTTACAAACTGCTACAAATCGATCATAAGCCATCACTGCCAACATGAATGTCTCTGTCACCACAAATATGCAAGCCAAGAAGAACTGTGTGATGCACCCTGTGAAGGAGATGGTTCTGTCTTCCACAACCAGGTTTTCTAACAGTTTGGGTGTAACTACTGAAGAGTAACAGAAATCAACAAACGACAAGTGGCTGAGGAAAAAGTACATGGGGGTGTGGAGTTTGGGGTTGATCCTGATGATTAAGATCATGCCCAGATTCCCAACAACGGTGACCATGTAGATGGTCAGGAAGACCATGAAGAGGGGCACCTGGAGGTCTGGGTATTCTGAGAAGCCCAAGAGGATGAACATGGCTCCAGCACTCCGATTTTCTTGTTTCCTGTTGAGAAAATAAGAAATCTGATTACCTTGAGGAAGAAAATAATTGAATTAGGCAGTATAAATTAACAAGAAGAAAAAAAGGCTTATTGAGTGTCTATGTAGATTTTGTGGGAAATTACATGTTTGCCACTGTTACTTTATTTGAATAGTTAGAACTTACTAATATCACATTACACAGTGAATATTAATTTTGTGAAAGAGGAATATTAAAGAACAAATTTGGAAGAGGAATAACAAAGAGAGTAGACTCGACTAATTACAATCAAGATCATTATCAAAGGCAGCTGGCTTCATAGGAAAAGCCACTTTGTCTCTTAGCATGAATCTGAACTTCTTGAAAAAAACTGTTTTATAGAAAAATACAGCTTAAGAATTTCTATAGGCTCTTCTGGTCCCTCCTTTTTAGCTATCAGCAATTAACTTAGAGCTGATTTTTTTTTTTTTTTTTTTAACAACACGGGAAAATGATCAAGGCAAAATTTTGTGGTTGGGCTATGTTACTTTTCTGAATCTTCATTATCCTACTAATCCAATAATCTCAACATATTCTATCACTCTGGAGTAGAAGTCTACTGAAATTTTTTGCTCATCACAAAATGCCCTTATAAATGTTATTTTTCAATGCACATCATATCATTCTTTGGCAGGTGCTCACCATCAAATGCATGTTGTGTCATCTTTGATAAAAATAGTTGAAGCAGTAGTTCATATAAATCTCTTCCTTTCCAACGTGGCATTAGGGAAAGATGGGTAAGTGACAAAGAGTTAAAACTGTGAAAGTACTGGACACTGCTCTTAAATGCTATCCTGCAGCACAAATTTGTATTGTTATCTCGAATCAAGTTTTAAGCTATGCAAAGAACAAATATCAGGCTAGAGACCAAACTCAAATACATACCATGGTATGTTTGATGCCATTGGGATAGAGGAAACCCTGGTGGCGTAGTGGTTAAGTGTTGCAGCTATTAACCAAAATGTTGGCAGTTCGAATCTACCAGGCACACCTTGGAAACTCTATGGGGCAGTTCTACTCTGTCCTATTAGCGTCACTGTGAGTCAGAATCAACTCGATGACAATAGGATTTTTTTTTCTTTTTTTCAAAGAAGTCTCTCAATTTTATTTTTAGAATTATTTTTAATAATTTTACACAACATGCCAAAATAATTTTCCATGATCACTTTATCCTGACAGTCAATGTCTTTTAAGATCCAAATGCTTTTATATAGTTAATGCATGTTGTCAGGGTAGCTTTTCCAAAACTGCCTGAGGTCTGTGCATCATTACTACTAACTTCTGCTTCTCTTATCATGCTGAATTTATCGAACTCTGTAAAGCAGTACATGCTTATTTGCATAAAGTATATTTTCCCATTTTGTTCTCTCTCTTTATTTTTCCCTCTACTATTATAGATATTACGTATTTTGTGTTATCATCTCTGTACTTACATATTTTAAGGTTTATAGATCACAATTACTATATATTGTATCCTATAATTTATAAATTTGTTGGTTATTGTTACCTTCTTTCTCAGGCATTGTAGAAACTTTTAGAACAAAACTCACATTTGATTATTCTCTATTAACTAAATGCCTCTTTCATTGCTGGGCACCTGATGAGAAAGCAAGGAAATTATTTGAAGGTAAGAATGTATAATGGCATAACACCTTGAGGCTTCTCCAAGCCAAACTGACTAAATTTTGATAGACATATGTTTTCATTTCTCGCAGTGATTATCATAACTATTTTACTTCTTAAGTGAAATAAAGCAAGTATTGAATAAACTCACGTAAATACTGAAGCACTTAGGTGATTCATTGACTGAATATTCCTTTGCTAAGATGGATGAACTCTGAGATTTCTCCTGATTAGTATTCTATTTAAATAGAAACAAACTGAAAAAGAATGAAGGAGTCCATAGAATGTAAACATTTCATTTTAATATTTCATATAAACAACCTTTCTCCAACCTATTAGGAAAAGCCAGTCTTAGCAGAGAGTGAAAAGCACCTCAAGCAGCTAATTTCTGGCACCAAACTGTGTCAGATATGTGTCGTCATGGCCACTGGGATGTGGGCCAAAGAGAATATCATGGAAACACTGCCTCGGAGGCCACAATCTGAACAATTAGATGAAACACTGTCCCATGTGATTTCTTGCTGTGGATTATTTTTTTTAAGCTCTGGGGACATTTGTGTCATTAGCTTTAGCCCATTCATCTTTAAAATAAGTAAATAAATAAATGAACCAGACTGAATCCATACTGATTTTATACACATGTAAACTACACAAACATGCAATGAAAAAACTCATTTGTAAAACATCAGTCAGGTTGTTTATTTTCTTTATTACTAATCATTTCATTTTATTTTCTCTTATTATTGTAAAATTTATATTTTTTATTTCCATAACCAATTATATTGCAGGAATATACACAAATATAATGGATTTTAAACTTCAAAATTCTAGATACCCTTAGATTTTATGCAAGTTATCATGATGCCTGTGAATAGAAAGTTTTAATGCTTTCCCTCCTTGCATCATGGCTACATTTTTCTTGTTTAAATGCAGCAGTTGAGATTGACAGGAAAATGTGGAACAAAAATTATGAGAGTGGACATCTTTGCCTTACTCTCAATATTAAGAGAAAAGCAATCAGTATTTAACATTGAAGTATGTCAAGTATAGGCTTTTGTATAGAAATTCTATCATTTTTAGGAAGGCTCTATTTCTGGTTTAAGCACAATATCGTTGTTGTTGTTAGGTGCTGTCAAGTCTGTTCCGACTCATAGCGACCCTTTGTACCACAGAACGAAACACTGCCCAGTCCTGAGCTGTCCTTACTATATTCGTTGTTATGCTTGAGCCCATTGTTGTAGCCACTGTGTCAATCCGTCTCATTAAGAGTCTCCCTCTTTCCCAGTGACCCTGTACTTACCCAGCATGATATCCTTCTCCAGGGGCTGATCTCTCCTGACAACAAGTCCTAAGTAAGTAAGATGCAGTCTCGCCATCCATGCTTCCAAGGAACATTCTGGTTGTACTTCTTCCAAAATAAGCACAAAATCAGTGCACTAAAAAGGAAAAGTTCATGATTTTCTCAATAGACACGGAAACAGTAATATCCCAAAATTCAACATTCACTTTTTATAAAAAGACTCTGAAAACTGGGAACAAAAGGAAACTTCCTCAACCTGATAAATAACATCTATGAAACATACCACAGCTAACATTGTATTTAGTGTAGAAGACCGAATGTTATCTTCCTAGGATCAGGAAAATGTGTCAACTCTCACCTTTTCCATTCAGCATTGTCCTGGAGGTTTTAAACAATGAATAATGCCAATACATAAATAAATAGAAGTCATCCATACAACATGATCTTTTACAAATAAAATCCTGTGAAATCTACATAAAAAGTCATTCAGAATCAAACTATGTTTAACATGAAACCTAAATGGACACAATTCAATTTTATTTTTATATTTTATCAAAAATCAATAAGAATTTATATTAAAATATAGTTCCAATAAAATCTCATAAATATTTGACATTATAGATAAATCTGACAAATATGTGTAGGATCTCTGCATGTAAAACAACAAAACATTAAAGAAGACCAAAATCAATGAAGAGCTACATGACATTCATGAATTGGAAAATTCAATACTATTAAGGTGTCGTTTCTTTCTAATTAACATATAAATTTCATGCAATCACAATAATAATCCCAACAGGCTTTTTGTATACATAGTCAATGTAATTCTAAAATTTCTGGTCTATAACCTAGAAATAACTCCAAGAACATATACAAAAATGATGTTTGGCAAGTGCACAAATGCAATTCAGTGAAGAAGGAGTAATACTTTTAACAAATAGTACAGAATCAGTTGGATATCCACATGCGAGAAGCAAAACAAAAAACAGACTTCAATCCGTAACTTACACCATTGTCTTAGTTGGATAATGTAAAAGGAAGACAGAAGAATTGATGCATTTGAACTGTGATGTTGGCAAAGACTGCCAAAAGAGGAAACACTCTTAGAAGAAATGCAACCAGAATGCCCCTTGGAAGGGGGAATGGCAAGACCGAATTGTTAACTTAGATATGTCATCATGAAAGAAAAGGATATTAGTCATCTAGTGCTGCTATAACAAAAACACAACAAGTGGATGGTTTTAACAAAGAGAAATTTATTTCCTCTTGTAAAGTAGGCTAAAAGTTCAAATTCAGGACATCAGCTCCAGGGGAAGGCTTTTTCTCTCTTTTGGCCTTCTCATCAATCTTCCCCTGAACTAGGAGCTTCTCTTCGCAGGGACCACAGGTCCAAAGGAAGCACTGTGCTCCCAGCACTGCTTTCTTGGTGATAGGAGGTCCCCCTTCTCTGCTTCCCTTTCCTTTTATGTCTTGTAAGATAAATGGTGGTGCAGTCCGCATCCCACAGAAACTCCATTCACATTGAATCAGGGATATGACCTGAGCAAGGGTGTTACAATACAAACCTAATCCTCTTTAGCATAAAATTACAATCACAAAATGGAGGAAAACCACACAATACTGGGAATCATAGCCCAGACAAATTGATACACACATTTTTGGGGGGACATAATTGAATCCATGACAACCACAAAAAATTAACTCAATATGAGTCATAAACATAGATGTATAATGTAAAATTATTAAACATCTAGAAGAAAATACTTGTCTCCTTGAGGAAGAAAATTTTTTTTTTTTTTATTCCTGTACCAAAAACAATTCATTACTTTTTTTTAATTGATAAATTGGACTTTATCCATATTGGCAATTTCTGTTTGTTGAAAAACACTGTAAGAAAATGAGAGACAAGCCACAGAATAGTAGAAAAGATTTTTTTTAATAAATTTTATTGACCTTTAAGTGAACGTTTACAAATCAAGTCAGTCTGTCACATATAAGCTTATATACACCTTACTCCATACTCCCACTTACTCTCCCCCTAATGAGTCAGCCCTTCCAGTCTCTCCTTTCATGCCAATTTTGCCAGTTTCTAACCCTCTCTACCCTCCTATTTCCCCTCCAGACAGGAGATGCCAACACAGTCTCAAGTGTCCACCTGATAAAAGTAGCTCACTCTTCATCAGTATCTCTCTCCTACCCATTGTCCAGTCCCTTCCATGTCTGATGAGTTGTCTTCAGAAATAGTTCCTGTCCTGGGCCAACAGAAGGTTTGGGGACCATGACCGCTGGGATTCCTCTAGTCTCAGTCAGACCATAAAGTATGGTCTTTTTATGAGAATTTGGGGTCTGCATCCCACTGTTCTCCTGCTCCTTCAGGGGTTCTCTGTTGTTCTCCCTGTCAGGACAGTCATCGGTTGTGGCCGGGCACCATCTAGTTCTTCTGGTCTCAGGATGATGTAAGTCTCTGGTTCATGGGGCCCTTTCTGTCTCTTGGGCTCATAGTTATCATGTGACCTTGGTGTTCTTCATTCTCCGTTGATCCAGGTGGGTTGAGACCAATTGATGCATCTTAGATGGCCGCTTGTTAGCATTTAAGACCCCAGACGCCACACTTCAAAGTGAGATTCAGAATGTTTTCATAATAGAATTCTTCTGCCAATTGACTTAGAAGTCCCCTTGAGCCATAGTCCCCAAACCCCTGCCCTTGCTCTGCTGACCTTTGAAGCATTCAGTTTATCCTGGAAACTGCTTTTGGTCCAGTCCAGTTGAGTTGACCTTCCGTGCATTGAGTATTGTCCTTCCCTTCACCTAAAGTAGTTCTTATCTGCTAACTAATCAGTAAATAACCCTCTCCCACCCTCCATCCCTTCCCTCCTCATAACCACAAAAGTATGTGTTCTTCTCAGTTTATACTATTTCTCAAGAGTAGAAAAGATTTTTAAATGGCACATTTCCCCCAAAAAAAAAGTTGTATTCAAAAATTCATAAGTAACCCCTAAAAACCCATTAATACTAAAATAAATGCAATTTGAAATGAGGAAAAGATTTAAACACCTATTTGAAGCTTCATTTTGAGATTTTTGAGAGCTCCATCTGGAGGTTTTTTGATAAAACTGCATTTCTTGATTGTATTAATGTGTTTGTTTCTCCTTTTTTGTCTCCTGTTCTTTTCTGTGTTAACTAACAAAAGAAAATGAGAATAATAATAACAAGAATGACAAATACCGCCCACCACCCTCAGTTGGGAACCCTGCTCCATACTTGGTTCCAATATTGGTCAGTATTTAGAAAAATGGCACAATCTCACAAAGGGCTATGAGGCTCAACAGTGGACGCTATGGGGAATTTTTCCCTTACAGGGAAATTTTTCCCCTACAGGGAAGTTTTGATCTGGCTAAAATATTATGTTTGAGATGTAAACTAGAAACTCAAGGGTCTCGTGTAAAGCAACCTCAATGGGAATTTTTTTTTTTTTATCTTGAGATATCTCAATGACATCATCACATATTTGCCTCCATACAGGAAGTAGTGTCTAAAAAAGTCAAACAAATATAAACATTGCAAAAAACGTTGGGAGACAGTACAAAATTAGACTCGGTCAAATCACTGCCTTCCAATCTCTAGCCAAAACCAAAAAACCAAACCCAGTGCCATCGAGCCGATTCCGACTCATAGCGACCCTATAGTCAGACTTAGAGAATTTGATTTTGTCTGAAATGCCATTTGGTAGCTCAGAAGATATTGGATCCACCAGGCCCTTGGTGGTTAAACAAGGCCAAGGCAGGAACCCTGAGGTCTCCTTCCACTCATGGTCTAAGGCTGAACTTAGTGCCATTGTAAAAGAGTTCCTTGATCCAAGGGAAAATCCTCACAAATTTATCCATGAATTTAGGATATGAGCTGAAATATAGGAGCCTGGTGCCCCTGATATCTATAATAAACATGTTGTTAGGTCCTGGTGATACCCATCGGTGGATGGAAGCAGCAAAATGAGTAGATTCTGAAAAAGTTTTCAGCATCCTTATAGGTGCTTCAGAAACCCTGGTGACACAGTGGTTAGGAGCTCAACAGCTAACTAAAAGGTCAGCAATTTGAATCCACCAGCTGCTCCTTGGAAACCTAGGGCAGTTCTACTCTGTCCTATAAGTCACTATGTGTTGGAATGAACTCTATGAAAATGGGTTTAGAAGTGCCTGGAGTAAAACTATTAAAACAGAAACCATGAAATTAATATATCTTACAGACTGATTCTTCAAAGTTTTCCCTCCAAAAATCAATTATGCAAAATTTCAAGCTGTCAATCAAGAAAAAGATGAAACTATTTAAAATTATAAAAATAGGCTAACTAAAATATATATAGAACTTTGAGAGTTAAAAAAAATTACTGGCTCACAGGCTACAGAGGCTGACAAATCCCAAGATCTGCAGGTAAGCTGGCAGGCCACTGGCCCTGTATATTTCATGTCCTTGATAAGGCAGTAAACTCTGCAATTCCTCCAAGAATGCAGTATTGCTTTTGCTTTACTATTTTCCTAGGTAGGGCCAGTTCTAATTGCTTTCACTTGGTTCTTCCTACCATAATAGCCCTTATTCCACTAGTCAGCAATCTAATGCTAGGGTTCTGCCAGGAGCTGAGTATGTCTATTCCAATTATGCACTCTGTAACTGGGGAAATCACTACAGGATGGGTTCAGGGAACAACTGGACATACTGTGAGACAGACATAAGCTAAGATTCTATTAATAACTTGGTCTCCATGTGTCCTTTGTCATGGATTGAATTGTGTCCCCTAAAAATGTGTTATCAACTTGGTTAGGCTAAATTGTATGGTTGTCCTCCATTTTGTGAGTGTGATTTTATGTTAAAGAGCATTCTGGTGGGATTGTAACACCCTTGCTAAGGTCACATCCCTGATCCAATGTAAAGGGAGTTTCTCTAGGGTGTGGCCTGCACTACCTTTTATCTTACAAGAGATAAAAGGAAAGAGAAACAAGCAGAGAGTTGGGGACTTCATACCACCAAGAAAGCAACACAAGGAGCAGAGCGCACCTTTTGGACCTGGGGTCCATGCTTCTGAGAAGTTCCTTGACCATGGGAAGATTGAGGACAAGTATCTTCCTCCAGGACCAACCGAGAGAGAAAGCCTTCCCCCTGGAGCTGACGCCCTGAATTTGAACTTTTAACCTACTTTACTGTGAGGAAATAAATTTCTGTTTGTTAAAGCCATCTATTTGTGGTATTTCTGTTATGGCAGCACGAGATGACTAAGACCTCCTCACTATGACTGGTGGACCACAGCGACATTTTCAGCCTCCTGCAATTAGTATCGGTTTAGAACCAGTATCTAGTAATTCCCCCAAAATTCTGATTACTTCCTTTTCCCCAGTGAAAAATCTCTCTTCTGAAAGGCCGTAGATTCCATTGGGGAAGTTTATCAGAAAGATTAACAATCTAAATTTTTGCCATTGTTCTGGGATCATTCCTCAAGGAGATCGGACCTCCCCTTCATTAAAGCGCTGTGGGTCTCTAAAGTCTGTAAACTTGCTCGAGTCTGCAATTGATTTAGGGGCCATGACTCTCTAGTCTGACAAATCAAGTTAGATGCTGTTCACTTGACTTAGGTTTCTTCCAGTTGTACAGAATATCAAGGAAATATTTATTAGATTTCCTGTCTATTCCATTCCTAGGAACACCAGGACTAGGTAGCCAAGGCCATGAGTCCACACGAGTCAGACTCTTCTGATTACTGCTTTGACTCTGCTATCCATTACAGTGGAAACTCTGGTGGTGTAGTGGTTAAGTGTTACAGCTGCCAACCAAAAGGTCAGCAGTTCAAATCCACCAGGTGTACCTTGGAAACTCTATGGGGCAGTTCTACTCTGCCCTATAGGGTCATTATGAGTTGGAATTGACTCAACAGCAGCAGGTTTTTTTTTTTTTTTTGGATCCATTACTATAATCACATCCACCTTGCCTTTGTCATTTGAGTGCCACTACTTAGCCCGTACCACTACGTAGTCAAATCAGCCCCATTGCAGTTAGGTGTCTTACTCAGTTAGTGCAGTTTCCACTGTCAAATCTGACTTACATAAAATAGCAATCACAGCAGTCTTCAGGGATGCTGGGGTTCCCTTCACAAATTTGTTCCTCACTGTTTTGATAAAAGGCATGTCTTCTGTGTACTTCACGTGTGGATCTCTAGGTCCAACCTGATAAATCCATTCTAACATGCCCACTCTTCTAAGCATTGGGTACCCTCTTCTACTGTATACCAAGGCAGGTCTGATACTTCAGCTTGATTTAGTGTAGGCCACTGCATATTCCATGCTTCAGTGAACCAACCAAATAAACTATTAGGTCTTTTCCTAACCTCTCGGGCTGAAACATTGAATGAAGAATCTGTGCTTAGTGGGCTCATATCAATAAACTCAGGCCGATGTATCTTTATGTTACTTGCACTATTATCCCACACCGTTAATAGCCATTCCCACATATATTCCCCAGATTTCTCTTTGTGTACATTAGAAAATCCAAGCAGTTCTTTTGGAATGTAGCATACCTGCTCCTGGGTCAGATGTTGTACTTTACCTTTTGGGCTTGCTGGGACTTAAGTCTAGTTATAGGTCTAGAAGCCAAAATGGGTGGTAGGGATGAGTTTTGAGAATATTCAGCATTGTCTTGTAAGGCATCTGCCTCAAGAGATGCCCCAGGAAATGATTCAGACAAAGCCTCTTCAGACACAGCTGGCTTAATCTCACCAGATGGGGGTGGAAAGGCTAATAGTTTTACTGGGGAGGGCAGCTTAGCAGGCAAAGATGGAGTAATCTCGTCAAGTTTCAGGATCCCATTGCTTCCCAATCAATGCCTCATTTTAACTTCAGGCATGACTCAAGGTTGGGAATTCAGTTGGTGGTGTAATTCAACCACTTTTAAGATAAGACTCTGGGTTTGATTTTCAGCGATATCAGCTCTGTTGCTATAAGAAATAAGGTTTTTTTTTCAAGGCACAAGTGGAAACTTTGAAGCCATTTATGCAGTGCTTGAGCTTTGACTCTGATGCCCCTAACTGATCTCTTTCTTTTACTTCTTTTGCCAGTGAAAGTAGGACCAACCAGTCCAGTTCCTTATAATTCTCATTCTGACAAAATTGTAGAAAGGTATCAAACATGTGATCATCCAGAGCCTCACCACTCACCAATACCTGATCTATTGATGGTGACATTTTGTGTATTTCTTTTACCACTTCATGGCACGGATTAGCAGTGCCCTTTTTACTACTGGAAGCAAAGTTATTAACATCTTTAAGACTAACCAGACTTGAGAATCAAATTAGAAAATCATACTTACAATTTAGTTTCTCTAGAACCACTCTCGGTACCAAATGCCTTAGGCTGGATTCTCTAAAGAACCAAAAGCAGTGAAGCATCTATATATACATATTGAGAGATTTATACCAAGGTAATGGCACACACTGTTGTAGAACCTGGAAAGTCCCAAGTCCATAGTCCAGGCTGGAGGCTTCTCATGACTTATGTAGCTGCAGAGGCTGGTAAACGATAAATCAGCAGGTCAGATAAAAGGCTTCTGACTCACAGGTTGTAGAGGCAAACAAAATCCCAAGATCCGCAAATAAGTTGGCAGGCCCCTGGCTCACAGACTACAGAGGCTGACAAATCCCAAGATCAATAGATAGACTGCTAGCTCAAGTCCCAAGAACCAGAAGTCAGATGAACAGGAGTTAGCTACAGAATCCAGAGCAAGCAAAAGCCCATGAGAATGTCCAGAAAATCCACCTATATTGGATGCAGGTCACATTCCCAAGAAAACTGTCCTTCAACTGATTGGCTAAGCATAGCAGATCCCATCATGGAGGTGATCACATTATTATATGACTACTAAACTACATCATAACTGCCAAACCACTGAGAATCATGGCCAAGCCAAGTTGACACACGACCTTAATGACCACACTTTGGAACAGCAAAAGAAAGAGACTAAAGGAAAAAAACAAAGAAAAATGAATGGCTGTCCAGTTGCAGCAGTTACAGAAACCTGTGGGAGCAAAGACAAAGCAAGGGAATTCTCTTACCAGTAATGATGCTCCCATGTTTTTGTTGTTGTTAGGTGCCATGGAGTCGGTTCCGTCTAATAGCAACCCTATGCACAACAGAACAAAACATCCTTACACTTGTTGTTATGCTTAAGCCCATTGTTGTAGCCACTGTGTCAATCCACCTCATTGAGGGTCTTCCTCTTTCTGCTGACCCTGTATTTTGCCCAGCATGATGTTCTTCTCCAGGGACTGATCCCTCCTGACAACATGTCCAAAGTATGTAAGACGCAGTCTCACCAACCTTCTAAGGAGCATTCTGGTTGCACTTCTTCCAAGACAGATTTGTTCGTTCTTATGGCAGTCCATGGTATATTCAATATTCCTCGTCAACACCACAATTCATAGACATCAATTCTTCTTTGGTCTTCCTTATTCATTGTTCAGCTTTCACATGCATATGATGCAATTGAAAATACCACGGTTTGGGTCAGGTGCACCTTAGTCTTCAAGGTGACCCCTCTGCTTTTCAACGCTTTAGAGATTTACTCAATGCAATGGGTCTTTTGATGTCTTGACTGCTGCTTCCTTGGGTGTTGATCATGGATCCTGTGGTCTGCAACTATTGCAAGAAACCTGGTCACTTTAAAATGAATTGTTTTAAGCTTTAGAATAAACGAAATGTGACTCCAGTGCCACTTTTAGAAAAATCAATGTGATGATGCTCCGGGAAACTTATAGAGGCTTTGACAATATTCCCCTTGTCCAAATTGGGGTGGGGGGAGAGATAACTCTCCAAGTCCATGGGGAGCCTTTTACTTTTACTTTCCTCGTGGACATGGGTACAAGACTGTCAGCAATCAACCCTACATGTTTGCAAAGGCCTCTTCCTGGAGTACTCAGACTTCTTCTGTCATAGAAGTTTTCAATGAGAAAACATTTAACCCATTCTTTACCCATACCCGTTATATAGGGCCAATAGAAACCTAGTACCCATTTTGTACTAAGCAATCGTACACATCATTATTTGAAAAAAGACCTATATGGAGTTTCTAGAAATGAAAAACAAAACAAAAATAAATAAATCATCAAAAACAAAGATGATCAATGAGCAACCATATTATGATGAGGTAGTATGGGGGAAAAAGAAGCATCTTTATTTTCAGTGAAGTTTAAGCAAAATTTAGTGAGTCTTTCAATTTTGAAGGTAGGTAACAAACGAGAGTACTATCAACACCACCTCTGAGGATAGTAATCATAGGTATTTTTATGTAACATATAGATTATAAAATATCTAGAGATACTTGCATGCTTATTCCTGTTTCCAAATTACAACAGCTTATAGATGTGTATGTAGAAATTGTTATCTAATACATCAATGAGGAAGTACAACTATTATTCTATCACAATTTTGTGTTTTTAATACCCTTACTTTGGTATAATGCGTTGAATATGAAATTCAAAATATTACATACTATTTATTTAAAAGGAAACCCTGGTGGTGTAGTGGTTAATTGCTATGGCTGCTAACCAAAAGGTTGGCAGTTCAAATCCACCAGGCGCTCCTTGTAAACTCTATGGGGCAGTTCTACTCTGTCCTATAGGGTCGCTATGGGTTGGAATCGACTGGACAGCAGTGGGTATTTATTTAAAAAACGTGTTTCTAAGATGGGTTCATAAACTCAACCAGGATGCTGAAGGGGTTCATGGCTTCTGTACCAAAAAATGTTATTACAGAAACTTACTATTTCATGACAAATACAAGGAAATTATAAAAAATACAGCAAGGAAAGATAGAGAGTTGAAGAAAAACTTAAAATAAAAGTTACCAAGAATAAATTCACATATGTTGTAATAAAGTACCTGAAGGAGAGATATAAAGAATACGAAATTTGGAGGAGAATACTGGAAGAGGTGAGATTTTTGCCTTGCAAAAAAAATTACCATTTTTTGATGTATGTATAAATGTACATTTGCCATTTCAACATCTTTTTCATGTAAAATTCAGTGACATTGATTACATCCATCATATACAACCATCACCCCTCTCTACTGCCACAGTTTTTCATTGCCTTTAACCAATGCTCAATGCCGTCTAATCAATTTTAGCAATTCTCTTGAGTGTTAATTGATATTTCATTTACTTTTCCATTAAGACATATGATGTTGGAACATTTTTGTGTGATTATTCTCAGCCTATATAGTTCTTGTGAAATGACTGTACGTTGGTCCATTTTAATTTGGTCAATTGTCTTGTTATCAATGATTTGAGGGGGTTCTTTATTAGTCCTAAGTAACTAACAGCCATATATGTTGTGAACGTTCACTCCCAGTCTGTTTATACTTACTTCTAATCTATGGGCTTCCTATTCATGTCCTTAATGATATATTTTGGTGATGACAAATTTGGATTTTAGATTAAGTCACATTTATCAATTATCACAGAGATAGACCTGTATGTTTTATTCCAGTCGCTGGAGATGTTTGCTAAAGTGTGTAATGCATTTTAAATTATTTTTTATGGAGTGAAGTAAAGGATAAGATTATTTTTTTCCATCCAGTTACCGTGTTTTCCCTGGCACATTTTAAAAATCAGTTACATACTGGTTTATACCTGAACTAAATTTTCTGTCTTTTTCCTAAAATCACACTTCCTGTGTTTACTGTTACTGTTGTTGTTGTTACATGTCATCCAGTCAGTTGACTCATAGCAACCCTATATACGACAGAACCAAACACTACCAGGTCCAGTGCCACCTTCATGACCATTGTTATGTCTGAGCCCATTGTTGCAGTCACTGTGCCAATCCATCTTGCTGAGGATCTTCCTCTTTTTCACTTTTTTTTTTTTTTACCAAGCATGGTGCCCTTTTCCAGAGACCTATCCCTTCTGATTACATGTACAAAGCATGTGAGACGCAGTCTCGCCACCCTTGCTTCTGAGGAGCACTCTGGATCTGCTTCTTCCAAGATGGTTTTATTTGTTGTCTTGGCAGTCCATGGTTTATTTTAAATATTCTTCACCAACACCCGTAATTCAAAGGCATCAATTCTTTGGTCTTCTGTATTCATTGCCCAGCTTTCACATGAATATGAGGTGATTGAAAACACCATGGCTTGGGTGAGGCACACCTTTTTCTTCAAGGTGACAGCTTTGCTTTTTAACACTTTAAAGAGGTCTTTTGCAGCAGATTTGCTCAATACAATATGTCTTTTGATTTCTTGACGACTGCTTGCATGTTGTTGTTAGGTACTTTCAAATCGGTTCCGACTCATAGCAACCCTATGCACAACAGAACGAAACACTGCCCCGTCCTGCGCCATCCTTACAATCTTTGTTATGCTTGAGCTTATTGTTGCAGGCACTGTGTCAATCCACCTTGTTGAGGGTCTTCCTCTTTTCCACTGACCCTGCACTCTGCCAAGCATGATGTCCTTCTCCAGGGACTGATCCCTCCTGAAAACATGTCCTAAGTATGTAAGAACGCAGTCTCGCCATCCTTGACTATAAGGAACATTCTGTCACACTTATTCCAAGGCAGATTTGTTCATTCTTTCTGCAGTCCATGGTATATTCAATATTGTTCGCCAACACCACAATTCAAAGGCGTCATCTCTTTTTCGGTCTTCCTTATTCATTGTCCAGCTTTCACCTGCATATTATGTGATTGAAAATACCATGGCTTGGGTCAGGCGCACCTTAGTCTTCAGGGTGACATCTTTGCTCTTCAACACTTTGAAGAGGTCCTTTGCAGCACTTTTGCCCAATGCAATGCGACTTTTGATTTCTTGACTGCTGCTTCCATGGCTGTTGATTGTGGATCCAAGTAAAATGAAATCCTTGACAACTTCAATTTTTTCTCTGCTTATCATGATGTTGCTCATTGGTTCAGTTGTGAGGATTTTTGTTTTCTTTATGTTGAGGTTTAATCCATACTGAAGGCTGTGGTCTTTGATCTTCATTAGTAAGTGCTTCAAGTCCTCTTCACTTTCAGAAAGCAAGGTTGTGTCATCTGCATAATGAAAGTTGTTAATGAGTCTTCCCCCAATCCTGATGCCCCGTTCTCCTTCATAAAGTCCAACTTTTCTAATTATCTGTTCAACATACAGACTGACTAGGTATGGTGAAAGAATACAATCCTGACGCAAACCTTTCCTGACTTTAAACCAATCAGTATCCCCTTGTTCTGTTCAAACAACTGCCTCTTGATCTATGTAAAGGCTCCTCATGAGCACAATTAAGTGTTCTGGAATTCCCATTCTTCTCAGTGTTATCCATAGTTTCTTATGATCCACACAGTCGAATGCCTTTGCATAATCAATAAAACACAGGTAAACATCCTTCTGGTATTCTCTGCTTTCAGCCAGGATCCATCTGACATCAGCAATGATAACCCTGGTTCCATGGCCTCTTCTGAAACCGGCCTGAATTTCTGGCAGTTCCCTGTCGACATACTGCTGCAGCTGTTTTTGAATGATCTTCAGCAAAATTTTGGTTGGGTGTGATATTAATGATAAAAAAAAAAAATTGTTCTATAATTCACACATTCGGTTGGATCATCTTTCTTGGTAATAGGCATAAATATGGATCTCTTTCAGCCAGCCAGGAAGCGTCTTCCATATTTCTTGGCATAAACAAGTGAGCACCTCCAGCGCTGCATCTGTTTGTTGAAACATCTCAATTGATATTCCATCAATTCCTGAAGCCTGGTTTTTCGCCAATGCCTTCAGAGCAGCTTGAACTTTCTTCAGCACCGTCGGTTCCTGATCATATGCCACCTCTTGAAATGGGTGAATATCGACTAATTCTTTTTGGTATAATGACTCTGCGTATTCTTTCCATCATCTTTTGATGCTTCCTGCATCTTTTAATATTTTCCCCATGGAATCCTTCACTATCACAACTCGAGGCTTGAATTTTTTCTTCAGTTCTTTCAGCTTGAGAAATGCCAAGCGTGTTCTTCCCTTTTGGTTTTCCATCTCCAGCTCTTTGCACATGTCATTATACTTTACTTTGTCTTCTCTTTGATATCTTCTGTTCAGTTCTTTTACTTCATCAATTCTTCCTTTTTCTTTAGCTGCTCAATGCTCAAGAGCAAGTTTCAGAGTCTCCTATGACACCCATCATGGTCTTTTCTTTCTTTCCTGTCTTTTCAGTGACCTCTTGCTCTCTTCATGGATGATGTCCTTGATGTCATTCCACAACTCATCTGGTCTTCGGTCACTAATGTTCAATGTGTCAAATCTATTCTTGAAATGGTGTCTGAAATTCAGGTGAAATATACTCAAGGTCATATTTTGGCTCTCGTGGACTTGATCTGATTTTCTTCAGTTTCAGCTTGAACTTGCATATGCACAATTGATGGTCTGTTCCACAGTTGGTCTCTGGCCTTGTTATGACTCATGATATTGAGCTTGTATAGGTGTTGATTATTGATCCAAGTAAAATGAAATCCTTGACAATTTCTTTTTTTTCTCCATTTATCATGATGTTGCTCATTGGTCCAGTTGTTAAGATTTTTTTCTTTACAATAAGGTGTAATTCATACTGAAGGCTGAAGTATTAAATTGTCATCAGTAAGTGCTTCACGTCCACTTCACTCTTAGCAAGCAAGGTTGTGCCATCTGCATTATGCAGGTTGTTAGTCTTCTTCCAATGCCGATGCCCTGATCTTCTTCATATAGTCCAGTTGTTCCGATTATGTGCTCAACGCACAGATTAAATACATGTGGTGAAAGGAGACAACCTGACACACAGTTTTCCTGACTTTAAACCACGCAGTATCCCATTGTTCTAACAACTGTCTCTTGACGTATGCACAGGTTCCTCATGAGCTCAATTAACTGTTCTGGAATTCCTGTTCTTCCCAATGTTATCCATAATTTGCTGTGATCCACACAGTCCAATGCCTTTGCATAGTCAATAAAACACAGGTAAACATCTTTCTGATATTCTCTGCTTTCAGCCAGCAGTCATCTGACACAAATGCACGTCATTATAATACTTTACTTTGTCTTCTCCAGCTGTCCTTTGAAATCTTCTGCTCTTTCACTTCATCATTTCTTCCATTTGCTTTAGTTACTCAATGTTCAAGAGCAAGTTTCAAAGTCTCCTCTGACACCCATTTTGATCTTTTCTTTCTTTCCTTTCTTTTTAATAACCTCTTGCTCTCTTCATGTATGATGTCCTTGATGTCATTCCACAACTTATCTGGTCTTCTTTCATTAGTGTTCAACATGTCAAATCTATTCTTGAGATGGTCTCTAAATTCAGGTGGGATATAGTCAAGGTTGTACTCCTAATTTTCTTCAGCTTCAACTTGAACTTGCATATGAGCATTTAATGGTCTGTTCTGCAGTAGGCCACTGGCTTTCTTCTGGCTGATAATATTGAGCTCTTCCATTGTCTCTTTCCACAGATGTAGTCAACTTGTTTCCTGTGTATTCCATCTGGTGAGGTCCATGTTGGCGAAAAACAGTATTTGCAATGAAGAAGTCATTGGTCTTGCAAAATTCTATCATGCAATCTCCAGCATTGTTTCTATCGCCAAGGCCATATTTCCCAACTACCAATACTTGTTTCCAACTTTCACATTGCAATCACTAGTAATTATGAACGCATTCTAATTGCATGTTTGATCAATTTTAGAATTCAGAAGTTGGTAAAAATCTTCAATTTCTTCATCTTTGCCCTTAGTGATTGGTGGATAAATTTGAATAACAGTCGTGTTAACTGGTCTTCATAGGCGTATGGATATTATCCTATCACTGACAGTGATGTGCTTCAAAATAGATCTTGAAATGCTCTTTTTGATGATGAATGCAATGTCATTCCTCTTTAAGATGTCATTCCTAGCATGGTAGACCATATGATTGCCCTATTCAGAATGGCCAATATCAGTTCATTTCAGCTCACTAATGCCTAGGATATCAATGTTTATGTGTTCTGTTTCATTTTTGCTGATTTCCAGTTTTCCTAGATTCACATTTCCTACATTACACATTCCAATTATAAAGATATTTGCAGCTGTTTCTTCTCATTTTGAGTTATGCCACCTCAGCAAAGAAAGCAACAGTAAATACCCCCCCCAACCTGACAATTTCTTGCAAAGTAGGGGCTTGCATGTTGCTGTAATGCTGGAAGCTATACCACTGGTATTGTTTTGTAGCAAACCTTCCAACCTTTAATTATTGTCTTCTTTTTTAAAATAGCTTTGGGTATTTTAGATATTTTCATTTCTATACATATTTAGAACCAGCATGTCAACTTTTTCAACTAACTTTTGATTTTGATTGAGACTGTATTAAATCAATAATTTGGAGAGAATTTATATCTTAATATTCTGATCAGTGTATATGCTGTATCTCTCCATTTATTTCCACGTAAACTTTTTCCCAGTGATGTTTTCAAGTCTCCACTCTATGATCTCTACAAGGTTTAGTAATTTTATTATTTAAACTTAGTATGTTTTACAACAAATTTTTTGTTTATATTTCATATTTCTATAAAAAGGATGTTTTCACTTAAATTTTTTTCTGTTCATGAAAATAAGCTGGTATCATTTCAAACTAGTTCTATAAGTTCATGATGTTAATTATAATCCCCAAGGTAAAAAACATACAGAAAAAAGATGAAGATAAAATCAAAATGGCATACTAGAAAACAATGAATAAACAAAAAGGAGAGAGATAAGAATGGAGAAAAAATAAGCCAACTACAAGCTGTCGTCAAAAGACTTACTTTAGATCCAAACATACAAATGGGTTCAATATGAAAGGATGGAAAAAGATATTTCATACAATTTGTAATCAAGAGAGAGCTGTGGTACCTATACTTATATTAAACAAAGTGTTGTTGTATTTCCCTGGAACATTTACTTGATTGTGTATGGCATCTGGTGACAATTAAAAGTTAAATGAGAAACACAATACTATTTTTATATATCATGGTATGTTGAAAAAAGTACTATATGTTGCTAAGCAAACAGAATAGAATACAAAATATTCTAGTAATGGCTTATATTGAAAGAAAATACAATTTTTCACATAGGATAAAATGCTCATTCTTTATACAAGGCGAGTTACATTTCATACTTTGCAATTAGATTAGGATCATGACACTGGAAAATTTATCAAGATATCATCTAACTTCAATCACAACAAGCAGTGTCACTCAGCAAAGACAGTCATTTCATAAAATGATCCATTACTTTATAAACGCTAGTGTAAAACCAATTATAGTTATGTTACATTTATCTGAAATATCAAGGAAGGATATTTTCCATGGGGTAATATTTACCTTAAACTTACGTAGATTGAAATATTGGATCCAATTATTCGTTCCTCTATGTATCTGTGCTCCTTGCCATGTAACTTTTAAGCTCTACAAGAGGCAGATATAATTATTCAATCCTTGACTTTGGTCTCAGCTATGTGATTCATAATGCCTAGGAGAATATAACAAAAACAGTTGCTTGAAAAGCTTTTGTTAAGGCATGTTTCCTTTTGTAACTCAGCCACTGACATTGGAAGAGCATACTCTAGCTACCCAGGTGGTCCAAGAAGGATCACAGATACATGAAACAGAGCTGCCCAATCAATGTACACACCTATTGCCCTGAGGTGAGTTCATCAGCCAAGATCAGACAAAATTGGAGGACCCCATGTATTAGCAAAGCATAATATGTTTGACTCTCTTAGTATACAGACAGAAAATAAAATTTATATTACCAAATAAAATTTAAGCCATCCATATTTTGGACCATGTTGAGGCAGAGATATGTCTTATGTGCATATTAAAATATGAAATTAATATTTTCAATATGTTTCATGCATGAGTTTTGAACAGGTAGATCCTTGTTTACTATGTTTACTGTATTGTGCTATGATGTATCCTCTCTCTTGCTAAGCTATACATTTTCAGAACATCTCTATAAACCGATTCTCAGAATGACTTCATTTACATGGGTAGCCACATCACCATATGCACTAACTCAGAAAACTTTAATTGCCAAATTCTGATTCAAGAGCCTTAGTTTAAGTGAACCGAGCTTTAATTACCATCTTACTAATTATTTTTCAACTAATTTACTAAGCTGTAAGGAAAAATGTTATTGGGTGAGCAATCAAATGGAGAGTTACTTTGGACACATGCACTGCTTTGCTATTTGAAAACGAATCTGAATCAATATAACAGCTTCAACACTTAGGCAGCTCTCACAATTCTCTGGAAAAATGAATAAATAAATCTTTACCAACTTTACAGTTTGTGACATGGTAACTTGGTATTCACTAACTTCCTAACTGCCTCCTTCACATTTTTGTTCCTGAGGCTATAGATCAGGGGATTCAGCATGGGGATGACCACTGTGTAAAACACAGAGGCCACCTTGACCATGATCCCTGAGCCCTTGGAATTAGGCACACAGTAGAGAAAAAGGATGGTTCCATGGAAGATGGTGATGGTAGGTAGGTGGGAGACACAGGTGGAGAAGGTCTTGTATCTCCTCCCAGTTGATGGCATCTTCATGATAGTGATAAAAATGAAAATATAAGACGTAAGAATGATCATAAGGCTGCTTATTTCATTGAATGCGGCCGACACTAAAATGATCTCCTGACTAATGTAGGGGTCAGAGCAAGACACGGCAACAATGGCAGTGTGCTCACAGACAAAGTTGTTTATGAAGTTGGTCTCACAGAAGGATAATGTCAACAGAAAGTAGGTGAATGTCATGGAAGAGACTATACTCCAAGAGTATGAGACAGCCACCAAAAAGAGACAATGCTTTGGGGACACTGCAACTGTATAGAGCAAGGGGTTAAAAACTGCTACAAATTGATCATAAGCCATCACTGCCAACATGTATGTTTCAGCCACCGCAAATATGCAAAGAAAGAAGAATTGTGTGATGCACCCTATGAAGGAGATGGTTCCGTCTTCCACAACCAAGTTTTCTAATAGTTTAGGGGTAACTACTGAAGAGTAACAGAAATCAACAAAGGACAAGTGGCTGAGGAAAAAGTACATGGGGGTGTGGAGTTTAGGGTTGATCCTGATGATCATGATCATGCCCAGGTTCCCGACAACAGTGACCATGTAGATGGTTAGGAAGACCATGAAGAGGGGCACCTGGAGGTCTGAATATTCTGAGAATCCCAGGAGGATGAATGTGGCTCCAGTACTTTTATTTTTTTGGTTTCTGTTGAGAAAACAAGAAATTTGATTATCATGAGAAACAAAACTTGAATTAGGCAGTAGAAAATGAAAAAAAGAGAGGTTTATTGAATGTCTATAAAGATTTTGTGGAAAATACTTGTTTGCTCCTCTTAAACTATTTGGATATTTATAACTTACTAAAATCACACTTATACAGTGAATATTAATTTTGTGCAAGTGGAATATTAAAGAACAAATTTGAGAAGAGTAACAAAAAGAGAGTAGATACTGCTATATTTTTTAAACAATCAAAATCAGTATCATCAGAGGCAGCTCCTTCATGGGAAGGACCACTTTTTCGGTTAGTATGAATCTGAATTTCTTGAAAATAATTGTTTTATAGGAAATGCAGCTTAAAAATTTCTATATTTTCTCAATAAAGATCATAGAAGAAAAAATAGGGACAATATTAGGAGCCCTAATACATGGCATAAAGAGTATACAAAACATTATTAAGAATGCAGAAGAAAAACTAGATAACTGGGAGCTCCTAAAAATCAAACACCTGTGCTCATCCAAAGACTTCACCAAAAGAGTAAAAAGACTACCTACAGACTGGGAAAATTTTTTAGCTATGACATTTCAGATCAGCACCTGATCTCTAAAATCTACACTACACTGCAAAAATTCAACTACAAAAAGACAACCCAATTAAAAAATGGGCAAAAGATATGAATAGACACTTCACTAAAGAAGACATTCAGGTAGCTAACAGATACGTGAGGAAATAGTTCACGATCGTTAGCCATTAGAGATATGCAGATCAAAACTACATTGAGATTTCATCTCACTCCAACAAGGCTAGAATTAACCCAAAAAACACAAAATAATAAATGCTGGAGAGGCTGTGGAGAGATTGGGACACTTACGCACTGCTGGTGGAAATGTCAAATGGTACAGCCACTTTGGAAATCTATTTGGCGCTTCCTTAAAAAACTAGAAATAGAGCTACCATACGATCTAGCAATCCCACCCCTTGGAATATACTCTAGAGAAATAAGAGCCTTTACAGGAACAGATATATGCACACCCATGTTTATTGCAGCACTGTTTACAATAGCAAAAAGATGGAAGCAACCAAGGTGCCCATCAACAGATAAATGGACAAATAAATTATGGTATATTCACACAATGGAATACTACGCATCAATAAAGAACAGTGAGGAATCTCTGAAACATTTCATAACGGGGAGGAACTTGGAAGGCATTATGCTGAGTGAAGTTAGTCAGTTGCAAAAGGACAAATATTGTATAAGACCACTATTATAAGAACTTGAGAAATAGTTTAAACTGAGCAGAAAACATTCTTTTGTGGTTATGAGAGGGGGGAGGGAGGGAGGCTGGGAGAGGGGTATTCACTAATTAGATAATAGATAAGAACTACTTTAGGTGAAGGAAAAGACAACACAGAAAACCGGGGAGGTCACCACGACTGGACTAAACCAAAAGCAAAGAAGTTTCCTGAATAAACTGGATGCTTCGAAGGCCAGTGTAGCAGGGGCAGGGGTTTGGGGACCATGGTTTCAGGGGACATCCAAGTCAATTGGCATAATAAAATCTATTAAGAAAACATTCTGCATTCCACTTTGAAGAGTGGTGTCTGGGGTCTTAAAAGCTAGCAAGCAGCCATCTAAGATGCATCAATTAGTCTCAACCCACCTGGATCAAAGGAGAATGAAGAACACCAAGGACACAAGGCAATTACGTGCCTAAGAGACAGAAAGGACCACATAAACGAGAGACTACATCATCCTGAGATAAGAGGAACTAGATGGTGCCTGGCTATAATGGATGACTGCCCTGACAGGGAACACAACAGAGAACCCCTGAGGGAGCAGGATAGCACAGAGATGCAGACCCCAAATCCTCATAAAAAGACCAGTCTGACTGAGACTAGAGGGACCCTGGTGCCCATGGCCTCCACAGCCTCTGCTGGCCCAGGACAGGAACCATTCCTGAAGCTAAATCTTGGACAATGGGTTGGAGAGGGATGCTGGTGAGGAGTGAGCTTCTTGGATCAGGTGGACTCTTGGGACTACGTTGGCCTCTCCTGCCTGGAGGGGAGATGAGAAGGTAGAGGAGGTTAGAAGCTGGAGAAATGGGCATAAAAAGAGAGAGTGGAGGGAGAGAGCGGGCTGTCTCATTAGGGGGAGAGTGGGAGTATGTAGCAAGTGTATATAAGTTTTTGTGTGAGAGACTGAATTTATTTGTAAACTTTCACTTAAAGCACAATAAAAATTTAAAAATTAAAAAAAGAAATTTCTATAGTGTCTCCTTTTCAGTTATCAGCAATTTACTTAGAAATCTTAAATTTTTTTTTTTTTTTAAATGTTAACAACACAGGAAAAGGCCAAGATAAAATTGTCTTGATTGGGCTATTTTCCTTTTCAGAATCTTCATTAACCTGCTAAAGCAACACTTCAAACATGCTATAGCTCTGCAGTAGAAGTCTACTGATTTTTTTCATTTATGACAAAATATTTTTTTTAATGTTATTCTCCAGTAGATATCATAACATTCTTCAGCAGGTGCTCACCACCAAATATGTACTCTGTCATCATCGATAAAAAGAGTTGAAGCAATAATTCATATAAATCTCTTCCTTTCCAAAGTGGTGTTTGGGGAAGATGGGTAAATGACAAATAATTAAAACTATAAAAGTACTGGACACTGCCCTTAAATGTTATTCTGCAGCAAAAAATAAGTTTTTCTGAATCAACTTTTAGGCTATGCAAAGACCAATTGTCAGGCTAGAGACCAAACTCAAACACATACCATCATGTGCTTGATGCCATTGGGATAGAGCCTCAGAAATGAAAAATTGGCTTTCAGTATCAAGTACAGTTGGCTGGGGTCATTTTATATTTCCTTTGTAGTTCACAATGCCTACTCACTAGTTTTCTTTCTAAATAAGTGACTAATGTCTACTCATACGGAGTTGGAACATACCTGAAGAGACTTGGAGTATGAGAAGACACTGCAGGCCACTAAGAAGCAGAAGTCAAGGGTATCCCTATATTCTCAGAGAAGCCCTGCACTCCTAAACTCCAGGACAGGAACAGAAGGGAAATGAGCTCTTTTTGGACGTGGCAGCATACCTTCAGGCCCATCCTCCCCTAAGTACTCCCAGCCTCCTACCTGTTGCATTGGACAAATATGAATTAATCCTAATTTATCCTTAATATCTATTGTTTAGTTATTCACTGATACCAAGAGATACATAGGACATTTTTCCTCAGTCTTTGCTGATTTTCATATGAAGCTTTCCCTCATGATTTCTCATACATATCTTATCTTTTCCCATTAGCTAATATCATTCCATCATGCTCTCTGGAAATAAATGATATAATAGTTACCAAGTAAGGAGTATAATAGAAGTGTTTCCTTATTTATATCTTTCACAAGTTGAAGACTGGTAATTTGTAAAATTATCACCAAGTCTAATGTTGTCCATGAAGGTGGAGTTAAATAAACCTGTGATGTTTGATGACTACTGTCACTTTTTTCTTCATGGAAATAACTCTCGTGGTGGTGTTGAAAGTGGTGATTAGAATACGGAAACATTCACTTGCAATTCAATTATTTTCGCTCAGGCACTGACTTCTCTACCATCTGAACATTCCTCATAGAAATACAGCTGGGTTTTATTTAGCCACTCCTAAGGAAACCCTGGTGGTGTAGTGGTTAAGAGCTACGGCTGCTAACCAAAATGTTGGCAGTTCAAATCTACCAGACTCTCCTTGGAAACCCTGTAAGGCAGTTCTACTCTGTCTTTCAGGGTCGCTAGGAGTTAGAATTGACTCCACAGCAATGGTTTTAGCAACCTTGGTGCAGTGGTTAAGAGCTTTAGAAGCTACCAAAAGGTCAGTGGTTTGAATCCACCAGGTGCTCCTTGGAAACCCTATAGGGCAGTTCTACTCTGTCCTATAGGGTTGCTATGAGTCAGAATCTACGGATGGCAACGGGAGTTTTTTTTTTTTTTTCCCCTCATCTGATTTTTATAATTACATTTTCCCCGTTCCCTTTTCTGAATTCCCATCACTTTGCATCTCTCTCTAGTTTTATCAGGTTTGAACATGTAGGAAAAATATTTCTCAAAGACTAATTAGTCAACCATTCCTTTACTACCATTTTATATAAGGCTTCAGCACTACTCAGCTAGATTGCAGCCACATATTGTCAACAAAACTTGTCAAATTTATTTCTAAAATTATTCTCAATAATTTTAAGCAATATGCAAAAATAATTTTCCATGGTCACTTTATCCTGATAGTCAATGTTTTTTGCTATCCAAATGATATTGTTTAGTAAATTCATGTTGTCAGGCTGGCTTTTCCAAAATTGTCCGAGGCCTCTGTATTCTGCCTTAGTTTCATTACCACTAACTTCTGCTTCACTTATCATGGTGAATTTATTCAACTCTGTTAAGCAGCACATGCTCATTTGCATAAAGTATATTTTCCCATTTTTTTTTCTATCTCTTGTAATGCTTTATTTTTCCCTCTCCTATTATAGGTATTATGTATTTTTTCTTATCATCTCTATACATACAGATCTGAAGGTTTATAGCTGTCACTTACCATAGTTGTATCCTATAATGCAAGCTCAAGTCGAAACTGAAAAAAATTAGAACAAGTCCACAAGAGCAAAAGTACAACCTTGAGTGTATCCCATCTCAAAAACAGATTTGCCACATTGAACACTAATGAAAGACCAGGTGAATTGTGGAATGACATCAAGGGTATCATACATGAAGAAAACAAGAGGACATTAAAAAGACAGGACAGAAAGAAAATACCTAAATGGATGTCAGAAGACACCCTGAAACTTGCTCTTGAATGTCAAGTAGCTAAAGCAAAAGAAAAAATGATGAAGCAGAAGAGCTGAACATAAGATATCAAAGGGCAGCTTGAAAAGACAAAGTTTTATGAGACATGTGCAAAGACCTGGAGTTAGAAAACCAAAAGAGAAGAACATGCTTAGCATTTCTCAAGCTGAAAAAACTGAAGAAAAAAATCAAGTGTCAAGTTGCAATAGAGAAGGGTTCTAAAGGGAAAATATTAAACAATGCAGGAAGCATCAAAAGAAGATGGAAGGAATACACAGTCACTATACCAAAAAGAACTGGTCGACATTCAATCATTTCAGGACATAACATATGATCAGGAACCAATAGTACTGAAGTGAGAAGTCCAAGCTGCATGGAAGGCACTGGCGAAAACCAAGGCTCTGGGAATTGATGCAATACCAACTGAGAAGTTTCAACAAAGGGATGAAGCACTAGAAGCATCACTAGTCTATGCCAAGAAATTTGGAAGACAGGAAAGGTGCAGGGAAATACAGAAATTATTTAACAATATCATTAATTTCACATGTAAGCAAAATTTTGCTGGTCATTCAAGAGTGGCTGCAACAACATATTGACAGGGAACTGCCAGAAATTCAAGCCAGATTTAGAAGAGGGCTTGGAACCAGGGATATCATTGCTGATATCAGATAAATCCTGGCTGAAAGCAAAGACTAACAGAAAGATGTTTACCTGTGATTAACCTACTGTGCAAAGGCATTTGACTATGTGTACCATAACTAATTATGGATAACATTGAGGAGAATGGGATTTCTGGAACTCTTAATTGTGTTCATGAGGAATCTGTACATGAATGAAGAGGAAGTATTTCCAGCAGAACAAGGGGATACCGCATGGCTTAAAGTCAGTAAAAGTGTGTGTCGGGGTTGTATCCTTTCACCATACCTATTTAATCTGATACTGAGCAAATACTCAGAGAAGCTGGGTTATATGAAGAAGAACGAGGCATCAGGATTGGAGGAAGACTCATTAACAACCTGCTTTATGCAGATGATACAACCTTGCTTGTTGAAAGTGAAGAGGACTTGAAGCACTTACTGATGAAGATCAAAGACTACAGCCTTCAGTATGGATTATACCTCAATATAAGTAAAACAAAAATCCTCACAACTGGACCACTAAGCAGCATCATGATAAACAGAGAAAAGATTGAGGATGTCAAAGATTTAATTTTACTTGGATCCACAAGCAACAGCCATGGAAGCAGCACTCAAGAAATTAAAAGATGCACTGCATTGGGCAAATCGGTTGCAAAAGAACTCTTTAAAGTTTTGAAAAGCAAATATGTCACCCTGAGGACTAAGGTGCTCCTGACCCAAGCCATGGTGTTTTCAATTGCCTCATATGCATGTGAAAGCTGGACAATGAATAACGAAGACCACAGAAGAACTGAAGCTTTTGAATTGTGGTGTTAGTGAAGAATATTGACTATATTATGAACTCCCAAAAGAATGAACAAGTCTGTCTTGGACGAAGTACAATCAGAATGCTCCTTAGAAGCAAGGGTGGTGAGACTATGTCTCACATACTTTAGGCTTGTTATTGAAAGGGATCAGTCTCTGGAGAAGGACATCATGCTTGGTAAAATAGTCAGCATAACAACCATTGTGAGGATGGCGCAGGACCAGGCAGTGTTTCATTCTGTTGTGCACAGGGCCACCATGAGTGGGAACCAACTTGAAGGCATTTAAAACAACAACAACAAATAATTTATAAATTTGTCTGTTATTGCCCACCTTCTTTATCAGGCATTATAGGAATTCGGGAACGAGGCCCGTATTTGACTATTTCTTATTAACCAAAATGCCTTTTTCACTGCTGGGTACCTGACGAGAAAGCCGGGAAATATCATTTGAAAGTAAGGATGTGTAATGGCATAACACCTTGAGGCTCGTCCAAGCCAAACTGACTATATTTTAAAGGACTAATCTATTTGTCTATTCAATGGACATGTGTTCAATTCCTGCAAAGATTATCATAACTCAATATTTTATTTCTAAAGTGAAATTAAACTTGTTTTGAATAAACTCACCTAAATACAGATGCACTTGGGTGATTCATTGACTGGAGAGTCCTTTGCTAAGATTGATGAACTCCAAGAATTCTGATTAGTATTCCATTAGGATAGTAGTCAACCTAAAAATACTGGCACTGGTCCACAGTATGTTATTTCATATAAACAACTTTTCTCCAACCCATTAAGAAAATCCAGTGTTAGCAGAGAGAAGCAGACTGAACAGCTAATTTCTGGCACCAAACTGTGTCACATATATGTCATCATATCCACTGGGATGTGGACCAAAGAGAATATCATGGAAGCATCACCTGGGAGGCACAATCTGAACAATTAGATAAACTTTGTCCCATGTGATATGTTGTTGTAGATTGTTTTCTTAAAGCTTTGGAAACATGTATCTTTAACTTTTCCCCATTCATCTTAAAAAAAAAAAATTAAGCAGAATGAATACACATTTATTTTATACACATGTAAATTACACAAATGTGCAATGAAAAAAATCCATTTGTAAAACATCTATCGTTTATTTTCTTTATTAGTAATCATTTTTATTTCTTTTTATTTTGTAAAATTTATATTTTTAATCCATAACCAGTTGTAGTGCAAGAATATACATAAATGGAATTGATTTTAAACTTATCAATTCTAGTATTTTTGTAGATGTCCTTAGATTTTATGCAAGTTATCATAACATCTGTGAATAGAAATAGTTTTAATGTATTCCTTCCTAGCATAATGGCTACATTTTTCTTGCTTAATTGCAGTGGCTGAGACTGCCAGTAAAATGTGGATTAAAAATTATGAGGGTGGACAGCTTTGCCTTACTCTCAATATTAAGGGAAAAGCAATAATATTTCACCTTACAGTACTATGTCAGATATAGGCATTTTTATAGAAACTCTTTATCAGTTTTTGGAAGCTTCTGCTGCTGGTTTTAGCACAATATTAATAAACTAAGAAGGAAAAAGCTTATGATCTTCTCAATAGATGCAGAAAAACCATATCACAAAATGCAACATCAACTTTTCATAAAAAGACTGAAAACTAGGAATAAAAAAAAAAATTTCTCGATCTAATAAATAGCATCTACGAAACATACCACAGCTAACATTGTATTTAGTGTAGAAGACTAAATGTTATCTTCCTAGGATCAGGAAAATGTGTCAAATCTCAGTACTTCGATTCAGCATTGTCTGGGGGTTTTAAACACTGCAATAATGCAAATAAATAAATTAATAAAAGCTATATGACATGATCATTTATGAATAAAATCATATGAAATCTACATAAAAAGTCATTAGAAATAAAGCTAGCATGAAACCTGAATAGACAAAATTCAATTTTATTTTTATATATTAGCTAAAATGAATAAGAATTTATGTTAAAATATAGTTCCAATAAAATATCATAAATATTCAAAATTTTTAGATGAATCTGGTGAAAATGTGCAGGATCTGTGCACACAAAACATTAAAGAAGACCAGATCAATGAAGAGATATAATACTTTCATGATATGGAAAACTCAATACTGTTAAGATGTCATCTCTCCTAGTTAATATATAAATTTCATGCAATCACAATAATAATCCCAATGGGCCTTTTGTATCCATTGTCAATCTAATTCTAAAATTCTTGGGCCATAATATAGAAATAATTCCAAGAATATATAGCAAAATTATGTTTGACAAGAGCACAAATGCAACTCGATGAAGTAAGAGTGGTAATTTTAAAAAATGATACTAAAAAAATTGAATATCCAGATTAAAAAAAAATAATGAACTTCAATAGATAACTTGGACCATAAAAAATAAACAAATAACTCAATATGGACAATAGATATAGATGTATAACCTAAAATTATAGAATGTCAAAAAAAGAAAATCTTTGTTATCTTGAGGAAGTCAAAGGTTTTTTTTTTTTTTTTTAATTCCACTGCCAAAAACACAATTGATATATCAGACTTTACTCACACTGGGAATATCTGTTTGTTGAAAGACACTAAGAAAATAAGAGACCAACTGCAGAATAGTAGAAAATATTTGCAAATAACACATTTTACAAATATATATATATAGACAGAATCTAAAGATACAAAAATAACCCCTAAAAATCCAATAAAAATAAAATAAATGCTATTAAAATTGAGAAAAGGATATAAACAGACACTTTACCAAAGAAAATAAATAGGCTTCAAAAGATCACATGAAAGATATTCAACTTACTTATTCATTTGTTGTTATTAAGCCGGCTCCAACTCATGTTGACCTTATGCATAATAGAACAAAACATTGCCAGGTCCAGCACCACATTCATGATCCTTGGTGTGTTTGAGTCCGTTGCAACTATTGTGTCATTAAAACTCATTGAAGGTTTCTGTCCTTTCCACTGACCCTCTACTTTACCAAACATGATGTCCTTTTCTAACAATTGGTATTTCATGATGACATGCCTAAGTAAGCAAGCTGGCCTCAGCATTCTCTGTTCCAAAGAGCGTTCTGGTTGCATTTCTTCTAAGACTGTTCTTTTCTCAGTCTTTGTCAACATCACATTATCCATTATCCAATTTTCACATTATCCATTATCCAACTTTCACATGCTATGAAATAATTGAAAAGACATGATTTGGATTAGAAGCACCTAATTCATCAAAGTGACACCTTTGCTTTATAAAGTTTAAAGAGCTCTTTTGTTCCAGATTTACTCAGTGTAATAAGTCGTTTCGTTCTCGTCAGCTGCCTCCATGAAGACTGATTCTTGACCTAGGTAGAATAAAATTGCTGACTTCAATTTGTTCTCCATTTATCACGATGTGGTTTATTTGTCCAGTTATGAGAATTTTAGTTTTCTTCATGTGCAGATGTGATAAAGGGTTAACCTAACCACAGCAGGCAATAACTACAAAAGGCCAATTTGTTTGTCAGAATCTGCAGGACTTCAAACAATAAGAAACTACATCAAGAGGGTAGGCCAGAGTGCTCTAACCTGTTCAATAGACTATGGACATGCATACCAAAACTAAATAACAATTTACCCCAGGAAGCAAGTTAAAGATCTACCCAATATCACACATAGCCCTTGTAACAGAAAACAACCATCACATGACAGACTCAGGACCCCTGAACCAAAAGACCAAACTGTGAGAAAAGAAAAACAAGAAAAATTCACCCAATCTTGATGTTAGTTCCTTGTCTTTAAGAAATCATAGTCTATAAGTAATTTATTCATAGGTAATTTTCCAATAATTATAAAGACCATGGTGAAAGATGTTTACTCCTAATTAATCAGCCCGTCAGAATTGTGCAAAAAGCACTTACAGATTGTGCTTCTTTGGGTTTTGATCTGTTTATAGTCTGAATGCTTGCAGCCATCCCATTTTCATTTTCTGATTTGTTACAATAAACATTTCTTTGTTGCAGAAGGCTTTCATGAAAGTTGTTTCACTACAACAGATTGGCACAGTGAGAGCAGGGTCTTCAGGAGCAAATTCCTCACAGGATCTCCAGGAGACCTGGACTGCTTATTGGCATTCTGCTTCTTGTACTCCATGTCGTCTTCAGAGATCCTCCTACTGAAATAAGTGCTGTTGCAGTATGAAATTTATCGCCTTTCTGCATAATAGGAAATATCATTGTGACATATTTCTCTTAAAAAACAGGTTTGCTATCTTTTGTTTGAAGCTTCTTTTTGAGATTTTTGAGAGTCCCATCTGGAGGTCTTTTAGTAAAACTGCAGTTCTTGATTTTATGATTGTGTTTCTGTTTCTCCTTTTCTGTCTCCTGTTCTTTTTTGCATTAGCTACGAAAGAAAACAGGAAATAATAATAAGAAGAATGAAAAAAGACCTCCATCTGGAACCCCTTCTCCCTACATGGTTCAAAAGTCTGATGCCGCTGCTGGTCAATATTTAGAAAAATGGTACAATCTCACCAAGGATTGTGAGACTGAGCAGTGAATGCTATGAGAAAATTTTGATCTGGCTAATATTATATTTAAGATGAAAACCAGAAAGTCGAGATTCTCATGTAAAGCAAGACCAGTGGGAAATTTTTTATACTTGGTATTTTGAGATATCTCAATGTCATCATCACATACTTGACTCCCTACAAGAAGTAGTGTCTAAACAAGCCAAACAAATTCAAACATTGTAAAAAAGGGTTGGAAGGCAGTACAAAATTAGACTCAGTCAAATCATTACCTTCTAATCTCTATCCAGACTTAGAGAATTTGGCTTTATCTGAAATGCCATTTGCTAGGTCAGAAGATATTGAGCTTACCAGGCCCTTCATAATTAAACAAAGGGCCAAAAGCAGGAACTCTGAGATCTCCTTCCACCTATTGTCTAAAGCAGAACTTTGGGCCTTTGTAAACGAGTTTCCTGATCTAAGGGAAAATCCCAATAAGTTTATTCATGAGTTTAGGACATTAGTTGAAATATATGAGCCTGGTACCACTGATATCTGTAATTTAATACACATGTTGTCAGATCCTGGTGATAACGTATTGTTGAACAGAAGCAGTGAAATGGATAGATCCTGAAAACAATTTAAGTGTCCCTATTTTTTTTTATTGGGGCTTCAAGTAAAACTGTTAGAAAAGAAACCAAGAAATTAATAGGTGAACTTATAAACTATTTCTTCAAATTTTTCTCTTCAAAAATCAATAAGGCAAAATTTCAAGTTTGGAGCCAAGAAAAAGATGAATCTATCTATATATTTATAGACATAGGTTAATTAAAATGTTTATAGAATGTTCAGGGTTAAAAAACTACTGATTAAGAGGCTAAGGTCATCTTTAACTTGTTATTTATAGGAGGACTGATTAGTGAATTAGCCCAAATGGTAAGAAGACATCAGTTAAATTGGAAAAGTATTGATACTTCTGAATTAGCCACTTCAGCCTATAAATTAAACCAAACTATGTATCTTACATGGAAACTAGATTCTTTAGGAGAGAGAGGGAATTATATAAAGGAAATGGCTCACATGGTTATAGAGGTTGGAAAGTTCCAAGTCCATGGTCAGGCTGGATGGTTCTCCTGACTCATGTAGCTGCAGGGGCTGGTGAACCCAAGACAAGCAGGGCAGATAATAGGAATCTGGGTCACAGGCTGTGGAAGCCAAAATGTTCAAGACCTACAGAGAATCTGGTGGGACACTGACTCACAGAGTGTGGAAGTTAACAAATACCAGTATGTAAGCTGCTATCTCAAGTCCCATAAACTGGTGGTCAGAAGAAGAGGAGACAGGTGCAGAATCCAGAGCTAGCAAAGGCCCACGAGTCTCCAGAAAGCCCACCTATGTTGAATGCAGGCCACAGCCCCAAAGATACTCCCTTTTAACTGATTGCCTACTCACACCAGATCCCATCATGGAGGTGATCACATTATTATACAGTTGCCAGACTATGTCATAACTGCCAAACCACTGAGAATCATGTCCTAGCTAAGTTGACACACAATCTTAACTATCACAGTCTACCCCTTGTTAATCTGGCACCTGTACACATCTCCTTAAACCATACATAATCTCTTATTAAAGACAATTATAAGGTCATATTTGGGCGTAACATGGTACAAATAACACTCATACAACCAAAAATGCAACTAGCCTTGTTTGCATCTTATATTTTATAAGTGAAGAAAACAAAAATATTAGATGCACACTTCCAAGGAAGAAATACTCATAATAGTTACAGTTCTTGTTTCTGCAACTGGTCATGTAGTCGTAACTGAAATTTAAAACTACCTCCCCTTCTGTATTCCCTTTGCCCTCAGCATGCACCTCAGCTGGCCATGGTTCTTTGCCTGGAGGCGTAACCCAAATCTTCATTCTTGGAGGGTCCGGGCCATTAATAATCCTGTTGGAATTCAGTTGTAGTTTTCAATTGACTTTAATCACAGGGCATGGTAGTACTAAGAGACTCCCTAAGGTATCTCTTGCATTCCAGACACACTCTTCTTTACCTCCATTATGTAGTATCAATCCAATTTCCATGTTATGATGGATAACACCATCCAATATGATAACTCCCTTCTTTGCCTGTTGATCCAGAGGCATAAGGATCCCAAAGTGGCCAGGTGGCATTCTTCAGTTCCAGGTCTACGCAATCAGTGATGTATCTCCAGGTGGGAACATTCCTACTTTTGAATCTAAGACCTCTAGACCCACAGAGCATAGGGTCATGGGGACAGGAAGCAAAAATTTTACAAGTGACACACTAGTGGTAATAGTGAGTTGTGCCATCTCCATTTCTACCACCTGATTCCTGGATCCATAATTTCTGGTTATGTGAGAAACTGCACCATATATTAGATGCTGGTTTAGAGCATATCTGCCTCCTGGAGGACATTGCCCCAAGGCATTACCACATAGCTGGTGCCATAATTGTGTCTTTAGAAGGCCATTCCATTGTTCCATCAAGGCAGCTGCTTCAGGATGATGGGGAACATGTTAAGACTAGTGTATTCCATGAGCACAGACCCACTGCTGCTCTTCATTTGCTGTGAAGTGAGTCCATCGATCTGAGGCAATGCTGTGTAGGGTACTGTCTTAGTTATCTGGTGCTGCTATAATAGAAATACCACAAGTGGATGGCTTTAACAAACAAAAATTTATTCTCTCATAGTCTAGGGGAAACCCTCCTGGCGTAGTGGTTAAGTGCTATGGCTGCTAACAAAAGGGTTGACAGTTTGAATCCTCCAGGTGCTCCTTGGAAACTCTATGGGGCAGTTCTATTCTGTTCTATAGGGTCTCTATGAGTCGTAATCGACTCGACAGCACTTTTTTTTTTTTTTTCCGTAGTCTAGGAGGCTAGAAGTCCAAATTCAGGGTACCAGCTCCAGGGCAAGACTTTCTCTCTCTGTTGGTTCCGGAGAAAGGTCGTTGTCATCAATCTTCCCCTGGCCTAGAAACTTTTCAGAGCACAGACTCCAGGTCCAAAGGACACCCACTTCTGTCTCTTCTTGCTTGGTGGTAATGAGGTTCTTCTGTCTCTCTGCTTGCTTCTCTCTTTTACATCTCAAAAGACAGTGACTCAAGACACAACCTAATCTTGTAGATTGTGTCCTGACTTATTAACATAACTGCCCCTAAGCTTACTTATTAGCATAATAGATGTAGGATTTACAACACACAGGAAAATCACATCAGATGAAAAAAATGGTGGATAATCACACAATTCTGGAAATCACAGCCCAGCCAAGTTGACACATATTTTTAGGGAACACAATTCAATCCATAACAGGTACCATGATGGTAGATAAAGTGTTCTGTAAGTCCATGGATGGTACTTTTGGCAGAAGCATTGCATGCAAGGAAGGCAAATCTGTTGCCCCTTTCCATGATGGAAGCAGTCCAATGTAATAAACCTACCATCAGGTTGCTAGCTGATCACCTCAGGGAGTGACGCCCTATCGGGGACACAGTGTTGGTCTCTGTTGCTGGAAGACTGGGCACTCAGCAGTTGTTGTAGCCAAGTTGGCCTTGGTGAGTGGAAGCTCATGTTGCTGAGCCCATGCATAACCTCCAACCTCCCACCATGGTCACTTTGTTGATGGGCCATTGGGCAATAACAGGAGTAGCTGGGGAAAGAGGATGCCTGGTTTTCACAGAAGGCATCATCCTATTTACTTGATTGTTAAAATTCTCCTCTGCTGAGGTCATCCTCTGATGAGCATTCACATGAGACACAAATACTTTCACTTTTTGGGCCATTCAGAGAGGTCTATCCACATACTTCTTTCCTATACCTCCTTGTCTCCAATTTTCCAATCAAGTTCATTTTAAGTCCCTGATCATCCAGCCAAATCATTCACCACAGCTCATGAGTCAGTAAACAATTGCACATCTGGCCATTTCTCCTTTCAGGCAAAGTTAGCAACCAGTGCACAGCTCAGAGTCCTGCCCATTGGAAGGATTTCCCTTTCATTATTGTCCTTCAGGGAGGTCCCAGAAAGAGACTAGTTCTACCACTTCGAGTGGTGCCTGCATATTACACAGAACCATCTGGAAACCAGGCACCAGTTTTCACTTCCTCAGTCAAAAGATCATAAGGACTGTCCATGACGACATAGGTGCAGAATGGGAGACGGAAGGTAATGTGACGGCAGTTGACACCACAGGCTTTTGGGCAACTTCCTCACGGATCTTTCTTGTGTCTTCAGGTCCTGCTCAGGCCGGATCTTGTATATACCACTTCCATTTAATGATGGAGTATTTCTGTGCACATCTAACTTTATGGCTCTGTGAGTCAGACAATGCTCAGTTCATGGGAAGCTCTGGCCACATGGTGACTTGCTGGACTATGTTTAAGTATTCAGTCTCTAGTAAGGCCTAGCAGCAAATCAAAAGATGTTTCTCAAAAGGAATGCAGTTATCTGCAGAAAATGTCAGGGCTTTGCTCAAAAATCTTAAGGATATGTGCTATGATTCACAAATAGGGACCTGCCAAAGACTCCAAACAGCATCTCTATCTGCCACTGACACTTCAAGCACCATTGGATCAGCTGGATCATACAGCCTAACTGTCAGAGCCACTTATACCACAGCTGCAACCTGTTCCTGAGCCATCTTTTGGTCTGGGCAGCACTCAAAACTAACAGCTTTTCAAGTCACTTGATAAATAAACTGGAGAAGCACACCCAAATGAGGAATACATTGCCTCCAAAATTCAAAGAGGCCTACAAGGTATGATGTCACATTTTTAGTTGTGGGGAGGGAGAGGCAGATACAATAACTTATTTGCTTTAGAAGGAATACCTCGACATGCACCTCACCACTGAACCCCAAGATATTTCACTGAGGTGGAAGGTACCTGAATTTTTGTCACGTTAATTTTCTAACCTCTAGCATGCAAGTGTTTTAGCAGCAAGTCTAGAGTCATTGACACTTCTCCCTTACTAGGTCCAAGCAGCATAATGTCATCAGTGTAATGGACCAGTGTCTTAGTCATCTAGTGATGCCCTAACAGAAATACCATGAGTGGATGTCTTTAACAGAGAAAAATTTATTTTCTCACAGTCTGGTAGGCTAGATGTCCAAATTCAGGGCATCAGCTCTAGGGGAAGACTTTCTCTCTCTGTATGCTCTGGAAGAAGGTCTTTCACATCAATCTTCCCATGAACTAGTAGCTCCTCTGCATGGGAACCCTGGGTCTAAAGGACACACTCTGCTCCCAGTGTTTCTTTCTTGTTGTATGGGGTCCCCAGGTCTCTCTCCTCACTTCTCTTTTATATCTCAAAAGGGATTGGCTCAAGACACTACATAATTTTGTAGACCTCTTCAGTATAACTGCCACTCATCTGACTTATTAGATCATAGTGATAGGATTTACAACACATAGGGAAATCATATCAGAAGATAAAACTGTACACAATCATACAATCATATGAGGAAATCATGACCTACCCAAGTTGACAGATATTTTGGGGGAACACAGTTCAATCCATGACTTTCCACCCTTTGCCCCCCCAAAATTCATTTCCTTGCCACACATAAAACATATTCAACTCATCATATCATAACAAAGGCCTTAAATCAAGACCAAGTCCAAAATCCAAAAATTCCTCTTCATTTGTGAAATCCAGAATGTAAGTTATCTGCTTCCAAAGTACAATGGCAGAAAAAGCACAAGCTAGACATTTCTATTACAAATAGAAGAAATTGGAGAGAAAGAAGGCATAACAAGCACCAAGCAAGTTAGCAGAACACATTACATTAGCCCTCAAGGCTTGAAAATAATCCTTTGTTCTCTGAGGCAATTGACACAATAACCCTGCCCTCCAGACCCTAGGTACTGGCCACACTCTGGAATATGAGTGGAGACCCACTGGTTGTGGGCTTCAGCAATGCTTTCCAGGCCCGTTAGGATGGCAACTCTGCTCCCTTGGCTTTAAGTGTAACACCCTCTTAGTCCATCTGAGTGGCACCTCCACCCTTGGAAACACCAGAGGCCATGCCACCCTTTGAAACCCTTGAGGTCATGGCCATAGCTTTTGAGACTGAGGCAACTTGGCTTCTTGTGTTCCTGTCTCTGTAGCTCCTGTTTCCTGGATTCTTGGCCTCTTGGCTCCTCAGGCCTCACGCCTGCACCTGCTGTAATGGGGCAAGTGTTCCAAAGCTCTGTAGCTCCAAGAGTAAGCGCCTGGAGGCACCCTACTGCACCAAGAAGTCTCCTGTACACAGGCATTCAGCTCTCTCACTCCTTGAGTTGGCTCCAATGCTGTCTGGCACTGGTCTCCTTGCTCTGATGCTGCTGGTTCTCTGTGGCTGGCACTTCTCTGTGGCTGCAGGTTCTCTGCTGTTGCCAGTTCTCTGCTGCTGCTGGCCCTCTATTGCTGCTGCTCCTCTACGCATTCACTGTTTCAAAGCCTCTTCCACATTTAGGAATCTGTTAGAGCAGCACCCCACTCTCAGTACCAAGTTCTGTCTTAGTCATCTAGTGCTGCTGTCACAGAAATACTACAAGTGGATGGCTTTAACAAAGAGAAATTTATTTTCTCACAGTCTGGTAGGCTAGAAATCCAAATTCAGGGCATCAGCTCCAGGGGAAGGCTTTCTCTCTCTGTATGCTCTGGAGGAAGGTCTTTTTGCATCAGCCTTTCCCTGGACTGGGAGATTCTCTGTGCAGGAACCCCAGGTATAAAGGACACGCTCTGGTCCCTATGCTTCTTTCTTGCTGGTATGAGGTCTCCAAATATCTCTGCTCACTTCTGCCTTTTATATCTCAAAAGAGATTGGCTTAAGACACTACCTAATCTTTTAGGCCTCATCAATATAACTGCCACTAGTCCATCTTATTACATCATAGTGATAGGATTTACAACACATAGGGGAATCACACCAGAAGGGAAAATGGTAGACAATCATACAATCACACAAGGGAAGCATGATCTAGCCAAGATAATGGAGATTTTGGGGGAACACAATTCAATCCATGACAACCAGTGTGATATCTTGTGGAAGGGAAAGGCAATCAAGGTACCTGTGGACTAAATTATAACATAGGACTTGAGAGTTGATATATCACTGAGATAGGACACTGAAGGTATATTGCTGGCTTTGCCAGCTGAAGACACACTGCCTTTGGTAGTCCTTCAAAAACGGTATGAAGAAAAAGGCATTAGCCAGATCAATATCTGCATACCAGGTACCAGATGTATTAATTTGCTCAAGCAATGAAGCCACATCTGGAACTGCAGCTCCAAGTGAAGTCACCACCTGGTGAAGTTTTCAGTAATCCATTTTCATTCTCCAAGATCCATCTGGTTTTTGTTGTTGTTGTTTTGTTTTTTGCACAGTCCAAATAAGTGAGTTGGTTGGGGATGTGGTGGGAATCACCACCCTTTCATCTTTTAGGTCCTTGATGGTGGCAGTAATCTCTGCAATCCCTCCAGGAATGTGGTATCGTTTTTGGCTCACTATTTTACTAGGTAGGGGAGTTCTAATGGCTTCTACTTGGCTTTTTCTAATAATGCTCCTTATTCCACTAGTCAGGAATCCAATGTGAGTATTCTGCCAGTAGCTGAGTATATCTCTTTCAATTATGCATTCTAGAACTGGAGAAAGCAATACATGATGGATTCGTGGACCCACTGAACCTACTGTGAGACGGACATGAGCTAAGATTCCATTAATAACCTGACTTCCATATGCCCCTACTCTGACTGGTAAGCCACAGTGACATTTTGGGCCTCTTGGAATTAGTGTCAGTTCAGAACCAATATCCAGTAATTACAAAAAATTTGATTATTTCCTTTTCCCCAGTGAACAGTCTCTCTTGTGAAAGGTTGTAGATTCCTTTGGGGAGGCTGGTAGAAAGATTAACAGTGTAAATTTTACCAGTGTAATGGGGTACTTCCTCAAGGGAACGAGGCCTAGCCTTCCTTCATTCAAGGAGTTGTGGGTCCATTAACTCGCTCAAGAACGGGAATTGATTGATGTGCTGTGACTCTCAATTTTGAGGATTCAGGTTAGACTGCTGTTCACTTGACCTAAAATTCTTCTGCTTGTACAGGTCAAGTAAATGTCTATTCCACTCCTAGGGACATCATGACAAGTAGACAGCGCCACAAGTCCATACAAATCAGACTATTCTGATTACTGCTTTGACCCTGCTGTTCATTGCAGTAACTACATCTGCCTTGTCTTTGTTCATTCAATGCCACCACTTGGCTCCTACCACCACAGGGTCCATTCAGCCCCATTGTAGTTAGGTGTCTTAATTCAGTTAGGGCAGTTCCCACTGTGAAATCTGATTTACATAAAACAGCAATTACTTCAGGTTTCAAGGATGCTGGGTGTTATGCTTTGAACTGTGTCTCCCAACAATGTGTGTCAACTTGGCTAGGCTGTGATTCCCAGGGTAATGAATTGAACAGTGTCCCCTAAAAATATGTGTCAACTTGGTTAGGCCATGATTCCCAGTATTGTGTGATTTTCTTCCATTTTGTGCTTGTAATTTTATGTTAAATAAGATTAGGGTGGGATCATAACATCCTTACCCAGGTCATGTCCCTGATCCAATGTAAAGGGAGTTTCCCTGGGATGTGGTCTCCACTACCTTTTATCTCTCAAGGGATAAAAAGGAAATGGAAGCAAAGGGGGGGTGGGGAAGGGCCTCATACCACCAAGAAAGCAATGCAGGGAGCAGAGCTCATCCTTTGCACCTGGGATTCCTGCACAGAGAAGCTTCTAGTCCAGGGAAAGATTGATGACAAGGACCTTCCTCCAGAGCCAACAGAGACAAAAAGCCTTTCCCTGGAGCTGAAACCCTGAATTTGGACTTCTAGCTTACTGGACTATGGGAAAATTAATTTCTCTTTGTATTTCTGTTATAGCAACATTAGATGATTAAAAACAAACAACAACAACAAAAAAAACATTTGCTTTTGAGTCGATTCTAACTTGTAGTGACTCTATAGGACAGAGTAGAACTGCCACATAGAGTTTCCAATAAGCACCATATAGATTCAAACTGCCAACCTTTTGATTAGCAGCCATAGCACTTAACCACTATGCAACCAGGTTTTCCAAAACCAAACCCATTGCCTTTAAGTCGATTCTGACATAAAATGACCCTATAGGACAGAGTAGAACTGCCCCACAGGGTTTCCAAGGAGTGGCTGATGGACTTGAACTGCCGGCCTTGTGGTTAGAGCCCAATGCTTAACCACTGCGCCACAAGGGCTAAGACAGACCATATTGTGTTATTCTCCACCATTTTGTCATTTGATATGATTTTCAAATGTGTTGTGAATCCTACCTCTATGAAGTTAATGAGACAGGATTAGAGGCAGTTATGTTAATGAGGCAGGACTCAATCTACAAAACTAAGGTGTGCCTTCAGTCAATCTCTTTTGAGATATTAAAGACAGAAGTGAGCAGGAAGACAGGGGAGTCTCATACCACCAAGATACAAGAGCCAGGAGAACAGCACATCCTCTGGACCCGGGGTTCCTCTGCAGAGATGCTCCTTGACCAGTGAAGATTTATGACAAGGAACTTCCCCCAGAGCTGACACAAAGAGAAAGCTTTTCCCCTGGAGCTGCTGCCCTGAATTCGGACTTCTAGAGTACTAGACCGTGAAAGAATAAATTTATGTTTGTTAAAGCCATCCACTTGTGGTATTTCTGTTATAGCCACAGTAGATAACTAAGACACAATTTGGTACCAGGAGTGGGTTGTTGTCTAACAGATAACTGAAACATACAAGCTGTTTTGAAACTGTAAATGGTTAGAGGCTGGAAACTTTTTTAAGTGCTTAATACTGAAAGCCTAGATTGCTTTGAATGGAATACTGGTGGAATTATGGACATCAAAGAAAATTCTAGCCAGGTCTCAGAAGGAAATGAGGGGAACTATTACACTGGAGATGGTACAGAAGGTGAGAAGCAGCAGAGGTATGGTAGCTGCCGAGAGACAGAGGCTGCCAAGAGTCAGTAGCTGCTCCGAGACGGTGACAGCACCAGGAAACCAATGTGATACAGCACTAGTGTCGACCCACATATGGAGAGAAATGAGTGCCTTTGGCAGGAAGCTTCCTGGCAGAGTGGGGTGTCTCTGAGCACTTACAGGTGGAGGTAGGCTTGCTGACCAAGGATCAAGAGAGCTAAGTGCCTTCCAGTTGAAGTTTACAGGAGGGGTGGAGCACCTCCAGGAACTTATCAGTGTACCTAAACAGCTTTGGAGCACTTGCCCCAGCAGGGCGGATGTGGAGAGTGAGGCTGGAAGGACCAAGAGGCCAAGGAATCAGGAAGCAGAAGATGAAAAGACAAGAACACAGGAAGCACAGCTGCCTCAGTCTCTGCCACGACCTCTGGGGTCTCAAAGGGTGGAGTTGCCTCTCAGATGGGCTAGGAGAATGGGGCCGCCCAAATTTGAGGGAGCAGAGTTACTGTTTCACTGGCCCTAGAAGAAGAAACTGAAGCCTAGGGCTGAGGGGCCTCCACCCAAAACCTGAAAAGCGTGGCCAGTATCTAGGGTGTGGACAGCAAGAGCATTGTCTAAATGGTCTCAGAGAACAGAGGATTATTTTCACGTCTTGAGGGCTAATATAATGTGTTCTGTTGACCTGCTTGGTGCCTATTGTCTCTTATTTTGCTCCAATTTCTTCTATTTGTAATATAAATGTCTAGCTTGTCCTGTTCCACCATTGTACTTTGGAAGCAGAAAACTTGTATTCTAGATTTCACAGATGAAGAGGAATTTTTGGATTTTGGATTTGTAGTCGATTTAAGACATTTGCTGTTATATGATGGGTGAATGTGTTTTTTACTTGGCAAATACATCAGTTTTGGGGGGACTAAAGGGTAGAACCCCCACAGGTCTGTCAGTTTGTTGTACTGTGGGGCTTGTGTGTTGCTGCAATGCCAGAAGTTATACCACTGAAATTCAAATACCAGCAGGGTCCCCCGTGGTGGACACGTTTTGGCTGAGCTTCTAGACTAAGAATGAGAAGAAGGACCTGGTGATCTACTTCTGAAAAGAATTAACCAGTGAAAACCTTATGAATACCAGCAAAACATTGGTATAGTACCAGAAGATGAGCCAGCCCCTCGGGGGGAAGACACTCAAAAGAGGACTGGGGAAGAGCTGTCTCCTGAAAGTTGAGTTGGCCTTAATGACGTGGATGTTTATTCAATTCAAGACCTTCAATTGCTGATGTGGCAAGACTCAAATGAGAAGAAGCAGCTGCAAACATCCATTAGTCATCTGGATGTGGAATGTATGAAGTATGAATCTAGGAAAATTGGGAATCATCAAAAATGAAATGGAACACATAAACATCGATATCCTAGGCATTAATGAGCTGAAATGGACTGCCCATTTTGAATAGGACAATCATATGGTCTACTATGCCAGGAATGACATTGCATTCATTGTTACAAAGAACATTTCCAGACCTATCCTGAAGTACAATATTGTCAGTGATGGGATAATATATACACCTCTACAAGGAAGACCAGTTAATACTACTATTTTTCAAATTTATGCACCAACCACTAATCCCAAAGATGAAGAAATCGAAGATTTTTTCCAACTTCTGCAGTCTGAAATTGATGTAATTTGTAATCAACTGGGGTCACAATAGATGCTCCAGGATAGAATGGTCTTTGGTTATTAGTGTTCAACTCGTCAAATCTATTCTTGAGATTGTCTCTAAATTCAGATAGGATATACTCAAGGTCATACTTTGGCTTGTGTGGATTGTTCCAATTTTCTTCAGCTTCTACTTGAACTTGCATATGAGCAATTGATGGTCTGTTCCAAAGTTGACCCCTGGCCTCGTTCTGACTGATGATATTGAGCTTTTCCACAGATGTAGTCTATTTGATTCCTATGCATTCAATTTGGTGAGATCCAAGTGTATAGTCGCTGCTTATGTTGTTGCAAAAACGTACTTGCAATAAAGAAGTTGTTTTTCTTGTACAATTCTGTCATGTGATCTCTGGCATTTTTTCTATCATCAAGGCCATATTTTCCAACTACTGATGACATTTCTTTGTTTTCAACTTTCATATTCCAATCACCAGTAATTATCAATGCATCTTGATGGCATGTTTGATCTATTTCAGACTGCAGAAGGTGGCAAAAGTCTTAAGTTCCTCATCTTTGGCCTTAGTGGTTGGAGTGTAAATTTGAATAATGGTCTGATAAACTTGTCTCCCTTGTAGGCATACGGATGCTATCCTATCACTGACAGCATTGTACTTCAGGATAGATCTTGAGATGTTCTTTTTGATGATGAACGCAAAACCATTCCTCTTCAATTTGTCATTCCCGACATAGTAGACCATACAATTGTCTGATTCAAAGCAGCTAATACCAGTCAATTTCAGCCCACAAATGCACAATATAACCCTGTGCAAATTGTGAGACTTTAGAATTTCCTTTTAGCTTAGTGACTTTGGGATGTGCCCCTACCGTAGTTCAGGTCTGCCTGTCATTTCACCCTATTGCTGTGCTCTGCCACACTTGATTCCCATGGAAGGTCTTTCTCACCACCCACTCTTCACTCACCTTCCACGTTTTAAAGGTCATAGTTCCAGATACCTCTCAATTAACTTCTCTAATCAACCTCTGATATTGTAATATTATAGGATTTCTCTTTCTGGGAGATATATAGAAAAATATGCAGATAGATAGATAGATATAGACTTTATACAATCTTTAGTTTGGTGGTGAAATACATATATATTCCACCATAGATAGATACTTTATACAACCTGTAGATTAATCATGAAAATATATATACATTCCACTACTAACCTTGAAGTTGGAAGTAATTAAACACTTAGAAATCACTATTTACTAAGTTATAGGAAGTAACATATTTTCACAAGGGGAAATATGGTTTCAAACCAATATTCTTAAACTACCTGTCTCAGGCTCTGTTCTATAGAGAAGCAAAGCCAGAGAAGCATATATACTATATATATAATGTCCTTGAGATAAATTTCTCTATATATAATATATAGGAAATTTTTTACACAATTGTAGAAGCTAGCAAACCCCAAGTCCCTGGGACAGGAGTCAGGGGCTGATGAACCCAAGAACCACAGATCAGAGGGCAGGCTGATTGCTCACTGCTAGGAAGGCTGATGAATCCAAAATCAGCAGGTAAGTCGGCAGGCTGCTGACCCAAGTCAAAAGAACTGGAGGTTAGATTCTGATGAACTGAATGCTGGATCCGAGGCAGTACAAATCCAGGGAGCTTTGGCAGAATGTCCACAGATATTGGATGCAGGCCACACCTCCAAGGAAACTCCCGTTTAACTGATTGGTGACTCACAGCAGATCCCATCATGGAGGTGATCACATTATATCAGATCTGGTCATGAAAGAGATTACAACATTATACAACCGCCAAACTACATCATAACTGCCAAACCACTGAGAATCATGGCCCAGCCAAGCTGACTGACTTATGATCTTAAAGATCATACTACCTAAATGTCACTCATATTTGAAGACTTGAAAGGGAAGAGTTTTATAACAATAGACTGACTATTGTCCTGCAATCTTGCCTCTCATCTCAGCTGGAAGTACATCAGAAGCTTATTTTCTCCTAAGTGAAGTTAATATGATTCACACCTTAAAAGTGGGTTCACAGAAGGAATGAAGTTGGGGGAAGATAGTAGAATGCTGCAGGGAAAGAAAAAAGTCTCCCTGTTGAATTAATCTTGGGGAAAAAAAATACTTTTAAACTAGATTTAATATATCCAACAACCATTTCTCAGTTTGCCAGGAAGTCTTGAAGAAATAAATTATATATTATATGGTATTATATATATATATACATAGGTAAAAATACTCTTTGCTGTCAGGACATTTATTACAACACTTACAGAGGCTACGCTCTGAATTTTGATCAAGGCTTCCGTTTCAGAGGAGAAAATAGGCAAAATAACTTGAGGAAAATGTGACAGGAGCTCAGTTTAACAGGAACAGAGGGCCCATGAGAAGCAGTCATGAGATATGGTGAGAATTGGATTTGTGTCAATTTTGGATGGCCTCCAATGAATTGCTCAGTTAAGGGCACTCCAGGACCCTATTCAAGTCTATGAAATAAAACTTTCTGTACACTCTATTCCATTGAGAGGCTGCAGAGGAAGAGTATTCTGGTTAGAGTGAGAGCTATCTGAGAAAAATAAATACACTAAATCAGAGAGTGCCAAAGAGATTTGTTTAATTAGAAATTTAACTGTGTCAGGTAGAAGAGGTCCCAGAGGGCAGAGATAACTATTTTGTATTTAAAGAGCGTTGCAGGTTCAAACTGAAAGGACTGTTTTAAAGGGGGATTGAATACCACTGACAAAACAAGTTGTTTCAGCCAAAGTAATTTAAATACTTAAATACATAAACCCTCTTCAGTGAGGAAGGAACAAGATTATCACAAACAGACCAAAACTCAAACCCACTGCCACCAAGTTTGATTCCTACCCATATCAACCCTACAGGACAGGGGAGAATTGCCCCATAGGGTTTCCAAGGTTGTAACTCTTTACAGAAGCCAACTGCTACAACTTTCATCCATGAGCAGCAGGTGGGTTCTAACTCCAGATTTTTTGAATAGGAACTGAGAACTGTAACCACTGCACCACCAGGGCTGCTATAATCCCAAATAATAAAGGTAAATATGAACTTTTTATTAATACTCAACTTCAGTTTACAATATTATTAAAACTAATAATATAAACTAACAAATGTGCCATTTTGTTAAAGCAACTCCTTTATATTTCTGACTCTATAAAATATAATTGAACATAAACAATTATTTTAAATGGTGGTATTAAATTACTTTGAAACACTGAAAATTTGAAAAACTGCTATTTTTGATAGAATACTAGATAATATAATAGGAAAACTTCATTTCTTGCAAAGACTTTGTAGCAAAATACAATTATATTTATGTATTTTAGTTCTGTTGATATTTTAAAAAGCTATTTAAAGTAAAACAATTCATGGAATAAATTTATAATCATTGAAGAATCCAAGAAAATTTTATTTTAAAGAAAATGATATTTTTAAGTTAAAGAATTTACAAAATAATAAAGTTTTAAGATCATATTGCTTTTCAAATTAATTTCAGAGTTTAAGTTTCTTATTGATATCAAAAATACAAACATAGCTGAGATTTAGGTAGACTGGGGACATAGACAGTGACTAATATCTAACTGAGTCAGGATATTGTTAACCAAATCCAAATCCATTGCCTTTTTTTTTTTTTTTTTGAGTGGATTCCAACTCCTCAGGACTCTACAGGATAGAGTAGAACTGCCTCGCAGGGATTCTAAGGCTCTAAATCTTTATGAAAGCAGACTGCAACATCTTTCTCTCACAGAGTGGCTGGTGGGTTTGAATCACCGACCTTTTGGTTGGCAGCCAAGCACTTAGGCACTGTGCCACCACGACATAGTCAGAATATTGTTATGCATTCCTTAATCATTTTGGGTTTTTCCCAGGGAATGGATGCTTAGATTTCAAAAAAAAAAAATATTATAACATTGTTTTATTTCCTTTAAGTAATATGAACTTAAAAATTTTCAAGAAAGAAGAATAATATAGTTTTGGGAGAATACACAGGGTAAATCTCTGTTCTTTCTCCCCTGTTCTCTTGAGAATAACGTAGTCAAATCTTAAAGTACTTGATGTTATACATGTTCTCGGGGAACATCTAGCTCAATTGGCATAACATAATTTATAAAGTAAATGTTCTACATTCTACTTTAGTGAGTAGCATTTAGGGTCTTAAAAGCTTGTGAGCTGCCTTGTAGGATACTCCACTGGTCTCACCCTTTCTGGAGAAAGGGAGAATGAAGAAAACCAAAGACACAAGGGAAAAGTAGTCCAAGGACTAACAGACCACAACTACCACAGCCTCCACTAGACTAAGTCCAGAACAACTAGATGGTGCCTGGCTACCTCCACCAACTGCTCTGACTGGGATCACAATAGAGGGTCCTGGACAGAGCTGGAGAAAAATGTAGAACAAAATTCTAGCTCACAAAAAAAAAAAAAAAAAAGAGACCAGATTTACTGGTCTGACAGAACCTGGGGAAAACCTGAGAGTACGGCACCTGACACTCTTACAGCTCAGTAATGAAGTCACTCCTGAGGTTCACCCTTCAGCCAAAGATTAGACAGACCCATAAAACAAAACGAGGCTAAATGGACACACAAGCCCAGGGGCAAGGACGAGAAGGCAGAAGGGGACAGGGAAGCTTACAGTGAGGAATCCAAGGTCAAGAAGGGGAGAGTGCTGACATACCCTGGGGTTGGCAACCAATGTCAAAAAACGGTATGTGTATTAATTGTTCAATGAGAAACTAATTTGCTCTGTAAACATTCGTTTAAAGTACATTAAAAAAAAGAATTTACAAAATAATACAAAGTTTTAAGCTCATACTGTTTTTCAAATTTACTTTCAGGGTTTATGTTCTTCATTTATATCAAAACTACAAACATAGATGAGGTTTAGGTAGATTGAGGACATTGACAGTGACTAATATCTAAATGAATCAGCATACTGTTAAACAAAGCCAAACCCATTGCCTTTGAGTAAATTCCGACTCATAATGACCATATCAGATAGAGTAGAACTGCCTCATAGGGTTTCCAAGGCTGTAAATCTTTGTGGAAGCAGACTGCCACATCTTCCTCCCACAGAGCAGCTGGTGGTTTTGAATCACTGAAGTTTTGGTTCGCAGCTGAGCACTTAACCGCTGTACCACCAGGACTCCTTCAGAATATTTTTACACATTCCTTAATCATTTGGATTTTTTCCAGGGAATGGATGCTTAGATTTGAATTAAAAATATGATAACATTAAGTTTTATCTCCCGTTAAGTAATAAGAACTTAAACATTTTCAATAAAGAAGAGTAATATAGATAGTTTTGGGAGCATACACAGGGTAACTCTCCGCTCTTTCTACCCTGTTCTTTTAAGAAAAACACAGACAAATCTACATATCTAATGTTATACGTGGATAAGGTCATCACCAAAGAGTTGAGTTAGTATAATTAGAAATGCTATCTCACTTATCACTCAAAGTCATTTTATTCAATTAACATGGATTTAATTATTTTTTAGTAAATGCTATTGTTAGTAAAGTAATACATAAAGACTCGATTCTTTTGCGAGTCTTAATTCTTCTTTCCCTCTTAAAAGTGATGCTTTCATTTTGATAATGTGTATTCCTTTACTTCAGTTCAGAATCAAATCCTGAGCACCATATTAGGTGAACATCTATTTTCTAGGATCTATGTTGCTTTCGAGTAGGAAAATAGTCACAGCATTTACATTTAAGATCATTTGGTATCAGTAAAAGAAAATGCATACAAAAGCTATTAACCTGATTGCAATCCTAAGTGCTGTACAGTGATGGGTCCTACAGGTATCATAGTCCACAAAGTAGAGATAATGGTGTAAACTCTAATATTAGCAGAGAATTCATGGAGAAATTGCAACTTGAGACTTGAATGGTTTTGTTTTCTGGTCTCACTTCATGCCAACAATAATGCTGTGATATAAAAGGAAAATAAATTAGAGCGTATTCATGTTGTATAGCGTACTGAGTAACATTCTGAAGAATAAATTAAAATTAGTTTTAATGAAAATAATTATAAATGGATGGTCATAATAATAACTGTTAATAACAACAATAAACCCAGTGCCGTCTAAATAATTTTAGCCTTTTATAAATGCCAGGACTTCTTCAAGGTGCTTTACTTATATTAAAAGTTTTAATTCCCATAACAACACTAAATGTTGGTGTAGTTGCTAGCCATTTAACACCTGAGCAAACTGTGAGACAGGAAGATTAACTTGCACCAAGTCATCACACAGCTAGGTGTTGGAGCTATAATTCAATTCCAGTCCATCTGGAAAATCCTGTTATATAACCGTGGCACAGTAGTTAAGTGCTCAGCTGCTAGTCAAAAAGTCAATGGTTTGAAATCTCTAGCTGCTCCATGGAATAAAGGCATGGCAGCTGGTTTTCCTAAAGATTTACAGCCTTGAAAACCCTATGGGATAGATCTATTCTATCCTGTATTGTCACTATTAGTTGGAATCAACTCCTCAGCATTTTTTTTTTTTTTACCATGTTGCTATAATTCTACTATCCTTAGGGGACAAGGTGCAAACCCATTAGGATGGACAGATGAAAAACAGGGTGAGACAAGAGGCACTTTGCCTATTGCAAAATTTAAGGAGGCACTCCCTTTCAGGATTGTGCAAGTGCAAGGATGGCCCAGAATGCCTCTTTAATTTTGCACCTTAGGAGCTTCACTGACTAGTCCTTGTGCTGTCCCTGATGAAAGGGAATGGTGGGAAAAATACTTGCCCACAAAGGAAATCAAAACCACTTTATCAAATACCTACTTAACCAGGCAATTTATTAAATTCTAGGCTACAGACTTAAAGAACATACTATCATAATTATAGTTACAGAAACATAACCAAAAAGTCAACAATTTAAAATTGGTAGGTAGGTGTTGTATTTTACCAGTATTATCTCATTTAATTCTCAGAAAAAAAGACGTAAACTTTCGAAACTTCAAATATTTGCTTCATGTTACAAAGATAATAAATCACAAAAACAGATGTCAAATTCAGGCCCATTAAAAAAAAAAAAGTAGATGCTGAATTGCAATAAAAAGAAGTATGTGCAATTGGAAGAATGACCCACACTTAGTGAGTCTCAATATCCTATAGTTAAAGACAAGTGAGTTTAGAAACAGTTATCTCAAGTGTTGCTTTTTTGAAGAACAACAAAAATAATGGTGGGTGTACACAGTACAATGGGTATAACATAACAGCCCATATCTTTCCTTCTCCTGTCCCAAACACATACACACAGGTAACAAATATTCTCCATGCTGCCTTTGCTTTTCCAGGTTGACCACATTTATTATTCGTATCTGAATCAATGTTCCTAGGCCAATTTCGCTGAATAAAATCCTCATGTCCACTTAAAATCCTACCAAAAGATATTTGTTTTATTCACCTAAGAAAAATAAAATACTCTCAAAATTTTCGTTCTAAACTATCTAATATGAACTGTATTCTAAGAACCTATATGTTTAAAGGAGCCCTGGTGGCACAGTGGTTAAGAACTCGCTGCTATCCAAAATGTTGGTAGTTCAAATCTACCAGCTGCTACTTGGAAACCCTATAGTTCTACTAGACTCCATAGGGTTGCCGTGAGTTGAAATCGACTCCACGGCAATGGGTACAGGCACAGGCTTAAAATCATCAATGGATAGGAAAAGGAAACATGGAACTAGGCAGTTGAAAATATATGTTAGAAGACAGTTTATGATACAGTGTTAGACAAGTTTGACTGAGAAAGTGCATACAGAAGTACAATGGGATTGTCAAGGCGTGCAATTAATTTAAAGTGAGGTTAGGCGGCAAAGCTGAGGGTCCATCTCCAGCAGTTACCAATTCCTGCAGTGCTGTGTTAAGTAAGGTATAGAATATCTACCCGGGGCTGTGATCCAAAAGCATAGTGAAATGATCTTAAAATAAATGTGAGGGGGCAGTTTACTATGATTTAACAGGAGGACCTGGGACATACATAACTACTATCATTCTCAAAGTGCCAACAATTGCAGTGATCATGAAATCCAACCCGGACACCTGAATACAACTTAGAGGAGAGACAAAGAGATACAGGAAGATAAAGGAAACACCCATGTAAATTCACATTTTCCACAGATGAATCGTCAAGGAATGCCACCAGAAGATAATCTGACTGAAGTGGTGGAATTTGTTCTTTTGGGCTTTGCTGACATGCCCCATCTCCAGTGGTTCCTTTTTGGATTGTTTTTAATCATCTATATTTTTATATTATTATCCTGATGAGCAATGGCACCATACTCCTAATAACAAAAATGGATCCTGCTCTCCAGAGCCCTATGTATTTTTTCCTGGCAAATTTTTCCTTCTTGGAAATCTGCTATGTATCAGCTACTCTCCCCAGAATGTTGATGAATCTTGGGACTCAGAGAAGAAGAATTTCCTTAGGTACCTGTGCTGCACAGATGTGCTTTGTCCTTGTATTTGGAGCCACCGAGTGTTTCCTCCTGGCAGTGATGGCCTATGACCGCTACGTGGCCATTTGTAACCCTCTGCAGTATCCTCTAGTCATGAACCACAGGGTCTGTATCCAGTTGGTGACTGGCTCTTGGACCATTGGAATCCCAGTTCAGATAGGGCAGACATATCAGATTTTCTCTCTGCCTTTTTGTGGATCTAAGCAAATTAATCACTTCTTCTGTGACATTCCCCCAGTTCTCAATCTGGCCTGCGGGGACAGCTTTGTAAATGAGATGTTGGTGTACATAGTTGCTGTGTTATTTGCTATGGTTCCATTTCTGTTGATACTTGGCTCCTACAGTAAAATCATCTCCATCATCCTGAAGTTGCCATCAGCCACAAGTCAAGCCAAAGCCTTCTCTACCTGCTCGTCTCATCTTATGGTTGTGGTGTTATTCTTTGGATCAGCCATTACTGCATACTTAAGACCCAACACTAGGCACTCAGAGGGAACTGACAAAATGCTTTCTCTTTTTTACACTATCCTAACTCCTATGTTTAATCCCCTGATATATAGTTTAAGGAACAAAGATGTCATAACGGCATTGAGAAAATTGCTATGTAAATAATTCGCTTCAGTAAAAAATAAGTTAAATGTATAAGAATTGCTTTCTCACATACTTTTTAATCCAATTTAAATGGTGTATACCTTGTCTTTCTATAAAATGGCAATTATTTCCAAATTAAAAATTACATGTAATATTGTCAGACCTTTCCGTTCAACTTATGTAAGTAGTACATGTATCAGCTGATGGCAGATTGTTCCATTAGTAATTCTATAATTTCCTTGTACAATGTCTTCCCTCAATAAGAACTTTTGCAGGGGCTGATTTAATTTAATCTGTTATAATGTATAATTTGTTATATCACTTATTAGGAAGCATTTAATTCATTTCCAAGAATGTCCATATGGTTGTGACATCCATTTTAAATTATGATGGTATATCAATGCCATTGAACATTCGGCATGATTTATGTTTATATCAGATTAAACTTTTCTATATAGTACAATCCTATGGTTTGAGAAAAGATGTTAAAATATGTATATATAATTAGAAAAGCATGAGGTTAGTCACAAGTTTTTGATTTTGCTTTGTTTTGTTTTAGCTTTCTGGAGATGATAAGAGGGATGAGAAAATTATAAAGAAAGGAATTGATTTAAAAAAAAGTACCTGCTATAAAAACAATAGATATCACACACCTACCTTGTACACAGCATACACACACACACACACACACACAGATACACATTGAAAATGATGAATGGAAATATATCATCAAATGTCAATTACGAATATTCCAGAGTAAATTTTCTATTATTTTCCTTTAGTTTTTTTTTTTTTCCCCCTGAATATTTGGTCCTTATTGCAATTAACCTGTGTTTTCCATGAAATCAAGAAAATGGAACAATAAATCTGTGTTCACGTGGATAATAAAAATGATAGTAGTTAGTTGCTTGTGCTGTTTCCCTACTTCTGTTTTATAATTAGCCTTACTCCATTCCAGTATTTTAAACTTACCTAATGAATCTTTCATATATGAAGGCAACAGATCCCCCCCCCCAAAACTACGAACCTTCTCCATGAGTTAGTTTAAAAAGAATGTGCTGAAGATTTCATCTGCTTTGAAAGCTTTTACCCAGAAGTAAAAGAAGTCAGTTACATCCACATTTACACCGACACACCGAGCTCAAGTGGGGAGGGAAGTGCAGGACTACTCCTTACTCAGAACAAAATAGAGACGATATGTAACATCTCTGATGACAAGCCCAAGAGGAAAAAGTGTACCCTGATCAAGAGCAAGGAACAAGAAATAAATCACTAAGTTTCTCCTGTGACTATCAAATACTATAAAAAAAAATCTAAGGGACATTATTAGAGACAAGGGAAGTATAAAAGAAATGAGAATATAATAGCAAAAATAGTTTCATGAAAATTTCCAAGCAGAAAGTGGGTCACTCCTGAAGCTATTAAAAGCAGAATGCAGTGAGAGAGAAACTGTGAAGTCCTTTCGTTCTCACTGTCTCATGCAGGGGAAAGAAAGTTTGGGAGATGAAACCCTTTACCAAGTGTGATGTCCTTCTCCAGGGATTGGTCCCTCCTGATAGCATGCCCAAAGTAAGCAAGACAAAGTCTCGCAATCCTCATTTCTGAGGAGCGTTCTAGCTGTGCTTACTCCAAGACAAACTTACTTGTTCTTCTCGCAGTCCATGCTGTATTCAGTATTATTCACTTACACCACAACTCAAATGTGTCAATTCTTCTTCTGCCTTTCATTTTCATTGTCCAGCTTTCACATGCATATGACCCTATATGACAGAATAGAACTGCCCCATAGGGTTCTCTAGGCTGTAATCAGTATATGGACAAAAGTGCTTTTCTCCTAGGGAGACACTGGTGGGTTTGAATCCCCGACCTTTTGGTTAGCAGCCAAGTATTAAGAGTTGTGCTAACAGGGCCCCTTAGAATATATATGTAGAACTTCCAAAACTCAATAATAAGAACAAAAAAAAAAAGCAATTTTTAATATTGGCAAAAAGTTTGAACAGGCACTTCTCGAAGAAAATATACGGGTGGAAAATAAGGCCATGAACAATGATCACATCAATTTTGATTATGGGTTAGAAAATGATACCAGTAGACACTTACTAAGGTCCCTAAAAAAAAAAAAAAAACTAGTGGGTGGTGCAAATGATTCATGTTTGACTACTAACCCAAAGATTGGTGGTTTAAAACCCACTCATCAGGGTCAGGAAAGAAAGGCCTGACAACCTGCTCCTGTAAAAAGCACAGCCAAGAAAACCCTCTAGACTGGCATTTCTACTCTGTAATATATGGGGTTGCCATAAATTGGAATCAACTTGACAGCAACTTTTTTTTAGACTTTTATTAGAATAACATATGTACATAAACAAAGCTGATAATATAAAATGATGGCAAGAATTCAGAGCAATTAGAACACTCATGTTTCTGGTGTGAATGCAATTTTGGAAATTTCTATTTTGGAAAATTTGTTGTTAGTTTCCTATAAAGTTAATTGTATACTTACTATATGATCCAAAAGTCTCACTGTGGCTAGTCACCATAGAGAAATGAAAACCTATATACACAAAATCCTCTAAAGAAATATTCATAGCAACTTTATTTGTTAAAGGTGGCTAACCTCTGTTTCAATAACCATTACAAAAACTTATATTTTTTATTTTGTATCTGACTTTTAACTCAGTCAATAAAGATAAACAAGAAATTAATCTTAATCAAAAGTAAGTGTGAACTATTTCTGTCCAATATCAAATTTATTTTTATAGAATCTTTATGTCTTAAATATCATCACAGAACCGTCACATTCAGAAAATGACAAAAAAAAGGAATTCTTTTTTTTTTTCAATTTCAAACACTGTTTCAGATAAAAAATAAACATACAAAAAAAAAAAATAAGTCTCTGTAGTGTTGATTTACAGCTCATGGCGGCCCAGTAGGACCGAGTAGAGATGCCTCCCGGGGTTCCCAAGGAGCGGCTGGTGGATTTGAACTGCCAGGCTTTTGGTTAGCGGCTGAGTTCTTAACCACTGTGCTACCAGGGCTCCACTGTTTCAGATCGTCTTTGCATTTTTTTGTGTTTCGTGATTATAAGATAAAACATCGTTTTTTGTTGATGTTGTTTTTTCAATTGTCTTTGGACACCTTTGTTTCCGATTTCTGTTTTAGATGGCCCACCCTGCTTTGAGAGCGGGGATAAGTGCAGAGTGAGGAGGTAAGAACGAGAGCTTACGGAAAGGTCAGACCCGATAAAGAGGATGCGGTTTCTGAGGACGAGTGTCAGGTCAATCGTGGAGTGAACGACACGTGGTAGGTGGCAGGTAAGAAAATGTACTGATTTATTCAACAAGAATCTTGATCATCTTCCATGTATTAGGTTCTAGACTGAGTTGTGTAGGTGAATAAAACGTAGTTACGGTTTTGTGGAATGATGAGGTGAAAGAAAGCCTGCATTGTGCAGTCTTAGAGAATTAAAATCACGTCTTAGCAATATTGCGTGGTTAGCTACTCGTTCCTGACTGTCCTTGAGACTCAGAGCATTTTTATCATTCTCCATGATCAGATTTTAATTAGAAGCAATTTGTCAGATAATGACTGTGGAAATACCAGTAGTGCTTTAATATTTAGTCTAGAACTTTATAGGCACTGCGGTAAGTAGTTATTTGACTTTACTCAGTTACAGAAAATCCACGGGATGTGTAAAAATGGACTAGATTGTTGCTTCTGACACAATTGTGTCACCTCTAGGACACTGTCCACGATTAACACTCTTAAAGTATGATAAAAAATGAGTCTCCTCTTTTCAGTGAGTTAATATCTATTGACTTTAAAATTGTTGTTGTTAGGTGCTATTGAGTGGGGTTCCCACTCATACGGACCCTATGTACAACACAGTGAACCACTGACCAGTCCTGCACAATTCTCACAATCATCGCTATGTTTGAGCCCATTGTTGCAGTCATTGAGTGTCAATTCCTCTAGTCGAGGATCTTCTTCTTTCTTGTTGACTCGCATGATGTCCCTCTCCAGGCAATGGTCTTTCCTGATCTCATGTCCAAAGTACATAAGACAAAGTCTCTCCATCCTCACTTCTAGGGGGCATTCTGGCTGTACTTCTTCCAAGACAGATTTGTTCATTCTTCTGGTGTATTTATGGTATATCCAATATTCTTCACCAACACCATAATTCAAAGGCATCGATTCTTCTGCTGTCTTCATTATTCATTGGCTAGGTTTCTCATTCATGAGATGACTGAAAATACCATGACTTGGATCAGGCACACCTTAGTCCTCAAAGTGACATCTTTACTTTTTAATCAGGTCTTTTGCAGTAGATTTGCCCAATGAAATACATTGATTTATTGACTGCTGCTTCCATGGATGTTGATTGTGGATCCAAGTAAAATGACATCCTTGGCAACTTCAATATTTTTTCTGCTTGTTGTAGTGTTGCTTATCGGCCCAGTTGTGAGGATTTTTGTTATCTTTATGTTATAGCGAAATCCATACTGAAGGCTGTGGTCTTTGATCTTCATCAGTAAGTACTAGTACTTCAAGTCCTCTTCTCTTTCTTCAGGCAAAGTAGTGTCGTCTGCTTATTACAGGTTGTTAATGAGTCTTCCTTCAAACCTGATGCCCAGTTATTCTTCATATTTTCCAATTTCTTGGATTATTTGCTCAGCATACAGATTGAATAAGTATGGTGAAATGATACAGCCCTGACCCACACATTTCCTGATTTTAAACCATGCAATATCCCCTTGTTCTGTTCAAACAACTGCCTTCTGGTCTATGTACAGGTTTCCACATGAGTACAATTAAGTGCTCTGGAAGTCTCATTCTTTGAAAAATAATTCATAATTTGTTATGATCCACACATTCAAATGCCTTTGTATAATCAACAAAATACAGGTAAATATCTTTCTGGTCTCCTCTGTGTTCAGCCAATATCCATCTGACATCAGCAATTAATTCATTTATTTCAATTATTTCATGGTTCCCTAAGTCCACACCATTGTGTTTACATTAGTGTGCCTGATCTTTGCCACCTTTAGCTCTTTCTAAACTGAAATTAACCCTTTGAACTGATATTATCAAGAAAAGTGAGCTTCAGTCAACACAACCATTAATGCCTAACCCCCCAATTCCAGATTCCCAAATCGATGACTCACATACAGAGATTATTTACTTCATTTCTCCCTAAAAACTTCTGTTGGCAGTTCTTTTGATATTTACGTCATTGTATAGTTTTAGTTACAACCATACCCATGTGTAAAAACAATTTTAGTTCCTTTTTTGTGTTTGTATTTCTATATCATAAAGTCATTTACATCTATTATCTGACATGATGTTCTACATTCATCAATTTACATTTTTGTTTATGGAAGCAAATTTGTGTATATCACTTCTCATTTAATATTTTATATGCTACAAGAATTTGATACACACTTCATAATGATTATGAAAGTAATGATAAAGGTGAAGATTATGATAGTGATGGTGGCGGTGGTGGCATTTTTCTTTTCTGAAATTTATCAAAGCAAGAATCAGAATGTCATGGGACAGTCATGTCTTAAAAGTTCAGATACCTGGTTTTTAATCTTCCCTTTACCAAAATCTTGAGAAAGTCAATTCACTGTCTTTCTCATCACACTCACAATCAGTAAAATGGTAATAATGATAATATATCCTAATAACTCACAGGATTATTATAAGCCTCAAATATCTACCTAGGATGGAAAAGCATTTGGAAAAAATTAAAGCATCACAAAACTGAGACTTTGCTGTATTTACATACAAGTCATGGTGAAATCACTAGCTTTCTTATGTTTTATATTCAACTTCTCAGAGGTAATCATTCCAATTTTTTTTTTTTTTTTTTTTGAGGGATGAAACGTTGCATAATATCAATTACCTGGAGGAAAACCTACTTGCTTGAACATGGGAATTATTGTTTCTTCAAAAATGTAATAAATTATTTTTTCCTGAAAAGTGTTGCTCATATATTAGCCCACTGAACAGATAATATAAAAGATAGTTAAACCTTCCTTAATATTCAAAGAAGATATTAAATAACCATTAAATTATTTATTCAGGACCAATCAGTAAGTATTGAATAATATAGTATAGGCTTCTTTTATACTTTTTCAAAATTTGTTCAAAGCTTTGCATTTTTTTTCTTATATTTCTCTACTCCCTATATTTCCCAATGTGTTAATTCTTACTAAGGTAACCTTTAGAACTTATTCTTTTGACCCGATTATTTATATGATACCTATTATCAGCTAGGAGCCATGGTAGAGTAGCAGTTAAGAGCTCAGGCTGCTAACCAAAACGTGGCAGTTTGAATCAACCAATCACTCCTTGGAATCTCTATGGGGCAGTTCTACTCTGTCCTACAGGGTTGCTATGAGTTGGAATTGACTCAACGGCAATGGGTTTGGTTGTTTTTTGGTTTATTATCAATAATTGAGACTGACTGGAAAAAAAAAATCTGATGACATACTTTACAACAGTAGGCATCTGATTATATATATAATTCATTGACTATACATGAATACCAGAAAGAGCTCCATGCGTTTCTTGAGGTAAAGACCAATTATTTATTCTAGTTTTTTTTTTTTTTTTTTATATTGCTCTGATTTTCTGGGTGGTGGCATTTACTGAGCCCTAGCCAACAAATAACCACCCCCCCACCAGAAAAAAGTACATAAGGGGGATCTAAAAGATGATTTGGTGGACCATTTGCTAAAGGTTTAGACTGTCTCTTTTATCATAGTGGTTGTTTTAATTCATACACCCTCAGGAACATTTATTTAATAACAAATGTGTGTGCATTCCTATCTAAACTATTTTGAATGATTTTATGTGTGTGTGTGTATTTAGATTGTGACAAGAATGCACTTTCAGTAAGCTGTGGTGAGTTGGTGGGAAATAGACCCGGCCCGTTTCAGTCACACCTTTGCCTCTGGGCAGTAACTGGTACCAGCCCCGTTTCCTGGTTGACACAGGGAAAAGGCACTGGGAAAAGGACCTGAAGTTCAGCAGGGCAGGATTATCCAATAAGCAATAATCTAGGATGTGATGAAACCCATATGAAATTGTTTACTACAAATTAGTAAGTAAACACAAGTAAGCCCATGCATACCTTGCTTAATGTAAGTGGTACATACCTTTATTACCGGTTAATCCATCCCTGCTCAGTTAGCACGGAGGATGGAGGACTGAAAGCCTTTCTGCTTATGGTAGCTGAAAACTCATCTGTTGAACATGCCCTGTGCACCCATGAGCCTGGCCCAGATGAGGAAGTGGGTCCATTCTGGGGACCAAGACTTCTTCCACAAACTGTCTCTGTGAGGCTGGTTGAAAGGCTGGAAAAACGAAGATAGGGCAGGCTGTAGGCTAGGCCTGTCACTGCTAAGAGACAGGTATCCAGGCCCTGAGGAAAAGAAAAAGTGAGCCTCCTGGCCTCTAGAACTTCCTGTTGGATGAGTAGTATGGTGAAGAGAAGCTGAGAACAGATGTAACTGAAGTCCTGTTAGTAAGAGAAGTTATCACTCTCAGGGACCATGGGGAACCATTTCTGACGTGTGCACAGACTTTACAGTGTGTTGTTTGTGATAATGGTGGTTTCTGTTCACCGCGCCCCAGACAGAGACTCCTCAGACAGTGTCCTTGCTCCCCATTGCAACTCTCGGAGGCCAGGGTTATAATCCCAATCTCACTCAACATTTTTTACATATAAAATTCAGTGAAATTAATTTTGTTCATCATGTTGTACAACCATCACCATTATCCACTGCCAGGGTTTTTCTTCACCTTTAACAGAAGCTAAGTGAAGTGCCATCTAAGCAATTTTAGCAATTCACTTAGTGTGAATTGATGTTCCATTTACTTTTTCATTAAGACATATGATGTTGGCACATTTTTTGTGAGTTATTCTCTACCTATATTAAAAAAAAAAATCCTTTGTCGTCCGGTCGATTTCAATTCATAGCACCCTATAGGGCAGACTAGAACTGCCCACAGGGTTTCCAAAGAGCAGATAATGATGGATTTGAACTGCTGACCTTTTGGTTAGCAGCCAGGCTCTTAACTGCTGTGCCACAAGGTCTCCAAGTTCTTGTGAAATGACTATACATTAACCAATTTTAATTTGGTTGATTGTCTTGTTATTAATGATTTCATGGGCTCCTTTATATATTCTGTGTAATTAACAGCGTATGTATTGTAAATATTACTCCCAGTCTGCAGATATTTACTTCTAATCTGTGGACTTCTGATTCCTGTTCTTGACGATATCTTTTGGTGATAGGAAGTTTTTATTTTTGATGAAGTCACATTTATCAGTTGTCACAAGGATAGTCTTCTATACTTTCTTCCAGTAGCTGGAGATGTTTGTTGAAGTATGTAACACATTTACACTTTTTTTTTAATGGGGTGACTAAAGAGCAAGATTATTTTCTTCCATTCAATTACCCTGTTTTTCATGGCATGTTTTAAAAATCAGTTATTTACTGTTTTATATCTGAATTCTATTTTATTTACACTTTTCTCTCTTTTTGCTAAAACCACACAACCTCGTTTACTGTTGTTTTCAATAAATCTTCAAATCCTCCAACCATGTTCTTCCTTTTTAAAATACTTTTGGGTATTTTGGACATTTTTCATTTTTATACATAACTCAAACCCTGGTGGCACAGTGGTTAAGAGTTCACCTGCTAACCAGAAAGGTCGGCAGTTTGAATCCACCAAGCACTCCTTTGAAAACCAATAGGATAGTTCTACTGTGTCCTACAGGGTCACTATAAGTCAGAATCAATTGGATGGCACTGGGTTTGGTTTTGATTTATGTCAGTTGTTTCAAATAACTTTCGATTTTGATTGGGGTTGTATTAAATGAGTAATTTGGGGAGAATTTTCATCTTAGTAATATTGAATTTTGATCACTGCGTATGCTACATCTCTCCACTTAGTTTGTCTTAAATTTTTCTCAGTGATATTTTGAAGTTTCCACTCCAAGGTCTTAAAAAAGTTGGTAATTTTATTCTTTATATTTAGTTTTTATGTTTTACAACTGGCTTTTTTTTTTATATTTGATATTTCTATTAAAGTGATATTTTAATTTAAAAGTTTTCTGTTTGTGAAGCTGAGTTGGGATGAATTCAAACTAGGTTGCTGTAAATTGAGGATATTTATTTTAATCCCTAAGGTAATCACTAATAAAATAATTTAAAAAAATACAGAAAAATAATGACGATGAAATCAAAATGGTACACTAGAAAAAAATCAATAAACACAAAAGGAAAGAGATTGTAAGAATGGAAAAAAAATGATCCAACTATATGCTATCTTTATGATACTTCAGACCCAAAGATAAAAATGGGTTGAATATGAATGGATGGAAAAAGATATTCTATGCAAATTATAATCAAGAGAGCTATGGTGTTTATAGTAATGCTGGACAAAGTATTAAAATATTCCCCTGGAACATTTTGTTGAGTATGTATGGCACATGATGACAATTCAAAATTAACTAAAAAACATAATACTATATTTATAGATTATAGCATGTTGAAAACAGTATTATATATTGCTAAGCAATCAGAATAGAATACAGAAATTGCTTCCTGTTGCTGTTGAGTCAATTCTGACTCATATCAATCCAGTAGGACTGAATAGAGCTGCCCCATAAGTTTCTAAGAAGCTAGCAGCTGGTGGATTCAAACTATCAATCTATTGGTTAGTAGCCAAGCTCTTAACCACTATTGCTAGTAACAATTTCTATAAAGAGAAAATACAAATTTTTAAGTAGAAAAAAAATGCTCAAGCTTTAGACAAAGCAAGCAACATTTCGGTTTGCAGATAGATTATGATCATGAAACCTGGAAATTTACCAAGACATCATCTATCTTCAATCCTGATACAGTATCACTCACCAAAGACAGTCATTTCAATAAGTGAATCAAATGATTCATAAAGACTGTGTCAAACCAATTACAGTTATGTCATGTTTATCTGGAATATCAAAGAAGGATATTTTCCATGAGATAATATTTACCATAAACTTAAGTAGATTGAGATATTGGATCCTATTTTTCATTCCTCTCTGTATCTGTGCTCCTTGCCATGTAACTTTTAAGCTCTGCAAGAGGCAGATATCCTTCCTCAAACCTTTGACTTTGGTCTCAGCTCTGTGATTCACATTGACTATAGAATATAACAAAAACAGTTGCTTGAAAAGCTTTTGTTAATGCATGTTTCCTTTTGTGACTCAGGCACTGACATTGGAAGAATATACTCTAGCTACCCCAGTGGTCCAAGAAGGATCATAGATACATGAAACAGCTGCCAAATGAACGTATACACTTATTGTCCTGAGTCGAATTCATCAGCCAAGATCAGGCTAGATCAGATGACCTCAGATATTAGCAGATCATAACATGTTTTACTGTCTTAGTATACAGAGATAAAATAAAATTTACATGACCAAATAAAATTTAAACAATCCATATTTTGGACTGTTCAGGCAGAGATATGTCTTATGTGCACTTTAAAGAGTGAAATGGAATTCATATTTTCAATATATTTTGTGCCTAAGGGTTGAACAGACCTTTGTTTATTATGTTTACTCTATTATGCTATGATATATCCTCTCTCCTGCTAAGCTATTCATTTTCAGAACATCTCTATAAATCCATATTCAGAAAGACTTCGTTTACATGGGTAACCACATTGCCATTTATACTAACTCAGAAATCTTCATTTGCCTAACTCTGATTCAGAAACCTTAATTTAAATAGATTGAGCTTTAATAACTGTGTTGCTAATTATTTTTCAACTAATTTACTTATCTTTAAAGAACATTGGTATTGGATGATCAATCAAATGGGGAGTTACATTAGACACGTGCACTGCTTTGCTATTTGAAAAGGAATGTGAATAAATAAATCAGCTAGAATATTTGGACAATTTTCTACATTCTCTGAAAATGAACAAATAAATCTTTACAGACTTTGCAGTTTGTGACAGGGTAACTTTGTACTAACTTTCTTACTGCCTCCTTCACATCTTTGTTCCTGAGGCTGTAGATCAGGGGGTTCAGTATGGGGATGACCACTGTGTAAAACACAGAGGCCACCTTGATCATGAGCCATGAACCCTTGGAATTAGGCACACAGTAGAGAAAAAGGATGGTTCCATGGAAGATGGTAATGGTAGTTAGGTGGTAGGCACAGGTGGAAATGGCTTTGTGGCGCCTCCCAGTTGAAGGCATCTTCATGATAGTGATAAAAATGAAAATATAAGATGTAAGAATGATCATGAGGCTGCTTATTTCATTGAATGTGGCTGACACTAAAATGATCTTCTGACTAATGTAGGGGTCAGAGCAGGACACAGCAACAATGGCAGCATGCTCACAGAGAAAGTTGTTTATGAAGTTGGTCTCACAAAAGGATAATGTCAACAGAAAGTAGGTGAATGTCAAGGAACAGAGTATACCCCAAGCATATGAGGCAGTCACCAACAGGAAACAAAACTTCGGGGACATTGCAACCTTATAGAGCAAAGGGTTACAAACTGCTACAAATCGATCATAAGCCATTGCTGCCAACATGAATGTTTCGGTCACCACAAATATGCAAGCCAAGAAGAATTGGGTGAGGCACCCTGTGAAGGAGATTGTTCTGTCTTCCACAACCAAGTTTTCTAATAGTTTGGGTGTAACTACTGAAGAGTAACAGAAATCAACAAAGGACAAGTGGCTGAGGAAAAAGTACATGGGGGTGTGGAGTTTGGGGTTGATCCTGATGATCACAATCATGCCCAGGTTCCCGATGACAGTGACTGTGTAGATGGTCAGGAAGACCATGAAAAGGGGCACCTGGTGAAGGGAAAGACAGGACACAGTACAGAAGGGGTCAGCATAACTGGACTAAAACAAAAGCAAAGATGTTTCCTGAATAAACTGAATGCTTCGAAGGCCAGCATAGCAGGAATGGAGATTTGGGGACCATGGTCTCAGGGGACATCTAAGTCAATTGGCGTAGAAAATCTATTAAGAAAGCATTCTGCATCCCACTTTGGAGAGTGGCATCTTGGTCTTAAACTCTAGTAAGCAGCCATCTAAGATTCATCAATTGGTCTCAACCCACCTGGAGCAAAGGAGAATGAAGAACACCAAAGACACAAGGTAATTACGAGCCCAAAAGACAGAAAGGGCCACATAAACCAGAGACTACATCAGCCTGAGACCAAAAGAACTAGATGGTGCCCAGCTACAACCGATGACTGCCCTGACAGGGACCACAACAGAGAACCCCTGCAGGAGCAGGAGAGCAGTGGGATGCAGACCCCAAATTCTCGTAATAAGACCAGACTTATTGGTCTGACTGAGACTAGAAGGACCCCGGTTTTCATGGTCCCCAGAGGTTCTGTTAGCCCAAGACAGGAACCATTCCCAAAGCCAACTCTTCAGATAGGGATTGGACTGGATAATGTAGTAGAAAAAGATGCTGGTGAAGAAGGAGCTTCTTGGATCAAGTAGACACATGGGACTATGCTGGCATCTCCTGTCTGGAGGGGGGATGAGAGGGGGTCAGAAGCTGGTGGATGGACATGAAAAGAGAGAGTGGAGGGAAGGAGTTTGCTAACTCATTACAGGGAGAGCTATTAAGAGTATATAGCAAACTTTCACATAAAGCACAATAAAAATTAAAAAAAAAAAAAAAAGAGTTGTACCTGGAGGTCCGGATATTCTGAGAAGCCCAAGAGCATGAATATGGCTCTAGCGCTCTGATTTTCTTGGTTCCTGTTGAGAAAATAGGATAGTTGATTCTCAAAAGCAAAATGTGAATTAGACAGAACACAATGAAGAAACACTGAGAAACTTATTGTCAACAAAGACAGTTATTAAAAATGCTTAACATCTACTGTTCCATTATTTCAAGTTAGGACTTACTAATATCCCAGTTGTACACTGAACGTTCATTTTTTAGAGTAATAATTTAAAGAAGAAAGTTGAGAGAGAAAGAACAAAAATAGAGTTGACCCATTTATATTTCAAATGACCATATTCAGTATCATCAGAAGGAGCTGGCTTTCAGAGAGGGCCATCCTGGCTTTTCCCATGAACCTGAGTTTAGTGAAAATGTTTGTGTTGAAGAAAATGCACATCATGAGGTTCAGCAGTATCTTTTCTGGCTCACCTGTTCAACTACGGGAACCTAGAACTCAACTGTCAACATAAATACAACACATGCAACATGGTATGCATTCTACGTATTTTTAGCACATATTTTATCATTTTCTGTTTCACAATAAAGGTCACTAGACCAAGAATTATTGTTTGTTTTGTTTGCTTCTGCATCCCAAATGGGACACTAAGACATAATATATACTCACTAATATTTATTCAATAAAGGAATGTATGAGTATATGAGTCAATAAGGTCTGGACATCATTTCTACCTGGTTTCCTTTTTCCTCAGTGTTGTTTATGCTTTCTTATCACTCTCTAGTTTTCTCAGGTTCATTACTGTAAGAAAGATGCCTTCCAAAGACTAATTCCTCAGCAGTCTCTCTGCTACCATTCTAAACTATCTTGATTGCTACTTAGGTAAACTATGACCACTTATTCACAGGCTGAGAGAGCCTTGGTGTCACAGTGGCTAAGTACTTGGCTGCTATCTGGAAAGTCAGTGGTTTGAAGTCACAGCCACTTCACAGGAGAAAGGTGTGGAAGTCTGTTACTGTAAAGATTTACAGCCTTGGGTCCTATGGGGTAGTTGTACTCTGCCCTGTGGGGTCACTATGAGTTGGAATTGGCTCCACAGCAACGTTTTTGGATTTGGATTCACAGTCCGAGTCCTCCACTTTAAAATATTCTGCACAACATTTCCAGAATAATTTTCCATTGTGATTTTTTCCTGATAGTAAATGGCTTTTAATTTTCCAACTGTTTCTTATTAACGAATTCACGAAATCTACATTGTTCAGCCTACCTTTTCCAGAGCTTTCCCTGGTCTATATATGCATCCTCGTTACCACTAAATCATTCTTCTCCAGCAATGTAGAATTTATCCAGCTCTGTTCAACAGCACGTGCTCATTTATATAAAGTTGAAATATCCAAATTATTCCCTCTTGTGTAATGCTTTATTTTCCCACTTACAACTGAAAACATTAGGCATTGTTTCTGTCACAAACCTGTAATACTAGGAAACACGTTATTCATTTTATTATAAAATTTCTCTCCGCTTTATAGATACAAGCTTTAATTTTAATAACAGACAGGAATTGAATGCTGTATTGCATCATTTCCAATTATGTATGTTACTGCCAAATTCTTCCTAAAATTGATTTTTTTTTAAGGACAATGCCCATACTTTATAATTTTCTAGATTCTAAAATGCCCATTAAGGTGCTGAGTACACCATGGATGTACAGTTAGAAAACCAGGATGAATGTCACTGGAAAGGAAGGATGATCTATACACAACCTCTAAAGCCCTCAACCATCTGCATTAAGGAACAAAGCGCACATCATCCAGCTGGATTTATACATGTTTTTGCCTCCTGCAAAACTTACTTGGAATGCATTATTATCCTTCTAAAGTGAAATACAACAAAAATTGAATCAACTTACCTAAGTGGAGTATTTAACTTATTCATTTATTGAAGCTTCTATGTTATGATTAATGGACTTCAGGAAAGTTCCTGCAGAGAATTCAACTAATCTTGTTGAGAATAGTATCAAACCTGAATAAAGTAGCAAGAGTTTACAGTATATTTAAAACAATATTTTGTGTAAAGGGCTACTACCGTTCAATCTATTAAGTATACTCAGAGATAGCAGGGAGAAAGGCAGACCTAAGAACTGAATCCTGGCACCATGCTGTGCCACCAGGGCTGTGGGGATATGGACCCTAGAGAATATCATTGATGTTTTGCATTGGAGGCCACAAATGGGGCAATTAGGTGACACAACACTCCCATGTGATTTTTTGGTTGCATACAATTACTTCTAAAGATTGAGAAATAACTTCATCACCAAGTTTAACCCATAGATCTTTATTTATTTTTTTTTTTAGTTAAACCAGATTAATATATGTTTGTTTTTGATACCAGCCAAATAACAGAAACACAAAGGAAAGAAAAAATCAGCTGTTGTGCAAAAATACAGAGATAACTACTATCAATTATTATTTTTTTTTCCCAATCCAGAGATAACTACTACCAATCTTAGTTGTATTTTTGTTTTCTCATCTCCTATATGGGAATAGGAAACCCTGGTGGTGTAGTGGTTAAGAGCTATGGTTGCTAACCGAAAGGTCGGCAGTTTGAATCTACCAGGTGTTCCTTGGAAACTCTATGCAGCAGTTATACTCTGTCCTATAGGATCGCTATGAATTGGAATCGACTCGACGGCAATGGGTTTGGTTTTAGTTTTATACGGGCATAGGAGCCCTGGTAATGCAGTGGTTAAGAGCTTGGCTGCTAACCAAATGACTGGGAGTTCGAATTCACCAGTGACTTCTTGGAAACTCTGTGGGCAGTTCTACCCTGTGCTACAGGCTCTCTCTGAGTTGAAATCAACTTGACTGCAACAGGTTTTTTTGTTTTTGTTTTTCTTTTTTTTTTTTTGTATATGTGCATATATTTATGAGCATATGTTCACACAATAAGTATTGTAGTTTATATGGTTTATTATCCTCCCTTTTCATTTAACATTATATTGTGAGTTCATTTTCTACTCGTACCATTCTTTAGAGAATACCATTTACATTTCTCTTCCAAATATGGGCACAATGCTATCCAATGCTCATATTTATCGTTGAATTTGAGAATATTCTTGAGGTTATATTTTTCATGTCTATAATACAGGTTTATAGGAAAGATAGTACATTTATTATTTAATTTTTCATCATGCATTAAGACACAAACTTCACAATCTCAGTGGCTTGATGAAGTAGAACAAATGTTAGCAATTTTTTTTTTTCTTTTTTCTGTCAAGAGCCATGTAGTAACTATTTTAGGCTTTGTGGACCATACAGTTTGATCACACAGTCAACTCAGTTGTTGTAGTATGAAAGCTGCCACAGGCAATATGTAAATCAATAGGCTTAACTCTGTTCCAATAAAACTTTACAAGAACAAGCCATAGGCTAGACTTGCTTTGCAGATGGTAGTTTGCCAGCCTCTGTGATAGAAGTTTATTTCTTCACTGTTTGAAGTCCACATTTTTTTCTACATCAGTGGGTAGACACCATCTAAGTAGTGGTACAGGGGTCCTGGCTCTTTCCAGAATGTGACTTCACTATCATCCCAAGGTTTCTAAGGTTTTGCTTCTCTTCTGCAAGATACCTGAAATTGATATCTTGGATTCTGAAGATTTCAAGAGGCTGCAGAAGAGGAAAGCTTAGAATGCATATTGAAAGTTTTATGGGCCAGACCTGCAGGTGTCACACATCTATCGCCCTCATATTCCATTGGCTAGAAATCAAACAAGACTAACTGCAGGGAGTCTAAGAAATGTAGTCTAGCTTGACTGGAAGAAGAGGAAATGGGTTTGGTAAGCAAATATCCAGTCCTTTCTCATGCTTTGGGCATCACATTCAATCTTTTGATACCCCTCTCCCTAAAATATCTCCGTTTCAGCACAACTTACATCTTCTTTTTGCTTGTGACAATTCAACCACCCTTAGCAGTAATTCCTTAAGACTTAATGTTTTCCTGCCCCAGATATCCCTGGGTCAGACTCTGATCATTCTCCAAAATTGAAGGCCCAACAAGAAGGAGAAGGATGCCATTTTACCTTACTTCTGTTAAAATAACTATCTGAAAATTATTTTTTTCCAGACTTTTCAAATTTGAATCCTTTTAGAGTCAAACTGGATTGCCTTAGATATCTACAGTAGGATGAAATGAGTCAAGCGAAGACAATGTATTCAACATTTATTTTCAGTTCAGAGATCATCACTGATATCTCTGGGTAACTGAACTTCCTCCTTTCTTTCAGGACTTCTCCCATGGCTTTTACCCCTTCAGCAACGGTACACCTCTGAGATTCTAACATTAAGTGAAAAATCATGTTCTGTGTTTATAATGTCTTACCTCATGAAAGCTATATCTACATTTATCTATTTCAAGAATAAAAATCCCAAAGATTAAAATATTTTTCACATTGTTTTTTATCTCTACTTTCATAAATTTGATGTGCTGGAGTCTGCTAATTATTTTGTCCTCAGTTTCCCTTAAGTGCTATGTGAGGTCATCTTCAATGGGATTTACTGTTGTAAGGGCTTATTTATGGAATCATTTCATGATTACTTTTTGATTCAGGTTGGTATGTGGTTTTTCATCTGTAGAGAAATTTTTACCCTGGTTTTTCAGACTTAAGATTTTCAGTTTATTAAAACATTGTGGATATTTCTGTCTTCCACTCAAGCAAGAGTTTCTGATTCCAAGAGGTTGGTTCTGTTTATGTTCCAGTTCACTTACATAAACACTGGAGTTTAGCAATATGCTTGGAACCAAATTCCAGCACACAGCTTCAGACAGGGATACAGGCCCTTAGACAACTCCCACCTATTAAACGAAATTAGGTGAAAGTTCTCACTACCACTTTTACTCATCTGTAAGCCATACATGAATAACAAGGTTCTTTAATATCATATTTCAAGATCAGTAACTAATTTCACAGTTGCCGTTTTAAGTTCTGGAAGATTAGATGTTTAGGAAGACAAGGAGATGTAAGAAATCTGAGAACCAGTAATGGCTCTGATGTCTTCCAATTTTACGGCATAAAAGCCAAAGTCCTTATGACAGCATGCAAGACCACTACATGACATAGTCCATTTCCTCTCAGGCTTCATTTAATAATATCTGTTCCTTATTGTACTTGGTTCAACAACACTGGCCAATTTGCTGTTCCTAGAATTCTCCAGGCTTACTCTTGCCTCAATAACTTTGGGATGGTTGTTCTCTATGCCTCAGATGTTCTTGCCCTTAATATTTGCATGGTTCATTCTCTCATTTCCAGCGTGTCTTAGCTGAAATATCAGCTCAGTGAGGCCTATTCTGGCCACCCAATATAAAGATGGAGTTCCATCCCTCATCCACCAATCATTCTTGTGGTGGTGGTTGTTAGATGCCATGGTGTCGGTTCTGACTCATAGAGGCCCTGTGTTCAACATTACAAAACACTGCCTGGTTCAGCACCAAATCATTCTTACCCTACTGTAAATATTGTCCATAGTACTTATTACTGTCTCACATATACCACATATTTTAACCTTAATTTTTATTGTACAATATCATCTCATTAGAATTCATGAGAAGAGGTATTTTGTTTTGTTTTATTTTGTTCACTGAAGTATCCACAGTGGTTGGAATAAAACCTAAAAAACAGAAAGCGGGTAATAAATATCTAGTCAATGAATGTTTAATTTTTAGTGGTACAAATCCAAATATGATTTCTGTAGAGATTATTCTTTTATAAATCATGTGTGCAACCAGAGAAAAACCTAGAATGACACATAGTACATTAAATGTAATCATTGCTGTGATGTTGGAATAATTTCCTTCAATGAGTTTTTTCATGTTTTCAATAATAAGCATGATTGACTTGACAGTAACTAACAACAAAAATCCTTTAATGAGGTTAGTTATTATTCTGTTAAAGGTCTGAAGAACAACAGGATACATAGAATGCCCATACTTTCCTAGTGAGTTAGTGAGCATTACCAAAATGACACAGAGAAAAGGGACTTTTCTTGTTTCCTTTAGTTGCTTGTTTGATCCCATGAATAAGAAGTACAGTAGGAATTCTCTAAAGTCTGTGTCCTCAAAGCCATAAAACTATGTATAAAACATAATTCCAGCTATTTAAAATTCATATCTGGCTTTTCTCTCAAAGTTAATGGATAAAGTAGACTTATTCAAAATTAAAAACCTTTGCTCTGCAAAAAACACTGATATGAGAATGAAAAGACAAATTATAGGCTGAGGGAAAATATTTTCAAATTTCGTATCCAACAAAGGATTTCTACCTAGAATATGTAACAACTCTCAAACTTTAACAATAAGAAAAAAATTTATATTCTTAAAAAATGGACAAAAACTTGACCAGACACCAAAAAGAACAAAGCATATAGAAAAAAAAAAAAAAAAAATTCAAGATCATTAGACTTTGGAAAATGCAAATTAGAATAATGATGAGGTAACACTACACACCTAATTATTGTTGTTAGTTGCCTTTAAGTTGGTTTTCAACTTATAACAACCTCATATGACAAAGTAGAACTGCCCCATAGGATTTTCTAGGCTGTAATATTTATGGGAGCACATTATTAAGTCTTTCTTCAGTATGTTGAGAATACAAGTACTAACACAGATGCAGAACGACTGGAATTGTTATACATTGCTGGTGGAAATGTAAAACAGCATAACTAATCTAGAAAATAGTTTGTCAGTTTTTTATAAAGTTAAACACACGCCTACCATATGACCAAGTAATCCGACTTTAGAGATATGAAGACTTATGGTCACACTAAAACCTATACATGAATGTTTATAATGGATCAGTTTATAATTATCTTTCAATAGTTGTCTTTGGACACTATTTATTCTTTGTTTCTTCTTGCTATTGTTGCCCTCGAGTTGATTCTGACTCATGGAGTACAACAGCTCCATAGGGTTTCCAAGGCTGTAACCTTTCAGTAGCAGGTCTCCAGGCTTGTCTTCCAAGGGTCCTCTTGTGGGTTTGAACTATCAACCTTTTGTCTAATAGTTGAGCGCTTAACCATTTGCACCACCCAGGGACTCTGTTTCTTGTTTAGATTTTTGGGTGCAATTATCTTTGGACTGGGAACACCTCACATGTTCTTCAGAGGTGGATGAACAACTTATGGTACAATGGAATACTATTCTAGAGTGCTATTCTAGAGTAAAAAGTAAAAATTTCATCTCAGATTTCATTTAATAATATCCATTCCTGGTTGTATTTGGTTCAACAGCACTGGTCAACTTGCAACATTTCAGATGAACCTCTAGAGTATTATCTTTATAAGTGAAAAAAAAAAAAAAAAACTAGTCTCAAAAGGTTACCTACTGTATGATTCCATTAATATGGCCCTCTTGAAAAGAGCCCTGGTGGCACAGTGGTTAAGTGCTGGGCTCCTAAACGAAAGGTTGGCAATTTGAACCCACCAATCGCTTCCAGGGAGAAAGATGTAGCAGTGTGCTTCCATGAAGAATGCAGTCCTAGAAAACTTATGGGGTGGATCTATTCTGTTCTATAGTCGGGATCGACTCCATGGCAATGTGTTCGGTCTTGGTTTTGATTTTATAATGATGTAAAATGGATCAGTGATTACCAGGATTAAGAATGGTGGAGAATGTGATTATAAAGTTACAACCGGAGGGGTTTATTTGAGTGGTGAAGCTGTACCCTAATTATGGTGGTGGTTTTGGTGTCTGTACCAAAAATGGTCAGTTTTACAGGATGATAATTTTAAAAACAAAATTTTAAAAAATGAAAAGGCCAGATTAATATATACATATGTACATGTGTGCATGTGTGTGACAAAATATTTGTATCAAGAATATGTAATGAAATTTCATAACTCTATGTTGTTGTTGTTAGGTGCCCTCAAGTCGTTTCCAACTCATAGCGACGCTATGCACAACAGAACGAAACACTCCCCGGTCCTGAGCCATCATTACAATCGTTGTTATGCTTGAGCTCATTGTTGCAGCCACTGTGTCAATTCACCTCCTTGAGGGTCTTTCTCTTTTCCGCTGACCCTGTACTCTGCCAAGCATGATGTCCCTCTCCAGGGACTGATCCCTTCTGACAACATGTTCAAAGTATGTAAGACGCAGTCTCGCCATGCTTGCCTCTAAGGAGCATTCTGGCTGTACTTCTTCTAAGACA